>NC_134521.1:21809073-23125948 GCF_027942865.1 Odontesthes bonariensis
GTGAACTACTATGTGTGGCTTAGCCAAAGTTGTGGCTTTACCTTGAAGTGAAAATAATATTTGTGGAAAGCTAATAGATTTTTGACCTTGGGTTGTTACATTGTGAGATAGTCTCTTTTTAATCTAAATGGGGATTAAGTAAAAGCAGGATTTGATGAACGTTGACGTGGAATCACAATTAAAATTAATGAAATTTAAATTGCTGAAAATCAACTTGCTGAAAGGTGTCACGTGACACACTCTCCCGTCACACCGTGTGTAAAAATGCACGTTTGTAAGCGTGCTTACATTTTTGAGCTCGAAAACCCCCCAGATAAGAGATCACACCGCAGATGAAATGTGTAAAACATACAGATAACATTATGAAACCAAATGTTTACATCCATGTTTGGTCTCGCCTGGTGGACTTGACGGGAATCATTTCATTATCTAATTTCTGAGAGGCTTCTCTCAGCAAGTTGTGTAGTCCCCTGTTATTTTTTACTTCCACTGTGGAAAATTATTTACGATGAGTCAGCACAAATGCAGCTGTCACATGCTCAAAAAGCCCCCCCCCCCCCCCCCCCCCCCAACATAATAGTGCCTAACCCTTCCAGAAACCTGCGGAGAACCCTGCAGAAATCCTTAAAATGCACACAGTGCTGTGCAAAAGAGTGGTTTCCCTGAATGCATGAGTTTGCATTTGCTTACGGAAAGCTACAAGCTGTCAGATAACAAATTCTTTTTCTGGTGCTTTTGTTGATCGGGCACATTTTGAACTGCAGCGGGCCGGCTCTGATTTGTATGCTCTCTGCAAGTCAATCTGTATTTTTGCACTAGTCGTAAAAAATAATAAAAAATGGAGTCGTACGTGACAGCCGGTCATACTTTGTTCAATGTCTGTTGTTGGTAGGGCTGGGTATCACTGCCAAGTTCCTGGACCGATTCGATTTCGATTCTTAGGGCTTTAAATCGATTAATTTCGATCCGATCCGAATTGGTTCCATCTGCTCCTCTTGGCGCCAGGATTTAATCCCAAAATGTTGCATTTTGACATCAATATTTCAAAGGGCTGTGGCTTGACAGTGTTAACAGATTGTTACATTATATTAGTAACACCTGAAGCCACCCAGTGGAAAGAAGTATTAGCAAGATTTTACACTATATTCAACGTGACAGCCTACTTAATCAAATACATTTGTTGGAGCCATTTTAGTCTCACCTATAGGTAGGTTTTAGTGTAGTTTTAGATTTAGCCACTTGAGGGAGCACTTCACTTTTATGGTAGCTCACTTAGTTCTAGGTATAATTACAGGTCCCCAGAATTAGTGGGTTGATGACTGCTTGGACTGGGGAACACACGGTTCTTACTGTAGCCGTGTGGATTGGAACCAGTAACTTCATGAAAAAAAATCTTTTATGAAAAAATAAAAAATAAAAATCGATCTCATGCCCTACAAATCGATTTTGCAAAATTTGAAATGAAAGGGATCCAAAATCGATTTAATCGATTTTTTTTTTTTTTTTTTTTTTTTTTTTGCCCTAGTTGTTGGTGTTACAAAATTATTTATATAAGTGAACTGCCTTTGATTAATGAGCTGAAACTCGTAGCTGGAAAACGAGGCTCTTTTCTTTTCAATGGTTAGCGTTGGAGTTGTGCTGTCAGGATGGAGCACCGGCAATCCACTGCTGTGTCATTAATCAGAGCAGGAGGAGAGGCTAATGAAGCCCAAACACACAGGGCTGCATCCAATCAGCGAGCCATGGATTTGCTCCAGCGTTTCTTTCCGTTGTTGCAAACGCTGTCAAAGTGAACTGACAGGAGAGGTGCCTCATTTGGACAGAGGATTAGTTTCAGCTGAACCTACCGGCATTTTCAGCTCAGCTTTCTGGGAGATTTATGTCAAAGGTGCCCTGATAAATCACTTATTTATTTAGTGTCTGTCACTGTGAGTCAGCATGCTGCGATTGGGGGGGGCCCTGTCTTCTTCCTTCCACATGTTGGTGGTGAAAACGCTTCACATCAGACAGAATTATTCTACCGCAGGCTATTGCTCTGTTTTAGTCTCTGAACTGCCAGGTAGTTAAAGCAGAGAGCTGTTCAAAGTCAGTCAAGCAGTAAAGTGATAGTTTCCAGTTAAGTTGCGGAGTGGATGTTGTTAACGTCTTATGTGAATAAGTAGGATTCCACTGAATAAGTCCCACAATCTTTAGCTGGCTTTTTGTAGAACTAAATGATTTGTTCACAGTGTTGTAATTTATAAAAATTGCTTAAAGGGTGTTGGTTGGGTTTGGGCAGTCGGGACAAAAAACATGTCCCTGTATTTTTAGGCTGAATGATTACAAAGTATACATCATAGCACACATACAATGCTCTGCAAAGGCTTTGATCCACCCCCTAATTTCTTTACATTTTGTCTCCAAGTAGGCCAGTGTGAGATTCAGACAGAGACACCAACTGGAGGGGGGAGGGAGGCCGTTACCCTGCACACAAATTGGCGGTTTCCTGCACTTTCTCTCTTTAACAAGCCATTAAAAAATGCTCCTACCGCAGGACAGTATGACAGAAAATTTCAGTGGTTTTGAAAACAGCGGCATACCATGAAACTGGAAATTGGCCCATGTCTACCATCGAGGAGCCAGACTTTCTTGTAATCTTTTAAAGTGTTATCGAGCAATAGTTCTCCGGGCTTTCCGAAGGTCATTTCAAAGTTCTTCTTTGGACTCTGGCTGCTTTTCACTCATTTATTTATTTATTTTTAGTCAACTCATTGTCCCCGAATATGTTTAGAGGAAAATAGTTTTTGTTAACCCACTTAACACAGACCAACTGTATGACTCATTCAAGCGTAAAATAGGCATCTAATTTAAGGGATGAACCGGAGTTGCAGAAAAAAAAACTGATGAAACTTACCTAATAAACTACCAATGCAGTAAAACAAATTTAGACTGTCAAGCTTGTTAGAATTATACAAACTCTGTTTTGTTTTAATCTATGTCCACATTTGAACAAATTGCTGCACCTATTGCATGATTTCTATGCAGTGATTTCAGCTGTATTCATACATGAAATCATCACCCAGACAGAAAGTAGCTTCACACTTCCCAGCTCACTGCTCTCGGGTCGACCGATGTACCGCTTTCACTCATCGAGTAGAGTAGGTGAAGACGAAGCTTCCGGTTTTCTGGGAAATTACTTGCAGGGAGCTCTTTTGGTTGAAAACAACACAACATGGCAGCGAAGCGGGTGGAAATGAGGAGGATTTGTGACTGAGTTGGTGTTTCTTTGCTCGCTGATGCAGAGGGATGTGGGGCGGGGCTGCGTTCAAGGTGAACTGGGAGAGATTAGAATGACATAATTAGGTTTTTGCAGCTACATTTAAAGTCACAATGCTGCTAAGGTCGTTTATTGATTTTTAGAAAGGCACTCCTTTTCCCACTTCTGTGAGTTATTGAGCTGCTTCTTACATACTTTTTATACACGTCTGAACTATTCCTAACTTTTAATATGTTTTATTTCTTTAGTTTGATATTTAACGTTATCCTTTTAGACTTCAGTAAATACTTTATTTTAGTCCTACATTCAGAGCTGGTGGTGCAGATTGACCGCAGGATCAAATGCTTGATGTGTTAGCTGTGTATATTTGGGTGGAGAATGCACTTCTAATAACGTGTTACACTTCGGTAATACTGCTGACAGCACGCATTTGACAGCAAGCACATACATTGACAGTTGCAAAAATGAATAAAAGAAATGTCTGGAGAGGATTGGCCAGTGAGGGAGAAAACCCTCCCAGCTCTTCTGATATCTGTGTGGCCTTACAGTGGCATTACAGCCGTGTAGATTTTTTTTATATATATATGACAATCTCAAAGAAATGTTGAAGTGCTCCATTTTAGTTCACGTGAACTCTGACTTAGCTCAACTTTTTTAGGCGTTTCTTGATGCATGAGGAAGTTGAGGAGAGCACAAGGCAGCCATTTATAGTAAACAGTGTCCTGTGCTGGTCATTGTGTCAGGTGATGCACCGTTTGTCAGCACATTGAGCTCAGAATGATGTTGTTGTCTAAATGAAGGAATGAGTAACCGTCTACAGGCTGACGGCTAATAACTGACCTTTTGTTGTGCCGACAGACCGTCAGTCTCCTGTAATTCATGGCCTGCTGCTCATGCTAAACGCTGTAATACGCCGAGCTCTTTTTGATCGTCTCTCTCACTACTTTGTTTGCACTTCACTGCGAGCAAATTAAGTAAATGAAGTAGAATGGAGGTCGACAGGCGGAGGAGCAAACGTGGCAAGAGTTTTTCGTTTGATGGGACTGACGAGTAATCCGGTTCTGGTAATTGAGAGGTGCTCATTCTGATTAGATGTAGATATTGAAGTGACGGTTGAGGTAACCACTGTTGCCGCTCAGTGGTAATAGCTACACCATCAGAGTTATTTCTGCTTCTCCTGTCTGCACATTTCTCAGCTCAGTCGTTCACTTGTACATCTCACTTTCTATCGCATCATCTTCTCGGGTAATTTGCTAAGTGTACTCACCCAGTGGTGTGCTGTTGTGAGTCGGTACCTTATCAGATTTTAGCCTGCTAATTGTCAAGACAAGGTTTATCATCCAGCTCTATTCGGGCTTCTGAATCAGCTTCAAGGTCAGTCGTCTGTTGTCTGCTCCTTGCCGATTAAGTTCATTAGATTCAGTTCACGTGGATACAGCTTCTAGAAAAGAGCCAAGTGACTCGTGTCTGGAATGTGTCCCCGCCAGGCCTCCATAATCAAATAGAATTAAATCAAAGGGGTTGTGTCCTTTTATGGGTTCCTCTGCATATGTTTGTGCATGCCTTAATGGACCCTCACCGGAGACAAAATTGAGTTTTTAAATGAGCTCATCCTCGTCCGTGATTCACACTTTTGTTGAACTGCAGTCTGACTATGACTGAGATACGGTCAGCCTCCACGGGGGTTTAAAACAGCCTCTTGATGTCATTTGACATCACTGAAGTTGTGCAGTCAGTTAGCAAAAATAGATTTTTGTCATGAAGGGCAGCTCTGCTGCAATCGTCCGGCAATTAATCCATTCGTAAGCTGGTCTGGGCAACAATTACAATTTTTAATCTAATTAATCACATGATTTTCCTGATTAATCCCGATTAATCGCATTTGTACACAAAATCCAAAAATTAATTCAAAAGTAGTGTATAACTCCGGGTCGGGAATGAGATCCTTCCCCAAGTGGAGGAGTTCAAGTATCTCGGGGTCTTGTTCACGAGTGAGGGATGAATGGAGCAGGAGATTGACAGACGGATTGGTGCGGCGTCTGCAGTGATGCGGGCTCTGCACCGGCCCGTCGTGGTGAAGAAGGAGCTGAGCCAGAAGGCGAAGCTCTCGATTTACCGGTCAATCTATGTTCCTATCCTCACCTATGGTCACGAGCTGTGGCTAGTGACCGAAAGAACAAGATCGCGAATACAAGCGGCCGAAATGAGTTTCCTCCGCAGGGTGTCTGGGCTCTCCCTTAGAGATAGGGTGAGAAGCTCGGTCATCCGGGAGGGGCTCGGAGTAGAACCGCTGCTCCTCCGCATCGAGAGGAGTCAGATGAGGTGGCTCGGGCATCTGGTGAGAATGCCTCCTGGACGCCTCCCTGGTGAGGTGTTCCGGGCCTGTCCCACTGGGAGGAGGCCCCGGGGAAGACCCAGGACACGTTGGAGAGACTATGTTTCTCGGCTGGCCTGGGAACGCCTCGGGGTCCCCCCAGAAGAGCTGGAGGAAGTGGCCGGGGACAGGGACGTCTGGGTTTCTCTGCTCAAGCTGCTGCCCCCGCGACCCGATGGATGGATGGATGGATAGTGTATAACTTTTAGCATTTAGTTTTATTTTAAATGTACTGCCATATTAATGAAAGTGTCATAACATTTGTTGTGCAAACACACTTTTAACATTTTTATGTAGAAGCCTCGCTCCACTGTCTGTTTCCTTGAGTGACTTGCTGGTATCAATTGTATGTTTTGCCTTTAAGTGATATTTTAGACTGGAACTACTACAGTGAGAAGACTCCATGTACAGAGGCTATAGTCCTCGCTGCAGCTGGCCCCGGTTCGAGTCCCGCATCGGACGGCCCTGTGCTGCGTGTTGTTCCCCTTCTCTCTGCCCCCTGCTTCCTGTCTCTCTGAACTGTCCTATCCATTAAAGGCACAAGAGCCCCAAAAATATAATAATAATAAATAAAAAAACTGCGTTAATGCGCGATAAAATATTTAATGACGTTAAATAATCGATGAGTTAACACGATAGCAATGAGTTGACTCGCCCTAGCCCTACTTTTTATGTGAAAAC
Source organism: Odontesthes bonariensis (assembly GCF_027942865.1). NCBI lineage: Eukaryota > Metazoa > Chordata > Actinopteri > Atheriniformes > Atherinopsidae > Odontesthes > Odontesthes bonariensis. Next base: position 21,815,385 of record NC_134521.1, read on the forward strand.
TCTTGGTTTGTGTGCCTTAATATCTCTCATGCACAGAAGTAAACGTCAAGGAATTATTCAGAAAGCTGGGACATGAACATTGTGATGAGAAGGTAAAGTTCTCTACAGAGGACCAAAATCCAAACTGCAAAGCTGCAAACAGCAGCTTGTCACCATTCAGCCAAGTCGAATGCAAATATCTCCAAACACAGTGTTTTGTTTTTGTTACCACTGCACTTGTTGCAGCCGTACCATCTGTTATTGTTGTTTTCACAGTTTTTTGCGTCGGTTTTGTCAGTAAACCGCACAGCAGCCGTACTTATTCACTGAAGAAGAACGGTAACGGCTGCTTCTCGCTTTGGAGATCATGCGTCCGTTCATGGTCCACAGCGGTTCTTGCCGTCTGATAAAAGGAAATCCTGAAAATGATTGACATCAGAGCCCAAGGGTAAAATTTCGAGTGACTTTTTTATTTATATGTTTGCTTTCAGAGACCTTATAGAAAAGGCGACTCATCAACTCAGAAAATAACATGCAGGTTAACGATTTATGAATAGAAAATGTTTTTCACAGTTGAGTAGCTGCTTTTCTTTCTACATATGACATTATAATATGATATGTATAAAGCCACAATTACTCCTGCCTCCTTCCTTTAGACCAGCTGGTTGGAAGAGTGGTTTCATCCGTCCTTTGCCAGCAGGCTCACACGTTCTGCTGCCTGTGAGATTAGCTTCCCCGATGCGTACCCAAAATGCAGTCTGGCTCATCAAATCCTCTGTTTCGTCTCCTAGGAGGCCAGCCTATAAAATCAGCTGTTATGGCTAACAGGGGTTTTCTAAGCAAACACACGCACGTGCACAACATTGCACAGGCGTACCTGTTTCAAGGCAACTTCGAAATGAAATGGTTCTCATGGCTAAAAGTGGCAGCCTTGATTTACCACCTGTCTTCATGGCCTTCTTTTAAACTGTCTCTGCCACAAATGTAATCATTAGTTAGTTTGGTTAGTTGGGTTTTGTTTTAAAACACTACACACGCGATGTCTCGTAGGGAGGGGAACCCGGCCGATTCTGCGCCGTGTGTTGCTCATCTGATGGATTACAGTGTCTTTTTTTTCCACTAGAGTAAGCATTTGAGTTATGGGAGTTATGGTGTGTTTTGGAGGGCCTTTTAACTTTTCTGCAAATGCACCCCCCCCCCCCCCCCCCCCCCCCCCCTCCCCGTAGTTTGTGGACTATTGTTTTGGTGCTCTGTAGTTTTGCCTCAATAACTCCTTCAGACCTGACCTTCAACAATCATATCAAATTAGTTACCAAATCAGCCTTTTATCAACTTAAGAACATGATTCATGCTTTCATCTCCAGCAGACTTGACTACTGTAACGGTCTTCTGACTGGACTCCCCCAAAAGAGTCTCAAACAGCTGCAGCTCATTCAGAACGCTGCAGCCCGAGTTTTAACCAGAACAAAGAGATCACATCACATCACCCCAGTTCTCAAGTCTTTACATTGGCTCCCGGTCAGATACAGAATAGATTTTAAAGTTCTGCTACTCGTCTACAAATCACGGAATGGTTTAGGTCCAGAATACATGAATGACATGCTAGCTGAGTATAAACCCAGTAGAGCTCTGAGATCTGCTGACTCAGGTCAGATAGTGGAGCCCAGAGTTCAAACTAGACACGGTGAAGCAGCTTTTAGCTGTTATGCTGCACACAACTGGAACAAACTACCAGCAGAACTGAAATCAGCCCCAACTGTAAGCACTTTTAAATCCAGGTTAAAAACATTTCTCTTTCGGTGTGCTTATGGCTGAGTTTATATCTTTCTTTTTCCCCTCTTCTTTGATTGCTTTTGACTGTGTTTTAATTTTTATTCAAATTTTTTTTTTCTCTTTAAATTGCTTGTTTTTCTGTCCTTTTAAATGCCTTGTCTTTATGTAAAGCACATGGTATGAAATGCGCCATATAAATAAAGATGCCTTGCCTTCATGTTCGCCTCTCAAAAGGCACGCACACCTTTTCTGTCGAAGGTCACACTTTCTGGCTTCCACGTGACTGATCTCTCTGCAGCAGAATTGCAAAGTCACCCCCTTAAATCCAAGACAAAGCGGTGCCTTTGTGGCACACTGTTTTGTCAAATCACAAACTTGATAATGTTGTATGTGTGTGTTTTTTACACGCTCGCACGTTAGAAACTTGAGATGTTGCTGTCAAACGGAGCCTCGGCTCCTTGCTCAGGTGCAGAGTGTACATGCTTCTCTCAAAGATCAAACTTGTATCCGAGTGACCTTTCTGAACGGTTTCACTCTAATTAGCAGGCAGCCCTTATACTTGCTGTACTGCTGTTTACGTCGAGGACAAAGGACGGATGAAGACAGCCTGGGATTCTGCAGTGACGCGTTTTATCACATTCTACTCCTTTTAAAGAGTTGCACGAGGGCATTTCTCCACACTGTTCTCCAGTAAATTGGCGAAGATGCCAGCCAAAAGCGCTCAATGTTGTTTGCGGTGTTGAGGAGTTGGGCACAATTGGAGGAATGTTGAGTAGCTCCAGCCTCGTTAAGCAAAACTCGGTGTCACTGTTAAACGTCAAAGTGCGACAGTGGCACGGCAGAGTTGAAAAGAAGAACGAGTGTGGGCGAGGAACTTGTTAGTTGAAACGATTTAGAAAGAAAGAAGAAAAAGAGGAAGGAGCTCCATATGACAAATGGTTACAGATCATTACTCCCAAGGTGATGCATGCTGATACAGGAGATCTTTTCTCATGATGTTGCTAAAAAAAAATTAAAAAAAATGCAACTCTTTGACTAGAGTCATTGGCAGAGGAGAAAAGTCTAATTAAACGCAGATATTTCAGACCTCGTCTTTGAATTTCCACCAGCGCTGTGTCCAGAGGACGTGTAAGGGCTGCGCATGTGACGGCTTCAGGCTCAGTGATAACAGCTTATTGCTGAAATTAGGGGTGGGCGGTATGCACGGTATCATACCTTATGCGGTATTTTTCACCACCGGTAGAGATTTTTTTGCCATACCTTATACCGTAATAGCTCATGAGTCCTGTAGATGGCAGTAATGCAAAGTTTTGAACATCCGCTTGGATATGCCGGGCGACAGTAATCGCAAGACAAGGTAACACGAGTAATTTCTTTTACCACCTGCGGGCTAACCATGCTCCGGAATATGAAACGGGTCAAAGCGGGTGTTCTGTCGATTTCTCCTACTTGTCGAGATTTGCTATTTTGTGGTTTTGCGCATGCGCCGAGCCGATTTTCTAAGTTTCGTTTTCACGCCCATAATGTTTTGCTACCCTGCGTCTCAGCTGGTGTGTAACGGTAACATCCTCAAAATCCTGATTATTTTCTCTTTTGGAAGACATGCAAAGTAATAAAACACTTATCGTATTAACAAGCAGTTAGCTTAACATGCACAAATGGGGTGTCTGAAACATGACGCATATTTGAGCATGTTGAAAAAGTGGAAGGCGCCTATGAAAGTTACGTTATCCAAGAGGCAGCGGCTTTTCTCTCACAGAGTTTATTCGAGGAAATGTTCCTTTTCTTATTTTTAAATATAAATATAACGTATATATTTTTTATATTTCCTGTGTTTTCTGTTTTGCACAATACATTTAATTTAATGTTGCTGCAAACATCCTGATTGAAAGTGTTTATTTGGTGCTATGGTAACCACTGAGAAACTGTTCTGTTGTAATTTATATACAAAAGTACCATACCGCGATATATACCGTATACCGTCAGTGGCTCAAATTTTACCGGGGTATACATTTTAGGCCATACCGCCCAGCCCTAGCTGAAATGCATCTTGGGACTCGTAGTCAAGTTTTCCCTCTTAAGTTTTCATAGGCGCAGGCTTTTTTCCCCAAACACGTTTCCATTCTGTGGTCTCATGATTCAAGCTGTCTGTCAGTCATTTGCAGCTCCACCATCACCACTGCAGTGAGACCAGCCCTGACTCGGGTTTTGATTTTCTGTTTTAAACCCAACTCCACTGTGAGGTGGTGCAATATGTTACTCATATAGGGCAGGATGAACTGAAGTGCCCTGTGCACTGCTGAGCTCAAGAGTCACATGTCCATTTGTCATTATGAATCATTGACTTGGAAATTAAGTTAAGCTTGCTAGTTTTAACATGCTGTTTTTATCTTGGCCCGCAAATGCTGATACCTGCTCATCCAAAACCCAGGATGAGCAAATCAGCGAGGACGTTGTTCTTTGCGTCACCTTTTGAGATGTAGTTTAAAAAAGAAAACGGCAAAGTGTTTTAAAGATTTAATATACCAGGAGAAGCTCTGTTGTGAGTTACACATTCTTTACAAAGTGCTGTTTTTCTGTCCATGGAAACCACCAAGTTCAGCAGGGTTGTCGGAAAAGAAAAAACAAGAAAGGAGAAAAAGAGTGGGAAGTTGAATGCTGTTGCCAGGTCCTTCAGGAACCGCTTCAGAAGGGACTCGCGTTGACGTCATGGCTAATTTGCACATCAATATGTTTGAATAGTTTGTTCTTTCAGATGAAGGAAGGAGGCCACACGGGACACTTGTCCGATTTTCAGTTGAGTCCATGGAGAGATGTTTGTGCAGTAAAAACACACAAAAAACAAGACTTTGCATTGGAACAATAGTTCATTCTTCTTTCCAGGCATTAATCTTTTGCATCGTACTTTACAAACAGATGGTTATCTTTTTCATTTGCTTTACAAATGTTGTCATTTCCTCCGATACAGCTAACAGGCATGCCGTTATTCATTACCCCGTTCCTTAAAAAAAGTAGAGACACTAGAAAAGAAATAACAACAAACTGGGACACTGTTCATCACACTCTGGCAGTGTTTGTGACGCAACAAGGGAGGCGGTGTTGAAAGGGAAGTCTCTTCCTACATTTACTTGATGTAACATTTCAGAACAACAGCTCAGTCTCCTTTTTTCCTATTTTTCATTTAGTAATGCAGTGTTTGGCAGGTATTAACAGCAGGTCGAGCATCCAGACTCAGCATGTAAGAGTCTGTTGCAACCCATGCAGAATGATGATTGATATTTTGTTGATGAAATAAACAAGGCCTTCCCTTCATGTCACCAAACCTGCATACATCATTTAGTAATAATGGCGTCTTCACTGATGTTCACTCTACCTTTGCACTGTGCACCCTCGGACTGTCACAGATGCTGACTTTTGAACAATGTGCTCACGGAGTCAGATCGTACCATTGCTTTTCTGCCTGAAAGATGCTTCTATGATTTGAAAATGATCTAATTTTGATTTGTCAGAGCACATGATCTTTAAGGAACTATCATGTTTTGTAAATGATTAACAGCTTTGGAGATCTGAGGGACATTTTGTGCCATTCATTTTTTTCTTTTATTATTTCGAAGCCGTTGTGACTGCGCTGAATGAATTGAGCTCAATTTTGCCAGAGGTTATTCATTAAAAAAAGTTCCTTATATTAGCCTAGAATGGCGAAGCTAAGGAAAAAAAAACCCTGACACGTTTGTTCCCAATGACAAAAGATCTCCCTTTGGAAAATCATGGAAAATGCCATTTTTGATCCCACATTGTTTGTGTTGAACTACTAGCTTTCAATCTGAAAGTTTTTTTGCAAGTAAAAATGCATGAAAATCATTGTTGTTGCCAATCATTAATCCAATAAAAATAATAATCACATATTGGTTGAAATGAATTTTGTGGAAACCTTTTAAGATTATATTTTGTTTGTTTTTCGGTTTAAAAAAACAAACAAACAAACAGTGGAGCTATGTAAGCATACTGATCCTTAAAGGGTTAAAATCCCTCAAATATAATTTAATATTTAGTTGTAAAAGATTGAGTCGGTTAAAGTTGTTAGTTTAGTTTGGATTAGGATAATGAAGGTCCTCCTAAGGGTTAAATCCGCAGCAACGTAATTAGTTTTTGGTTTTTACAGTGATGAACCACCTCAGTTAAATTGACTCATCTTCTCTGGGATCCTCCTTTTTATACCCAGTTAAACCCAATCCGAGGAGGAATCACCTTGGACCATGTGCATCAAACTGTGGGTCGTTTCATCATTAAAACGATGTAAAAGGACACAAATGTGCAGGCGCCCCCCCCCCCCCCCCCCCTTTTTTTTTTTTTAAAGAATCTCAGTCGTTATGAAATTATATGAATATTAGTTCTACAAAATGTATTTAATAGCAATTCCGTGGCTGTTTTCCCACGAACCTCTGTGATAGTTTGGCTTCAAGCTGTGGTATTAAACAGAGGGAGTCCAAACAGTTTTTTATCCAGTTTTTCCCAAATCGTGCAGCCTGACCCGATCTTCATTCCCATTTCTAGCATTGAATTGCTGCACACCCTCCCATGATTAGCCGAAAATATCACATACAAGCACCACTCTGTTGAAATGACAGTGGAAGCAATGAAGTGTAATTTGACCAAATGTGAAATGAGACACTCATCAGCAAAGTTGAGAAAAAGAAACTAGTTTTATTTGGTGATTTTACACACATTTTTACGAGGCTGGATTACAAGTAAAACGGTTAATTGCACATCTGCTTGCACACCTGGTTGTTGAGGTTGCAGCTTCTCTCAGCTGCTTCCCTCTTTGAAGTCAGTCATGATATTCGAGCTGGAGACATCAAAGGGGCCGGGCGTTCTGACCAATGTTTTGCCATATTTTGTTCAGACGTCTGAGCAGACCATACTTTCTTCTCCATGTCCTGGATCGTGTTTTTATTTTCCTTTCGAGTCCCCTGACCTCGTCTCTTGTGTTCTCATTGGCCGTAGCTCCTCGCTGATGAGGATCCTTAAAAACGGCAAACAAGCTGCCCATACAGTCAGGGACCGAGGCGTCTCCACGGGCCTCTGGAATCTTTGTAACGTTCACGCGGATCGAGACGCTGGTTTTCCACAGATGTGGGCCGTTGTGTACAAGTGAACATCTTAAAATCTTATAGTATGAAGCAGGCTTCAAACAGCGGAAATCCTGGAGCACTACAAAACCATCTTTAAATACTTGTTTTTCTTTTCAAAGCATCATTGCAGCCATCCCGATTCACAACCGTGCTGCACGACTGTGGGAGTATGTCACAAAAGGGATTTGAATCAAGTTCAGAGGGGTTTGATCGTTCCGTGATAATCTGGTGAAATTGTGGTTTTGTTTTATGTTCACATTTGTCACCACATCGGGCTTAAATTGGTCTGAGAACATGTGTAAACCTGGCCTGGAAAATGCACGAGGTGTGCACATTCTCCACCAGAGGAGAGAAAAAAAAAAGTTGTAGTTGTGGTTGTGCCTGTTCTCATCGTTTACACATCTGGCCCCAGGTGTTTAAGGTTTGTTTGCTCAACTTTTCTTTCCCAACTCTTTTTACAGCTTGTGGCTGGCTTCTCAATTTCAACAATGATTTGCAAGTCGTCTTATTCTGTGTTGTTTACGTTGTTCAGCATCCATAACCGCATAACAAGGTTATGATATATATGTAAATGTATTTTATTTATACAGCCCTTTACAGGCAGTCATTACCGTGTACCAAAGTGCTTTACAGCAGGTAATAAATAAAGAGAAGAATAAGTAAAAACAAATAAAAAACAATAAAACAACAGTGAAAGCAATAAAATACAACAAAATCGAATCAGATAAAATAAGATAAAAGTGTCATCATACTACTGGGTATTAAAAGCAATCCTAAATAAGTAGGTTTTTAGCCTAGATTCGAAGAGGCCCAGGTCAGAAATAAGACGCTATATGAACCTTGTTCTTGTTGTTAAATCTGTGATCATATGTGACCCAGCTGAATATTTCTCGACTCATCTTCGGTTACACAGTCATTGTGATGACGGTGAGGTTTGTTTTCCCGTGCAGAACCTTATCCGTCGCGGCTTAATCGCTGAGATGAGCCGAGTCTCCCTCCTTTCCCAAGGTCGGCCTTTTTCTGTGTTTTCTGCTGCATCAGGTGTTGGTGGGACGCTCAGCCCGCTTTGCCCTGCCTGGCTGCCTGCTCGGCATACACAAACTCACTTTCTCTTTGAACTAATTCACACATCTCATTCCCTGTGTGTATAAAAAGAGATGTGCTTTTCCACACCTGCAGCATGTGGAGGCAGGAGCTTAAGCACACGCACACAAAGTTTTCAGCTGTGTGTGTTTGTGGAGTTTGCACTAGCTCAGGTCATGAGATGAATGTCAGCATATAGCCTGTGTCTGTGTGTCCACGATGCCCTGGGCGTGTGTCACACCCCCTCTACATCTTAGCAGTCGATGTTAGAATACATTAGAGTTGTTTGGTCGACGCAGGGTTTTTAAAACGGGGGTTTTAAGTCGTGTACTGCACACATGCAGAGCCACACTTTCCATCCAGAGACTCGCATTAATCACAGGATAAAACATGGACACCAGAACCTGATCTATAAATCATCTATAAATCCTGATTTATAGATGAGCTTTCTTATTTTTACAACAAACTTACTCATGGGTTTTTGAACCGTCATGCTATTTATCATTGTCGATACTGTCTTTTCCTTGGCTTTTAATACCACGTAGGCTGTTGATTTTATGTACACAGATATTTTATTTGGGGTGGGGTGGACAGTCTATTTATTTATTTAGAAGAATAGAAGAAGAATAGAAAAATACTTTATTCATCCCCCAATGGGGGACATTAGTCAAGTAGCTCAAAAAATTATTAATATTTACAATGATTGTATATTAACAACAACAATAATGATACCAATTCTAATAAAAATACTACTACTAACTTACTACTACTAATAATAAATGACTAAATAAAAAAAGATACAAATAAAAGATACAAGAAAAATAAAAAAAGTATTATGTATTTATTATGTTTTATTGTATTTATTTTATTTTACAGAACTTTGGAAACCTTTGTTTTTATTTAAACTGTGCTTTATAAATAAAGTGGATTGGATTGGATTGTCGAATATTAGTTTTTGAACACGGGCGAATCGTCTTTAGGCCCTGTGATGGACTGGCAACCTGTTGGCAGCTGGGTTAGACTCTAGACCCCCTGCAAATCTGATTTTGATAAAGCGGGTAAATAAAATAAAAAAATGGAAGGATGAATTGTCTTTATTTGATGTTATAAGGTACCTAAAGTACCCACCAAAGCGCTCTGGGAATCCTTCTGCCTCAGATGTAGGACCAGCTGCTTCAGTGTGGCCCATGAGAATCCTCTTCCTCCCACACTCTCTCTCCTCTTTCACCTCCTCCCGTCCCAGCTTCCCCATTTCCCCCAGAAATCTGCCAGGACAGAATAGAATTTTTTATATCCGTTTACTCAACTACTGACCAAGTCTAGTCATGTCGTCGTTGGCACTATAGTAATTATACCTGGGAGGGTGTTTTCTGCCATCATTACAGCACAACAATGAGATATTTGATGGGATGTAAGCACTTGAAATTTGAGATTAGTGCGACACGTGCGCAGTGTTGAAATTAGTCAAAACACGAGAAGGAATGTTAACTGCAACCTCAGGTCCCGATGTCACCCTCATTTAGCTGATATATTTTTCTTGCCCAGGAGCTAAATTTACCTGTCTGAAATAGAGCAAAGAAACAACAGGAATTTATGTACAAAATATACTTTGGCTGTGACTATTTAATCAACATGAACGTCTAGGTACTTCGAAGACCTGTATTTGTCAAGAATGACATAACACACACTATAAAAAGCTGTTATGCTACCTAATGTGGTATGAAAACTTCTCGGCAAGCATTAGCCCGTCTCAAACCAAGGATGGACAGATGTCTACCACAAACGAACATCGCACATCCGGTCTGAATCTGCTCTGCTGCTGAAGACGGATGAGCTAACCCTGAAAGCACTTCTATTCTAACGGCAGAACGGACTTATTATTCATTATCTGATCTGATCACCGGCTCCCAAAGCGTTCGACCCAAAAGAAAGCAATGAAAGCAAATTAGCTCACCTCTCCTGGTTCCATCTTTTGATTTTATGGATTTGTTCTCATTTGAAAGTATCTTTTGGATTTTGAAACTTTGCATGAACAAAATAAAAAATAGGACACCTTTGGCTTTAGTAAATAGTTTAGAGGATGTTAAAACAACTTTTGTAACATTTTCTAGACCCAGTAGTAAGCTGAGGAACCAAGTTGTGTGCTAATTGAGTCATGAACATTTGGAACATTCATTTAAAACTATGGTTAATGTGAACGGTTAAAAATGGGCGGAATTGAACGTTCACAAAGGATCAACAAATCGGTTTGCCTTCACGATTGAGCAATCATGACAGCAAAGCACCTGAGAAGCCGTGTGTGGAAGTATTTTGAGTATTTTACACAGTAGATGGAAAAGAGGAAGTCGTCTCGGCCAGTTTTTTTCTAAAGCAGCTTTCTTTTTCTACAACTAACAGACCTAACAGCTGGTCACCCACATGGGGTAGTAAAGGAAACGCATCAAGCCAGGCAAAGTCAAAGATACTACTGTCTGACTGCCCAGCATTTACCACTGAGTCAAGTCAAGTCTTTTATTGTCAGATACACAGAACAACAGAGTCAGACTGGACACTGAAATTCTTAGGACAGGGCACCGTACAGCAGCTACCATAACAAGACAGGACATAACATGCCGTAACATGTCGTGTCATAAGTACTCTACTAAAAATATTTACAAGACAGTACAATAGATAGGCAATGTGGATACTACAATATGCAATATACATTTTTAACGCTAATTACAAGAGCTGTACTGTACATATAATACACATAATAGCATATGCTAATCAGAGACCTATACTAACTATAATATAAGGAAAATAAAAAAAGAAATACAATGTTGTGCAATATTTAAGGTTGCAGTGCAATCTGCAGTGGAGGTAGGCATGTATAAGTATAAAGTGTGTAAAGTATAAGTGTAAGTGTCGAATGTGAAAGTGATGAGAGTGCATTATAGTCCATTTAGGAGCCTGATGGCCTTAGGAAAAAAACTGTTCTGCATTCTGCGGGTGCGAGACCGGATGCTTCTGTACCTCCTACCAGAAGGCAGCATGGTGAACAGTCTGAAGGATGGGTGGTGGCAGTCTTTTAGGATTCTGCCAGCTCTACGAAGACATCTTGTGTGGTAGATGTCCTGAAGGGTTGGGAGTTTCCTACCAATGATGCACTCAGCAGATCGTACCACACTGCGTAGGGCCTTACGGTCCATGGCTGTGCAGCTCCTGAACCACACTGAGATGCTGCCAGTCAGGATGCTTTCTATAGTGCACCTATAAAAGTTGGTGAGGATGACTGGGTTCATGCCAAACTTCTTGAGTCTCCTCAGGAAGAAGAGGCGTTTCCGGGCAGCTTTGACCACCTTGTCTGTGTGGGCAGACCAGGTGAGATCATGGCTGATATTAACCCCAAGGAACTTGAAGCAGCTGACCTTTTCTACTTCAGATCCGTTAATGTGGAGAGGTGCATGCTCCACCCCCTGCCGCCTCCTAAAGTCCACGATCATCTCCTTCGTTTTGCTGATGTTGAGAGAGAGGTGGTTCTCCTGACACCATGTTGTCAGGGTGTCCACCTCCTCTCTGTAGGCTGACTCGTCACTGTTAGTGATGAGGCCCACGATGGTTGTGTCATCAGCAAACTTCACGATGAGGTTGGAACTGTGCGTTGACGCACAGTCATGTGTGAACAAGGAGAACAGGAGGGGGCTGAGCACACAACCCTGGAGGGTGCCAGTGTTTGTGACCACTGTGGCTGAAGTGCGGTCACCGAGTCTCACCACCTGTGGCCTCCCCGTCAGGAAGCTGTAGATCCATTTGCAGAGGGAGGTGTTTAGTCCCAGATCTGCAAGCTTGGAGACGAGTCTGGAGGGGATGATGGTGTTGAACGCTGAGCTGTAATCAATGAACAGCATCCTCACATACGAATCCCTCTTTTCCAGGTGGGAGAGCGCGGTGTGCACTGTCAGGGCGATGGCGTCATCTGTAGACTTGTTGGACCGGTATGCAAATTGCATCGGGTCCAGAGTGGGAGGCAGTGAGGAGCAGATGAATGATTTGACCAAGCCGCTCGAAGCACTTCATGATGACAGAGGTCAATGCTATCGGGCGATAGTCATTCATGCTGGTGGCTTTAGTGTTCTTAGGCACAGGGACGATGGTGGTCCTCTTGAAGCAGGTGGGGAGTACGGATAGGCTGAGGGAGAGGTTGAAAATGTCACTGAAGACCCCTGCAAGCTGGTCAGCGCACCCCCTGAGCGCCCTACCTGAGATGCCATCGGGGCCCGGGGCCTTGCGAGGGTTGACCTTTTTGAGGCACTGCCTCACCTCCGCTACAGACAGAGTAGGCATACTGCTGTCACGGTCATCAGGTAGTTCCGCTACAGGGGGGTCACCTTCTTTCTCAAAACGAGCATAAAAGGCGTTCAGCTCGTCTGGTTGTAGTGCAGAGAACTGGGTTTCACTGCAGCCCCTCCCTTTGTACTCTGTGATGGCTTGTAGTCCACTCCACATGCACCTGGGGTCAGAGCCATGATAGTTGGACTCCACCCTGGACCTGTAGGTCCGTTTGGCAGATTTAATGGCCCTCAAGAGGTCATATCTGGCCTTCCTGTACTGATCAGGATCCCCTGAGTTAAAGGCGGCAGACCTGGCTCTGAGGCTGGCCCGGACCGCTGTATCAACCCAGGGCTTCTGATTGGGGAAGGACCGGACAGCCCTCTTGGAAACCATATCATCATTGCAGTGGTGAATGTAACCAGTAACAGTGTCTGCATACTCATTAATGTCCCCATCTGCTGCCTCCCGAAACATCAGCCAGTCAGTGGTGTCAAAACAGTCCTGGAGAGCCTCTATACTCTCATCACACCATTGATAGACTGTCCGCATAACTGGTCTGACCTGTTTCAGCTTTTGTCTGTATGCAGGGAGGAGAAGAATGGAGGTGTGATCTGCTTTTCCAAAAGCAGGGCGGGGGAGGGGTTTATAACTGCCCCGGAATGCAGTATAGCAGTGATCAAGGGTCTGGTCTCCCCGTGTTGGGAAATCAATGTGCTGATGGTATTTCGGCAGGACCTTCTTCATGTTAGCTCTGTTGAAATCTCCAACAACAATGAAGGCTGCCTCTGGGTGCACATTCTCCAGACTGTTAATAATACCATACAGTTCATCCAAAGCAGCAGCCTTATCTACCTGAGGGGGGATGTAGACCACCGTCATGATGACGGCAGTAAACTCCCGCGGTAGATAGAAGGGTCTGATTTTTACAGTTAGCAGCTCAAGGACCGGAGAGCAGTGAGATACCATTATTGCTATATCCGTAGCCCATAAAAAGTTAACCATAACACACCCCTCCGCCCCTGCACTTGCCTGAGTCAGCAGTCCTGTCCTGGCGGAATAAGTTGAATCCCGACGGTGTAACAGCTGTGTCGGGTATCTCCGGGACGAGCCACGTCTCAACGAATGCCAAAACACAGCAGTTTGTGATGTCCCGTTGGAATTTGGTCCGTGCATTTAGTTCATCCATCTTGTTGTCAATGGACTGAACGTTGGCAAGTAAGATGGTTGGTAAAGTGGGTTTGAAGTACCTTTTTCGAGTACGGACGAGGACTCCAGCACGTCGGCCTCATTTCTTCCTCCTCCGTCTTGTAGGTGAACAGAGCGGCAGAACAACAAAGAGCCCGCTGCAGTCCGAGCTCGCACTCCGGAAAGTTGAGTGAAAGTTCGTAAAATAATCCTTTCCAAGTGACGAACGTATATTCATAAGTGTCTGCTGGTCATACTGTATGAGTGACACTGTAATGCAAACGAAACGAACGAAGAAAACGAGCAAAACAAACAGAAAGTTTGGTAGCGACGACGGAGCTCCCAACAGTGCGACCGTCTTGCTGGCGCAACGGAAGCTGATGCTTAGGGCACTGAGGCTTAGGGCTGTAGCGATATTCGAATCTCACGATACGATACACGATATTCAGCCAACGATTCGATACACTTACATCATTTTCTGAAAAATAAGGACAGTGTGATTTGACATGAATCGTCGCTGATTGGACTGGTGGTCCGTTTTCTTTGAAGCGGAAGGACAACACCGCCAGACTTTATATAACATTTTTATGAACTAATTTATCACTGTTTTGTAGAATGTGACCTCCTGGCATTGTATTGTATTATATTAATGTTCTGTGTTTTCACTAATTGGAACGTCCTACTTTTCAATAAAGTTTGCTTTAAAATAAATAAATAAATAAATATTAAAAAATAAATAAAAAAATCAATACTCGTGGACAAAAAAATCAATACTTTATCGGGAAACAAAATATCGATATATATCGCAGTATTGATAAAATTGTAAATTGTAAAATATGTCATCGCTGATGAGACAACAATGGGTATATGTTAGACTATGTGGCCCATTGGTAATGTTTCATTTATAATGAGTGGAGTTTTCAGGAACATGATGGAACTGCATAATACAGTTGAAGATCCACACAATCCCATCACATTTTGTACAACTGTAAAACTCCACATGGGATAAACTTAAGAGAACACTTGAGGATAAGATACCAGAGGATGGATGTACGTTGTTGGCCACACATTTGCATGACAGTAACCGCTTCTTGCATGTTAGCAACACGAGAACGGGACATTACAAAGGAAGCCGCACCGCTGTCCATTATGCTGAACTAATCTGTAGCTCGTTGGATGAATTTCACAGCTGTCGCCACAGACAGTGCTCTGAACTGTGTGAATGCTACATTTTACAGCTTATTTTTGTTCCCAGTTTGGTCTAGCCGGCAGGGCCCGAGGGCTTTAGGTGAAAGCTGCATTAAGACAGGAGCTTGACAACTGAATCTCTGAATAACTGCATCATCAGATGGAATACCAACTCATGTTCAACTAATCCAAAGAAAGTTTTTTAAGTCAAAGATTTTCAACTTCCGAGTGTTGTAATGGAGGCAGTATTACCAGATTATTAGCCATCAGCTTCTTCCTGCTCCAAACTACTTCATATCATCTGTATAAAACAGACTCTTAATTTTACTTCAGAAGATTGTCTTTTGACCTTTTTGCCATGAAACTTTTGCTCTATAGTTACCCCCACAAATGAAAATCGTAAAGAAGGTTTGAATTCTATAATCGGGATTAGGGCAACACTGATTCATGATTTAGTGCCGTTTTTGCTACTCGATGTTGATCGCTCTCTGTTCATTTCTGACTCCAAAGCCCTAGATGGCATAAACCGGATAACACTGCAAATCTATAGCCAACAACTAGATTACAATTGTGTTATAATGTGACAGAACTGGAATGAAACTGAAAGCCAATAACTGACGTCATGCCGGCTACGTCCTTCTTAGATATTTAGTCTTTACTTCAAATTCCACCGAGCTTGCGTTTTCTGTCTGCAAACTGTCAGTAAGTCAGGTGACACGTGAACAAAGCGCTCCTGTAGAGGTGTAAAAGATGAGATTTTAAAAATGGCTTGGCTGTGAAAAGATTTGACCATTATGTTTGTGGCCTGGGGAACAGACGTCAGACAGCAGAGGGTGGCAGGGCAGCTGATGTTGGTGTTTGACTGTTGATTCACACTGACAAGTGTGTGCTAGAATCTCCATGTGTTAACACCGAAGTGAAACCCTGCTTTGCAAAGCTCATGACTCACTGGATTTACAGTCTACGCTTACAATTAATGATTTTTTTTTTCTCTCCCCCCCCCCCCCATCTTCCTCTGTACTTCTTCCACCACACATCGTTTTCACAGTTCTGTGTCCCCTGTCATTATTCCCCACACTCCTCCCACCGTCTGCTTTTTCCTCCTCGTTATCGTCCCTCTTGTCTCTACATGTGATATTTCTTTTTTTCATCTCATTCGGCTTTCTCCTTCCTGATCTACCTCTTCACATCCTTTCCCTCCCTCCCTCCCTCCCTCCCTCTCCTCCTCCTCCTCCTGCTCGTCCCTCCCTCTCCACTTCTCTGGCAGGCTGCTCATTGCGGTGAGTCAGTATCATGGAGGAAGGCAGCGGGGCTGCTGCAGCGGTGGGGAGTGCAGCACTGGGACTGCTGGGAGCCGTAGCCACGTCCAGCCATGACATCTTGGACAGGTAAGAGAGAATTACGAGGCTGGAGCACTACCTCACGAGCAGACCAACCCCAACGTCCTCCATCAGAGTTAAGTGTGCATGTGAGAAGGACCACACCTTTAGTGAGCATGCTAGTTTGCCGAGAGTCAGAGAAGGTGCATGAAGAGTGTGTGTGTTTAAGGATTTCATGTGTGTGTCTCCCTCTGAGTCATCTTGGATTGTTATTGGTAAATTCCCTGGCTTTTACAGTTGGAGGAATCCGGTTTGTGCTTGTGAGCGTGCACATACGTATATATGGTTGAGTGTGTCCTAATGATACTCAGCTTCCTCTATACCTCAAGGAGAAATGACACCAAGGTATGCGCATGCAAAGGAGGAGGGGGAGACACTGAGGTATAGATGTGCCTGAGAGCTATAGCTGAGCTGATAGGGTGAGTTTGCAGAGTCACCACCCCACCCCCTGATAAGTCTACCCCCCCCCAAACACACACACTCACACAAACTCACACACACAGCCCATCAGCCCCCATAGCAACTGGACGACAGCCATCTCTAATCGTCACCACTGGAAACTTCTCATTCAGATTTCCCTCAGCCACAGTCAGTCAGCTCCCAGCTCCAGCAACCACTGCCCCCACCAAGGGGCTGAGAGGATCAGCTTTCACCCAGTTACGTCAGTGCTACAGCTGTACCCACTCCAACATGCTCGTGCAGTGTCATCACATACGTGCCTTCCCTCGTGTATTAACACTCCAAAAAACAAAACCCATATGGACTGGCTTCTAGAAATCATGATTCAAGAGGATGTTTTAGGACAAACATTGCGGGCATCAAACGCACACACAACAAACAGTTCTCAGTCTGTGCTGTTCCTCGGCTGGCTTCCCCTCCACGGTGAGTTATCTTATCAGCTAGCAGGTGCTGCGGGGGACGTAATTTATTTCCTCTACATTATAGTTGTTACGCTTTCTGCCAATGAGGTTTAGCTAATCTCTATCACCTCCTGGGGATCTCCTTTGACACGTCGAAACAGAAATTAAGGCAGTGACTCATTTGGCAGTCGTTTCTATTAGTCACCGCACATTTTGGACAGATATCTTTTGAAATGCACTTCTGCACACCAGATGATCCCCTGTCATCCAACCAGGTAGCCAGTAGCGCTTCTCCTCCTGCTGGATTTGTGGAGCGCGGATGTTTGCTGCTGTAGATGATCTGTTTCTAGAAAAGGACGGTGGCGGGGATTACGGTTAAAGCCGCTCAGCCCCTCCACCTGCCCCAAGTTCACCACCCTGGCAGTGCTAAACCGGGGGTCAAAATCCTGCATTGGGGTTACCATGGCAGCAGCAGCTTAGAATACATTAGACAGTGGTCCAACATTGCACTTGAGGACGAATCTGTGAAAAGAAGAGAACAGAGGGGAAAAATAGTCCCAGTGTCAACGGGGAAGGGCATTCGGCTGTTGCTCGTGATTTATAGAAGTTGTCCGATGAATCCTGCTGGACAGGAGTGGATCTGAGGGTCGGCAGCCAGGAATCAGGATGGTGGCCCTTGTGTTTTTAAACCTACTTGCCATGCTATGTTAAAGGCTTTTTTATATTACATAAATCTCAGAGTGCCTCTGCTCTTTTCCCCCTTTTCTTGGACTTACACTTCACCCGGTACAGATGAGCACCTGAGTAACATTGTTTGCACAGTCTCCTGAGCGTTCTAAGCCCCTTTGTGTCTAATCAGGAGGGTGGATTGGGGACAAGCGGCCCCATGAGGTGACACAGACAAATGGGGCAAAAATGCTGTAAAACTGCATCCTGTTCAGTGATGCCATAATCCAGTCAGACAGATCACTGGACAACATAGTTATATTTCTAAATGT
This sequence comes from Odontesthes bonariensis, assembly GCF_027942865.1. Lineage (NCBI taxonomy): Eukaryota > Metazoa > Chordata > Actinopteri > Atheriniformes > Atherinopsidae > Odontesthes > Odontesthes bonariensis. The sequence continues at coordinate 21,833,273 of NC_134521.1, forward strand.
ATCACGTGGCTATAAATTTAAGGCTGGAAAACCCCCCAGTTACGTTAGACAATTAAAGATTTTAAACTCTTGTTTATATTCTGTCAACGCATCGATGGAGAATCATCGTGGCGCTGTCATGGTCAAGTAAAGACATCAGTCCTCAAATTGAGTTGATAAGTTGTTCATTCTCAATACAAACGGTTTGCTCAGTTTAGAAAAAGTTATGTGAGGCAATGAGTTCAAAGTAATTCAATGTAAAGATGATAAGATGTTCAAATGGAGCTCATTACGTCCAAAGTTAACACTTTCAGAGCTTGAAGTCACCTTAGATAGACGTGTGGCCTTTGTCCTTCATTGTATGTGTCATTAATTTAAACGCACACCAACAAGTTAATCCTTTACACGGTTATTTTATTTTTTTTAGATTATTTGGTGATCGATGAAGGTTTTGCTGGATTTTGGTTGGGAGTTTTTCACAAACGCCCCTCAGGTTTTAGTCGGCTGCTTAACTTTTGGAACGTTTAGGTCTGAATGGCTCAATCATCGAGTGTCACTTCATTCCTGTTTACCAGCATGTTCCTTCAGTGAGAGCTTTTATTCAATAAATTGATTCCCATCCAGCATTTTTCCAGCCTTGGTTTCAGCGATCAGTGCCACACAGCAGCCGCACTGCTAACATCGAACGGACGGTCAGTAGTACAGCTGTCTAGAATCCACGCCTGAGATCTCCTCAGAGAAAACCCGGAGAAAATCTTGCTGGCAGCGCTCAGGGATTTCTGTAAATCGACATCCGCAGTGGAGAGATATTGCATCGAGTCGCACTGTATGTCAGAGTTGAAATAGCGACTTTAAGAACAAGTGAAGCACCGCAGCGTGCCAGATCAGATTGTTTGGGCAGTTTCCCCTCGTCTGTAGAAAAACGTGGATGGAAGTCTGATCTGTGATGCCATATGTGGGACAGATATCCGGCTTCAGTAGGATTGGAGCTAAACTGTTGCATGACTCGAGAGATGGAGAGAGCGGATGACATCCAGACCCCATGTGAGGTGTTAATAGTGTGCATTGTCCGCTAACGGCTTGCTTCCCTAAGGTTTTCCTTTATACTGGAAATTAAAAATTTACAGCCTATTACTTGCAGATGCTCTTCACCTGCTCACTTTTATCAAATGGGGTTAAATGATTTGTTGCTAAAGTAATAACTTTGCAAGAAAAACTGGCCCCAATTTTGTTCAGATTTATTAAGATATTCAATTAGAGGCACACTTGACATTGCTTAAAGATATTCAGATAGAATGTTCAGGGGGGAAAAGGTTGTTAAAGGACTGACGTTGACAGCTTTACTGTGTGGCCGTTTAACGATGAGACGGATGACTTAACACGTTAAATCCTCACTTCAGTGGTCAAATTAAAACAGTGACGCGGTGCACGTTACAATATATACGTTCGCAGTGTGACATTAAGAAGAAGTTGATGAATTTACAAGAAGAAAACTTAAAAAATGGCATCTCGGCTTCATTTGAGCTGCCTTTGACTAAAAGGTAGTCGGCATCATTCAAAGCTGAGGATAATAAACCAGGCTTCGGCTAAGAATTTCACATCTCTTCATGTTTGTCATGATAGTAAACGGCTGTCGGCTACAACCTTCTCCTTTCTACAGCTTGTTAAGACGGATTATTCTGCGACAACAACTGCTTCCGTCACGTTCCCCGAGATGTTGTTTTGACTCCCGTAAGCAGTCAAAATAACCTTCAACATTCAACAAAACATTCGATTCTAACCAAAGCAACCAGACGATGGCTTAATTTGCCTTTATTTTTTGCTTCTATTTTGTCTTTGGATTTCACTTTTTAGTGTTAGTAAATAGTTGTAAAATAATGCAGGAAATGAATCAAAATCAAAATGGATTTAAAAAGCAGCCATCGGACTGGATTTAGCGCTGCTGACTGAGGACAAAGGCAGGAAGCCGCCGTGAAATTTAACAGTTTGGAAAATCCGAGATAAAATCTGCCGCACTACTTTATCAGACACTCGTGGAGGGAGAGAGACGAGTTGTGTCAGAGCAGCGAGGGAAGAGGAAGCCCAAATACAAAGCCTGATAAGGGAGTAACATTGGCAGTAACACGAGACTACAGTTACGCAAAAGGCTGTTATTCTTCAAGACTTAGGAAGGAGTCTGAGGTCTTCACCCAGCCTCCAAACTCCCCAGATCCCCATCTGATGGCCACAAAGTTTGCATTCCACAACCCGCTGGGCCCAAAGGATTCTCTTGCTCATATCCCGGCATCAGACACTCACAGACACACTCATATGCTCTCCGATATTAAGCAGGTGGTCGTGAAATTTGAGCTCATGTAAGTGTGCCGATATGTTTAAAAAGAAGGAAAAAAAACTGAACTTACTTAAACCCTCCCTGATTGTGGTTTTATTTATTTTAACTTGCATGCTGTTGTCTCTTCAGGCCGCACGTTGATTTGTGTTTACTGAATATTCCTCCAGTCCAAGCCTTGGCCTCGAAAGCAGCTCATGGAAACTCGGTTGCATCGCGGCAGCTTCCTGAACTTTGCTTTACTGGCCTTTCCTTTGACCTACATCTGTCACAGATTTGCTACTGCTGTCATTTTATCATAAAAGAAACTGCAGTGTATACTATCAATTGCTATCTTTTAGTCACTTTTGGGACATTTTTTATTTCTTAGGACCAAAACACAGATTTTGGGGAATTCTGAAGGTGACTATTTGTGGATGAAAGACCATAAATATCAATATGTAACAAAAGGCAGAGAGCGATGCACTTTTCCTCAGCTTTCAGTCCCCCACTCAGTGGGTATCTCTGTCATCAGACCAGTGCCATAATATTCTCTGGAGGGTATCATTGGCAGTGCTAAAAGTGGCCCGTTTCCATGTGTGTTCAGTCCACTACAGAAAGCATGCTATGCTCTGCAGAGATGCTTTCATAAACAGTGATCACAGTGTTGCTGTGTTGATTCATTTCTCATCACCTCGGTGGATTTTGTGTCTTTAAAAAAAAAATAATTAAAAAAAATGATCTTTTTCTATAAAAACCAACAGTCGTTCAGAAACGAAAGCTTCTAACATGAGATATTTTCATCGTTCACATATGAAAGGGTTGAGTTTAACTTTCATCTGCCGTTCTAGACTCATTCATTATAAAAGTCCAGTGAGGAAACGGGTAGAGTGGAGTTCGGCTGAGCTCTGAGTTCCAGGAGTACCTCTGATGTGTAAGATTCTTATCCATCACTCAAAGCTGTCAAGGAGGCATCCTTAATTCAGCCAGCGGAGCAACAAGCCAAACTGCGGCAAATTCTCCCAAGATGTTGGAACACGCTACCTGTCAAATAGCTGTCGCTTACTCTGAATACTGATTCAGGTTTTTTACTGGTTTGTTCATTACGTCAGACTTTTCAAATCCCCAACTCCTGCGAGGGGTCTCGCAATCACTCCTTGGCTTCCACACTGGTCGATGATGTAAACCTAGAATTATTGGCCGTGTTGAGTCATACATTCAGTGGTAGGGAGTGGTGGTTGAAGACCAATTGGGACAGGGATTCACTGCTTTCATTTCAGAGCGAAAGTCGAGTGAAACTGCGAGGTTCTCTTGTTGTCATTTTACAAATTTGGAGGGTGAAAAGTCAGAACAGAAGGCTACGAGCTAATGGATACAGGGCGAAGTCTCCGGTTTGGTCCCTCTTTCATCCGGTTGTGCTGAGGGTGGACAGAGAGCAGGGGCAGAAGGCTGCTGGAGATGAGCAAAGACCTTGAGCCGGGCTTGTAGAAAGAGCAGTTTTCTGTTTGCTGACATGTCTCCTCATCAAGAGATGCTGGGAATTCTGGGAGGGTGACGCTGTCTGAAAGTGGCTCACGCTGTGTCACTAGTTCTCAACTCTCCCCGGTAAGTGGTGCCTGGAAGCATGTCATTAGGATGAGTGTGGCTGTGGGACGTCAGGAACTCTGGACTCCTTTTCACAAGTTGTTGATGACAAGACAGCTTTCTGCTGCAGGATAGACGGCTTTATGATCAGATGTTTGCCTCAGTCTGTCGCCTTTATGGTGTAGGATGTTTACAAGACAGCTCATAATTTCTCTGGTCATAAAGAATTATTTGAACAAACAAAATGGATTTGTCACTGTATAAAAGCACGTGAGGGCACTGAGCAAATGTTTACAAAGCGTTTCTAATAGGAATCTCCGAACACTGCTGTGAACTCTGAAAGTCTATTTTTTTTTTTTTTTTTGAATAGCAGTGCCCCACCAGTTATCCCTTAGATTCCGCATGAGTTCACACTTCCAGGCAGCTTGGGCCGCTCTCAGATGGGAAGCTGTCACAGGGCAGGAGTTGATCATGAATCTTTAAAACAAATGATTTTTAAAGTGGCTCCAAACTGAGCAATTCATCCCACAGCTAGCCTGGAGGTAAGCAGAGAGAAGTGGGGGATAGAGGCTCTAATTTGGGTGTAATGTTGGAGGAGAGGAGAGCGTGGGAGGTGAAAGTCCCCAGATAAATCTGCCGAGCTGTGAAAACATTCATAGTTGTCTGAACTCCACTTGTTTTGAATTCCCTTTGGAAGTTTGTTTGTACGTCTTTAGCTTGTTTCTCACTATGCTGGTTGGCAACTTCCTCCAAGAAGTAGCTCACACCATAACTAAGCTGATAAATGATATTTAAACAAGAAAGTAGAGAGCATGCACACCATTTTTCTTCTTCTGCCGTCTCAAATTTGACAAGTGATCAAAAGGGATCCTTGATTGTAAAACGTAATTGTTCTTTTGATTTTTTTTTTTTTTTTTTTTTTTTTTTTTATTCAAAACAAACTTCCTAATAGTGTGGCTAATTGTAAATAGCTACAGATGGACACTTAAAGCCCTATATGCCTTCCTGTGGTAGAAAAGTAGCTTTTCCTACTGGAACCACTGGCAGGAGACGGTCCTAAAGGTGACATATTATGAACAAAATCAGGAATTACGATGGGAATTTTGGATGGAGCATAAACCTAATGGTTGGCAATAATGTTCTGTGGTGAGTTGATTTAACAGCTCGGGCCTGTTCAATTGCATCACTCGCAGTGAGATTGTGACTAAAAGAGCGATCAGCAGCCGAGCTGCAGACGAAGTCCTGGAGAATAAAATTGACAGTCAGTTTGGTGACTGGTAGTTTGGGCTGTGATTGCTCGGCTATCTCAGGCTGTTTACTGTAAGCTTTTTTTTTTATATGGTAATAATGTAATTCAAGGGTTATTGAGTGACTGCTGAGCTCAAAAAGAAAAAGGAAGACCCACGAGGAAGAGACGGGTGGAGTAAGCCGGGTACTCCATGCCCTGAAACATGTCGGTGTGAGAAGAGGTGGAAATTTAGGGTGGAAGAAGGAAATGTTGGACTGTCTGCAGTGATGTGGGCGTTGCACCAGTCCGTCGACGTTCCAACCTTCACCGATGGTCACGAGTTGTGAGTAGGGACCAAAAGAGTGAGATCACGAATACAGGTGGTGGAAATGAGCCTCCTTTAAAGGGTCGCTGGGCTCACCCTTAGAGAGAAGCCTTGGGTATGTCCCACTGAGAGGAGGCCTCGGGGCAGACCCGGAACCTGCTGGAGATGTATCTCTCGGTTGGCTTGGGAACGACTCGGCGCCCCCTCTCGGAAGAGCTTGAGGAGGTGACTGGGGAGAGTGAGGTTGGCGGATCTCTGCTTAGACCGTTGCCCCCGCGGCCCGATCCCTGATGGCCTGACTGTCTTTCTGTTGTATTTTTAAACCAAAGCGTTTCATGTAGACTTCCTGACATTATGTCTCCTTTATTTCCTAAATATCGATTTGCATTGACTGTTCGACAGCAGCGGCGGCGCCCTCCACGAGCGGAGTATCTCTTGGAGACTGAATGTCAGCTGTCACATCATCGGATCTCATTCAGTTTCCCAGAATAGTGCCGATTTTAACTTATCGCACGCTCTGGACGAAGAACTTCTTTTCTCACTGACAGCCCGTCCTTTCTTTTCTGTGTTATTTTGACGACTTCTCGGGTTTTAAAGCATTCGTAATGTTTTCAGAGCACAAAGTTCACTGGGCGTTTGGCTTAGTCTTCGCTTGTTTGTGGTCATTACCTTGTTTGCTTACCTTGCATTATTTTTGGTGGACGTTGAACGTGTCGGTGTCTTCCTTGTGCAAGAATTGTTCTACAGTTTGTTGTCATTACAGCAATTACTGTTTGTGCAATAATCTTAATGTTTCATAGTCTTAACTAGGGGTGTCACGGTGTGAAATTTTCGGCTCACGGTTATTGTGACCAAAATTACCACGGTTTACGATATTATCTCGGTAATTTTTTATTTTTTTTAGTGTTAACATTAAGGTGACCAGGTACCGATCCGAAGACCTCGAACAACAACGTTGTCTTACATTGCGCAATCATTTATAATACACGTGGTGTAATAAACAAAGGAACAGTGCATTTGAAAGCTTAGACCCTGAAGAATACATTTAGCACTACTTTACAATAAAACTTCAGATTTGCTCAACAATACCTTTTTCCCATGTCTTTTCCTGTAGGCCTACATTTCCCCTTTACCCGAAGGCAAAAGTTATTTCGAGCATTTCAGCTAAAACTATGTGTTAATATAACAAATATACCTTGCACTGGCTGTGCAGCTGCGGGTGATGGTCTCGTAGGTGAGTGATCAAATTGGATGTGTTGCTCCCTTTCGCGGATACCTTCCGCCGGCATGTCTTACACACGGGGGCACCGTCCTCCACCAGTTGCCCCTCAGAGTTTTTGAAATATCCAAAGTAGGACCACACTTCCGATTTTGAACGCTTAGAAGGTGGAAAAATGGTACCATCGCGGCTTCCTTCTTCTGCTGCCATGCTTAAAGTGAGAGAGTGTGAGAAAAGAACCTCGGACTAGTGGCGCCCGCGAACGTTCGAAAGTGTCACGTGTGCGGTGTAGAGCTCTAGTAACACACCTAGATAACATTATGTTTTGAAATGCAAAGTATTTAGCGCAGTAACAGTGTAATACAGTGTAACCGTGGGAGTATTAGGGAAATGAAAGCTCTCCCGGTGTAACAGTGGTGTAGTCTACGTTGAATGCAGGTATACGGCGTATACCCACCTCTTTTTTTGGGGGGATTTCCGTATACCCACCTAAAATGCTCCGTGTAGGCTACCCACTTAAAATTCGTTTTTCAATTTTTAGAATAGCACAGCCACGTTTCATCAACTACCACTTCTCATGGAAGCCTTGTTATAATTTAACAGTACAACGACAACACTTCAGAATAGCATTCATTCGGAAATTGCGGCAGTCAATCAATCTCCCAGGGATTCACTATCAGTGTTTTGACAATAACGTCCCATAGAAACTCTTCTTCTTTGTATTAGTTGAAAGCGGTGATTCTCTAACGCACAACAGCGCCCCCTATAGGAGTGGAAGGTGGAAAACTAAAATGGATGTGTTTATATATATATATATTTTTTTTATGTATATTACATATATAAACGAATGTAATACACATATATATATATTACAATTAATTAATTCTGACAGCCCTTGTGTATGTATGTATGTATATATATATATATATAACAGCCTCTCTCAAGATGTGATGGTGTTCTGCTGCTTTAAAACAATCACTCTGTTAGGTCTCGCTCTATGAGGGATGAGTACAAAGATTAAGTGCCACAGGGAGTCCCATTGCCACTGATATACACAGCACACAATCAAAGTGAGTTTATGATGTCCCTCATCCTGTCCCTCATGCATGCAAGGGGCAGGTAAGTGCAAAGCTGCGACCCATCAAACATGTTTGTCCCTTAACACGTTTAGACAGCATTATAAATGTGCTGTTACTGGAATGGCAATGACCAAGTCGTAGTGCAATATTAAAAGCCCTGTGTTATGTCATAGTATTGTAGTACTATGGTACTTAACTTTTCAATGACTATTACAACGCGCCACTGGAGGTACGGCGTGCATTAAGGGGCTACTATTGGTCCCGAGTCCCGACCCCTAGTTTGGTACCATGGGCCTATGACTGGCCAACTATACAGTATACCCACCTCAAAAAGGTAGACTACACCACTGCGGTGTAACGGTGTGCGGTAAGGTAACCCACCGAGATAACACCGTGTTTTGAAATTCAGAAGGTTATCTCACCGTCAAAATATTTTAGCGCGGTTACCGTGTACACCGGTAACCGTGACAGCCCTAGTCTTAACTGAGTTTCTCCTTTGGATGGTAAATGCTAACTAGAAACTATTCTAGTACAGATATAACCCTCCAATGTTTGTGTAACTCTGGGCTTCCGTGGAATTGTTAAACCGAAGAAAAAGGTTGTATTTTGACGGCACGATGAAGAAGGTTCACTGAGCAGCAGTGTAAAGTGATTTGGAAGAGTAATGAGTACAGGGAACGACTCATTACTGAACTTTTCTTTCCTGAATCTTGAACGAGTTACCCTTAAATCCAATAATCTCAGAGTCGATGTTTCAGCATTTGCTCTCTGCTGCAGATGGTCGTATCCTCTCTGAAGCTCTTTGCTGCTCTCATTTTTCTCTGTCTTGTTAGACTCATGTGGTTAATAGTTAAAATCATGCTTGAGATATTGTGTGTGTGTGTGTGTATCTTTACTATCTATCTGTCTTTTTATTAAGATGCTTTGTAACATGTTGCATGTAAATGATATTCATCATGTCTCAAACTGCTGATTATTCTTATCGTTGTTTTGTCTGTTTGTGAATTTCTTTACTTTTAAATTGAAAATGGAAAAAAAAATAAAGGCTTAGATTACATTATTTGTTTTGTGTAATCATTAGTAACAAAATGCATAGGTGATCAGTTCACAGTTTTACGTCTACAACCAAAACCAGCAACAAATGCTCTCCTTTGAGGGTTTGGCCCTAAGGCAGATTTTGACATTTAAAAACAAATATTGTCTTGAATTGGGAGTTACTTGCTTGTATCTTTAGACATTTGATTCATGATCTTGATCTCTAAATAAATTACTTGATAAGTTGATATATATATATATATATATATATATATATATATATATATATATATACACACACAAGTTAATGAGTCATTTAATGTTAATATGTGACTGATATATATTTCCTTTCTTTTCCTTTTTTACTGTTGGTTCTTTGCATTGTTTATTGTACTTTTTATGAACAGTATCCCAACATGAATTTATTATTATTATTATTATTATAAATATTCATAATAATAGGAACTCTGTGTGTTGCTTATAGGAGTCTGAGGCCTGGACGTCACCTGGAGGACGACGACATCGTGCCTGAACTCGCTTATATCCATCCCAGAGATAGACCTGACTGGGAGGAGACCATCAGTGCCATGGTGAGGCACACCTCGTTTCCATGTGTATTTTTCATCAGAAACATCACTCATGCATCCACACAGTCCCCTGTTGAGCAAACGTCGTGCAGCCAGATGACTCCTGCTCGCAGGTTATTGGTAACGGTGCGTTAAAAAGCGAGTCCATTTCAGGGTTCGCATATTAACAAGAGGAGCAGAGATGCCAGGTCCTCCCAGGATACGAAAAGAAAAGCAAACACAGGGTTTATGCAGGCGACTGACTGATGGAGAACAGTTCTAAACCACGAGCAATGCTTGAGCAAAGGAGGCAGGACGCACAAAGTGTTTCATATACAGCAAGTCAAGAGTGGCACACGATGCTCAGTCGTGTTTGTTTTTGTCAATATCAATGCCACGTAGACTTGGATGTATCCCCAGTATTGATACGTTGTAAGGAACAAAGATGCAGGCGGGTAGAAAAGAGAATGAAGCGGCAGCATTTATCAGAACACACCATGCTGCTGTACTCATACACGGGTGCACCGCTCATTTTCTGCTGGGTGGAAAATCTCCGCAGGTGATCCGGGGCGCGTGATATGAAGATTCGCGCTCAGCCTCTGAACATGTCTAGAAAATGTCTGGGCTGCAGTGCGAGCATGAAAGATGCAAAATAAAACACAGACACAATATAATCTCTTTTCTCAGTAAGACCCAGTTTGGAATCTCAGTTAATGGACTTTTTGGCAATCTTTTAACACACAAGGTAACTAATGTGTGCAATCTGCAGGAGAAAGGACGCGTTTCATCGGCATCGACTGTGTTTGCAGCACGCTGACTATTTGTTTTGTAAAATATTCTGGAACTGAATTGCATCATGGTTCCAGGTCAACCAAACCGTGTCAGATCCTGATCTGCCCGCTCGCCGTCTGTCACAGTGTCTGCCTCTCGGCCGGCGGGTTCGTGAGATGCATCTTCTCAGCTCCCGAAACACCATGGCGCATTCATGATTAATGCAGGTGACTGTTGGCGTCTGAACACCACCCTGCTTCTTCGAACTCTGCTGTCTGTGTACTCGTCTCTCACATCGCTTCCATTCACCAGAAAGCATCATTCATTATTTCCTCTCCCACTGTTTTTTTTTTAAATTTTATTTCATTTTTTTGGTGCGGGTATTACATCCTGCATCAACAGCGCAGTGAAAATGAGGCCGTCGCCATGGTAACGTGCCGAGCCACCCGCGGTCGGCGCGTGGTTGGAGCCCTATCGCGAGTGCTCCCTTCGATCGGGCAACGTAGAGACAGAGAAACAACAATCTCACCAAGCCGATGAATATTGATCACAGAGGTGGAGCTTTTTGATACTGAAAGTCTGCTGCTCTTTGTTCAATACTTGATATGAGAGGGGCCGCTTTGCATTATGCATGTCTGAGGTGAGGGGAAGCACTAAGCAACTTATCGTAAGCTGTCACACCAACGCCCTGTTGCATTGTGGGGGATGGATTATATTCTGTGTTGAAAACAAAGCGTTCCGAAATCCCTGCATGATGACGATGAGCTGAGCTGCAGAGTATTTTCTCAGGACAGATGTGATCATATCACAGATTGTTTTTTTTTTTTTTTTCTGCTTTCACTCTTAATTCATGCTCTCAGAAGTTGTAAATATAATATTCCAATGTCTTATGTCTGTCAGAGACGTGAAGGTTAAAAGTCCTTCAAGGATTATTTACCTTGAATTTTGTATGCATCTGTTTTACTCCTGGCTATATAGGATGAGCAGAACGTGCTAAGTTTTAACACTTAAGCACTGCCTTTGAGCAGGAAGTAGGTTTTAATAAAAAAAATGTTAAAAATCCTTGCATCTGCCATGGATATAAACACATGAAATCAGTGCTGTGGCTAAACAGCCGCTGTCATCTCTGTCAGCCTGGTGCGGTTAAACTCGGACAGAGGAGGTGCAGGAAGTCAGAGCTGACCTCATCTGCCTAGCACCTTTACTGCGACACGCTCTGTGGAGGCAAAGGCTGACGACTGGAAACCTCTTTTTTAAGTTTTCTTTTACTTGGCTCACAGTTGTGTTGCAATTTTCTTTTTTCCTGCTGCTGTTCCTTAATCTTTCTTTCCAAAGCTTTCGTCCGCAGCGAATACATTCCACTGATCAAATCTGCAAGCATCACAATGAATTACGCTCACTTTTTGCTCACCACGTCTGCCTTATATTCTCAGTCTAAATTTGAACTAAATGAAGCAAGCATTCTCAATGACATGACTGTACAGATGTCTGACCGTTCCATTCAGCTTTTCTCAATCAAGTCTTCTAGATGCAAGTCACCCGCAGTGGAAACCCCAGCTACAGATGCCCTGTTTAATACTGTGGTAATACTCGGCCTTAAGAATGCAACTTTAGAACATAGGAACAGTTAGAAATTGTCACAAAGCAAGCCTAGTGAAGTACAGTTCCTTATTATTGGGTATAAAACTGACGTAAGGAGCCGCTCTGTGGCTCCAGTCCCTGTTTGTGTGGTCGCAAGTCGGGCTTCGGACAAGTTAATCTTATAAACAACTGAGAAAGAGCTAAAAAGCGATTTTAAAGAAGGGATGAGCTGGAAGTACATGGTTGCTGGTACTCATCGTGTCATGAGATTGTCCTGTGAGCCACAGCTTCATCTAACAAGAACTGCGGACGTATATTCATTCCAGCACCTGTTACACAATACACATAAAAGGCCTCATTGCTTTTCCAGTGCAACCTCTATTCCCTGGCTGATTGATTGGCACACGTTTGTGTTATGAACTTAACTTTTTCAGCTTCCTGATTAAACCATTGTCCTGACATTGATCTGAATAAACAGCATCACTGAAACTGGTGTGGTCTCTCACACACCATTTCACTAAACGAAGCAGTCGGTGCTGTGAACGATACGAGTTGCGCTTGAATATGGCTGGCGTTTGAATCCTGTTGGGTCCATGACTGTTGCCGCAGAGCGTCTGTAGAACAGTGCCAGAGATTTATTTGTATGTGTCATCCGTATCCCTGATATTTGTGTGTGTGTGTGTGTGTGTGCTTGTGGTTTTTAGGCAAGAAGCGCAGAGATCCCCGAGCTGAGGACGGAGCCCCTCATGCGCTCGAGCAGCAGCAGTACGGCCAGCATGAAGGTCAAGAATGTTAAGAAGTGAGCAGCAAACACTCCTCTCAGATCACGTCTCCACTGCCTCCTTTTTCCTGCTTGAGCTTCTTCTATTTCCATACCCTCCTCCACCTCTCACTCCTTCTTTTCACATTGCCCTCGCTTCTCCTGAACTTGTCACACACTACTGACCAAGTGCTAAATAAACTGTGCGTGTGTGTGTTACGTTTCCAGGCTCTGCTTCACCAAGGGCCACTTCCCGAAACTGGCAGAGTGCGCTCACTTCCACTACGAAAATGTGGATTTTGGCACAATTCAGGTACAGTCGTCGTGCTTTTTGAAAATGTCTTTACTGCATTGATGTGAAATCTAATCGGGTGCATCCAAAGCGATGAAAGTATCTGAAGCTGGAGCAGGACTGATGCAGCATGTGTTGCACCGTTGGGGTTGCAGGAGTTTGGTGGAGATATCTGTTTAAATTACAGCAGCACCGATGTCTGTCATGCTGTGGAAGAAGCTTTGAACACAAACTCACCCCAGTTTCTAGTCATTTCCCTGCAGCCTTGGGAAAAGAAAGAGATTCTGTTTGTAAAGACAGAAGTACGACTCGCACCTACTTCAAATGAGGTCAAGCAGAATTCTTTTTCTTCTTCACATCAGACAGACGGTTGTTGTTTTAAAGATTCTTGAACGTGCCTGTGAAACACAGCCTGACCTCAGATGTTTGAGATTTGCTGTCTTCACAGCGGACAAATGGCTCAAAGCTTCTATCTGAGGAGGTGCTCTCACCTTGGCTGAGCTGCATTTCTGACTGTCTTTGCTTAGCCTTGGTGTGTGCAATGAATATTTCCATTGTGCTCTGTAATACTTTAAGATCAGATTATTATTTTTGCTTTCTTTGAGGATGACATGCACAAGCTGTAGGTGAGGCCCAGATCTGATTCGCTTATTACCATCAAAGCTGTTATTTTCGGAGCCAAAACGATTGACTAGGATTTCAGATCCTCGACTCGTCGGAGGAAATGTTGCTGTCGTGTTTCTGCTCTTCGACTACACGGTAAACACATCCGATCGTCGGGCGTGCATATTTTTTTGAAGAACTTCCAAGAGTTAAAGCTATTAAGTCTGATAACATAAACACGAAGACATATTCAGGGTGATCTTAGCAGGCCCGCCGCTTTGATAACACATTTTAGGAGCGTCTGATGAATCTTGCTGAAGTGTTGTCCAGTGTTTTGGGTTTCATAAGGAGCTAAAATAGAGAAAATATTTGATTCTGCTGCAGCTTTTTGAATGCACAATGCTGACATCCCTGGAGTGCCTTTAAAATGGGACAGACCTCTTCCTTGCCTTCAGTGTTGATGGATATGTATTTACATTCGGGGATAAAATTGAATGGTTTAGTCACTTTAAATAAATTAGCCGTTGTTCTCTCACTTTCACTAAATGCATGCTGGGATTGGCCCCATTTCTGTTTTGATGCATGATACAATTAGAGGTGAATCCTCTGTATCTTTTTGTGGGGCGTCTTCAGCCTTAGTGTGCAAGTTTATTTTTCCTTTCTGTAGATATTTGAGAGTTTGTAATTATCGCAGCCGCTGCTCCCAGCCAGTTTTGTCACAAGTGAAGAATCCAGTAGGGGTCAGCAGTCAGCTGGATATATGACTTTTTTCTGTGTTCAAGGCCAAGCTAAAGAGTTTGCTTAAACTCTTCCTCTACTCTACCTGCGGGTCCTTTGTTGATCCAACTCGTGTTACTCTGCAGAATCCATTTGTGCACTCACTGCACACATTAAGGAACCTGTCTGCATGATTTGAACAGTCTGTCGTCCACAGACTGTTCCTCTGTTTGTTGTCCCAGCTGTGTGCGCTGACTGCTCCTTCTGGTACAGCTTTGTTGTTTTCATTTTGCTTTCAAGTATCTGCCTCTTTGTCTCACGAGGGCGTTTTCTCCCCTGAGCAAACTGAACCCCCGCCGAAACCCGCGTCTGTAAAGACATTAATTATTCTGTCGTGTCAGTTCGTATATTTCATATCTATGCTTGCCTCAACCAAACGTGTCTGCATGTTTTTATGAGTTGATCACAAAAAGCCTCGTGTTAATTTGTTCCGGAATGATTCCGACGTGGCATTAAGTTCAGCTTCTCTGATGAGGAAAAGATTGCTGCTTACTATCTGAATATTGTGCTGCTGCATGATGCCAATTTCTGTCTTCTTCAAATATTCTGATAGGATTTTCTATCTATATGTAGATTGACCCAGTGAAGTTGGCATATTTTGTGCATAGAGACCCAGAGCTTCAGTGTTTTAAATTACTGGAGGGACATGGGCTTAGCTTTGGCATTAGACTCTCTGCTGAAAGATGTATTATTTAGTTTCTGTGATTTAAAGGAGGGGGAAAAACAACCCAGAACCAAAGGACAATATGAGTCAAACATTTTTTATGGAGATCACATTTCAGTTCAAGGCAGCTATTTTCTTATGATGTTTGTATTTAAGATATTTAAGAATATTTTTCTGAGCCTTTTTATTTGCTCGTTTTACATTTCACATCCCAAATATTTTACACATTTTATTAGATGTCTGTTTCTTCTTTATTTGCCCTTTCTGTTCATAAACCTTTCGCTCTTTGTTGTCTTTTTACATCCGTGACAACTGAGGATCTGGAAAATGATCGACTTGTTTTAAAAGCGAGAAGATTTTTTAGAGTTATTTTAATTTCTATGAACTAAAATCAAGTGCTTCGGTTTCCATGCATTGACGTATTTATTCAAAGTTTTACTTGTATCATCATTTAAACGTGCATCAGAGCACTGCTGCTTTTGGTGTCAATTTGGAGATGAGCACTAAAATACACACATTTAAGAGCATCTCTGCCTTTGGTTTTTCATTGACCACATTTTTAGCCAAGCTCAATGCTCATCATTACCTGTACAGGTATTATAAATGACTAGCTTTGGGTGGAAAATGTCTTCCAGACCAAAGACATTTTTGTTACCGATCAAGCTATAAATCGTACCAGTAACCAGCAGGTATTTCTTCTCATTCCTACTTTATATAAGTTTAGACGATAACATCACATAGTTCGACAATTTTTCTTTAAAAACTGGTTAATCCCAGAAATTGTTGAGCTATTTATTTCGGGTTTTTTGTCGCTCTCCCTCACTGAAATTTCACACTGAACGGGATCATTTAAAGTTTCCCTGTGGCTGCATACTTACATCCTGCGATGCTGTCATCTCAGCAGAGCATACAACGGCTCCCGTTGGGGCCACCATCTTGCCAGCGCAGACATGTTGTTATATTATTATTTAAGGTCATGTGCACTCTCACTGTCAGGCATGTGTTTGGACTGTAGGAATTGATATAATATGACTGTGATGGTACAAACAAAGCTGAGTGATACTTGCGTGATGTTGCCACTTTATGCTGCAGCTTTTACTGGCCTCTGTTGGAGCGCCTTCAGGTCCGGTTAAAAAAAAAAAATCTCCTGATTACATAATGATATTATCTTTATTTTCTTTTAAAATCCTAATAATAAGAATGCTTATATGGCTTATTGCACATTCAAGCTTAATGTATCACCAATCCAGGATAGATTCATCAACAATGCACCTGTGTATCTGTGCATGGTGTGTGCTTTTGCCTAGTGTTAAACTGTCCCTATGATTTTTAATATTTCTTCCTCTTGTCCCTTTTTCTTAATAATTTGGTTGATCGATTGATATATTCTTTTAAAGACCACATCTGTGACATTAGCGGCGCCGAGGTCAGATGCAGCTGAGATTTACACGATGGAGCAAAGAGAGACCAGGAGTATAAAGATTGTTGGCTGCTGTTGGTTTGTCTTTAGCTCTCATCAGGATGAGTCGGACAACGTTTCTTTTAATTAAAAGAAGCTTCAGGCAGACTGCACTTCAGAGCTCTTGGTCATTTTACACCGGCATCACACTGAAAAACTGCTGTTTAGTTTGCACTAAGAAAGATGTTTAGGTCATCATGCTGTAGAAGTCTGTATTGATTTTGGCCCAGTGTTGTTGGTGCACTATAAAAATCTATTAGATGTCCAAATTTAGAACCCTATTAAACTGGATTTTAAAAAGTATATGAATTGGTATCGATTAACTTTGTGTAAACCTTAAAGTTGTTTCATTTAATCACTTCAAACGCTTGCTGTGACGGATCAGGTCCCTGCTGGTCTTTGTCATGTGACCATGCTGACGTGTTTGCTCAGTCCTCATCTTCAAAGACCTGAAGCTGTCCTTTGGGTGGCTTTCTTGAGATTTTTGGTACTTAAACACATAAGCAACACTCACAGATAAAGACATAGTCGATTAACTGGTGTCGGCCTCAGACATCTTAACTGGTAGGGGAATAGTGTTTGTAAGTTTTTATGTTGTATGTGAGAGAACCAGTGCAACCAGACAGCAGGACTGTAACAACTATTATCAGTACAGAATCTACTGAATATCTAGAAACAAGTTTAGAAACTTCTTAAAGAATAGAAATGATTATTATTACATTCCTTGTAGTGATTTTCTTTGTCAAAGCAGACTGCTCACCAAAGAGCACTTCCCACATTTGTACTTGTCCGTCAGACTTTCACACCCGTCAGAGATGATGTATGAATTCATGCCATCCATTCTGAATTCTTGACATTTTTCACTTGTCCGTTATTAGTTGTCGGAAGCCGAGTGTAGATCTAAATCCTCAGAATATGGTTACCAGCACAATCCTCGTTCAACCACACACACACACACAGTGGCGTGTGTTTATTATCGCATTTCTGCACATCTCAGTCATTTTTAGGACTCACTGTATGAGCAGTGACTAAAGCATCATTAAATGATGGTTTTTTTATGTTTAGACACTGGCATCATGGGGGGAGGGTCTTCATTAATACTAAAAAGATCCACTAAGAGTTTATTTACATTTCTCCAAAACCATCCTCTGTCCCCGGGTTTAATCACAAGAGGGACTAAACCTAGCCCCCATTCTGGATGTGAACTCCAATCTATGACGAGACACTCATGCTTTTGTGGACTCCATCCATTTATCCGGCCTGACCACCTGCGGCAGAGTGGTGTCATCTGTAAATGTTCAATTCAGAAAGAAATCTGCTGCTAAAATGCACTGCCTGGCTTGAAAGGGAGGAAAAAGGGTTGATCTGAGGTTGCTTCACTTGGTCAGGTGTAGGTTCTGCAACATTTGGTGCCCTAAAGCTGACAGCCTCACTGGACTGAACAACCTGATTCTTCCATCAATACATTTATTTTCCTTCCCTAATGGGATTGGCATCTTCCAAAGATGTCAATGCCAGGATTCATCAGGCTCAAACTGTGTAAAAGAGTGGTTCAGGGAGACATTAATTTCACACATGTATTGGCCACCACAGAGTCCAGGCGGTAACCACATTGCGAGTTTTATTGGATGTGCCGGAGAAGACTTTACGGAGCGCTCCAACGCTTGCATCCTTATTTAAAGATCTCGGTGAAAAATGAATGCAACTCTGGATGGGAATTAATTTTGTGACATCGTGTTAGCTTGTCAACACAACACTGTGACTAATACGTGCTGTAATCAAAGTCCACGGGCCAAAATAAAGTCGGCGGTAAAACTTATTTTGGCCAGGCGGTCGAGTGACAACATTTGCTTCAACAATGTAACTGGGAAAGTATTTTCTTTTAAAAGTGCCTTTTAGCTGGAACTCCTCTGGCCTGGCACACTGACAGCGTTTTGGCTCATTGCTGCTGTGTTTTATGAATATTTTTTTTTTGACTGGATCATTCTCTGCGTTGTATAAATACCGCTAGAGGGAAGACATTTACGATATGATGGACCGGCTGCGTCTGGCAACAAACAAATATGAAATTCAAGGTTCTTTAAGTTGGACATTGTGCTGTCTACTGTAGCAGCAGCTGAACTTGTTAACCCTGTCCACATGTTGTTTATATTGAGCAGTTCATTGTTCCAGGGCGATGGCTGTTTGCCTGAACCACCATGTGAATCTACGAAGGGAGGAACTCTTTCTGAACTTCCCTTTATACAAATAGTTTTCTCTCCTTGACGCCTCGGTCCGTCCCCTTCGGCTCTCCCACAGCCCTGCAACACAGTGACTGCATGAAAGTGTGCAGCTGAGGCACCTGCCAAACAATTGTGTCGACTTCATCACTGCTGCCAGTCGGCACTGCTCCTACATAATAGATCCAAGACCTAACATTTGCTCTGCCATGTTGCACGTGGACCACACAACCGCCACGGACTGGTTTGGTCTCAGAGTTGTGGAGATTAATACAAAACTTTAAGAAATTCGTCTTTTGAAGTTGGAACTTTTTCCTGTGTCCACATTAAATTCCAGTTTAATATACAGACATGAGGTATGAGGTCATTTGAAGACATCCCAACTTGATTATGCACCCTTTGCACATGCTCGTGATGCTCCAGATTTACTAAGCCCTCCAAATTGGCATGTGGTTGCAAATCCTAAATGGCGTCGAGGGGAGTGTCCAGTTCAATCGTTCTGATCTACAACGTCTCATAAACCGATATTTTATTCACAATAAAACATAGGAAACCTATAAAAATGTTGAAAGTGAGATAATCTTTTTAATTTGATGGCAGCAACACTTCTCAGAAGAGTTGCGACAGGGGGAGAAAAGTCTGGAAAACAAAGGGATACTAAAAAGAAACAGATGGAGGAACGTGTTGCAAAGAAATAGTTTAATTGGGAGCAGATCGGCAAATATGATTGAGCATAAAAAGGGCACCTTAGAGAGGTAGAGTCACTCAAGTAAAGAGGGGCAGAGGTTCAGCAATAAAAAAATAAATAAAAACACATCTACAGGATTATGTTCCTCAATTGGTTGCTCTATCGTCTACAGTACTTTCAAAAGAGAAAGAAAACATCTGTGTGTGCAAGAAACACGACAGAAAATCCATATTCATCTGGAAAGTCTCCATCAATGCTGAAAGGTAATATTCAAGTTTTAGAGCAACATACGGACCTGCCTGCAGTCCAGATCTTTCCCCAGCTGAAACACAGAACACAACAAAGAAGAACCAGGACTGTTGAGCAGCTAGAATCCTAAATCAGACAAGAATGGGACAACATTCCTCTCCCAGAGATCCAGTGTCCATTTTAGACCGTGTCCTGACTATTTAAGAGCTAATTAAAGAATTGGGATTGTACAAACACAGAGCAGCCAGCACATTTCAGTAATGACTTGTGCAGTCTACCAAGGGCAGAGCAAATTAGCTTAGAGTCACAAACAGGCTGACCGGTTAATAATCAGGAGGCTGTAGTTCGCCAACGCTTCAGGCACAGCTCGTTTGTTGCTGCTTCCAAACGGGCCATATAAGCAGGACTCTGACCTGATTGGTTTAAATATATAGGAAACGCTCTTTTATTCACTTTAACGGCATTTATATTTGTTTTATTTTATTTTCTAGTTTCAATAAATACATGCGCACAGGCACCAAGTGATACTAAAATCTGTCCCATTGTTTCAAAATTAACATTTTCAAGCTCCTAAAAATCTGAGCGTGAGTGATCTGCGTGAGAAGAAGGGGCACGTTTGATATTACAATTCTATAAGAGGAACAAACATAAGAGACACATTATGAGTGTTATCGTCTCAGCCAGAGTCCGGACATTTAGTGCGGGTGTGTACAGAAAACTAAGCACTAAAGACATTTAAAGGAATGAAAACTGAAAACGCGGATTTCACCACATACAGTTTTTTTTACAGTGGTAATAAATGTGGCATGTGATGAGTGGCCTGAAACATTTTGCGTGAGAGAGGATGTGTTGGACAACAATCGTGACAATTAATCAGGGTTTAAAAAAAGGTACAAAAAATATTTTTAAACAAGTATATGGAAGAGGAAGTATGTTAACGGAGGACGATGAGGGATAAATATATGAACAGAATAGGGTTAATTGTTATATTGTAATTTAATTAGTATATGGTATATATGGTATATATTTATTTATGGGGATAGTTATATATATATATATATATTCATATTTACATTTATATTTACAAGGATATGTGTGTAGTATATATTTATTTTTGTGATTTATGTATTTATTTAGATATTTAGGAAGTGTATATATGGCATATATTTATATAGGTGTATTGTAGTTAGGATATTAGGAATATTAGGATATTCATAGGAAACTGAAGAGTAGTTAAAAAGGGGTGGGAAACTAAAAAAGTATTGTACTTCTTCCCATTCCTTTTTCGAACAATGTGTGGTGTTTTGTTATGTATTAGCACTTTATGTGATTTGATTTAAAAAAAAAAAAAGAATTTCTCTTTTTCTTTTGTATGTACAAATAGTTACATACATTTTCTTTTTTATACATGTTCGAAAATAAAAATCTATCAATCAATATCTATGAAGGAGTGCCCCCTCATGTTGACAACAGTGCATGCAGTCAGAGAGTTTGTGACTTCTGTGTTGGGATGAATGAGAGCAGCAGGCTGTATGTATGCGAGCAGCCACCCGTGTGATGCAGACGGGCGCACACCCTCAGCTTGGTTCCATGTGTTGCTGTTCAGCTGATGTTTCTCAGCTGCTCCCGACTCCAGACCGCTGACTGGAGCACCCCCCCCCCCCATCCATACTGCTCTCACGCCAAGAGACCTGCATAAAGGATGAAATCCCTCCCACAGTGGGATCCAGTACCGATAACAAAAAATCTGAATCTTCATCAATTTATTTGAGTTGTAGACTTGGATGACGTTTCCGATAGGTCTCTGCTGAAAGTGATGGGCTCGTCCTCCAGAGAGATGATGTCAAACCCTCCATCACGTGTTCATTCAGAGGACTGCTATCCACTGCACTTGAGCTGAGGATGATGTAACTGTTTGACTCATTCTGCCCTTGTTAGTGAAAACAAAAGACCAGCCAGAGCTCACACACAAACCTCCTCTGTTGTTTGGAGGTCAGCATCTTCGAAGGATTCTTAAAGCAGCACTGAACCTCTAGCTGTCAACAAAAACTGGTCAATGGCAATGCTGCATACTGATTAGGATGTTAATCTTTATCGTTATGAGGTTATTTTTTTAGTTTTCAGGCATTGTTTTCAAGATCCTGATGCAGAATTTGAAAACTGATTAAAAGAACTGTTCAGAAAGGTAGCGGACAGCAAAGCTTTACTGAGCGAACAGTTTCACTTAAAGCGGTGCTTAGAAGTAGACGACTCAGAGCGGGCATCATTTTGCAACCCTTCAGGTTTTGTGACCTCTAAGTTTTAAGCCTGTTTAAGTCAAATTTCTTCGAAGAAATGACACACTTTTTAACAAAGTTTCTGTGTCATACACTGCCTGCAGTGGCCAGTTGGTGTCCAACTGTACATTAGGGTGCAGTCAATAGATATTTGTCATGTACCAAGTGCAATTAAGACTCCATTAAATTACAGAAAAAGTGCAGTGATCGCAGTACTATAGAGTTTAGGCAGTACAATCTTGTGTGTGTGTGTGGTGAGGAAAAAGGGGGGAGGGTCACCGGGAGAGAGAGTTCAGCAGGGAGACAGCTGTTGTAAAGAAGCTGTTCCTGAACCTGGTGGTCTTAGTCCAGAGGCTTCTGTAGCGCCTCCCAGAGGACGGGGGGGGGGCAAACAGTCTGTGAGATGGGTGATACGAGTCTTTTCCGATGTCGTGCGCTACCCTGAGACGACGCTTCTTACATGCGTCTTCGATGGCAGGACGTGGGGCTCTGGCAAAGCAAAGGCGCTGGGTGATTTCCACCACCTTCTGCAGCGCCTTTCTGTCTGAGACGGAGCAGCTCCCAGTAGGATGTCCTCGATGGTGCAGCGCACATTTAAAGCAACCACAGTTGACCAAAGTGCTCCACAGAACAGAACCAAAAATCAGAAAAGGAAGCTAAAACATATAAACAGAGACTGATTAAAAGCACGTAAAAGCAAAAAAGACAACGCCGTGTAAAATGTGACAGAAATCACTTTCTTAAAAAGCAAAAAGCAGATGGTACACTCACCTCTTCCCGAGATGATTTCATATCTGCATACAGATGAGCTCTGTATGCTCCCAGAGTGATGCTCTGTCTTGATATAGCATTTGCAGCCTGGCTAGACTGATTTATTTCCCTTTCCTCCTTCACACTTGACAAATCGTGCTCTCCTCTCCTGTCTGACCTGGGGGGGAAATGCCTGGGATGTGGGAACATTTTAACTGCTGAGCTGGCTGCTAACTACTTCACTTGGATGCACGTAAAGCTTGTTTGGAGCACTTTTACACCCCACTGTGGCCTCATGAAAATGATGTGTGGATCAAGAGAGCCTCTTGACAGTGGATGTTTCTGGTGTTTTCTGCATTCCTCTTTTTCTGTCAAACTGGATTGGATACACTACTACACTTCAGTAGTAGTGTATCCATTAAAGGAGAAGTTTTTTTTTTTTTTTAAACCTGGACCTTATTTTCTGGCATAAAATATACGCGGATCTAAATATCTTCTGAAGGATGCCGACTTTCACCAAACTGTTATCGGTGGGTAGATGAACGTATTTTATGCCAGAAATAAGGTCCGTGTTTAAAAAAGCCGAACTTCTCCTTTAAGGCTCACACATTAATGACCCGTTTCGACTGAAGCCCTGGCTGTACATTATCTGACTAAGCGGTGTGTGTTATTGTAATGGTGTGGCTGTGTGTGCAGAACGGCCTGAATTAGCTGGACACACGTATTGACAATCGACTCTCTGCACTAAGGTGGAAATCCATTTCATCCCCACTCGGCGTCCTTTCCATTGGGGGTTATTCAGCATCTGATCGTGCTCTTTCATTCATACTGTGTGCGTGTACGCACGCTACAGTAATGGGATTTGTTTTGTGCTCGAAGCCGTGATCTCATCCCCTCGGCAACCTCTCTGTAACTAAATTTTATTGTACAGTTTCATACCAGATCCATTTTTATAGCTTAAGTAATGATTTTAGATGTAGCCCCCTTCACACTTCCTGTACCTCTGAAGAACTGCAGCAAAGCCCCACAGAAACACCCCCCCCCCCCCGGCTCTGCAGTCTGACAAAAATACCACAGTGTGAAAATGGGATCATGGGAGAACGTTTGTTATTTTTATGCACGATGTTAACCTTCCGGCGTGGTTGGTTGTTTGTCTCCTTTGTCTCCATATGGCCCTGTGATGGACTTGCGGCCTGTCCAGGCCTGTCCCCGCCTCTCGGCCAGTGACCGCTGGGATAGGCTCCAGCCTCACACCCCCCCGCACCCTGAGTTGGTTTAAGCAGGTGTAGAAAATGGAGCATGGATGTTAACCTTCCATTTTTTTTTTTTGGCAAATTTCCATCCCTGCGTCTTTGAAAACAACTGATTATTATGAGGCTCTAACTTCTCATCACATGTAGACGAGTGATTATTACAATTCATCAAGATTCGTTTTGAATTTTTTTGTCTAATGACCTGATTTGTTGGCGTAACCATTACAACTTGTTTTAGCTCGTGAGCCAGTTGTAGTTTGGTGTCAGCAGGTTTTTCTGCAGCCTCTTCTGAGACCGGAATGATGAATGTGGCTCAGATTCTCAGTAAAATGCCCATTAGATGGATGGTGATGAGCTCGCATTGATGCTGCCTTCACGTATGAATTGTGATTGTGCACAGCCGGTGTCTGCTTTTAAAAGTTAGAACAGCTCTTTCTCTTAGTGTGCAGTTGAACATCATCAGCTCTCTTGTGCCAGAGTTGTAGCAGAGCAGGAGGTGCCTCGTGGGGAATGTAGTGAAAGCTGCTGCTCATCTTTTAGAGCGATTAAAGCAACATGATTGGAATTGGCGAGGAATCATCTGGATCATACTGTGGGTATCTTCATTAACCACATTATGCTGCAATTTTGCTTCAGTTAGGAATATTGTATAATTTTGGCATTCGAGTTTTAACAGGCACACTGGAAAAAATCTAAGTCTTACCAAGTATATTTGTCTCATTTCTAGTCAAAATATCTCATTACACTTAATATAAGACGCAACTGCATAACAAGTACTATTTCAGCAAGATAGACTTGTTTGAAGACAATACATCTTGAATATCTTGTTAAATGAAAAAGTCTTGAAAACAAATTGTTTTGAGTCACATATCATATGAAACAAGCTTTTTTTTTTTACATTTGAAGAGGTTTTTAAGTTAATTTCAAGATCACTTTTATCTCAAAAGTCCTAAATATCACATCTTATTTCAACAAATCTTGACAAGCCGA
This sequence comes from Odontesthes bonariensis, assembly GCF_027942865.1. NCBI lineage: Eukaryota > Metazoa > Chordata > Actinopteri > Atheriniformes > Atherinopsidae > Odontesthes > Odontesthes bonariensis. The sequence goes on from NC_134521.1 coordinate 21,857,928, forward strand.
TTTTCACTAGTTCACTAGTTCCATTGGCATATTTATTTTTGCTTATTTCAAGCAAAAACGTCTTGTATTTGCTGTTTTTTAACTTATTTTTGGAGGGACATTTTTTCCAGTGCACTGCAGTGGTTCATATTTAGAGAAATGTTTCTCCTGGATAGGTTAAAATGAGCTAAAATGTTATTTTCCATTGAATAACAAACTAAAAACACATTTTGATACTCGGATTTATCAGCGAACAGCTGCATCATTCGACATACCTGATTATTCCAACTACAGATGTTGTTAATGCATAATGAGGGAAACAAATATTGTGGGATCAGACAGAAAAAAAAAATGTCCATCTTTATGCTGTTCGCTTCTGTAACATTTCCTGGAGCGTCAGTCATCCCCACATGTAACGTCCAATCTGTCACTGTTAAAACAGAAGAGAGGCCTGGATAAACTAGGTCTTCACTGCATTATCATGTTGATATTCGTAAGTAGTAGAGAATAAATGGAAGCTTTGCTGGGGCAGCTGGTCGGAGCAGAAAACCGCAGCGAACTGGGAGGAAAGGATTACGTTGAACTAGTTAGAGAAACTATTCTAAGGTTAAAACGAAGTGAATTATGTTAAGATTCACAAATGGGTTTAAACAGCGAGTTTAAATGATGTTTGAGCTTTTACTATTTTGTTATTGGATCGCTCTGCATGTGTTTTTTAGGGCAGCACAGGGAGGCATTTGCAGCCCCGCGGCCTCTCTTGGCACCCACATGTCCTCCTCAATGAGCCGGGCTGTTGGCTTGCTAGGCTCCGCTCTCCAGCGATACGTCTCTTTAATCTATGTCATGTGTAGGTGGCGCACGCAAAGTCTCCATAGCTGATGCAACCTGCTATCCTTTCCCTGTTTGTGGTTGGCTGAGATACTGGACTGCAACCGGAGCAGAGGGAAGTTAAGGTTATATTTTTGGTGGCTGTCCTTAAGTTTCGAATGCAGGGCTCACTCTCCTGGACTTCTAGTAGCTTCCCTCTCTTTTTTTTGTTGCATTTGCAAAGCCACGGTTAGTATTGTGCTTTCCCTACGGGTTGCAGGATTCCTCAGAGAGCTTTCAGTAAAATGCCATTGTGCTTGAGGACAGCACAGAGGACTGCACATGTGGAAGGAAGGAAAATTGCTCTCCTGCATGTGCACCCCCCCTTCCTGCTTTCTCCCTCTCCTCTGCGTCTTTTTGTCGTCTCTCTCTCCCTCCATCATTCTCTTTGTCCTGGGAATGTACCAACCGGAGAGGGATAGGAGGAGGAGAGAAGGGGGGGAGGGGTGAGCCAGCATGTCAGACAGGGGAGAGGAGGAAAAAACGGAGTGAATAGCATGTGGCGAAGGGACAGGGAGAGCAGACGGTGAGGTCAGCAGAGGAACAAAACTAAAAGAAAACGGCCTTTTTTCATGTTTTTCTTCTGTTTGCCTTCTCTTATTGTTCTGTGCTGCTGGTCAGATTGGGAGTTAAAGTTGTGTTGATGTGCCTGCAACAAGAGGAAAGAAGCCATCAAGAGAGAGAAGGAGAGAAAATGAGGATGGGGCAACACAATGGTAGGATGGGAGGCTAAAATGGAGAGGAACGCTGTCCCGTTGAGGGGTCCACCAAAGCACCACTGCCTCTCATCTTCTTACACCAGCTGCGGGGGATATTGTTGCCCCCTCCACGTTCTCTGAATCCCACACTGGGAGAATCTACAGCGTACGTGAAAAAGTGGAGAGCTGACATTTATGTTCCGCTGAGGAGGATTGTTGTTTGGAGCGGCAAAACAGGGCTGAATGTTCATCCTCTCGCTTGGGGAAACACGCGACCAGAACAAGAGCGGGGACAGGTGTTGCAGCGATAAGGAGGGGCAAGCTGAGCGTGAAGCTGTTCGTGTGGGGGGAGTGAAACTGTAGTGAGGAGTTTAAACTACACTTGACCTACTGTAAGTATGACAAGTCTTCTGTTTGTGCTCTTTGGTTCTTTCTGTAGGAGGTCCTGCTGCTGCAGCTATAAGAGCAAAGCTTCCCTCCTGTCCCTGTGTGCCTGTAGGACTCACTGAATAAGATATTGTTGTTTCGGTCTGCTCCGCAGCCTTTAAGACAGTTCAGTTTGACATCTGTCAGTATCCGAGTTGCTGTCTTTCGAGATTTGCCACTTCTGGCGGGCTTTTTTTTCTCACTGTTAGGGATTCCTGAGCGTGCTTCTCCAACCATGTAAACAATGAAGAAAGCAGACCATCCATTGATGTGTATTTTTTTTTTTCAACAATGACTATATATAGCTTGATATTAGTCAGGATTTTATCATTTTATTTATTTTTTTTGTTCTGATTTTCTTGCTTTATGTGCTGCCTTCTCATCTCATTCTCTTGGTACCGTGTGCAGAATATTAACTCAAACTCAGTATATGATTGTTTACATTTGATTACTGTTTACATTTGTTCATATAGTTAAGAAAATCCAGTTTGCCTGGTTTACTCATGCTGGCGCTACAGCAGCACTCAGCACGGTTATAGCTCGACCACTTAACTTGACCACCATCGTAGTCCCAACATAAATGCATGGGAGGAGAATCAAGTTATTGACCCAAGTGTGTTCAGGATGTCTTAGTTTAGAACTGCACAGATGTCGTCTGTAAGTTACTTTGATGGTGATTTTAAGTCGGTTAATCCTACGGTTATGAAATCAAGATTTTACTTGAGCAGAGCGACCCACATATTCTTAATGAGCTGCTTCCCTTTCCGCATGGCTTTATTGGGAATTGAGCCGTATTGTTTCTGTTGCAAAAGGATTGAACTTTGGAACATGTGGATAGCACCTTGACCGACTTGAGTCTAGTTGGATGTAGCGATTCAGTCCCCAACGACATTATTCGGGTGTTTGTCCTTTTTTTGAGAGCTTACTTTTTGTAAGATTTTGACCGTACTCTGATGTTTTCACGCACTGTCTGTAAAGAAATGCAAAGTCAAGAAATTGACTTTGTTTGTGTTGGAGCAGCTGGAGCGGCCCGCTAAGATGAAAAATAATGTGCATCTCTGTTTGTGGGTCATCGCGGGCATGTGATCTGTTAGTAGTTCTGCAGCACTGAAAGTGCGTCTGCAGGTTCTAACTTGACCAGCGGAACACTCACCTTCAGTAAATGTCATCTTTATTTTCTAAATGAAGACAGGTGAAATATGGGAAGACGGGTCTATGTCTAAACATACCGTCATTCATACAATGCGACACGTTTTCCCGCAGACGGATAATACTCTAAATGTTGACATTTTACAGGGTTGATACAAAGAGAATACGATTGTATGAGTTGTAGTCTGGTGAGATGAGCATCCGGTCTGTTTATATCAAACAGACAGGAGGGGAAACTCTTTGCCGGCTGTGTTGAAGGAATAAATGTAAAGGAAACTTGACTGTATGTCTTTGTAGGTCCGTCCTCTGTTGGATGTGGACATGTAACTTCTTTAGGTGTCCTGTTGTGTCTACGCAGGCCCTTTTAGTCCTGAATGCTGATGGCTTAAGATCTGGGAAGTTTGGAGGCTGTGTCCCAGGATCTTTGTTGTGTTTCTCCAGCTGTTCATAAACACCCTTTCAGTGTGCCAGGACATATTTTGTCCCGAGGCTGATGCCACTGGGATGTGATGCTGCCATGGTGGAGTGTGGTCTTTCTGCTGTGACGTTCTGGTGGGTCGTGTGTGTCAAAGTACCATCTGTTTGCTGTGTGATCACACGTGGGTTACAACTGCTCAAACTCTGGTTGCATTCAGTGACTTTAACCAGTTTTGCATTGGTTTGCATTTACGTCCATTAAGATGGATTGTAAAGATGCAGTCTCTTCAGTGAGTTTTGAGTTTTTCTTTGTTTTGCTCCAAAACAGAAATGCTCGCTCTGTTTTTCCACAAGACGTCTAAGCGTGTTGCGAGAGCTGTGATCACAGTCAAGCAAAACAAATGTTCTTGTCTTCCTAGTCACAGTTTGTCATTGGGCTGCTGGCCTGGTTTTTCTTAGAATATAGGTCCAAACCCATAAACCCATGCGGTGAAATAGGAGAGCGCTGCACTCTGCTTAAATGCCTGCCTCTATGGGATCATTTCTAACGGTTGATTTCTATTGCTTCTCTGTAAATAGAAAGGCCTCCAGTTGCCCGTGGACCACAAAACAGAGCTGATAGTAAACAACAGAAAGTCAAACTGGCTCATTCACTGTCAAACAGTACTATTTTGTGTCTTAAGAGCGGAGACACCACCACAAAGAATATTGTTGTACGGAGACTCTTTTTACTACATCTCTACTATAAGGAGCCGTTTATAAATCTGGCCTGGATGAATGGGAACAGAATCACTTCCTTGTCTTCTGTCTTGCCTCATTTACACCACGCCATTGTCCAAATGATAGTAGTTTGAGGGAACTCTGGAACAAAATAAAAGGCCATGTTTGCTGTCGTGACGGCAGAATTATCGAATAGATGGGATGGGATGGAAGAATAAAAAGATATTTGGCAGCTTGGAGAGAGTAGACCACTATAAACAAGAATAAAGTGAAGATAAAGGTCACTTTCAGACAGATGAGGGGAATAATCCACAATGAGCATGTTTACATGACAACAACAAAAGAAAAACGCATTCTGATAAAGCAGAAGGGGATCGAATCCCGCCTGTATGTGTACGCTCAACTAGACTCAAATGGATGCTCTGTACATGCTATATTTGCAATATAAGTAGTAACACAGAAGAAGAAATGCATAAAGGATCTTTCTATCGGTGCTCCACAGTTCCAGAAGTTAAGCAGAATTGTAAATTAATACAGTTGAAATCCCAAGATTTGCTCTCATTCACCCATTTTCCTTTTTCTTTTGTCAGACGGCTAAAACACATCAGAAATTTGACTGAGAAAACGGCACATTTGGGACTGTGTGTCAACTCAAGGTCACTTCAAGCATTTCCAGACTGTCACTGTTTGAATAAAAATCCAGATTTTACAACGGCCGCTTCTGTGTCTGCGGTGATTTCAGCTCCACTTATATGTGTGATGATCTCCCACAGAGAAAGTTGGAAGCAGTAGAACATTTTCTTATCTCATCTGTAGCACTGAATATCACCTTTTTTGCACTTCAAGTGAAGTCATTCTTGCTTGATTTAGGCTTTCAGCTGTTCAGCGGTTGAGGGCCTCCATAATGCCGCAGATGTTTTCACCCGGTGACACGTGTGGGCTGCAGGTTGTAATATGTGCAGCTTTTAGTCTGGGATCTTCTTGCTGAGTAATCTTTTCCAGGGAAAAGATGACGAGATGGCAGCAGGTGTTGCTTTAAATCTTGTTTATAGTGTTTTACAGTAATTGTGCATTGACAGATGTGCATATTACCCATGCCATGTTCACTAATGCGCGACTTTTGAAATGACAAGAAGTCGGACGGTCTCTCTCCTCTTCAGCACAGAGGACGCATGTCAAGCTGCCCAAAAAAGGAATATGTAATGTTGATTCATCAGACCACAGCAGGGTTTTCCTCTCTGCCACAGTCCAGGAGGCGGCACCGTCTCTGGAGCTTGTTTTTCTGCTTTGTGAACTCTTTACAGACATATGAGCCCCTTCATACCTTTTTACTTCTGAAAGCCCTTCTATGATGCTGTTGTACTGAACTGCTGCCAGTTCGCCTGATTTGATGTTCTACCAGGTGCATGCACACTTTACACAGCCCTCCCAACTTTTATGGAAATGGGAGTGTAGCTTCAAACTTAATAACATACTTCTTCTTTATTTTAGATATTCTGCCAGCACTTGTGTAAAGCTGCAGCTGAGGAGTCAAGGCTGCGTCATTCAGTGAAAATAAATCTTTCTTTTGCCTTTTACACGCCTGCAGACTGGCTTCATGAATATAAATCCGGTGTCTGTTCATTTAGAAGTTTTCAAATGAAGGACCTATTAGGGGTTCGTGAGGGTTGAAAAAGCTGAAGTCTGTCCCTTTTAATCACCGCCACCTGATCTTCCTTTTGTTGAGATAAAGAAACACTTGTCTAACACTCCAACTTCTCTCCTTTCTTTTCTTTTAGTTGACCCTCGGAGATGAACAGTGTGAAGTGACACGGAACGGCTATGAGACTAAAGAGCTGGTGTACTTAGTTCATATTTACTGCCAGGTAAGGTGGCGAACTCCCGGTGTTGAAGGTGCCGTACGACACATACGCACGTATTTCCCTTATATGTTTATTTATATATACACATGTACTCAATTGCTCGACTCCTTCTCTTCTTCAGCTCTAACTATGCACTTTAACCATGTTGTTGTTCATTTTAGGATCGCAGGATGTGTTGCAATGTTTTTCCCAGTCATGCTTTGCCGCTGCCAATCCTCAAAGTAGCTTTTATAAAAGATATTGTTTAGTTATTATAGTGCTTAAACTGCTGATTCCTACATCAGTTGTGTGTTCCTTTATTAGTTTTATTGCAAAGGTCAAAGTAAAAACAGTTGGCTCGATCATATAGAAAATTCCTTTTAAAGGCGGGGTAGGGGTTCTTTTTCTGGAGCATTTTTTTACATATTGCCTGAAATACTCTTCATACCCCCATTGCAACCAATTAATTAAAAGTTTTGACACAAAAGTGAAAAGTTTTAGTGGCCTCTAGAACGAACAATCCAGGAAAAACACTATCCAATCATACTGAACGGACCGTTAACGATGATTGGATTCTGATGCGTCTATCAAACTGCAATCTTCTCCTCCTTCCCCCTGTGCGCGTACCCTGCTCCGTGAACGAATTACGCGTGCCATAGACGCATAAATGTAACTTGAAATGATAATCATATTCGTTAGTTAGGTTCATTATGATGTTGAAAGGTATTTTCTTACCTGTGAATCCGCCATGAGAAAAAGTCAGTAAAAGTTAGCCAAACCAATCGATGCTTGCTGTCAGAACATCGCTCGTGCACCTTCGTGCTCGTGAACAAGCATTGCGCGGTCATGTACTCTAGAGGCGTGGCTTGGGGGGGAAAGTCTGAAGAAAGGGGTTGGGACTTTTTACCTGTGTATTTTCAAAATGCAGCTTCGCTGGACTCAAAATCCAGGATCTCCTACCCTACCTTTAAGGAGAGTCGTATTTTCGTATTATTCGTTACATCATATACAGTACAGAGTTTTGCACGATATTTAATTAGTCCGCACATACACAGACCAGCTGCTCAGAGGCTTTTCTTCAGTCTCTGCCAGCAACATCTTTGATTTCCATGCACGGATATCGTACCAGTCAGGTCATGTGGTCGCGCGCTTTAAAATTCCAACTTTTTGCAGCCACTGGAAAACTGATGAATCTACTTGGGAAAGAAAAAAAGAACACATACAGACACATGGCTTTTGAGGTCTGCGTTCACAAAGTAGCACAAGGAGTCTCACTGGTTCAGTGCCACAAATCCAAAGAAGGAGGGGCGACCAGGAGCACCGTCTCAAAGTGGGGCAGGGAAGCATAAAGAGTTGCATGAGCCCACAGAGCCCTCCCAGTGGTGTCTCTCCCTGCCAACGCTTGAAAACAGCACTAGAATCAGTGGGCTGAGCGGCGCTCTGCAGTTCCAGTCGCACAAACCCTGGCCTCGGTTCAGACGGATCCGACTTGAGCGAATCAAAGCAAAAAGACTTTTTCCACCACTCATTTTTCTCAGCCGGGTTTGAGGTTTTTTTTGTTTGTTTGTTTTTTTACTCGATCAAAAAAAAAAAATTTCAAAGATTTGTTTTCCTGCACTAAAGTTGGTGGGTTCAGGGTCAAACTCTCGGCCTGCACTCGCACTGTTGGACTGTTAATCACTGCGTTCTCCTTGGAAGGGCTGAGTGAGCCGTTAATGCTCTTTATTTACGAAGATATTCGCATGATTTGGGAATCATGAGCCCCGTTTTCAACATTTCCCCTGTTCGGCGTCGTCGTTTCAGAGGCGTTATAAAGAAGTGGGAAAAGAAAGAACAGTGTGACATCAGTAATGGGTCGACGAAGGTTCAGTGGGACTGTTTATGCAGAAACAGGCTTTGGGCTCTTTTTCACAAAGTGCAACTACAGTACTGGCAAAACATTTTTGTTCATGAGGGCTGTGTAGAAAGTAACCGCGTTGGTTTTAGGCTTTTAAACCAACATGGTTAACATATAAAACCTAAAGGAGGCACATCATAACATCTGTTTTACACAATTTTCTGAGGTCTCACTGAGATGTTAGACTTTGACCCGTCTCTCGGCACTATGTTACCACCTCTCTGCTAACAGTCTCTGTCTGTGGGAAGGGTGGAGAGTGAACAAGTGCTCAACCCCGCCCACCCCCGCTGTTCTGGTGAGGTCAGCAGCTTCTCAGCCCCTCCCAGTATAACGGTGTATTTACTATGTTACCTGTTATCAAAACATGGACATCAGGCGTGCAATTCAGTACAATAAATGCAAACGCAATGAAGCTTATAGTCGCACCAAAAACACTCCAAAAGCTTTATACGTAGATAGAGGTAGCCACTGTGTTGATCCAAGAGGGAAATGGTTTATCAATGTAGCTCTAAGTTAGCAACAGATGCTAGTAAACAATGCTTCTTGATCATCTATAGTGGAACGAGCCCGAGATGTGCACAGCCTAACTCGTAGTTATGCACGTGTGTCGTTTATTACTAAGTTTAAACATTTTTGTATATATTAGCGTAATTTAAACAACTGTACTTGGAGCTACATCTTTAAAAAGATATGCCAGGGTTGTGTTTTTGGGGAGTTTTTTCACTTGCTGGTGACTTCAGACACCCTGATATATGCTCCCAAGAAAAGGCATTTTTCCCTACTATGTACCCTTTAAAGAAAAGAAAGCGTAAATGTATATCAAACATGAGAATAAATCATAAAACCTTTTGAAATTTTGAACCTTTGAAAATCATCTCAGAGCTTTACAGCACATTTAGTTAGACTGTATTATGCTGAATATATTGTGCATTCACACAAAAATTCAAGCGTCACTGTTGAATCTAAAAGTGTGCTTTTATATATATTTAACAATATAAAGAATCGTAGACAGGGATTCCTGGAATATATCAGCTTCTCTTTAAACTTCTTAAAAGGCTTTTGTTATGTTATCGTGGTGTTTGGATGTCACTGCCAGTTAATTTGATTTGTTTTTAATCAGTTACTGTTTCTAAGCTTGTTTCTTGTTTTTATTTTTTTAAAACTTGTTAATTTGTGTAAAACTACTGTACAACTTCAACCTAGCTGTAGTTCGGTGAAAGTCTGCAGCTCTTAACAATCAGACCTGTGTTCTCCGTGCATTTCCTGGCTGATTACTTTTGTGTGTTTTTGTTTGCCGTTCTGAAGGGTCGAAGTTGGATCGTGAAGCGCAGCTATGAGGATTTCCGTGTCCTGGACAAGCACTTGCATCTCTGCATCTACGACAGACGCTTCTCACAGTTGCCCGAGCTGCCTCGCTTGGACAGTCTGACCGATCAGTCAGAGGCAAGAATCAAAGATCTGTTCAATTTATCCCGTATTTATCTCGTGCACTGTTGCGTCCAGGGGAGGGCTGTGTGTGAAATGAGTGAAATAAGCTGGATCAGTAGGATTTATGTCGGTCTAAAGATGTAAGTTTGCTGTTGTGCCAACCCTTTATTTCAATATTCAGTTTGAACATTTATTTTCAGGCGATTCCCCTTGAATTTTACTGATTCATGAAGCACATAAGGAGGAAGACTTTTAAAAGTAGCCATGAATGTGGCCCAATTGAAATGTCCTGTTTAATAGTTAGTTTAATACTAAACCGGGCAAAAACGGATGGAACCACCACTCTATTTTATAAAAATATAGATGGATAAATCACAGTATAACTCAACTATTTTATTTAACAGCTGAACATTCAGACTTTGTGAATAGTACCTAAAAAATTTTTTAAAAAAGTACCCGAAATTGATCTCATTCTTGACTAATGTTTCTTTGTTGAATCAAGTAGAGGAAAAGTTAACGGCCTTACCTTTTAAAGTTCCATTTATACAACAAATAATGAATCATTTTCAGTGTTTGCTGAGCTAAATTACCCCTTTTTGACCAAATCAGTGCCAGTGCTGGTATAGAGCTGCTCCGAGAGCCAGTTCTAAGCTGGTTCTAGTTAATAACTGAATTGATTTTCCACCGCCAGTGAGCCACAACTGATTCATGTGATTACATCACGTTAAACATCTCTTCCAGCACATGTTTGACCCTTCCTCAAGGGTACTCTGATTATCTTTAGAGGGTCCACAGCGCACGAGGACAGATTGTCCTCACAAAAGCAACAACAGATGTATGCGTCTCATCATCCCCGCAAACAGATGTCTTAATATCGACAGTTAAGCTTTTAAACGCTGATTTGGTGTTTGCGAATGCTCTGTGCAACACCGACTGTTGTTTCCAAAAGCTAATGGGTATCTATTGAGGATTCATATACATTATGTCAATTGGGATCTACGACGGGCAGTGAACTTTATTAAAACACTCGATAATGTTAATAAATGAGCACCAAACACTGTTTAAAAGTTTAACTGTTACAGCGAGTCACATTGGGCAGCGGCCACTGATGCGAGCGACTTGAATTAAGCAAATTAATCGCAGCACTGACTCTTGATTTTATTTCAAACATGGTGGTTGGAATATTTTAGTTGTTCAGGTTGGTTAACTCTGCCCTTCGCCTTCTTCTTAAACAGTTCTTTTCTCTGGCCCAGCTAAGGTTTTGTGTGTGTGCAGCAATGGTTTTTTTGATGCTGTAGCCAGAGCTTTGGTGGTTGAAACAGAAAGAACTTGTACTGAGTTAGACTGTGGCTCTGAACCAGTACTGGAACCACTTTGGTGGAAACCCCCCCCCCCATAAGCTTTTTCAGCTTGCTGATTGACAGGAAACATGGTGCCGAAAAGTGAGCTGCCAGTGGAAACAATGGAAAAGATTATAAAACGCCTTCCAGAAGGTAATTCAGCTTGGAGTGTGGCAAAAGATGTTGCTGGTTCCAATTTAGCTCCGTCTAAAATTTTGGAGCAGGTAAATAAAGGAAGGATGGAAAACTCAAAGCAACAGAAGTGAAAACAGTTTTTATCTCAGTCCAACTGAAAATTTATGATGGAAATTAAAAAAACAAAACAAAATGGTTGATGACCAGGCTCCTTCCTATCAACAAGAAACTAACAAGAAAGTTGGAACCTGACTCATGAAGAATATTGTTTTAATTAGTACAGTCCATCCCTCAAACAGTTGAGCTGTCAGAGAAGCCAGAGGAGGTTCAACAAAGTGATTTTTTTTTTTTTTTTTTTTTTTAGTTATTGGTTCCATAACTTTTTCTTCTACTCTCAAACAATTTTTATAGATATATTTTAGAATGTTTTCCAAAGCCAGACTGTTCAGCCGTTAGGTTAAATACTTGAGTGTCTTATCTGTGTTTTAAGGTTTCAGGGATGAACCAGACTGGTTGGTGGTGGGGAAATAGAAGTTCAGTAATATCACGATAAAGTGTCGAGTGCTTTCGAGACTTTAAAATGAATAAGTGTTATAAATGAATGACCAATGTAAGAAACAGGAATTGAATGTTTAAAAGTGAAGTGTGTGTGTGTTAAGTATCCGGATGGCGTGCAGGTTAAGACAGCCTCACTTTCCTTGCATAAACGTCCGAAAACCTCCGATAAATTTCTGCTGCAAACGGAGGAAGTCCGGCCTCTGTCTGGATTTTCTGAGTGTGTGTCGTGAGTCCATGTGGTACTTGAAACTAGTGACTCTTTCAACTGGTTCACCCTTGAACCTCAGCGGGATGTCGCTACTTTTCCGCTACATCGATGCTTATTACTCCTTCCTACGGGATAAACAACTGAATGAACATCCTTCAAGCGTGGTTATTCCCAAATTTTTGCCAGGAGTCAGATTCGGTGCATGAGAAGTGTATTGTACTGCTGACTGTTCGGTGGATGTAATGACATACTTCTCTGTTCTCTTCCATCTCAGTCAGTTTCCCAGATGTTGTTGGCTTATCTCTCGCGGCTCTCAGCTATTGCTGACAACAAGATTAACTGTGGGCCTGCCCTCACATGGATGGAGGTAACTCTGCACTCTGCTCACTCTCTGAGAGCATGGACATGGTTTCAATAGATCTGAGAGATAGTTGCTAAGAGCTGGTGGTTTTCTCTTACTCTTATTTACTCATATGAAGTGATCATTAAGGAAATGTCACGTGTAAATGCCACTGCACATTGGAAATACACATACACAAAAGACTGATACAGGTTTTTGTAAGTTGAATGCGGCCTTGTCGGCCTTAGTAAACTGACATAAATGGGAAGTTGCGTAATTCATTTTTTCTTTAGTCAGCAATCCTGCAGATGTTCCTCTGTATTTGCTCACACATGCAGTTTGTGTGTTGCAGGTTGACAATAAGGGGAATCACCTGCTGGTTCATGAAGAGTCGTCCATCAACGTGCCAGCTATTGCTGCTGCCCATGTCATTAAGCGCTACATCGCACAGGCTTCAGACGAGCTGTCATTCGAGGTGACGACAAACGCCGTTTTCTTCACGTTCAACATATGACACACACACGGAGCCGAGGTCATCTCTGTTCCACCGTTTTCGGTGACTCAGAACAATCTCTCCGTCAGATTTAGTTTCATCTGCTCCTCTGGAAAAACCGAAATGTGCTCTTGCCATTTACATTACTTTCAATGTTTTAATTGTGACCTGCTGCAGCAGCTCATGATGGAGCCTCTTCTAAAAACAGTTTCAGCTGGATTGTGAAACGATCCGTGTCCCAATCTATTTTTCAGTTCTGTGACTAAAGAGGTTCCACATGTTGGTCCCCAAAGCAGAAAAGGCAACTCTTTTCCAATTGATGTTGCCAGTGGACCCACACTTTTGCAACAACCTAATAAGAGCCACCTCAGCAAAGACTTCCTATTCCTCTGTGTCAAAATATGCAGACAGATTTCTGGGCAGATTCTTCTTCATGTGTTTTTGCTTACAGAATGACGATTTTGTTACGTTGAACATACAGAAAGCGATTAATGTGAAAAAGAACTGCTGGAGTGATAAAGCAAACATGGCAACTGAATGTGTTCTCTGGCCAGTCCTTTGACCTCTGTAACGGCTTCAGATAAAGCAGCCACTGGTATCTTTTGTCTAAAACTTTACTAAAAGACGATCTGCAGCCACATTAATGTCTGTTTGTTTCTCCTGGCAGGTCGGTGATATTGTGTCTGTGATTGATATGCCCCCTAAAGAAGACACCACGTGGTGGAGGGGCAAGCACGGCTTTCAGGTATTCACAAATAACTCTGCAGCCCCGGGAAAAGGACAGAATATTGCTTTTCAAAGCAGATTTCAAATGAAATGGCAGAAAAACAAAGCAAGCTACAAATCCTCCTTCATATGAAGCTTTTGAGCAGATTACTGGATGCACTTGTCTCCCCAGTAATGCTGATTCATATTCCTCCACGGTTTACAGACTGAAACCGATGTTGCACTGGACTTGAGTTACAATCCACATTTTGGTGCTGAAACACAGCACCGTGTAGTCTAACGCTTGGAATCGATCACACAGAATTTAACAACCCCGTTTCCAAAAGAACACAGAAAACATATTAAATGTTTTACTGTTTCGTGAAAAATATCAGCTCATCTGGAATTTGATAGCAGCTATTTGATGGGACTTGGCCAACAAAAAAAGTAAGAAAAGTAAGTGCTTAGAGAGGCAGAGTCTCTCAAATTGTGGAGCAATCTCAGGATAACATCCTCAACGTGAATATTCCATCATCTATAGTACGTGGTATCAATCTGAAAACGCCTCTATGTGCAAGGGACATGGCTGAAAATCAATATTCTGCCATGGAAATCGCTGCATGGGCTCAGGAACACTTCCAGAAATCATTGTCTGTGAACACAGCTCAGCGTAATGCCGGTTAAAGCTCTATCATCAACACTGCCGTCTTTTCTGAACCAAAGCTCATTTAGAATGGACTGAGGCAAAGTGGAAAACCGTTTTTTTGTAAACCCTCCTCTGTGTTATCAGCGCTCAGTTCAGTTGGAAAGATGTTTACAGACTGTTGTTAAAAGACGAGGGGATGCCATGTGGAAGGAAACATTAATATTTTTCATATAATAGTTAAAAAATCTCCCTTTTAACATTTGATACGTTTTCTGTGCTACATTGTGTGGTTTAAGAGATTTGTAAATCATTACATTGACTTTTGATCGACAAGTTAAACAACTCAAATACAACATTCATATTACAGAGGGATCAGTCAGGAATGTGCCCTTCCAAGTCTTTGACCACGGCATTTCCTGGTCGGATAACGTTACGTTGGCTTTTTGCCTGGCAGACCTGCACTACTTGCCAGATTCCTCAGCATTGTCTCCCAGAGTGCTCTGCTTCGACTGGCTCCATTCAAGTGAATGACGGTTTTGAAAAAAAAGTCGGTCCGAACAAACCTGTCTATAGGCACAGGTGTGACACTTTGTGCCCAAAAACAACCTGCAGATTTAGCTGTACGGCACTTTGAAGTCACACACTGTGCAGGTGCCATGTTAAAGTAACTTCATTGTATTCAGTCTTCATTGTGTGTGACAACAACCTGAGAAAGTTGATTTGAAGTTTGAGCTCTGTCAGGGAGATGATTCCTCTTGACACACTTCATATAAATACACTTGTTTTGATTGTAAGCTCACTTCTATTGTTGGCTGATTTCAGACTAATGCTGCTAATGAGGTGAGCATCGGGTCAGGCCAGAAGCTGACACCACAATTATCTTTATAAGTCAGTCAGAAGATAATTTCATGCCAATTTTAACCACAAGTTCAATTAAAAACATTGTGTACGTCACAGAAACCAGACAGTTACCCAGGCCCTGGGTTTACATGTTTTTGGGGTTTTTTTCTTAAAAAATTAAACATGACAAAAGTGGAAAAGCTTATTTTAAGCCTGGGTTTTTGCTTTGTTCTACAATGGCAGCCGGCGACCTCTCACCGATTTCTTCAGTTATATTTCAGATAAAGTTTTGGCAGGTGCAGACAGTTGGTAACACAGCTTCTTTTGATCATAGAAACTCTGATATGAAAGTTGTGGGGAACAAACTCGTGCAGTGAGTTCTAACTCCACCAGTACCAGTATTCTCCATTAGGTGGTAGTCAGTGTTTTTTTAACATTGTAGAAAAGCATGCGTACTGTAGAGTGGACATGTTCAGCAAACAAAAAGATACCGTTTGTATTCGGGTACAAACACGCCTCTTAACCTGATCAAAGAGGCTGAATGAATTTGAGCTGTTAGATGGAAAATAAAGATGTCTGATTGAAATGAGTTGTAAAGCACACACTGATGTGAGTCCTCGTTTCAGTCGGATTCGACCGTACTCGCTGCCCCCTCACCCCTCGTCTCTTCACTGCTCTTCTCTTCTCTCTCCAGGTTGGCTTCTTTCCCAGCGAGTGTGTGGAGCTCATAAATGATAAAGTGCCACAGTCCATGACCAACTCGGTGCCAAAACCAGGTACTGCTTCTTCACTCAATCCACACACAGACGACATGTTAGCGGGGGAGTAACGGCTGATGGTAGCTAATGTCTTTAGCATACAGCTGTGTTTTCAGGGAGAGGGAAGGCCTGTGATGAACGTATGGCTCGGAATATGTGTCTGTGTGTGGCAGTCTAACAGGCCTATGCTGCAGCGTATTGCTTTTGGTTGAAAACATAATGCTCAATAATCAAATCGAGTTATTTCCTACTTGAAAAGGGGAAATACAGCTGAAGGATAGATATTTGTTAGTTTGACTACGACTTGGAGTTGATTAGAAAAAGGTTTCATCCTGCAGATGTAAATAGATATCCAGAGCCCTGTTATAGAGGTCTCTGTCTCTCTTATATGTCACCATAGTTAATGTATGTAAAGATGCTCATGTGGCTGTGAAAGGAAACCCATAATTCTAACACATCATCCCCTTATATGACCCACTAATCATGTTATATTGACTCAGCTCTATGGAAATCTACTGCAAATGACTGCTAATCTTTTGGCGTTCGGAGCAAACGGACAAGCTGTTTGGCACGCTCCTGAATGTGTCGCAGACGACTGTCGGACAAAAAGCCCGCTCAAAACCAAAGAACACTTTGCAGTATTTAGTAAATACTCTGCAGACTTGAGTTGAACATGATCTTTGCCTTCACACGATGCAGGTGCTTTAAAAAGAAGAAAAAAAACGGTACCTCACATCGCAAACAAGCTTGTTTTAATGTTTTTTCCGCGTCACATCTTCCAAACCCATGGCTATGACTCAGAGTCCCAGCCATCCTGCTGGCTTCAGGGCGGGTGAGCGTAACCAAAGCTCCAAACCATGGTGAAACCTCAGAGGCTCCGCAGCCCAGATGAAATGATGAAAGAACAAAAAAGAAACACAGAAAAACGATGCCCCAATCCCACCAAATGCACAATTAAAGGGGAGGAGGATGTCGTCATAGACTCTGGGTTTCAAGTGCTTATGTTATCTGATTTGCCAATCCAAAAACTTTTTTTTTTTTTTTTTTTTTAAGATTTCTGAGCTAAAATGAATATTGGAGAGTTAACTGTTGCAGTGCACCCACAACACACTCCTTAGTCCAAGGTGTGACTTTACCTGCCTGGCCACCCCCTGCTTTTATCGCTTGTTGATTGTTTTGTTTTGTTTTTTTTGTTGCATGTGTCCTTGTTTGTCAGTAACACATTTGTTTCTTTACAAAATATCTGCAGGCCAAGTGCATAATTGATATGTTCTGATTTATTTATTTTTTTTTAATATATGATATAGATAATCACACAGAGTTCTGTTTTAAAGCTGCATCTTTGTCGGGCTTCGCATTGTTTGCTCTCCACTGCCTCGGTGCTTCATTAATAAAGATGTCTCACTGCACTGTGATGTTTAGTCATTTTAGCATGTGTTTTGATTTGTTGCGTTTGACTGTGACTCCTCTGCCTCAGCCTCCCCCTGCTCTGGCCTGCAGCCTGCTTCTTGGAGTCTCTTCCCCCCCTGTGCGTGTTGGTATACACACTTCACCTGCCTGTCTGCTCTCTGCACACTCATTCACCCCCCCCCACACAACTGCAGAATTATTACTTTATGTGTAGATGACCTTTGTATTCTGTGATTTGAGTGGCAGATGTTTACATTTATTTTCTTTTATCAAAACAAATGGGTTTAAATGCCCTGAAGAGAAAGAATACAACTTTAAAGTTACAGTTCTGTCATGTTGGATTAATGGAAAGTTTCTTTCTTTGAGAATACAAAACTTTATGACTAAGTATTTGCCTTCTTTAAGTACCTTTTACTCCAAGTCCAAAAGTACACATTTGCTTTGTTTTCTAACTTGAAGTGCTTCTCTCCCTCTGATTCTCTCATGCCTCCACCGTCCATCCATCCATCCATCCATCCAAATGTCTGTTGGTCCATCTGTCCGTGGGAATGCATGCAGACTTGGAGATGGAGAGTGTAATGCAGGACAATGCATGGGTGGCCGACCCGCTTAACCACTACAGCCTAAGTTCAGGTAGACAAAAAAAACCCTGGGTGTGTTGTACCACACCTCCTAACTGAAAAAAAAAAAAGACCTAATTCCTCACCCCCGAGTGATGTGTTTGCACTGTGTGACTCTAATGTGAGCAGTATTTTAAAAACTGGGTTGTAGCTTCTCTACAGAGAAAATCGTGTGCACTTTTTGGTGTTGGATTGGACCTTTAACGACCTCACAGGCTTTCAGCACACTTGCCACATCATGTTCACTCTCTGATGGGAAGCGAAGGGCCCGTGTCTGCATAGTGCTCCTCTCTGGGAACACCTCCGTCCTGCATTTCATTTAAAAAAAAAAAAACACAGCCCTGACGCAGAGCTTTTTCATGTAGTTGCTCAATGAGCACCAAACAGAGGACTCTTCCTTGTTGGTGTGTGACGCAGTTTGTTGGAGAAAGCGGCGCATTGGATATCAGGGAGCTTCCTGGCTTGTTTTTGGTTAAACAAGGGGAGGTTTTAAGTGGAACTTTCAGAGGCTTGGCAGTATCAAGGCATCATGTTCAGGCAGACATTTAATCCCACGGAAGCATCTGTTATTACCTGAAGGAGAGGCGAAGCGCTTCACATTATTAATATTGCTTTTTTTTGTTTCTTCTTCTTTCATTCTCTTAAAAAAGAGCGAAAGAAGTAGAAGACACAAGGCGGCCGAACGTGCTCTCTCCTCTTGGGGAGCAATAAAGAAAAAGCATCGACTCTCATTAACAAACACGATGTCGACACAATAGGCCTAATACGCCTTCAGCCACATTTGGTTGGACATTAACAGAGTGGAAGCAAGTCTTTCTCTGGAAATTCTTGGCCTTTGGAAGTGTGCAAATGTTTCTCCAAAGCTTTTTGCCATAAAATCATTCTTGTTTTTGTTTTTTTCCAGTGTAAGATTTTTCTAACCACGTGCACGTGTGACGGACATGTTTTAGCTTTGTCTGATTGAATGTTCCCGAGTGTTTAGCTTGCCATCTGTCTGCCAAAAAAACAGAACGCCGCTTTTGAAAGAGAACAGTGTTACCCCTCCGGCCTTGTGTTCTTTTATCTGTCGTGGCCCCTCAAGGTGTATGCAAATGACTTGAAGGGTGAGCCAGGTTACTACAGCGTTACACCAAGCTGCCGATTGTACGCTGTGTGTGGACTGAAGGCCAGCTGTGTGTGTGTGTGTGTGTGTGTGTGTGTGTGTGTGTGTGTTTGGTTGAAGCTGAAAGGCTGCTGCAGGAGTGCTGCGGTTCTAGGTCTCGACTGGCCTTGATTTATTTAATCCTTTTACAATGAAGGGGCCTGTAAACCCATCCATAGAGCGTTAAGCTTTGTCCTGCAAGAGTTAGAATCTCTGTCTCCTTCTCCATGGCGACTGAAAGAGCACATTCCTAAAGGGAGCCACACAGCATTGGAAAATATCCTCGCTCTGCTCACCACTAACCTTTTGCTGGATGGAAATTGTTAACGTGCAGCACTGCTCCAGTTAAAATCAAGACCATAAAAGCTAAACTATTAATTCTTCAGTCGATGTGCAGTAGAAAATGGGATCAGAGTCTGCTTCCTTTGCCGTTGAAATAAACCGTTTTTGCTGGAAACGAGTTGAAAATAGAGTTGTGAACTTTTGATAAGTAGTGACAGTCGGATCTCTTTCCTCCCCAGACAGACCAGTAGACTTGACCCAGATTGAGAGCCCACTCTCCTCTGCTCCCCTCTTCATCATGTCCGGGGACCAGTGATTTGGGCAGCTGTTAGCGTGCGTGAGCCAAGACAGCTGGTTATTTGAGGCAGAGAGGACGGGAAATTCAGAGAGAATGTGTGAGACAGAGTACGATTTGTCCTCCTGTTCCCAAGGATCTCAGATCATTTCCTGATGCTGTGAAACTATGCAAGATGCCGCTCCGGTGCTTCAGGAAGTGACTGTTGCTGTCATTTCAACTCTGTGCTGTGGAGGCTGCTTTTGATTACATACTAACAACTCCGGCCTTTGTTGTAAACTGACTGTTCAACTGTGGCTTATATACCATAACTATCTGTACTACCATCGTACTGTATCTACACTCGACTCGCAGCGGTGCCTCATTACAGACTCTCACACTTCCTCTTCAGAGACAAAACATGCAGGCATTTAGCCAGCTGGTTGGAAATCATATTTACTGCCATGTTAATTATTTAGAGTCCATTGCGTTCCGCTCCTCTTCTGCAAGACACAATTCTTCCTTCTTTCCACTTCCCAGGAGTCAAATAGTTTATTGGTATCTATGCAAAATACCTGCTGCCTGTACTCTGTCCAGCATACAGCTCTTATATTCTTATATGGCATAAGATATCATATCAAACTTTTACTACTTCCAGCTTACAGTTCAGTATGCAGCAACTACATTTATGGTCACAATTTAGTGATGAGCTGACTTTCTGACGTGTTTCACTATAAAGAAACCTGTAATATTTCATATTTCATGAGCTCATCACATGAATTAAACAAACTTCCCAAACGGTAGAGAAATGCAAGTGTAAACTCGCATGAATGGGTGTGTATAGAAATCGCTTAGGAACTTTTAAATGATGTTTTATTACAGTACTAAATGTTCTGTAGAGACTGACTGAAGTCTTGTGATCCTGGATCAGCAACAAATTAGTTTGACTTTGACACAGCGTGTCCCCTTACTGACCAATCTGCCTAATGAGTTGATAAGATAAAGCTTTCTGTGACCCAGCGGGTCCTTTCAAAGGGAGAACTTACTTAGGCCCAATCCCAATTCTATTTTCTACCCCTTCGCCTACCCCTCGCCCCTACCCCTCGCCCCTTCAAACGTAGGGGTAGGCGTAGGGCTAAGAATGTCACCCCTTCGAATTGGGACAGCACTTCACACTCACGAACGTAATAAGTCCGCGCCGTCAGTTGTTACGTAACCAAAAGCGACAGCTTTAGCCAGAAGTAAACAAACATGACCGGTGCTGTGGTGTTCGCGCTGTCCTGGGCTATTCGGATATCTTTAGAAATATCTGCGTCGAATCGACGGAGTGCCATCAGGCGAAGGCGTCTTCGACATCTGGGAGCATTGCTGGATCTTGTTACGGTATGTAGAATGAGAAATTAATGCAAATAACGCTTGTGAGTGAGCAGCTGGTAGCTTCCAGAGCCGGCGTGTGAATATGATAACGTGTGTTTGTGTTTGAAAGTGCTTCTAACTGTACATTTGTGATCTCGTGTAATATAGAAACAATTTGCTTGTCTCGTTGGATTTGCTGATTTATTGATTGGAGTAGTATCCTAACCTGGCTAACCTAGCTGAAAGCATAAGCTAACGTTTAGCCTTTGTTACTCGCCTCGTTCCGTTTGGAATAAACATGCAGCTCATGCGTTTTTGAAGCGGTTTTCTTTGTACCAGGTTCAGATTTGATGACATAAATAAATGCACTGCATTGTGTGTGCTATCAATGTGTTGGTTTGGGAGGATGAAAGCCTGATCTTTCCATGTTTTTCTTTCCAGCAGACGGGTCATCCTACAAATTATTGGACCACAACGTTTACCCCAATTTCTTTTGTTATCCCTTGTATAATAAATCTCTTCATACCAATATCCGTTCCAGTCGTTAATATGATGTTGATGTGATAATCATGCTCAAACCTTTGCAAACCTTTTGTCCTTAATTTCTTTTATTAGGCTCACATTACAGACTGGTAAGGCAGCTCATTTTCAGAAATAACAGCTTAAAGTGTGTGGTGAAAATATGGACAATAAACAGTATGAATATAAACAATATGAACATAAACGGGCAACAGTGCAATCATCGAGAACGAGATGACCGGAGCAGGAACAGCGAAGGGCACATCGGAGGTGCTGCATGGGCTCAGTGATGTTCTGGTGGAACAAGACACGACATGACATTATAGCATGCACTTTCATCCATTGTAAAAAATTAAAAAAGGTGTTTCAGAATGCGGTAGTGGTGGCTGTGTGTACAATAGGTGCATGGCGCATCAACTCACCGTAAAGTTTGTCTATCATGCGCTCAAACAGAGCTAAAAAGCGCTCCGTTTTCTGCTCGTGGCGCTTCTGCTCCTTCAGGCTCTCCTGTATCAGGTAATCCATTATGGGATTGGACTTCCTACTTCTTTTTGGGGATGGGGATGACTTTAGAAACAGATCTTCGTTTTCTGCGCTAAACCTGATCAGGCTCTTTGTGCTTGAGTCCCTGTGAATCAGTCACGTATATGAATACTTGTGATAATAGATAGCGAAATGACGCTCATGTCACTAAAAAAGGAACTTCTCTATGGTTAACCAACTACATTGCTTGTAAATACTCGTGTTACGATATAAAAAACTTTCGCAGCACCTTCACATGCATTGACCGATTACTCATGTAAAATAGCGACTTTTCCCATGTGCGTTTATAGCAGAAAACAACTACACATTGCCACCATGTTAAACTCACACAATACACCAGTTATCACAACCTAAAACGATTAAAAAGACTCGCGATCTCCCGGTAGTCGCGTTGTACTCTGGGAAATATATCATACCCCTTCAAACGGAGTCTGCCTGGCCGAAGCCCTCCGTTTGAAGGGCTACAACGGAGGGGTAGGGCTAAGGGGTAGGGCTTTGGAAGAGTATTGGGACAACACTACCTCTTCACGTGAACGCGCAAAACGGAGGGGAAGGGGTAAGGGGTAGGGCCAAGGGGTGAATTGGGATTGGGCCTTAAAGTAAAAGCTCGAGTCTCTGCATGTTGTTGAAGCCAGTCTTGGCCAGCTAGTTTGTCTTCCTCACTGACACCAGACCAGTTGGAGCTGTGTTTGTGTTTGTTTGTCTGGGAGCTTGTTCGAGGGACTCCTCACTGCAGCCACTGGGAGATAATGCAGGGGAGATGGAAAAACAAGTGAACAGGAAGTTGTTATTCACACTCCTTCCACTCACATGGAAACTAAATCAGCATAAACTCAAGATCAGCTCATCAAAACTCAAAGATTTGTCCTAATTTTTATTTTAGATTTGATCAGACACATTTTTGACATGTTTATAAAAGAAGCTCGTGTTGGTATCAAAGAGACTAAAAGTTGAGAGAGCTTGTACAAGATCCAATGTTGCCTTCATATTTTGTCGGAAACATTGCTACCAAGCATAATTGCAAGTCATGAAGTGCAGGCAGGGGTGTGGAGAAATTTAAAGGAAGAGATTATGGATGCTTTGTGAATCAATGATGGCAAGTAATGAATCTTGAGGTTCTTACAGGTTTCGAAAGTCCTTGAAAATGCTTGAATGTGATGTTTTCAAGGTGTGATGAGGTGCTGGAACAACTTGAAAAAAAATCCCATTGAAAGTGCTTTAAATTGACTTTGGGTCAGGTGAAAGAACCCTGGAAATTGTGTGCGTGTGTTGGACTGACATTACACACGCTGAATCGTCTTTTTAGAGCAGGGGTTCCCAAACTTTTCCATGCCAAGGCCCCCCAAACAGTATTAGCTTCTGGCCCCCTTTGCAAACCACGGACAATGCTACAAAATATGTAAAGAAACATCAACTTTTAGAACGTATTTTCTTTCTTTTATTCACGGACAGTAGCTTGCCGTGTGAATGCAGCCTGACTAAATGCTCTTCTTTACGTCTGAAGAAGTCGACCATTTTTTCGGACTCTGACGGATGTTTTTGTATCAAGTGACGCTGAAGTTTCGAAGGTTTTGAACACTCATTTGAGAGGCTCTCCAGACAGAGGACGCATTTCGGGCAATCGTGGCCATTTTTCTGTATGGCTGTAAAGCCAAACTTAAAGGCGGGGTAGGGGTTCTTTTTCTGGAGCATTTTTTTTACATATTGCTTGAAATACTCTTCAAACCCCCATTGCAACCAATTAATTAAAAGTTTTGACACAAAAGTGAAAAGTTTTAGTGGCCTCTAGAACGAACAATCCAGGAAAAACACTATCCAATCATACTGAACGGACCGTTAACAATGATTGGATTCTGATGCCGTCTATCAAACTGCAATCTGCTCCTCCTTCCCCCTGTGCGCGTACCCTGCTCCGTGAACGAATTACGCGTCCAGAAGCTTGGCAGGAAGCTAAACTAGAGCCAGCTTGGCTAGCACCTAGCATTATTAAACGTATAGTTAGCATATACTAAATGCTAAATACTAAATACGGCAACGATCGATGCTTGCTGTCAGAACAGCGCTCGTGCACCTTCGTGCTCGTGCGCGTTCATGTACTCTAGAGGCGTGCCTTCGGGGGGAAAGTGAAGAAAAGGGTTGGGACTTTTTACCTGTGTATTTTCAAAATGCAGCTTCGCTGGACTCAAAATCCAGGATCTCCTACCCTACCTTTAATGTATGCTGCCTCATACTTTCTGATTTTAGTCGGCCAGTTCTTTCAGTCTCTTCCAAGTCAAAAACCTTTCCATTTTGGCTAAGCTACCTATACGCTAGCTTGAGGAGCAGCGCAGCTTGAGAACAGGCGCAAACCGCCAGGTCTACGATGTTTTGACTGGCAGCCAATCAGAAAGACAAGCATGGCAAATAACATTTCGATATGATATATTATTATAAATTGTATTCTACAATACCGATTTAAAAAAAAAAAAAAAAAAAAAAAAAAAATGTGACAATTTTTTATAATGATGTTTAAAAAGAATTTAATTCTATTTTTTAATTTTTGCAATTTTTTTGTTATCTTCACTCCAATTTTCTGAGGCCCCCCTAGCGCCCCCTGGCGGCCCCCACTTTGAAAACCACTGTTTTAGAGTACAGCTGAGCTTAATCTTCTGTCATTTCAAGCTTTGTAAAGCTGTTTGTTGTTGATGTGGGAGCTGTATGGGGACTTTCACTTATAAACGGTGTTCGTTACTTGGTTGAATTAAAGGTTGTCGTCGTTTCTTATCACAGTGTGTTTTAGCTGCTCTCCCAGACCGCGAGAACTGTGTGTAATCGACATATTTCCGGGTGCACTTGAAGGCAGCAGAAGCGCATGCACTTTAGCCGACACGAGCTGACGGGACTCAGACGACTGCACGCGCTGCTTCGTCTGGTCTGTCTGAATTTGAAACTTTGTTGAAGAGGCCGCGTCGCCCTCTGAAGAGGCTCTGTTGTTGTTTCGAGCAGGTGTAAAGTTGGCGGAAGAAAGCGGCGAGTTGTTCTTTGGACTTTTTGAGTTCCCATCTGAAAGCCTGAGGGCAAGCCCAGCCTTATGGAGCAAAGGTAACCTTTCAATTGTGCCGAGTCCAGGCTTTATCCTGCGTCTCCCTATGGATTTCTGTTTTAATTCACATCTTGCGCTGTTTTATGATGAGACTCTGATGCTTTAAAGGGGATTCATGATTCATAATGACTCGTTATTTTCCTTTTTTTTTTCATTTTTTCTTTTTTCCCCTACACTTTCTCTCTTTACACATAATTAAATGTTAATTACGTTCATATTTGATAGCTTTCTTAAAGCAAAAGAGAAGGCTATCGTTTCGATGATTTTCATCTGGTGGAACTTCTATTTGAATATGTTAAAGCAGGAGATGAAGATAAGTGAAAGCCAGCTTTGTTCCCCTCACTGAAATTTGAGTATAGATGCACCCAGCTCCTTATAAAGGGCACTTGTGGAATTCATTGTGGTATAAACAATCATCTATAATTTGGTCCTTGTTTAAGTATGGGAAGTCTCCAGCTTATCAAGAAGTTTTATGGGCTTTTTAAGATACCTTATAATTACCCTTTTATGTTTATTTGGGAAGGGATGGTGTTTTACAGGGCCGCAGTATATCTGAAATTATAATCGAGCTTCCATTTATATTATGCACGAGAAGGCACCTTGAAAAATAAATGTGTGAAAGATGATCTCCTTTCTCTCTCTGTCAACAAAAGCTCTTGATTATGGAAGAGCTGTTGTATTAGCTGTATTAGATTACATTTGATGTCAGAGGTGTTCCTTTTAAACTGCTCTTTGTTATTTGGTGCCCGCATTCAATTTCTGGGGGGGGGGGGGGGGAACGGAATTAAATGCTGCTCATTGGTTGCTGTCATTTATTTGCGCTCACGTCATGTGCTCTGCAAAAGTCTCGATTCACCCCTCATTTCTTGATATTTTTCTTCCAAGCAGCCAGACTGTCTTATAAACTTTTAAAGTGGTCCGGAGCAACTGTTCTCCAGGCTTTCTGAAGCTCTTTCTTTGGACATCGGCTGCTTTTTCACTAATTTTCAGTCCAGTTCTTGTACCTGAACATATTCAGAGCAATGTGTTTTTTTGTTTTGTAACCTACTTAACACTGACCTACAAAAGTTTTAAAAGGAACCTAACAAAGGTAAAGAACCAGTGTTGTGTCTACACATAACAGGCATTTTAGATTGTATCTTTAGACACTTTGTTACTAGCAGCCGGTCACAAAGACACATGAGTTGTTCCCATTTCTTTAATTACTTTAATTAATAACTAAAAATTGGACAGACATGAAATTGTATTTGCGCTTGACATTCTGAAAGAGCTGTTAGCGGAAAACTTTGCAGTGTGTCCTTAAAACGTTTGAAGCTGGACAAGTGGAGAACAAAAGAAGAAGTGTCAGGCCTAAAAAGAAAAAAAACTATCTAAAATAGATGAACAGTATCTGAAAGTGATGTCCAGAAAAAAAAGAGGAAAAAAATCCAGCAAAAAAATCGCTCAGGATCTACTGTTGGCCCAAGCCTCATCAGAAATGGTCTCCATGGAAGGGTGGCTGTCAGGAAGCCATTCTTAAGGAAAGGAAAAGGCTGAGCAATGCCAAATGACACAAGACGTAGACTGAAAATCAGTGGCAGCAGGTCTGATGGAGGGATGAATCCTCCCCAGAGCCCGGACCTCAACATTACTGAAGCAGTGTGGGATCATCCTGACAGAGAACGGCACAAAAGGCAGCCGACATCCAAAGAAGAGCTTTGGGATGTCCTTCAAGAAGCTTGGAGAACTATTCCTAAAGATGGAACTCTGTTTTTTGCCTTTTAGAAACTGCATTTCCATTCATGTTTGTACATGTTTTGATAAATTGCTGTGCCTATTTTTCTGTTTTCCTGTCAACATATGAAGAAATGAGGGCTGGTTTCGAGACTTTAGCACAAGGATGGGACCCGTTTGAGTCCAGAGAGGGAGATGCAACAAAAAGAGATTTAACTGCCACCATCGTTGCACACTTGGGCTCTTTTGTCCAAACAGAGGTCGCTGTCAGTCATGACTGTGTTTTAATAGACAGACACTGCTCTGTTGTTTAGACTCTGAACACCCCATGCAGAAACACCAACAGGAGCCATCTCAGCAGATGTAAACACAGTCCCCCACTGTTATGCTCTGTTAGTAGAAGTAATGCAAACACTGTTTCTGCAGTCGTCGTCTCTCAGGGGAGAATCCTCTTTTCCCTTTATCTTTCTTTTCACATCAATAACTGTTTGAACCGATAACTTTATAGTTAATATTCTTGGACAATTGTCACACAATCGCAGACAGCTGGTGATGGTGGCTGAAAAGCTGAAATGTTTGATGGTGGTTTGAATTTCCCTCTCAGCAGCCTCCAAATGTGTGTGTGGTGTCTGTTGGGCCTTGATGATGTGCTGGCTGAAGAGGTAAAAAAAGACTGTGATGATAGCATTTTTGCAATTTCAGGGAGCCACAGCCACGCCTACCAGTGCTTTTGCATTCAGGGGAGCATTGATCCTCACAGCTGTTGAATCAAATACTGTAGTCTAGAGTCTGCTCAATGCCTCTGTGGTATTGCTTCTCTAGTTTAGGAAGCTGTGACACAGTTTTGCAGCTGTAAAGCTGGAATTTTCCTTAAGTCTGTGGACTGTAAAAAGTCCTGGCTAATTGAAAGGAATAAGGCAGTGGGTTGGAAAGAGCATGATGCTCACCAGTACGTCTGTAATTGTTCCTGCTCTAATGCTTGGCCTCCCCTCCGCTCACCTCTTCATGGTCATATCCTCCTCTCAGCCTCTCATGGGGAAAAACCTCATCGGAGACGGTCGGCGGAGGGCTTGAAGCGAAGCCTTTTAATCTTCCTCAGGCGTTCTACCCATCCTTCTGCTCTGTGTTTTCGCTTGGTTTCCTGCTCTGGGTCTTATCTGCTGAATATGCCAAAGAAAAAAAAAGACAGGCGTGGGATGCTGGCTCTCATTTCTCTTATTGTAAACACTTGAGCCCCCACCTCTTTCTGCAGCGTCACACGTCAAAACAGTCTTCATGATGCTTGCAAACAGAAACCATTCTGTCTTAATGTTGGTATTAAAGAGATATTATTTGTCCAGGTCTTGATTCAGGCTACAAAAACTGTAAAAACTATTAAACCGCTCTCATGCACTGCCTGATTTAAAAAAAAAAAAAAAAATATTTAAAAAAAACAATTAAAAAAAAACACGCACTTATATATTGTTGGACCACCTTAAGTATAGTTTCAATGAGCTTGTGGCGCCATTTGTGTCCACAGTTGCATTGCATCTTGTATTATTGGGAAAGTCGGATCACTGTGGGAAGTTTTCTCCAGCACATCCCAAAGACTCATCAGGGTGAAGGTCTGGACTCAGTGGTGTACAATCCCTGTGTGAAAATTAAATCTCATTCTCTCTGAACGACTCTTTCACATTTTCAGCCCAATGAATCCTCCAGATGAATCCAGTTAATAACCTGATTTTAAGAGTTTCGTCATCTTCTTGAGCCTTGAGCTCGAATTTTGTGAGATTATTTCCCATCATGCACCTGGTGGAAATTCTTAACGATTAGTTAAACCGATAAGCAGCTTTTTCCAGGTCACGGTAATAAGGAGATGAAAATATTGTAGAGACATTCGTCTCTACAATGCCATCATAAAATTAGTTGCTCCTCCTTTTTTGTTCAGTCCAACTGTACCATACGTTTATTGCCTCGTCGCCATGGTCACTCTCTGCCACAGCTTCCTGTTTGGAAGAGACAGCAGCGCATTTGTGGGTTGAAATCGCAGAAAGTGTCGCTGAACGACACAATGTGCATAAAACAAGACTAAAGATTAGCGATGATGTTGAACGTGTTTGATTTTGTCGTAACCCCAAGATGTTTGAGAAAGACAGCCTTAAAACAGCCTGGATTGAGTTTTATGACCACCTTACACCAGCTCGTCAGATTTCATTCTGACACTGGAAATATGGTGAAGTGTCTGGCCAGCTTTCGTTGCTTTGTTTGTTTGATGCAGACTAATAATTTGGTCCTCCAAAAACAGAGTTCGTGTCTTCCAACATTTTCGTTTACTGAATGAGAAGCTACTCGCTGCATCAGTTCGGAAGAACTAACTTGTCGTCATATCAACCCCTGCAGTACATTTCCAATATTTTTTCCCTATTTTCTCAGCTAAAACCAGGCGGTAACTCATTTTTTGGGCCAGGTTGTGTGGTCATGCAGCTGGAAGGTGATGTAAAACATTGTGCAACACCCTTCTGTATCTCTTGTTTATCTTCCTCCTTTGTCGTCATTGCAAATAATCGTATCCTGTTTGTCTTATGAGGGCCGCTTTCCCACTCTCAGCCATTGTTAATGTATTTTAGCATTTGGAGTCATGGAACACTCTGAACTTTCAATTTGAAATGTTTAACTTAGCACATTTCAACCCTCAATGTGAGTCAAACTTGGCATAAAAGTGAGGATATCTCTGCACCTGCTTGTAATACAGAACCGCTGGAATGTGGTGTTAACTGCCACATGCTGTAAATGTCATCATTAATGTCACATAAAATGGTTTAGCCTCCATTAGTCCCTTTAAGCCTTTTGCCCAGCTGGTGTCCGTGGCAGCCTCAGGGCTGAGTGTTCCCGGCCTTCGGGCTGTCATCCTCTGAGACAGTAAGCAGGCGGGACGGGAGTCTCAGTCAATCCTCTGAGGCATGTTAGTCACTGAACTCCTCTTCCTCCTTGTCTTCCAGTCAGTCTGCGACGTGTCAGTAAAAGCCACAGTTGCATAGTCAGCTCCCACCTCCTCCTCCTCCTCCTCGTCCCTCCCTTCGTGATACTAAAGGCCCTTTTCTGATGCCTCAACAGTAAGTAAACAAAGCTGCCTCAGCGGTTTTGTGTGCGGCTACAGCAGCGCAAAAGGAATTTCTTCCTGAGGGGAGAACTGAAGCTCCACTTTTCCTTCAGATGGAATGACTGCACGTGTTTGCGGACGCTGGCCCAGAGTACAATGGCAAGCCGAAATGATTTATTTTAGAAAAATAGAAACTAACAGAATAGATTTTGGAATTATTTTTAATAAACTGCTGTTTATTAGATATTAGTTTATTAGATGTTTAACATTATTTTGGACGTTACGGGCCTTATCCCACTCAAACCTTCACTACTAACTCCTTACCTGTTTATCTTGGTTGCATTTTGTTGCTTTGCTGCACCGTTTTGAAACGGAGGAGCAGACGTGCTGAGGTTTACGTAACCTCTTACGAAACCTCTCCCACCCTTGAACTCATTAGCTCTTCGCTGGTGTCCATATTTGCATTCTGAATGTTCTCAGCAGGCTGTCAGTTAAGAATACTGTACATTTGACATGCAATTAAGACGGACTCTGGAAGTTTTACTCGTCGCCGTGTAAGAGGGTCTCGCACAGCGTCTCTACTTTTTAATTCTGATAGTCATAGTAGCAAGTGTGAGTATTAATGCTGTGTGAGTCGTCCCGATACTTACCACTGATTTATTATGGCTGCAAGACCAGGGAGTCAAGATACCGCCAAGACACTTTCACCGCCATTGCATTATCTTCTGAACACGGAGTTTATCTTTTGCTTTCTTGTACTTGGCTTGTTTTTTTTTTTTCAGTAAACGGTGGCCTGCTTTCAGTTATATTGTAGTTAAGGTGAATTCTGTCAGGAGACGGAAGGGGAAGGCGGCATCTTATAACACGATGTTCTCATTTGATCTAATTTCGTCTTTGGATTGCAGCCTGCTCATTTGTTCTGGTCAGAAGTTTGGAACAGGTATAATAAATGCGATGTCAAGTCTGCCAGATGCACAGAGAGAAGTGGAAGGGCTGAGATCGTGACTGTGTTTAAAATCAAGTCGGAGGAATGTACCCTGGAGTAAGAAGTTTTTTTTTTTTTTTTTTTTTTTTAAATGATGCGAAAGAGCAGTTTTTCCACTCAAGCAGGAGATGTCGGTGGAAAAATCTGAAGAAGAAAGAACACAGCTTTTATTATAGTCCTCACACGTGTTCTTTTATTTGTACTGCAGAGCTGATTGATGGTCTCAGTCAGTGTGATGGGATCAAAGAGAGATGAATAAAAAAAAAAGTTAAACCTGACACAGGAATGTCTTCACTGAAGCAGTGACAAGAAAACAGACACAAAGATCAGATGGCCAATAGTTTCATGTTCTGTGATGACTTGGTTGAAAATGGAAAAATAACCCAGAAAAGGGCAGATTATGTGACTTCAGCTCATAATAAGAGTTCGGCTCAAATTGATTCTGGCAAGTTAATTTATTCTGCGCAGCTGAGTCGAGTAAACTCGCCCCTGAGTGCAAAAACGCTCACTCTGCCACTGTTATGTCACCCGTGGCTTACTGTGTGCGATTTTTGGGGCAGATTATTGAACAAACGCCTGAGGTGAAGGCCAGCTTCATTGTTCACCCCTTCGGAAATATGCAGATCGTTTGATTCACTCTCCACGTCTCTCCAGTACAGAGGCTGAAGTTTAAGGAGCTTACCACCTTTCCCAGTCGTGATATCTGATTAACACGGGCTGGGTTTTTCTCTTTTTAGGAAGGCCTGTCCCCCCTTTTTGTTTTGAAGGGAGCGGACGATGCTGGTGTTTCGATGTGGAAGATTCCTTTGCAGTTGCCTGGGAGGTGGCATTTAAGATCGAAGCCACCGCTTCAAGGAAACTACGCTTGCATAAAGGAAGCGTTTGCATTAGAATGAAACTGAAGTGCACAATGGCACAGCTTTTGAGCCACTTGTCTGGGGTGTTTCTCCCTGGTGCATGGACTGAGTTTTAGTGAATTGTGAGTCAGTGTCAAGCCTGCCGTTACTGTGCAGCAATAAACCGTTCTGCAAGGTATCTAAGATATGTCCTTCCTTCCTTTTCCGACTCCTCAGTATCTAAGAAGCACGGGAAACTGATCACCTTCTTGCGCTCCTTCATGAAGTCCAGGCCCACCAAGCAGAAGCTGAAGCAGAGGGGCATCCTCCGGGAGAGGGTGTTTGGCTGCGATCTGGGAGAACACCTCCTCAACTCAGGACATGATGGTGAGTTACGCTTACGAGCAGATTCCCCCTTGTTCGCTTCCACTCTTCAGGTCTTTTCACACACGTTCTGCTTTCCATTAATGTGGCAGCAGCTAGCTTGTCTGTGTTGTGTGCGAGTTACCCCCCTGGTGTTTTTACTGTAGTAGTCTGACTAGATCTGGACTCGGAAACATGTGAGCGTCACTCGGTATCATGATAGTCAGTGATGATCAGCTGCAACGCCAACGCATGGTTCTCAGCATCTGAAATGAACAAATTTAAAGAGTTTGATCACCTGTTTCCATCCACCACCGCTGCGTTTTACACAACCACAGGCTGATATTCATTTTTCATAAAGAATATATTGTACCAAACTTCATGCTCTGTGAAATCTCGTGCAGACCATAAATATCACATGGGTGCACTGTGGCTCTTTCGTTACTGTCATCATTACTGGACGAAGGTTTGTGGTAAAATGACCAATAAATGATAAACTTCCCTCTGGACACGGGACACTGAGGTGCAACAAGGCAGCCTGATTCCCTCCGCCATAATATACCATAAGTGTCATAAGATGCTATAAATGTATATATGGCAGGTGTACAAATCTGTGAAAAAGAATAATCCGCTCTGGGACGTATAATCTAGCTAACTAACTAAAATGTCGCTTTCTATACACATTAGCAGAGAGCAGCGCTGTTTGACATAAACAATAAAGCACAAGCTCCTTTGTTTACTTTTTTTGTTTTCCCCTGGTCTTCCACTCTCCTTTATTATCTTAACGTGTACGACAAGCACTTTCTGCAGTGGCGAGCTACGTCTGCTTGCACAGGTGCAGGATGCACATCCTGGTTGGAAGTAGTCTTTGTGGTGCGTTCAAGTGCTATTTTGGTGTTTTGGGAAGCCTTAGCAGGCAATTAAACATGTTGTGTATATCGTGTGAAAAAGGCTTCACCGGCCAGTTAGCATTACGTGGGCTGCCTGTGAACAAAAGTCTGTATTTCCTGCTTCTGTTTAGACTTTTTCTATGGTAAAATTTCCAAAAACACTGCTTGGATTTTATGTACTTGCGTACCTCTTGTCTTGCCACATTCTTCCTGATATCTATCCGAGTATATAGTTTAAAGATGAGCGTCTAATTATTCGGTCGGTGACATAAGAATATTTATGTCACTAATGGAAAGCTACAAACCCGTGGCTTTTTAGCTTAGTGTTAAGACAGGAAGCTGGGGATAATAGCTGTTAAAGAGGATAAAAATCAGCTTTCAGTGGGGTGAGATGTAAGCTAATGGTTTTCTGAAAGCAACACATACTGCATGCACTCACATTCTTTACCAACTCTTTCTGGTTGTAATTAAGCCGCGCGCTGCTGTAAAATCCATTTACACGTTAATCTGAGCTTTCTGTGCCCGGGGCGGCGGCAGGTGAGCCGTTGCGATGGTCTCCGTGACAGAGCGGGGGGAGAATGGAGTCCCTTTAGTTTAGTGCTGCTGTTACACTGTAACTCCATCTCTGATCATCTCAATGATGCCACTCTGATGTTGGCAGTAATCAATAATTTAATTTCAGTTCATGTTGACACCACGCTGAAATTTCATTGTTCGTGTTGGTTGATCGTATTTAAACTCCTTATAAGTGAAGTAAATAACATTGAGGAGACGATATGACACTTGAAATTCAGCTAATATTCAATGCAGTTTGGTTTTAGAGACAATCTATAAGACTTAGAAAGCCACGCGTTACTTCATATGCAGCATCGGATTCCTATTTCATAGAGATAGAAACCTTCACATATACTTAAATGTATAGAATCATATTTGTGTGTCAATGAATTGGTAGGTCTACACATTCCTGAGTCTGTACTCTCCGCAGCTGGAGAAGACCAGACTGTTTCCTTGTTTTCTCTTTGAGCGTTGTATGGAATTTGTCAGAACAGCTGCTTCAGCGAATGTCCCACTCACTGTCACCCTCTGAATGATGTGTGATGGTGGGAAGCCTGGGAACCTCCTTCTACACGCACACACTGACCTTGTCTCCCATTTAACTGGGATTCTCTATGATTCGTGGTTGCTTAAGAATGAAGAGCAGTCTTGTTTTTGAGGTTTTTCTTTTTTTGTCCGTCCATTTTCAACATACAATCACAGACTTGAAAACTGAGTTTAAGTGATAAGCTCTCTCACACAAAGACGGGTTATCTCTGTATTGAATGTATCCAGAAGTCTCAAAAGCCATTTTCCATTAAAAAGCTCATGAGAGAGGTTGAGAAGGGATGACATGCTGTGTTTTCTGTTGGCAGTGCCCCAGGTCCTCAAGAGCTGCACGGAGTTCATTGAGAAGCACGGCGTGGTGGACGGCATTTACCGGCTCTCTGGGATCGCCTCAAATATCCAGAAATTGCGGTAAGGAGACGTACGCCAACTTGACAGATCGCAGCACGGAGATCTGTCCATGCTGGTCAGTCTTAGGAGGAGCTCACACATTTCATCCGGATGTGGCCTTCATCCAAAAGATGATAACGTGTGAATTCCAACTCCATCTGTGAAAGAGAAAAAAAAGAAACGGAACAAAATGACACCAGTTGTTCTTCATGAGAAAGATTTAAATGCTGAATGATGTCACACCCGGTTAAGAAGTTGATCTTTGGTAATCGGAGCTGTGCGGCGGATCCCGTTTCTGAAAATAATGTTGTTTTGTTTGTGGACGTGTTGTTATGCTGCTCTGATGTTCTGAGAAGTTTCCAAAGTAACGCAGTGTTTTCATCTAAACACAAAGCACTTCGCAGAAATCTTGACCCTCATTTTTTCATATATTATTAACACATTGAATACCGGCGGTGTTTACGGAATTATGTCGTAGAATCCCAGCGTTCTAAACCATTTTTTGACGTTTTTTGTACAGTCACAGCATATTATGTGATAGGGCCACTGAAACATGTTATGGCTCGTTTGAAAGCTGAGACTGGCGACGCCATCCTACGTACTTCCGCCCAAAGATTTTGGCTCCGCACATAGTCTGGCCAAATCCCCCTACCTCGGTTCGCTCAGTGTTTTGCCAATCAGCAAACAGTTGCGAGTGGTGACGCAGAACTCACGCGCGGAGTCCATTGTAGTCCATATAATTGTAGTTCAACCGCAGCGGAAATAAACATGGCGACGGAAGAACGCTAGAAGCTATCCATGAAGTTGTCTCAACTCTGGAGAGCATTATACAATTAAAACAAGAGCAAGAGGAATGCCTCGTCAATTTTGTTAGTGGCAAGGATGTCGTAGCTCTCCTTCCAACTGGCTTTGGGAAAAGTTTGATTTATCAAATGGTACCGGTATAATGAAAGCGGATGTGGGAAGCGTGATTCGCGAGCAAGCATGAACCTCGGCGCATAACCTACGTCCTTTCTAAACATTACTGATTGGTTAAGGGAACTCCAATGAATTTAAGTTGCTGAGTAAGGTCCCACCCTCCATGGAAACAGATTCCTATTGGGTTTTTCCAGACTGTTTGACGGAGTCAACAGTCGGCTTTCGCCCAGGCTAGCAAAGCCATTGGTGTAATGATCAAAATGTCCAGATGATGACACCAGTTTTTGACTGCCATCTATGTCAGTTCTGTTCATCACATAATTACAAAAATCACACAGAATGTGCATTAGAATGTATAGATTCAGAATCCATAAAAAAAAAACGTAAAAACGTATTTTTACCATTTGGGAGCCAACGCATGGGCAGTAAAAACGTAGTTTTACGTGACTTGGGAGTCAATATGTTAAGAAAACAGGAAGTGGGTGCAGTGAAACAGATTTTGTACATTTTCAGCAAGCTTGGTAGTCAGTATTAAGTACGACCATTTTCATTCTCCAACACAGTCTGAACCCTCTTTGACCAGCTTTCTGTCATTTCTTTGAGTAGTCTTCAGGAATAGTTCTCCAGGCTTCTTGAAGGACATCCCAAAGCTCTTCTTTGGATGTCAGCTGCCTTTTGTTGATCATCTGTCAGGATGACCCCACACTGCTTCAGTAATGTTGAGGTCCGGGCTCTGGGGAGGATTCATCCCTCCATCAGACCTGTTGTCACTGATTTTCAGTCCACTTCATTTGGCATAGCTCAGCCTTTTCTCCCTGTTTCCCTTCCTTAAGAATGGCTTCTTTACAGCCACCCTTCCATGGAGCCCATTTCTGTTGGCTTGGGCCAACAGCAGATGGATCAGCTGAAGGTCCAGATGCATCTCTCAGGTCCTGTGTCAGGTCTTTGCTGGATTTTTTTCTCTTTCTTAAGGACATCACTTTCAGATACTGTTCATCTGCTGAAGACATATATATATTTTTTTTTTAGGCCTGAGACTTCTTCTTTTGTCCTCCACTTGTCCAGTTTCCTCATATTTTTAAAGACACACTGCACACCATGCTGAGATATGCCAAGTTTTCAGCTAATTTATTCATCTTTGTGACAGGCTATAACAAAGTACCTCACGATACAATTCAAAATAGTTTCTTGACTTTGTTATGTGTTAAAACTACACCTGACTTCAACCCTGGGGTTAGGAGCCTTTTTTTTCTGCTTGAATGATTCATAGGTCAGTGTGAAGTGGCTTAATAAACAAAAAAACATTACTTTGAAAATGTTCAGGTACAAGAACTGGACTGAAAATGAGTTTTTGTTTTTTTTTAAACAGCCAATGTCCAAAGAAAAACTTTAAAAGAACTTCAGAAAGCCTGGAGAACTATTGTCCAAGAGCACTTGGATGGATTACAAGAAAGTCTGGCGGCTTGGAAGGAAAATCTTAAAAACTGGGGTGAATCATGACTTTTGATCAGTACTCTGTTCGGTGGGTATTGCTATTCTGTTTGTAACATTCTGCAAGGATTTGCACTTTTGAGTTTTCCGTTATTCTCTCTGGAGCGTACACCTTCATGTTTTGTCTTCAGATTATACAGTGAAACATGCATTTCTGCAGCTGTTTTTGTGGTTAGAGAATCTCAGCTTCTTCACTGTGAAACCAAACAAAATAAAGTTACTGACCCCAAATACAAATTATTCTGTTGATTAGCAGAGATTTGATCACCTTCCTTTATTTTTTTTATCTGAACTATGACTCAACCGTGTCCCGGCTCCATCTGTCCATTAAAAATCTAGAATTTATTCATCAACGCATGTCTCTGTCTCCTCCCCCAGGCATGAGTTTGACTCGGAGCAGATCCCCGACCTGACCAAAGATGTTTACATCCAGGACATCCACTGTGTTGGCTCGCTTTGTAAGCTCTACTTCAGAGAGCTGCCCAACCCCCTGCTGACCTACCAGCTCTATGAGAAATTCTCTGTAAGCAAAACCCCACCATGTCTCCTCTGTCATGCACCAGTTTTTTTTTTCCCTTTATTCTAATGTATGTTGACATAACTGCAAACCCTTATTTGGGTTGTTGATGTTTCTGTGTTCAACATTTAGACCATAAACATTCCTTAAAGAGTCATTTTAGATGAGACTTGAGACTTATGACCTCATTTATTTTGTAAAATAAGCAACCAATTTCCGCAGATTTTGTCTTTTAGGAATTCTTAAAATTCATCACACGCTATAAATCACAGACACCCCGAAAATAATCGTGTTGTGCTTGACACACCCTGTCATTACACATACAGCTAACCATTCTCTGTGACTTGGAAAAGAAACCTTCTCCAAGCACAACTGAGCCATCCCTGAGGCTGAAGTAAATGTTTTCTGGTTGTTATGGCAGCAGGGAAGAGGAGGGGGCTTTATGACCTCAACTTGATGTCCCCTCTATGCACCGTGTAGCGGCGTGCACCTACGATGTCACAATAGTGAGTTTGATGTTGATACACTGCGTATGTCCCCTCTCACCATCTCCCCGCCTCTTGCTCTGTTTTCACTGTGAAGGACGCTGTATCAGCGGCAACGGATGAAGAGCGGCTCATCAAAATCCACGACGTCATCCAGCAGCTCCCTCCGCCGCATTACAGGTCAGTATGGGGGCACACTGCCCCCCATAGGCAGGCCACTGAACATCCTTACAGATGCACAGTACATTCAGAGTAGCTGCATACGTCTGCTTGTGTTACAACCACGGCTCTATGTGCTGATACTCTGCGCTCAGTGGCATCATCTGCTGAACTTTGCCTTGATTAATTGAATCCAGCCTTTGTATAGACGCACACAAGCAAATTTGCAAGTGATTCCCGAAAGATTTTAGCTGAAAAGTGAGACGCTGACCTTAAGAAGTGGCTCCGCTGTGGACATTAGTCTTTACATCCGTTGTGGGAGCCAATTAAAACTGAGTTGATATTTGATTCCTAGAACTCTGGAGTTCCTTATGAGACACCTCTCCCACCTGGCAGCGTTCAGCTACATCACCAACATGCACAGTAAGAACCTGGCCATCGTCTGGGCGCCCAACCTGCTGAGGTGAGATCTTCTTTTTATGTTTTACATCGTGAGGAATGCACCATCGGTGATCTCCTAAAAGTTGTCTCGGCTGGCTGTGGATTTTTAGTTTTTAGTGTCGAGTACATCTCAATTACTGTCTGTTTTACAGCACCGTGCAAAAATGAGCAGCCCCTCGGTTCTTTCTATTTTTCTTCCTGGCAGCCAGACTTTCTTGTAATCTTTTTGAAGTGGTCTTGAGCAACAGTTCTCCAGACTTTCTGAATGTCTTTCAACTAATTTCTTTGGACATTAGCTACTATTTCACTCATTTTCAGTCCAGTTCATTGAACCCGACTATATTCAAAGGAATGTTTTGGTTTTTTAAGCCACTTAACATAGACATATTATTCACTGAAGCATTAAAAACTCAACTATGGGATGAAAAATTGTTGTCTAACAACTTTTCAAAGAACCAATTTTCAAATTTATCTCTTGGCAATTCGTTAGCAGCCCAACACAACAATACAGCATCCAAGAAGCCTGGAGAACTATTCCTGACGACTACTTAAAATGAGAAGAAAACTGCTCATGGCAGATATTCACTTTCAAGCTTGTTAAAAATGAACAAACTATTTGTATTTATGTTTGCATCTTCCCAGTTTTATTTATTTATATATATATATATATATATATATATATATATATATATATATATATTCTGCTTGAATGAAAGGATTTAAGCAGGTGTTCATGTGAGGGTGTTATATGATGCTGAACATTTTCACACAAAACTTTACTGACTTTTACGAGAGCTCTTTATTTAAACCTGTCTTTTGTCTGTTGTTGTTGTTGTTTCAGGTCCAAACAGATCGAATCTGCATGTTTCAGCGGTACAGCAGCCTTCATGGAAGTACGAATCCAGTCTGTAGTGGTGGAGTTCATCCTCAACCACGTCGATGTGCTCTTCAGCACAAAACTGAGCTCACTGATAAGAGAAGGAGCAGGTACGCACAGGCATCAGGCTGCTGCATGCACACTGTCAGCTGGCTGTAGCTTTGGACATTAATGGTCTTCCTGCCACATCACCAGGTCACAACTCTTTGTCGCGGCCCAAGTCACTGCTGGTTTCATCACCCTCCACAAAACTTCTGAGTCTGGAGGAAGCCCAGGCCAGGACCCAGGCTCAGATAAACTCTCCCGTCACTGAAGACAGCAAGTACATCGAGGTGGGCGAAGGTCCGGCCGCCCTGCAGGGCAAGTTTCATACAGTCATCGAGTTTCCCACCGAGAGGTTTGTTCACTCGTCTTACTTCTAGATCGGTCTTTGTAAAACAAAATGTAAAGTTCAGTTTAAAGGCTTTTATTTTACAGTGTTGCTCCTGTCAACATTATTTCACAAATGTTGGAAAAGACAAAAATCCGTGATTCTGTCTCCCTCTGCTGGTATAGTTTCCCTCCTGCAGCAGCTTAAAAGCTTTGCAGTCCAGGAAGTTTAAAGGGTTAGTTCGCCATTTTGCACATTAAGCCCTGTTTTTAGGTAGTCTGGGGTGAATTATAGATGTTCTGATCACAATTTGGACATTTGGTGCTGAACGGAGCATTTAGGTGTCCACTGCTGCAGCCCCCCCACCTTTGCATTGAGTCAATGACCACTCAAGCAAACAATCATAAAACGGCATTAAACTTTCGTTTGAAAAGACATGGAACTCACCGTGTGGTCAGTGGTGGACAGCGATAAATTGACCCGAAAATCGCAGCGAAATGTGCCTTCTAACAGTTGTTTTAGCATTTGGTGGACCTATTTTTCCGGACACCGTTGAATAGCAGCAGCAAGACATCCAGCGACATACAGCGCGCGGAGTAATACTAGTCAAACCAATACAAATCAATGAAGACGGACAATAATGGTAATATAACTTCTCTGGAACCGTATTTTGCGGTGATTTTCGAGCCAACATATCGCTGTCCACCACAGACCACACGGTGAGTTTCATGTCTCTGCAAACGAAAGTTTAATGCCGTTTTATGATTGTTTGCTTGAGTGGTCATTGACTCAATGCAAAGGTGGGGGGGCTGCAGCAGTGGATACCTAAATGCTCCGTTCAGCACCAAATGTCCAAATTGTGATCAGAACATCTCTAACTCATCCCAGAATACCCCCAAACAGGGCTTAATGTGCAAAATGGCGAACTAACACTTTAAGTAAATGGTTCAGAAACTGAATCATTGATTACTTTGTCCCTTCTGTGAGATCCTTATTTGCGATGCGTCTTGTTAATTACAAAAACTGTCTGAATCGATTCCTAGGAAAAGGCCTCCAATTAAATCCAAGAAGTCTCCTGTGGGTAGTTGGCGCTCTTTCTTCAACCTGGGCAAGTCCTCATCCATGTCCAAGCGCAAGCTGCATCGCAACCCCAGTGAGCCCAACGAGCTGAAGTCTATGGCTCTTCCCGGTGAGTCCTCCCATCACAACCAAAATGAACTTCGTACAGAGAGCAGAGCTCAATCTGGAAGACGTGACTGATTTGTTTTTTGCTGATTTGTTTCAGGAGGCAGAGGAGACACGGCAACATTAAGGTCAGCCAAAAGCGAAGAGTCACTGAGCTCCCTGCACAATGTTGAAGGTAATTATTTGTCCTCCACTGTACTTTGACTCAGCATAACTTGGCTAAATATGTCAGTGCTGCCCAGAGCATATTATTCATGCTCTCTTTTCTGTTAAAAAGTGAATATTATTTATGATTAGGCTCTTTTCCTCCTTTAGGGGAGTCCAAGGTGTACCGTCCTCGGCGGCCACGCTCCAGCAGTGACGCCCTGTCAGCCTCCTTCAACGGCGAGCTGCTGGACAGCCGGCAGCACTGCAACTCGTACGATAACCTTGATGCCACGGAGGAAAGCGACGGAGACGACGGGCCCATCTGTGTGCCTGCCCTCATCTCACCTCCCCGCTCAGCAGGTGAAGATGTGGACCTCAGCCCGCCAGACATTGGCATGGCTTCCTTAGACTTTGACCCGATGTCTTTCCAGTGCAGTGTCCCCGACACCTCTTATGCCTTCCCATTAGATGACTTGCCAGCTGGGGCCGAGGGCCCCACGTCAAAGAGCAGTCCTGGCACCATCTGTGGCAAGACCAACGGCTCTGACCTCATCTCTGCCTCCTTCCTTGGCGGCTTAACTTCCCCCTTGGCATCCACAGACTGCAGCCTGTCTGAGGGAGGGAGGGCAGAAAGCAAGAAACTGACCACTCCCTACTCTTACACCGATAAGCCCACACAGGCCGTCTCGCCTATCAAATGTGCAAAGACCACCACTTTGACACCATTTGCCACCTCAGAGCTTTTCTCTGCAGAGACACTTGACAAGAATACGGCTGGACAGGTTGTCTCTTCGCAGCCTCTGTCTCCTCCTCCGAGACCCAAGGACTCGCCTCCCCTGATGGGCAGCGTGCTGCTGAGGGCAGCGGAGCTGTCGCTGAGTGAAGCTTTTCAGATGGAGCTGCACTCTAAACTCACAGCCTTTGACATTTTGGATAGTAAAGACCTGAGTGGAGAGGACGGCGTGCAGCAGATACCAGCTGCCAGCAACCAGGACCACCAAGGTATGAACCAGAAACTGACTTCTCTAACTGCAGTGTGTGGCATGCTTCTGACTTGTCACTGCCTCGTTTATCATTTTTTAGATTTAAGATTAGTTGATATAAACCTTTTTTTTTTTTTTGGCAGGTTTCATCTTGAATTAATCTTTTTCTTGTCTTGCCAAAGCAGCATGCTTAACTGACCCCTTTCCTTCTCTTAAAGCACCTTAGAACTTTCCTCCCACTTCAACCTACTGCTCTGTTGCTTACTCGTTGTTCAACTGCACCTCCTTTATGTCTTTTTTGTTCCTGATAGGAGTCATAACTCCAGACTCTTCAAAGGACCTCACCCCTCGTTCCCTAAGCTCTACAGCTCCTACTTCTGCCCCTCCTCCCCCTCCACCTCCTAAGAATGCTGCCCGCATGTTGGCCCTGGCCCTGGCTGAGTCAGCCCAGCAGGTCTCCTCTGAGTCCGCAGACACCTCCACACTGGTGTCCCCTGTGCAGAAGCAGGAGGCCTCCAACCTTCAGGACTTGGTACATTCATTCTTCCCACGTTCCCAGAGTGCTTCTGAGGATGGAGCAGGGAGAAGTTGTTCCCCACCACCCAACATCACCGCTACAGCTGTTACCACAGCCTCATCTTATCCATCCATACCCAGTCCTCCAG
Organism: Odontesthes bonariensis; assembly: GCF_027942865.1. Lineage (NCBI taxonomy): Eukaryota > Metazoa > Chordata > Actinopteri > Atheriniformes > Atherinopsidae > Odontesthes > Odontesthes bonariensis. Next base: position 21,900,195 of record NC_134521.1, read on the forward strand.
TCAAACCACAGCAACCAGGGTTAACCAGCAGGATTACCGAGCCATCAGACGGCGTCAATTCCTCTACAACTCCGTCTCGGACTCAGCCGGAAACAGACTCCACCCCACCAAACACTCCACTTTACAAGTGCGTCCCACTCTCCAGCTCAAGCAATCTGACTTCTCCTACCAGGAAAAGTCCAGAAAGAAAGCAGTGTGTCCAGGGACAGGTTCCAGTTCACACAAGCTCATCCAGTGCCACTCCAGCCACCATGCCCAGTAGCAGCTGCAAAGATAAAGTCTTACCAAAGTCTGTTGCTGAGGTAAATATCGGCATTTTTGTATGTAATGTGTACATTTGAAGTCGGCATACATTGATTTTGTATTCAATAAGAACGATTCAGACAGAACTTGATAAAGAAGCTGTTATTCACCAAATATCAGCCAGTTGCATTTCACAGATTTCAGTTCTGCCACAATGATGGTAATATCAATTTACTCCGGTATTTATTTTCTGGAAATAAGAGACATCCGTTACTACCCTTAAAGAAAAAGGCAGTTTTACTGTTCACTGACATTTCTCCTCTTAGCTTTTTATTTGGGTCTGTGTTTTTGGCAGTTTGGGTGGTATTCTTGTCATTTAGATGCTCTGAATGTTAAAAATGCTGAAAAACACTAGCCTGGAAAACCAGCGCCAACTGCTGGACGGCAAAATGTTTTGCCTGCGGTTGGGTCTGGCCTCGATCCACTTGTCATTTTGAAAATACTGCCCTGAATCTGGCAGATGGCAACTAAACCAATCACAACGCAGAGATGTGTTTTGAATCAACGCGGGCGGGCCAGAGGGTTCTGGTGCGGGGTTTTGAGGGAGTGACGACAGAGCAGTGCGACGTTGGGCAGTGGAAGCGAACCTAGACAAGCGAAAGCACAACAAGAAAGATGGCGGCGGCAATGGAACAGTGCTCGTTTGATTCAGCCTTGGCACACAGCCATTATAACGAACAGCCTTGCCACTCTGTATTAAGCCCCATTGTACCGGCTTTTTGGCTGCAGTTCCACCAGAATTCCACTGGGAGCGTCGGTGGAGACCAGAATGAATGGGGCCCTATGGAGCTAGATGCTACAAATGGTCAGTTTCACCTAAGTCTCCTCAAGAGCGCTCAGATTTGAATGTAGTTTCTGAGAGCTCAACATGGGTTTCAAGTAAAAAATCTACTGAACGAGTACATATATCGCTTTGATTTCTTACTGGTTGGCTTCTTGTTGTCCACAACGCGCTAGCATTGTGCTAATGACAGCTGGTCGACCAGCTATGTATGACGTCATATACACTTCAAATCCTTTTTTTAAGCAAATGAGTGGCTCTAAAAATCTAAAACTCAGCCATGGGTATTTTCTAAACACCCTTTTTCGAAAACAACATTCGAATTACTAGAGAAAAAATTATATCTTGAGATAAGGGCACGAAAGGGCGTATAGCTCCATAGGACTCCATTCATTCTGGTCTCCAAAATTGGGCGCCCCATGTGGAAAGAGGGTGGAACTGCAACCAAAATCGCCTCGTTGGAAACCGGAAATGCACCGTGAGTTGCGTATCTGTCCTATTATAGAATCTGTGCTTGGCATCAGTTTTGGAAGAGTCCCCTCCCACCAAAGCTTTCTGTCGCGCTTACTACGTCACAGTCAGTTGCGCTGATTGGTCAGAGCGTTGGCCTATAGGCACAGACGCGGTTTGAAAGACAACGGGTTGTGCTCATCAACAATGTTCCGTTGTATCCATTGATCGGTGCCAGACTAAATTAGACATCCAATCCATTTAGGCTGGTTTATCAGGCTAGAAAAACACAACAAAGATAATGAACTCCTGCACAGTCGAGCCTGTTGTTTTGAACTTTGATTAAGCAGACAGCATGACGTGGGGTTGCACTTCACAGCAATCCCATCAATAATAAATAACTTGTTGAGTATCATGAGCCAATAGCCACAAAAGGGATAATTAATCATTTAAGGAAATATGATCATTCAGTTTTATTGACATTTAAATGAGAAGCTCAACACAACTCCTTTTTTTCCTACATCCAAGCTGCTATTTTCAATCTCAGTAGCTGAACAGACATCGTGGAACAGTTTGGTAACCAAAGTAGACTGGTGACACGGGTCAGCATGCAGAGGAGGTGTGTGTGGGGCTGGTAAACCTCTTGTCCCACAGCAAAAAATCTTAACTTTTTTGTGTGTTTTCTTTATCAGGTCAAAGCAGAAGAGGCTGCACCACCCCCCGTCCTTCCAAAACCATCAGAACAGCCACCTCCAACAGCTCATAAACCCAAAAAGCAGGCGGTCTCCTTGCCACAACACCAAACACAAACTCAGCAGAAGAACCAAGCTCAGATTCAGTCTCATCTTCCAGCACCGCTTCATGCACAGTCACAGCCTCCCGCACAAATCCATTCCCAGCCCCATCTCTCAAAGGCCAGCGCAAGAGTAGCACCCACATCCGCCGAACCTGTTGAGAAGCCTTGGGAGGCCATTAAGCCCGTACAGCCTTGCACAGAGTCTGGAAAGCATAATGACTGCCATGGACTCAAACCTCCAGCCCCTCCCATCCGCACCATGGAGAGCAAGCTGGCCGCAGCGGCTCTCAGCCAAAGTGAAGCTTCCTACCACATCTTCGATGAAGGCTCTCCAGCTGGCCATCTGGGGGAAGCTGTGTCACCCCATCCTCATTCTCCTCGTAAATCCTCTGCACACCAGCCTGCCTACCTTTACTATGCTAAAGGAGAACCAGTCTTAATTGAACCTCCAGGAGCAGCTTACTACCACCAGAGGCCTGTTCCTCTGGGCCCACAGTCCATTCCACACCATTACAGACCAGACAGCGTCACCCCGCACTCTTATGTGTCCAAGTCTGAGCCTCAGATACCTTACAGTGCTCGAGTTGATAACAGATACAGCACTTTAGGGCCCAGGTCCTACCACCATTCCATTAAGCTGAGAGGAAACCCCCGCGGTGTGTATGTATCTCCAGGGCCTGGGCATCAGGGTTATAGCCATGACCGAACCCACGGCTACCCCACCATCCGCAGAGTGCACTCCCTCCACGTCCCTTCCACCATTCGCACAGTTCCCATTCAAAGGACTGAAGTTCCCCCAGACGACGACATATTCTTCTACCACCGGCCTGTATACCAGTGTAAATCCTACCAGCAGCCCGCACAGCAGCCCGCACAGCAGCCCGCACAGCAGCCCGCACAGCAGTCCTCACAGCAGTCCTCACAAACCGACTACCACGTCACCCAGCTGCAGCCTTACTTTGAGAACGGACGGGTCCAGTATCGCTACAGTCCGTACTCTGGTTCAAGCCCTCTGGACTCGCCTTACTACGACATAGACCCTTATGGCACTGTCCGAGTCAGGCACTTCCACTCCTACGGCGGCCGAGATGCTGGAGCTGTTGCTGGGCGACCAGGTGGAAAGGCAACTGGGTACCACTACCTTGCTCACCACGTTCTTCCTCCTGGCAAGGAGCATAGCTTTGTCAGCAGGGACATGCCGCCGAGTCATGGGAGCAAGGAAGCTGCTGCTTACCTGGCGTGGGATCCAGAGGAGGCAGAGAGGCTCCGCATGCACTCCATCCGCAGGGAGAGCCGGGCCAGACTGAAGATTAAAGGTCCGGTCCTCTCGCAGTACGACAATGTGGGCTTGTTCACACCAGCAGATATATCAGGCTATGAAACCCTGCATCTGCGGAGTAAATCAGACCCTGGTAAAGGTGTACTGTTAGCATCCGAGAGCAAAGATGGCCGCTACCTCCCCAGACACATGGTGGCAGACCCCGACGTCCTCGTGTACATGGAGACTGACAAGAATGTCCATGGCAGCGGAATGGGTGACAAGTCAGATGTACTTTCCAATCAAAGCATTTCCAAGAAAGGCCAATCTTCTCACTCCCTTCCTACCACTCTGAGCCACAGTCTCTCCCATCAGCAGGAGAGCGGCCGACACGAGGCCAAGTACGAAGCCGGAGAGGACGGCAGCCGGTCCAAACACCGGCAGGAGTTTCCAGGCAAAAGGAACGTCCAACCACGTTACGAGTGCCCCGACTCTGACCACCACCAGATGAAAGTAAAAACACCAAGTGGCTACCACAGTACAGACGACCAGCCTTCAGCCCCCAGGGAGCAGCACGCCCGCTCCAAACCGGAGCGATCACACAGTGTCCGAGAGGAGCAGCACTACAGCCAGAGCAAGCCGAACCCAGACAGAGACCACGCCTATCAGATTCTCAGCACTAAACCGGTGCAGTCCCACTACGACAACTTGGACGATTACCACCCAGTACCTCAGCCGAAAGCCCCTGTTCAAAAACATGGAGGCTCCAGCTCTTATCCAGCCCCGGGTTTCTCAGTGAGCCACAGCAACAGAGCGTACTCCACGGCTCTGGGCCAGGGAGCCTTCATCCAGACTGACCTGGGCATACAGAGGCCAGAGGCTGAGATTTGTACAGAATGAAGCGTCTGAGCGGGAAGGGACGTTATCTTTAGCTGTGTAGAAGAAAAAACTGTCGAGCTACGGTTGAGCAGCCTCTGCAGGACAGTGGACTGTTACATCACCAATATTTTTGCCTCTGTATTTTTAATGAATTGTAAAGAATTTGTCAGACTTTTTACAGAAGGTCCTGAATGTAGCTGGAGGTCATGCTGTGATTGATTGAGACTGTAGCCAATCATAAATATGTATGATAAGAAAGACGTGGGGGACTTTTGACACCAACCACAAAAATGTAAAATATATATATATATATATATATATATACTATTTACATACATACATACACACACACACACACATATATGTGTGTGTGTGTGTGTGTGTGTGTGTGTGTGTATGTATACAGATAGAATCACTAGTAAAAAGGGATTTTTAGTTTTTGTCTTTTTTTTTAGGTGTGACGCTGGGCATGAACATGAACTGGGACTACGGTTTGCATTTTAGGAATGCATGCACTCTCTATCTCTGACAGAACAATTCTGTGTACTTCTCTATCCGTTCCATTCTTTCTCGATGTTACAGCACAAGTTAATGAAGGAGGATACATTTAGGTCACCATGCCCCCTCCCGCTGACACACACACACACACACACACACACACACACACACACACATGAAGGCGGTACAGTGTGTCCATGTCTGCTTTGATGAATGACAGATTTGATAAGGAGCTACAGTGGGCTACTTTGAGTTGTTATAGTGGTCATAAATGTCTTATTCTCTCTGTGACTGTGCCATTTTTAAGGTAACTTTGTTATAAACAGATTTCAGTGACTTCTAATGGAATGTTTTGGTACTTGTCTGTTCTTCATTGGAAGAGGGACCAAAGACTTGGCACATTTCTTGCACATACGGGATAAAGATGAGAAGGTGAATGATTGTTGTCGCTTCAGAAATGTAAAAGGTTATTTTTTTTCCCTTTTTTGTTTGTTTTCTAATTGATGGTACTTTCAGAAACTGGACTGATTGAATAAAGCTGAAATAACATCCTCTCAAACAACATGAAGAACATGTTGCCGCTGCTTTGTGGGGAAAAAAAACAAAAACAGTTATGACTAGCCTTAATTTTTTGTTCCCGGATACCATATCTTGTTTACCGTTTTTGTCGGGTCCATTGTCATAATGCACAAACGGTTGAAATGATTCTCGATAGTTTGGGGGTGACTGGTGATTTGGTTTTGCTCGGGTTATTTTAGTTTGGTATCAAACTGGTTTTGAGTTTATAACCATGAGGGAAGGGATTTTGGGGCCAGTTTGTTTTTAATGCTGGAAATAGATGAGTAGTACATTCATCTAGTATTATACTACAAGCCTTCTGGGTTCAGCATAATCTATAGAAGACGGTATATTTCAAATATGTCTCAAACCAGGTTCCACTATGTAACCATTTGACTTCTATATCGCTTGCAGGTTTTGCTCCTCTTGCCTTATCTAAAACCTCTACCTTCTCAGATTGGGGTGTTGACGTAAGGCACTGTGTACTTGAATGTGAAAACACTTGTCTCAAACTAGAGGTGTCTAAAGTCGCATATTAAATAAAACTGTTCAGGAATAGCTCAGATCTGTGGCTTTTGGTATGCTGTTGATTCTAATTTAAATCTGCTGGGCTCAGTGGCGCAATTCAGTGAAGAGGAACAAGTCAAAGGTAAATGGGTTTCAATGGGTTTCCTACTGAGTGGCTCTAAGAAGGGGCTTTTAATCATAGATCTAAGTTTATCTTCAGCCGTGACTGATATCACTGTGATTTGGCCCTAAACAGTTGCTTTTAGGAAATAAAGCGCTTAAACTTTGACTCATACAAAAGCAATATGATGAATTCTACCCCACCTCCACCATTAGATTATTCCCAGATGATTGCTGTACCAATATTGACCTTTTAAAGACCCGTTCTGTCGTCTGTGGCACCACAACTAAAGGTCAGAAGCCACTGGCTCAACCACAGCCCCCTTTAAAGGCCGTCTACCCAGTCAATTTTCCAAACTATAACTAAGTCCTCCGTGTGTTAACTACAATGACTTTAAACCATGGAAACCTGAGGAAAATCGTATACCTGTATGCTATGTCAGATCTGAATGGATTAATAAGTGACCTCCAAACATCACAGAGTACAATTATCTACTTAAGCTTGAACTGCCTTCAGCCTGCACCAAATGCTCGTAAGAATACAGAATTCTGAATTCTCACCTAAACTGTGACCCGCTGCTACAAAACTTCAATTTTATTGGCATAAGGAGAGGTCAAATGAAAAGATATAACGGGATTTACTGACGTGAAAGAGTCAAATTTGGAACTATATTTAGTGATTAGAATCTGATGCGTCATCTCTGTGTAGGGGGTTAAATGAAAGGGGATAGGCTAGGAGGACCCCTGACTCAAAAAGGAGCCGGCAAGAAGAACATTACACCAGAGTTGTGATTATAGAATAAATTTATAAGGTGAGTTTGAGAGCGTTGGAAAAGCCCAAATACCAGAGAATGAGGGCAGTGGTGAGGGAAAACATATTCTATTTTGAACTTACTCAAAGGCGTCATTAATTTAGCCCTTTAACTACAGACGCCTCACACAGTGGATTGTCATCAAAGAATGAAAATGAACTCATACATACCACAATCATATGTTCACACATAAATACAAAAAGATTAAAATCAGAACCAAACCACTGGCCGCGGTTTCAAATTAAAAAGAAAATTACAGTATGCAAGAGAAATTTTTTTATAGAAGTTAAAAAGAATTCAAACTGAACAGTTCTGAACCCAAAAAAAATGTGCCTGATCAAAATGAAAGATGTTAAGTCAGAGAAATTTCCTTTCCACAGACATTTTTCAGGATTTTAAAGAAGGAAAGAAAAAAACACCATAAATAAGATAAATAAAAGACCATAGCCTACGTTACATTTTTCAAATTAAAATGCAGGTTGAATGCATTTTCTGTTCCTCACGGATAGAAAATTAAATGTTATTTTTACTTTTGAAAATGTTCCCAACATTTAGTTTTTCTGAAAATAATTCACATCACATCTTATTTTTATTTTCTCATGAGCCACGCGCACATTATTAGCCGATCATTATCCATTATTTGTTACCACTATCTTCTCTTTTTCCTGTTTATTATCCTTTGTTTTTAGTGAATTGTTTTCTATATTTTTACGCTTTTGTTTTGGGGAGATTTTTTTTCTTTAAATGATAACTTATAACGTTATAATTATAACGTTAATAGCGCAAGTTAATCACGTTTCTCTTGTGCTACGACTTAATGTTTGAGAAAAAGTTGAGGAGACTAAATAAGTTTGGATGTTTACAAATGTTGGCATTGCATTGTGGGAGACAGATGATTGACACCGGCGCCATTTTGCCGCTGCTCCGCTTCCATTGTGTGAAGATAGTAAATATCTGACTCTGCCAGACAACCAACAACACACTTGAATCGCTGCGAAGTAAAAGCGTTAAATACACCCTTGGTGAGTAAAAAATTTGACATACTTTTTAAACCTAAGGTTATAATTAACCGTTTAGAGGTGAAATTTTGACAGGTGAAGTTATTTTTGAGCTCGGATAGCGTGTGAATTCGACGCTTTGGTGAGAAGAAAAAGCAGCTGTCTCGATGCCCAAGCAGGGAGAATAACGGCTCAGTACTTCCCCTGTCGATATATCTGCCCCACTTTCAGCGGCGGTTTCTACCCCGCTTTTCTGTTTTGAAACGGCTTCGCCTCGCCCACCTGTATCGCTCTTTTGATAGCTGTATTTGTCTTCTATGGTGTGTTGATAATCTGATATGTAGGCGTTTTGTGTTTTTAAAGCAAAATGTCAAAGTTTACGTCCTGCCCGTTTGCTCTACATTGGTAGGTAGGTAGGTTCATTTCAGTCTGCGGCCATAATCCTGCGGTATGAGGCGGGATTAGGGCTGTTGGCCCCGCCTTAAAACTATCTGGTCTAAAACGTTATTGGTCGGGAAATACAGGAGAGACGCTGCTGATTGGTTCATTTTATAATTCTGCCTGTTCAGCATTGTGATTGGTTTGATTAGCAGCCAGCAGTGTCTCAATTGGCTCGATACAGCGGGTTTGTGCAGCCTCCTAACCAGGAGGGAAAGTTTCCACAGGAGACTATTGAGCCAGATGGAGGGAAAAATAAAACAAAACACGAAACATCCTGAATATTTGAAAAAACTTCAGAATATAATGACGCTTCACTAATCTTTAAATTGTTCTTTAGAAAAAGTTATGGCTTTCTGAAAGTCTTTCTTTGGATTGGACATTAGGTGCTTTTTTTTTTTTTTTTACTCATTTCCAGTTCCATTTTCAGAGGAATGTTTCCTTTTTTGTTTGTTAAGCCTCCTAACACTTGACCTTTGTGTCTACACATAACGGCTTAGAAAAGAAACTGTTTAAAATTCTGTCTCATATCTTCTTGATTTCCTGTTTTCTGACCAGTGACTTTATTAAATGTTCCCTTCAGGTGATACTTTGTCGTGATGGCTCGTACCAAGCAGACAGCTCGTAAGTCCACTGGAGGAAAAGCTCCTCGTAAGCAGCTGGCCACCAAGGCTGCCCGCAAGAGCGCCCCCTCTACCGGTGGCGTCAAGAAGCCTCATCGTTACAGGTAACACTTACCTGGGGTCAGGTAAAGGTCTTGTCGCTGTGAGTCTGTGATATTTGACGTGTTCAACAAAGTCTCCATAATGGATGGAATGGTCATGGAGTCAATGTTGACGTGTGTGTGTGTGTGTGTGTGTGTGTGTGTGTGTGTCTATAATTACCCACGAATAAAAACGCCTGGCAAAACAATCTGTGATCACCATTCTTTTCATACAGCCTTTTCTTTTTAGATTAAGGAGAGGAAACATCAGGTTCAAACTGTCGGATTTAGCAGATGCTAAATCAGACAGTCGTGGACCATATGTTCAGTTTTTACCATCAATTTGAGTTCAGATCGACATCAGGACTGTTTGCTGGTCACGTCATTGAGTTGATTTGTCTCTCCTGAAGAAGAGTTTGAGAACTCTTTATTCTGTGACGAGATGAATTATCCTCCTGAAAAACGAGCTCAGCATCAACAAACCTCCTTTAGACTGATGGAATAAGAAAAGTGTACAAACCTGTACATTTACATATCATCAATAAATGTGGAAATGTGCTTGTTTTCCTCAGGAAGTCATCTTTCTATGTTTCATTGGACCACAAACATCGACTCCTGTTTCTTGTTTTTAGACATGTTGATTTGAGTTCTCTGTCCTGACGTCTTTCTCGGTCGACCTGCGTGATGCGTCCCTTTGACAACCTTCACATTTTGTTTGTACTTGCTCCACATCTTTTGTGCAGCTTACTGGGAACTGCTCTGTGCAGGATTACCATCTGGAAGTAGTTTTATAGTCCAATCCCCTATTTAAAAGACAGCTCTCTTGCTGGAGCCATGTTTCCTGTAACAGTTAGTTAAGCTCAACAAACACTTCTTTTAACTGCAGACTCATTTGCATGTTTAGACTTAGGTATTTTCTTCAGAAATGCAAATTACAAGCTGAATCCTCAGTTATTTTCTCTGTTTAATCTTTATCTTGGTTGTATGTTTCAGGCCCGGTACGGTGGCTCTGAGAGAGATCCGTCGGTATCAGAAGTCCACCGAGCTGCTGATTCGTAAGCTGCCCTTCCAGCGTCTGGTGAGGGAGATCGCTCAGGACTTTAAGACCGACCTGCGTTTCCAGAGCGCTGCCATCGGAGCTCTGCAGGTGTGTGGACAAAACATATCCATGAAGCTGCACAAGTGTTACCAGAACCATTTTCCTGACCTGCGCTGGTTCCTCTTTGTTCATGCAGGAGGCCAGCGAGGCGTATCTGGTGGGTCTGTTCGAGGACACCAACCTGTGTGCCATCCATGCCAAGCGTGTCACCATCATGCCCAAAGACATCCAGCTGGCACGCCGCATCCGTGGGGAGCGTGCTTAAATGCGTCCTGGTGTTTGACTTTAGTCCTGTTTTTCTTTGCCCGTCCCTGTATTCACTCCCTCTCACCCACCTCCTTCCCCAGCCTCTCAGTAGACATTAGGGTAATCCTGATTATGAACCAATAGAAATACGTTTAAGTCTGGTCTCTCATAGATTCTTTTTGTTTGCATCGGATGTTTTTAGGGTACCTTTTTCTGTGCATGTAAAGGGTTTTGCAGATCGGAGGCGCAGGTTTTCACATAATCAAACGTGCAATCTGTGGGTTTGAGTGGTGCTTCATATCATGAAGCCCACCAATGAGCTCTGCTGCCAGTGTCAGCAGACGCAGTTTGTTGGCAAACAGAGCTGAAGCAGAGGGACACGGCCTAGGGGCTAGTCTGCTTAAGGGGAGCTGCAACTTCCACAGCAGGGTGCTATTAAAACTAGTCCCAAAGCCTGTGGCCCCTCTCAGCACCCTCCCCCCCTCCCACTCGGTGTGTCCCCTGCACCCCAGCCCCTTCACCTGTCATCTGCTCAGGGAGGGGGTGGACCACTGCTCTGGTTGTGTGGACACGTGAGCCCTGATCTTCCAAACTTGCTTAAAATTGATCAGTGTTGTGGATACGGTGTCTATTTTTTTTACACATATAATTAATGGAGGAGCATTTTCTTCTTTACCACTTTCTAAATGATCAAAATAGGAAAAATTGTTGATTTTTATGAGCACGATTGTCAGGTGTTTTCTTTCACAGCGATCTGATTTGCAGTAGAAACTCCAGAAGGGCTCCTGTGTTTTCTACAAGGAAACTTCTTGTGTAATGGCAGCCACACGGGGGCGCTAGTTGATCGTTTCCTGCCCTGTTCAGCTTTTCACTGTCGACCAGTAATCACACGTCCTGTTTAAGCTGCTCCCTTTCACCACAGATAGGCATTAAAGTCGTCACACAGCTTAAATTGACACAGTGAAAGTAACACTCTGCATGTTGAGGCTCTGCGTGTCTTAGCATACAAAACTGTCCCTTTCTCAAAAATTTGTGATACAGAATATAACCTCATATTTGTTTTCTTTTATATTTTTCTTATTCCTTGAGATTTTCAGACGTATAAATAAGCTGATCTTTGTATTTTCCAAATTTCTCATATTATGGTGGTAATAAATAGTTGTTAAAACACTGTGCAGCTGGTTTTTGTGTCCTTTGTTCCTGCCCAGAGGAAGGCTGGACGTCAGCAGCGGTGTAGTGGAAACCTTTAGCCACATGGGGGAGACCTTTAGCTAGACTTCAAACCACAGAGACCACATGCATTCAAAAAGTGGAATTTATACTGTATCTGTGCCATTTTTCGGGGATTTCAACAACAGTTTGGACATGGAATCTAAAAACAGAAACCAGACAAATTGTTTTACAGTTGGAAATCATTTGTCAGGTCTGAAGGAGCTGGAACTGTGAACCCTATAAAAAAGATAAGGTCAGCGCTTCAATTAAGATAAATGTAATATTTCGTTGAGGTGAGCCAGTGTCGCCAAATGTCATCTCTTCCATTTTCTATTTCAGTAATAATGGGGATTTTAGCGATTCAGGTGAGGACATCGGTAGACTGAGCCAATCACAACTGTGTTATTTGATCTATATGTGAACTAATTTAAGTGAATATTGGCTGAAAACGCAACTTATTAATCAAGTTTTGGGAAACGTTTAGGAGTTATAGCTCAGAAATATAGAAGAGAAGCCTCTTTCTCATAGGCTTAAATGGAACAAAAGGCCTCACCGCAGACTGAGTGCTCTGCCAGGCCTTAACTTCAGCCTCCTCCTGTTTTGTTGCTCACAGGTGTTCCTAAACTGATTTTTAGGATGTTTTGTGATTGTCCATTTATACTATAAAGTTCCTTCAATCAAATTAGCAGATTGCATATTTCTGTACACCTCAGTCTTCTTCATCCAGCTGCTTCTTACACATCATCAGTAACCACTTGTGGTCATGTCCCACTGTACAGTTGTCTGGAAAAGAAAGTACACCCTCTGTCAATTCTTAGGTTTTATGCAGCATAACAAAATCATCTGGTCCTCAACCTGGTTTTACAATTAGGTAAATACAACCTCAGATTACAGAGAATATGTTAGAATTCTAAATACATCCCATGATTTAACAGCTCGTAGGCCCACCTTTAGCAGCAGTAACTTGACGTAAGGTTTCCTGTAGAAGGTTCAGTTTCCCTGGAGAACCGACTGGCAAGTTGAAACAACAGCAGTGATTAGATCTACATGTACATGTAGTTATTTATGCTTTTACAAAACCATTTAAAGCATCCAGGCCATTCTGTCAGAAATAATCTGATATCTATGGTCATGGAAGAAGAAAGTGCACCACTTTTTCTGACATTCTCTCATCATTTATCGAGCAAAAACTAAGCTAAAGCGGAGAAGCAGTGTGTGAAAAACTAAGTACACCCCCATCATTTGACGGCATGTTGAACCACCTTTAGCAACAATGTGTCTCATGTGTCTATGCATGAAATCTGCACAGTATCTTTTAACTTATCTTGACTGTTGCTTGTTTTTAAATTAATTTAAATGATTTTATTTGTTTCTCTTTATATTCTTTTTTGTATTTTAATGCTTCTTTCATTCCCTGCTGCAATGCTTTTATTTTATGTAAAGCACTTTGAATTGTTTGTGCATGAAATGTGCCATATAAATAAATTTGGTTTGATTTGATTTACTTTGAGCTATCACCTACAAGTTGGGTTAACCTTCTAAAATTGTTAGTATTTTTAACAGACTATTAATTACATTAAACTAACATGGACCATTACAAAAACATATACTTCTAAAGCAATAAGCTGCTTTGGAAAGCTTTTTTTTTCTTTAACTTTCCGTTTTATCCAGAGTTAACCATGTAAACTATCACTTTGAGTAATATACTTGGAGGCTAAAATTTGCAAATAATCCTTTTTTCCAAGAAGTAATGGTCACAACAATTCAACCTTTTCCCTTTATGGTCTTTGCCGTCTGTTTCGAGCTCGTCACAATGCAAATATTCCAGGCTAGGTTTTTTTTTCAGTGTCTTTGAATATCGGTGGATAAGAAGCTACCCCGAAGGATTGGGATTATTAGTTTAGTTAGCTGGATTTTGAACTTTCTTGCCCTTTTAAAAAGACAAACAAAAACAAGTTGTCGTGTGTTTTTGGTACTTTATCTCTGAGAGATACGTTTGAGCTTCCTGAAAACGTGTCTTTCTTCATGTTCTAGGCCGAACCTTTCCTTCTCGCCCCGTATGCTGTATTTTTATTTATTTTTTTCCCTGTGTTCACCTTCCTCAAGGTCTGCTCGGTGCTCTCCATCCCCCATCACATCTGCTCCTCCCTGGGATTACAGTGCAAATGTTTGTCTGAAACATAGAGCTGAGGGGGGAGATTACAAGTGCACTGCACCCGCCGAGAGGGGGTTAACCAATCAGGACTCACAGACACAGGGATTAACCAATCTCTCCACAGAGAGGGAGGGCAGCAGGATTAAACATGGCACAGAGCGGGATTAGGTCAGTGATGAGTTCAGAAAAGTGCTTTGAAATGTCTGTTGCTAAATATTTACTTCTCCCAGTGCGGTAGAGTTTCAATGGTTTAGGAAAGTGATCAGATGTGAGTAAAAAAAAAAAAAAACACCAAGAACCTGAATTAGTTTTTATTTCACTGCTGTTAATTTAGCTCCATCGTAAACAGTCGCATGTCAAGATCTTACATCACGTTTACTGATCTTTTTTTTAAAAATTTTTAAATCATTGCTCAGCTACAACGTTTTCATTTAACTTTAAAGATACGACAGAGCCTGAAATGGAAATAAATTTTTTTTTTAAAGCTAGAATGACTCCGCTGACCGTCCCTCTCATCTCAACAACAACTGCCACACGCACTTCACACACTTGTGTAAAAATCTTTCTGCGCATTTGATGTCATGGCTAAGTTTACGTAGTACAGTAATCAGGTCATGTGGGGATTACCAAGTGGTCAGAGGAGCTGTGGCGAAAGGAAGAGGGGGTAGGGGAACCACTGGGCAGATAGAGATCTGAAATCTGGAACCATTTATGAAGACAAGAGTAACAAAAAGTCTTTATTCAACTGCATTGTTGTCAGTCATTCAGGTGTTTTGTTTAGTTTGTGCACAGGACAGGGGGGATGGACCGCGGTTGTGTCAAAAAGGCGGACGAGCAGAGGAGAGAAAATAGTAATATTGCAGAGCTGAAGAGGCAAAACAAGGAAAGGGACAAAGATAGACAAGATGGAGAGAAAACAAGAAGAGAGCCAGGAATGGAAGAGTGGAAGAGGTGGAGGTGGGTGAGAGACAGAGGGGGATAGGGCAATAATCCTAACTAATTCACTTAGGGCATTGCTGAAGGGAGGCTAAGAGGATTGGGACACTCCCAGAATCAGATGAGCTAAAATAACCAAGATGGACCAGTGAGAGCCATGCAGGCCATATGACAAACATGACAGGTCCACACTGGACTCCCAACAGAACAACTTTACATCTGTATTCCAGCTGGACACTGACCCCTGACTGTGGATGAGACAAATCCCTAACAAGCAATAAACTTCCGAACTACTACTCGTGTTAATGACCATCAGCGCACAAACGGGTAAATAATAGATTTCTTTAATATGTCAAACAGCTAAAACAGAAAATCTTTTTTTATCCATCAATCAGATCAGGAACACTAAAGGCTAACACTGTTATACATAACACAAATCTTTCAAAAAAATCTAAACAAAACCAATTGACTGACCTAAAATAATAATAATAAATAGTTTAGAGTAATGTAACCCTGAAGGAGATTAACACCTATCGCTCCTTCATTTTAGAACAGCACTCCCTCCATTCTATCACAATGCAAGTTTTAAAAGAAAATGAAGAAATGTACAATCTGTGAGTGTGTGTGACGGGCTCAGTAATCTTCCATACCAGTTTTTACCTACAGACTTTTCAAAGGCGTTAGTTTTCTCACTTCACATAGCATGAAGACAACAGACGTGATTTGGAGTCAGGCAGCATCGATGACAGTCACTGGTCCTTAAATCTCAAAAATCATTCCAAGTAATCGCATTTCTACAGAGGTCGCTCTCAGAAAGAAAAAAACAAACATAATCTTACAACCATGAAACTGAGAATCAGTGATAACAAGTCCTGGGGGAGAACTGCTTCACACTATCTCATGTTGAGCTGTCTGACATGCGTGACATGTCGACACACACATCAACATTTTTAATCACCCCCTAGAGGACCTGGAATTTCCAGGAGTTTTGGTCCTTGTGGTCAAGGCAATCCATTGTAGTGAAGCCCAGTTTCCAGGCCTGCTGGTCCTTGTAGTCCAGGCAGTCAACGGAGGTGAAGCCCAGGGAGGAGGCAGTGCTGTAGCCCTGCGAAGACAGTGATGCTGGGGACTGGCTCAGAGAGCCCCCCATGGAGGGCACAGTGATGGGGCTGAGAGCACCACCGGTGCCTGACAGCTGCGAGTGCATGGGGGACAGGTAGGCGCTGCAGTCCAGGCCGGTGAAGAAGGAGGTGGTGCTGGCGTAGCCCTGGCTGTAGGCTGATGGCTGGCCATAGCTCATGGGGTAAGGTGAGGGCCGCTGCATGCAGGGCGCTGAGGAGGAGGCCAGGGGGTCGGGCAGGGGGGAGATGGCCGGGCTCCAGATGGACACAGCGGTGTTTCCAGTGCTGGAGCTCGGGGCCAGGCTGGGGCCCGACTGGGCTGAGGACGGGCTGTAAGAGCCAGAGGGGTTAGGAACGGGATCAGGGGCGCTGGGTTCCTGAACCGGGGAGGCCTTCTTCTTGGGGGGGCGGGGCTTGGACTGACCGCTGCTCTGCTGTTGCTGCTGGCGGCATTTGGCACGGCGGTTTTTAAACCACACCTGATAGATACAAAGAAAAAGGCACGTTACAAAACAAAATTCATGGACAGAACCTGGGAGTTGAACTTATGTGGGTTAGGGAGGACGACTGTCTCTTAGATGAAGTTGAATACATGCAGGAGATAACCTGAAGGACACTGTTGTTTTTCCATCAGCTTCTTCACGTATCTTGTCTCACTATGACTAACCCACAAACACTAAACAGACTGTCCTCCATCTTGGCTGTGGCCTGGTCTGCAGTACCTGCACACGGGACTCAGGCAGGTTGATCTTGAGGGCCACCTCTTCCCGCATGAAGATGTCTGGGTAGCGGGTCTTGGAGAACAGCGCCTCCAGGATGTCCAGCTGTGTCCGAGTGAAGGTGGTGCGCTCCCTGCGCTGCTTCCGGGGAGTGGCTGCCAACCCAGGGGACACAGATAGACATTATCAGGACGGCAGCAACAGAAAGGTGACATGAATTATAAGCTCAACTCAGACTAGGACGTTAGGGAAGCTTTTCTTTCTAGAAGAAACACTACATATATTGAAATTAGTCTTGTTTTCCAGATAAAGAAAGACAACAGATACAAATATTAATTAACAGTGTGGAGACAAAGGATATTGATCAATATATGAAGCTTAATTTACATTCATTTGCCATACTTTGAGTCCAGTTAAAGGGGTTTTCTGTCTGCCCTCCTAATGCCCTCAAACGAATGGATGTATCTGTATCAGAACAAGTAGAACACCCACAAGAACAACTGTTTGAAGTATTCACGGGAATTTGGGATTTTACAAAATGAGTGTCTCGTCGACATTTTTTCTTTGTTAATGTGATAACATTTGAAGGAAAAAGTGCGAAATATAAAAATTGGGGGGGTTAAAAAGGTTGAATAATGTATACAGCCAATCCTTATGAACAAACACGTCGTATTCACGACAGTACAGTGTTGAAATTATAAGGTGAACTTTAAATCGAATCATTAAGAAAAACACAAAGGTTTGTCCCATGGGTTATTTTACCCTCTTAAACCAACATGACAGTCACGTATATTCACTATGCCCCCATAATCATCCAGACTTTTTGTCAACATTCTGTCTCTGACAGAACAAATCATTTATTACCGTTTACTTCATTAGATTTTTTTCGTTTGGCTGCAGCATTACGCACCAGCCTGTGCGTTTTTACGCATCATTTGGGTCACACTTGAAACGATCACTTACGAGGTTAAAAAGGAAACAAATGCGCAATAAACGTACAAATAATTAAAATATACTCAGAAAAAAAAGTATATGTCAGATAGTACTTACGTGGATACGCGACGGTTGTGTGAAGGACATCCATCCCGGGACCAGGCAAATTTAACCCGTTCATTGTGTAATGGGGTTGCTTTATGTAGGACATCATCCTTGCAGCAGGCTTTTAATTCCTGTTGCTGACTTGTGGGACGGGCAACGCAACGCAACGCAACAACCGCGGGGCCCTCAGAGCTCAGCGGCGGCAACAAGTCGATGAGTCCGATCCAACCTGCTGCGCAGAGAGGCTTGACGCGCCGGAGTTCGCAGCTGAAACGCCAAAGAGTGTTCTTTTCGAAACTGCACTTTCGGCTTAAACTCACTGTCAGCTTAGCAGCAGAGCAGAGAGCGGCGCGCTGAGCATCCGGACCGCTTCTACGACTCAGATCTCAGGCGGTCAGAGTCATCACACACAGGTAGAGTGGCCCCCGAATTCCTGTGCGACCTGGTAAAGTCGCTCCACTGAGTTTCTTTACTGGCACGCGCTGCTAATTAGAGGCGGCCAGTGAGTCTGCAAACCCCTCCCACACTCACACCACACACACGCGCACAACGGGCGCAAGAGGAAAACCACAGCAACAGGCTGAATAATTCGCCGAGCCGTGCTCAGGTCTACACAGTTTCTTATTGTCATAGCAGTGAAGTCTTTGAGTTTCTCCTCTGATATGAAGACTCCTTTCTCACTGGTATGCCAAACACATGAATAAAAATTCAAATACATGTAAAAAAAAATACATGGTAAAAATGTTCAGTTGAATAAATATACCCTCCAAACAAAAGTAAATAGCTATTCATGATGAATAATGTTTATAAATGTTTTTTTTTTCCCATCAGTGCCCACTTTTACATTCCTCAAAATGCTCTCCTCCTGCACATTCCTGATCAATTAGCCGGCTGCCCATCACATGCACCTTCACACATAACTCACAGATTATATTCATCTCCAAAGTAGCTGCTTGCACATTTACTAAAATCACCCAGATGCATGAAAGCGACAAAGCTCATTTGATTTATCATAATATGCTTTATCTGAAAAGTAAGTATCTTATCTCCAGATAAAGAGAGGAAAGACAGAGCAATCCGTTCAGTGGTGGAGCTGGAAAGAGGCTGGAGGGACTGCAGCAGCCACACCAAAGTTGGGGATATGGACCTGTCAGTGAGAAGGCCGAGCAGACAGAAAAGACAAGAAAATGGTAGAAGATGAGAAAAGTTGAGAGCAACATGGGCAAAAGAGTCAAAGTCGAGAGACAGCTGCTGCACCTGATGGGGGACTGGACACATGAGGATGGAGAGCATTTCTGCCATCCCAATTTGTTTCTGTGGACCAGGGTGTCGCCAAGTGTGAGAATATTTGCCCAGATGTGAGTCTGACATACGTCTGTGGGTGTGTGTATGAATGTGACCAAGTCTGCACATGTGCATGCACTGTTCTGCACTTTATGGGTTTATATCAAGTTTTGAAATGTTTAACAAACTGACTCTTAACTCTGTGTTAAAAGTTTTAAACTATGATGCTTTTACTGTAGAAAGTATTATTTGGACTTTTTACCTCTCAGACTCAAACGTTCGGTCACTTAATTGTCCAGTTAGGAACGCAAGAACCTACAATCCCTGACCAAGCTGAAATGGCGCATTTTTTTATTGGTATTTATTTTTCTCTGTCGAAAAATATTACATCTGTCGCACAAACACTGCCCACTTAATGATGGCAGTGCAATCTAATGCTCATCTTATAGCTGCAACAGCAAATAGGGAAATAGGCATGAGGACGGAGTGGATTTAATCCCTGTTCGACTGCCCTTCCCCCATAAAACTGGACTCACAACTCGTTCAGAATGATGCAAGCAAGCATTTTTGTTTTAAGACCGAGCACAGATTGTGATCGACATGCTGTGGGCTGACTGATGCCTGAAACTCAGGAAGACGGACTGTACAGATGGAGAGCAGGTATCCGGGTGGATGGAAGGATACAGGGATGGGACAGAGGAAAGAGGCGGGTACGCCGAGGGGAAGTGAGGGGAATGTGGGTGGGTGGGTGGGGGGGGGTGGGGGTGGGGGGGGGGGGGGGGGGGGGGGTGAAGGGGCAGAGGGTGGGGGAAGGCTCCAGTCCTCGTCCCCACTGACACACTGCTGCAGTTAATCCAGATTAGAGTGTCTAAAACAGGTCGGCTAAATCTGCAGGGCAGCCAGCAATACAGAGGCTGCTGTCAGCCTCAATCACTCACCCCGCACTCACACGCACACACGGACAGACGCACACTGTAATAATCTCCTCTGTGCAAACCAGGTGCTACCAGCAGCTCAGCACACTCCTCCATTAACCTCTGCCCTTTCCAGCCCAGTTAGGACTCACACCAGTCGGACGTCCGTTCTGTCGGGCACAGAGAAAAGTGCACAATAGTACGGGACAACCTACAGTCAGATGGAGACGACCAACAGGTAATCTCCGTGCTACCATTTGACAGATCTGTACCACTGCACCCTTCAATTTGCTGAGTCATCATGAATCTCAATATGACCTGCAGACTTAACTTTGGAGCCCTGTGCCCTGTGCCCTGTGCCGCCACCACTGTGCTGGATTACACCTCCAAGATGTAGAGGCAGTATTATTTTCTAGTTTTACACAGCAATACAATGAAGCCACAGAATCATTCAGTGCTTTCCTGCTGAACACATTTCTACATGCGCTGATGAGCACTTCTGAGGCTGTGTGGGGTTCGGCATCTTGCCAAAAACAGTTTTTCATGTGGAAATGGGATGCTGGGGATTGAATCCTCTCCCCTCCCAGTTGGTGAACAGCCACCGTAACTCTTGAGCCACAGGTGCTCGTACGTTAGCTTTAGCATTTTGAGGACCCATGTAACCAAATGCTCAGGAAGTGTAACGCGACTTCACCACTGCTGATTGCGTCTGTTTAATATGTGAGCCTCTTTGATGTTTAAACATGAAGCCTCTGGCTCAAATCCACTGAGAACATTTAGTTTGAGGAAAGTATTAAACGTGTAAAGAAGTAAAATCGTGAAAAGAAATTCGATGCGAGATGTTTTGAAATATGGAAATGGAGAATGGTATCTCACTTCTGATAAGACACCTGATAAGTTGATCAACTTCAATTTTAAAAACGTCTTTTTAAGCTATTTTAAGTTGTTATTTTTACCATCATCATATCTAATACTTAATGTTTTACTGTACAATGTAGTTTTTATATATCATAATGTATCACAAATCTCATATCACTGCGGTGCATAAAAAATCCAGAAAACAGGAAACACATATTCTCTTGTGCAAAATAAGATTCCCTCCCCATGAGCTGTCACCTTACCGTGGTGGGGGGGTTTGCGTGCCCCAATGAGTCTGGGAGCTATGTTGTCTGGGGCTTTAAGCCCCTGGTAGGGTCACCCATGGCAAACAGATCCTAGATGAGGGACCAGACAAAGAACAGCTCATAAAAACCCCTGTGATGATGAAGAAAATTGGACACCGTGTTCCTTCGCCCGGACGCGGGTCACCGGGGCCTCCCCCTGGAGCCAGGCCCAGGGGTGGGGCCCGCCGGCGAGCGCCTGGTGGCCGGGTCTGTGCCCGTGGGGCTCGGTCGGGCACAGCCCGAAGAAATGACACGGGTCCCCCTTCCGACAGGCTCACCACCCGTGGGAGGGGCCATGGGGGTCGGTTGCAGTGTGAGCTGGACAGCAGCCGAAGGCAGGGACCTTGGCGGTCTGATCCTCGGCTACTGAAGCTGTCTCTTGGGACGTGGAACGTCACCTCTCTGCTGGGGAAGGAGCCTGAGCTGGTGCGCGAGGCTGAGCGGTTCCGGCTAGATATAGTCGGACTCACCTCGACGCATGGCTTGGGCTCCGGAACCAGCCTCCTCGAGAGGGGGTGGACTCTCTTCCACTCTGGAGTTGCCCGCGGTGAGAGGCGTAGAGCAGGTGTGGGCATACTTATTGCCCCCCGGCTGTGCGCTTGTACATTGGGGTTCACCCCGGTAGACGAGAGGGTAGCCTCCCTCCGCCTTAGGGTGGGGGGATAGGTCCTGACTGTTGTTTGTGCTTATGCACCGAACGGCAGTTCAGAGTACCCACCCTTTTTGGAGTCCTTGGAGGAGGCACTGGAGAGTGCTCCTCCGGGAGACTCCCTCGTCCTGCTGGGGGACTTCAATGCTCACGTGGGCAATGACAGTGAGACCTGGAGGGGTGTGATTGGGAGGAACGCCCCCCCCCGATCTGAATCAGAGTGGTGTTTTGTTGTTGGACTTCTGTGCTCGTCACGGACTGTCCATAACGAACACCATGTTCAGGCATAAGGGTGTCCATATGTGCACTTGGCACCAGGACACCCTAGGCCGCAGCTCGATGATCGACTTTGTGGTTGTATCGTCGGACTTGCGGCCGTATGTCCTGGACACTCGGGTGAAGAGAGGGGCGGAGCTGTCAACTGATCACCACCTGGTGGTGAGTTGGCTCCGCTGTTGGGGGAGGAAGCCGGTCAGACCTGGCAGGCCCAAACGTATTGTGAGGGTCTGTTGGGAACGGCTGGCGGAATCCCCTGTAAGGAGGAGTTTCAACTCCCACTTCCAACAGAGCTTCAACCATGTCCCGGGGAAGGTGGGGGACATTGAGCCCGAATAGGCCATGTTCCGTGCCTCCATTGTTGAGGCGGCCGACCGGCGCTGTGGCCGAAAGGTGGTCGGTGCCTGTCGTGGCGGCAATCCCCGAACCCGCTGGTGGACCCCAGTGGTGAGGGAGGCCGTCAAGCTGAAGAAAGAGTCCTATCGGGCCTTTTTGGCCAGTGGGACTCTGGAAGCAGCTGATGGGTACCGACAGGCCAAGCGGAACGCAGCCTCGGCGGTTGCTGAGGCAAAAACTCGGGCTTGGGAGGAGTTCGGGGAGGCCATGGAGAATGATTTCCAGATGGCCTCGAGGAGATTCTGGTCCACCATCCGGCGGCTCAGGGGGGGAAAGCGGTGCACCGTCAACACCGTGTATGGTGAGGGCGGGGCTCTGCTGACTTCAACTAGGGACGTCGTGAGTCGGTGGGGGGAATACTTCGAGGGCCTCCTCAATCCTACCGACACGCCTTCCGATGAGGAAGCAGAGTTGGGGAGCTCGGACGTGGGGCCTCCCATTTCTGGGGCTGAGGTTGCCGAGGTGGTCAAAAAACTCCTCGGTGGCAAGGCCCCGGGGGTGGATGAGGTCCGTCCTGAGTTCCTCAAGGCTCTGGATGTTGTGGGGCTGTCTTGGTTGACACGCCTCTGCAGCATCGCGTGGACATCGGGGGCAGTGCCCCTGGACTGGCATATCGGGGTGGTGGTCCCCCTCTTTAAAAAGGGGGACCGGAGGGTGTGTTCCAACTATAGGGGGATCACTTCCACAGCCTCCCTGGTAAGGTCTTTTCGGGGGTACTGGAGAGGAGGATCCGCCGGATAGTCGAATCTCGGATTCAGGAGGTGCAGTGTGGTTTTCGTCCTGGCCGTGGAACAGTGGACCAGCTCTATACCCTCCGCAGGATCCTGGAGGGAGCATAGGAGTTCGCCCAACCGGTCTACATGTGTTTTGTGGACTTGGAGAAGACGTTCGACCGTGTCCCTCGGGGACTCTTGTGTGGGGGGTGCTCCGGGAGTATGGAGTGCCGGACTCCTTGATATGGGCTGTTCGGTCTCTGTATGACCGGTGTCAGAGTTTGGTCCGCATTGCCGGCAGTAAGTCGGACATGTTTCCTGTGAGGGTTGGACTCCGTCAGGGCTGCCCTTTGTCACTGATTCTGTTCATAATTTTTATGGACAGAATTTCTAGGCGCAGCCAGGGCGTTGAGGGGGTCCGGTTCGGCGACCTCAGAATCGGGTCTCTGCTTTTTGCGGACAATGTGGTTCTGTTGGCGTCGTCGGACCGTGACCTTCAGCTCTCACTGGAGCGGTTCGCAGCCGAGTGTGAAGCGGCTGGGATGAGAATCAGCACCTCCAAATCCGAGACCATGGTCTTCGGCCGGAAAAGGGTGGAATGCTCTCTCCAGGTCGGGAATGAGATCCTTCCCCAAGTGGAGGGGGTTTGTTCACGAGTGAGGGACGAATGGAGCAGGAGATTGACAGACGGATTGGTGCGGCGTCTGCAGTGATGCGGGCTCTGCACCGGCCCGTCGTGGTGAAGAAGGAGCTGAGCCAGAAGGCGAAGCTCTTGATTTACCGGTCAATCTATGTTCCTATCCTCATCTATGGTCACGAGCTGTGGGTAGTGACCGAAAGAACGAGATCGCGAATACAAGCGGCCGAAATGAGTTTCCTCCGCAGGGTGTCTGGGCTCTCCCTTAGAGATAGGGTGAGAAGCTCGGTCATCCGGGAGGGGCTCGGAGTAGAACCGCTGCTCCTCCGCATCGAGAGGAGTCAGATGAGGTGGCTCGGGCATCTGGTTCGGATGCCTCCTGGACGCCTCCCCGGTGAGGTGTTCCGGGCCCATCCCACTGGGAGGAGGACCCGGGGAAGACCCAGGACACGTTGGAGAGACTATGTTTCTCGGCTGGCTTGGTAACGCCTCGGGGTCCCCCCAGAAGAGCTGGAGGAAGTGGCCGGGGACAGGGACGTCTGGGTCTCTTTGCTCAAGCTGCTGCCCCCGCGACCCGATCCCCGGACCAGCGGAAGATAATGGATGGATGGATGGATGGATGGAAAATAAGATTCCTTTTACACCTTTAGCAGAATGTGTCTATTTTACAGCTTGACATTTGTTCCATTTTTTCCTCTTAGAGAAATAACCATTTTGGAAATTGACATTACAAAATTAGATTGTGTATTACCTTTCAGTAACAATAAGTGATATAAGAATTATTCGAGTGTACCAGACGGTAGATTTTCTGTTTACAAGCTTCTGTTTATTCAGCATTAGTGACGGATAACATCGTGTTATGCTGATGATACACAACTTTACATGTCAGTTTCACCAGATAACTCCAGTCCTTGCTCTTGTTTGTTGTCATCAGTGAATGGCTTAGTTTGTAATAAAATGAATGTATAACACGAATTAACCAGAACATTAAGAAACTATATGCAGGACAGAAACGTATACTACTGTGTAGCACAGTCATACTGTCAGTATACACACTGTGTTGAAGGCAGAAATGAAAGAAGCTTCACACAGTACAGCACATGGCTTTATGTCCAAGAGGTCACAGGAGTGACTTAAAGAGATAGTTAGCATCTTTTGACATGAAGCTTAATGACATCCCATACTAGCAATATCATTTATGAACATTAACTTACCCCCCACTGCGTCCTGTGAGCCGAGTTCCGGCCTCGTTTTGGCATTGACGAAAGTAGTCCAACTAGTTGGCTGGGGTTTAAAAAATAAAGCGTTTTGCTTCTCAAAACAATATACGTTCAAAAGAGTAATACATTTGCATCACAAAATCGTTCTCCAGGAAAAAGTCAGACCTCACAATCGCTTGGTGCTATCTTCTCTCCCTTCGTATCACTGCGGGCTGTCATACAGCTTCATGTCAAAAGAGGCGAACTATCCCTTTAAGATAAATACACACATTTTATATGATTTTATTGAGGTAATAAGCATTTTCACAATATCCTTTTAGAAAAAAAGCTGGTAATTTAGAAAGAAAACAAAAACAAACAAAAAGAAAGCATTTTTTAAAAAACTGCTTTGAACCTTTATTCAACAGACAAGAGTCCAAATAAATTATTTTCAGTGTCTTTGCTGACCACCTGTGCTCTATTTAGAAAATATAGACATCTTTTGAATTTAAAGCAGCAACACAAACACACAAAAAAAACCCCGAATGGACAGAAACCACTGTTGGGTGAGCTTTGAGCCCTCAGTCACTGCAGGAGAAACCGTCATGCCACCATCATCACTGCAGCCACATGGGCTCAGGAGGAGCTTGGAAAACCATTTTTACACAACAATCCACGGCTGCATCCAGAAATGTAATCTGAACCTGTATTACACAAAGAGGAGGCCATAGATCCACTCTGTGCAGAGACACGGCCGAGTTCTCTGGACACGAGTAAATCTTAGACGGACAGAAAGACAGTGGACACGTGTTCTGTTGTAAGATGAGTCCACGTATCAGCTGCTTTTTGGAAAAACTCACGTGTGCTCCAATGTGCCAAAGATAAGAAAGAGCATCCAGGCTGTTATCAGAGAAAGGAGCAAAAACCAGCATCTGTGATGTGCATCAGTGTCCACGGGACGGATGACTACATATGTGTGAAGGGACCATTGATGCAGAGGTGGATGTTTTGGAGTTTTCGAGAGAGGAATGATACCATCAAGGTGAAGCTTTTCCCGGGAGGTCAGTGGTTATTTCAGCGGGACAATGCCAGACCTCATTCTGCACGACTTCCAACAGCGTGGATTCATACACACAGAGGGTGTGAGGAGCACGATGAAGAGGAGAGCCAGACGTGGACTCTTGCACAGCTGAAAACTTGTATTTAGGAAGAATGGTACAGATCTCTCTTGCAAAACGTCAACAATTCCTGTATCATTAGTTCCCAAAGGATTTAAAAGTGTAAACAAAACATATGATGATGTAAAAAGATGGTAAACATGCCTCTATCACCACTTTGAGTGTTTTGCATCAAATGATACATTGTTGTATCATTATTAAACCATTATAATACAACCAAAACACAACAAAGTTGGTCACAGTTATTTCCTTTGAACTTGTGTCTGTTAAAAAAATATTCAAATGTATGAATTACAGATTTAAGGAAGGTTTTTGTTGCATTTTGAAATATTTCCCAGATCTTCTCGAAACGTCTTTTTTTTTTTTTTTTTAAATCAACCAGATGAACGCTTTGCCAGAGTTTACAGAAGGAGTAGATTACAGCAACTAGGAATGAGGAGGAACTTTGGAGGAGGAAAATAACCAAGAAGAGTTTCCGATGCAGCAGTTAAAAGAGAAACTCTGTTCAGAGGATGCATTTCTGTGGATAAAAGACGGATAAAAGGGGCTTGTGCTCACAGCATGCTACTACTTTTTAAAGGAGCTATGAGCAAAAATCAAGACCAACGATTAAGAAGTTCATTGTTTTTTCTTTGTAGAAGATCTTTCAGTGGAACGAAGTAACATGATATACAAATTTAATTCAAACCATTTAACCCCTTTAAACTGCAAATCTGCTGATGTGAAGAAAATCTAATGAAAACACAGAAGCCTTTAAAAGTTCAATGACAGTTTGTTAAGACTGATCCGTTTTTAATGTTACTAAAAATGCATTAAATTAATCTTTACTCATTTTGGTTCATTTTTCTCCAAAAATGAGTGTTTGTCATGTGGAATAGTTTCTGGCTCAATAACTGAGTTCCTTAAATCAGGCTTGCGAATGGACTCAAACCTCTCACAGAAGTTCCACAAATGACTCCTGGACCGAGCTTTGGTTGACTTGAACCCATATCTGACTTCACTGTCTTGTTGAACTATGGCACATGATCACCATGTTTCAGTGTGCGCACTGCTCCAACGTGCCAGCTCCTGGAGACACAAAGCACCCTCATAACAGCTCAGTTTCCTGTCCGGGTGTGACCGTTGGGTTGGTCCTCCGGCTGTTCTTCTGGCTCCAAACAGTTCCAATCTATCCTCATGAGCCCACGAACACGCTCCTATTTGATGCTTTCAAACACCTGATTTCCTTTTTTTAGAGAAAATGTATTATTTTACTGCTAAACAACTCTGACAATGTTTAAATTCAGGCTGAAAACAGTTCTATTTAGCTGTGCATATGACATCTGTAGGTATTTTATCTGCACTCTTCACTTTTAACTTAATTAATTAATGATTATTTTTTATGTTTTTCTTTTTAATGATTTTATTGCCTTGTGATTTTATGTAGCTGTAAAGCACTTTGAATTGCCTTGTGTACGAATTGTGCTCTATAAATAAAATTGCCTTGCCTAAATTATCACCTTTGAACTTGTATACATGGTGCTGATAAACCATTGCTTTTATTGTCATAGTTATCTGTTCTGTAGAATCACATCAAATATTCAAGCTAATGTTAATGTTGTGAAGTTTAGGGTAAAACATTTTTGGGCTGTGAATTGCTTTTGTCTCAATCTCTGCACACGTGAAGTCTTTTTTCTGATAATCTGAGGAATGAAATGCCTCAATGAAGCTAATAATTGATAAACTGCACGGTGATGTTAAACTTACAGGTTTTGTTTTCCATGTAAAACTTCCTATGCAAGGTTTGTGCGTGTATGTGTGTGAAATGACTCAGGAGTTGCTGTGTGAGGTGAGGTGTGTCACTGTTGAGGATGAGTGATTACAATGGACAGTAATCCTGCAGATGGATTAGCAGGTGGCATTAGGAGAAGTGGGGGTGTAGCACTCCACCACCTCTGAACTGTAACAATATGGAGCGGCAGCTCGGGGGGGGGCCTGGCCTCCGTCTGCTTCACCCCTGCAACACATGTACAGGACACTGTAACACACTGTGTCAGACAATAAGGACAAGGGACGCTGAACTGATGAACGAGCTGTACTGGCAACAGTGGTGCTGCTGTTGTACTGACAAAGTTATGAGTATTTACTCTGATAGAATGCAGATTTTTTTTGTTGTCTTTATTTGAGTCTCTTTTGGTCTCTTTTGGTTTCAAATGTGTTTCTTTCATTGAACAAATTCCATCACTTCTGCATTTAAAGGGGCAGCCAAATGACCCTATGACAGGGGCTATCTGACCTTTAGGGAAGTCACTCATTTAGCATGTAAAGAGACACTTCATAGGAGTTTCAATTACAGATCCCTAAATATTCCTTTCTGTTGTGCAGCTCTTTCAAGATTGAGTGTAATTCGTAGAATGATTGCTTAAGTGTCTTTTTCTTCCACATTACATTATTTTCTTACCTGCAGAAATATGATGTGCTATCAAGTTTCTGGAAAGCAGTTTTGCTATTTGTTGATCCTGGATGGATTCAGATCCAGATTTTCTTTTTGTCACCATTATCTTTCAGTAATTCTATTGAATGTTGGCGACTGCAGATCAGTTGGGTATATAAAAGTGCCGATTGGTAAAACAGGTTATGTTTAAGAAGTGGACAACATGTCAGGTCACAAAAGCATTGTTTCTCTGAATAATTATCTTTTTGGAAGGAACACTGCTGTCAAAATAATCCAAGAACAAAAAAAGATATGTATTCATCACACTATTAATGGAATTTTTTTTCTTCAGTGTTTGCTGTTCCCATCATCTCATCGGGAGTGCAGGTAACCAGCCGCATGAGGGTGACTTACAATTTAACTTGATGAGTGAGTTTTTACTGACCTCTGCTGGAAAACTGTCAACTGTATGATTTCTGAGGATGTAAAATTTGCAAACTAGTAAGCTAACATGACAAAACAATATACGTGATTGTATTCTTTAACGTGAGTAGAACATATTGGATAATAAAATACCAGATTCCATCCATCCATCCATTATCTTCCGCTGCTCCGGGGATCGGGTCGCGGGGGCAGCAGCTTGAGCAAAGAGACCCAGACGTCCCTGTCCCCGGCCACTTCCTCCAGCTCTTCTGGGGGGACCCCGAGGCGTTCCCAGGCCAGCCGAGAAACATAGTCTCTCCAACGTGTCCTGGCTCTCCCCCGGGGTCTCCTCCCAGTGGGACAGGCCCGGAACACCTCTCCAGGGAGGCGTCCAGGAGGCATCATAACCAGATGCCCGAGCCACCTCATCTGACTCCTCTCGATGCGGAGGAGCAGCGGTTCTACTCCGAGCCCCTCCCGGATGACCGAGCTTCTCACCCTATCTCTAAGGGAGAGCCCAGACACGCTGCGGAGGAAACTCATTTCGGCCGCTTGTATTCGCGAGTCATAATTATCATTATTAAAGTGGAAACAGAGGTTTTCATTTTACAAGCTCTGAATAAAGACAATCAAATCGGGCTATCGCTTAAGCTGTATCACCGCTAGAGGGCAGCAGCGGTGCGGATGGATTTACAATTTCCAGCGAAGAAGCCTTGCAGAATATGTGTCCTCGAAATGAAAACAATTAACTCTGAATAATGAAACGCCAATCAACTATTTGACGAGGGTTATGTTTTAACACCCGGAACTCGCGTATTTTGACTTGACGTTGCTGAGAATGGAGTTGAGAAAAATAAGGAGCCGCTAAACAAACACACACAAGTAAACATTTAGACCTTTTCTTGAAATTAGCATTTGTTTGTATCGTGAAGGATGCTCCGGGAGTCGTATCACTTCGTGGAGGATAGCTTCAGTCGTTTACCGTCGCAGAGCAACATTTACGGTCTGTGTCAGGCCGGGGAGCAGGAGCTGTTAGCGGCCACTCTCAAAGGGAAGGTGGTGTGTTTCAGGTACCAGGAGCTGCAGCAGAAAGTCCGCCCGGTGGCCAAGGAGGTCCAGTTCACCTACATACCAGGTACCCAACACTAGGAAGGACAGGGAGGGTACATTTAAATGCTTTTAGGGGTGTGTTTCGTTAGTGGTCGCTTGATGCTGCAAAGATTTTATCCTGACTTATTCATCCAGTTGATGCAGAGATCGTATCAATTGACGCCTTTAACAAGTCTCCCCCCAAAAGAGGCCTGGTGGTGGGCATCACCTTCATAAAGGTATTTATAAAGCAACATTTATGAACCATAGCATATGTAAACGTTACTGTGAGGGGTGTGAAAACTTTCTTGAATGGTAAAAGTAGTGGTACTCTGGGCTGATCTCCTGCAGGACTCTGGTGACAAAGCCACTCCGTTCCTGAACATCTATTGCGATTATGAACCCGGCTCAGAGTTCAACCTGGAGTCCATTGCACGTGAGTGAAGCTGCGCCCAGATGTGCACGATGCCCACTCTTTAACACTGCAATATGCCCACTGATGGGAGCGTGTATTTCTGAACAGAAAGCTGCCTGAATCTGGAGCTGCAGTTCACTCCCTTCCAGCTCTACCACACAGAGTAAGTATGTAGGACTTAATGATGTGCATGGTTACCGTGGTAACAAACCATGATTTGATTGACATTATGAACCAAAGACACCTGGGATCTCCGATTCCTTAGATGACTCTGCATCGAGAGCTGTCAGACATCAATAGCTGATAGAATCACACAGACGAGAGAATAATGTGGGAAAACTGTTAAACGAGACAGTGTGTGTGTTTAAAGTTTCTCTTCAAACTTTACTGTGCAAAAAAGATTCCTTATGCTAACTCTGTCGAGGAGCCATGTCGACTTCTCTGGGCTCTGTGACGTGTGATGGACGATCACTGAGGGGAAACATGTACTGTGGTCACGCAAATCAGTATTTTAGATCTCTTTTAGAGAGAAATGGGCACTGATTATTGTCAGCAACCAGTCCAAAGCGGGGGATAGTATCAGTGCCTTGGCAAAGCTCAATTACACTTCTGCGATGGCAGCGTTCTGCACACGTTGCAAAGGCGTGGCTGCAGAGGAAGTGGATACAGGACTGGCCTGCCTGCAGTCCTGAGGTGTCCCAACAGAGAATGTGTGGAGAAGCTGTAACCCCCCCCCACACACACATACTTAAAAAAATGAGACAAACATCTCTCCATCTTCTGGAATTCACATTGCCAGAAAGTCTCAATCAAACATTAAAAATCTTTGAATCATAGATGCTGCCTTGAAATGAAAGTCAAAGTGAATGGAAGAATAACAGTCCTTGTAGTTGTGGTAATGATAATAAATGTAAATAAATAAACTTGTATACCTTTCAAACTCAAATTGTTCTTTACATGAAAGCACCAGATCACCAATTCATGTACAAAGGATCAAATCTGTGAAACATTTCTAAGAAACTGCCTCTACTGTAGCATTCTGTTATTTTCACATTTTACACTCAGTGTTTCAGTGTTTAGTGTTTTAAGTGTTTATTTTGGAAACAGAGGGTCGGCAATTCTTGATCAGATTACACACGTGTTCAGGAATAGATTTTATGTGAGTAACTTTTGGGCTGTAACGTCCTCTGTGAGCAGCCTCTGTTCAGACAAAGTTGATAGATGTGTATCCGGATGGTTTTCCGTCCTCCGTTCAGTGAGCTCTTCTCCCTCTGTCAGAGTGCAGTGTGCTGATGGAGGCAGAGAGACGGTGTTTCTGCTCAGCGGTCACGACCAGAGGATCCACCTGTACAAGGAGGTCAGTTAACTGTTGGTTAAGGTGTGTGACGGTGCAGCAGGTGCCTCAGTGAGATTCCTACCTGTGGCAGACATCCTTCTTTTGGTTCATTATACAAGCATCAGAGCGTCGTTGAGCTTCAGTCTTCTGTGTCCAACAGAACGCCTCCCTGCACCAGTTTGAAGAGCAACCAGTGGAGAGACTGTTCCCTGAGCTGCAGCAACTGCCCAGCCAGTTAGTTATTCTGAGCCTCTCGGCCATCTTTGGTCTTCATGTTGCGGTTTGACTGTGTCTGAGTGGCAGCAAATCCTCAGTTAAACGTAGGCATGTCCCATTGTTGTTTGTGTGTTTCCCCTCCTCCATGCAGTGTGCTATGGTTGGATATGCTGAGCATACCTGGTGGCCGGCGGCTCTCAGCGTTTGGCTGTCAGAACGGCTGCGTTGGACTGGCTGTGGTCAATCAGACTGGACCAGGTCGGGCAATTTTTTTTAGTTTTCCTCAATGTTTGTTCTACATCAGTCACTACATGATTTGGTTATCCTGAATGCACCGTAGCAGCGTGCGTTTCATTGTGTGTTTTTAAAAAGAGGTTTTGCAGAGCTGGCAGGTGCAGTTTGACAGCCCAATCTCCACAGTGCTGCTGTTCCCACTGAGCTGCCAAACTAAGTCCAACCAGCCCAGCAGTGAGAAAAGTAAGCCACAGCTCTCCTTGTGTTTATCTGCAGTGTACTTCTAGATTGTCACTTTTTTTTTTTTCTTTTTAAGGTGACGAAGTGGAGAGCTACAACCTCCTTATAACTAGTACTATAGAGATGGCTGTCGTATACAGGTCTGTGTCAGACACTCATTGGGTAGTTCTAAAAAGACTCTCTGAAAAGACAGCTGTGCTACATCTGTGTTTTTGTGTTTGCTCAGAGATGTCCAGGAGCGCGGCTTTTCATGGTCGGCGCGTCTCTCAGAAAGTGATCAGTGGGATGCGGTGCTTTGTGCGCTGGTCGTTGACCTGGATTTTGATGGGCAGAAGGAGGTGCTGTTGGGGACATATGGACAGGTTGGAGCCTCTCTTCACCGGTGGATAGATGATACTCTGTCGGGGCATTTAGAAGAAACCAAAACCAACAATTTCAGTTTTTTTGAGTCTGCCCCAATCTTAATCAAAAATCAAATCAAATTTATTTGTATAGCACATTTCATGTACAAAACAATTCAAAGTGCTTTACATAAAATAAAAGCATTGCAGCAGGGAGTGGAAGAAGCATTAAAAATACATAAAAAAATTTAAAGAGAAACAAATAAAATAATTGAAATGAATTTAAAAACAAGCAACAGTCCAGATAAATTAAAAGATATCGTGCAGATTTCATGCATAGACTCATGAGAAAAGAAATGTAATATTTCCCAGATGTATTTTTCTCTTTAGAGAAAGGCTCACTCATTCCCTAAAACAGCAGGTTACTGTTTTTGACAAACTTGACTTAAATAGAAGAAATAAGTGCCTGTGTGTACTTTTGTGCTCAGCTTATACAGCAGCAAGACATTGCGAGTGGGATCGAATCAAAATGAATATTAGTTGTAATGTGTCACTAGAATTATAGGAGTTCCACCAAAAAGAATAAAGCTGTAGAACAATACGAGAATAAATGAATAAATGTGGAACTACAAAGACGAAATAAATTTAAAAAGAAAGAACCCAACTGGCTCGGAGCACCGAGGGGCAGAAGCCGACTGTGACTTACAAATGATTGGATTAGATGAAAAGTGAGGGGAAAAAAGGAAAATATCAAAGCAATGGGAAATTTAAAAAATGCCAAAGGGAAAAGAAGAATTAAAGACTAAAACATATTTTTTTTATATGTTTAATGTATTTCTTTGTGAGGCACTTTGTGATTTTTATGTTGAAAGTTGCCACATAAATAAACACAGAGGAAAAGGCATTCATTTCAGAATAAAGACATAAATATATGCATTAAAACATGACAAAAACAAATGTAAAACTAGATGAAAGCACCCTCCCCCCTCATTTGTCATTACAGTTCAACAGTTAGTAACTTCTGTGTAAATTTCCCTCATTAATTTTTCTTATCATTTAGCAGATATTTTTTTTTCTTTTTTGTTGCCCTCTCATCATCTCGTACATGTCAGCCTCTGCAGCACTTTGAACAACAATGGAGGCCCGAGGCACAGAGGAATGAATCAAATACACACAGTGTTGTTAACTGGGCACATTCAAAGCATGCAGGGAATGTTTTGAAATGATTTAAAATAATAATAATAATAATAATTAAATAAATTTTACAGTAAGAGCAATGTAAAACAAAAACCAGACTCGACCCGAATAGACTAGAACATGTGTGTGTGTGTGACAGCGCAGGACATGCTTGCTGCCCCTTTAATTAATCTGGTAAGAGCATTATTCACCTTTCTGTCATGCAGGAACTTCTTTGCTATAAATTCCAGCCGGCCGGTAGTGAACGAGATGGAGAGTTTCAGCTGCAGTGGAGGCGGAGCTTCAAGAGCCCTTTGCTGTCCATCGTCTATTTGGACCTGACCGGGGACGGTTTGAGAGAGCTGGCAGTCCTCACGCTGAAGGGACTGCATATCTTACAGGTGTGTGACCGCGGCCCGCAGTGGTGCCGCACAGTTCTCAGGGTCAGTGTGTCTCTGCTGTTGGTCTGCATATTAAAGTAACGGTTCTTCTTCAGACTTGAACCGGTGAGTTGTAATTACTGATCTCTACTGGCCACCAGGAGAAACTGCCGAATAACTCACTGTACGCATTTACAGGCCTTCAGTTTTTTTCCCAGCTTCCTTAATCATTTTCCACTATGACCTGCTCTTGAACAATGAATATGTGGCGCTGTTTAGTTTTGTCAACCTCGCACATCTAAAAGAGCAGAACTCAACACAACTGGCGTCTTACAGCTTCTGAACTGTTTGTGTTTTCAGCATAGTCTTACCTGCACTGCTCATTTGGTCCTGGAGAGGCTCGCCCAGAGGGTGTCGGCGTTGACAGCTGTCACTGAGCTGCAGCCGGCGAAGGCTTCGGACACTGAGGAGAACAATGCTCCGGCTCAGATCCGGGAGGCTATCACTCAGACACCATCGTGTTAACATGTGTATTGAATTTTGTTTGCTTGTTTTAGTCCCAGTGGCTCAGATCGGTGAGTTTGTCTGCATCAAAGCTGCAGTGTAAAAGATTTTCTCAGGGATATATACGGTATTCCTGACTAGTTAAATAAGTTGATGACAGACTCGGATTAGAGAATCAAACATCAAATTTTCCTTTAAGCAGACACCCCTACAGATGTGGGTTAAACAAACATGGAAGTACTGTTCTGTAGCCTAAAGAAATGCAGTCTGTTGTAGACTATGTTGAATATGTAAAGTGATTTACAGCAAATAAATTGCACATTTGGATGTTTGCATGCTTGCTGTTTCTGCTTTTTTTTTTGTCTGTTGTTTGTTGGGACGGTGTCACCTTGCAGTGAGAACTCAGATGACTGGTCTGCTAAATCAGTCCCAGTTTCTACCAGAAAAAGAAGGCCACAGTTTCTGTCCTCAACTCACTCTTTGTTCATAGTGAACTCAAATCTCTTCTTAATCACAGACTTGTTTTACATCATTCTGCAACACATCAGCTGTCACAACTTTTCCCAGCAGATAGCTATTTGCTTCCATTTAGTTTATGTACTGTATAAACAGAGGATATCGAGGCCACCCACCCCCCAAGTGAAGGAAGAATCAATGATATTTTGTTGTTGTTTTCCAGAAAATAACAAGGACTCGAACAGCATCGTGAACACTTCTGAAGTTACCTTTTAGTAGTTGTTGGCTCGATGTTGTATAAGTGACATACAGGTTAAGGGCTTTTTTAAAAAGACCACTTAAGCATTGATTTCTTTTATTTTAAATATGTGCACATGGTGGTTTTTCTATGTGCGGTCCTGTGATGGACTGTCTACCTCTCCAGGATGTATCCTGCCTCTGCCCTGGCAGCCGTTGCCCCGCCCACTCAACCCTTAACTTGATAAAACAGGTGTGGGAGATGGATGGGGGGGGGTTTAAAGAGGTTGTACTCATTTGAGGTATTTCTGTGGGGTTTCTGAAGGACACATTTGAACTACAGTTTGCAGCAAATCAACCACAAACTGCCCCCTGCAGTTTTTAAGACTTTCTTACTGAATGTTGTCATGACTCATGACATGTATTTGTTTTCTGCCCCAGCTGAGTTAACACGATTAGGTTTTCTTGTTTTCAGATCTCTCTTGGAAAATTCTATCTCAAGACTTCAGATGATCGATTAATAGATTCACCTTTGGCAATAGCCCTTATTATGCATGTAGCACTGTGCCAGTATTGAGGGTGAGGGTTTGAGACCAACATTTAGAATAGGTTTTTTGTAAAGTTGTTTTATATGGACACAACATTAGTTCATCCCTTCAGTTAGGTGTCTTTTTCATTTAAACTGGGATGATTAAAAAAAAAAAAAACATTCCTGTGTAAATGGTCTGAAAATGAGTGACAAAAGCTGCCAATGTGCAAAGAAAAACTTTGAAAGGTCTTCCGGAAGCCTGAAAAAAAACTCTTTTTCAAGACCACTTTGGAATATTACACTGAAGAATGCAGGAAATGAGGAGTGGCTCAAAACTTTTGGATAAATGCTTGAAACCAATGACTCCAGTATCCATACTGCATGTATTATGAATTATTTTGACTTAAATGGAAACTACACTCACAATAACAAACATTCAAATATTAGAGATCTCCGGAAAACAAAATAAAAAAATCAAACCAGATCAGACTCAAACAACGACGGCTGCAGAGAGGCAACTAATTCAGCTGGATCCTGCATCTGCTGGTCCCGTCATTTGGCCGGTCAGTGGCACTGTGGTCCTCTCTGGAGCCCCCAAACTAAATAATTCTCCTAACTGGCGCTACAAAGGCGACAATAATAACAGCTGCACTCATCACACTGGACTTATCAGAGAAAGATGGCGTGAAGATAAGTTAAGAAAGCCCTTTTTTTCTGCGTGTTGCCCCTTCGAAGGCATTGTGGTAGATCTGCTTTATTTTTAAGGCGCGGGGTTGTTTTGCGCGTCAACAATACAGGAGCATGCTGCTGGAGGGACGCAGAGCCAGTTAAACGAACGCCTTTCACTCAATGGATGTTTTTTTTTTTTTATCTTTAGCTCCGTGAAAGAGCAGCTCCACAGCGGAGAGAGGAGACCCTAATCCCGGTGTTTTCTAACAATTTGATCCCTTTGAGACCATTTCGACACCCCTAAAAACTCGCGGTACGCGTTCCCAGGCAATGTGTTCGTGAAGGCGCTGCGTGTGGTGTCACTGTGTGTGCGTGTGCGTGTGTGTGTGTGTGTGAGAGAGAGAGAAGAGGGAACAGCGCAAAATTTATCTCCAGCTTCGGTGAAAAGATGATGATGGCCGGTGGTGATGGTGGTGGTGGAGGAGCTGCCGTGGACCTTAACGGGATATACTCCAACCCTAACCTCCACAGCCTGCAGCAGCCCCCTATGGAGACTGATAACCCGGACTCCCGCAAGCGACCGCTGGAAACTCCGGCTGAGGAGGCCGGCTGTACCAAACGCACCAACACTGGAGGTAAGAGTGAAACGCAACAACAACCAGATCATCCACCGCGTCTCCCCCAAACGAAGCCAACGCTGTTGTGCCAATCTCTGCATGTAGTGGTGGACGCCCTGTATCAGCCAGCGGCATGCACTGAAAAAGCATATAGAAGTAGTGTTGGCTGTTACATGCAGCACCTGTACACTTCGGAAGACTCGCTGTGTTTATGGCTGTTACTTCACACGCTGCATATCCCTACAGGGAGGGCAGTAAGCATGAGTGAACGGCCTCCGCTGCTCAGCTCAGGTCAGTTTTGAATTTGAACCCAATTACCTCTCTGCTCCACACGTGGATCTGAGGGTATGCTGCGAAGTGGAGAAAGTAATGGTTTATCTAGGTGCTTAATATTGCACCATGATATTGCACCATGTCTCTTCCCGTGGTAGACTCAGACAGGGTTTCCCTAATCCTTTCTTGTTCATCTGCCAAAGACAAATCTGCATGTTTGTCTGAGCAGCACGATGAATAAAAACTATGGTTGACAGATGGCAGGAGCCGAAAGAGAGATGATATAAAAAGGTATTGCAGTCTATAACCTTACCCATAACCTTATAGCAAGGCCTGTGAATCAAACGTCTTGCTTGGGCACTGGATCAGATCCTTTGGGAGGAGGCGCTCACCTGTAAACCTCTGCCCTGTACAAATACATCTCCCACTGAACCAATAAGCCATAGCTTTATTCAATTTAACTTCAAAATAAGATTTTTTTTTTCTAGCATTTCAGACACGATGGATGATAAATGGAACAGCTTTTATCTTAACCTTAGAAAGAAGCTGGAGTGAGGGATTTCAGTGGCGTATTCTTCATGTTTACTAATGTAGAGACTGTTACACTGTGCTTTTAAATACATGCCTTATAGTAAACTAATCAGGAAACCTATCAGGTGAAAATCATACAAACTTGTAGCCAAGATCCTTATCTAACGAAGGTTATTTATTGGTTGCCCTGAGGCAAATCTCGGCGTCTGTTTGGTATTGTCTTTGTGCCTATTGTGATGTTTCCCAGCAGCTTTTTTGTCTTCCTCTATATGATGGTGAAAATTTAATTCTGACACACTCAAATGTTAATGAAAAACACATAAGAGCTCAATAAAAGAGCTGGATGTTGCATTTGTTTACAAAAGGAGATACCGCATGAGACTCTAACTGCACCAATTTGTTTTTAAGCATAATAACAGAGCAGAAGTGGCTTCATATAATGTCGGGGAGGAGTGAGAATCATGTTGCAGAAGACCACAGGAAAGACGCGGAGCAGCTGCGTGTGCTAATGCTTTATGATTTATCAGTAAGATGTCGTGGCGAGGAGACGGCTGATTCCAGATACTGTACATCTTATTTCAGCTGGTGACTGTTTACGGTCTGCAGCTCACGGGGAACACTCACTCAACAACTTAATGTTAATTAGATGTCTGCTGTGAATAGGCAGTTCCTTCACCATATGTTTCTGAAATTTATCTCTCTATGTTTCAGTCACTACCCCCCTCCGGTTTAGTGACAGCAGCATTATATCCTATTTCTGACAGCATGAGCACATCTCCGCTGCACCTCACTGCGCCTCAGAAATGAATTTTCAGTAAAGCACAAAGGGATCCTCGTCCCCTCTGACAGTATTTCAGAACATGTTCAAACCCCATATGTCCTCTATTAACACCTCTAAAACCGCTGTAGAACAGGGCGATCCCATGGTGCTCTCGCCTATTGGAGAGTTTTCACCATTTATTTGTCGCATCACCAGGACTATCCCATCCAATATCCGAGCGATATGAATGTTAGATGGTGTGAGATTACATTTGGAATATCTTCATGAATAGTAAAAAAAAGGATTATTCACACAGACATCTCTGACTTTTAATGCTCAGTTTCTGTGAAGGTTTTACACTGTTTTAACAGCTTGAATCCATGTTCTGTCACAGCGTCTCAGCTCAGCCATATATTCAGGATCTGTAGCTGCAGAATTAACTGTAGGCTGTTGTTAGGCAAACTCTGAGGAGAGTGCCTTGTTTTTGGCAGATTGCATCCAAATAAGGAAAATAATGAGGAAATCAATGCATCTCTAACTTATACCCACTTATTCTTGTTGACAGTGACTCCCTGACACTGGGAGATTCTAACAGGTGCACCCTGGTGCCACTCCATCAACGAGGTCAACACACAAAGATACAGGAAACGATATATGTTCACACATACAACTAGTTTAGAATTGTCTATCAACTCAATATTCATGTCTTTGGACTCTGGAAGGAAACCAGAGAATCCTGTAAAAACCCACTCAAGAACGTGCCAATCCCTCACAGGAACGCCCCAGCCGACCAGTAATATTGAACAAGACTGCCAAAAATGTGCCCAAGGGTTCATGCAGCCAAAGTAGATATATAGCTACATTCAAAGAATATGTAGCTTGTAGTGGTCATAAGGGCAACTGCACGTCCATCCATCCATTTTCTGTACCTGCTTAATCCAATTCAGGGTAGGCGAGAGGTGTGGTACTCTCTAGACAGGTCACCAGTCTATTGCAGGACCAAACAAAAAGAACAACTCATTCCTGTGGTCAATCTAGAGTCACCAATTAACCTGATATACATATCTTTTGGATGGTGGGAGTAAGGAGTGCCCGGAGAGAACCCACAAACATCCCACAGGAGAGAGAGAACATGCAAACATCACACAGAAAGGCCCCAGCTGGGATTGAAAGCAGGAACTCTCTCGCTATGGCGACGGTGCTAACAACCACACACACCACCGTGCAGCCCACAATAAGTGTTGCATAACATTTGAATCTTTGTCAGCCACTCTCAACGTGAAGTAGTTGATTAGTTGTGTAACTATGCAACTGCATCTGAATGTAAAAGTGGCCTCCACGAAGGGGACGGTCGCGTTATAAAAAGAATGTAGCCATCATCGTTTTCTAACCCCACCCAAGTGATATTATTTTCAAAAGCCAACCAGAGAGTTTCATTGTAGTGTGCTGTGTTTATATGTAACCAAGGCAACCGGCAAAATGGTGTCCGCAGTGGGGGTGATGGCTGCGTTGTAAAAAAGAATGGGTTTCAGATTGAATCAGAATCCTTTCCTAAGCCTAACCAAGAAATGTTTTTGTCCAAACCCAACAAAGAAGTGATGAATGTGTTTTAGTGAAATGTTGTCGCCTGAACGTGAAATAAAAGTTGTCATATGTTGCTCTCAATCATGCATGTGGCGTACGATTCAAAGTGATCTCCTCTGATTTGGAAACGCTTCTATATGTTGACCATTGTCAGAGACGGTGTTGCCTTTAATGAGAAGACACCATTTGCTGATGCTAATATCACGTCCCCAAATGGCCACTACCTTCAGCCTTTTAGAAAAGAAAATGCAAGCTTCATTATGGAAAATTTTACTTGTGTGGCTGGTGACCTGTCCATGTTGCATCCTGCCTCTCACCCCATGAAAGCAGTGATAGGCTTCAGCCCCCCGATGACCCTGAAAGGGAATGAAGCGGGTATAGAAAATGGACGGACTGCTTCAGCTTAGCTGTTGGCTGCACCTCCGAGTGATGTTCTGATAGAATGCTTTTTGTGTAATATGTTTTAATAACATTTATGCTGTAGTGCTAGCCCACAGCCCGCCTGGCAGTAGTGTGAGACAGCCTGATAATCCTCAGCCATCCCTGTAATCACCAGCCCCTTGACTACGTCTGATATTGATCACGTTATTCCTACCGAACTGATCATTAACATGACTGGCAGCTACAACAAAGAGAAGAAAGCCTGTTCTCTTTCAAAGCTGCGCCCCTCGATGTGCATTAGGAGCTGCGGACACTGAATGAGGGAAATTACTCCTCTTTTATCAGCACTGCCCTTCTCTCCACAAAATGAACATCTTTCATTTGTTTTTCTTTACTCGTACACAAAAGTCCATGTTGCTGGCAAGCATACACCTTCCAAAAGGTTGTGTGCCTGTGGAGGATTAGGTATGATCTTGTTATGTTGCTAATGGACAGGCTGGCAGAGGAATGTGAGCTGTATTTTCTTTTTTTTTTTTTTTTTTTAATTTTTGGTAGGAAGGACACAGGTGCCCTTGCAGAGCGATGTGACGTGAGTGGACTGTGAATTTGCCAGGTGGCAGCGAAAGAGAGAATGAGAGAGCGATAGAAACGAAGACAGAGCAAAGCACAGAGAAAAGGAGAGATAGATAGACCCTGTGAGACAGAGCGGAGTCCACAGGGAAGCTGTGTCTATATAGTAGAGCGCTACTCAGTGAATGAGACTTAGAATTTTCTGGAAGGCATTCGCTCTAAAACCAAAATGGGCCACGATATTGATGTTTGATTTTTGGATGAAACTAATCAGCATCCAGGAAAAGAGGAGTTTATCTTTTATAGGTTCCCTGGAAAGCAGTATTAAATGTTTCTGGACCCCCGTGTCCACGCACGGACACTTACGCACAAGCACTTTGCGGTTTTTTACACACATTCACTCACTTAAGATACCTCTCGGTGTAAGATTTATAGGCGTAGTGATTGGCTTCATCACCCCCCTCCACCATTCTGCGGCACTGCCATTTGCAATGGTTGACGAGCCCCTCCGCCCTCTCAAACATGGCCGTCTAAGGGACTGTGGGGTGGGGGAGTGGAGGAAAGGAGGATGGGTGGCGTAAGGCACGCCGTCTCAGATCACTCCTCCTCCACCTCCTTCATCATCTGTTTATATTATCCATGTACCTCTTCAGCCAATGTTGAAGGTCACTCCACAAGCTTCCTCATTCAGCGCTCAAGCCCGCTCCCTCAGCCACTTCACCTTTGTCACTTTT
Organism: Odontesthes bonariensis; assembly: GCF_027942865.1. Lineage (NCBI taxonomy): Eukaryota > Metazoa > Chordata > Actinopteri > Atheriniformes > Atherinopsidae > Odontesthes > Odontesthes bonariensis. Next base: position 21,942,339 of record NC_134521.1, read on the forward strand.
GACTAAAAAGAGTGAGTGAATGGGCTGCTATACTTTATAGTGCTGCGTCAAAAGAGGCGGAGTAGGGGAGAAAATTCAGTTTTTGGGGACTGGCGTCGGGGGGTGGGGACATGACGTTTTGTCGAGAAGAGGCTTCCCATTGGCTCAGCGAGGTGTCAGTCCTGCATGCTGCTGCAGACGGACAGGCCACTCGATGAATATGGATGAGAGCAGTGAAAAGGGTGATGCGGCAGGGAAGACCCCCCCCTTCAAACCGATGCAGGCTCGAACAATGCGTGCCGTCTTTCACTGAAAACACTGAGAGCCTGCATTAGCATTTTCTCAGACAATTGAGGCTCTGGCCAGCTGCAGGCATGGCTCGGATGCTGCGGTGAAATCTCTTTTTCTGCACCTACTGATGAATAAGACCTCGGTGAAAAAGGTCGACTGGCCGCATTCCTCAACACAACCATTGCACCTATGCCTAGGCTAATGTTAAGATCCCCTTTAGAGATTGTGCCCCGGCATTGATGGCGATCTGACAGAGGACTTGAGAAGCAGCAGATCTCAGAATGGGTAAGCTTCAAACTCTTTTTGTCTGACTTGTTGAATTTATCCATCATGCTAGACTGTGGGTAGTTTCATACATCGAAAGACCATTTTGTTCATTATTGCTCGTTTTTGCTCCATCGTCCTTGCTCCCTGTCAGGAGTAGGTTAGTCCATTGAAATGCAGAATGGGTACTTGGAAGGGTTGTGAGAAGGAGGGAGGACGGTCACAAGGCATTTCCTTCTGACCCACCCCCCTCGAGTGACTTAACTAAACACATTTGGCTCAGAGACTATGTCTCTCCTCCAAGCCATCCTTCCAGTGTTGGAAGCAAGGGTTTGAACTAACACCCCACTGGCTCAGCTTCCCAATGTGCCCCACTGCTCCCGTTTTCTGGCGACAGATTGCCATGTTTACTCTACCACATGATGCCATTAAAACCTGTTACTGTGATCTCAGACACTAGGATGGAATTAATTATTGACTAATGACAGCAAACGTGTCTGTGAGGGCGATGGAGGGAATCTTGGAGGGCTTCCTTCCCTGCTGGCTTTACTCTTGCTGAAGATGAGCAGAAAGTTACGCAGTGGGTTTGGGCTTGTCTGCCAACAACAGGTCGTTTGATATCGGGATCCTGTAATCGGCATCAAATAAATTTTTTGTCGTGTGGGTATCAGATATATTCTGAAAGAAGCGAGGGCTCAAAAGCTTTTCGGCCACCGTGAATGATTGCTGTTTTCCTCACCAAGGTCATTTTATGTTTTACATTATAAGAAAAGCTGCCCGTAACATTGAACAAAAACCTGAACATCTGAAAACACCCAAAATGTTTAGAGCAAATAATCAGATGTGAATTTTGAGATTTGTTTCTTAAAAAATGACCGTGATCTGACATATTTACTAGCTTTAGTTGATGTCCACGTTTGTCATTTCATGTAGATGTAGGAATGACATGCTCTGGGATTTTGTATTATCTCAGTAAAGATGGCTAATTATTCTACACTAAAAGTGAAATGGCATCAACAATCATGTCACTGAATATATGTGTATTTGTCAGAGCCATTGGTAATGGGTTATGTGCACAAAAACAAGCTTAATCTCAATGGAACATGAGAGGCATATTAATGCAATAAGCAGAAGAGCAAACATGTGGGCTGTGAAATTCCCTTATGTCACAGTGCCATGTTCATTCACGTCTTAGTCTAATGAGTGCATTACTGAGGCAACAGGTTGGTCTCCGTCCACCTCCATCCTCTGTCTCCACCACACCGGTCAAGCCTCCGCATTCGACACCCTCCACAAGGCATAAAATGTGACATGGCGACAGATACCGCGGCTGTGGCGACTGCCATCGAAAAATCTGTCTCATGCCGCGCTTGACAAAACGCAAAAGAAATCTCATCATACCAAAATGGATAGTGGCTTCTTACATCTTTGCCCGCTCCACTGATGTCACCCTTTTGGCAGCTAAAAAGGATCAAACATGACGTCATTGCATCCAAATCAGCATGCAGAGGAGATTATTTGTATCAGTGATTCAATACAAGTATGCACCTGTACCAAGTGTTTCAATGATGTCATCAAGATGATATTTGGAAATGATCCCAGCTGCCGTACGTCTGTGAAAATGAAACTTCCATGCGTTGATGTCAGGTTATTTAATTATTTTTTGTTACATGCTCCATATGTGGTTGATTGCTTTTTCTCAGATTACACACTCAATGTGATCAGGGTTTTCTTGGACGGACACTTTACCCACTTTGGTGTTGATTAATTCTTAATTGAGGTTGTAGCAGAAAGCTCTTGCCCTTGTTCCGCTGCAAATTCTTCAAACTGACATGCTGTCAATCACGACTGCTGCAAGCCACATTAAATCACAGAAGCCCCGTCCAAAATGGAGGAGATTTAGAACATTTTGGCTGTATACCCTTTGAGCAAATCTGCAGGATTGATTCCCATATGTTCTCCGCATGTCTGTTAATTACGAAGGATAATTCCGTATTGGCATTCATGAACCTCTTGGATTATGAGTTCACATGTTTGTCTCGTCATCTGAGTGTAACTTTGCTTCTCAGGACACATTTCTACACTCAGATTAATAGATTAATTCTATGTTCCTCTGATTCATGTGTAGAGGAGGATTACTAACACTGAGCTTGGCTGGGTGTTTATTCAGAGGTTGCTTAAACTCCTTGAAAATGGTTAAAATTAGACCTCTGCAAACTGGAAAGGAGGTCATCATTTATTCCACAAGAAATCTGGGACAGGACACAGACTATGCCACCAATCTCTAATAGATTGTGAAGGTACTTAAAGCTACAAAATTGTCAAGCTCAGAATGCTAAATCTCCATTAAAAACACATTCCCTTCACCAGAAGAATGTAGATACATGATTCTAATTACCTTCTTCCATTGTGATTTTCTTTGCTTGTAGAAGGTATTGGGGGTTGAGCATATGTATATTCTGCATTACGATGTGTGGAGCTGCTGTACATAATGTGGCCTTTCCCCACTTTTTGTGTTTCTCCCCCAGAGGAGGGCGAGTACTTCCTGAAGGTGCTGATCCCCAGCTATGCAGCTGGCTCTATAATTGGCAAGGGTGGCCAGACCATCGTACAACTGCAGAAAGAGACGGGTGCCACCATTAAGCTGTCCAAATCCAAAGACTTCTACCCAGGTGAGAATGGACACTCATTAAATCAAATTGACTAACAAAGAAAAGGCTCATAAAAGGGAATGTGCAAAAGTCTTGAGTCAGCCCTCAGTTCTTCAGATTTTCTTGTAATTTTTTGAAGTGGTCTTGAGCAGTAGTTCTCCAGGCTCTCTGAAGATATTTCAAAGTTTTCTCTGGACACTGGCTTTCCTTTTTTATTCATTTTCAGTCCAGTTCTTGTGCCTGACCATTTTCAGAGGAATGTGTGTTTTATGTTTGTTAAGCCCCTCAACACTGAATCATTCAAGCCTAAAAAGGCTCCCAACTCAAGGGACCAACCAGTGTTGTGTCCACACATAAAAGACTACTTGGCAAAGAACCAATTTTGAATTGTATCTTTAGGCGCTTTGTTACTAGCAGCATGTCACAAAGACGCATAATTTGTTCTAATTTCTTTAGTCGTCTCTACAAAAAATGCCAAAGTTAACGTGACTTCATTGGCGCAAAATAGTATTTTTGCATCAACAAGGTGATTCCCAAAGAGGTATCAGCTCAATTTTGCATATCTCAGCAGGGTATGCAGTGTGTCAGAAATTATTTTATAGGAAAATGGAAAAGTGGAGTATAAAAGAAGAAGTGTCAGGCCTAAAAAAAACTATCTACAGTAATGAACAGTATCCAAAAGGGATGTCCATAAGAAAGAGGGGAAAAAAATCCTGACACAGGACCTGAGAGATGCATCTAGACCTTCAGTTGATCCATCTACTGTTGGTCCAAGCCTCATCAGAAATGGTCTCCATGGAAGGATGGCTGTCAGGAAGCCATTCTTAAGGAAGGGAAACGGGGAGAAAAGGCTGAAAATCTTCAAATTGGACTGAAAATCAGTGGCAACAGGTCTTATGGAGGGATGAATCTTCCTCAGAGCCCGAACCTCAACATTATTGAAGCAGTGTGGGATCATCCTGACAGAGAACGGAACAAAAGGCAACCGACATCCAAAGAAGAGCTTTGGGATGTCCTTCAAGAAGCCTGGAGAACTATTCCTGAAGACTACTTAAAGAAATGATGTGTTGAAGAATAAAGGTGCTCATAGCTAATATTGATTGTCAAGCTTGTTAGAATTGTACAAACTCTGTTTCCTAATATACTGTACTTACATTTATGTTTTCACATGTTTAAAAAAAAAATCAAAGCACCTATTTCCAGTGTCCCTGGCAATATATATAGAATTGAGCAGTCGTCTTTTGCACCATACCATACATGAGAGGAGTCATCTCCCTCATCAGCCAGCTGAATGAATGATTGATGCCTTGGTCAAATACATCATTTAATATTGCCTCATCATTTAGCTTCTCAGGAAAAATTTCCGGCCATTTTAATCATGCAGTGGTCATAAACACTGAATTTAATCATCCTCATATCCTTGAGAGACTGAACATGGATGTAAACGTTGACTGACTGCTGTCAGATGTTGCAGTAAAGTCTTCCTGATTATTTATTTGCCTTCTCGCCGGTGTTAATGCTTTTAGCAACACAAAAAGAAGGTGCTTGCAGACAGTAGGATATGTATAACATACAACAGATGGTAGATATTACTTTGTGACATGTGCCCCAATCATCAGGGTTCCAGGACGCCCAGCAATTTCACATCAAGGTATTCACACCAATACAAAAGCTGCATCACATTAGTGGAAAATCCAAAGATTTTTGAAGGGCTGCCTTTTAACACCTTTATCCCATGAAAAAGAAGCTGCGCAAGTTCTGTGGTGCAGAGGACTTACAGGCGTACATCCAAAATATTAATTGTACTGGGGAGTGTCACTCAAAGCTGGTGTCAGGAAGAGAAAGATGCTCATGCAGCTGAGTGACCCCTTTCATATGGAGGTAATAGATGAACCATCTTATCCTCCAAACATAAAACGGCTGAGTCGTAGGGAAGCCTGGCTGATTGTCCTTCATGCCTCAGAGGAGGCTCCAACCTGCTGAAAATAACAGGTGCTGAGCGTCTCGCTGCTTATTAGGTCCAGATGTTCTCTGCGATAACTGATCCAGGCAAATAACCCCTCACGTCGTCGTAGACTTTTTACATTATGTATATTTAGAACATAAAACAACCTCTGAAGATCAGAACTAGGTGGTAGTAATTTGTGTCGCAGGATATGAATTTGAGAAATACTCCGGATGTTTTCAAATGATAGAGTTCCCTGACTGCTTTGAGCACTTAACACTGTACTTCTGTAAAGGGAGAATGACGCTGTTATTCGAGAAAGCAATTTCCTTTGTAATGACTGCTGTGAGTAGAGAATCTGTCCTGTGACCTCTGCAGTATCAGCAGGAAAATAAAACATATTGCTCTACCTATAGGAAAAATTCGCTACACGTTTTGAATTCAGCTTGTTCTTCGAGCTGTTACATGTGATATATTGGACTGCCTGAACCATGGCAAAGATTTACTGAGAGCTGGGGGAAAGGAAAAGGAGGATGTGCAAATATTTTTCCTGTACTTTGTCTTCCACTATGTTTCTTATGAGCATGTTCGAACGGCACAGCTTGAGATTCTGCACACAGGAAGTCAGCTATGGTTGAGGGAATGACTTGTAGCTGCTGAACTAATAAAAGGAGTACTATGTATCCTAATTTCTTACTTTAGATTGTGGATGTGTTCGTGGTCCACCACCTGCTCTGCCCTTCCCCCTACTCATTATCGTGATGAGTGAGAAGAGGAGTTCAGGGAAAGGGTGCTGGCAAGAATTTGATTGGACAGTTGTTCTGTCCCACACAAGTGAAACGACTGCATGAAACGACTGCTACTCTATGTTAAACAACTGCTGAGGGTACCGCTTTTGGAGGTGTCAGTGGAGGCTAAACTAAAGCTGTTTTAACGGTGCATGTAAAGCATATTAGCTTTAGCTTCCTTTTAGTGTTGAATCGGCTGCAATTCGGGTTAATCTAGCATGCTAACACCATACACAGTTCACGCTCTTATCTGTCATCCAGCGGTAGACCGAGCTCACTCATGATAGCAAGACAAATCAAAGGACAACAACCAATTCAGCCATTTTCCTCTGCATTCTCCCCGCGATGGTTCAGTCCAAGAATCCCAACCCCCTCACATCACCCATCCGTCACAGGGAGAAATGAAAGCATGAATTCAAAGTCTTAATGGGGACCTGTGCAACTGAGTCCCGTTGTGACTGAGATGGATGAGTGGTAGTGAAGGGTGTGGATGATGCATGATTGTATGAGAATGAGGGGACAGGGGGGCAGGCCCAGAAATAGCCTCTTTCAATCTCTCTCTGTGGACATGACCCCTCTCCCAGCTGTACTCAAGCTGCTCTAACACACGCCAAGTTTCCTCTTTCCTCCTCCCCACTCATTGTTTTGCTCAGATTTGATTCCTGGTAGTTAGGAGAGTTTGAGCCAGATAAGATGACATCATACCTCCTTTAAATTTTTTTTGCGTGCTTGCTTCCTACACATAGGTGCCGACTTTGATTTGTTTTTATGTGGCTGGAGCTCGTCTTAACCGTTCCATTGCCAAGTTACTGGAGACGCTGTAAATGCTGCTTGCTATGCATTCACCCACTTGCAACCTGCATTTTGCACACGCCTACATACAACTACATACTCCTACTTACACACATCCACATATTTAAGCAGCTGCAGTGAGAGCTGTGGGAGTTCAATTTGAGCTTAAACTTAGAAACAAAACTTTGCTTCATGTAGCTTGCCACCAGCCAAGTGTTTGTATTGAGTTACTTTGTTCAGCACAAACAGATGAAGTTGTTGTAACGTCATAGAAACACAGAGTGTAAGCGTTCCATAATCTGTTCATAAGATATCAGTCACATCTGTGACCTTAGGCCAATGAACACCACTACTCCACAGGGCATAAGGTGGGGGTATTTCCTTCAGAGATGACAGGAAACTGTACTTTGATTGTATCACCATATGTAGCATTTATTGTGGCTCCCTTTTGGACAGTATCAGCTCTGTCTTGGATGACATCATAGATGGGGATTTCAGACCAACTGAAACAAGAGCTTTTACTTCCCCACATCTTAATCTGTGCCTCCAGTGAATAACAGTCCAACTTAGATCAGAAACAGTTGTTACAGTGTAGTTCTCTCGTATTGTTCTGCTTTATGATGCCAAAATGTTGTTTTAAAGAGCAAGACTCTCTGCTGACCTGATCTGCAACCAAGACATTTCCAATACACAGCAAGTAAATAGCTGCTGCAGGTTTTTTTTTTTTGTGATTGGCAAAGGTCAGTTGATTAAAGGGGCACTCCACCAGTTTCAGATACAGTGCTCCAATCAAAGTCATCACATTAGAGTCAACTCTGCTCCTTCAGAATCCAGATCTATCACCACAGGCACCCTGCCGGGTTGTGTCAGCTCTCTAGTTCTTTTCTATAAGACTAAATAACGCTACACACAAACAAGGCCACAAATAGCCATCACAGGGACTTTCTTTTTACATTTTCTGATGACACCACCATCCACCAGCTTATGTCTTAGAGATAGAAAACATGGCACACATTGATTTTGGTCTGCTCGTATAAATATCTCGGCATCCATTAGGATAACACCTTCAGCTGGAGGGTCCCTGTTGAAGGTTTGTGTTCTCGCCAACAACAGAGACTGCGTTTTTCACGTTGACTCGGAGTGCATGCTGTGGATCAGAGGATTATATTTTTATTTTACCACTTCGTATTAGAGAGCTTAGTCAGATATGAGATGTCAGCATAGTTTGGCAATCTCACTGTGCAGCTAAAAACCAAGCTTGCTCATCTGGTACACTCCACCATAAAGGTGTTAGGGAGGACTGAATACAAGTCCCTACACTCAATTTATGAGCAATCCGTTCCCAAACAAGCTCGGAGGATATTGACTAACCCATCACATATCCTCTACACAGACCATAAGCTTTTGGCCTCTGTGTGTCCTTTGTTCCTACCTCTACTAAACTTTAAAACAAATCTGTGTGAGGCTGAAATGGCTGTGAAATATTTCATTGGTGTTTGAATACAGGGCATTTGTTGTTGTTTTTTTAAACCTGGACCTTATTTCTGGCATAAAATACGTTCATCTACTCCCCAATAACGGTTTGGTGAAAGTCGGCATCCTTTGGAAGATATTTAGATTACTCGAGATCCGCGTGTATCCATATAACGGGAGTGAACAGGGTATAGACAATACAGCCTCTAAATAAGTCATTATCTGTCTTTATTTCACCAATACTTTAAGCCGAACGAATGAATGAACGTGTAACTATTGCACTGTTAGTTCAGAGCTGCCGTGTTGTTGTTATTTTGGGCTATCGAGGGGCTTATGTGGGCTTTCTACTTGGATGACGTCATCGACACGCCCCGCTGCAGCACGGGGCTTCCAAACTTAAAGTTAGGATGTCTTTGACTCTGTTGCTGTAGCTATTTTTTGGTTTTTAGTATAGTTTTCACTATTTAATGTTGGTATGCTCCACCTGATGGTTACTTGTTATCAGCAGCTGTGCAAGTAGAGGTAGATATTCTTATGTTTTGAATATGATCTGCTTTTAGGAGGAATAGAACAGATCCAGTCATTAAATAAAGGGCTCTGCTGTCCAAACCTTCTTGCTTCACAAAAACGCTCGCAAAAGCACGATTTGAGTTGAGACAATTCAAACCACACTAATTTGACACGTCACACATCTTGGGGGTGTAATTTTTGTGATCAAACAACAAAATGCTGGAGAAAGAAAAGCAGCGAGCAGACCAACATCCTCAAAGAGGACTCAGAGCTGTGGAGACATGAATCACCTCTTTCAGTCAGAACTTTCACACTAAAAATCTGAGCATAACACAGGTTGCTGAAATTTGTTGGTTAAGCCTTTTGCCTTGAGTTGAATTTGCAGAATTTGTGTCCAAGGGAGAATCGTGACTCAGATTGTGGATCATGATTCTTCATCAGAAGGAGATGTTTTGGTGGTCATATCGCCCACGTCCAAATGCTAGTCAGTTTTGGTGGTCACATCTCCAGAGACTATCTATGTGATAGTACTGCGATTTTATTTAGTATTTCCAACATAACTTTCGCATTACCTAATTTATTCTGTGTGTTCTTTATTTACCTTTTTTTTTGCTTCTCTTATCCACTGCAGAACGAGTCACTGTCTCACTGCAATATTAGATTCTTGTAATCTTTTTTGCTGATGTAATTTGAGTACTATTAGACTAACAGTGTAATTCAAACCAGTTTTGCATGCTTGCAGTGACTTGTTCTTTGCAAACAAACTAAATTACCGATTGCCTTTTAATAACTGCAAGCTCTATTGCAAATCCATGCTTTATGCAGCTACCAGCTAATATACACTGTCTCTACTGTTGGCAGTGCATTTGTTTAGATGAATGTTCAATGTCACCATTTTGAAAACAACACAAAACACATGTCAATGAGAATCAGTACAGTTACTTGATACAATATAGTAAAATATATATATTTTAATTTGGTCATTTTTGATCGCGTTGCACAAGATCCATTTAGCCATCACCACCTTCAAAAATTGAACAAATAACCGTGCACAAATATGACAAATTGAAGTTAATTTCTTTTAAGTTCTTATCAAATAAATTCACACGATGCTGACTTAGCCCATCCAGTGGCAGGTAAATTTGTCTAAATGTCAGAGTATTTGCTTTTTTACATGGTTGGCATTGGATAAGATCAGCAGGAGGGAAACTCTGCTCTGCTGTGATTGCTGGTTAGTGTTGGAGTATAATGCATAGGCTGTACATAAAGATGGACTGTCACCACACCTCAGATCTTAAGTGCAATTACCACAGATCTTTGCTAGGCAATGGTTAATTTATTTTCAACATATTTTGAAATTAGTCAAAGCGAAGAATTATGTTATCAGTTAAATTTACTCCTTTTGATCTGTGTGCTTGATCTTTGTGCTGGTTCATTTTGAAAGTAACTCCATAATCCAATAGTATTAGATTATGGTTTATTAGATTAAAGATACATATTTTTGTCTAATCGGGTGTTGTGTATCACTATCCAGCTGCATCCTAGTATTTTTGGAGTCTGAAGTGATATCATTTGTCAAAATATGATATCACTTCAGGCTCCAGAAAAGGTCATGACAGTGACAGCTAAATGACAAACTAAAGGCTTAAAAATGGCATTTCACAAAGTAATGGGTTGCCATTGTGGCTATTACCACTTTTCACACAGAATTTAAGGTTAAGGAGTCAAAAAGCAGTACTAATCCAATTCAAGCCTTATTCCGAAATCTGGTATTTATGGTGTCATTGCCATCCCGCTCACTTTTGGAAAAGCATTTAATGTAAACCAACAATGATTGGTTTGCTAGAGCTGAAGATAAGTCATTGGGTGGAGTACTGGTTTTGAAGCTCAAAATAGAAAAATTCTTGGCATTCAGAGGAAGACACAGGGTGTAAAAAAGAAAGGAATTGATGTTTAGAGTACTCTTTAGAGGAGCAAACGCATGCATCAGCAGTGTTTGTGTAATTGTTGCGTAATTGTCTTATTTCATACCGTAAATTCGTTTTGAGGCACCAAAATGACAGGAAATTGCTCACCAAATTGTCTTTGAGTAAGTAGTTTGGGAGAAAATCGCATGGCAGGTACGTTTGTCCTCTTGTTGAAAACTTTGTTGTTTCACAATCAAAAGTTGGAAGTTGTGAGATGACAGCTTAGGTAGTTGTTTTGTGTCGGGGCAGCATTGCGTCACTTGACAGCATCTCTGAGCATTGATTTCTAAACTGTGTAGTCTGTGATGATTTATATTTTTCTAACCCTAACCATGTATTTTGTAACATTTACACCTTACCACGTACTTCTAACTTCTAACCGTAGCCATTTAAGGGTACGACCAAATTTAGAAAAAGTTGGCAAGCAATTTAAGTACAAAAGTGGACACAGTGTGGAAAATATAGTGCAGGATGGGATCTGAATTTTCAATCTCATGTTTGAAAGTTGGATATTTAATGCTATGCCAATCCTCTTCTTCCTCCTATTAAGGCACTTTTTCTCTAGTCAACAGTGTCAGTTGTGGCAATTGTAAATGTTTGGAGGCCTTACTGTTAGATTACATACATTGTGCCATGGACCAACATAGGTATTTCATGATCTGTCAAGGAATCACGTTGCAGAGTGAGACTCAGAGAGCGAATTCATAATTAATGTGTTAATAACAGTAAAATACTGTCAGGGAGAAGCCAATATTTTACTAATATTAACAGATTTTCTAACATATACATCTCCAATTCAATATCACCCTTGATATTACTCAACATTATGCAGTAGCATTATTCTTTATTACTTTATGGTTTAAAGCTGGTGTGTGTGGTTGCATTTTAAGTCTCTGAAGAATCAAGTTTTCCAAGCAGGTCGTTTCTTCTTTTCATCGCCAAAGTTCACTGATATATTATTGATTTAAAAATACTATTCTGTGTGACAGCATATCTCGTCATCAGTGCCTGGATTAACTACACTTGTGGTGTCAGTAAGTGAGAGTGATTGGGGTCTGTTAATCAGGAATACTGTTTTATGCTGATAAATTAAAGGTTGTCTTCAGTTACCGAATTAACTGCCAATTTACATGCAATGGGTGTAAATTTAATGAATAGGAAAAGATGGGAGAGAGACTAGAGCAGCAAACAGTATAATATTTGTTTAAATTCATACTAAGCTACTATTTTTAGCTAGTCTTTCTAAACACTATTCTAATTTGGCTTCTCCTTCTCTCCTCGGGTTCAGGAGACAGGCTTGGGCCAGTTGTCAATCGTAGAGCAAATAAGTAAATCAGAATCACAGTGGTTACTTTCTGAAGCACAAATAAACATGATTACACCTTCGTATGGTTTCACAAAAACCCCAGAGGAAGCTGTCGCAATTTCTGTGAAAATCCTGCCAAAAAAAAGCCTGCATGTCTGCAGAGATGCGGACGAGTGCAGGGAGCAAAGAAGAGGAAGGAGACAGCAATTTCCGCTGATCACCAGTTTTTTGTAGTTCTCACAAATGAAGACTTCAAATGTGTAATGACTATACATCTACTGGCTAAAGGTTATAAGCAAAAAAGTCCCAAAAAAATTGCAAAAAAGAAAGAAGAAAAAAATAGGGGATTTACGGATTTATGATAACCGGTTCTGTTTTTATTTGCTAAAAGCTTTTGTGAACATCTGTTTTCATAAAACAACTGACCTCATTTCTGAAATAAAAGTATATTACATATTTGTGACTACTGTTTTATGACATAAGAGACTAACATGATGGAAATGTCAGAAAGTACAGAGTAGTGACACTTTACAATAACAGTGTTTGACCAAAAATTCAGCTTAATTTCTGATCAAAGATCTCATCAAATGACTACTTAACAGTATAATTCCTTGTGTACAGTTGGCGAACAGTTTAGACATCGGATCCTTTATTACTTCAGTCCCATAATGCCCCAAAGAATTCCCTTTTGTCCACGTAGTTAGAATTTATCAGTGAGAAGCACTAGAACCAGGTGCATATAGCAAATAAATCTGTAATTGATCAACTTATTTCTTTTAACTGAATGCCAGAAGAAGACTATGATGAGTGGGGTGTGCTTATTGGCTTTGTTCAAAGATGGCCACATGGATGGAAGCGAACCTCTGGCTGAGGTTTGTTGTCATGTAAAAGTTTTGCAGGAGAATTTTTTTGTCTTATTTTCCTGGATTTAAACGGATCAGTGCGATAGATCCCCACATTTACCATCGATGTTTGTGTTTTAGATCAATGTGACATGATGAATGCAGTCAGCACAGAGATTTCCAACAATGTTTCAGCTCAATTTGTTGTGTTGATAATACTGTATCTCAGAGCAGCTGTTGATGTGTTGACAGTAATTATGGGTGATGTTTCATGTGTGGAATGCTAACAGTCTCAGGCAGAGGATTTGGACAGGCTATTACGGAGACTGATTTTCATCCTAGAAAAGTTCAGCCAATACTGAGAAGTGTGGAAACTTCCGTACTTTGGGATCAAGATAGAAGACATGAGATTCTGGTGTTGTGGAGAAAGCTTAAGAGTGAGAGTGTGCTCTCTGGGGCACCACTGACATTTTTCTCCCCTCATGTCAGGATGAGAATGATCAAACCCTGACTGTGACTCAAAGCAAGGAACTACTATTTCAAAATTCAATACTGTTCACTGAAGCTGAGTGCAAAAACTGATGCCAGCATTTCAGGAAGGGTGGAGTTAAGTAGTCTAACATTCAGATAGTTTCATGTCCTCTTTGTGGTGTCATACCAACAGCACAGGTTGTAGGAACTTATCATGCTTTCTGCTTCAGCATAATCTGTCCTACTGGAAGGGAGGTAATGCTGTCAGTCTTTGGAAAGACTTTGTTTTTGCATAAATGTTTAACTGGAGATTAGTGTACTAAGATTACTCAGAGCACTGTGTCTTCTGTTTTTGCATCTGACTGGGCTAGGAAAGAGGTTTCTCAGTTGTAAGAAGGCAACTGTAACCGAGTAAGTTGAAACTAGTGAAAGTCACAGGTTTTATTTGTTTATTTGTTCCTTCACTCCTTTATTTTTATGTGTACCATAATGAGATTAAGTTGTGTCCACCTGCTTCACCTGTTTCAATCTGTCTTTCTTTCTTGTGAAAATAAAAGCATACGTAAAAGTATACGTTTTGATTTTAAGGTTTTAAATGATCAATAAGAATTCATCTGGTCCTTACCAGGTCTTAAATTAGGTAAATACAACCTCAGATGAACAACACCACATGTCACATTAAACTGTGTCATTTTTTTGTTCAGCAAAAACTAAGCCAGTATGCAGAAAGAGTGTGTGGAAAAACTCGGTACACCCTTACTGTTTCCATGGGAATTAAGAGGGTAAGTAGCAGCTGGATGCTGCTAATCAGTACATTGGATTAATTGATCATCAACAAGTGTGACCACCTATATAAAAAGATTTTTGTGTGTTTGCTGGTCTGGAGCATTCAATTAAAAATGCCATGGAGGGAAAGACATCAGCAATAATCTTAGGTTTGTAAAATCTGAACAAACCACTGGTCTTCTGGAACAATGTCCTTTGGACAGATCAGACCAAAGTGGAGATGTTTGGTCATAATGCACAGCAGCACGTTTGGAGAAAACCAAACACAGCATATCAGCACAAACACCTCATACCAGCTGTCAAGCACGGTGGTGGAGGGCTGATGATTTGGGCTTGTTCTGCAGACACAGGACCTGGACACCTTGCAGTCATTGAGTCCACCATGAACTCCTCTGTTTACCAAAGTATTCTAGAGTCAAATGTGAGGCCATCTGTCTGACAGCTAAAGTTTGGCTGAAACTCGGTCATCATCAGGACAATGATCCCAAACACAGCAGCAAATCTACAACAGAATGTCTGAAAAAGAAAAGAATCAAAGTGTTGCAATGGTCCAGTCGAAGTTCAGACCTCAACCTGATTGAAATGCTGTGGTGGGACCTTAAGAGAGCTGTGCATCAATGAATAATGAATGTCCAATTTTTTCCATAACCTGTGTGATACTGATAACATCCGACATAAAATTATTACTGCTTCTAAAGATGGACATGCAGGCTACTGAAATAAGGGATGTATGTAGTTTTGACCTAACTGCTTTTGCATTTTTGCTTAGTTTATGTTTAATAAATAATGACACTGTGTCATATGTCCTTGTTGTTCATCTGAGCTTGTATTCAATTAATTTAAGACCTGTTAAGAACCGGATGATTTTTATAATGTTCTCGTATGTAAATCCTTATAAAAAAATAAACTGAAAGCGGACGTACTCTCTTTTTCACATGCCGGTCCATGCTGTTTGTATCCAGGCTGCATATGCAGGAGTCGCTCATGATTGAGAAATAATCTCCTTTTACCTTTTTCTCCAGCATAGCAATCAGTCGACAAGATGGGAAATATCAGTGTTATACAAAATGTTTATTTTGTCTGATTCATTTTCCAGTGACTAACTTTGAACATGTTGGATATCTTTTAGAAAAAAACGTATATCTTGTGAGTTTTATGCATTTGTGTTGTGTAACATTTGCGTCTTTGCGCCTACATTTGGTAGTAATTTACTTGATGAACAGGATAGTCGGACATAAAAATCTGTGAAAGATTAAGTGCTTCTACTCACAAGCTTTGGTCCCTTAATTTGTCACATCAAGAGTGAGAGGCAGGGGCAGCAAGTGTGCTTCCCTCCAAAACTCTAAAGGATTTCATTCATAGGCTGTTGGGTTTAAAGTGTGATTTACATTCAGATTTTTTTTTAATTGCAACCGATTATATATAGTTCGTAGAAATAATATGAAAGTCCAAAGGATAAACTATGCTGGAACCCACAGTATCTTAAGTAGTTTTAAATGTATGTAATGTTATTTAGGCGTGATATAGTGCTATATGTCTAATATCAAGAACTCAAAAAGAAAACTAGGTCTAATTCAGCTCATAAACCTTGTAATTTAGCCCATTTAGAGTTTCTTATCACGTTTGCTGAAATGTCCAAGTAACTGTCTGTATCTATTATTTAATACATCTGTGCCATAAAGCCAGTCATGTCTGGCAAGAATTGAGTTTTCACTGGATTTATTTTAGCATTTCAGTTTCAGATCACTTGGGAATATTACACCGGGTGGTCTTTCCATCTACACATTTTACTCAGTTAAGTGAAGAAAATGGGACTTTTTCTCACAGTCAGCAATCAAATAAAGAAAAAAATTAAGATATATTTCAGATTCTACCAGAATTAAGTCAAATGGTGCCAGAGTGAAAGGCAGGAAGGTTGATACAAAAGAGAGAGTGTTTTAAAAGCCAGTATAAAGGACTCAGTGTTGCATCACCTGTTTCCACGGCTCGGCCCCTTTACCATGGCAACAGAATGCCGGTTCGGTTGTTAATGTGGGCGTAGAAAGAAGCCTTGAGGAGGAACAAATGTGTGTTTAGTCTATTAGAGCTGCAAGGCAAGGACGGCCTGAGCATTACCGCACTGTAAGTGTTACATCATCTAGGAGGAATCCTCCTCCCCCCTGTGGCTCGCTAACTAAGCAGTCTTCAGTCTTTCGGCTGTTTCTCTGATGATTGTGTAAAAACAAACAACAGCTTTGTGAAACGTTTAAGAGCATTCTTCATTGTCAAGCCATCTTGATATAAATGTAAAGTTCCTCAAATCTCTTTACCAAGTATCCACTGAGAGCACCTTAGAGTAACCTGTCTCTTGTGCTTGTCCTCCTCTCATCACAGGAACAACAGAACGAGTCTGCCTGATACAGGGTACTGTTGAAGCCCTCAATGGTGTCCACAACTTCATTGCGGAGAAAGTCCGCGAGATGCCCCAGAGCGCCCAGAAACCAGAACCAGTCAGCATACTGCAACCACAGACCACGGTTAACCCTGACCGCGTCAAACAGGTGAGATTCTCCACAGCCAAGAGAATCATTTCATTTGGCAGAGCAGCTGGATTCTCATGAGATTTGCAAGTTCACAATCACTGGAAAATCCACCCTGCCAAATGTGCAACGGCAAGTTAAGCCTGATCAGCATTCAAAACTGGTAGCTACAGGCAGGTTTTAGGTCTCTTAAAATATTTTAGAATAGTTGCTGTTATGGCAGTAGAGAGTATTACTTCAGTAAAAGAAGGACAAAATAACTCTGAAGGCTTTATCAATGGAAAAGATGTTTTTGCTCATATCCTGTTGGTTTTCCTGGATCGTCATTTTACCAACAGGGACCACTCTCTTGATTGGTTCAAGCTGGCCCATTATAGGCATTGAAAGACACATGGCTCATCCAATCAAGTGATGAGTATTTTTAAACTGCTTCTGAATTAATCTTTCTAGATGGTTCTGTGTAACAAACGGGAGTTTTAAGGTGTGTTGTCACGATACAGTAGGAGCAGTTCACTTCCTGGGCACTTTGTTTATTAGTTGCCAATCTCACTTGTTCTGTGGGCCACAACCCACAGTCTGGTAGGGTCAGGAAAATGTGAGTGTATGTGGTTTATTTTTACCTACTGTCTTTCATAGCTAGACAGAGCCATGTGGCAGCTGCAGCCTAAACCCCTGGGATTAACAAATCGCTGAGTAAAGTGGGGGTTGGTAAAGTACTCTGACTCAGTGAGAGATACCCCTCTGTCTATTGACCATTTATGCTTTGAAATCATTCTCATGTTTCATGTTATTTGCTACCAAAATCTTTCTATTTCTCCACAGGCCAAATTGATTGTGCCCAATAGCACAGCTGGGCTGATTATTGGCAAAGGTGGAGCCACAGTGAAAGCGGTGATGGAGCAGTCCGGAGCTTGGGTGCAGCTCTCCCAGAAGCCAGAAGGCATCAACCTGCAGGAGCGAGTGGTAACCATCAGTGGGGAACCTGAACAGAACCGTAAGGCTGTGGAAATCATAGTGCAGAAAATCCAGGAGGACCCTCAGAGCAGCAGCTGCCTCAATATTAGCTATTCCAACGTCTCCGGCCCAGTGGCTAACTCCAACCCCACCGGTTCCCCCTACGCCAATACAGCTGAGGTGCTGCCCAATGCAGCCGCAGCAGCTGCCACTGCCTCCAGCCTTCTAGGTCAGGCCGGACTGACAGGAATGGGTGCCTTCCCTGCCACCATGTCCAGTTTCTCTGGCAATGATCTGCTGGCCATCACCTCAGCCCTGAATACGCTGGCCAGCTACGGCTACAACACTAACACCCTTGGCCTGGGTCTCAACCCTGCAGCTGCCTCTGGAGTCCTTGCTGCTGTTGCGGCTAGTGCTAACCCAGCTGCTGCTGCTGCGGCTAACCTATTGGCCTCCTACGCTAACGACGCCTCTGGCAGTGCTGGCCACCCTGTTACAGGCCTCGGTGGGTTCTCCCTGGGTTCTCTAGCAGCTGCTACAGGGGCTTCCAATGGTTACCTAAATGCTTCATCACCCTTGATGGCCTCATCCCTGTTGGCAACAGAGAAGCTGGGAGATGGGGCCAAGGACGTGGTTGAAATTGCTGTGCCCGAGAATCTGGTGGGTGCCATTTTGGGGAAAGGAGGGAAAACGCTGGTAGAGTACCAGGAGCTGACAGGAGCTCGCATCCAGATCTCCAAAAAAGGAGAGTTCATTCCTGGTACTCGGAACCGTAAAGTTACCATAACAGGGTCGCCGGCCGCCACACAAGCAGCGCAGTATCTGATCAGCCAGCGGATCACTTACGAGCAGGGCGTGCGCGCTACCAACCCACAAAAGGTGGGCTAAAATGAAAAAGAAGAGAAAAGAAGGAAAGGATGAAGACAGAGATAGAAGGGAATTGAGAGAGTCAAAATGAATAGAAAAAAAAGAAATGTCCAAATATCTGTTCAATATTTCAGTATCAAATGAGAGAATCACAAAGGAGGAGGTGGGGGAGACAGCCAAGATAAGTGTGTGTGATATGTGAGTATGCTTTTAGGACTGACGTCCTGATGTTTTTTAAAAGTTTGTGTCAAGTCTTTTTGACAATGGTGATCAGAGTAAGCTGAACTGGTCCACTGCCAAGTTGCAGATTCAAGAGTGAGACCGCAGGGTTTCACCCTCCTCCAAAACCTCATTACAATTTTATTTTCCTTCTTTTTGTTTGGTTTTGTTGGTTTTAATTTCAGTTTCAAGCCTCAGCTCCCGGTGAGCCGAGCGAGTCAGATGAAGATCCAGCCAGCTAATAGAGCTGTTTTACAAACCTTGCTCTTTGTGTACAATGCAGAAGGCATTGTTAACAGGACAGAGGTTTTATGACAAGCACCTGAGCTCATCTCAGTCGTTGGGGAAGCAATCTGAGTATAATTTCGTAAAAAAAAAAAAAAAAAAACATATCTATGTTGACATATGTTGAATTCTGGCTCATATCATAATTGAAGTTTCTAAATTTGAGTATTTTATATTTTCATCCTTTATTTATTGACACGGTCTCATTCAAACACAAATAGATTATTTAAACCTGTGAATGCAGGTTGATCTGAATGTAAAAACAATATTAGCCTATTGCTATTTTTTATTTACAGGGATCAAATATTGTGTTGCAGTGAAAGAAATGTATAACTCAAACCCAGTCTGAACTTCGCTGTTGCTGTCTGCAAGTATAGTTCAGGGGTTAAATAATCAATGTGAGAGGACAGAGGAGACACACAGGAATGTATGAATATGTTTTACATAAACACCCATAGATAATGCTCCCACAAGCGCACAAACACTGAAACATATTAGCATATTCAGTCACAGCTACAAACTCAAAGAAAAAAAAGTTGTTTAACCCTTTCTTGGTGCTATAAGATTAGGTTTATATCTCCTTTACCATGAAATCAGAATCTCTCTGGCGACTTAACTTGTTACTTGACATTAAGTAGCTGACGTGTCGACCAGCCATTAGTAGCCCATTGGATCTGACCCAGCCTCTCACCTAAGGACAAATGATTGATTTCAGCATTTCGTGAAGAAAAGCAATCCAGCATTATAATTCAAGTCCATTTTCATTCCCAATGCAGGCTTTTCCCCTCTGTTCTTTCAAATATCAACGAGACATCCTGTCATAGATATTAGCGAACATCATTTTTGCCTTAGCCTGACTCTTGTAACTCCCAACACTTAAGGCTCTGACTACATTGAAGCAGTGTCAGAATAGTTCAGCACCACAAAAGTATTTTGTTAAGAAAAACTGTATGAACCAATATCTGTGAACAAAGAAACTATCGCCTTTACATTAAGGGTACCAAATAGTCATGAGACATACACTAATGAAAGGGAAGTAGAATGACACTTGAAAAGAAGGTGTGGAGTCACTTTTCTGTGAACCATCCTTCCCAATTTGCATCAAGACAAAAAGAAAAAAAAAGACAAACATCCAGGCTGGCTGTTATCCTTCCAAAAGCATGTTAAAGCCTCGAGTGGAGCATTTAATAAAGCATAAAATATTTTGGCATTGTTGTCTTTTATAGGTAATTGTTTGTCTAATGCAGGCAGAATAAATGTCTAGAGCATTTCCAAGCACTCAAAGATTATCTCGCCTCCCCTCTGTGCTGCTATCCATAGCGTTCATCCTGAGTACACTGGGTCTCTGAAGACTGCACTGTGAGACATTTAGAACACAATGTAAAGCGTGTCTGTCCCTGTTGGGGATGTGAGTATATTTCAATGTGCACATCTATGTCACGTACACAAGACCTACCAATACTGACAGAGGGGATATCTCCACAAGAGCATTTATACTCCAGCATCTTGTGATGTGTTTGTTTATCAACACGCTGCACTAAAATTTGCGTACATTTTTCCGATCGGCAAACTGATACTTATACCCACCTCATCTCTCTGCTCCGTAGTTTCAAGTCTTATTTGCGTCCACTTCCCCTCCCACTCTAAAGACATTTTCAATTGTCCCCATCAACCCAAGCTCTATGATCGGCTTCCGTGATGCAAAGCTGTGAGGGTTGGTGCTGAGCAGTGTCCAAGAAAATCAGAGACACCTCCGATTTTAGGAAAATTTAATGGACAGCCTTTTCATTTTCAGAATTCATGTTTGAAAACAGATGGATTTAAAGCATTTAAAACGAGTCTTTGTGTCTGAACATTATGCGTGGCGACTGCAGTGAGTGAGCCTTTCTAACGAGCTGAAATCTCTCCTTTCACTATGTGTTTGGAAGGCTTCGCAATCATCCATAACAACAATCTGGCCGCCAGTGAAATCATAGCTTAAGATAACCTTTTACTGCCCAATATTTTAGCATATAATAAGAAACAAGCACAAAACAAAGGGATGTTTTATCAATGCAACTGGACTGCTTGACTCCAGAGAGCTCTTCTTCAAAAAGCTCTCTGATCGATACATCGTGCCAAATGCTGTTTCTCTCTGCCCCTCATTAACTTTCCTCTTTCTCTCAACATTTTATTCCCCTGCATGTTCTCT
Source organism: Odontesthes bonariensis (assembly GCF_027942865.1). Classification (NCBI taxonomy): domain Eukaryota; kingdom Metazoa; phylum Chordata; class Actinopteri; order Atheriniformes; family Atherinopsidae; genus Odontesthes; species Odontesthes bonariensis. The sequence goes on from NC_134521.1 coordinate 21,963,439, forward strand.
CTGTTCTGGGATTCCTCCTGTGCCCAAATCCCTGTCTGTGCTTCTTCCTACACTGTGCTCTCCCCCTCTTTCTCCTTCCTCCTGTCTTTTCGTCTCATGGGTGGTGTGTTGGATGTGCTGTGGGTGGGAGTTATGCACTATAGGTCGTAAGGATATGAAAATATTTTCCTAGGCCGCAGAGTTCACAAGGCTAAAATGCACAGAAAACACCTGCCTCCAAAACTGTGACACCCACCAGACCAACCAGCAACGTTAGCGCTAAGTGTCAAATTCCCTCTATAAGAAGAACAAGAAAGATTGAGACAGGTTTAGCCTATTCAAATAAAAAGAAAAGGCTTGTTGGTTTTTTTTCCAAAAGAAGGCAAATCTTGGTTAAAATAATATTCATATGATGGCTGAGCTCAAGTTTCAGCCTCTAAACAAAGCATGGTTTGGACAGAATGCATAAGATAGCCAGAGAGTAATGTGGGAACGTGTTTGTGACCTCAAGCCGAAACAATGACATCCTTTATGCATATCCTGTTATCTGAAAATGACTAGAAATCATTTCTGTGGAATACAATATGTCATGTCATATGATCTATATGTACTTTATTGTAGCTATTCTAGTTTGTAGTCCAAATGCAGTCCAGCGTTGTCGATACAATGTGAAACTATGTTATATTTGTGTGGATGATGAGAGTGCCAACTAAGCCTGATTAAGATTAGCTTCGCGATTTGTTTGTGCATTACGATGACTCATCATCGACCGGTGGTGTCCATATTTCTGTCATTGATGATTTAGTTTGACAGTAAGAAAATGTAAAGAATATTGGAAGCAATATAGTAGCATGTCGTCCTGTTTTGTGTTTTATGTCTGTTGTATGAACCTTTGAAATTACTAAGATTTTGAATGAATAGGTTTACATGTACTTTTTGTAAGTTATGAAAATGCTGCTATTTGATAAGTAAACTATACAAAATATTTTAGTTGAAAAGATGTCTGGTCTGTTGATTAGAGACATGCTCTAAAAGGATGGAGCATAAAACGAGGTGTATAGAATACTATACAGTATTGGTAAGATAGTAAAAGTAATAATAGACTCCATAGTACGACCTGTGCCAAACTAGACCTCCGCAGCTTCTGAAATTGTAGATGTGCGATCAAATGTTAGATATCAATAACATGTTTAGAAGTGCTGATCAAGTGCCAATCAAACATTGTCTTTTAAGTTAAGAAAAGATAATCAAATACATTACTTAAGAAAACAAAGGACAAAGAACTTTTTGTGCATTGTTTTATCCCATAGGTACATAGAGTAAGAGTTAAAGATTGTGATTTTTATGGATCCATGTTGTTTTACACTCCATGCATCCCTTGTGTGTTTGTTTGACCTGTGGCTTTAGTACTGCTGTTTTCTCACAAATGTCTCTATAGGCCAGCATGGACTAAGCATAACATGTTATAAGCATTCATAACATAGCCATTAACAATCAAAAATGTGTTTGTGGAGTTAGGTGTTATCTTTTTGCACGTCTTCTATTGCATGGTATCAAAGTAAATTATGGAGGAAAAAAAAAGTTATAAAAATCTGCGAGGTCTCTCGCAACATTCAAAGACATAACACTGCATGCGGTCAAATGTAAAGCTCTTAAGTTCACTCGCCTCATGTTAAAGAAATGTTGTTGGGGTTTTTTTTTTTTTTTTTAATGTTTTGAGTTGGGAGGGAGCTCATTATTGTCATGTTGGCCCGAAAAAAAGAGAAAAAAAGACACAAACACACGAAAACACACATCTGAGATCAAATTTCTCATCAGACAAGTTCATCTCTCGAGCCATCGTCAGAGAAGCTATTTAGCTTTTTAGGTCCAGTGAGGAGTATTAAAAATGTGAAACAAGCAAACGTGGAAATGTTACTCAGTGCATTGGCTCCTTGTGTTTTTAGGATATCAGGCAAGCGTTTCTTTTACAAGCAAGTTGAACCTCACATAACCCGTCTCATATTAGTTTCAGATGTTTCATATGTCACAGCTTGAAAGCCCAGATCTAATATATGAATGTACCCATTTACTCTTTTCTTCTTTTTTTTTTTTTTCAGTTCTGTCGAATGTTTATCTGTCTTTAATGTAAATTCAGGGCAGGAATGTTGAATACATGTAGAATTAATATCTATGTCAATAACATACTTCAGCTATAGTCAGGTAGGCCTCACACGGCCACAGTCATGAACCAGACATGTTAACACAGCTTCCGATTCGCTGTCAACATTATCTTGTTTGTTTGGTGTTACAAAAATGCACTTTACTGATCAGTGGGTCATATTGGGTGTGACATGAAGCAAACTGTGTTGGCTTTCCACAGCTGATTTGTTTTTGATTTTCTCGCCATCCTTTGCTGTTGATCTGATGTTACGTTTGTTTATTTATTATTCCCTGAATCTGTTGGGTCTCAAGAATGATGGAAAGGGCTGGAGTCTCGGACAAAATAGAAAAAGTAGCACCCGTTTCCTCTCTCAAAGGCTTCTGTCACATTCCCTGCAGCAGAGGTCTGTGTCAATCACTGAGTGCTTTGTTTTGAACCAACACGTGAAGCCACTTTGTCCGTTTTTCTTTTCGAATTGCAAATTAGATATTCTTTTTATTTCGCTAGCAAATTGGTAATGAAGCACTGAGCGATGAAGGTTCAAGGTCTGGCTTATATTACAATCAGATCTAAGAGACATGATCGGCACCAGCAAAACGAAGAATGCCTCTGCCACCTCATCATGATGAAAACCACAGAGGAAACCTCTGAGTAATTAAGGCCTAGCTACATGAATGATATATCTGTGCCATTGTTTTGTGTCTCAAATCCCTGTCGTTGCAATTACTTCTTCACACCTGAATGCCAGATGATCATTCCGAAAGTTGTCATGTTTGTTTTATTTTCACTCCAAATGAATTCTGGACATTCATCCAACCCCACGGAGCCCGTTCACAAGAAGGCTAGAACTGGTTACAAATGCTACAAACTGGCTAAGGCTGCTCGCTCCTTTCTTTAAACCAATTCTACCTGAGTCTTGCTCTCTCAGTATACACGGTATCACAATTTGTGTTTCACTTCACTGAGCACCTGCTACTGTGTCCACCCTTTAAACGGGTTAAGGTCTTTCTCGGCTCTTTCGTCTGAGAAAACATAGGATTCTTTGCCAACCACACATGAGGCCATTTTTTGTCTTTGACCCTCTGAACCTCCCATGAACTTTGTTGACCTTCTTCATCCCCAAGAACTCATATATGTGTTGGAGATTTTACTGTCAAACTCTGCAAGACTGTTTCTTTTGTTTTCTGGTTATCTGAACTATTCTGCAAGGTTGATCGCTTGCTTAAGTGTAAACTGAGGAAAGCATGCCAGTACCTTGCATAGACTCTCATGCCATTTTCTTTCGGGGTTCGGTTTTACGCTGTTTGACCTCTGTTCGTTTCATCTCAGAAAAAAAAAATGGACTGACAGCATAAGATCAAATTTTTCCAACGTAATCAAAGTGATGTTTTGTTGATTGGGTATATTTCTCTTTGACAGTAATGACAAGAGTTCTGTCTTTCATTTCTGACAAGTGAGGAGAATCTGAAAGTCCACAGTGTAAACTACTTCAAGGGCTTTCTAGGAGAGCATTTGTATGTCTTTTAAAAATGGCAAAAAGATGAAGTCCTTCGAAGATGTTCAGACAGAAAAATGCCTTCTTGTGCCATTCTATAAAAAAGTGTGAAAGCTTTTCATGGCAAATATTTGTCAGCAAGAGTGCCAAATAATTCCATACTGAGCCAAAAGGCAGCCAGCCTGCATAACTGTTAGATCACCGGAATGGTTATGTCCCATTTCCACTCCCCTTGAAAAACATCACCCTAATCGTACAACGTTTGAGCTCATGCACCATTATTGTTATGCTGCCAGTCTGTTTTCTGCTTTTGTCAGAAACATCTTAGAAGCAGTATATTTTCTAAACAATACACTGTTGATTTAAAAAAAAAATAGAAAAAAAAAAGACAACAGCTACTATGGTGAGGGAATGAGAGGATTTTAAGTGTCATTGTTTTTCTTAGTTTATTTGAACATTATTCATTAATAGATTTAACGGTAATGACTATTTAATGTAAACTGTAGTAATGTGTTTGTAAAAGAAATTCAGTGAGTTGTGTTTTATGACTCGTGGACTACCAGTGAAGTCAGCATTTCAGTGTTAATAATTGAATTGTTTTTTAAAGATTATTTTTGCGACGGCAACAAAGAGTCATTATAAATGTTCATTTTAACATCACTTGTCTTCTGTTCCTTTTATTCTCCACCTCATCCCTCTGCTCTGTCTTACATGAGTGAACAGTGAAGTGCTCATATAAGCGCAACCAGTTCAGTTTCTGGACATCTGAATCTGAGCTCATATTAAATGTGAACAAGGATATATTTACATGGACACAGTGCTCGCATGATGAGATATGAGGTTAAGGTGCATCAATTATCCGATAATAGGCAACATGAATGTCACACCTGGTACATATAGATTTAGATGGGAGAGCAGGCTGTAAGATAATGGATGTTTTTTATCCACACTGCAACTGCGGCAGAGCCGATCAACAAACGTTTACTTTTAACTGGTTAAGCGTTAAACATTTGCTTCCTCTGTGATTACATTTTAGATACTTTCAGTTTGAGCTAAAGAAACTGAAAGATTGAGAAATTCAGTCCACTCTTTTAACACCTATATGTGTATTCAGATTAACTGGCCTCACAGACTGATGAGGTTACTCTTTCAGGAACACACATACAGTACGCATCCCAGCCAGAAAACACATCTAATGAGGTAACAGGCAGCAACGTCTGCTTGTATGTATGTGTTTAGCATAGTTTTTGTTTATTATATTTATAAATAAGGTTGGGAACGATTTGAATATGATCAAGTGTGATCTTATGGATTTTGGTGCTAATCAATTCCTCATTTTGATACATTTGGAAACAAATTGGAGGGCAGCGTGGGGTTCAGTATCTTGACTGAGGGCCTTTCGACAAGATACTGGAAAGATTGCTGATCGAAGGAAATTAGTGATCGAACAGCGATAATCTGATTGAAGGACAAGCATTCAAGCTCCTGAGCTACAGCCCCCCGCCACTGATTCATCCAGTAAAACACAATTAGTTCAGTACAATAGATTTATTATTTATTTCAGATTTATTCATTTTTAGATCAAAGTGGTGAACCAATGGACAGACCGGTGATGGCCTCCACACAGACACAGTCCCAATAAGAAATCCAGTAATTACCTCCACAGAGCAGAAAACTGTGAGTGGGCATTCGGGCAGTCATAGTTCATTCAAACTCTTCACCAACACCGTGCAAAGAAAAGAAAAGGCTATTTGTGTCTGTGTTATACGGTAATACATCAGCTCTGGAGCTGATAAACCTTTATTGTTCGATCAAGCTGATCAAGGAGGAAGCTCCAGACTGGAAGCTGACTAATATGCAGTCAAGCAATGCAAGCTGATTCAAGTGTAGACCCAAATACACCATCATTAATCTAACTATTGTTAAAAGGGAGATGAACTGCATGTTACTTCAACTGGAATATAACAAGGTTTATTCATGCTTATTAATAAAAGTAAATGAAAATAGATGAGCTTATTTACAAGTAAAGCACTGCTAAATCATATATTTTATGTAACTATATTTGACAAGATTACAATCAAACTCTGATATTCCCAATCACTTCATCAGAGCTCCAGTTTCCAAATCTAAATCTGAAATCGAACCATCGTATGTTCATATGTACAATTCTTGCTTGTCTTGTAGACTGTAAACTGATTATTTAGTGCTCCACATAAAAAATCTTGGCTGTAATACAACCAGCATGCCTTTCTATAGGTTCCCTTTTTTAAATGAGTTTCTTTGATTTACTTCGAGATTTTTATGTGCTACACCCATAAAATTCCACTTACTTCCCTGGCAGCACAATCATGCTTGTGTGTACGAAGTTTGGCCTCAGATTTGAGTCCAGTTCAACTTCTGCATCATGACTTTTATGTATTGACAACCATGAGCCATCCGGCACACAGCTATTCCTCCTACGCTGTTTGACCTTGTTCATTATCAAGCAAGCACATTCGGAAGGACACACACACACACACACGTATATTATGTGCTGAAGCTTTAGTGTGAGTCTTTTTCTTTTCAGATTCTACATACTAAACAGTACAATGCATTTAATTAGCATCTTTGAATTTGATCGTTTCGGACCAGAATGTCAAATTAAGAAATGCTTTCAATAGGAATGTTGTTCTATCTGCGACCAGAATGCTGTTAGCACATATAGACCTTTAAATGTATGTAGAAAAAAGATGACTACAAATATTAGATTATTGCCATGATGAAGAAAAAACTGAATATATATATATATTCAGTTTTTTTGCCGTGATGAAGAAAAAAATTAATATATATATATACCGGTATTCAGTTTTTTCTTCATCATGGCAATAATCTAATATTTGTAGTATATATATACATACATTTAATATATATACATTTGTATATATATGTACATAAATATATACATATATATGTACATGTATACATAGCAGTTATGTCGCATGGTCAAAACTGTCTGCAAGTGAAAATACTCATGTAAAGTAGACTTATTACAGCAACTCTTGTACTTGTGATCTTATAATGCTGATATGAAACTAAACAGGATTTACCAAAATGTATGAGTATCCATTTCTGATAAGACATAATTGTTTTTCCTTTCTTTTTTTGTAACTGCTCTGAGTTTCCAGGGTTATGAAAGTTTATTGCTTTATTTGTCATGTAGATGGTTCTAGAAAATCTTTGAATTTCCTTCTGGATGCCTCTATGTAAAATTAAGTGAAGAAGATGCAACGGCAGATGGACTTGCCTCATCTAAAGTTTTGCCTGTACCTTGCATAACAATTATCAGAATGCCTGATTAACTTGCAAATATTGCCTGGCATTTCCATATACCTGCAGTCAATGGAAACAGTAAGCAATCTGAGGTCACTGGTATTTGTTAGGTCGTTGGAATGAGTGAGCTCTTCTGTCTAATCCTCAACAGTTGATCATAATGCCAGGTCATGATGAAATATCTTGTAAACTGATAATGTCCATTTGGTGAATCTACAAAAAAAAAAAAAAGCATTTTCAATGTAAATAATAATATATTCCACTACCTGTATTGATCATTTACTGTCCATTCTACTTTTTCTGAAGCATTTTAGACCAGAAGCACCTTCAAAACATTGTAAAAGCAGGAGAATAGACACATATTTTCGACAGTGCAGCAATGGAGTGAAGTCGTAATGCAAGATTTTCCGCACATCTCAACCCAGAGGATGGCTCTTTCTTTCCTACCTTGAAATGAGGAGTAAAACCCTGCAGTGGTATACATTTAAGGCACATTTGATTCCTGCTGTGAGAGAAGGTAGCAATGGGCTTGAATGATAAAATTGCGTTGTCAAGGTAACAGGTTGGTCTGAAGACTGCGAGTATGCCATATTGGTGATGCTCCTATACAATACTTCACCATGCAGCCTTTGGAGTATTGAGCTACGTGAGCTCTGCATTTCACTCTCACCAAGTCAAGCAGGTAACTGCAGATGTAATGTGCCTTGCATTCATAATTCAGAGATACTTAATAGTCAAACTGTCCTCATCAGTATAATTGAGATTATTCACTGCAAATCTCATTTGCAAAAACTAAATTGTAGCTGTCGGAAACCTTGAGATGGCACAGTGATTTCTTTCAAATGATGAATGAAGAAGAGGGTGGAAAGTGCTGGAGAACAGAGATACACCGAGGCGCCCTTTAACATAGCTCCTGAAGTTACCATGGATACCTCCATTTCATGGATGGAGTAATTTTAGCTGGAGTGGGATCTGAAGGAAACATGTCACTGTTCTACCACTCCACATCAGCTATTATCACATCTTAAATATCAGGTTACACTATGTATGCATTGAAGCAAACGCACTCTAAATGTGTCAGAGTTAATGCTTTATTTTCAAAAGCTATTGTACTGAAAAGTGTGGGGTGACAAGACATCATGAGTGCAACACAGTGCACAAACATTCACATATGAGGGGCTTTTGTTTGCAAGAGTAAAAGTGAGACAGATACCAGTGATGCAATACCTTACCATAATGTACATATAATTTAGTAACCAGTAAAAAGCCAGTAAGACAATCAATCTTACAGTTTTGCAGATTATTTCTTCACTTTTTAAAAAATAAAAATCAATAATTATATATTTTTATATCACATGAGGTTTTGTGATGTACCAGCCTTTAATAGAAAGACTCATGGATATGTTCCCTCTGTATTTAAGAAGCCTTTTTCTGTGCTTTGCTCGAGCAGAGGATGGCGGTACCATGATTTATCAGCTACAGAGGGAGCAGGCGAAGTGTACACTGTCAAGGCAACCATGACAGTGCTGGCCGTGGGTGATCAAGAGAAGTAGTTTTGTTTAAAAACATAAAAGCTCTCAGAGAAGACACAGCAGTGAGTCAGAAAGTTAGAACACATATCTATACATAAACATGTAAAATTAAAGTAAAACACCTGTGTAAAACCTATTCAAACAAACTGTGATAAATGCGTCAAGGGAAACTGAATAATATTTTAAAGGTTATAAGTTAAATTTAAGCAATCTCATTGCAGAAGATGTTTGGAATATCAGCTTGTTAATCAAATGATAACAAAAAAACATAAACACCTGTCCACATTTAGTAATTCAAATAGCAATGTTGTGGCCCAACGTCTACTAAAAGATTTATACTGAGCTTTACGAAGGACAGTGATCTCAACCATGCAAAAGTGGTTATATTTAGATAATTAGAGACGGATCTACATTTATGTACATGGCTTGCACCCAGAATATTTGCATAGTGGACGCAGAAGATACACGTGTGTGCAGCAATTCAGCCTGCAAACGCTCTCTGACCCCACCTACTGGTGTTATTCTGCACTTACATGCAGCATTCTTAGATCCACCACTTAAATTATTTGTCTCCAACGCTTTTCATCCCAGTTTCCATATATTTTGGAAAGTAAAAATACATATTTCCAGAGATGTAAAGGTCACAAACAGATTAGACCTTTATTCACTGGTTAATCTTAAATCAAAAAAAGTTGGGGTGATATGGAAAATGCGAAAAAAAATTAAATTTGTAAAGGAAGAAACAAGTACATAAAACAATTCTTACTTTTACTTTGACTTTTATTCCAATGCAGACAGTATGAACCCAAGATATTTAATGTATTTTCATGGCATTTCCTTATTTCATTAGTTAATGTTCATTCCAATTTTACCAGACCTGCAACATATTCCAAAAAAGTTGGGACAGTACAGCTTTTACCTCTTTGAAATGTTGCTATTCCTTCTTGTGGCACTTTAAAGATGTTCTGGCATTGAAGATAGAAAGCAATTAAATGTTTCGTTCCATGTAATTTTGTATTTTCATTAAGAAATTCTTCAACATTCTCTGTTGGCAGCAGGTCAGGACTGCAGGCAGGACAGACTACCCTCTTCTCAATCAGCCTTTCCCTTTTAATCTATGCAGAATGTGGTTCAGCATTGTCTTGTTGAAAAATACACAGATGTCCCTGGACAAGATGTTGCCAAAGATGCAACATATGTTGGTCTAAAATCTAAATGTACTCTGCATTAAACCAAGCACTGATACGACCCCACACCATCACAGAGCCTGGCTTTTGGACATATTGCTGGATGGTCTGTTTCATCTTTGGTCAAGATCACACAGCTTCCATTTCAAATAAAAAAGATATATTGAATACTGAACAGACTGACCATAATACACATTTCCATTGTGTGATGGTCCATCCCAGATGCCCCTAAGCCCCAAACTGTTTTTTTTCACTGTACAGTTTTAGGCAGTATTTGTAAATGTAGCTCTGTATCTTACCACTTGACAAAGATTCGCCCTTACTTCTCAGGTGATTAAGTGACTAGAGAGGCTGTCTCCCTTTCCTGCATTTGACAAAACACCAGTTTACCTACAGAGCAAACCGCTCCACAGAGGACGGCAATCTCAATCGCAATCCATTCCACGCTGGAACATCTAGAGAATCCAGGAAACTATGACATACTCCTTCAACACAATCATACCTGACATCTTGAAAAATAAACTGCTGGATTTACACTCACCTCTCTACCTGTGCATGGATACAAGATTTCCTGACAAACAGACTGCAGGAAGTTAATCAGCCCCCACATCTCTTCCCCTTTCACGATCTGCACAGGGTCTCCACAGCGCCGTGTGTTGAGCCCACTTCTGTAAACACTGCACACCTATGACTGTACACCCTCCAACCCACTCCTAAAGTTTGCAGATGACACCACAGTAGTTGGACTCATCTCAGGGGGTGATGAGACTGGCTACAGAGAAGAGGTCCAGCAGCTGGCAGCGTGGCATTCAGCAAACAATCTGTTGCTGAACGCCCATTAAACTAAGGAGGTCATCATAGACTTTAGAAGAGTCAGAAGGGACCATGCCCCCTCCTCATTAACGGCGAGAGTGTGGAGAGGGTGTCCTCATACAAGGTCCTGGGGGTCAACATCTCAGAGGATCTCTCTTGGTCGATAAATGATGGCTCTTGAACTTTAACAGCCACATTAAATCAATAACATCAGCAGCTTTTTACCATCTAAAAAACATTGCCAGAATCAAAGGAATAGTGTCTAACCCAGACTTAGAAAGACTGATCCATGCGTTTGTCTCCAGCAGGTTAGACTAATGTAACGGCCTGCTCACTGGGCTCTCTAAACGGGCTGTAAGGCAGCTGCAGTACATCCAGAACGCTGCTGCTTGAGTCCTGACTAGAACCAGGAAATACGACCATATTAGTCCAGTGCTCAGGTCTCTGCACTGGCTTCCTGTCGCTCAGAGAATAGACTTTAAAACAGCTCTGCTTGTGTACACGTCTCTTCATGGTCAAGCGCCAAAGTACATCTCTGGAGTTTTAGAGCTAAATGATCCAACTCGGAGTCTGAGAACCTCAGGGAGGGGTCTCCTGCTGGTGCCCAGTCAGGACTAAACAAGGTGAGGCTGCGTTTCAGTTTTATGCCCCTAAAATTTGGAACAGTCTTCCAGAAGATGTGAGACAGGCCTCAACTCTGACAATGTTTAAATCCAGGCTGAAAACAGTTCTATTTAGCTGTGCATATGACAACTGAAAGTATTTTATCTGCACTCCTCGCTTTTTATTTTATTGATTAATGATTATTTTCATTTTTTATGGAATGTTATTATATGCCTTTTGTGCTTTTATGTAGCTGTAAAGCACTTTGAATTACCTTGTGTACGAATCGTGCTCCACAAATAAACTTGCCTTGCCTCTTGATGGCAGTTCCATCTAAGTGATTGGAGAGCAAGGGTGTCCAGCTTCTCCAGCATTGAAATTCTTTGAATCATCACATGCAATGTAGAGGAAAAATATGTGAATCCTTTCCAATTTTCTAACACATCCATTGACTAACTAGTGCTCTTCTGCCCATCTTTCCTCTTTAAATATGATTCTAAGATCCTACACAATTATGGGCTTATTGCTTCCTAAATGATCCTATTACAGAGAATAGGATTTTGTCAAAATAAATGAAAACACGACTGTCTCTCCCTTCTCATTAAGTCGCGTTTAATTATTCAGTATGGGGTTCGATCATTCTTAAACCTGCCTGAACACCACAGGCAAATCTTCAGAGAAATTGTTGGAGATTTTTAACAACACTCCAGTTAAAACGGGCATGAAAATATTCCTCTCCAAAGATGTTTTATTCATAGATTAAAGTCAAATTGAATGTCTAATTATAAGGAATAACTTGTAGTATATGACATCCTGTTGAAGCCTTTGGAATCATTTGCAGTGGCTCTAGAACTGGGACCAAGCAAAGTTTAAGGACTTTAACTTTAGCAACTCAGCCCTATACTGTAGCTTTACTGGCTGCTAATTGTTTGCTGGTAGGCATTATTTCTACCTGAAATCAGGTATAAGTCATGAAGAGATTCCTTCTTTGTGTTTGATATCATATCAGCACGGTAGAAAACTGTTTGCCACTTCCAATTAGCATCACCTGAGTAACTTGACAGCTGACCTTAAGTAACCCAGCATGACCCCAGGCCAGCGTCAGCCTCAGACAGAATACAAGACATGAAATACAACCCTGTAGTGGCTGCGGGTAAAACTTCACAAAATAGAAATGAAACATGGCTCCTACGTTCACTACAATTATCCTGTTGTTGCAGATACTGATAGCTGACACTGTGGAACGAATAGCTGTGATCTATTTCACAGAATGATTGGGAAAAAAAAATTCTACGCCTGGGGAGCATCTGAAAAAATGATCAGTATACTTGTTTGTAATTGTCTCCAGTCTGGTAATAGCTGTCCTGATTTTTAAAAGATTCATTCAGCATCCAAAGGTTACAAGTTGATTGCAAGGTAGATTTTTGCTTTTTTTTGTTCTGAAGTTGCTCTTGAATGGTTTTGAGCTCTCAAAACGCACAAACACATATTTGGAGAACACTAACTAATTTTTTTCATTTAGTATCTCGTCAACAGAACTGTTGCCACATTTGTAGGTTGCTTTTTTAAAATTAAGATTGTTCAATTATTACGTTAGATTTGGAAATAAAATATGAAATGCAAAATGCTCTGAAGAGGACATGAACAGAAATGTGGGAGTTTGATGATGTCCCACTAGTGAAAATTGATCTGGAGCTGCTACATATATCAAAGCTCCTCTTTCTAGATTTTTGCCTTTAACAAGTTTGCTTCTGTGCATAAAGAAGGTTTAATTATTTTTGTTGTAAATGTAAAATCTTGTCTTTACACATGCCATTTTGGCTACAATGATTTCTAAACTTTTCTTGTAAGCATGAAGTTGCTCCTTGCACGTGTCTGCTGATAGTTTTTTTTCTTTTTAAACTCTTCTATAAATACTTTAAACCAGTAAGAACTGATGTAGCATAAATGTGCTTTTAGCTTTCAACCTTAATGAAAAGTGAGTGTTGCATTATCTTTTTCAGGACACACAGATCACGATATTTAAAAAAAACAAAAAAAACAAGGTGCAGTCCAACTGCATTTTGTTTTGTTTCTTAAAGACTTTTTTGTTCACCTAAGTAGAAAATACCACGAGGACAAGGAAGATAAATTAAGAAGACTTTGCCTTACACAGCAAAATGAAAGAAACTGAACAAAAATAGATGTTCATTTGGCCAATTGTACTAAACAGCAAATAGTATAGTCCTTTATCGATTCAAAAACAACTGGGGTATATTTTGTTAAATAAATGTGTGTGATTTTACGTTAGTATGACACTGCGCGTCCCCAAAACAAACACTGAAGAGCCCGACGCTCACATTTTCGACTTGAGGATACCTCTAAAACCACCGTCAATGTGACCAGACAGTATAAAGAGATGATAATTAGTTTGCTGTCCCCGTGTATGCGTGGGGTTCTCTCCGGGTACTTCCTCCCACCGTCCAAAAACATGCATGTCAGGTCAATTGGTGTCTCTAAATTGTCCCTAGTGGTTGTTTGTCTCTGTGTGGCCCTGTGACACTGGCGACCTGTCCAGGGTGTACCCCGTAGACGTGTACCCCGTCTCTCGCCCGATGACTGCTGGGATAGGCTCTGGCCCCCTTACGACCCGACCGACGGATTCAGCGGGTATAGAAAATGGATGGATGGATGCAGGGGCGAGGCTAGGGTATTTTTAGTGGTGCCAAGGCATCACCGTGAGATAGCTGGGCACCCCCTGGCTCAGCACATTTTTAAAATATTATATTATGCAAAAACACATTTTTTTCAAGGATGCCATATTTTAGTGACCATTTTATTTATTTTCTAGCATTTGTTTTTGTTTTAACTCTTTACTCCCAAAATAAATGTTCAGTTATCTTTCAATATTTGTCTCAGGCTCTCTGTTATCCCTGTCAAGCCACAGTCTTTTGAAATGAAGAGGTCAAAATTGAATGTTGTAGGGGAACTACTCAAAGCAAAACTAATAAGGCTCCAAAATTTATAAATGTACTAGTTCGCCTCAATTAGTGAGAAATAATGTGCCTCTGTGGGCACTGGGGGCTGGGCACCCCTAAAGACCAGATCCTAAAATCGCCCCTGGATGGATGGAATCTGTATTGCAGCACACTGAACTTTTACATTACCTTTTCTGTAAGCCAAATGATAAGCGGAAATAAGTCTGAGGCGTCCTCTCGCCGCCCAGTTTTCTATGCAGCGTCAGTTGAGGCGTGTACACGGACCCTCCTACCAACCAGTCGAGTTTAGTGGAGCTCCCGCAGGCTTGGACAAACATCCAAAACGTCGAACTCTTCAAAGCACAGCCGCCACACGGTAAATACAGCTTAAATATCGAATTTTGTCAAATGAGATTTGTCTTTAACACAAACATCAGTTTGGATTAGATTGTTAAATCCGGCAGCGCCAGGTTTAGCTGAATTAGACTGTAACGTAGCTAAGTTAGCTTAATGACAGGGAAGCTAACGCTATAGTTTAATTGGCTGCTTGACGGTAAGTACGTCCAGTCCTAAATTTTGTAATGTTGCACTATTAGGTTGCACAGTTTAGACGGTTTTAATGCTACCTAACAGCTGAAGCTGTCCAGAAGACTGGGTAACCAGATAAAATGCTAAACTGTGAGCATGACAGCACTATATCTTGCGTGGAGATGAAAACATGGAAACTTTACAGTAATGTGGATGTTACTTAACTTGCGTTAAGGTGCGAATATGACGTTATAAAGTAATGAGGTGCCATGAAATCCTTTACTTAAAAAAAGCTGGTAAATGTTTCTCTGCCAGGGTGCGGCGTGATTTTCTCTTTTTTTTTTTTTTTTTTTAATTCTAATCCATAACAGGAAATCTTTTTTAAAAGGGTCTATGGGGTGTGTCTGCAACTGATTAGTGAGTAAGACAAAAAACAGGATATTATTACAATACAAAGCCAGACTAGAGCGGCTTAAACTTGCTAACATTTTCTAAGACCGAGGAGTGTGTTTTCACCACAATTTTCTTGGGATTTCTGAAATGTGGAGTTAAGCTCAAAATCCAGAAACCAATCTTAAATTTCATGTTCTTTTATTCACAGCTGAAAGACGATGTTCTTTGCCAAAAAATTCATCAGCGGCATTATAGATGTTGTCAGGTGAGAATCTGCGCAAATGATCTATTCATCCCAAAGCTGAGGGTGGTTTGTGGTTTAACCTCTTGATCACTGAATTTGTTTTTGCAGCAACATCGACCCGGAGCAGTTCGTGCCCTCTAACCCTGTGAGTATCATCCATTACCTGAGCAGCTTTATCTGCTTGCCACTGATGTGCTAACTGTGGATGATGGCGTTGTTTGTGATATTTGCTCATGCCTCTGCCCACAGCCTCCACCACGCAGGCCCGTTGCATACGCCGAGCATCATGAAAGTGATGAGGAGAAACAGTTTCGCCGAGTCTTCCAGCAACTTGCAGGAGATGTGAGTTCCCACCGGTACTCCTCTTTGTCTCTGAGGGGGTGTTTGCAGTGACAACACAATCTGTATTTCTCTCGATTGATACGAGAACCTCTGTTTCAACCTTGTTAAGAACCGTCACCTCGGTTCCTGTACAGCATTGGTCAGGCTTCTTCTTTTTGTTACATCTTTGTTATGTAGGACATGGAAGTGAGCCCAGCTGAGCTGATGAACATCCTGAACAGAATCATTGGAAAGCGTAAGATCTGTTTGCACTCGACACATTTCTTTCAGCCCACTCTTGTCCTCCTCCCTCTGCCGTGACACAGTTCTTAACTGAGTTTTCTCATGTCAACGCATCTTTAAAGATTTACACTCGCAGTGATTGACTTGTTTTAGACGGAGACCTGAAGACAGATGGTTTCAGCATTGAATCTTGCAGGAGCATGGTGGCAGTCATGGATGTATCCTTTCTATCATTTGTGGTCTTTACGTGTTGCATAATCCAGGTGAAGGGCTGACTGTGCCACATGAGCCACAAATGCATGTAGAAATACACCTTCGGCAAACAGAAGTTATCCGGTAGTAATACAACAGTTTAATTAAGCTTGAAGACTCATCTCTTCAGAGAGCATTTCCTATCCTAGCACTTACCCTGTACTTCCCTACCCCCCCTACTTCACTTTCTCTTTCTCTTTCTCTTTCTGTACTTGCCTCTATACATACACTCTTTTTCTACACTGTCACCTCTGAAAGAGTCTGACTAGTGGTTTCCTTCTATGTAGCTCATTGTTAGCTTTGATGTTAGCTGTAATGTTATATCCTCATTTGTAAGTCGCTTTGGATAAAAGCGGGATGCTGAATGCATAAACATAAACAGGCTGAAAACAAAGGGAACGAACCGCTGCTTGTCGTCCTTAATACTGTTTCAGAGCGACAGCACCGGAAAACTCGGCTTTCACGAATTCAAACATCTCTGGAACAATATAAAAAAATGGCAGGTAAGTACTGCAGGCCCCCTTTTTTTTTTTCTCTTTAGTCCCACACATCTGTTTCTGTGTTGCACAGTTACGTTCCTGTGGCCAATGTTAATTATCTACAGAAACGGTGAACACAGAAGAACGTGTAGCTGAAAAGATACAAAGCATGAGCTGATTTAAATATGCAGTGTGCCAAGCATTTCCTTTATTTGATTATCGGCTGTGTTTTTGAATAGACATAAATGTGACCAGCATACTGTGTTTACATAAATGTCCCGGGTGCACTGTGAAACGCATCAAAGATCTGCAGAAAGAAAAGCATGAATACCATATGTGGTCATTTGCATTTTAAGGAATTTCTCATGTAGCGTGGACCAAAGCGGTTGCCTCTACGATGTTGGCAGCTATCCAGACTTGTTGGAGGAACTGTTTAGTTTTTCCTTAGAATCTTTCTAGGTTGTGAATCGACTCCTCAAGAAACTCTCAGATGGCACAACTACTCGAAATACTTGTATTGTTACTGTTTAGGGCGTGTACAAGACTTTCGACGGAGATGGCTCCGGTACCATTGGTGCAGATGAGCTGCCAAATGCTTTCAGAGCCGCTGGTGAGGATTTGTTTCATCTCCCATTTACAGTTTTCCACCTGTAAGAACAGCCCCAAGTAAAGCTATATCTATAGATGCGGTGAAGGGATTTGCATGTTTGTAAAATAGAAAATATTCGATAACCAGGAATCTACTTTTATAGATTAGGTTTGTCCTAGGTTCTTAGGGATGATTTATCACCTCGTGATGGCCTGTGAACACTGAACTTAACGCCACTTGTTTGAATATGTTTGCAGCACTTCCCTAAGCCTACAGTACACGTATGTAACCTCTATAAGTGCTACTTTATAGTAACAGAGACTGCTTCCCTCTGTAAATCTCTCCCGCAGGGTTCCCTCTCAACGATCAGCTCTTTCAGATGATCATTCGCAGATACAGTGACGAAAGTGGGAACATGGATTTCGACAACTACATCGGCTGCCTGGTGCGGCTTGATGCCATGTGCCGTAAGTTTCAGACACCAGTCTCCGACTTAATTGGGTCTTTGTTGATGTTTTAAAGGCTTTACCAGAGTGAGAAGAACAATTGTCTTAAAGGTGTAATATCTGATCCTTTTCAGGTGCCTTCAAAACCTTGGATAAGGATAACAATGGGACTATCAAAGTCAACGTTCAAGAGGTAAAGTAATCTCGGTTATTGCAAATGTTTTGACTTAAATTTAGACTTGTGGAATCATTTGTGTGGTTCAGCGTTTTCTTAAAGTCATCTCTGCTCTTGTGTCCTTTCAGTGGCTTCAGTTGACCATGTACTCTTGAGTCCCAGTGAAATCTCTCCTACTTGTTTTATGAATCCACTTTCACCACATAGTACAAAATATTTTATCCGTAATCCAAACGGCTTCCTCTGTAACTCAGAAAGTCCCCTTGTTTATATCGAAAGTTTATGCAACTGAATTGTTGTGGGATACCTCACAGTTGTGCAAGTCAGAATTGAAAAAACCCAAGAAAATTTCAAAGCTGCACGCAGAGTGGTACCCACGGCTGAGGATCAGAACTAAATGTTCCCGTAAGGTGTGGACAGGAATGTTGCCCACGTGAACGAGGTTGCGTAAACATCATTGTCTGTTGTGTCATTCGTTCAGCTTGTTTAGGCATTTTCCCTGAAGTCAAAAATAGCATAAAAAAGGGACGGACCAAGCTCAGGATTCCTAACACCTGTCAATTTGTGAAAAACCTGATGTAGTATTGCTCTGTGGCTGGTTTTACAAAGACTATTGTGTTAGAGTGTTGACAATCTTATTTTTACTCTTTGGTTGTTTTCATGCTAACACTGGGCATTTTACAGTTAAAACAAAAATTCACTTTGTCTCCCTAAATGTAAAGCTTTAGGGAATATTTACACTTTCTGAAAACTCGGTGTCGCATGCTAGCAAAGACGAGAAAAGCTTCCTTCCGTCATCACTGCAAAAATATGTTCCATGAGGCGCTCGCTTAAAGAGTGACTAGAGATCAAGTGTGAAATGGCAGCTTGATTTGCAGTGTTTTGCAGCACAAATGGCCACCCACACAGTTATTTCCACCTGTTTAGAGCCCTCTCTGAAATGTATGGGTGTGCTTGGACTGCTTGAGTGACAACTATGCGTCTTTGCTACTGGCCTGTTAGACCTGCTGTGTAGGATGGTGTACACAGCTGAAGTCTCCTTTATATAAAGGATCCTTCAGAGTGAATTTTCCCGTCTGGCATGCAAAACTTCAGTCTTATCCAGTGACTTTATAAAACTAGCCCTAAGTGCAATAACCTGAGATTAAAGAATAAGCAACGCAGTTTTTTTCTTTAAAGCTTAAAGAATAAATGGGTAAATTGATTAATTATGTTACACTTAGAACTGACTTGATATTATATTAAGTTAGTTAACGTATTTAATCAACATAGCCACATCTGAGTACAAATACAAATACAAATACAAATATACAAGAGGCCATGCTTGTTTAGGCAGTTTAAAATTGTGCGATTTCATGTTCTGCACTGGGAATGAAACTCTGTCTCCGCTTACTGATCACTTTACTGTATGCTTTGGAAAAATGTCTGCCCCAGGCAACGTCAGCACAATGTGTGAGTCAATGATATACTGTGTGTGAATGCCACTATTGCATGCAGCTAAAGGTAGAGATGCCATTATTAAGGGTATTAACCTTGTCACAGCCACTAAACTGTTACTGGAAGTGCTTATGTCAAATAAATTTCTGTGCCATATTTGGAATAAAAACCATACACTGAATATATGGTATCGGTCTCGTTCTTGACGGTGATGAATACATGATTAGTTTGAATCATTAAACGCTGACTAATAATTTCTCACTCAAGCTGAGGTGAAGGCTGCCTCCAGACCATTCAGAATCTTTGATTAGTTTTCAACTTGAAATATAAACCCCTTTTATTGTGTGTTACCTATTCCTCCCATTATTAAAGGATATATACAGTTTGGATAACCTGAAAACTGGTGCAGTGGTGCTTGGAGGAATAAGTTTGAATGCGATCCACATGAGAGGATTATCATTTTTCAGGGTGTTCAGGTTTAGTTATCATCCTCCTCACTAAAGGTTTTATTGGCTTATTAAAGACATTTCCAAGCAAAAACGTGGTACATAATTTTGCATATATGGAGGAACTGACTGGCAGAAATACAAAACAAATGTTTAGAGCTGAGCCCAGACGGAACTGTGGTTGTTGACTAAGTATGATAGACCTAACCACAACAACAAAGTATAATTCTAAATAGTAATTAGCATTGTTTGTCCAGTTTCTCACGTTTAGAATGGGCAAAATTGCATGAAAACCCATGAAGAATGAGGCAAGTTAGTGTTGATTTTTTGGAGACCGCATGCATGGTGGCAATGTACATCAGCTGCCAAAAAAGAATCCTATGTTTTGTATTTACATTCAGTGTAAGCATAGGAGAGGTCTCCTTCACAATGCCGCATACGCAAGTCTTATCTGAGCATGCGCGACTCACCTCGAACGTTTGCGTTTGCTATTGCGCATACCACACCGGAAGTAGATCTTCTTCTTCAAAAATAAAGGCGCCTTGAACATAATTGTAGGAAACAAAATTCACAACGTTTGTGAATTAAACGAAAGAAAGGCAAAGTGAGAAGCATTGTTACGATAGCTACACAAGTCAATACTACAAGGGAATGTCGTCCTGTCATATTAATGTTGTTGTGTACGTCAATAGTATTAAAATATTTGCTGTTCCAAGCGAGCTAACGTCAACCGGATATAATTTGTTCAACGTTAGCATCATACAGGCTAACTTGATTATTGCTATCTTGTCGATTAGGAAGTTTTTCCTTACGTTTCTGAACCAAAACGTATCGCCTTTATTCTAGGGGCATGCTCACTGTCCCCTTAGCCGTCTTTGCCATTAATGAATACCATTTGAAGTGTGACTGCGTGAGTGAAATGCTTCATTAGCCTTTTCTCAACGGAGCATTAGCTAATGTAGCCGTGGTGCAGAGAGCTAGCCTTCTTAGTGGGTGTTGTTCTGTAACAGTAGACGACAGCTAGCTGAGGGTAAATTGTTATGTATAAAGGAAACGAAATAGTCTTCACTCGTTTAATTTATGGTTAGGAAAAGACATTCCCTTAAAACAGTTACGAGGGGTTTGCATGTAGCAAGCTAACTGCGTGAACTTAGTGACCACATATCGTCCATTGTTCATTCACTCTTGTCAGTGCAAGGAATGACAGTATTATCGGAACAGTATTCTTGCGGCATTTTCCTACTAACTGTAAGATATGTGCATTCCTTACAATTAAAATGTAACTTTAATTCTTAATCAAACCTAGCTAATGGACTAATTAAACGTGCTTAGCTGTTGAGCGTCAGCCGTACCATGACTACTAACTCGAGCTTTCATCATTTCATCAGGATGTGTTTTGCCCATAAACTCAGTCTGTAGAACAGGCAGCTATTTGTTAATGAAACAATAAATGAGTTGCATTCAATAACATTTACCATCCATACTTGCATTCTCTTTTACTTTGCCGTCAAGCAGACTGTTGTTCCTCAGACACACAGCTGGAGAAGCATAAAGCAGCTGGATATCTTTTGACGGCGTGTGTGGAGGATGTCTTCATCAATATACTACAACCAAGACAGTGTTACCCGCTTCAAGAAAAGAAAAGCTCGTTTTTCTTTCAGTGAAGTCCACATACTGCTGGATGAAGTGAGGAAGCATCGTATGGTTGTTGTGGGTATGTGTCTGCATATCACTTGCTTGTAAAGTTATCATTTCTGTTGATTAAAAAGATTGTGCTGAGAGATTTTGTGTCTGCAAACCAGAGAAGCGAACGAAAGCCTACACAAATGTTCTTTCTTGTTTTTATTTATTTATTTATTATTATTTTTTTGTGTTTGTTTTCCTTTAAAGGAAAATTTAACCGTGGAGTGCCAACAGACATGAAGAAGCGTACATGGGCAGAAATTACTGCACGTGTCAACGAGATTGGAGAGTGCCAACGCGAAATCATTGAGGTCATCAAGAAATGGTCTGACCTAAAGTGTGACACCAAGCGGAAAGTGGCTGCCATGCGGTCAGGGACAGTGCCCAACAGGGGCCTTAACTCGCGCCTTTCCCGCGACCTGAATCAAACTGAGAAAATAGTGCTCCAGATTCTGGAGATGAACAATGAGGACCAGAGCTCTGGCGACTTTGGTCCGTTGGGGGATGATGATGATGGGCCAGAGGAGGAAGAAGAAATGGAGGAGGAAGATATGATTGGAATGCAGAGTTCTCCTAATGGTGGGATGGACTCTATGCCTCCAACAACTTCCTACAGCATAAGTGGACTTGCACAGTCAGGTAGTAACAATGATACATATCTCCTACATTTTAATCTTTTACATGAAACATGGAAAGTTACAACACCTAAAAGTACTACATATTTGTTCCTTTTTTTTTTGCTCATAGGTGACTTATTTTTTAGTTTTTTATGGAGCATTTTGAGGGAAAATGCATAAAAAATACTTTGAATGTTGCAGGGGACTCGTCACAGCCAGCTTTTGATGTGCAATATGAAGTAGCTCCAACAGAAGGTGATTTGATAACCTTTTGATACAATTCAAGTAAGTGTCAAAACATTTGATTCATAAAAATCGCTAACGTGCAAATCTTTCTTTGTCTCAAGATGCTGAAACGACATTTGGCGATTCAGATGATGATCAAAGGGAAGATGTGCTGTCTTCGACTCCCGCAACGAAGCCAACAGAAGATCATCAAATTAACAACGGCATCCAAAAACAAGTACAACCTCAGACATCCTCTGGACCTTCGGCTTCAGCGGCCACGCTTCCGATGGCGGGTCAGCCCTCGCAAAACACGAGGGACGGCATACTGCAAAACGCATCGCTGAGCCTCCAGGAGCAGCATGCCACCAACATCCTGCTTGAGACTGTTTCACGCTCCCTGGAGCTTCTGTCGGAGTCGGTGCAGCAGCTGGCAGAGACTCAGCAGGAGTTTGTGCGCGAGTCGCTGCAGCTCCAGCGTGAGACGGTGCAAGTTCTCAGAGACTTCACGGGTGGAGCCATCGCTCTCATGCATGACAAACTGAACGGACGGCCGGCGTTATAACAACAGTGTCAGATGGAGGTGTTGAGTTGTATCACTGACGTGGCCCTCAGGTGCAGGAACACCTTTAAGCTCTGTTGGACACCACCTCTGCATATTGTACTTTTTGAGAGTACTTAACAAATCTTCTGTGGTTATATTTTAAAACTTTATTGGTAGAAACATTGCTCTGATGGAATTGCTTTCTGTGTGGTTACATGAAAGTGGATTGAGAAAATAACCAATATTAGCCATAATGAAAGAACATGGACAGTTGTTTTTTTTGTTTGTTTCGCTACTGAAAGTGGGAGTCCTACCACCTTTTTTTTTTATTCGGTGAACACCATGTTTAAAGCCTTTACGGTCTTTTAATGTGATTCTGGAAAGAACGAGTTTTTAGTTTTGGAAAGTCTTGAAATATCCACTTGAGTGTCATTTTGTTGTAGTTTTCTATTGCATCAGTGTCTGGAGATTACCACGTTGCACTGTAACGGTCGAGTGGACATCTGCACCCGACCATTATATGGTCCTTTATGTCTGAGCTAAACAAGGTGTGTTAGATACTGTAAGTGAAGAAATCGTGACTGTCTGATCTTTGTTTTTTATATATTACAAACATGAACACTTGAATATAAAGGTTTCAGTAAGTTCTTTAAAATATGGAATAAACCCTAATGTCGTGAAACAGCGGAGCTCATTTTCGCAGCTGTGAGTCTGTTGAATGCGACGTGCTCTAGTGCGCACCGAGGAGCTGCGATTTTTCCATTTCACTGCTGACGGCACATTTCAAATACCTTTTTGATTTTGAAGTGTTTCCTGCTTCGTAGGGTCAAAGTCCAAATGGGGAAAAATGTGGGAAACCATAAAACAACGGTGATGGTTTAAAGTAGAATTAAAAACAACACTAAGACTTAAGAGACTTCAGCTGTTTTGATTGATGTATGTACTAGAAGTGAAATATTAATTATTTTAAATCAAGCAGAGTCACCCATTGTTCTAATGTCTGACATTTTTCTATCATAGTTTAATTTCCTAACCATAGGAATGAGTCATGTTTATGCACTGTTTGATCCCTCATTATACTGAACGTGGCAATATATCATATGCTTGAATGAATTCTCCATACTATATCCTGAGGTGTGTATAAGTGTTAGTTAGATATTAGTGGAGAACACGCACCTAGTTTTGTCCTCTCTAGGAAGTACAATGTCATTTTGAATATAAAAACTATATAGGATATGAAAATCTGGTTTGTGACATAAATACACGCGGGGCACATTGTGCAATGTTTTAACTTCTCTGAAAAACATTGATTCAGATGGAGAGAAATGTCCTGCCAGTTTTGCAGAGCCACAGAAAAAGGCAGTAGAGGGCGCTGCTGCATCTTATCACAGGCCAGAGTGTGCCGATATAAAGCTGATCTGAAACCATAACCATCGCTTACAGAAACTCAAAAAATAGCATTTCAGCTTTCTCATTATCATTTGATTGCAGCACACCACCTTTTCTCTGAGCTGCTTCATCAGGAAAGACTAGATTACGTTGGTATGAGTCACGTTTCGATCGTGTTTTAACATGTGCTGAGAACCTCATTAATAAGTGCCTTTAGCTAATATTTTACATGCTGAAACATGACCAGTAAAAGTTCACCTTGTATAATAGTGGAAGGTTCAGGGGCGCTTCAATAAACCAGTAGACAAAAAGGCAAAAGTCTGAGCTGAACGCAAGAAACATTTTATCTGTTCGATTAGAGACGAGATTGTAATGTCCAAAAGTAGAAAAACGGGTGAAGACATGGATCATTCAACTGTATCATCATTGGCCTCTTCTTTTAACAGGAGACCAGCTGCTGGACCTTTGGGAGAGGAATGTTGTCCCAATCTTGTTTCATAGAGGATTCTAGCTGCTCAACAGTCCTGGGTCTTCTTTGTTGTATTTTGTGTTTCATGATGGCTCCAAATGTTTACATCTGGTGACGGTCTGGACTGCAGGCAGGTCAGTCCAGCACCCGGACTCTTCCACTGTTGCTGTTGTAATAGATGCTGTATGCAGTTCAACATTGTCTTACAGGGTCTTCCCTGAGAAAGGATGTCATCTGGTTGGGAACACATGTCACTCTAAAATGTGTATCTTTCAGCAGTGATAGTACCTTCAGAGATGTGTAAACTGCCAACACCATCTACACTAATGCACCCCCACAGCATCAGAGAGGCAGGCTTTTGCACTGAGTGCTGATAACAAGCCGGATGGTCTCTCGCCTTTTGTGTCAAAGCATGTCAAATTCTGATTAATCTGATCACAGAACATTTTTTTGCTTTGAGATGACAGAGATGTCTCTAGATTTTCTGACTCTTTTGATATTATGTACTTGAGATAATGAGAAATTGAGGAACATTGCTTTGAAATTGCACCACAATTTATAGATGCAGTTTTCTTTCAGATTGCTGAACCTCTGCCCAACCAATCTTCTGATAGACTGTGTCTCTAAGGTGCTCTTTTTGGGCCTGATCATGTCACTGAACTGTTGTTGATTAACCTAGTTAGTTGTGTCCCGACATTTTTGGAAATATGGGGTTGTACTTGCAATAAATCAAAAATAATTGATTTTCTGTTTTCCCACTGACTGATACTGTAGGTGACTAATGATGTTTCCATATGTTGTCATGAACATACAGCTCAGCAGTGTGGGAGGTTTGGCTGGAGATAGTGTGGTCTATGCAACGCCTGTCTTAATAATTGCAGAGTAGAATATACACATATAAGAGAGGTCGTTAAATCAAATTGTATTGTTTCCCCGCAGCCCCTTCTGCCTCACTCAGTCAGTTAAACAGCTGCCAGGGAAGTGTGGGGAGGGGGGTTGGGGTGGTTAGGGAGGGGGTACTGTCCAGCAGAAGTTCAACAATCTGCTGGGGTTTTCTCTGTAACTGAATGGCAGAATGGCAGGGGACAGCATTATTGTTTCTGGGTGGGGGGCTGGGGTCCTTATAGGCAGCTGTATTCACATTGTGAGCAGCTCTTTTACCTTCGATTCTTTACGGGCCCTTAAACCTGAGGCTTAAGCCTTTCTGAAAAGGCATTGTGGCGTCCCTATAAAACTGTATGCTGCTCTATTCAAACCTCTGTCCACTGCTCACAATAAGATCTAACTTTTTCTTCCTTACTCTTAAAAGTGAATCGTTCTGCTAAATCTGCATTTTGATACTGGAATACCTTCACAGGCTGCTGTTCTCTGGCCTGTTTCACAGTTAATTTTACATTCATGTGACTGAAACTAATGCTACATCGCCAGAACAAATGTTAAGGATTTAGTCTCAGGCAGATAAAATACAGCTCACTGAAATTAACTGGCTTATAACAGATGATGCAATTGACACGTGGAAAATAAAACCAGACGACCAATCAAAATAATTGGAAAAACAAAACAAAATAAAGCCTCTACATACATTATACTTTCTACAAACTTTGCTTTTTCTCCAAGTTCTATCCTTTTAGAATTTTCTCACATAAACATATGGCATAACAGGAGCAGATTTAGAGACGCACAACAAAAAGTGAAAAAAAATCTATCCATCGATCTATCCCTCTTCGAGTCTATCTGTAAGTTTCATCCCCCTTCCTATTGCCCTGTTGACCCTTGTGGCCTTTCCTTTTCTTTGGTTTTCACCCCCACCTGTTCACTCCCTCGGTCCTCCCAGCTCCCTCTTTCATCTCCCATCTGCCACTGAGGCTGCTGGAGGAGAGGGCCTGAAAAAGGTAGGCTTGAAGGAAAGCAGACTGACTTGGAAGGGATTAAATAATTATTATGGCTCCTTTTGTGTCACGACAAAAGAGCTATTATGCATCTGCTGCTAAGCCAAAGAGTTCAGTTTTATTCACTTCACCATAGCCATTGTTTTGGGGAGGATTTGTGACTTGATCAGAGAAACAGATTTGTTTGTTCCATTTATCGAGGCCTTAATAAATCTTTTCTTGGGAGACCAGAATACAAAATGTTTCTTAGTGCACTAGTTTGGGTTGTGCAGAACTAGTCTATGACTAAGAATACTGATTAACAGGGTTTCAAAGATGTGACAGTACGAAGTTACAGATTCAGCCAGAATATTTTGTTGCTCTTTGATGAAAAATATGCTCCACTTTGATTTTCCATTACAAGACTGAGAAACCTTGCAATTCTTATGTCTGGAGAAACCAATTTAAAACCATCTGGAGAAACTCAAACATGTGTGGCCATTAAGCTTAAGTAGATTAGACTGTCATTGCTAAAAAAGAAACTGACAAAAAGCTTCCATTAGTACAAGCTTTGTGCAAAGTAAAAAAGAAGCCAACTTTCTTTGTGAGATCTGTTGGATTTGATGTATTTGTATTGGATAGATAACTTAGAAATACTTCAGAGACTTAAGAAAATGAGAGTACAAACACATCACATGTAAATCAAAAGAGTAGCTAAACGTTTCTAACCTTCCAGCGGCTTACATGAGAGTAATTTTCTGACACGCTGGGAGCTGTAATGTGTGCACCCTTCTTTGTCATAGTTGGCAGCAGCTTTTTGGATGAATTCAGGTTGCCAGAAAGATGTTTCTTTAGGTTCTGTCTCAACATACATTCTCCTTACCATGATTATCCTTTTCTCTGGGAACTGCTTCCAACTGCAGCAAAAAAATAAAGTGAAAGGGGACCAGCGAGGTTTAACCAGAAAAGCCAAAGATCTAAAACAATGAACTGAAACTCATAAAGCTGCAGATCGAACTAATCATTTATCTGTAAGTAATGCATTACTCTTGTCACCCCAGCCTCTTTATCAGCTCATTAGTCTGAATAACATCCATTCATTGTCTGCACCTGCTTTATCCTATTAAGGGCTGTAACGGTGAGTGTTGGGTGAGGCACACCCTGGACAGGTTGTCGGCCAATCACAGGACTGACACAGAAATACAACCTTGACTACTCTCACTCAAAGCCAGTGTTTAGAATCAACAGTTGACCTAACTTACATCCAAACCAATACACTTGGAAAAAACCCTGGACGGAATGCTGGTAACTAATCGATTTACAGATTCTCTGGTCTATCAAGAATGTGCAAATAGCCTAATTGACATAAACAAATTGTGATTAATCAATGATAAAGGTTTCATTCATAGAGTTACAATGTCATTTTCAGGTTTGTGACACTTATTTTTGAAGATAAAGTAATTACTATAAAAACAATGTCTTGTTAAAGCAACCTGATCTTTGTCAGTGACATGCCGTGCAGGTTTGCCCTCATGGTTGTCAATTCAGAGGTCCACTGATATAGTATGGAGCGCTTTCAGGGTCATGGCAGTTATCTTTTTGCTTCAGCATTATAGCCTCCCATCCAAATCCATGGTTTAAACACCAACTAGTGCAGGATGCCACTTATAGGCATGTAGGTGAAACACATCCATAGCCTTCCAAGCTAGTCATCATTAACGTCTCTTCATATGAAAACTATTGCTATCATTTTTAAAGCCTCTATGAGGCACTACATTTGGTAAATGCATGTTATAAAAGGAAAAAGTGAGTCCTCAGCGACGCAGCCTCTGTGAATACCTGAGTGTTGTGATTCAGTCAATTCCGATTAATATCTTCAACTACTACAGAGCCATTTGGCGTCGAACTTTCTATTTCTATTATTACAAAACTGACAAACATTGCAGTTCTTATGTCTGGAGAAACCAATTAAAAACCATCTTGAGTATCTCAAACATATATGGCCATTAGGCTTAAGTAGATTAGGATGTTACTGTTCCCAAAAAACAGACACATTTTCCATCAGTACGAGCTTTGTGCACAGTAAAAGCAGGCCAAGTTCCTTTCTGAGATCTGTTGGGTTTTATGTATTTTAATCGGAGGGATTTTTTTTTTCAAAGTTTTGCTCCAGCATCATTCAAATAACCCACAGATAATAGTGCACCAACAATAAAGAAGTTACGTTTTATGCTAAAATTTTGAATGGAAAATATACGATCAACGCATGTTTTTATGTCTTGGGTTCATGTTTTGCTATTTGCTTTTCCCCTCACTTCACTTACCAGCTCATTAGTTTCACTCACTTCACCTGTGTTTTTCCCCTCAGCTGCACTAACTCACCTATCACTCAGTCCCTATTTAGTTTCCAGGCTCCCCTGTTTCTTTGTGAGATCTTTACTTACCTACCCTGATTCCTGATTTTCACCCCCTTATGCCACAAACCCCAGTTAAGTGTTTTTCCATGTTACGTCAAGTCTTTTGTTTTGTTTTGTCTCAAGTATTTATTCCACAGTTTAGGTTTTTTGTTATCCGGCTCAGCCGCGCCTTTTGTTTAACTTTGTTTTTTGTGAAATAAATCCAGTTTGCTTTTCTACATCCTCTGAGTCCGCATCCGTGTCCTACCCACCACCCCAACCTGACACTTTCCACCATCCAAAAACATGCATGTTAGGTTGATTGGTGACTCTAAATTGTCCCCAGGAGTGAGAGTGAGCGTGCATGGTTGTGTGTCCCGTTTGTCTCTGTGGCCCTGTGATGGACTGGCGATCTGTCCAGGGCGTACCCCGACTGTCGCCCAATGACAGCTGGGATAGGCTCCAGCCCCCCCGTGACCCTAAATTGGATTAAGTGGGTATAGAAAATGGATGGAATATACGATCATCTTGTAACAGGCAAGGCATGCTTATTAGTACTGATGTGTCGCCTTCACTGAGGTTATTCAGTGAAGGAAAATACAGGAGGCTAAACCAAAATTATCACGATGTTTACATTCCTTATGAAGCTATTGTTCCTTTTTTTTTTGACACATCCAAGACTCATCAACCAACTCACCAACTCTTAATAGGGGGTAAGGTGGGGTGACAGCTGACTCTGACTTATCTGCTGCCACCTGAGAGAACTGAGTTTTCCCCAATTTCATTTACTTCTTTATCTATTTGTTCATTTGTTTATTTCTTATTATTGCTGTTTTGGTTATACATTTCCAAGTTACAAAATCAAATAGCTGATGAGTTCCAGAACACAACATTGTTTTACATCAGATACACATTTCACTTAACCAGAGCGTTTCACAGAAACCGCCCAACTGTGTCACTTTGTGCGAGACACACTTGGCTTCTTTGGACGAGGAATGTAAATGGGATAAGTCATTTTGGTCTCCAGAGACTTAAAATGCCAGCATATTTTCCAAGTCACTGAGCTGCCTGTACACCAGCAGAATCCAGGAGCAGGAACTATTTCGCCTTGAAGAATTGGCAAAAATCCCAGAGGTTGCATGTACCAAGCTTATGAATATACTGTCCCAAGAAAGGGGCTCAGCATTGACAAAGCAAGTATAAAAATTGCCTTAAACCACAATAAGCAGGCCATAATAACTTTAAAAAGATTGGGACAGGGGATGTTGAATATACAGTACTCCTATCTGTTATACTGTAAGCTATCATGCAAGACGGGAAGGGGAGTAAAGAAAGTTAAGATTGTCTCTCTAACCGGAAGAAACAAAGTAAACAAGTCCTAGAATGTTTTTGGATGCTGGTTTTATGGCTACTGGCTGTTTGGAAAAAAAAAAAAGGTTCCAACACACAAAATATCTGCCAGTGATTTACGCAGCCATAAACTTCCTCATTTTGAACATGGAAGGACTGTATGCATTTTCTGGTGCTCGAGCATCCAGAATCTTAATGAGATCAACCAAATGATGTGCATAAATCTGAGGCTGCCTGTGCACACACACAACCACATCACCAGACATCTCTTCCACACCTCCTTTTGTCCCCGAGGCAGACAGCGGGCTGGAAGTGCAGAAGTGCCCACAATAGGCCGACTTCTCCCCCGAGGGCCCGCCTGGGTCAGATTTGCTGCAGCTTCCCCTCTCTTTCTCCCGGTGTCCTTGGGGAGAAGAACCTCCAAGCTGCTGTGGGGCTGAAGATGAGGCAGATGCCGGCCACTCAAAGTAATGGGAGGTCCAGAGAGTGGGGGATGACATGACTCCTCTTACGTTCCCATGCCCCGTGGCACGCTTGTGTCACACTTCTGCAAGTAATACAGATGATAACAGCAGAGAGGGTGCAGTGTCCATCTGCTCCCCTCACACAAAGACCCAAACATGCTCCTCCGCTGAGAGATGCATCAGATACGGTAGATGTTGTCTGTGCGTACATTTAAAATGAGCCCGTCTGTCTCACTATGGGTAATGGAGGACGGTGGACGTCATGTTTGACATGAAGGTTGTAGGTTGACATATAGGAAGATGTGGAACTCATGCGTGTACTCACCAGTTTATATTAGTGTCAAACTGTTATAGCATAACAAATATTTTGATAAAGAAACCAAGACAAAAAAAAAGATGAGTGATGAAATTTTGATCCAAATGTGATCAAAACATTATCACACCTGTTGTGCCAAGAAAGGACATTTTGGGTATTTTTTTCATGTTGTCAAGAAATATTTGGAATCTGGTATTTCTGTCGCTTTTTTTCTCATCTTAGATTCAGGTTTTATTCAACAAATCTGCAATTAAAACCAAATGGATTGTTTGTTTATATCCTTTAATACAACCCATAAACAGGCTCCTCTAAACTACGGCTCCTACAATCAACAGGAAGGAAATACAGATATTTCCAGTGCTTCATATTGGACCAGACATCATTATTTATTGTCACACCTTTGAGTTTAAGCAATAACATTACTTAGGTGGGGTAAGAAAACAACCATGCTTAAGACTAAGATACATTCTTTGTTTAATGCCATCTCCATCTCCTTAAAGGGATATTTAGATTCTTGCGTGTGCATTTGAGTTGTTTTAGGTTGTGAAATTTTTAGTTTCTTTTATGCTCCGGTCTGAGTAGCTTTTAGCCTTAGCTTGTCCAAATTGAAAAAGCTCTGAAAGCTGCCTACTGCAGATAAGACGCAATGTCTGGAAAAATAGTCTTCCTCCCACTTTCCAAAAAAATGCCTGTTAGGTTAATTGGTGTCTCTAAAAAATTGTCCTTAGGAGGAGTGTGGTTGTTTGTCTCGGTTGTCTTTGTGTGGCCATAGAAAATGGATGGATATTGTGGGATTTTATTTGCCTAAAAGTAAGGTTACATATCATTAAACTGGATAGCCTCCAAACCTCCTCAGCTTCACTGTGCCTGCTTTTGTAAGATACAATCCACCCTGGTGCTGTAGGGGACTCTTGTTTGGACTCTGATCACACTTTAGCTATAGATACAGGCTTCTGGACTTAGCATTTTTGATTCCTTAGAAACCAAACCTTTGAAGAATTGTTGGGCCACTCATCTGACATCTCAAGCAGTCTTTCATTGCTAACTTTTTGTGCGCATTGTTGAGATTTTGCTTCCTACTTGTATTGTTCTTGTTGTTCTGCAAGGAAGCGTGCCAGGATATTCAGGGGCCCACTTCAGGCACGCGTCCCCCGTTTCTCGTTTGAATATCAATAGATCCCCAACCCCCCAAACTCCAATCACTGTACACATAGCCCAACATATTTTCAGTGCAAAATGATACTAAAGGACACGATGAAAACTTTCACTTAGTCTAACCTTCCCACGTTAAATCTTTATTTTTTATTATTTCTTTATCACGTTGATGACGGTGACAATAACATTTGGGACACCCAATAAAAGTGGTAAACTAGGATAAATAGCACAATATAGCCGGTTAAATATTACTCATGACACATTAACTTTGAGGCTGTTATTTTATTAAACGGTCGGATAAAATTCGGTCCCGAAGGCAGAAGGTTGGATCAGCTCAACTATATGAGTAAGCAAACAGTTAAGGTGTGTTTACTCTGTATCACGTCCCCTGCCAGCGACAGGTGCTGCAGCCGACAGCCAACCATAGCTCTTCCTAAATCAATAAGGGGTCAGCGGTTTGTTCGCTTGTGTGGTGTGTGTGCGCGTGTTTGTACTGTGAGGAGACGCTTCGGGTGAGACAATAGCCGAGTTTGGAGTCCCGCAAAGTCGACCATGTGCTGTTGATTACCATACAGCTGTTCGTATGAGGTCCAGACAAAGGCAACATGATAGCCCAAACCCTCCAGGACCCCCCTCTTTCAGAAGCTGAAACACACGAGCAACCCAGCCCCCCCTCCCCTCCGCCAGGCTGTGGAACACAACAGGGGAGGCCCGAAGAAACGCTAGACGCACAATAAGGTCTTAACCGGGACCTGCCCACTCTTTGTCACCTCACACGCGTCAGAGCAATTATGATGTTGAGTGGAAAGAAAGAAAGGCTGCCCGCTATTCTTCCCCGCTTCTTTTGATCTTTGCTTAGAGTTTGAACTTTGATCTAAAAATGAAAATGTCCTTCTAAAATCATCTACAGCACAGAAAACGACATTTAAGACATGCATCATCTTACTCCGTGAAAGTTGTGGCATGCTCATACATTGACAAACTGAATACTGATAAATCTCTTTGTTTATTGTTGTTTGCAAAATGAAACCTCACGCAATCAGATGAAACATTTTTAGCCCCTCAAACTTTGACAACTTATTGTTGAACCCTCGTGAAAATGAAAAACTTCAAGCCTTTGAGACGAACCAGCGCATTATCGCACTTTTACTGGTTAACAATCATACAGTAGTGCAAAGCATATCTGCCTTACGCCAACAGCTCATGCATATCCCTAAGAATTTGGTCCAGATGTAATGTGGGTTGTCTAAATCCCCACGCTGCGCTCGCGTGTCAGGCTGCTCCCCTGAGGTCTCTTGAAGCTCCACCTCTCTGCCTGTGACGCGCGGCACGAGTGGGTATAAAAGTAAACTGAGCCTTTACGCACCAGAACCAAAACAAGTAAGTACCGGCAAACTAAGAGTACCAAGAAGAAGACTACTAGGAGGATTCAGGAGACTCCAAAAG
Organism: Odontesthes bonariensis; assembly: GCF_027942865.1. Lineage (NCBI taxonomy): Eukaryota > Metazoa > Chordata > Actinopteri > Atheriniformes > Atherinopsidae > Odontesthes > Odontesthes bonariensis. The sequence goes on from NC_134521.1 coordinate 21,996,929, forward strand.
GATAACGATATTCAGAGTTTTTAAATATTTTCAAGAGATTTTTTCCTGAGTCGTCTTTTATTTTTGGAATATCATTGCGCACGACGAATGAGGACATCCACTTCGAAAGGAACGCAAACCTCAAAAAGAAATGGCACATCTACACTTGAGATACCTCTTGGCTCTGACCTTGGTGCACGTTGTGAGTTGGCTTCTGTTTGCGCCTAAACAACATTCCCAGTATGTTTTTGCGCACCTGATGTATGATCATCACTTTTCTGTCCCTGCAGGTTTTGTCCTCCGGCGTGTTTGAGCTGAAGATTCATTCATTCCACACGGCGCAACGGATCTGCAGAAGACACAGAGACTGTCATATATTTTTCAGAATTTGCCTAAAACACGCAGAAGATGTGATCTCAGCGGAGCCTCCCTGCACCTTTGGCACCGGACACACTAACGTTATCAGGGCAGATCACACGTCGATCTCAAGCAGTGCTCCCATCAGGGTGCCTTTCCACTTCAAATGGCCGGTAAATGGGAACTTGAAGTAGCTTATTACAAGATATAGTAGAGGAAGTCAGTCGTTGTTTAATTTGTTTATGGCAGACAAGTGCATAAAATACCAGCATGACTCCCCAAATTGGTAAAACTGGATTTGCGAACTTCTGAACGCTTTTTTTCTGTTCCAGGGGACATTTTCGTTGATTATTGAAGCCTGGAATGCAGAATCTCCGACTGAGTACACAGGTAGGTTGTTTGAAAGCAGTTTGAGCCATGAGTGAATGAAACAATGGATGAAATGCGCAAATGTATTTTGAGATATTTTGATCCTAAACTTCCATCTCCTTTGCAGACAACCAAAACAACCTTGTGAGTCGCTTGGCGACCAGGAGGAGACTTGCCATCGGCGAAGACTGGTCGCAGGACGTGCACTTCGGCGAGCAGAGCGAGCTGCGCTACTCCTACCACGTCTTCTGCGACGAGTACTACTTTGGAGACGGCTGCGCTGACTACTGCAGGCCGAGGGACGACACGCTGGGCCACTACACCTGCGATGAGGAGGGCAACCGCATCTGTCTGCAGGGCTGGAAAGGAAACTACTGTTCTGAGCGTGAGTGTACAGTACTGCTGAAGGGCCCTTGTGCAAGGAACTCATGTACCACACATGTACATCACAGATTTTAAGTACACTGATGGGCTTCCAGCAAATCTGTAGTAAATGTGTATCTGCTTCTTATAAGTAGTCAAAATCCTTTTAAAAAAAAGGTTAAATGACAAATAATAATAACATGGGATGAGGAAAACAAATCGTCAATTGTATTAAATATGACATATAAAAGTGAAGAATAAGCACAGAATCAAATACTGAACATAAAAATGATTAGAAATATACCAAATAAAAAACACTTATCTAAGGAGGTCCCTTGAGTGTAAAGTTGTCTTTGACAGAGACTCCATAAACAGATATCTGATAAAGTAAAGAAACCGATGGAATGTATAGAGTGGAGACATACTGTACTCTAAGTAACAAAACAGCAGCTTAAATGAACACAAAAATTTTCAGGGAAACCTTTTCATGTCTCATTACCTAAATTATCTGACTGAAGATTTGAAAAGGTGTAGATGAGTGTTTTAATGTCACTACTCAGCTTGTTGTTGATGTTTAATCTTCTGGAGGAGTGTTTTCAGAGCCTACAGAGTATTTCTTTTATCTGAGGGATGTCCTGTGGGATTGTGTTTGAGTCTTTTGCAAGACAGTCTGGTGTTCCATCTGCCTTTTGTTCTGTTACAATAAGAGAAAGAGCTGTGGCCCCCTTTTAGACTCACACATTTTTCAAGGTGATCTGGGTGGGTTTGAGTGTGTGACAGAGAGAGAGAGAGTGTGTGTAATGGAAATGAGATAAAAGAAAGCATTTTTCTTCAGCAGAGTGCCTACCAGCTGCTTGGCTTAATACTTAACCAACAGTGGAGTCTGGGACAGGGCTGGGTTCAGACAGGGGGCCCCGTACATGTGTGTGTGTGTTTGAATGAGAAGTCGTACCCATTGTAATCACACACCCTCCCTTTCCTCCCCAGCCATCTGCTCGGCGGACTGCAGTGAGAAGCATGGCTACTGCGAGGCCCCAGGGGGCTGTACGTGTCGTATGGGCTGGCAGGGCCCCTCTTGTAATGAATGCGTCCGCTACCCAGGCTGCCTCCACGGGACGTGCAGCCAGCCGTGGCAGTGCAACTGTCAGGAAGGCTGGGGGGGCCTCTTCTGCGACCAGGACCTCAACTACTGTACGAACCACAAGCCATGCGCCAACGGGGCAACCTGCACCAACACAGGGCAAGGCAGCTACACCTGCACGTGCCGGCCCGGCTTCGGAGGCACCAACTGCGAGCTGGAAACCAACGAGTGTGACAGCAACCCCTGCAAGAATGGCGGCAGCTGCAATGTGAGTGGTGATCACGCACTGGGAAGTTTTTAGTGTCCTAACCGCAGAGGTTGAGGAAAAAGAAAACAAAATTCATTCATAAACTATAAACAAGATGCACACCAACAGACTTTTTAAGAGTAACTATACATTGTAAATAAACTCACAAAAGCAATAAAATGTAGGTTGAAAATTCAAGTTGCACTTGCGGAAATGGAATTGGAAAAAGTGTGTTGAACCCTGGAATTTTACTCAATGCACATACTAAAAATCACATTTCCTGCCAAACTGTACACAGTTCCTATATCTTTCCTCCTGGACCTGAAGGCTTTTCTTCCTCCCGCAGGACCTGGAGAACGATTACTCATGCACCTGCCCGCAGGGGTTCTATGGTAAGAACTGCGAGATCATTGCCATGACTTGCGCAGATGGTCCCTGCTTCAACGGCGGAACCTGCGTGGAGACGCCGACCGGAGGCTACACCTGCCGCTGCCCTCCCAGCTACACTGGCTCCAACTGCGAGAAGAAGCTGGACCGCTGCAGTAATAAGCCCTGTATGAACGGTGAGTGGACAAAAGAGGCCTGTCCTCTGGTGACACCTTGTGGTTAAAGTGCAAATCAGCAGTGCGAGGGCTTTTCTTTAGTGAGTAGGTGTTTGTGTTTGCACCCCAGCATGATTGCAGGATATCATCCAATTAGCACTCCTTCTTTTAAAAAAAGATTGGACACCTTTTATCTCTTGGATGCTGAGCTGAGTATTTCTCCCTTCTGCAGGTGGTGAGTGTCTGGACCTCGGCCAGAGTATCTTGTGCCGCTGTCAGGCAGGTTTCACTGGTGCCAATTGCCAGGACAACATCGATGATTGCGCTTCCAGTCCTTGCCAGAATGCTGGAACCTGCCAAGATGGTGTGAATGATTACACCTGCTCCTGCACCCTTGGGTACACTGGCAAGAACTGCAGTGTGCGCTCAGATGCCTGCGGTGCCCGACCCTGCCAGAATGGTGGCACTTGCTTCACCCACTTCACTGGACCTGTATGCCAGTGCCCCAAGGGCTTTATGGGTCCAAGCTGCGAGTTCACACTTCAGCCCAGTTTCAAGCCTGCTTTGCGCCAGGCCTCGTCTCAGCCTTCCTCCACCACCCTCACCATTTCCTGCCTTCTGGCTGTCCTGGTGCTGGTTCTGGTAGCAGCCATCTTTTTCCTGAGGAGGAGAAGGAGAATGGAGGGAAGAAAGCAGCTGAATGATAGTGCAGTTTACAACGACCTGGAGACGGTCAACAACCTGGGAGGAAGCGAGAGAGAAGCTTTCCTCAGTCCCAACGGGCTGTTCAAGATCAGCAACAGCACGGCTCGCCTCAGCCTCTCCCTCTGTCCCGATGGCAGGTCCGGATACAGGCACAGCCCCGTGGAGAGCAGCCTGGCCAGAGCCGAGCGTCAGGACTTCATGTGGAGGGACGAAGCGGTGCTGGGCTCAGGAGCAGCACTGAGATGAAACAGGAAGAAAAAACATAAATATTCAAACAGGGGAAGAAACATTTTAGCACTTGTTGCTCCTCTCTCCTGATACAGAGTTAAAAGAGGAGCAAACACATAAACCCGTAGAAATGTCAATGTAAAAAGCTAAGTTCTGACAAATGAACTATTCTGATGAAGATGATTTACGAAGATTTTTGAAAAAGTTTTAGGGGGCTATGCTCTTTCATGTTTAAGACCCAAAGAGACTAATAACATGACCCACTGTTAATAGGACCTAAAACACTAACCAAATACAGGAAGAGACACGATACTCAGATCACCTATCGCCCCAAAATGGACCCATAAATATGTTTATTGGGGTTTTCTCTTACATATATTCACTTTATTTCTTTTTTAAACGCAGACGTTTTGTTTTGCTTTTCAATCTTCCTTTGGCCATTATTTCCTTATTGTGCGTACCATCATTTTTTTATTCTTTATATTATTTATTTATTTGAAAACTTGTGTTTAAGGCTTCACTTTGACTGTCACAGATGTAGATATACATATTTATTTGATGCTGAATGAGGACCGATGCTTGATGTTGTATCTGGATGTATAATGGGCTGTGTGAAATATCCCAAAGATTTATTGTGTGGGGATATAAGAAAAATGTACTTTATCACACAAAGTCAGCCGTTACTGTAACTGATATATATATACACATATATATGTGTGTATATGTGTATGTATATATATATATATATATATATATATATATATCTACATATATACACATATATATGTATATGATTTATGACTGATCACGTTGCCCTCTGCCATTTTATGTTCATGCCAAAGTTTGAGTTATGTTGCATATTTTCATTCATATTATTTAAGCTCATCTTGTTGTGGTTGTGATGTGGAATAAAAGTTTCGCTTTGATGTGATTCTGGATTTAAGTGTCTGCTCCACAGGCTTGAACCCTGTGCTCATAACAGTTATATTTTGAATGGCTAAGGTCATATTCACTCGGCTTATTTGGTTAAAGAGTTCTTGTAATTACTTATGAGTTTAGAGCTTAGATATAACAGTTTACCAAATATATTCAATTTATAATGACACCAAACTGAGAAGAGCAGTAAAAAATTTAATTTGGGAAGCTGGAGATGAATGATATATTCCACTTTTGCCTTAATAAACCGTGACAATCAATTTAATTTGTAAATAGATACACTTACAGACTGTAGAAGATTGCTGAAAATTATATTTGATGTCTCTTTGGGGCATCTATTATGAAGAGAGATAGAAAAAAAAAAGATTCCTAAAAGTGACTGTCATTGCCTTGATGCGAGATTTGCACACAATCGTCATCTTAACCAGTTTAACGAGGTGGACCCTTGGAAAGGTTTTCAGTTTATGGAAAAAGTATCAACTACTGTAGTAAATCCATAGGAATTAATCAGGATTAATGTTGTCAGTATTCAATTTGAGGTCGTATAATAACATTTATTCCACACTCACAAAAAAAACAAAAACACTTCTGCAGGCAGGCCGTCCGGATGGCTGCAGGACAAACAGGCTGTGGCTGAAAGTGTGTTTTGTTTTTTTCCGTAACCTCGGTGCTCTGTGTAGACCCAGTTTTGGTCTTATTGTATTGGGCTTTTTGTGCTATGAGGAAGGATCCTACCTGTGTGAAGTGACCCAAAAGGATGAGAGCAGCACCAATGATAAGAGTTGTTTAAATTTCTTAAATTCTGAGGAAAGGTGCTTCGGTGCTTCTTTTATCTTGCTTAACACAGGAAACACTGGACAGATGATCTCATCCAACAATTCTTTGCAGCCACAAATTTCCAAGCAATGCTCAGTCATATTCATCCAGTCATACTGATTTATGTAGATGGATATGAGAACAGGATGGTAAGTGTGAGTAGCCTATGACAATGATGTTTTTCACTTTTGTGCCTTCCTCCCCACGATAATTTCATATCTTATTATACACACAAGATAAAGCCTCCATCATAAAACATTCGATGGAACATATATAAAGAACTTTTTGTAGGTTGTCTATTTTGTTTTTGACTATTTGACCAAACTTTGCATGATGCTTTCCCCCGCACACCTGAATTCACTTTGCTAATGATCCCACCTGCACTATGTCACTCATATTCTCTCAGTATATAAACTCCTGGGTTTCACATGTCATCTTTCAGATCCTCATCTTTGTTTTACTATGTATTCATGTGTGTTATGGTCTGCTGATATTCATGTTTATGTATTTTTGCCAAGCTCTTGATTTGGATTCCCTGCCTCTTTTGTTTTATCCAATAGTTTATTTTCCTTTACCTGTCAGCTTTTGGCACCTGAGTCTGCTTTTGTGTCCTCTCCCCCACCACAACCCTGTGACATATATGGCATTAACTGGTCGACTAAAGAAAGAGATGCAAGAAGAGCTCTGAAAGCTCTTGTAAAATTAAATGCTGCGATTACATGGGACTTTCCTGGAGAGGAAGACTAAGAGTTATCAGCTTCAAACAACAATTAGCAAGCAGCCAGATAAAGCCTAAGTGGATGTTTCCCAGCAGTCTCCAGAGAAGGATGTGTGTTTTCAAGCTGACAAATGTGTACATTACATTCTGCCTCCTGTAACAAAAAATGTCAACACCCTAATGAATTTTTAAAAGTCTGCTGATGGTTTACAAATCCCAGAACGGTTTAGGCCCAAAATACATCTGTGATATGTTCAGAGAATATAAACCTAGCAGAGCTCATAGATCCAAGGACTCGGGTCAGCTGGTCCAGTCCAGAGTCCAGACTAAACATGGAGAAGCAGCTTTTAGCTGTTATTCTGCAAACAAGTGGAACAAACTGCCAGTGGAGATTAAACTTTCACCAAATGTAGACATCTTTAAATCCAGGTTAAAAACTTTTTTTTTCTCATGTGTCTATGCATGAAATCTGCATGATATCTTTTAATTTATCTGGACTGTTGCTTGTTTTTAAATTCATTTAAATTATTTTATTTGTTTCTCTTTATATTCTTTTATGTATTTTTAATGCTTCTTCCACTCCCTGCTGCAATGCTTTTATTTTATGTGAAGCACTTTGAACTGTTCTGTACATGAAATGTGCTATATAAATACATTTGATTTGATTTGATTTAGTTTTTAGGGCTCAAAGGCCACTAATGATGTGAACCTGTTTATCCACGTCTGAGAGCACCTGTTTGCCGACATATCTATCAACCAGATTGAGCCTCCCACATGATCAACCCAAGTGACGCAACTAAACAGCAGCCGCTTCAGAAACTTTTTTTGTTGTTGTTACTTTTGGACTTTTCACATCCTGAAGATCTCTGTAACTCACTTTTCAGAGCCGGACAGTTCGGTCGCAAGTTGTCACAGACGCGATAGAGTGACTTCAATTTTAAAATGTTTGTAAAATAAGTTCTAACATCCAGAAATATGGCTCGTAAATAAACACACCCGATAGGACAGGGAGAAAAAAAAAACAAAAAAAAAAACTACTCGTTTGTGCCGTCGTCGCCTCCCAGCGCGCATCTCTCCTCCCTGTCATTCACAAACACGCCAAACAAGTCGGAGCAGCCCAGTGAGCCCACTGCAGGAATGGCGGCCGACGGCACCCGAACGATGCTTGAAGAAAATGACGAGTTTCATTCATCCGATTTGGGGTCGTTTCGGGATCACGGGTGTAACATCCCGAAGAGACATGCCCGGGTTACCGTGAAGTACAACAGAAAGGAACTGCAGAGGCGGCTCGACGTGGAGAAGTGGATCGACGAGAGTCTGGACCGGCTGTTCAAGTCTCAGGTGGGTGGATGTGTCCTCAGGTGGGTGGATGTGTCCTCAGGCAAGAGGACCAAACTGCTTTGGGTCATGTGTGTTTCACTATTCTGCATCTTGTGCTCCCAAAGCAGTCCATCAAAACGGTTAAAAATATGCCGGACTGTCATTATTAAACAGAAGCTTTACAATCAAACACATTTTCTGAGATAGAAAAGCAGAAATATGAAAGTTATAGCCTATTTGTTTAGAATGTGGTTGGTATTATAACAGCACAGCTTCCTGTCTCCAGTGATGTATGGGGTGTTGAGGGGTTAGGTGGAGCAGCCTGGTTCTCCTTACAAGGCCAAGCATTCTGTGTACACGACTATCTCCTTCTCACAGATCTGTATCTGACTTGTGGCCTTCTGCCCTTACATGGGCAGCGTGGAATAGAGAGAGGGGTGAATGATGAGAAAGTGGAAGAGGAAAGGAAGTGGGGGTGGGGCTGTCTTGTAAGTCAAGGGAGATGGTAAACAGTGCATCTGAGTGCTGAAGAAGCTGTTAGGAGGTTGGAACATCTCAGGAAGGGGAGAGCGCTGTCATTTATTTGTATAATGTGCAGGTAAACAGAATTCAGGCAACTATTCCAAACAAAAAAATGCCCACCAGCCCCTGACACCCCTTGTTTCATTCAGTCAAGTCACACACTACACAACAGATTTGATTCCTTTTTTTTTAGGTGAGACGTTCGTGTCTTTTGTGTATGAAGATGGAGCTGTAGAGCTGTAGTCCTGTACGTGCCAAGAGCCCAATCACACAAGCAGAGCGGTGGTGTGGGTGGCTACGGGTACTGTCCCTTCTCTCAGCTAGTACAATGGCTTTTTGTTCAAAAAGAACAAGGCAACTGTTACAGTATTATTCGAACATTATTACTATTCAGCCTCCTGAGCCTGAACTGGTCCCACGATGTGTGCAAACTGAATATATGCAGCAGCTTTCAGCTACACTTTTAGCTTAAAGTGGTGTTTTACTGGGTCAGAGGGTCTCTATTAAACTCAAAATGAAGTATGCCAGAGCAACTCTTTACTCAGCTTGTCACAGCTAACTAATGTTGGACTTATTTATATCCTTAGTGTCGATATCTCTCTTCTTCCTCTGTTTCCTGTAGGGACATCACCAGGTCACAGTCTGTCTTGTACATTGAAATCAACTTCAGCCGATCTTTGAACCAGATTATATAAGCAGGTTCACATTTCTGTTTCTCTTCTTGTGACTTTAAGGAAACGTAGTAAAAAAAGAACATTTATTTGGGTGAATCTCGGCTGGGGCCATGCATGTCTGGGTAAAGTCTGGGTACTGTGTTGGCCCAGCAATGGACTCGTGTACCCAATTGCAGCTCATACAGCCCCCCCCCCCTAGGATTTAACAGGTATAGAAAATGGATTACTTTATTTATGTGTCTGAAGAGACTACCAGCTCTAAACCTTTGCAAAAACCCAACTCTGTCACTTTGTTTGGTATCGCCTAGGTCTGAAAATATCTAATTCAGTGAGTTGTTCAGATTTGTAGTGAATGATCCAACCTCCACACCTTTATCTCCCTGCACAGCTTCCAATCATGCTGCATTTGCTGTACTTAGAAGGAAGGAGGTCGCAACTCTTGCTTTTTTTGCTCTGCCGTTAACAGCGATTTCTTATCAGTAGTTACATCATTCAGTCAAGCAACAACTGAGACAACTACGCACTACTTTGTCCAATATTTCATTACAAATAAAAATGAAATATTTAATTTTTTTACTCGGTAATCTTGAAATCTGAATGTTGGGGTCAACAAATCAAACACAAGGTCCTGATAAGTAAAGCCTTCTTCTTGTTGGCATTTTCTTTGATTTTTATTTTTCATTAATCGCAGCAGCAGTAGGCACATATGAACATCTCTTAAACACTGCCAGAGAAGCAACAGTTGTGCACCGTAGCTTTCACAATCATAATCATTAAAGACTTTTCCATTGGGAGGCCCTCATCTATTTGCTCAGTTAAATCTGGTGACTTCTCTTTTTTTCTTTTTTTGGTAAGGCAGTGTTTGTCTTCCTCTAAGTTTTTGCGTGCGCTTGTTTTCAACACTTGCCTGTCCCTTTTTTTTCACTTCAGGAGAGTGACATGCCAGACGAGGTTAACATTGACGATTTGATTGACCTGCCGACTGATGAGGAGCGAGTCGAAAAGTTACAGGTAACAAAATGTGTTGTGCTCCTCCTCTGGTTTCTGAGGATTTTTTGCATTAGCTGATGTTTTTTTTTCTTTTGCACTGAAAGACCTATTAATCATTACACAGCCATTGAGATTGGCACAAGAATGTATGATTTAACTGATAATGACAGAATGTTGGTGATAAATCTGTGAATATGTTGCAAGTTTGGTAAAACATTATCCCTTTATTTTAACAGGGACTTCTTCAAAAGTGCACGAACAGCACAGAGGTATGTTTTGACAAAAACCTTTCCTCTTGAAATTCCCATAAACTGGCTGATGAGGCAACATTACTGATAAGCAAACGTTTATCCTGAATCTTTATACACACGTGTGTGAACAGCCAAACTGAAACAGTCCTTCCAACCTCCTCAACAATGGTTTTCTGTTCTCTCTTGCCTTTTTATTCCAGTTCAATGCAGAAACAATGAGTCTTTCTGGAATCAAACCACATTGAATCGCCTGGTTAGAGATTCAATGACTGGAAAGTGTTGCAACATCTTTTCATACTTATCGCAGATTTCTTAGACAATGATATGGCGTACTGTTCACATTTAAACTTTTTACCATTGCTTGAGGAACACAGTAAATTTGCACGAAAGGAGAATTGTGGATTTCATCTTCCATCTATGGAATTAGAAAGTAAACTGAATAGTCAGTCTGAACCTGAAGTTGGAGCAAACAAAACTTGTCTGAATGTATATGTGGCTGAGGGACTATTGGTTTAAGACAGACTTGACAATCCATTGATGCAGACTAATGTCTAAGTGACATAAGGACGTAAGACTGGGAGTACTTGCCCCACCTCTCACCCGATGTCAGCTGGGATAAGCTCTAGCCCCCCCAGTGACCCTGTACTGGATTAAGCAGGTTTATAAAATGGATGCATAGATTGATGGGACCGCTTGTTTTGTCTGCGTCTGCTCGTACTGTTACCACAACACATCTCTGTGTTTCTTACCAGGCTGTTCAAGCTCAGATGTCACAATGATGAACTATTAGCCGTCAAATAGTTAAACAACATGTCAGTCCAATTTAGTTTATTTATATTATCTGTTCAGAATGTTATTTCAAGGCACTTTAAAATGAGAATAGTTTCATTAGGTGCAGTCCTATTAAATCCAATATTTTGTAATTCAGTCAGATTCCAATTAATTATAATTAATCCCAGTTTGTTATCTTTCTAGTTAAGGAAGCTTTTCGGTCACATCAGATCTTTCCTTTGTTTCTACCCCTGTGTGCTGAGCATGAAAGGGACAGAGGACGACAGTGGAGGGGAGATGTGTTATTTAAAAAACGTTTCCCAGGACACTCTTAAAGGTCCTCGTCCTCCATCTATGGAATTGTTGGGCCTGTGATGCTGGAAGTTCTTGACCCTACTGACTGCCTGACATGACCTGTGCTGTGATTTTTATTTTTTTTATTTTTTATTTATTTATTTATTTTTTTTTGAGCTATGAATAAACTGAATTGAAAATTAACCCTGAAAACACTCAAATGTGAACAAGTGGAAGAATGAATGGTTATTCTATTTATTTGGCACTATTTCTACTTAACTACCTAACAACTAATGCTGTTTGTTGTTTGATATTTTAATGAGGGACGTACGCTTTTGATCACTTCTCACTGCAGAGTGGATCCAAATGCTTCTGTATAAAGTAGATTGGATAAACTTAATATACTGGTTTTCTACAGTGTCACACAAATGTCATCAGTGTATGTAACAGAACAGCTATACAACAGTTTTCCTTGCTATTTGCATGGTTTTAGTGGCGTTGGTAGTGTAGCAAAGGCATATTAAGAGGATTTCTTTCATTTTCCCTTATTTGACCATCTAGTCCCATTGAGATACAAAAACTCTTTTTCAAGGGGACATCTGGCCAAGATGGCCACCGTAGAGTAAAACTTTGACTTAAAACATAGTTTGAAAAAATGTTACATTCTGCATACTTGCAGTATAAGACCTAAAAATGTACATACATTTTCAAAATAATATGTAAAATAACAGTGAACTTTGAAGAAAAACAACAGCATGTTTCTATCACCAATTCTTCTTATGTTTCCCTTAAATTCAATAGATTCAGTCAATTTTGGAGTTTTCTAATTGTTATTTGAAGTCCTGAGGGCAAAAAAAGGTTAAAAAGAATAGGAGCTGTTCCGTTTCATACCTGGTGGTGAGTTGGCTCCGCTGGTGGGGGAGGAAGCCGGTCAGACCTGGCAGGCCCAAACGTATTGTGAGGGTCTGTTGGGAACGGCTGGCGGAATCCCCTGTAAGGAGGAGTTTCAACTCCCACCTCCAGCAGAGCTTCAACCATGTCCCGAGGGAGGTGGGGGACATTGAGCCCGAATGGGACATGTTCCGTGCCTCCATTGTTGAGGCGGCCGACCGGAGCTGTGGCCGTAAGGTGGTTGGTGCCTGTCGTGGCGGCAATCCCCGAACCCGCTGGTGGACACCAGTGGTGAGGGAGGCCATCAAGCTGAAGAAGGAGTCCTATCGGGCCTTTTTGGCCAGTGGGACTCTGGAAGCAGCTGATGGGTACCGACAGGCCAAGCGGAACGCAGCCTCGGCGGTTGCTGAGGCAAAACTCGGGCTTGGGAAGAGTTCGGGGAGGCCATGGAGAACGACTTCCGGACGGCCTCGAGGAGATTCTGGTCCGCCATCCGGCGGCTCAGGGGGGGGAAGCGGTGCACCGTCAACACAGTGTATGGTGAGGGCGGGGCTCTGCTGACTTCTACAAGGGACGTCGTGAGTCGGTGGGGGGAATACTTCGAGGGCCTCCTCAATCCTACCGACACGCCTTCCGATGAGGAAGCAGAGTTGGGGAGCTCGGACGTGGGACCTCCCATCTCTGGGGCTGAGGTCGCCGAGGTGGTCAAAAAACTCCTCGGTGGCAAGGCCCCGGGGGTGGATGAGGTCCGTCCTGAGTTCCTCAAGGCTCTGGATGTTGTGGGGCTGTCTTGGTTGACACGCCTCTGCAGCATCGCGTGGACATCGGGGGCAGTGCCTCTGGACTGGCAGATTGGGGTGGTGGTCCCCCTCTTTAAAAAGGGGGACCGGAGGGTGTGTTCCAACTATAGGGGGATCACACTCCTCAGCCTCCCTGGTAAGGTCTATTCGGGGGTACTGGAGAGGAGGATCCGACGGATAGTCGAATCTCGGATTCAGGAGGTGCAGTGTGGTTTTCGTCCTGGCCGTGGAACAGTTGACCAGCTCTATACCCTCCGCAGGATCCTGGAGGGAGCATGGGAGTTCGCCCAACCGGTCTACATGTGTTTTGTGGACTTGGAGAAGGCGTTCGACCGTGTCCCTCGGGGACTCTTGTGGGGGGTGCTCCGGGAGTATGGAGTGCCGGACTCTTTGATACAGGCTGTTCGGTCCCTGTATGACCGGTGTCAGAGTTTGGTCCGCATTGCCGGCAGTAAGTCGGACATGTTTCCTGTGAGGGTTGGACTCCGTCAGGGCTGCCCTTTGTCACCGATTCTGTTCATAATTTTTATGGACAGAATTTCTAGGCGCAGCCAGGGCGTTGAGGGGGTCCGGTTTGGCGACCTCAAAATCGGGTCTCTGCTCTTTGCGGACGATGTGGTTCTGTTGGCGTCCTCAGGCCGTGACCTTCAGCTCTCACTGGAGCGGTTCGCAGCCGAATGTGAAGCGGCTGGGATGAGAATCAGCACCTCCAAATCCGAGACCATGGTCTTCGGCCGGAAAAGGGTGGAATGCCCTCTCCGGGTCGGGAATGAGATCCTTCCCCAAGTGGAGGAGTTCAAGTATCTCGGGGTCTTGTTCACGAGTGAGGGACGAATGGAGCAGGAGATTGACAGACGGATCGGTGCGGCGTCTGCAGTGATGCGGGCTCTGCACCGGCCCGTCGTGGTGAAGAAGGAGCTGAGCCAGAAGGCGAAGCTCTCGATTTACCGGTCAATCTATGTTCCTACCCTCACCTATGGTCACGAGCTGTGGGTAGTGACCGAAAGAACGAGATCGCGAAATGAGGGTGTCTGGGCTCTCCCTTAGAGATAGGGTGAGAAGCTCGGTCATCCGGGAGAGGCTCGGAGTAGAACCGCTGCTCCTCCGCATCGAGAGGAGTCAGATGAGGTGGCTCGGGCATCTAGTGAGAATGCCTCCTGGACGCCTCCCCGGTGAGGTGTTCCGGGCCCGTCCCACTGGGAGGAGGCCCCGGGGAAGACCCAGGACACGTTGGAGAGACTATGTCTCTCGGCTGGCCTGGGAACGCCTCAGGGTCCCCCCAGAAGAGCTGGAGGAAGTGGCCGGGGACAGGGACGTCTGGGTCTCTTTGCTCAAGCTGCTGCCCCCGCGACCCGATCCCCGGACCAGCGGAAGATGATGGATGGATGGATGGATGGAGCTGTTCCACCACCTCATCAAATACACAGAAACCAAACCAGCCAGTGATCTGGATCTGAAATTATTCCTTTAATATTGGTTCGTTTTTATGTAGCACCAGTTCACAACAAAAATAAAGCAAATAAGTTCAATTAAATGAAGTTGAATTCAGTCAAGTGCCAGTTCATGAAAAGTTGTTCGGCTTAGACGATCTTTTTTATCTTCATAAATGTATTCATGAATAACAAACAGTGGGGAGGTAACACCTCTTTCTAACAGAGAGACACTGCCAGCAGAACCAGATTTAAGGAGGGTGGATAATTATTCACAATAACTGATTTTGATGATGACTAGCGACCTGATGACAGCTGGAATAGGCTCCAGCCCCCTTTCTTGACAAAATGTAACAGACACACACACACACAACATTGCTGTTTCAGTAAGATGACAGCTATGAGGATACACTCACTCAATGACATGTTTGTATGTTTGTTGCGGCTAATAATACCAAAACTCATAAAGTGAATCAGAGGAGCAGAGCTAATGTTAACCAAGCCAGCTGAATGCTGTCTCCACCACATGTGGGAAGTTTAGCCTAATTGTTGTTGTGTTTGGCTACAGTTTATTTATGTCCCTGAAATTCCCCACAATGCAAACACACTTTTGTTGTGAAAGTGAAACATAAAACAATGTTCAGCCTGGGAAAGTATGAGAAAAGCTCATTGAAAGAACTTTAAACTCGCCAGTAAATTCTTCAGGTCACAAACAATAAGAGCTTCAATAAATAAATGAGAGTCAATTGTTTGCTATTCTGGAGGAACTCTATAACTAATGTACTCAACATAAAGTTCCTGAATATTGATCGTGTCTCTCTAGAATACTGGCAACAAGATAATAATAATAATAATAATAATAATAATACTAATAATAAATCTTTATTTCTAAAGCACTTTTCATACAAAAAAAGATGCAACACAAAGTGCTTTATATAGCTAATAAAATATAAATAAACAAACAACAAAAAAAAAAAACACGCAACTTTACCCATCCAATTCCCCAAACCACAAGTCCCACATAGACATACACACACATGCACACAAATATACACGGAATGATGTTCTCTAGAAGGGCTGTCTTTGACAGTATTGGAGAAACAAGAATACTGGAAGTTTGAATAAAAATAAAAAACACTATAAGTACTATATGGAATGGAAAAGACTGTATAAAAGACATGGGTTAAATGTTAAAACAAATTCATTAATAGTACAAAAATATACATGTGTTCAATAAGTAATTGATAAATAAATTGGTAAAACACAAACATTTTTTACATAGTAAGTAAAATATTGACTATGAATGCTAATAAAAGATATTCAATTAAAAGTTTTACTAAGAAGGTAGGTCTTAAGCTTTCTTTTAGATTCTGTTTTTGGTCTGAGAGAGGGACTGTCACACTCTTGCGATATTCGTTCGATGAAAGAACCTCGTCTTTGTTATGTTTTTAATGTGAGATATAGAATATAAACAATATAAAATATGGAGGATGTGTCCAGAGGTATAGATTTCCTTTTTTTCTGTTATGCAAAGAATGAAGACCTGATGATAAGGAGTGAACCAGGGGAACTAATCAAGCCTTGAACTCAGCCTAAAGCTTATCAGCTTCACCCAATTTCTTGTAACTGAATTTCAAGAAAAACAAAAATGAACAATGTAGACAAAAAAACAGAAAAAACAGCAACATTTAAATGATGGTTGAACAGACAAATATGAAAGACCTGTATGTGTCACCTGCTCTTCTGTGTTCATCCTCAGACCTTCATCAAAGAGCTGGTGGCAAAGCTTGAGGGAGTCCACAAGGAAGAAGAGCTGCAGACTGAAGGCATCGAACACCCGGTCATCTGCCACAGCCATCATCGCCATGAGCCCTACCACTTTAACAACCCACAGCAGCACCTCCACCCCACCCAAGGCCAAAACCAGAGCCTCTGATGTCACCAGATATCAATCTTAAACACACACACACACACATAAACTGTTGGACACGAAAACATAAAGGGTCGGTCATGTTAGCCTACGTGAGGCAAAGGTCAGAGAAGGATTGAATATACTATAACACTTCAAAAAGAACTGCTCTCCTACTGAGAATTAGGCGATTGATATGATTCTCAAATCATTCTAAAATTAAGGCTGCTTAGCTTAAAGAAAGATTGAAAATGAGAAACAGGCAGCCTTGCCCTGTTTAGATGCCACAAAGTCTCCATCCACCAGCATCTTTTAAGCTCACAAATTAATGCTTTATCTTGTCTCCACTGGGTGAATGTCTGCTAACTTCATGTTGGTGACAGGACAGTAGCACGTCTCTATGTTGGTCAAAAAGTAACCTTAGACAGCACACCACAGCATGTGACTTGAAGTCTCACTCAACTGGTGGCTGCCGCTTGCTCCCTCAGCGAGGTCGGTCGGCCACCAACCCCTGGCTAACTTCTTCTCGTAGCTGCTGTTAGCTTCTGATTTCATCAGTTCGCCACAGTACATCCAAAACAGCTGTACAGTCCCACCGAGCAAGAAACCAGGACTGGTTCCTCCAATATTCTACGTGAAAGATTTGGGTTGTCTGACCTCAGTTTTATAAGACTGTAGGTGGTCCTCTACAGAGCAAAGTAGAACCACTGGCCTTAGCATTCATGGCTAATTTAGCTAATGATGTGTCTTGTCACACGTCTTATGGACATGTTAAAAAGGTTCAAACTTTCAAGGTTTCAAAGGTTCAATTTTTAATGCCGGGGGACTTTAATCTATGTTTAGGGATTACACAAGTTAGTGTAATCCCTATAGTTTGTGAGTAATAGGTGCTGGTAGGCAGATTTATTGTAGTTTTACTTTGTCAAAGGAAGGCTCGCTATTCACCCTTTCTCATTACACTTTGCTTGGAAAAACTAACTAGTTCTATCTCTTTAACAGCGTAGAAACATGCCCCAAATGTCTAGTTCTAATAAAAAAAACACTTGTATATGTCATTTTATCTGAGTAGATAACTGACCAGGCATATGACATGAAATGGAAATATTATGAAAGTGAAAGAGCAGTGGGCCTCGCTCAGTCGTCATTGTGGAAGAAATGAATTATGAAAATATCTTTACCTGCTCATAATATCATCTTAATAATAGGATGCAGTTATATGCAGCACCGACACATGTGACTCTCACTTTTACCGGACTGAGCACTGAGCACTTCCGCAAGACTGTTGGTTCAGATGCACATACATTTCTGACTTGATTAACACCTGTTAGAATATGGTAGTTAACTGTTGTCATGGCTACAGGACATAGATCCAACACTTTTGTATGATGTGACACTGGAAATTTAATTTTGCATGGCCTGAACATTGTAGGTTTTAATCATATGTCACTGTCATTCATCCCTTCTAGTTTTAATAGTGTTACACGTCCAGGCATGTCAGTGGATTCATAAAATTCTGATGCTGCAAAGAGATATGAGTATTTTGCAGAAAATTATTAAAAAGTACTACTAATAAAATAACTTCAGTCAATGTTGGTGCATTTTGTAGTTTTTTTTTTATTTTTTTATACTGTTTTCCAGTTTAGGACGAGTAGAGACAACGTGAGCCAGCTGGCCTTCCTTTGTCCAGATGCTTCAGAATCCACCCACCAGCAGCTCCGATGTTTACTAAATGATGTGTTCTCCTGCATGTTGTCTCTGGTTTCTTGGCAACCTCACAATGGCGACATGTCACAGGTACCGGCAATGAGTACAAAGCTGGGCACGTAGGTGGATACTTCCATGACAATCTATCCAACTATCACTGTTCACATGATGGATATTCTTAAGAAATACATTCAAAACATCAACTAAGTTATCTGGACCTTTCTAAATTGTAAAGCAACTGACTGACCTGGAAAAAGTTGGACTTTATACTTCACAATTAACCAAGAAAGGCTTTATGGACAAAGGCCATAATAACAATACACCAGAAAGACATGATGAAGCCATAGTTTTTCTGACAAAACATATTAGATCATCAGTAGAGCTATTTGGGAATACAGTCAGTCCATCAGAAATGTGTTTCGCATCATCAAAACAAGCCAAAGACAACATCCAAAAGTTTAAAAGATAGTTTTAGATTAAAAGATGGACTTTTAACAGACCAGAAAAGAGTCCTGAAATAAATCATTCAGGAAACTTAAGTCTGCCAATGCAAAAAGGATATATAGAATTTAGTTCTTTAAATACAAGGGTGCTAATTATTTTGAGATTTAGCATTTCAGTTTTTGTTGACAGTGTCTTTTATATTTCATGTTGATTATTGAGTTCATAGCAGTTGGTACTGGCATATTGAACCCTTTTTTTTTTTTTTTTTAAGTGTTCCTAATATTGTCTGACCCTCGAGACCATGGGATGAACCGGAATAATGAACACAAAGAAGTACTATTTATTTTGATTTGAGGCAGTTTACCACTCATCCCCATTTTAAAACCACTTAAGATGGCTAGAATCTGTAGTGTCAGTCCAGTTATGAACATGGTTGAAAGTGAAGGACCATAAGGCACCTTTTGCTATATTTTCTTAACTGTATTATGGGTAAATTCTGCTTCCCAGACAACTTGGCCGTTAAAGTAAATGCAACATAGTGCAGTTGTGTGAAGATGTTGTATCTTGGTTTCTCCATAGGTTCTTTGGGATCTTCACAGATTTTTCTTACATGTGATTTTGACTGAACTGCCTGAGTGACTGAAGAGAATCAACAGAGGAAGTTTTATTTGGTCAACTTCATATTGAAACAGCAAGCCATAAAAGTGGGTCCCATTCTTTGCTTATCATTTGTGATTACTATTACTACTACTCTACTATGGAGCAGAGGATAATGCAGAATGTAACTAAATAATGATAATTATAAATGTCAACTGGTGCTTACTGCAGATTTAGCAGTGTCAGTCGATGATTAACAAAACAAATGTTTGGAAGCATTACATAGTTTGCCCAGCAGAGTGCACTGTCAAGTTGATATTTAGATTACCACTGGAGTGACCAAATCTAAAGGAGATTTTAATTAAGGTGAAACACATTTATGTGCATTTTGCATTTATTAAAAAAAGAAAAGTCAGTAAATCATTCTCACACACTCTTTGAACTCCCAGATGTTGGCATCAACACTCCTTTTTTTGTGTTTAGTTTCCCTGTGACCATCCTCTGTATTGTAGGTTTAATTTTTATTTTGTTCCACCTTCCATGTAGTTTATGGTTATTTGTTCTAGTCTACGTCTGTTTTAGATTATCTGTTATTTCCTAATAAATTACTCCTAGATGTCCTCAGTTACGCTATGTCGTCTTCAGATAATCACCACTAGCACCTTGTTTTACCTCACCTCCATCCACTCTTTTAATCCCAACTCCTCGTACTTATACTCCATTTCCTTTGTCAGATCTGTAGTGCTGCTTACGAGAGGCCCATTCAGTTTCGCTTTACTTTGTGCACAGCTGTTGTTGAAATGTTTTTGGATTCACCCCTCTGGTGGTGCCCTCAGTTTAGCTTTTGGTTTGATAAAGTTTTACTTTTGTTTCCTGCCTTCCTCCTGCTTGTTAAGTCCCTCATTTTGAACCACCATGAACTGTGAGTCACTGATCATTGTTGGAAGTGTTTTACAAGTAAGATGAGATGAGTTAGATGTACAGTTGGACAGATGCTCACAAAAGTACACTAATAAAAGGTTTGATTAATGTATCACAGATTGCTAAAGGCTCTCTCATGGAGCGAAGAATTCTGTAATACGAGGGCTCTAATGCCAAAGCCTCGATTTTCTTTCGCCACAAACTGTGATCTGGAAACAGTTAGCAGATCTACCATCTGCACACCTTAAAGGTTGGAGGAGAACATATCAGGTCAAGTCCATGTACTGCTTTAAAGGTGAGAACTAAGATTTTGAGATAAAAACTAAAACTAATAGGAAACCAGCACAGGGGTGGTGTTTTGCCTTCTTGTCCTGGTATTGAGTCTAGCTGTAGTATTTTAAAATCAATTGACTGATACCCGAGTATAGGAAATCACAGGTGTCAAGGTGAGAGTAGACAAAAGCCTGCATAGCCTTTTGTAAGGCAGCAGCTGAAAGAAATTAGCTGATTTTCCAGAAAGTTTTAAACTGGAAAATAAACAGATGTTTGACTTCAGCATCAAAAATAAGGTTAGAATCAAATATCAATCCAAGACTTTTAGCAGCTTGGGTGATATTATATTACTGTATTTTCACAGTAGTGTTGAATCGTTCGTCTGTTTGAACCAATGAAAATAGCAAAGCATATTCAGTGAGTTCCAGTGCTCCTTCTTTCTTTGGCGTAACAACATCTTTTGCCCTACCCGCCTTTGCACACTGGATGTGGAGGAGCAACTTGCTGATGTGTTGCTTCGCTTTGTTAGACTCTTTTTGTATTCACGTGAATCTCTTCGGCTCTTTGTGGGACATCAGAGCCCTGCCGTGGCTACTCTGACCTTGAAGCTGTGCACTGAACCCAAAGACAACATAGTTGCAGCAGCCCTGATTGTCAGATCAGTCCACTTAAAGTCTTCCGCTTAGGAAATATGAACTGCCGATGGTGTAAGAATGGAATTTCTACTCAAGGCTATTGACAGTGAATCATCATCACGGTTTATTTTCTTTTTACACCAAAAAATCTGTCACACAAACACAGATACAGCATGTAACGTTTATAAAAACATAAAACACTGCAGGAGAACGTTCTGTCCGGCTTCTCTGCACAGTTGATGCAATTAGTGTAATTATAAGGGTCCCTTGGGTACGGGTGTGTGTGTCTGTGTGTGCGTGGGGGTGGGGGTGCAGGACAGGCTAGCGGTGGGGCCTAGAGTCTGTGGTGGAGGTATTGGGCGGAGGGGAGGGGGGGGGCCTTTCCTCAGGAAAACATATCACCTTCCACCACAATAGAGAGCGTCAGGAAACCGCAGTCAGCCACATTGCTCTCTTGAGTCACCCAGTACTTTTCAGACACACTCTCACCCTCATCAGTCTCCTTCTTTCACACACACACATGCACACACTTCACAGCCTGGGAGCTCACACAGCCAGCACACTCCAGGATGACATTGTACTGAGACGCAGCAAGGCACTATCATCAGGTAAGTCTGTGCTCTCATTGATGCTTTAATTTTCATTTGGGAGAATTGATTTATTTTTTTTATTTGTTTCGGTGATGATTAATATTTTTGTTCAAATGATTTTTTGACAGTTGATTTGTGTTTGTATGTTTTACACCTGTCTATTTCGGCTAATATTTGCAGTATTTGCTGCCAAGCCATTAGTTTTTTTTTCATTCATAAAGACGAGGAAATCCCTTTGACTAAGTTTGATCAATGATCCAAGTGTTTGAATGAAGGAGACCACTCTTTTTGTTACATCGTTTAAGAAAACTCAGATGAAGGAGAGTTAATCACCGTCCTGGTTTTTCATCTGTATATTATATGACCTTAATGAAGGCTGCTCATCTCAACTGTTGTCTGCCCATGTGAGATATCTGATTGATAGAAAAGAGGAAAGTTTTTGAAGAACATGATAAAAAAAATGGAAAATAAAGATAGAATGACACATTAACAAGAAAAAATCACAAAAGACGCAAAAATGGAGAACACGTAGATCTTTTGTCATCTCAAAATTTCTTGGATGCACGAATGTATGATCATTTTCCAAGTCTAATGATACGCTGTTGAACGTTTGAATCAAATCAGTGACAAAGTCGGAACAAAAATGACATGTAACATTTACTTTATGAACAAAATTCTTTAAGAACAGATGATTTCCATTAGCTCTGTCTCTTTCGCTCATCATTGACATATTTCTGCCTCTATATTGCAACTGAATTATTAAAATGTAAATAATTGCCTTAATACAACACAGAGGCCAGCAGTTATGTGTGTGGAGGAAGGAATGTGTGGTTATATAAGCAAGCTTCCAGGTGTACATACATATCTACAATGCAGATAGAGCACTGTGGAACATAAAAGGAAAATTAATATAGGTGATACAGCTGCTTAAATGCATAAATGTGATATCAGAAAGGAGGGGATTAGTATATTGATGGTCATTGTGTTTAATATGTTAAAGCTAATTCTATATAAAACTCACTTTTCACATCTATAGTCTTTTCAGGTTTAGATGACGTCAAAACTCATACACTGAAACTTTGTCGCATCAAGTTTTAAACACTGTTTTTCTTCAGAAGAAAAGAAAAGTCTCAGATATCCATATGAAACTGATCACTGAAACTGTTTTTCCCCTTCCTGTTCATATTAGCGCCCTCCTTTTGTTCTTCCAGCTTAATCTATAAGGACAAAATGTCCTTGTTTCATGTCTAATGCAAGATGCATAATACACATTTGAAGCTATTGTGGGACTCATCTCTCTCATGTTGCTCTGGAAGATTATTTGTGGGAGAAATGGCCACAGAAAAATAAAGTGAGGGCAAATAAAAGGTCTCTCAGTGTACATGCATGCGTGTGGGTATAGTTTTTTGACGGACCAAAAAATTCCAAACGTGTCCTTTGAGGTCTGCATCGATCGACTCCCTCTAGATGCTTTATGGAAGCGTGTGAACTCAGTGGTATGTTGAGTTGTCAGTCAGTCAGAGGACGTGCATTGTTTGTTTAATTAGACAACAGGTAATTAATTATGTCATACTTGGTCAGGAGCCAAGAAATAATTAGGTTATAACAAAAAGTTATAACAAAGAGTGATTCGAATTTTTCTTTTTTTGGTGTTTTAATGGGAAACATTGATGCAGCAGTTGGTTGAAAGACGGTTCCTGGGGCCTTTCACTGTAGAGTCTGCATGTTTGCATGCCTGTGTGAGTTTCCTGTGAGGCTCCTGTTTCCTCCCACAGTCCAAATACAAGCATGTTAAATTAATTGGTGATTCTGAAATGGCTTTATTAGTGTGACCCTATTGTCTGCCTTTGTGTTCAGCCCGTTCTCAAGGCAAATCATGAAGTAGTCGCAAAGCAAAATTCTTTGTGTTCGTGCTGATGAATCGAGATTTAGTCACTGAGATGCTGTGTTAGCTCTCTGTTGGACAGTTGACTTGTCAAGATGGGTTAGTTTGACAGATCTCTGCATATTAACCTAAAGAAAGAAAAAGAGAAAGATCAGGCTCTCATCAAAGACTCTTACAGAATCATTGCATTTTATTCAGAAACAGAACATCCTGCATCTATTTTCATGTAAATTGTTTAATTCGAGGGAAAAACATACATAGAAGTGCCATTGCTGTGCATAATATCCTGTCTGGAACTTTCTTTCTATCAGGAGACAGCAGGTGAATTTAGTCAACAAAAATATTTTTCTCTTCACATCATAATGTTTATAGAAAGTTTATCATGTGGTAGAACAGTAATGTTTTGAATACATATTTCCTGGTTTTCTTAGTGAAGGACACACAAGCAGCGTACGATAGGAAGCCTGGATTTATGTTACATAAATAATCTCACTGCCACAATTTCATTTGTTATATTATCGGCCACATTTCTCAGGAAATTGTAGCTATTTATTCTCTTAGGTATCAGTATCACAAAATCATATAGTACATTTTGGGAGATGCCAAAAGGTAGAAAAAAGGAATTAATTCAGAAGTTAGCAAAAATGTCTGAAAATTAAACAATAATGTAAATTATGCTTGTCTTTAACAGACTGACTGCGTCTTACACATTGTTTTTGTTTTGCAGTTTGTTAAAGTATCCGTTGCAATCATGCCCATTCTGAAAAAGCTGCCAGGAAGATCCAAGAGCTGCCAAGAGTTCCCCAGGGTGAACGGTGAACTGATCCTTCCCCGGCTGGACTTGGACCTGAGAGACTTGAATGACCTCAACGATCTGAAGGAGCTGAATGACCTGAAGGATCTGAACAAGAATCTAAACCCCTTTGAGGATGTGGACCTGGACGAAGACGAGAGGAACGAAGGGGATATGGGCCTCATCATGGGGGAGGTCAGAGGTAATCTCCAGCTCAGGTCCTCCCGTGATGGAGAAGAGGAGGAAAACGAGGTGAATGCAGAGAGGCATGGAGCAGGGAATCCTAAAGGGAAGCCACTCAGGGGGACTTTGGAGCGGATTTGTGGAGTGTCACCACTGAAAACCCTCGGAAAACTAGGGAAGGGGCTCCGCATATCAGGACGAAATGTGTGGGGGAACAATTCCCCCCAATACAAGTCTGGAGACTCAAATACCCTCCCAGCAGAGAAGGAGAAAAGGAAAGGACTACGAAGAAGCTCTGAGGGGATAATGACCCTGCTTCGGTGAGGAGGGATGGGGAAAAGGAAGAGTTTATCTTGCATGAGTTTAGCTGCTGTGAGTGTTGGAAATGTAATGAATCTAGAAGTCGGTCATTCTTATGCAGTTTGGACAGAAAAAAATATGATACCTATGAAAATATGAAAATGTTGTGATAGTCTGGTATTGATGATCATTTTAGTATTGAAAGAATGACATATTAACATCGTGTTGATTATATACATATGATAATATCATGACTTTATCCCAGTCGATAAGATCAAAACATTATTGAATGCAGGTTTTTTTTTTTTTTTTTTAATTTTTAAAGTTCCATGTCTCACATTTTTAATTTAATTTAACAGCCAAAAAAGGGGAAAAAAATTCTAATGCAAAATATCTGATATCATATGACTATAGATCATTTAGGCCACAATAATATGAAAATCAAATATCGCGACAGCCTGGGGAAACACTTCTTACAAACAATTCTTACATTCAAATAAGGGGAATGTTAATTAAATACATTATACTTTCTTTTCAGAGCAATATTGCTTCTGTTAAGGTCTCAGCTACATCCAAGCACCCATCCATTCATTGAGCCATCCAATAAAACAAAATAAGATAGTGGGAAAAGTTTATTATGTTGATAAAACTATAGTGCTAATACCAACAAAGTAACCTCCCTCATTCCCCAGAGTCCTATGGCAGAGGGGAAATAATAGAAAATCTCTTTTTGCCTTCTCTGGTCAGTAATAGATCTGCATATTCTTTGCTTGGTTCCTCAGGGCTTATGTAATATGCTCTTGCAAGTTGTTTATCTACGGAACCTCTTTTGTTATTCACAGACTTGTTGTTTACTTGCTGTGCTCAGTGAATGGGACTATTTTTAACTGAGGTGGCCATTCTCTACAGCAGTTTTGCAGATGTGTGTGGAATACAGCCATAGCTGAAGCTAGCTTTCTGTACAGTACAATACAAACCCAGTGCAGCCTGATTATTCTTGTTCTGTTTCAAAGTCCCTGAAGAGACTGTCAATCATGTTATCATTATCTTCTTTATTGATGCTGCGAATGCTGTGCAGCTTTACAGGTCGGCGTAAGGAGGAGCGCAGAGAAAGTCTTCCCTGTGGGGATCTTAGCGCAGTCAGCGAGGTGGAGGGATCCAGGCGGCCCTCCTTCCTCAGAATTGTCAGCTTGGGCAAGCTGAAGTGTGAATCCATGTCAGACAGAGCATCCCAAGAGACAGAGGAAGAAATGGTGGAAGAAGAACCAGTGGTCAAAACTAGAGAGCCCCTCTCAGGTAATGTTCATGAGAAAAAAAAACATTCATGTCTACTTATCAGCTAACCTAGAGGATTTTTGTGAAAATTAGAGAATTTTGCTCTTTCTAGTAAAGCTTCAATTGTACTTCATCTCAGTCCAAGACAATTCTCTGATTAGAGTTAGAGGTCCCCAGATGCCTGTGTCACTATGGTTACTCACCAGTGGACTGGATATGACCTGCCTCAGGTTCCTTTTAAAGTTCAACCAGGCTACTCTTCACATTGCCCACAGGGAACCTTACTAGGAACAGAGGAATGTACAGAATGTGTTTGTTGGTCATGCACAGGAACAGCTACTTAATAGCCATCGGAATAGAAAATGCCCTTTGATACATTTCTTACAGAATTTTTGTACTTGCTACCAACAGTTCTGGAGATCCTACAGCTGGTCAACCACAGGGATCTTCTCCTGGCTGACACGCACATACAGGAGCTGGAGCGAGAGTGTGAGCTGCTGTCGCTGATACCGACTGCAACTTCTCCCACCCTTACCCCTACCCTGTGTCCCAGCACCCCACCTGGCCTTACTCCTTTATCATCCTCATCACTAGATGAGTCCCTCAGCTCCAATGCAACACTGGACTCAAGCAGGAGGAAGGCGAAGGATGTGGAGCTCTTGTATGAAGCCCTGCAGAAGGAGATGTGGGATGTAGTGCGGGAGTCCCTCCGCCAGCCCAGCGCTGGCCCCAACCTTGGTCTGGTGGTGCTAGTAATCCAACAGGAGGAGTACGCTGATGCTGCCTGGGCTTTGCGAGAGGACACCAAGCCGGAGCGAGAGATCCCGCACATCCAGCCCAGCCAGCGTCCCCGACGGCTGAAGATGAAGTGGAGGCAGGCAGTGGCGGAGGCTGCGGACTGGAGCCTGCCTCATCAGATGGACACCCAGGCAGGCCAGCTGGCCTCATACCTGGAGCGGCTGAGGTGTCGGATGGTGGATGACCTGGATGCAGCCAGGAGGAATGCTGTATCCATTTACCCAGAGGAGTTTGCCGCCTTCCAAGTGTATGTGGAAAGTTACCATCGAGCTGTTGCCAAACGTCTTCGGACCATTACCAGCGGGCCGCTGCAGATCACAGACGTCTACTCACTGCTAGACTGGTTCTACAACATCTACAACAGGTTGGTGATGGCATAATATTTACTAGACGCTCCAACACAATGATATCTTTGTAAGCCTCACATTTGACATTTATTTTTCATTCTCTACTAGGGATGTCCTGGGAACAATTGGCACCACCTCACCCATTAATTACTCTACACTGGACCCCATTCTGACTCAAGAGACGGTGGACAGGCTGGAAGAAGACTGCATCAGTATAGTCAGGGTGAGAAAATGAGCTTTTGCATGTCAAACCCTTGGAAAACCTGAATAGTAGAATCATTTTGATTGCAAACTCTACTTTTCAGAATAATGTAACAACAGAGCTGATCCAGGTTCTGGATGAAGAGGAGAGACGATGGGCGCAGAGTCTGCACATAGAAGAGTATCAGTCGCAATTAGCACGCTCAGTGATTCAGGTACAGTTTCACAGCCACTTGAAAAACTTCAACCATAACTCAGCTGAATTTCTGAAGAAATCCTAAGAAGTACAGCTCCATCATTACCGATATATCTAACACTTTCAGAGGTTGAAGGTGGACTTGGACAGATCCACATCTGTGAGCCAGTTTCTCGGTGCAAGAGTGGCTCGCTGTAGTCTCATTGGACTGGCTGACTTTCTATACAAGTGAGTGCATGTTCGAAAGGAAAGCAATTTGTTTGAATTTAAAATGTACTGTAGTTCAGGATAGATTGCTAATTAATTTGTTTAGAAGTCCATCACATCAAAGGTCTGTATCTCTATCCACTGCTGGCAAAATTGATGTAAAATCTTTGCTTGCTTGCAGTCATCGTTTCAAATCATGCTCTAATAAATCAAGTGATTATTCCACGGTGACACGAGGGGTGTGCTCACATTTGAGAGGTTTATTCTAATTACAATGAACCCTGTTGGGTTGCTCCAATAATGTAGATAATTTGAATGATCATTAGAATAAATGACAAAGAACTCTGGTGAGGTTCAGCTGAAATATTAATAAGACATACAAAAATACTTGATTCTTCATTGAAAACGTATCTAATTTAACTAATGATAGGAGCTGTGCTGGTCTAATGACAGTTTGGTACAGGAGTCAGAGTCACCATTAGCTTGTAGCATTTCTCCATTTGTGTTTGCAACACAGGCCTTCCTTATATAATTTTGACTTTATACGTTACTAAACTTCTTGTGACATGTCACCTGGTAAAAAAATACTACAATATAGTCGTTTCAAGTTATTTAAGGAGCACATTATCCCAACATACACCATCGTTTTGGAAGCTTGTAAGTTCCGTCAGCAAAACACATGTCAGAGAAGCCATCAAATCAAGCTGGGACCTTTTCCATAAGTTCTTTATCAGGCATCTGTTGGTGGGGACAAGGACTCATTTCTGCTTGCTCCGAAGTGTGAATGCACCCTAGATATAATATACTGTAATTAGAACTGATGGCAGTGTTTATAATGCATATAATCTTGGAGCCAGATCCCCACTACTTTTAGCTTCTGTTTATAGACTGAACCTTCTTTCAGAATATTCTCATTAATTCTGCATGATTTCAGTTTCCAGAGAAAGGTGGAGATGTTTCATGACACTCAGGCAGAATTTGGAGACAGAGGTGATGGATACGTTTCCAGGACAATCGCTCTGGTCAACTGCTGCCCTCCCCTCAGGTCGAATAATAGCAATGGCAACGTTATTTGTTTGAAGATTATCAGAAAGTAAACAAACTAAAAGTTGCACTTTATATTTCTTTTGTAACCTACAGGACCTTCGTGGAGCGTTGCAGGCAGTGTGATCCACAGGGCAGCGAGGAGTCAGCACAGAGAGCCAACTCCTCCCTGGACAGGATCATAAACCAGTCAGTGAGGGTGCTGACAGAGAGACTGTTTGAGCACATCAGGGTCAGTAAACCAATTTAATCCCAGTTCCCAAAGCTTTTAAATATATGATTGTGTGACTTTTCTTTAAACATAACCAAAAGTCAATTCTTCTTGTTAAACCAGAACTTCTTGATGAGAAAATATTCACAGCAATGATGTAGATGTGACTAATTTGTTTAAACTGTTTTTCAAGAATTGACTACAAATATGTTTGAAACTTCGCTGGATTGCAAGCTCTACTGCAGTGATAGATAACACAGTTGTGCATTTGTATATTATGCACTATATTGGTATAGTAGGGTGCATTTAATTGTTTCATATTATACTATTTTATACATTTGTTTTGTAATTTCTGTGTGTCTCATTTCATATTTATGGAGGATGTTAGATGTTATTTGGCACCCTGACTCAGTGGTGGAAGATCAGACCTTCTAGTTAACTAGTAGTACCACGTAACAACACCCCACTAGCTTAGCTTGTTAGCTTTGATGTTAACTGCATTGTTATTTCCTCATTTGTAAGTCACTTTGGATAAAAGCTAAATGCATAAACATAAACACATAAACCCCACTACATGTAGAAGTAACAGAGAATATGCATTTATGTATTTCTCTGGCCCAAAACACATTATGTTTGCTATGAGCACCTTTATACTTCACTTCAGCCTGAACCTCTTAGAGAAGCTTTCTTTTAATTTCTGTAAGTAGTCTTCAGGAAAGATCAGATACAAGCACCCGGCTGAAAATGAGAGAAAAGTCCTCTTCAAAAGATTACAAGAAATTTTAGCTCCTTTGAAGCAAGATATAAAGAAATGAGGGATGGTTCGAAACTTTAGTACAGTGTGTCTCAGAAAATTGAAATCATGTAAGCACCGTACCACATTGCACTTACACTTTTATCTGATCATGGTCTGTTGTGGTTGCAGCCTTTCTTCGACAAACTGATGAAGAGAAAATGGCTGAACAACACAGAGGCCTTTGAGGCAATTGAAGCAAGCATCAAACAACACTTTAAAAAGTTTAAAAGGATGGATCCTCCTCCATATCAGGTAAAAAGCTTAAAGAGTTTGACATAACTAAGGTGGCGACTAACATGTTCAAGCATTCTGCAGGAATTGGTTGAAGGTTATATGTGGCAGATCATTACTTTTTGTTATGACTGGCAGACGCTGGTGGGTGAGGTGCACAGGCGGGTCCTGGTGGAGTATGTCCGAGCCATCATGCGAGGACGGGTCATTTGCACATCCTCAAAGATGAGGAAGAGGGTGGCTTTCCGCCTGCAAGATGAGGCCAAACAGCTGAAAGGACTTTTTAAGGATCTGGTGAGTCTGGCCGTTACATCTTTGATTTAGACCCACATTCTTTAGAGCAACAAAGAGCCTGAAGAAAACAAGATCCAAAGCATCCAAGAACCCTCAAGCTGCTGATTCTTAAAAACACAAAGGATAGTTGATCAGGGAAATGAAGAGTCTGGTGGCTATGAATGGAGCCTGACCCTTGAACTTCCTAGGTCAGGAATAACCCAGACAGTGTTGATACAGGAGTGAGCAATGAAAAATGGTTGCCATCAGTGAGATGGAGATGGATGAACCGGGCTTACGTTAGCACTTGCCAAAAAAGGGAAGAGAGTGTATAACAACCAGGACTAACGGCGTGGCATTTGCCCCCATTCTGTGTGCGAGTTCAAACAAGTGTCTGTCACCTCGGCTGACAACAGGAAGCTGCTGTGTTTGGAAGGAACTTCCTGTTCCTGTCAGCTGGCCGACTTTGATGTGGCTCAGAGATGGCCTTGATGGCCTTTCTTACCAAGGAGCGGAATGGAGTGTCTTTGGAAACTGGGATTTTTTGAGGCAGCAAGAAGATGAGTTTCTAATGGCTGTCTGAAAACAATGTTATTATTTTTAGTGAACGTCAGTGCAAAGAATTCTGCTTTCTATTTCCTGAGAAATTGATGGAAAAACAAAAAACTGGCAAAACAGTCATGTGGAGGGAATTAAGAGTTTGGCCTCTGGTCTGAAGAGGCATTAACCTGCGTTTCCTCTGAATGTGTGCTCTTTGACTGCTTGTCATGCTTTATCTGGAAAGCATCCATCAAAACTGAAGAAGAGGACATTTAGATGATAAGCAGTTGGACATAACACATACCAAACACGCTTCACGTTTAGTTAAGCAAACATTATAACCAGTTTAATGTTTTCAAGGTTTTAAGAACTTGCCACACAGTAACAATTATTTTTCATCTGCCTGCATCAGGAATCAAACTCCTCCTGGTTGGACAGCATCATCTGCCACCTAGCCGACATCATTCTCTTGGAGGACACTCCCTCCATCCAGATGGAGGTGGCCGTCCTGGTGAAAGAGTTCCCAGACATAAGGTGAGGCTTAGTCACAAATTCAGTGGTAAAATGATAATTTCATACGAGGAAGCAACTACAAAAACAGATCTTCTGTGCAGTGCTCTCCCAAAGGTCCTATTTTCTTTTATGCTTACTGCTACACATTCACTGTGTTGTTGTTGGCACTGAGCCAACAAAAGAAAACGTAAGACCATGTATGTTTTTTTTCTGTTTTTTTTTTTTTTTTGTCACAATGGATCAAAACAAGGAAAAGGAGCACGGAAACATATCTGCGGTTACTTTTCTATTTTTGGAGAGCAGTGAGACTCTGTTTTGAGAATGGATGAGACAGGGAGGCCTCTGGGGTGGGGGGGTTGGTAGCCCCAACTTGTTTGTGCACAGATTAAGACTCAGGTGACGGTTGGCAACTTATAACCGCATATGACGCATTAACCTCCAAGGAGCAGACAGGAAGCTGCTGCCGAATACTTCCTGTTCCTGCCACCCTGCAGGAGACAGACTGGTGCCACACTTGGAATTAAAAATGGGGAGGTGTGGAAGAGGAGAGCAAACACAGCACTTCGGAACTGGACATGTGCTAACTCACCGCTAGACTCCCCCTTTTGTTTACTGAATAGTATCCCAGGCCAGTAATTCAGAGGATCAAAGCATGCCGGCCTTACTTGAGTTTTATGGATGCCTCATTTTACTGCAGCAGCATACATTCCTGCACACGGGACAGTGCAAACACGTCAGTCCTTCCAACCTGCAAATTTCCTCATTATTCAGTCACGTGTCTGAACTGGCTAAAGCATTTTATAATGATTTGTAGAGAGCCATTGAGAACTAGATATTTTGGCCATATTGCAAAGTAATTCCCAAATATGTGTCATATTAAAGGATTAACTTAACGAAATAGCATAAGCAGTGATTTGATAGATTTATTCCTTAAGATAGAGTATAAATGTTTGTAAGATGCTTCAAACAGAATTGAAAGATTTAATAGTTAATAGGCATAATAGGCATAGGCTAGAAAAATGGTTAGGTGAAATGCAGCCAATCTATCCCCCGGTTTTTAGAAATACAAAAAGTAAAAGAAAACACTAGAACATAGAAAACATATCAAATGCTGAAACTGAAACATCTTATTATTTCAGTAAACATTTTATCTTACCTTGAATTCGATGGCAGTAACATATTTCCAAAAGGTTGGGACAGGCCCATGTTTACCACTCTCTTTCAAACAACAAGTAAGTGTAAAATGTCTGGAAGAGACTGAAGAGACCAGTTGTTGGATCTTTGTTAGAGGAATATTGTCCCATTGTTTTCTGATGTAGCTGCTCAACAGTCCTTGGTCTTCTTTGTTGTATTATAGGTTTGTTTATGGACCCAAATGTTTTCATTTGGTGAAGTCTGGGCTGCAAGCGGGCCAATCCATAAATCTAACTTTTTATGATGAAACCATGCTGTTGGAATAGATGCTGTATATGATTTAGCATCGTCTTGCTGAAATATGCAAGGGGTCTTTCTTGAAAAAGATATCGCCTGAATAGGTTTATGTTGCTCTAAAACCTGTATATATCTTTCAGCGCTGATGACAGGTGTGAAAGTTTTCAGTTGCATAGGCACTAACCAACCCCATACCATCAGAGAAGCAGGCTTTTGAACTGATAAAAAGCCAGATGGTTCCTCTTCTCTTTAGCCTGTTGGATACAATGTCCATGTTTTCCAAAAATTATTTCAATCTTTGAAATTTTATACCATTTTAAATTAGCTTTGGTTCAGAGAAGATGGCAGTGTTTCTGGATCATGTTCACATTTGGCTTCTTCTTTGTATGATAGAGCTTTAACCTGCATTTGTGGGAACGTGTGTTCACAGACAATAAGGCATAAGGCATCTTTATCTATATAGCGCATTTCATACCACAGGCAACTCAATGTGCTTTACATAAAGACAAGGCATTTAAAAGAACAGCATAAAGCAGCATAAAAACAAGCAATTTAAAGAGAATAAAAAAATAGAATAAAAATTAAAACACAGTTAAAAGCAATCAAAGAAGAGGGGAAAAAGAAAAATATAAACTCAACCATAAGCACTAGGAAAGAGAAATGTTTTTAACCTGGATTTAAAAGTGCTTACAGTTGGGGCTGATTTCAGTTCTGCTGGTAGTTTGTTCCAGTTGTGTGCAGCATAACAGCTAAAAGCTGCTTCACCGTGTCCAGTTTGAACTCTGGGCTCCACTATCTGACCTGAGTCAGCAGATCTCAGAGCTCTACTGGGTTTATACTCTGCTAGCATGTCATTCATGTATTCTGGACCTAAACCATTCTGTGATTTGTAGACGAGTAGCAGAACTTTAAAATCTATTCTGTATCTGACCGGGAGCCAATGTAAAGACTTGAGAACTGGGGTGATGTGATCTGATCTCTTTGTTCTGGTTAAAACTCGGGCTGCAGCGTTCTGAATGAGCTGCAGCTGTTTGAGACTCTTTTGGGGGAGTCCAGTCAGAAGACCGTTAGAGTAGGCAAGTCCGTTGGAGATGAAAGCATGAATCAGCTTCTCCTGATCTGTTTGGGACATGAAACTCTTAATTCTGGATATGTTCTTAAGTTGATAAAAGGCTGATTTGGTGACTGATTTGATATGATTGTTGAAGGTCAGGTCTGAGTCTATCAGCACGCCGAGGTTCCGGACTTAGTCTTTAGTTTCTAGAGACAGTGACTCAAGGTGTTTACTGACAGCAAACCTCCACAATGATTTCTGGAAGTGTTACTGAGCCCATGCAGTGATTTCCAGGACAGAATCATGTCTGTTTTTCCATTCAGTGCTGCCTGAGGAAATGAGACATAAATGGTTATGTATTTTCTTGAACAGAAGATGTTTCTGTAAAACTCGTCATCATCAAATGTGACCTATCAGTCACCCACAGATGACACAGATAGAGCTGACTCTTACACAGAGTGTTGACGGGCATTGACGACACCAGACAGACCAAAAATTCCATTTACACCATTCAACGCCCCTTTCCTCCTTGTATTCTTCCACTCCACAGGAAGAAGCACGTCTCCACCCTGCTGAATGTGCGAGGGATGATGCGGCAGGCGGAACGGCAGGAGATCCTCAACATTGTCAAAGACTTTGAATGCAGCAGTGTCCTTATGTGCCGGGACCACGCCCTCTTTTCTGACATCCCCATCACGTCTGAGGTGCACTGCATCAGCCTGGGCTTCCTGCGGCTTGCCATGAAAATCACCAACTGGTTCTCAGAGCACCGGCCGAGGCGAAACAGCAGGAAAAATGCCAGAAACACAATGCCCCAGCATGCTGAGAACATGGACGACACAAATAAACCTCACATAGAAGAATAGGTGTTTGTGTGAGCAGAGCAGTCACAGGCCACAGACGTACTGTGAAGATACTAATGAGATGTACATGCACCTTGACCAAAAAGTCACATCACTGATACCAAATATTGCTACCAGCCACTTAGAGAAACTTGACCTCAGGTACTGCTTGTACTTTGCATGCTCACTGACATTTTTCCATCTCCACAGATGCATTTCTTAAACGTGAAACAGACCATGAAATGCAAACCATACATTTCCGTCTATATTTCTGACGTTGACCAACACATATAGAGAAGTATTCAAGTGGTATGAAATATTCTCACAATATATATCTTTTTTTTTAGTTCTATTCCTCCACAACACTGCAGAAACAACTGCTACAAGATGCAATGCAATAATTATCTACCAATTCAGACTGTATATCCTCATTATCTGGTATGTAGTGCATATGTATAGTACTGTTCAACAGTTACAGATGTGTTTAGGTTCTTATCCAAAACGCAAAAAAAAAACCCATCTGCGACATGATCTTATCTCACTTCACTTAGCAGCATGACACTTGTGAATCATAAAGAACTCTCTTCAGAGGCAAGAAGAACTAAGAGTCCTGCAACAGATGGGCTGGCCCCTTCAGAGCCATCGTGGATTCACTATGAGATTTTCCGAAGAGACAGAAGATAAGGAAAAAGCTTAAATTCACCATATATTTTAAAGAACTGTGGCCGATATTCTTGGAACAGCGAGAGTTGTGTACAAATGTACCAATGAGACTTGGTGCTGTTTTAAAGGCAAAATTGATTTATATATATTTTTTATTTACTGCACTTTGCTTGAAGTTAACTTTATGAATAAAAACTATTACTTGCTTTATTACTTGCTTTATTCTTGAGAGCATCCTCACTTTGCTTTGGTGCCTAAAGAGAGGAAATGAAAATGAGTTGAACTCTCACTGTGAAATGGATCCATTGCTGGAATCACAATAAAAGCCCATTGACTGGGTAGACTAAACAGATTCAGATGTTCTGTCATTTTGGGTTGAAATGCTGTGTTTTGTTCTGCTGGTGATAAATTTGATGTCTATAGATTTGAATGGCTATGCTAACGTACAATTCCTCTGGCAGCTTCTAACGTTAGGTGCTGTGACCCTTGTCGGACACTCGGTCTACTCCTGTCTTAAACAGTACATACCAAGAAACACTTTGACCTGACTTCAGTCTGACGCACAGTCTATGCAGCCGTTACATATACACACATATTTTATGCCTTTGTTGTTTATCTAAAGGACATGACAGGTTTGTAATGTAAACAGATCTTGAAATACGAGTCTCCGCCACAACTACAATCCCACCAGTGCACAACAAGAAGGGTCATAGACCCCAAGGCCAACAACGGGATGGTTTTTGATAAACAAAGATATCCTGTTGTCCGCTGAGGTGACAACGGATGCTTTTATTGGAGCCAAGTTTACGTTATGCACTAGGAGGAAACTTCCCCTCTGCTGCAGCCTCGGAGCTTTTTCATGTCTGAAGTGCTCGTGGGCTTTCCCAAACAAAGCTGACCTGCCTCAGCAGGGGTCGTTCTGCATGCCGACCTCTCCGAGTTAGGCGTCTATATCTGAATTTGAATAACACTGGCTGCTTTGAATTCTCAGTACAAGTCATGAGATTCGTTGCGAAGTTGTAGGACTTTACAGGCGGTGGTTGGATAATCAAGCTTATTCGGATTTAAAATGTAACATTTTCAGTCACATGCTTCTAGTTATTTGGCATTTAAAACATAAACCAGCTGTATTACATTACATTACATTTACTGATATATCTGATTGTTGAACTAATCAAAAATGTATAAGAACTTATCATGATTGAGCAAATCAGACTTATCAGTATCCATGGTGACTGCATGGAGGGTGGTGCAGCACTGTCTATATATTTTACTCCAGTGTGTAGATTTTTTTTCCCAGTTGACAACAACAGATCTTATGTCTCTCTGACCCCGAACTGCTCTGTGCACTTCTTTTTTTTTCAAATTTATATAATGTTCCAAGAATTTGTAGGACAGAACAGGAAGAACAATAAGTAAAGTTGGCATCAGGTGAATGTTAAGTTTGGCAATGTGGCTTCTGAGCCATGTGTATATTTGAGTGCATTATCAGACATCCTCTCAAAATGCAGGCGGTTGACGGATGCTGGACGGCAGTTTTCCAAGTATCCCAAGCGGGGACTTACCATCCCCAACTGAGAAGGACCGGTTGGAATGAGGGCCAAGCTCATGGAGGTTTCCCTCGATCAAGCTGCTGAAGGTGGAACAGTGCTTAGTATCACAATGCAATCCCTGGGAAGCACTCCCCTGCTTCCTCTCATTAACACTGCTCTGCGATGGAAAATCCATCAGGCTCTATTCGCTGTTTGTTTTCGGAAGCAAGCCGTGCCCTTCTTTGTTCACACTGTCATGCACTTTTCATGCTTCCACTCTTTTTTGTTTGTTTTTCGTGCAGCGCTCTGTGTATTATTAAGTACTCAAGAGGTTGTGCGGTGGCTGAGAAGGGCACCTATTTCATGTCAGTTACGAGGTCTTGTTTAGTCTAGACAAGCGATTCCCAACCAATCGGAGTAATACAGCTTTTAGAAATCCCAGACGTTCTATAGTTTTAAAGGCATGCATTCGGATATAAGCTGAACTAATTCTAAAAGACTTTTTTTTATCAAAAAGGAAAACGCCAACGTGTCAACATGTCATGAAATCAAGGAAACACAAAGGCTGAAAAGTCTAATAAGTTATTGTACGCAGCTATCAGTGAAAGACAAATGGTTGAACAGATAACAGCTCCAATCTCAATTAAGCCCCACCCCTTTTCGACCCTGTCATATTACTGACCTGTTGCCAATCAATCTGGTTAGTTGCATCATGCTTTTCCCCACTTCCTCTTTCTTATCGGTGAGTTAGTTTCAAGCCTGCATCCGAAAGCTGCTGCATTTTTTCATGTGAATGCATTATAAAAGATAACAGACGCAAGAACAAATGAAATTATTTTCAGTGTCTGTACTGACTAGCTTTATTTGATCTGAATGCTTTAAAAGCACTGGGACAGAGATAAAGAAGAGTAACGTTTCTTAGAATATATTGGTAAGACTCTGCAATCAGCAGGTTAATTGGTGACAGCTGAGCGTGTCAAGGTTTAGCATAAAAGGAGCATCAAACAAGAATGAGCCTTTAACTCACTTTGTGCAAAACTCCATCAGAGAACAATAATTTGTTCATTTTCCATACCTGCTTCATGCTATTCAGGGTCGGGGGATTGGAGTCTATGTCTGCTG
Source organism: Odontesthes bonariensis (assembly GCF_027942865.1). NCBI lineage: Eukaryota > Metazoa > Chordata > Actinopteri > Atheriniformes > Atherinopsidae > Odontesthes > Odontesthes bonariensis. The sequence goes on from NC_134521.1 coordinate 22,034,723, forward strand.
CTATCAGGCAGGAGGTAGGACCCCCTGAACAGGTCGCCAGCCTGTCACAGGGCCAACACAGAGGCAAACAACCATGCACATTTCCACTTACACAGTCACCCTTATACTCAAGTTTGAATCGCCAATCAACCCGCACTGGCATGAGGGAGAGCTTGCGAACTTCCCAGCTGAGATTCAAACCTTTCTAGAAGAGGACAGCACTAACCACCACATCACTGCGTGATCCTAGAGGGTCATCAAAAAGTCCCAAAGAATATTTCCGAAAGCAACACTGCAAAGAATTTAGGCCTTTTAACATTTATAGTTCATGATATTATGAGAAGGAGTCTGGGGAAATATAGGTCACCTTTGAATCCTCACTGGATGGGAAACCATCATGCCACTAGAATGAGTATAGCTACATGGGCTCAGATACCTTGGAAAACCATTTGCATGCAACATAGTCTACCTCGATATCCAGAAATGTAGAAAGACAAAGGACATTAGTTCTGTATTCAGATTAATTTCATGCACATTTCAGCTGCTTTTGGTCCAAAAAGGATGTCAGGCTAAAGTCGAGACCATCCAGGCTGTTATAAGAAAAAGCAAACTGCCTCTGTGATACACCGCGAACAGGCCAACAAACCAGTGTCTACAACTTGTTATTTTCCAATAGCTGTTGACGCAGCTTGTGCTTTAAATGGATATCTGAAGATGACCACAAATATTCACTGTCAGGTTCACTTTTTGTACATATGATATAAATGAGATAAGATTGGTGGGGCTGACATCTTTGCTGTTTACCTTCATCCGTTTAGTCTTCAAACCATTTCAACATTCTATCATGTAGGTAGCCCCATCCCTCAGTTGAAACATTTCTATTTTTTAAGGAAATACACTTTTGCATTTAAAGGGAAGTCTGTCTTTAATTGGTATGCCTTAAGGCAAATAGATATAAATAAATACAGAGGAAAAAGAGACATGGGCTGTAGACTAAAGTCTTCATCTGTGTATTATTGTGTCCCATATATACATTGACCATTTTTATACTTGTAGGCAAATGTGTTCCAAATCTTTGGTCCTTTACAGAAATCTAAGATTGCCCGAAATGTTGTTTTACACGTTGTTGGTTCACATTTTCCACTGACTGCTCCTTTTGTAGTGACTCCTGCACTGCTAAATTTAAAAATCATGTCAGTTTTGGTCCATGCACAACATATTTTACATGGTTTGAACCAACTTAAAAAAATAAAATAATAAGTACAATCCTATTTTGCTCCCAGGTCCTCTTTCTACAGGAAATGAAGTCCACTCAGGAAAAGTTTGGGTCCCTTATAATGCCATGTCATTGTGACTTTACAGCACAAGTCGAAATAAAAGAATATGACAAAATGACTGAAAACAGAGGAAAAAAAATCAACTCTGGATTTATTAGAGCAGTATAGAATAATCTAAATGTAATGAAGTCATGTGAAAATTAAGTACAAAGACACTTTTTAAAAAAAAAAAAGCTCTTAATTGTAGAGACCTGTGAACGCATACCAAATGCAAACTGCACCAGCAAAAGGGAGGTAAATACAGGCAAAAACTAAAAAAAAAAAGACTTCATTAAAAAATACTCCAGCAATTAATTATACAATTTAAGTTTTTCTTGGGTTGAGACAAGGAGGGTCACTGACATTACAAAAGTCTACTGCTGCATTGCTCTGAAATAATGCTAAATCTTAACTATTGTGGAAATATTGAAAGGAATGCCTCTGTTAATGTGTGTCATGTGAAATGATATCTTTATTTTATCACTGAAAATTTGCTCTCGACTTTTCCATCAGCCATTCTGAAGAAAAAAGTATTGGGTCAAAAACATCTCAACTAAATCTACAGCCAGCATTTGGTTCCAATCACTGAACAGTTAGAATAAATTAAAAAAAAAAGAAGCATGTAACCATCCACATGCAGAATACAACACGCGGCCTTGTTAAGCAACACATTGCATAACAACACATGAATGTCCAGTTCTGACATGACCCATCAGGGCCAGATTCAATAGAGACAGAACCTTCTGTCCTCTCCCATGTCCAGAATGCGCTGTCTGTCAGGATGGCTGCCCACTTGAACCAAAACAATGGTGCACTTCGTCACTCCTGATGGGATATCCTGATTTATGTTATCTGAGTATATCCATCAAATGGATCTTTATTTAGCATCGAGGAGGAGAAGGGCCCTGCCTCCGTGTGCCCGCTCAACTCCAGATCGGGCCGAGCAGACACGTCAACTTGTTTGTTTCGTTATCAGCCGTCACGTTAAATGATCGCTCTCAGGCTCTCGGCCACAAACAGGCAGACTGGAGGAAGCTCACCTTTGTTGAAAGCAGAGACTTTATCTAAAGTAAACTTTCTCAATATCGTTGTGTCCTTGACTTAAAACACGTCAACAAAACTTCCTTATTTTATGTTCCTCAAATGTTCATTCATTTGATTTGCGCTGAAAGTTACTCAGTGTGGCAGGATATAAATATCTTTCTCAGGTCTGTTCTGGCCCGATGCCACTCACACTGTAAACATCCCAACCTGTGGAGTTATTTGCTTTCCTTTGTTTAAACTATTTTGACGTCTCTATAATAGTGAGAAAAAAACAGGAGGAGGCTTTGTTGGTCCTGATTGTCTGTATTTATGTGAGCACATCCCCTGGCCTCACAGACCTGGCGTCATTACAGCAGGACGCTCAGCATCAATGCCAATCAAGCAGTGATACAGCGGTAGAAGAAGATGGACAACAGAGGATGATCGAACAGAAGCAGCTCAAAACTATTCGCCAGCTTTTTTAGCTAAACAAACTGTGTGTTTGTAGGGAGCTCAGTCTTTCTTTCTGCTGGATGTGGATGGACTGGTGCCAATCTTTCTAGAGTTGTTCATAGGCCAGAGGCCCTGGTCTGATATAAATGATGCTCCCACATAAAGCTTTTGCATTGATTGTCCAGTTAATTGCCTCTAATTTTTGGATTTTGGCAAAATGTGTTGACCTCCTCCATCCGTCCGGCGCAGCAGTCGTGACGGTCAAAACCCTAAAAAGACTCCAGGATATTGTCAGTTTTAAAACGGTTTGCATTTTCTCCATTAAAAGTACAAAATCTAAAATCCCAAATTCCTCACGCAGAACTTGTTCCAGCTCTTTGAGAGCTGTTCATTAGACGTTCCTTATTGCTGAAACACACCATAGATGTGGGGCCTAATCCATGTATTCCACATCACTGATGTGGTTTTCATGCAAATTCTTTAATTATTTTCGCTGAGTCAATCAGTGTGTTATTGTGCTGAAAGACAGCACTGCCAGTGGTCACACAAAATTAAAAAATAAAGACCAAGGGTTCCACAATATCACCTTCATGCTCCACAGTTTGGGCCTGATACTGAGACTAAAAGCCTCTTTAGGTGTCCTCCATAGGTAAATTCACACGGAACAAGGTAAAAACATGAAGATGATTCATCAGAGAAGATGACTGGTCTGTTGTCCTCTTGTTGTGATCTTTTTATGTGCACTTTATGTGTGAACATTGACAGGGAAAGAAAATGTTTGTCAGTAGCAGCTCTTCTATGGTATCCAGTGGCATCAAGCTCTAGATTATCTATTTTGGTAGATACTTGGCTTTCAAGATGCAGGTTTAGCTCTGCAGTCACTTTTAGAAGCTTTATTTCAGTGATTTTTTTTTTGTTTGTTTGTTTGTTTTTTTTTGTTTGTTTTTTTTTTTTCACAAAATGCAGTTTCTGTCACAGTTTTGCCACCTATAATTAGGCACACTACCCAGACTTGGTGTTTCTTTGTTTTTTTCTACGACAACAATTCCTGCAGCAAGTCCTCCAATCGAAACAGGCATACAGGTTGTTTATTCATACCCTGAAATATTACCCATAAAGACGCTGCATCTTTTTAGAACTGCAACCTTCTGATTACTGCTGCAACTTTGTGTCCACTCGTTTTAAGGTCGTCTTCCTGTATCCCTGGCAATTTACATAAAGTCTTACAATCAGATTTTCCTGAAGTCCTTGTAGTTAGGCCTTTTCGAAATGACAGCTCTTCTCAGTTTTCTTACTTGTGTGTTAGTATTCACTGTTTTGTATTGAATTTGTATTTCAGGCCCCGGTTTTCAGTTTTCTAAAGTATTTTTTTGCGATCACTCATAACAGGGAAATACTGAACTTGGAAATATTCTGTTTTCTGAGATGTGATGCGGCTTTGAGCCATGTGACATTTGAGTGATGCCTTACTTCTGTGGTACACTGAAAAAACATCAGCCCAAAAAAAGTTGCACTCTGTTTTATATCTATAGACTCTACATGATAGCAATCAATCTTCTTCAATGTTTCCTTGAATGGGTGTTTTTCCAGGGCTGCATGTGGTGTGGTGGTTCATTGGTGACTCACTCTAGCAGTGAGTGTGAGGGTGGATGGTTGTTTGTCTTGTCTTGTCTCTGTGTACCCGGCCTCTCACCCAATTACAGCTGGGTTAGGCTCGAGCCCTCCCCCCACGACCCTGAGTTGGGTTAAAAGGGTACAGAAAATGGTTGTGTGGATGGGTGTTTTTCCAACCATTTCTAATGTCAAGCTTAATTACTCTGGTGAAAAAACATCAAAGCAGCCTTTCTTTACATTTAAATGAGCTGCACATGATGGCAAAAATGATCATAAATGCATACCATGCTTCTTAGTTTTTCTTTCAAGATCAAAACTTGAAGCGCACCAATATAGAAAAAGAACCTTCCTGAAACTTTCCGCAATTTAACTCCTTTAAATAGTGAGAGTCTCTTCCTGTTGGAGGGAGTGAAGTATCTGTAGCTCCATCAAAGTGTTGACAAAAACATGAGGTAAAAAATAGATGAGAAGCAAAAGAAAGAGTAGAGAGTTATAAGAACCTTTCATGGATAATAGGGTTGACAAACGGACATCCTTAAAGGGTGTGTATTTAAAGTCCAAAGCCTGTCTGAGAGGCCTCACCCTCACTCTCTGCTGTTGTAACCCCCCAAAAAACAAACAGGTCCTTTAAGGAGAAGAGGCAGCAGCTGACGTTTGATATCCTCAGCTGGCGTGTTCAAGTTAAATGAGCTCACTAAAGTCACTGATCACTTCATGTAGGAAGAATTTAAAAAAAAAAACAAGGAACGGATAAATGCATGAATCAGCCAGTTTGTTGGAAAATGTCTTAAAATGTTTTCCTGATGATAACACATTTATGTTTCTGTCCATGAACAATGGTGAAACACTGTTTGTCCAACTGAGAGTTTTCATTAAGAAGCCTCCCCCGCTTTGTTTTGTCACGAGCCTCCGTACCTGCCAGAAAGTTGTCTGTTCCTGCCACGAACAACAAATTTATTGGCTCAGGCCATTTGCAAGAGCGGAAACTACTTTGCATTACGAGGAATAAGTCTGGAGCAAAACAATGGTTCCTCTTATGAAATATGGCAGAAGGGTCTCACCTTTGGCTCCCTGTGCCTTCTCCCTCGGCTTATTTGCGTAAGCAGGTTGTGTCCTGAACCCCATCAGGAAGAGGTGTTGCAGGAAACCTAAATCTAAGTTCGGATTCAGAGTAAACTCACAGCATTAGACCCCAAAAGACAGCTTATCTGATCTCCGAGGGAGGTGAGAGAAAGGGTAAACAAAAGTGTGACCCGTGCACCGGGGATCCACAGGGAGCCTGAAATTCACTTCAGTGAATTTGATTGCAGGCAGTGTTATTTCCACACTGTTGGCAGCTCATACTCTCCACAGCAAAATCTGTTCTTTGGGTTTGATTGCAGCAATACAAATTGCCATGTAGCAGCTTTTGGTACACATTAGACTTTCAACAGCAAAGGTAAAACGGAAGAGAAAAAGAAGCGACCAGAAGATGTGAAAGACTTTGAATACTGAGTCTATTGTTTATGATTACTTAGCAAGTCATTCTGATGCCTTTTTTTAGTTTGTTGAGTCTTATCTCGTAGTTTATATCAAATTTCAATTGAAAAATGAAATGATCAAATTGCAAAGATTTCAAAATTAATAAGAAAGAAGAGTAAGGAACCCTTCTCTCTGACTGACACAAACTTCAGAGTAAAAGCTACTTATTTTTCTTTGTTTGATTTTTAAAATATCCATCCATCCATCCATTATCTATACCGCTGAATCCGTCGGTCGGGTCGCGGGGGGGCTGGAGCCTATCCCAGCGGTCAATGGGCGAGAGGCGGGGTGATTTTTAAAATATTTTCAATATAAAAAAAAGTATGAAAATAAATGTATACTTCATACTAAACAGCTTATCTCAGAGTGTTTTGATTGTTGTTTGATATTTTTACTCATGCAGCAGTTGTGATATCACATTTGGCAAAAACTAATTAACTTTACACGGCTTTGAGTACTCACATCTTCTCAAAAGCAGGTTTTCATCTTGCAGAGCAATTTCAGGGTTTGTAGTCAAGTCTATCATGTGACATACTTTGTATCATTTTATTCGTATTGTCTTAGGTTGACTTTTTCCTTGTGTTATTCCACAAACAACTCAAACACAGGGATTTAAAGCCACAGAATCCCATCTCTGCTTTTCAGGAATCACATGAACTGTGCATCAAGGCCAATAAATAGATGTGGTTTAGAGATATCAACTTTGATTCAGCATGTTTCTTGTTTAAAATCTCAACCGATTATGTAAATAGTAGCAGAAGGGCAAAAATAGCAACATGTGAGCTCAGAGTATGAAAAAGAGTACTGTTCTGATGATGAAGATGAATCAAGCAGAGGAATCAGTGGCTGTACATGTTATTTTGAGAGATGTTTGATGGTACACAGTGGAGAAAAATGGAGGATCATGCCAAATAAAATAATGCAAGAAAAGCAATGGAGACAGAACCAACCTCATTACAGAAACAAAAACATGAAGATCCAAACACATTCAGGATAGATGAAGGCAGCAAACAAAAATAAACACTGGAGTGGTTTTCTCCAGAAAGAAATTGAAGATGAACAACAAATATCTTTGGACCAAGTGCCACTCCCACAACCTTATTTTGCACGCCAACTTGTGTGGTGAGGGGAAGACAATGGTGGTATAAAAAACTTTGTTCAAGTTTTTCATCCACACAGTCATTCGGTTTCACTTGTTGATTTAAATGGACTTTGTGACATGTTCAAGTGCTAATTTTTGATGATCAGATGCTGGTGACACGAGGAGACCAGCACGGGGCCCTTCCATTCACTCTGGGTCCTTACTTTGATTTGGGGTATAGAATTATTCAGCAGCTGCAGAGAGATGAAAGAAAGACACATTTGCACTGATAGTCTTGTTGTTCAAATACTGCAAACTGCTGTGAATGTGTGCTGGATTTACAACAGTATCTTACGTTAACTCGTAGTTATTGTAATTTACAGTTAAATTTACATTTCGAGCATGTAAAATTACCAGTTAAGTTCCTTTTACTGTGTTTACTGACAGTAGATAACGCTCATGCTGGGTTGAAAAACAGAACATATCCTGCAGAGTAAGCTTGATTTAGGGTGGACTTGCGGTTTCCAACACTGACTCAAAGTTAGCAGCTGTTAAGGAATAACACTTGTGCAGAAAGTTCAGTAATTTGTTTTGGTGTTATTGAATTTGACGCCTAATGATTTCATGACTCATCACAACACGAATTTTGACATTATTTGACATTTTGGCAAATATTGGAAATATTGGAAAATTACAAAAAAACCTACAATCCTTTTATTGATGCTGTTTAAACTATGAAGTTATTTACATTGTAAGATCAGTTTATCTAAAAGCTCCAAACAACACAAAGCAGCCGAAGCTGCCTTTTACCCCTTCGTGACCCCCTCCACCCCCACTTCCACCTCCGCCATCTTTCATCAGCTCAGAGATAAAGTTTGAAACTAATGACTCCACATCCTCTTTGCCCTTTGACAGTGAGCTACTGCAAACCTGCCCTCTCATGCTTAACAGTTGGTCCGTTTAGCCTTTGACACGTGAACCTTCAGATTTTCTTGTGCTCATCAGTGAAGCTGTGAGAGGACTCTGTGTTTTCTCCTGTCTGTGTGGCACACCGGGTCATCCTGGTACACTGACTGTGTGGATCATAAAAAACCTCAGCAGAGGGACGGCCGGGCCCATGCCTGGTTGAAACACACCCCTGGAGGTATCTATTGCTAAAACAAGATTATCTACACTGTGTCTCATTTGGAAATGCAGATAATTAATCAATGAATGCATTGATTTTGAAGGTGTACTAATGCTTTTACAATCCTACAATCCTGATATCTGATGGAGACATTAGTTATAAATCATCTCCCTCTTGTGGCTTTGCTGAAGCAATACATAACTAAACCGAAGTTGACTTTATTGTAACAAGTTTCAAAGACGGAGCCATTTAAAGCTCACTACACCAGGACAAGCTGCGGTAACTGGAGTGCATTTCTAACGTGTTTATTTGAGTCTTGCTGCCACCCAAAGCTCTTTACAGTTTAAGCCATTTCTCCACACATTAATTGAGAACTTTTTTTTAGTCTCTGCATGGAGCACTGTTCTTGAGAAAGCAAACTTTAGGCTAACATAGGCTCAAATCTACATCCAATCGCTCGAACTCCTGAGACACAGCCGCCCACTATGTTTTGCATGTCAACATAGATTAAAAAATGCAAATAAGAAATTTCAATAGGATGGAGTAATGTTCCAAAATTTCAGAAAACGCTATAATTATTAGCATTTCTTTGAAGAATTTACAAGTTCATTGCTTTGTTTTAGATGAAAGAGCACCGTTCTGAAAGATTTAGACTCTTATGGAGGTAAAAGGAATGAATATGTTGCCTTTTGTCTTTCCTGGTGATGGCTGCAGCCCCTGCTTTAGTCTCGTCTTGATTTTACCTGACAAAAATGATTAATATGTGCCTCAGAATTTCATTGCATCTAATTTTGATTCAAATTCAAAGCAATAATTAATGAGATTAATGAACTGCTATGCCAACATGGCCCCAACAAAGAGCTGTTGGTGAAAACAGTGTAAAATATTATAAAACTCCTTCAAGATATGAATTCAGCTTGGAGTTTGACAATAGATGTTGGTTGTTGTCAATCAGCTGTGTCTAAAATTTGGAGCGAATTCAAACAAAACGGGAAGGTTGCAAAAGGGAAACATACGACTGGTATGTTTCCCTTTTGCAACCTTCCCGACCAAGGAAGATGTTAAACCATCATTACAGCAAACTCCAAGCAAAATGCCTGAAGATAGAAAATGCACATAAAAAAAGGAAAAAAAAAATCAGGAGTTAATGGTTGTGACTGAACTGTAAGAAACCAGCTGAAGAAAATGGAATTTACATCCAAAAAAGACCAAACGTTAAACCATCACTTACAACTGAACAGAGGAAAACAAGACCACACTTTTAACAAATACAATTCATTACATTTTTTTTTTAGGTATGTATCACAATTTCCTAATGTTCAGCTGTTGAAATTGCTTTATGTCATATCTGTGTTTCGTTTACTTTTGACCAGAGTAATTAAATTTGACATTAGAAATGGTTGGAAAAACACCCATCCATTCAACCATTTTCTCTAAGTGTGGTGATTCCATCATTTTTGCTAGTGATTTGTTTCCTTTTAATAGTTGTGTTTATCAACCAGAGAAGGGGTAACCTACATTTTTATTCTGGCAAGGAATGGATAAAGAATTAGAAGGAGAATAAAGTAAGAATTAAGAATTCTAAGCATTGGAGCTGATAAAGTTAATTTGACTTTCAGCTGTTGTCATCTTACTCAAATGCAACTGCAATGCATTTGAATGCTACAAAGGCTGTCATGGTTGAGAACACTGAACTTCTTCGATGGAACAGTTCTCCAACACTATCAGGCAGCGTACAGACAATGACAACAGATTCAACCTTTCCACAGACGAGCAGAAAGGGGCTCAAGTGTTTTTCCCAAACCCGACAGTTACCTCTTTCCCGGCTTTGACAAAAATTACAATCCGATTCGTTCAAAGCTCACCAGACACTGACCGTTTGTACATGAAACAGTTCCTTTCATGTCAGGTAAGACTTCACGAGTGGAAAACTAGCAGAAACACGTTCAACATGGAGGGGACTGACCTTTTTTTTTTAACCTGTTTTCAAGTGATTGCTAAGAGGAGATTTGAATTTTGAATGTTTTTGTTTCAATGTAAATAGTCACGAGACTCGTTTATTTTTTTCTGGATTTGCACTCTATGTGTGAAACTGAGTTTGTTTGACTTAATATCTGCTGTCAGATTATGACTAAGGGAAAGAGGATTTAGGAGAAAAATTCTGTAAAGTATGATATTATTCAGTTAAAATTTGTCTGCACTTGAGCACAATGAGATTATTGGAAGTATTTACAGATCACTCAAAACCTAACAGTTGTGAATATGCACACGCATACTTACAATACATAAAGATTATTGGTGCTGTGGTTTTATTTAGAGATAAAGATACAACCACGCCCTCCTCTGGCAACTTCAGATTAGTACAGAAATAAACCTTCTTGAACACTACTTGGTAGTTGATGACTTATTTACTTGTGGGATTGGTTTTAATTTGGATTTTATTTCTCGCTTTTGTTTGTTTGCTTTTCTTGTTTAGTTGTTGTTGTTGACCATCTTTTTTTCCTGTTCACCACAAATGATTCTAATAATTCTAAAAAAAAAATAATAATAATGGATATACAGTACTAGACCACATCATTTTGCACTGCATGATATGTTTTTGTTAAAAAAAAGATCATTGTGGAAATTGCAGTGTGCAAATCTATATGCAGGACTTAATGGACTTTTACAGGCTTGACACCATCGAAAGCAAATTTGTTTATCATTGTCTCATCAGAGACAAACAAACTAAGGATATGGATTGCTGGAACCATGTCCTGTGATCTGATGACACCAAGATGAACAAATTTGCTTTCGATGGTGTCAAGCCTGTGTGGTGGTAAAAAGTGATTTGTACAAAGAAAAGTGCCCCATGCTTAAAGTCAAGCATAGTAGTGGGAGTGACATGGTTTGGGGCTGCATGGATGCCATCAACAGTAGGAAGCTGAATTTCACCAAAAGAAACATGCTTGTCAACATGTACTGTGACTACTGAAGCAGATCATGATACTCTCCATAGGATTTCAGTCAAATCTCACACACGTCTCTTTTAGCCTGGTGCAGACTCAAAATGTAAAATTTCAATGTAAAGCAAGGATGAAACGCACAACGATGACCTCCCTTTTAATGCCTTTTCATTTCATGACATTTCGGGCCAACACGGCCCATTCTCAGGGAGTTTAACATAGGGGTGTACTCACTTTTGCACCAGCATAATTTCACAAAAATGGACAAATATGTCATTTAAGTTATATTATTGACCTTTCTTTTCTGTTGTAAGCTGAACAGATGTTGTATTAAACTTACTCTATGCACGTTTTGGGAATAACTTGTGTGTGTATTAAAATATTGTTCAAAATGTTACTTTTCAACAGGGGTGTACTCATTTTCACTGTGCACTGTATCACGGTTCAAATGACCCCAGGTTGAATCTACTCCGGACTATCACTTTAAGGGTTCTTACCCGATTGTTGGACAACTCTACAGTTCCAAAAATGTTGGGATGTTGGGATGCTGTGTACGTAGATAAAAAAACTGAAATAAGCACAGAATGCAATGATTTGAAAATTTCATAAACCAACATTTTATTCACAATAGAACAGAAAACATATCAAATGTTGAAAATGAGACATTTCACTATTTCAGGAAAAATATTAGCTCATCTTGAGTTTGATGGCAAGAACACATCTCAAAAAAGTTGGGACGGGGCCATGTTTAGTACTGTCTACCATCCCCTCTTGTAACAACAGTCTGTAAACATTTGGAAACTGAGGAGACCAGTTGTTGGAACTTTGGGAGATGAATGTTGTCCCATTGTTATTTGATATCAGTTTCTAGCAGCTCAAGAATCCTGGGTCTTCTTTGTTGTGTTTGATGCTTCAAATATTTTTAAATGGTGAAAGGTTCCAAAACTAAACCGTGCTTTTGTAATAGATGCAGGATGTGGTTTTGCATTGTTCTGCTGAAATCTGCAAGGCCTTCCCTCAAAAAGACGCCATCTGGATGGGAGCAAACGTTGCTCTGTAGATACCTGTATACACCTTTCAGTATTGATGGAGCCTTTCCAGATGTGGAGCTTGTCAGTTCCATAGGCAATACAGTCCCTTTTGTACCTTCACTGAGGTATCATCACAGATGTTATATCATATGTATCTGAAATATCTGAGCTGTGGGCCGCTCTTGGTTGTGTTGGTGCTGTTTTTGGTCATTTATGACATTTTCATCTTTTTAAAGCTTTGCCAGTCCATCTATTGCCCCAGTTGGTTCAAGATCTTATGAAGGCCATGGCCTCTAATATCCTCTCATTTATGTGTTGCTGTAATTTCATTAAAAGTTACAGTTGTTCAACATTTAGCTCCCCGTGTACTCAAAGAAGCAGAGTTACATCAAGTAATGTATTTTCGAAAGCTATAGTTTGAAACCTTGTTAGAAACCCCATCATCAGTTCAAGCTTCAGTGGTAAATTTGCAGACTGACTCAGACACATATATAGATGTATACGGTATATATTCATTTACGGTAGCTATCTCTCTTGCAGATCTATTGGCATTTATGAACAAGATTCTACAAGAGGACAAATATGGGTTTGAAGTACCCACAATTGTCCTTGTGCCCATCTGTCACTGAAGATAATCTGGAGTGGTAGTTGGATGATAGACTGGAGGAGCCCCCTAAAGGAGAGGAGACAGGGGGGCTACATCAGGTATACAGAATGTATGCTGTTGTATGGACTCTCATGCACAGGGGGCTAAGCTAAAGAAGAGCTGGAAAGCTAAGCTAAAGGAAGTCTGAAAAGGGGTATGAGGTAATAATTTTTAATGTTAGCCTGTTATTACTAAGATGGCAGTTAAGTAAAGTGTTAGAATGGTTAGTGGATATGAGATTAGATTGAGTAGTTTCCATTTAGCAGCATTTAAAGTATGTGTGTCACCTTCAGAAGAGGAGGAGTTGATGTTATAATGTAACATTCAACAAGTGCATTGTAAGAGACAACCAAAATAGAACCCAACATGCTAAATGACTACCTTGCTATTAACATCATGACCCAATCCCAACTCCCCTCTTGGCCCTGTCAGTTGTCCCTGTCCCTCTATTTTTCAGAGGAAAGTTATTCCTTTTTCTTCAAGGAAAAGTGGCCATCTATCCTTTCAGCTGGGGCATGGGGGACATTTGGATGGCTAGATGACCCCTATTTATTGATCTCCCTAAAGAACAGGGCCATCTATCCTACTTTCAAGAAAGAAAAACTAAAGGATAGAGCATGGGAGGAATTGGGGTTGGGCCTTTGAATCCCACTGCTACAGACAGATGTTTTTAAATGTGTCCTTCAGGAGTTCAATGACTTAATGAACAAATATGCAGCAACAGACACAAACTGTCCCCCACGTATGTTCACATCTCCAAATGTTCTCAATATATATCCAATGAAGTGAGTACACAACTGAATACACACATACATGAATTCATTCTAACGCAGCGGCACCCAAGTCACTTCATATGGTGTGTGCACGTGTGTTCTTTCCGCTCACCCCAGTTATCTTTGGAAAGTCAAAATAGGCCTTTAGGCCTCTGAGAATCAGGAAACATTTCATGGTCAGTTAAGAGGCTCAGGAGGAGTCAGTGGGAACCAATGTTGCACCATTATTTTATAGGTACGCTGTAACGTCTTATGAACTCATTTGAGCACATGTTATTTTCAGGCTGGATTTAAAATGTTTAGTCCAACAAGGGCCTTTCTAAATGATCTGCGTTAAGAGCTCTGGCAGCCACATCAGTGACTGGCACTCTCCTTGAGAAGGCCCCTGCCACACTACCTGTCATGAACATAAGCAGAAGACTGCCTCATGAATCAGAGACTCTGATGATGAAGCTCCGTACTTCGGCCATCTTTGGAGAGTTTGTACTAATTTACGCACAAATTTACGCTGGTAAAACCGGCAATGGGGTTGAGTTGTGTTAGACATGTCAGCATCTCTGATGTGGTGCATCTCAGCTGCATCAAGTTTAATGTGATTAGCTGGTAAAGACAGGAAGTAGTGGGATTCGGATTCCAAAATAAAGCGTAAGCTGTTTATTTATACAGCCACTGTCAGTCAGTTAATTCGAACTCTCCTCTTTTTTTTTCTTCTTCTTCCATCATTGTCACCCCAAAGATCAGTTAAAAGAGAAACAGGTTTTAAGTACCATCACAGTACTTTACTATTAAAAAGGAGGGCAAATATAACACACAGAAGAACGTGTAAAGTTAAGAATATAAACAAAAATGAAATGCTGGAAACAAGCACACAACAAATATGCAATAGGAAGCATTATTTGTATATCAAACAGAACACTTGTTAATCTTTTTCCTTTTATGAAAAAAGTGTACTTTTAGTTTCATTTGATCTCTGACAGTGATTGGTCTCACTACAGTGGAACAGAGTGTTTAAGGCATTTTGCAAAGAAAGAACAACAATAAAATGATTGAGAAGAATAACAAGAACAATACTAATACTCATACTACTAAGAATAGAAATGATAATTGTTGTAGTTATGTAACGTTGACATCTTTTTTTAATTTATTTTTTTACAATAACTGAATTTTATTCTTGATTTTGCTTAATTGAATTTAATGATAATGATATGAATAATGATAATAGCTGTGGTTACTCCGTAGCAGCGTTTATTGAATCATTAGAAATGTAATAACGATTATGATAATAACAATAGCAACAAAATAAATGAAAGAAGGATTAGTATTATAATTATCAATGCTGTTGTTGTAATAACAAAAACAATTTCAAATATTAGGAAAAATGTATATAAAATCAGTTCATTTGGACAAAATTCCGCACAACATGATTAAATAACAACCAGTTGGCTTCAAATAGGATAATAAGTTAGGGCTTTTTTATGTGACTGCAGTGGAGTCTTTTACTTCCAAACCATAAACCGGAAGGCTTGTCTTTGTGCGTTTAGGGGAGCCTGATGGTTGTGCGCATCTGACCGACCGGGAATACCGATTTCTGAACATTTCGGCCGTCTCCCCCCCCGCTGCACCGCAGGCTGTTTCCCTTCGAGCGGCTGCAAAGCGGAACTGGTTTGCATTGGCGACGCGGGGATCAAGTGAAAGATTAAATCGGTCAGTATTATGACCAACCGAGATGACACACATCCAGCTGGTGCCGTGTTTGTTTTGTATGGTGAAATGAGGCAGGGGGTGGAGAGTCGCCACAGAGACGCTGGGCTCCGGCCAAACATCACCGCATTTTAGCACCTCTTCCATGTTCGGGATTTGCATTGAATTGCGTTCGCTGCATCGCTGATCGGCCCTCTATCTTTGCAAGGTGCATGGTGGAAAATGCAGCTTGTTTGAGGACACCCCCCCTTCCACATATCCATTGCTGCCATGACAGCCAGAGGTCTCCTCTCGAGCACGGCTCGTCGGTCGGTTGGAGAAGAGGCAGATTGATTTGGGACGGTGGGTCGCATCTGCGGATGTTATTCTGTCTGTGGAGCCTGTAAATACTGTCCGCGCAAACGCACCGTGATTACTCAGGGAAAACATAAAGGAGAAAGGAAACAACATGTCTTCTCGATCTGCATTACCGTCTGGAAACGACAGGAGCACAGGGGAACATGTAAGTACAATTGCTGTGTTTGTGTGCATGCAAATGATAAATCGTGCATGTCTTAGCAAAGATACCCCTAAGACCTTTGGTATTCTCTGGTTTTAATCACAGTGCAGGGGGAGAGGAGAGGGGGTGAGGTGGCGGGGATGGGGGGGTTAGATGGTGCTATTTTTCCTCGTTGGACGGAAAGACTCAGGATTTGATGGTGGATGGATAGTTAAGCAGAGCAGGCTCTTCAGAAAAGAGCTAACCTTGAGTGTGTGTGCAGGCAAGGAGATGATGTGCAGCCCGGAATGAGACCATCTGCATACGAATATGCGCAGGAAGCCTGAAAACCAGCCGTCACCTCTTGTTATATCGTTGGGGAGAGATAGTGATGTCACATTATACTCCTTGCTTGCTTCACTGTGTGTGTGTGTGTGTGTGTGCGCGCGCTTTTCCCTTTAAATCAGATGGATAGGACGACAGCACAGGAGGCCAAAATATACGTATACGGAATATCTGGGTTGTTCGTTTGGAAGCGAGGGGGATTACTGCGTAAAATGATGTGCAGTCCATTGCTGCGCAGCCTACAAAAAGCGCCCAACCCCAAAGCCAGTGGGTGTCAGACAGCGCCATACATATAGCTACAGTGGCAAACAGTTGCGGCCTTATGGAAAGGGACAAGCTAAGACAGGTTTCGAATATGAGCCATCTTTTTGAGCCATGTCGGTTAATTCAACGCTCTAAACGCTTCAGTCAAGTCTCCCCCATCTGTTTGTTAGTATAGCTTTCAATAACCGGGGTGGTTCAGTCAGTCGATGACTGTGTGTGTGTGTGTGTGTGCGTCTGTCATCGCTCTGCAATTAAGCGATGATGATAGATGAGTGAATTGAGCGGATAAAATGTTACCTTGCCATGATGGCACAGGTGAGACTTGGCTTGATGTGCAACGTACTGTTGCTGGCAGATTAATGCGCTCTGCTGCCTGCTGTGTGCGCCTCCAGTGTGGCTGGCAGGGACCAGTTGGAGATTGTTTAGAAGGGGTCCAACTGTCTGTACTGTAGGTTGGGGTGTGGGAACAGGAATGGAAGCATGGGGAGGAGGGAGTGTCTGATGGTGGGGCGGAAGGCTGCGTGGTTGTGTTTGTAAGTGTTTTCGTGGAGCTGCAAGCGAGATGACATGCTGGGGGGGTGAAAGTGTGATGCCTTCAGGCCTGGGACTGGCCAGGGACCACTGTGCCGGCATCTGCTCCCTTTATTTACTCTTTCCTTCGACATGCTTCTTTGCACTAGTAATCCTTTATCTTCCTGCGACATCTTTTTGCCCCTTTTTCTTGGAGATGGCTGGGTTTTGTCATATCTGGCGTGTAATTCCCATCTTTTGTCTTTCCTTCTCTGTATCTTGATTTGTCACATGACCAGATGCTACTGCAGAGACACTTTGTCTAAATTTCTATTGTCCGATTTGTGGCTAAAGCTTTGGGGCTATCAGCACTGCACAGCGATGATCTGAAGCCTTTTAGTCAAGAGGCAAACTGTTAACAGGGCTTTGAAAACTTCCACTCACAGCTGCAACAGTATAACCTTCCTCGTCTGTCGTACTGCATGAAGGCATCCTTAAGCAGTCAAGTAGCAGACTTCTGAGGAAGATGACGCTGAACCCAAAATGGAAGCAGTATGTTCATGTGCTGGACAACAGCTGTTAACCCAGAAACCAGAGGCATGTACTCACATGGAGCTCAACTCAGCATCGCTCCTTTATGTCTTTATGAGCTGAACATCTGGTGGAGTGATTGCACCAACGTGTAGCTCTCTCAACCCACCAGTAGATTATACACAAAGCCGGGTTGCGTGTTGGAAGCGTTGATGCCTGTGTAGAGTATGCCAGTGATAAAGTCATCTGTGAAGTAGCCACTAACCAACAGTCCCTTCTCTAAATGCAGCAGAGTGAGAGACAGTTTCATGATCAGGCTGCAGAGACAACCTATGGACAAGGATGAAAGTCACAGAGGTCCTCCTCCGGCTGCTGGTGCTGCTGCACTGTGTCACACATGTGTTGGCATAGTTGGAGATCCCCTTTCTCCTCTCTCTAACCCCTCTCCCTGTTCTTTTCTTCCAGCATGTGTCACTGGGGGCCAGTCGCTCAGACAAGACCACCAGCCAGTCCAGCCGCTCTCTGGGTGCCCGGTGCAGGAACTCCATCGCCTCCTGCTCCGATGAGCAGCCACACATCGGCAACTACCGCCTGCTCAAGACCATCGGCAAGGGAAACTTCGCCAAGGTCAAGCTGGCCCGCCACATCCTGACGGGCAGGGAGGTGAGAGGCGGGGGCAAAGGAGGTTGGGAGGATGGGGATAAGGAGATGGAGGTGTTGTAGACGGATGATTGAGAAAAACTGATATTTGTAGGAGAAGGAAGTGTACACAGTGTGAGTGAAACGTTTGGACACACCTTCTCATGAATACATCGGCTGGAACTTTATATTCAAGAGGCAGATTTTACGAGTTATATTTTGCAATATCTAAACCCTGAATTATACATAAATTCAGTATGTTTAATTCACCACTGATAAAGTATTTATTCTGCATGTAGAAGAATAGAATGAAAAATTTCAGTGCACTGCCTAAAACAGACTCTGATATATACAGAAAAAGATAAATAATGACACATCCACACACAATCCAAGTTGTGCTTAAAAGAAAATTAAAACAAAATATATGAATTATGTATACTGAATGAATAAGTAGCCACGAAATACCATCAATAGCATCAATAGCATTGCGCAAGAAATTCACAAGTCTGAATAGAATGAATAGTATTGCACCACAAAGTAAATGCCTTGTATTTTTCATATTGTATATGTAAATGTTGTATGAAATGTTTGATAAATCTTTATAGATCACTTCCAAGCCACCAAAAACAAAATGTTGGATGGTAGTTTAAAAGAATGTCCGATTGGATTGTGTGACTTCCTGAAATTTCCTGCTGCATTATTCCCAACTATGGAAGGGAGCCCTTAGAATAAAACCCTTTTTGGCTTGATTGAAAACTGTTAAACAAACGGATATGACTGATGTCACACTGAGCAGTGAATGTAAAATACGGTAGATTATCTTAATTACTGAAAGAATCATTTTTAGGCAGGGTAAACCAGTTGGAAACCAGGGGATTTTCCTCGGTGGTTATAGTCTGAGCTGCACCATTTCGAGCCAGAAGGGATTAAAAAACACTCAAATACACTTGACTACAGGTTTGGAGACAACCACTGTCCTCGCATCCGCTCCCTCATATCCCTCAGATGTAGTTGACATAAGTCAACATTTACTTGCTTTAGAGTGTGATCTAGATACTTTCTGTTGAATGATATTTTTTAAACTTTGTTGAGTGCTTATAAAGTAGATATGGATCAGTGCCATCAGCAGGAAGGGCTTAAGTATGGAATGAGTGAATAGCAAAGGAAACACAGAGGAATAAATATGAAAAACAAAAATAAAATGTTGAAATATACTGAAATACATTACAAGAACCACATTAAAAAGAAAAAGATTGCAGACATTTTCACGTATCATCATGTATTCATTTCTTATAAAGTTAAGAAATAGAATAACATGAAAATAGATTGATTTTGCATGAAAAATACTCAGTCTCTCTCTCTCTCTCTCTCTCTCTCTCTCTCTATATATATATATATATATATATGTATATATATATATATATATATATATTTTTTTTTTTAAATGTAATTTCAATCCTGTTATGTTCCAAATTGCTTTTTGAAACTTCTCAATTGATTTATTCTTTTTTACCCCCCCAAATCCAAAAATCTAAGAGATGCCAGCTTTCCAACTACGCAGCTGATAAACCAATCCAAAGCCAGCTCCTAGCAGAGCCTTTTTTTATTTACATTTGAATTCCTTTATTCTGTTGGGCAGTTGGTACAACCCAAAGCTTTGCGTATTGATCACCAACCCAAACTGATTTGCAAAGTGATGGTGGCTAAAGAACCGGGGAACAAAAAAGAGAAATACAAAGAAGAAAAAAAAGCATCTGAAAAAAATACAGACGACAATATTTGCTTTCAATATATATGTTTTAAAAAGTATATCTCTATCGATCTACTGGTCTATCTGTATGTCACACTAGATTAACAAATAATATGAAAATACTTGAAGATGCTTTTTTTTTTCTTTTTTTTTCTAGATTTACACTTTTTGTGGCATTTCTATCCATCCGTATTTCATGGTTGGATGCTGATACTTTTTCATCTCTTCTTCATGTCTCTTCCAGGTTGCAATTAAAATCATTGACAAAACTCAGTTGAACCCAACCAGCCTACAAAAGGTGAGTTTTCCTCTTTACTGATCGATTGTTTAAGGAATATCCGTGTCGGGTTTTCGGGCACGGAATACGACGCTGCTCTGTCTGAAAAGCTGTCCGTCTTCATTAGCCGCAGCAGCAACAAAGCATTCGAAATACAGACGTCGTCATTTTTTGTTGTTGTGATTGAGTTGAACAGAACACCGATAGGTTGTTGGGGGGGGGGGGGGCAGGTTTCTCCTCAGCAGAAGGGGCAGGAATGGGAGAGCAGCTGATGGAGAAGGGGCTCGTGGGATGTGATGATATTTGGCAGGTGCGAGGGACTGGATGGGAGCGAGGGGACACCTCTGCTCCACATATCATCTCTCGTCTCTCTCTTGGCTAATCACTGCCCTGAGAGGCGGGTGACTCATCTCGGCAAACCGCGGTCACCCAACCCATGCTTCCTCCCTTATGGGTGTGTGCGTGTCTTCTTAATTTGTCATCCCTGGACACACGTGTCTGTGGATAACAAAGGGAGCTGGGATTTTTGCAGCGCTTTAGAGGCTGACTGAGATGGGATTGGTCACTGTTCATGTGGGAAGGCGAGCGGTGTCTGTCAGTTACGTGGCACTTTTAGGCTCCTGGTTTTCTTTCTGGCACAACTGGAGCGGCAAACTTGTTTAGGATATCCAGACACGTGAAGACAATTTATCATGAGTTGATCACACTCGGCTCGGTGACACCTCGTGCAGCTGCACAGCACATTATCAGGTACAGAACTGTGATGTGGAAGAGCACATGTGAGGGGAAGCTTAGAAAGACAAAAACATCCTGCAGTGCTGCTTATACGAGCTCAAGTGTCACTATCATTTGGCCACAAGTCTCTTCTTCCTCTTTCTTTTTCCTTTTCACCTCCTTTGACCATCACAGGCTCCTGTACCTGTGATGAAGAAGTGAACACACCAAAAGGATCAAATCAGGGATGGAATAATCAAGCTCTATATGGGTGTGCTGCGTGTGATTGTGCTCGACAGGAAAATGTCTGCATAGCCTTCTACATAAAGAACATACAGAGTCACTTCTTTAGTTGGTTCATTACAAAAATGTTTAAGGAGATTCGACCAAATTAAACAGCAGATGAAGATTATTGATATATGTTTTTTTTTTTTTTTTTTTTTTAAATCAATCTTTTCCTTTGCAGGAATATCAGTGACCTTACACTGTTACAGTATTGTCAAGGCTTTATACAGGAATACAATTTTTCTTTACATCCCTTTGCCCTTTTGGTCTCTGGCTTCCTGTAATCCTGAGATTTTGACTGGTTGTATTTATGCGTCTTATATTAGGATAAAAAATATGGATTTTCTTTACCTTACCTGGCTCGGGTGTAACACTGCTTTGCAGGAAGTGTAATCCGTACTTTCATGTGATCCCATCTTTCTGCCAGGTGCTTTTCTTGGACTCTCCTGTGAGAGAGTTGGGTGCAACATCTAGGACAGAATTGTGGGAAGACAGTTGGTTGCTGATTGGAAAGAGAGCGCTACAATTGGCCAGTGATGATAGCAGACTTCTTTACGTGCCCGTGGGCTTGGGAAAATCCTTAGGACTCAAGACTTGAAAGGGACTGTATTAGCATAATCTGGACAGTAATGTATGTAGATGGGAGAACGAATGGGGGGGGGGGGGGGGGTGCATTGTTGCATGGGTTAGAAGAGCACGACATAGATTGAGGGAAGTGAAAATCGCAAATGAAAAAAATCAAAACTAAACATCCATGAAGGAGGATTTCTCTCAGATTTCGAGTTGCACTTTAAAACCCGAAAATATTTCAGTTAGAAATCAGATTAAATCCCTTTTAAGTTTGTTTTTAAAAGACACATCCAAACAAAAACCTCCATTTTGATGTGATTTGTTACCATCTCTTAGATTTGAATTCCAGCCAGGAGTTACTAGAGGAGCCTTACTGCCACAGAGCATGTGCAGTCCTGTCGGTACCCATGAAAAGGGTCGACCATGTTGCCAGGGGATTGTTTGCTGTTTTGACTCATCTTGCCCCTCAGTGTGGCCGTTACGAGCAGGGAATTAATGGGTCGGTCCGGATGATAAGATGTCTCAGCACCACGTATCCCAAGATTCCCTCTAGCACAGCTGGAAAAGCTGGGAGAGAGCCCGGTCTTAATACCTGGGTTGCTATGGCAACAGTGACGTCAGGCGCTGCTAAAGAAGAAGACTGCTACAAGAACTGAATGAAGGAGGAGAGAATGGGGGGGGGATTCTGGAAAAAGAAGGGGAGTAGAAAAGAGGAGCTCATCACACCATAATTTTTTAATTTTTTTCTATTGTTTTTTTGGACGATGTAGATGAGAGAGATGAGGTTTTCAATGATGGCCTTTTGTTGATGGAGCATGCTGTTATTTACATGAAATCGAGGGAGCTGGCTCGGATTTAATCCCCTCTGCTGCTCTGACACAAGTGTAGAAACACATCTCTCACTGTAGACATGGGAGCTGTGCTCAGAGGAGGAGAAGCTGGCTGCAGATTCATCACAGTTGTGCGTGGGCTTCTTGTTGTGGTTCTTTTAATAAAGATGAGGAATTCACAAATTCTCAAACGGATACTGTTAATTTAAGCATGGAATTGTG
This sequence comes from Odontesthes bonariensis, assembly GCF_027942865.1. Classification (NCBI taxonomy): domain Eukaryota; kingdom Metazoa; phylum Chordata; class Actinopteri; order Atheriniformes; family Atherinopsidae; genus Odontesthes; species Odontesthes bonariensis. The sequence continues at coordinate 22,057,347 of NC_134521.1, forward strand.
TGCTCGCACTGGTCAAAGTATGGTTTCAGCAGCTCAAACGACGGTACATCAACGAGTTTGAGAAGTTATATTTCCAACAGATTTCATTGGCTTCACTTGAGAATTTACTGATAATAATTTAGCTTGTTGGCCCAAGCCTCATTAGAAATGATCTCCATGGAAGGGTGGCTGTCAGGAAGCCATTCTTAAGGAAGGGAAAGAGGGAGAAAAGGCTGAGCTGTGCCAAATGACACAAGAAGTAGCCTGAAAATCAGTGGCAACAGGTCTTATGGAGGGATGAATCCTCCCCAGAGCCCGGACCTCAACAATATCGAAGCAGTGTGGGATCATCCTGACAGAGAACGGAACAAAAGGCAGCCCACATCCAAAGAAGAGCTTTGGGATGTCCTTCAAGAAGCCTGGAGAACTATTCCTGCAGAATACTTAAAGAAATGACAGAAAGCTTGTCTAACCAGTTAGAATTGTCCAGACTCTTAGCCTTTATGTGCTGTATTTCCATTTATTCTTGTACATGTTTGAATACATAGCTGCACTTATCCCCATTTATCTGGCAATATGTAAAGATAAGACGGGAGGTTTAAGACTTTTTTGCAGTACTCGACGTAGTACTGTGCAATGCTATGTTAGCACTGAATCAAGTGTATTCCATTGATTTAGTTATCATACATGTAATAGACTTTCAAAAGACATGTTTTTCAAATTTGTGCACCAGAGATGAAGATATTCTTTTGATCCCTTCTGTGGATTCGTTTTCAAAACGCATGTAGTCATACGTGCCATAATTCAGCTCAAATCCAAGTTCCCAGCTTATAACCAGTTGTCCAGGGCTAAAAAGTATCAAATATAATTTAAGATTCAAAATGCCAAGAAGCTCCACCTCTACTGCAACGGATCTCTCTTAAAGTATATTTCTTCTGATGAACATCAGGCTCATTCATCATCACGATAATAAAAATTTGTTTCTTCTTCCAGCTTTTTCGGGAGGTACGAATAATGAAAGGCTTGAATCACCCTAACATAGGTAAGACACACATATGATCAAGCTTTATGTTTGTCTATGCGTTTATGCATGCATGTGTGTGTGTGTGCGACCAGAGAGAAGTTGGATCCTTTCACTAAGTCGTACATCAGTATACATTTGTTGACTGATCTGTAGCCTCACCTAGAGATCAGGAGGTTGGATATTCCAAAGCTGAAATGTCACACGAATCAAAGCCTCTGCAATAAGACGGGCAGATGGCTGCATTCTTATCTATAATGTCAGCAGGATCTGTGCATGTATTTATTTATTTATTGATATCTACATTTGACTCTTAACCTTGTTCTGTTTTTTGGCTACAGTGCAGCTGTTTGAGGTGATTGAGACTGAAAAAACCCTTTACCTGGTCATGGAGTATGCCAGTGGAGGTGAGTACACTGGCAGTTACGGTAATGAAGTCATGTGACGATGGAGAAAATGATGCAGAAGTCTGAAAACTTTGTTAAAATGCAATTTGGGAAATTCAGGAAATGTGTGTGATCAGTATTTGGATCATTTTATCATTAAACACGGTATCTAATGATCACAAAAAGAAGAAGTGGTTCCTCTGAGGGGATATTTTTTGCTCTGTGTTTACATGATTTTCATTCTCACTACTAAATACAAAAAAAATACAGTTAGTCAGAAGTCAGTTATCTTTGCTTGCCAGAATAAACTGCTAAATCATTCCCAACCCACACCTAGTGCCTGAATAGAGTCAATCTACTACTTCTCCTGTTTCTCAAACATAAATAGTGTTTCCTCTCTGTTAACTTAAAGATTTAATGAATTAGTCGTATTTTTTTCATTATTTTTCATCGAGACGCCACACAGATTAAGACATTGAGAGAGTTTACAGTAAAAACAGTTGAAAAATGGTCAGCATTTTATCTCCAATATGAAAGGGAATCTTTAATGAAGAGTATGGAACCACAACATGAATAACTGGGCAGCCTCTCTGCGATAACTGTGCTGTTGTGTAAAAGTACATTATATATAATTTCAGTAGTAATGCCCACACACTGCGTCTGATGTCTTGTTTATTTTATGTTGCATTTTATGTCGGTTTCCTGTCACCAAACTGTTTGTGGCTCTGATTAGATCATTTACCTACTGTGGCCTTGGAGAATATCACAGGCATAGTTTTTAATGTGGCCTGTATTACTTTAAGTTAAGGGAGAAAGACGCATTAGGGTGTTGAACCGCGGCGGAGTTTGCAAACAGCCGATGATTAGACATCGATGAAACTTTAAAGAGTTGCTTTTGGAATCATTTTTGTACTTTTTTTGCCATTTGTTTCACAGTGTAAATATATTTGTGTTGGATTTTTGTAAATTGTTTCTTTGCTTCGTGTGTTTAATGAGAGAATTCATGACTCTCTTGCTTAAAACAGCTGTGCAAAAGTACTGAAAATGGGGGCAACAATTAGCGTGCCTCTGCCGAAGGGTATTTAAAGTTTTAGTAACAGTTATCTTAGAACGTGGCATTATAAAATTAAATAACAGTGACACTGTTCCACAATAGTGGAAGAAACATTTTTATCCAGTTTTGTTGTGGTTCATCCAACCCCCTCAGAACTTTTTTGAGCAGCTAGTGTTTACTTCCAGTTAGCAACTGCTACTTCTAGCTGTGGTAGTTGGTAAGTTAACCCACTAATGTTGATCCATGTCACATTAAGTGACCGGAATCTACAAACAAAGATAGTTAAAGTTGGATGGTGTTAAAATATAGATAAAGGTCAGTGAACTGATGTACTTTGAATAACTTAAGCTATTAATAATCAGTTTGACCATGAAAATGTTGTATAAATGCAGTAATATTATTGTTACTGTGTTCGCCTTTATACGGCGGTTTCTACAGACAGAAAGACGCAGCCACATCCGAGCCAAAACAGCATATTTTCAGATAAAGCCCTGGGATTTCACAAAACAGAGGAGAATAGGGATAGCTTTTGAATCAACTGTCCCTAACCCAATAATTACACTTCAGATAAAAATGCAGAACACATATTTTCATCTTTTCACAGGAACTCTGAATCCATATTTATGAGAAGTTACTCCTTTGATGGTTACATTTTGCAGCTTATCCGCTGTTCATGTGTGTTCCCAACTGATAGAGAGTTCGTCTGCAGGTTGCAAGAGCGTGTTGTAACTTGAAGGGTATAACGTGAAGGAGGGTGTAACTTGAGTTTAACTATGTAAATCCCACAGAATCTCAAGAGATGTCAAAAGGAGATGTTTCCACGATGACAGGCTGTGTAGAGATGGTAGAGAGATGTGCTCACTGGAACCGGTTTTTCAACCTTAATTTGGAGAGATTTTGACCTCATTTGCACCAATTAAAATCTAACTTCAAGACAATTGTCAATCTACTTAGGAGTGGATGTCCCAGTAAGATCACTCCAAGGTCAGATAAACTACAAAAAACCCAAGAGCTACATCTCAGACTCTACAGGTCTCAGTTGGCTTGTTAAATGTCAAAGATCATGACAGAACAATTACAAAAAGACTACAAATGACATCTGAACAAACCACCAGACTTCTGGAGCAATGTCCTTTGGACAGATGAGACCTGGTGGAGACGTTTGGTCCTAATGCACCATTCTTGGAGAGCACAAACACCTCATACCAGCCATCAAGCAAAATAGAGGAGGCGTTAGGATTTTAGCCTGTTTTGCAGCCACAAGACCTGGACACCTTGCAGTCTTGAGTCCACCATGAACTCCTCTGTATACCAAAGTATTCTAGAGTCAAATATGAGGCCATCTGTCTGACAGTTAAAGCTTGGCTGATCCCAAACACAGCAGCTAATCTACAACAGAATGTCTGAAGAATAAAAGAATCAAAGTGTTGCAATGGTCCAGTCAAAGTCCAGACCTCAACCTGATTGAAATGCTGTGGTGGGACCTATGGTGCATAAACAAATTTTAAAAAAAACTTGCCGATAATGCTAACGTGCAAGATTTTTTTGCCATGGCTTTGTGGAAAGCAGAAAATGCTGTAATCTTTAAGGCCATGGTTACTTTCCGATGTGTGCAAAAGCTGATCAGCCCAGAAGGGTCGTAGTGGTTTTATTAATCATAGGGTTGTGGTTTGTTCCCTGCTATAGTCATGATTTCTCTTACTGCTGCCCATTGCTTTATTTTCCATTCTTTTCAATTGGAAATATCAAAACCGTTCAAATGGCTAAGAGTATTCAGGAATGATGTCCAACAACTGACATCCACAGGCTTTATGCAAGTTCATTGTTTTCAATTCTCATTTCACATTTTATCTTGATTTTAGTAGTTCAGTTTTCCTTTTTTCATCGTAGTAGCTATTGAAAACTGATAATAACCAAATGAAAGCCACAATGGCCTCAGGGGGGACACAGTCATAAATTGCCAGTTATATCAAATCAGATGTATCAGTGGTTGTATATACTGTGTCTTGCTTAAGTTGGCTAATATACAGTATTCTGACAAAAAGGGAAGTTTCTTACTACTAATTAAGGTTTGTGATTCTCAGTAACACTTAAAAATGTTGATGACTCATCCTGCACTTGGGGGAATAAGCTAATTTTGCATCCACTGAAAGACTTTATTGAATTTTGAGTTTGATCTGATTTGTCATAGTGATTGGCAGAGCTGACCAATCAGAGCAGCTCCTCCTTGCTTTTCTTTAAATAGAAGTTGTTCGAAAATATTGTACAAAGAGATTAAAATATAAATTTGCTATTTAGTTATTATATAGTAGCTTTGAAGAAGGAGATTATCGAACTTGAAGTTTTTCAAGCTGCATCTCTTAAACCTTGCTAACATTAGCTAATATTAGCCACACTTAGCTTGTGCTCATGCCAGACCAAATTTTCCTGTAGCAGCAAAACCACCGAGCACATGCCTTTTTAAAGTATTCTTTCTTACTTTCAAAAAGAGCCTTATCTAGATAGGACACAAATTCAGGAGCTCTAAGATGTTCTTTTTTCGCAGACCTTGAGACCTTTGGTCAGACCTAGACTTCTTGCTTTCTAGTGTTTTCAGTGTTTAAAATGGTAAGCAGGCAGCAGCTTTATATTGTGTGGACAGATATGACAGTAGTATTGATCGTCTCATCAAACTCAGAGCGAGAAGATGCACTACCCATTATGTTAAACTACTCCTTTAATTCTGTTTTGCAGCAGTCTTCCTTTGAGGATAGTAAAATTGAAAGCTGCACTTTATTAAATATTGATATCAGAATTGATGTGAATGAAAATGATTGCGTATATCAGCAGGATTTAATAAACCAACGCTATAAAAAATAATGCACGTGGCTTTATTACATGAGTGATGTGCTTGCTCACAGGTGAAGTGTTTGACTACCTCGTGTCACATGGGAGGATGAGGGAGGTTGAAGCCAGAGCCAAATTTCGACAGGTAGAATCTCTTAACCTTACAATGTCCACATTGAACCCGTCGCTCCTTTTCTTGGTCTGCACTTCAGGTTTGTTTGTGTCCTTGTGTTCACAGATTGTCTCTGCTGTCCACTACTGCCACATGAAGAACATTGTCCACAGAGATTTGAAGGTGAGATGCGGTAGACGATGTTTTGGGCATTCTTACAGAGATAAGTGTTTGGGGGATTAAGGGAAGTCCAAGAGTTGAACATTTCGAGCACTGACAGATTATCTTCAAATGAAAGGCAAAATCTGGGACCAGTCTTAATCTGTGTCACTGAGAATGGCTCTTTAGCATCTTAATCACAGTTGAATAAGACGCCAGAGCAAACAAACGTTGATATATATACAGTATGAGTCATTTCTAGTATCTGTGATGTTAGCCAACATGCACATCCCCCCCACGTTTTCGTTCCTCCCCCATTCAATGGATATTCTTCTCTGCTCCTTCTTCTCTCCCTCAACGTTTTGTCCGCATATACTTCCCTTTTCTGCTCTTCTTTCCTCCTCCTGTCCATCAACACCACTTCCTCTGAATGCATGCACGACTCAGGCGGAGAACCTTCTGCTGGATGCCGACGCCAACATCAAGATTGCAGATTTCGGATTCAGCAACGAGTTCACGCTGGGAAACAAGCTGGACACGTTCTGTGGCTCGCCGCCCTATGCCGCGCCTGAGCTTTTCCAGGGAAAGAAGTATGATGGGCCTGAGGTGGACGTCTGGAGTCTGGGAGTAATCCTCTACACGCTGGTCAGCGGCTCACTGCCCTTTGATGGGCAGAACCTGAAGGCAAGTTGAAGGGAGGAAGGAGTTTCTGTCTTTTAATCTGTTTTGGATGAACAGTGTTTTCCTTGAATACAGAAATGACTAACATGTTATTCATCTGTTACAAAATTGTAATTTACAGTGCTGTGCAAACATCTTGAGCTCGCCCTCATTTTTGATATATTGCCAGGAAAATGTGAAATAGATGCAGGGATTTTTAGATTATGTGAAAACATGAAAGAAGTACGGTATTTAAGGCAGTATTGAATGTATAAGGAAAAGCAGAATTTGTACAATTCTAACAACCTTGAAAGTGAATATTTGTTCTGAGCAGCTTTATTCTTCAACACATCTGAACCCTCTTAGACCAGCTTTTTGTCATTTCTTTAAATAGTCTTCAGGAATAGTTCTCCAGGCTTCTTGAAGGACATCCCAAAGCTGTTCTTTGGATGTTGGCTGCCTTTTGTTCCGTTCTCTGTCAGGATGATCCCACACTGCTTCAGTAATGTTGAGGTCCGGGCTCTGGGGAGGATTCATCCCTCCATAAGACCTGTTGCCACTGATTTTCAGTCCACTTCTTGTGTCCTTTGCCACAGCTCAGCCTTTTCTACCTGTTTCCCTTCCTTATCAATGGCTTCTTCACAGCCACCCTTCCATGGAGCCCATTTCTGATGAGGCTTGGGCCAACAGTAGATGGATCAGCTGAAGGTCCAGATGCTTCTCTCAGGTCCTGTGTCAGGTCTTTGCTGGATTTTGGTCATCTGCTGTTGATAGTTTTTTAGGCCTGCCACTTCTTCTTCTGTCCTCCTCTTGTCCAGTTTCCTCAAATGTTTTGAGGACACTTTGCACACCATGGTGAGACATGCCAAGTTTTCAGCCAATAACATTTTGGGAATCACCTTGACCTAGTCTGTCGAATTGTTATCTTTGGTATTTGTTTGGAGACACAGCTAAATAAATGAGAGCAAATGTTGTGTCTTTGTGACAGGCTGCTTACAAAGTACCTAAAGATACAGATTAAAATGGGTCCTTTGCTAAATTGTCTGTTATGTGTAGACAGAACACTGCTCCATCCCTTAAATTAGGGGCATTTTTTTTAATGCTTAAATGGTTCAAAGATCAGTGTTAAGTTGCTTTAAAAGAAGAAACTTTCCTCTTAAAATGTACAAGAACTAGACTGAGAACAAGTTAAAAAGGCAACTAATGTCCAGAGAAAAATTTGAAAGACCTCCGTAAAGCCTGGAGAGCGATTGCTCAAGACCACTTTAAAAGATTACAAGAATATGTGGCTGATTGGAAGCAAAACATAAAGAAATTAGGGGTTGTCCATGACCTTTGCACAGTACTGTATGTTACAAACCTCAAACACGTGGCACACATGCACCTACATTCATTTAGAGTAGAGCTATTTTCTGCTCTTCACTACTTTGTCACTTTAATTAGCTACAAACTTTTCTGTTCGTCGCCGTTTGATCGTTGTGGGTTTATCAGAGCCACCCTTTTCTCTGAGATGAGCTGAAATGCCCTTTAAAGCGCTTTTTAAAGAACGGATGGGAACTGCACTTGTCATTTGTTCATCAATTGTTCAGAAAACATACTTGTTGTGGGAACTTCAATGATTTTCTAAAGCTACTTAAAAAAAAAAGAAAATCTGTGTCATGCGAGCTTTAAAAAGAGCAAGTGGTTGGGTTTCCGTTGGTTGCTGTGTCCTCTGCTCGCTCTAAATCAGCTGCTGATCGCGATTGGAAAGCTGTGTAGGCTGTGTGTCTGTATGTGCTCTAAAGAAAAGACCTTCAAGTGTCCGTCCTGTGTTCATGCACGCTCACATGAGAGCAGACATCATGATAAATGGGACTTCACCTTCTTCACGCAGCTTTGTCTCAGTGTGTTAGTGGACCCTGGTGTTGTTCAAAAGTCTCGACCATTGAGATTCGGATGTGTCACCTTCACTGATCATTAAAGCATTGAAGTGTCATCCAATATTATGTGTTTGTTTGTGTTCTGTAATGTCATTGAACTATGATGTGGGACCTGCAGGTAAATATATCACAAAAGTGGAGTTATTCTGCAAATTCTGGCACAAGGCAGGGAATGACCCCTCAAAGCTTTACCAGCGGGTGGAGACAAAAGTGAGTTTAAACCCCTCACATATCTGATAGCGTGCTGCAGTGAAGGATGTGGGGGTTTACGTGTCTACACAACAGGCAGTCGCAGACAGTTGTTTCATCAAATTGAACTTGGCAGCAAACTTAATAGCTGTTTGAAATCCTTTAATACACAATGAATAAGTCGTCTCTTTGTCTTCTACGTTATTTAAACCTCAGCAGTTGCTCTTTCGCTGTTTATTAAAATGAGATTTTGTAACCGCCTAGATCGAGTTTTTTTTTTTCTGTGTTATACGCGTGACTTGCAATTCATGTCGTCAACAGGAGCTAAGGGAGCGCGTGCTGAGGGGAAAGTACCGCGTGCCCTTCTATATGTCCACTGACTGTGAGGGCATTCTTCGGCGATTCCTGGTGCTCAATCCCTCCAAACGCTGCACCCTTGAGGTAAGCGGCGTAAAACAACCCCCCATAAAAATAAAAATAAAACAGCAAAGGCTTCTTCTGTGATAATCAAACTCAAATGAGGCTTGTCAATCTTTATGTCTCTGCAGCAAGTCATGAAGGACAAGTGGATAAACACAGGGTATGACGGGGATGACCTGAAGCCCCATATAGAACCTGTTGAGGACTACAGCGATCCAGCTCGCATCGGTGAGTCAGCTTCGCTTTAATGAGGTCGTGATACCAGTTATTTTTCTTCACAGTTTCTTTTTTTAACTTGTCATTTTCGGTTGCGTGCGTTCTCACAGAGGTGATGGTCGGGATGGGCTTCACTTCGGAGGAAATCAAAGACTCTTTGCTTAATCAGAAATACAACGAGGTCACCGCCACCTACTTACTGCTGGGCCGAAAAGGCGACGTGAGTTCATCTGCTTTGGTTTTATTTATAGTCACTGATAATCCTACCAAAGTAACTCGCAAAATTGCTTTAAATTTGAGGCGCTTTTTTTTTCTCCTTTTAAACAGCCTTTTAAATGCAAACTGTGTTTTTAATGTTGTCTCAAAAGAAATCGACAGCATTTAAGTGAAGTTAATCTCTTTTTCTAACTCATCGACATGTTTAGCAAAGTACAAAAAGAAAAAAACAATACATGTAGCCGTCATACGTAAGGAATCCTTTACGAGTGCTGTGCATGACATCTCGCTCATACATTTCTTAAATAATATATGAAAATCCGATTTTAGTTTGGAAGTATTCTGCAATGACAAAAAAAACTTCAATCGGAAATGTGTTCATTTGTTAAAACCCTTATTTATGTAACGGACACAAGTTGAAATAAATAATTTTCAGTGTTTTTACTGACCAACTCCATTTTATGTAGAAAATGTAAACGAATGAAAAATTTGATGCAGCTACAGAAGAGAGCAAACACAGATGGAAAAGTCTATAGACTAAACAAGTAACAGCGTTCTGGAGGATCTACCAACCAAGCAGAGTGTGTTTGCCAGCAGCAGATATATGCGGCATCATGTAGAGGAGAACCAGACAACAACAACCGTGGACTGTTGAGCAGCTGACATCTTATATCAAGCGAGAAAGGATACGGATTCCTGTGAAAACTGGAGCTGTTTGTATCCTCGGTTTCCAAACATTACAAAGTTCCACAACACAAAGTTGTGATGTAACACAACAGCAAACATGCTTTTTTTTTTTTAAATAAATTCTAGATTTATTTATGTTCTGCACATACAATGAAGTTGATTAGTGAAGATGCTGAAATTCAGATCCTTTGTCCTTGGGCATGTTAAAGAAAGTTGATTTGAACCCATTGAACATTTGTGCACCAAGCAAAAGACTTTGATTGAAGTCTATCTGTGGACGCAAAATTCAGCCATGGACTTTTCCCCCCATAAGAAAAACTTTAGTGTGACCACTCAGAAGGTGCTGGAGAGCTGGTAGAGGCCGCTTGAGATGGCAAAATTTTCACTGTCATAAGTTTTATTTCATGTTGCATTCATTTAAATTCTTTGTTTGTAGATGTGGGTTTAGTTCAGAGGAAGAGTGTTAGAAGGAGAAAAGATGGCATATGTTGTATGATAAATGAATAAGCAGGACTTAGAATCTGCACCCACATTTGACGCTTGATAGCTTTTAATTCTATGTGTGTTCACATCTCGGAAAGTATCGGTACCTGACTCCCATTGTCACATTTCTAAGCTAAATCTTTTTACATTTAGAAGGCTGAAATCCACATTCCTCCTCACGTTCAACGCTTCAAACTCCCCACACTCTCTGACATCCTCTTGTCTTTTTCCTGTGGGACATCGTAGGAGAGCAGTGATGCCCGCACTGCTAGTACCCTGTCCCTGGCGAGGGTACGACCCAGCCCCATCACCAATGGGACCAACAAGCACTCCTCAGCCACTGGCTCCTCCTCCTCCTCCACCTCCTCCTCCTCACATAGCAAGACCCAGCGCAGTGCCTCCACCTACCACAGGCAGCGACGACACAGTGACTTCTGTGAGTCTCTTCTCTTCTGTGACTTCTTTCCGGGTCATGCATTTATTTAAATCTGGAATGCGGCGCTAAAATGTTTAATATTTGGAATGAAAGTAATTGAAGTAAATACCAGCGGTCGTCTCATTGCACTTCCATGATTGAAAAACCTTTTAGGGAAGTTTCAATGAAGAGTTTCAACTTTACAAATTATTGGCTGTTGTAATCGGTGGGAACGTATTCAAGTCACTGTTTATTCCTCGTATAAGTCTTTCGCAGAATATTCCTTATATGAGTCTCTGTCTGTCTGTGCTCCTGCTGTCCTCCACAACAAAGGCGGCCCTTCCATGCCCGTCATGCACCCCAAGCGGAGCCCGACCAGCACGGGCGACCGGGAGCTGCGGGAGGGCCGGATGCCTTCGCGTAAAGCCAGCTGCAGCGTGATGGGGAGCCACAGCCTCCCTCCCTCCAGCCCAATGGTCAGCAGTGCCAACAACCCCAACAAGTCGGAGATCCCGGACCGCCGCAAAGACATGACCGCCACCACGGTCAGTGACCCAAATCCTTTTCATGAGGATAAAGTTGGAACTCAAAGCAAAGGGTTCAGGCTGTTCGCACCAGGTTCTCTGAGGAGAGGAGCTCTGGTTTGCATATTGATCGACAAAATATAGATGGGGTTGTTGTAAAAAAAGAAACGCATGTCGCGCCATAGTCGCGATGGCTAAATGGAGATTAGCCTAAATATGAACAAAAACTCTGATATGGGTCAAGTTTGTTAATGCACTCATTAATTGGTGTTTATCCTCAGAGCTCACATCAGATTTGCTGTGTGGTGCTGGATAAGGCTTCTGTGATGCTTGTCGTGTTCTCTTTGCATTACCGTGTGATAAACTGAAGGCAGGTGTGGTCTAAAAAGTACGTACAAAATAAGAGTGTTATTATTCATTTGAATCGTTCTCTATAGACTCTTTGATGTTGCCCCCCACTGCATGCAGAACCTTTTTACCTCTTTATATGGGGTAGCACAAATTTTTAAAGTAGTGTTTTCCCACGTTTTCCCCCAATTCTTCTCTCTGTCTTGAATTTATTTTATTCGTCTTTTTCATCGTTTTTTTTTTCTTTTTTTCTGAAGGTAGGATTCAAATACGAAAATAGGCTGTGAGATTCGATAAATGACGACGCGTAGTTTATGATCTCATATTTTGTGTATTCTTTGAGGAGATTTGAAATCTAGATGTGAAGTGTTTAAACGACCTTAGAGATGACGGGAAATGTTAAATGGAGAATTCTACATGACTTGTGATGTAGAAACAGGTTATCTTTGTAATTGTTTTCCTTGATGCATTGCAAAGTGAAACCAGAGCGCTACAGTGTGTTATTGGACAACATCAAGTAAATAGCCAAAAGGAAAAAAGACGAGTAGTCATTGTAGGGAGTCATGTAAGGCTGTTGCAGTGGGCAGGAATGACCTCGTATACCGTTCCTAACCGTCTCTGGCTGAAGACTTTCTCATTTTATTCGGTGTATTGTGTAAAGGACGTGCACTTTAGTTATGTTAAGAAGCTTGAGCAACATTCTTCTTTCCAAAAAACAGAAAATAATAAGAATAAAAGGATAAATATTTAGATGTGGACCATACCTCTGTGTTCCACTTCTAGTGCACTAGTAGCACTGTCAGGAAAAACTGTCCACCTGTGAGTATTTTAAGAATCTTAGCTAATATCAGTCTCCTAAACTGTCTCTCTCTGTGTAGAATAACATCCCTGGAAGCACCATGACACGCCGGAATACCTACGTGTGCACAGACCGCTCGGGCGCCGACAGACACTCTCTGCTGCAGAACGGCAAAGACAACAGGTACTACTTTGTGTTGGGCTCGTTCAGTGCTTGCCCTTGGATGCCTCTCGCAGTTAAATCGACCTTTGGCAAAAAAGCAACAACACAAAGGCTAAAAATGCATTGGCAGTCATTACTTTATGTTGCTTTGTCATTTGGTGGCTGTGCAAGCAACTGTAAAACTTCGTGTCCTGGAAGCTGCCGACCCTCTTAACAGTACATTTGCATCCACAAAGTCAGACTGGTAAAGAAAAACAAAAAAAAAAAACCTTCATGTTGGCTTTGAAGCACCAGAAGCCACCGTGATGCAGTTGAAAGACAATGGTAAAGAGATAAACAGATTCTGTTGTTTTTGTGTGCCTGTGATAAAAGGAATTGTACATAAGACTAAAGCTGTGTGTGGAGAGCAGCTGTTCTTTTACACCAAATGATCTGTTATGTATAAGGTGTTTTTCTTAAATGACAGGAACAGTTGTTCAAAACAGATTAAAAGTGGAAGTTTTAAACAAAATAAATTCATCCTGTTATATCAAATAGTTACTAAAAAGGTGGCTAAAGGGGCGGTCGGTGGCGTAGTGGGTTAAGCAGCCGCCCCATGTACAGAGGCTACAGTCCTCGCTGCATTGGACGGCCCTTTGCTGCATGTCTTCCCCATATCTCTGCCCCCTGCTTCCTCTCTCTACAACTGTCTATCCATTAAAGGCATAAAATATAAAAAAAAACAAAAGGTGGCTAAAGACAAAAATGCCCATGTTTCTTCGTCCCTGCAGCTCCCTGAGCCACCGCATGCCTGCAGCTTCTCCCTCTACACTCAGCATGGCTGGAGCTGGAGCCGCTTCCTCCTCTTCTTCTTCGGACCGATGCCGCCTGACCCGAGGCTCCACGATCCGCAGCACCTTCCACGGGGGCCAGTTAAGGGATCGTGGCCCACCAGTCTACTCTGCCCCACCCACATCACCAACCCTGTCCCACCATGAAGCCAGCCCACTCCCTCATGCCCGCACCAGGGCAACCTCCAACCTCTTCACCAAGCTGACCTCGAAACTCACTCGCAGGTAAATGCTCGTTGCACGTCACACGCCGTATCAAGAGGAATAAAACAACTGGTGCTGATAAAGTAGCCCGTTTTTATGGCTGTATGAGTTTTGGTTAAGTGTATTGGAACCAAAATAGTTGTGAGATAGATTGAACAGTTTTCGATCTGTCTTACAACTACTGGTTAGACGTGAAAAGATTAATACAGCTTCCACTAAATGTGTTAAATATGAATGAAGCAGGAGACACTTAACTTAGGATGATTGTTTTTGTCCATTATACAACACCATAGTTCAAGAACAGATTGAGAGATTCTCCCCATTTTTCACATTGTAACATCGAACATCAGTCTAACTTCTTCTCTAATACAGTTAAAGATTCCAGCTGTCTTAATTAAACACTACACTGAGAACTATATCAAAATAGAAAAACACAGAACTGAATGGATTTTAATCGATTCTTAAAAGGTTGGGACTTAAAAAAAATGTGGTAATTTGCAAATCTAATAAGCTAATATTTTTTTCCCAATAGAGCATAGGATACATTTTACTGTTACTTGAACAATATTAGCTCATCGTAAATTTGATGGCAGCACCACTTCTCAAAAAAGTTGGGACAGATCCATCTTTGCCAATGTGTAGCATCCCCTCTTCTTCCAACAACAGTCTGTCAACATCTGGGAACTGAGGAGACCAGCTGTTGAGCCTTCAGTTGAAGACTGTTGTCCCATTCTTGTCTGATGTAGGACTCCAGCTGCTCAGCACTCCTGGATCTTCTTTGTTGTATTTTGTGTTTCAGCTGGTGAAAGGTCTGGACTGCATGCAGGTCAGTCCAGAACCCGGACTCTTTTACTTTTTACCATGCTGTTGGAATAGATGCATTTATGCAGTTTAGGATTATTTTTGCTGAAATATGCAAGACCTTATCTGAAAAAGATATCATCTGGATGGGAGCACATGTAGCTTTCAAATCTGATTATAACTTCCAGCATCGATGGAGTCTTTCAAGACGTAAAAGCTGCCGGTTCCGTTGACACTAATGCACATCCACACCGTCAGAGATGCAGGCTTTTGACCTGAGTGCTGATAACAAGCTGGAAGATTCCTCTCTTTTTCAGTCAGGAGGACGTAGTGTCTATGATTTCCTAAAAGAACAGTTTTCCACTTTGTCTCAGTCCATTTTAAATGAGCTTTTGGTCCAGTGTTTCTGGATCATGTTCACATATGGCTTCCTTTTTGCAGATGGCACGGTGAAAAGTGTTGACAGACAATGATTTCTGGGGGGGGGGGGTATTCTTTTACAGTCGCTGGGGATGTGGCTTTAAGTCTCACTACTATCAACTTCTGCTTTTTTTTTTATTGGCCGTAAAACAGAAGAGCATCAGATCTATAATATCAAATCACATAACAGCAAGATCATAAAGTTCTGCCTTTCAGCTTCAGCATTGCCTGGGTTTGGGTCCATGTTTATCAAAACATTGTGTTCACTGAGGCCTTTTGGCAAGCCCTTCTGTGGCCCTGGATTATCCGCTGCTCCCCTCTGCCTCCCAGTCGTCATAATCACACATGTCTAATCTTATCAAACCTCAGCTTTATCCTTGCCAATCAGCTCCCGTGCTGCACTCCTCTTCACCACTTTCTGTCCTGTGATTCAACTATATTCTCTCTATATTCTCTCTCCCCTGCTTCTGCCCTCTTTTTCTCCATCTTTATCTGATGGCATCAGGGTCAACCTTGACCCATCCAAGCGCCAGGGCTCAAACAAATCAGTCTCGGGCTGTACTCTTCCACAAGGATCAAAAACAGTTAGTAAGTTCCCATGTCTCTCGCTTCTTTCTTGTCTGCCTGTGCTGCCCCATCCGTCTGCATGGCCACACTGGAATAAGCTCGCATCACAGTATGCCTGCCTTTTTTTCGTCCCGCATGTCTGCATGCCTTGTTGATAAATCTTCATTCTTTCTAGGTCCCACAGACGCGGTTACAAGCATGGTTGCAATCAGAGAAGATTTGAGTTTTATAATGAAACGGTGAAACGTAATAAACGTTTACTCCATGTGTGAGAAATTAATACAAATTTGCTGTGCAGAAGCAACATGAAGGACAGCGTAAATACCTGCATGCCGTTAGGATTGTGAGTTAAAGACGGGAGAAGTGCTTTCCTGTAAAATGAGCACACAGTGTTCTGCACATCACATGCTTGTTGTTGCTGTAGCTGTTCGGTTGCCCTGTGTAGTATTTACTGTTGAGTGCCATCTCATCTGACGGTTGTGAATTAGATGTAAGGCTCATTGTACCTCGCTGGATGACCTCTTATTCTGTTTGCTCTACAGGGTCACAAATGAATCTGAGGGAATCAGGAGATTTGCGGTCACAAGGTGAGTACTTGTGTTCCAGCTGCTTACAGAGACTAGTAGAGCAGTCGGGGCTTTGTGCCTGAACATTTTTCTGCCCTTCCCACTACTCCCTTGTTTCTAGTTGCCATCTACCTGGGTATCAAAAAGCGTCCGAGCCCCGGGCCGTCGGACGTGGCTGGAATCTGAGAGGAGGTGGGCGGCGGGACCCTGCGGAGGTGGTAATGGCTCTGCGGGAGGCAGCGCTCGGATGTGGCTGCCAGGTCCACCATTGCGGCCCCTTTCTGCTCTCCTGCACCCACGGCATGGCAGGGGGACGCGTGGCTTTCGAGGCCGAGGTATGCCATCTTTCCACGGGCGCCTCCGAGACTTCTAACGGGGTACGCTACACGCGACTCTGGGGGGCACCGCTAGCTTTTCGGGACATTGCCACCCAAATCTCTAAGGACCTTGAACTTTGAGCCAGAGGGTGTGTTTGCGTACGAGTGTGTGTTTTTGTGTGAGTGCTGGTGTGTGTGTGTGTGTGCGCGTGCGTGTGTGTGTGTGTGTGTGCAAAGGGAATTTAAGGGAGGAAGGAAAAAAAAAAATGGGCAAGGGGCTGGACCCGAGAGAAAAAATTCTCTTTCTGTCTCTTTGAATTATCCCCCCCTGCACACACACACACATACACACACTGAAACGCACACCACTGACCCGTAAAGTAACGCAGACTGAAGCACCCCCTCCGTCCACCCAATCACCCCACCCAGCTCAGTCAGCTTCACTGAGCTACTGCAACCACTGGATCTGGATCAGATGGAATCTAGTTGAATATTTTTATTGCTACTCTTAGCCATAATGACTCTTTATTTTGTTATTCTCTGATCATTGTTTTTACCCACAGCCACTTTTGTCACCACAGAAGAACATCTCTTGTCAACCAGACGTCACTGAACACGACTCCTTTCTTAAACTGTTCCTTTGTATGTCAGCTGCATACACTGTTGGTTATCTGCTGACTTTTCATCACCTGGGGGACAATAATGCACGCACGAAGATGGGCCAATGAGCAGCTGCGGAGTGTTGCATTGCTTTGATTCATGTACATACAGCAGTGACGACTGCGCCGGATTAAGGTCAGTGGGAGTTGATGGGTCTTTGAAACAGCCAATCAGAGGCTGGTGTGGAACACAGATAGCCAATCGGTGACAGATTCTGACACTGAGAAGCCAGTGAGATCTTGAACTTCATGAACTCATGGTATTGTGGCTCCTCTATCATATCAGTTTCTTGGCGCATCGCGAGCAAAAATTTGAAAATAGATTTTTTTTTCAACAATTTTCTAATCTTAATTCTAAATTGATTAAATCCGACTGGTTTCCTCACATATTATAAGCCTTTTTTTTTCTCAATAAACTCTGTGATGGCTGCTCTCTGATTGGCTAGATTCATTGTCTGTCAGCCCTGTGACTGACAGGAGGACTAATCATTTAGGTATCCGAACCTCTCACCTTGTTTAACCTTTTTTCAATGAAATGACAGCATACGGTCAACCATAAAGCTTGAAAAAAAAACAACAAAAAAAAAAACTTTCTATAACCAAAAGCCCTCAACTGTTGGAATCTTTCAAGCACTGACAACTAACAGTATATCATACAGACCTTACCCACAAAAGCAGTCCCTCACCTATCCACAAGAGATGACACTGTAATTCTGTTGTATTTTCAATGCAATGCAACTCCTCTATTGGTTCTATTCTGTGCCATGTGATCTCACCTTACTTATCATCTCATATCGGTGGGAAACTCCAAAAGCGGATCGGCCAAGCAGCAAAACCTCTCAGATTACACACCCAACGTAGGCAATGTACACTCCCAAATGTCCACTGCTTTTTTCTTGTGGCACAGTATATAAACTGCTCTGTCCATTATTGATGACTGTGGGGGATCAGCGGGGAGTGTTCTGCATTTAGAAAGGCACGATGAAGGCAGTGTGGACAGTGTTTTCTTCTTGTTAGTCCAGTTGCCTTTAAAGTGAACAGCCCCCAGCGCCTTCATACAGTACTTATTTAATGTAAAAAGAAAAAAAAAGAAAGCTTTCTATACTCCCTCCCTGTTTTTAGTGAATAATGTACTGTGATATTTGCGTAGGCTACAGAGGTCATATTGTTTGGCTGCTGATTTACTGTTAATACTATCTCTCAGTTGTGGCTTTACTCATGGTAGCCCTAACGAACCAACCCATCCCTTCCCTGCGCCCGTCCCATTCCCAACTATCATGCACTCACCATCTCCCTACATTTAGCAGTGATGCCAACCTCATCTGTCTGCCGCCTTCATACGCACCGACAGCTTTTTTCTATCATTACAATGCGCGTTTGGCTTTGTTTCCCACAGGGAAACTATCAGCCGCCATCCACTCTCTCACATTGTGTGACATCTTCTCAGTCCTGTTTAGTGTGTGCTGTTTCATGGAGTCCAACAGGGGAGGCTCGTTTTGACCTGCCATCCCCCTCAGGTTCAGAAGCAGTCACCAAAATAGACACCAGGAGTCTGTCCTTGTCCTCTCCCTGGACGTTTAATCATTGTGGTGTATATTAGCATTAGGTAATATAGACCTCAATGCACTTTGCTTTGACTTGAACCAGCCCCTTCCAGTGTACCTATATAGGTAATGCCCAGAACTAGCCACTGGAGGGTGCCAATGTCTTAAATGTGAAACACTTCAATTTGTGGATATTTGCACAGGTACTTTATTTATTTTTTAGAATAATATCATTAAAAAAACAGGATTTATATCAGTCAGTTGATGGCTGTATATAAAGTATATGAATATAGTATATATCTTAGAGCTCAAGGTTTATTTATAGCTAGAGCAAGGGAAGTAAAACTAGATTAAAGCAGTTTTTGTCAGTGACAATGGGGAACAAAACCAACCTGCAATCCTGCATGACTTCAGAGTGTGGGTTTTAGTGGGAAAAAAAATTAAACATGATGCACACCTAGAATTGGAGGCTGTATGAAATGCAGACACTGTCAGTTTGTAGACATGCTAAATGAAGCGCCAGATTCCACCCCCCACTTTTACAAAAACAAACAGAAGGGCTCCGGTGAGATAAAGTGACTTTGCTCCACCTCGTTGCTGGAGGATAGAAGTTTGAATTGAATTTAAGCAGATCCTGATAACTCCATGACACGTGGAAAAGCCCTGGGATGCAATCAAGCCATAGAGAAGTTACGTTACGGTCTTCTGTTCTTATGTATCAATCAGGTTGTTCACTGAGTATTTCAGTGAGAATTTCTAATGGGAAATGTAAAAATGAACTCACCCTGATAGTATAAGATGGATGGAACGTTGTGTTGAGGAGGAATCTACTGTGAAAACTTCTTGAAAAGAGATTTTGTTGACCTGAGTGTTACTGAAATACTGGAGGTTGGTCAGTTTGTGTGCAAGAAAGCAGTATTAGGACCCCCGGGGGCTCGGTATTTAACATGCACCGTCATTTCAAAACCGATTTTGGAACCAGTCGATGTTATATGCAAAATAGACTGAAGACACACACAGTTTGACTTGTATGAGTCATTTTACTCTGCTGTAAAATCCCTTCTCTCAGAAGAAAACTGTAAACTGAGATTGAGTGGTTGTGGTATTTGAGGAGTACTTGGAACTGAAGATGAATAAAATTCACTGATGGTGGCATTTTTTCCTTTATTCCGGTGTCTTGTTTTCATAGCTTTGCCAAAGTGAGTATTGTCCCTGGCTTTAATTCCTCAAGGTGCAACAACAAAAAAGACCAAAATGACTCTGACGCGTTTTTTTTATGGGGCCCTGTTTTTATTGAACAGTTTTAAATATTGTTACTTTTTATAACAAAATGTAGGTGATGCCACATCTGCCAGGCAAGCCCAGCTCAGTGGAGGCTGATTCCAGGATGTTACCAACCAACACAGGAGAACATGACAAAAGACAGAGAGATGGAAAAAAAAAGCTGGATGGAAGAAAAAGAGGTTAGCAGAGTCAAGAGTCTCTAGGTGAGCGGCTGTTTCCTCTGCACACCTGTCAGCTGGCTCGATTGCACATGAATGGTCACGAGAAAAACAGAGGATTGTCCCTCTTTACTTCTGAGCGGGGATCATGCTGTCGACATTCTCTCCCTTCTCAAGCTTCTTCTCCATCTCAACCATCAGCTTGACACCATCAACCACCATCTGGACCTGCTCTACCTCGGAGGAGCCCAGACGGTCAGCGTTGGAGATGTCAAACACACCACCCACAGATGCAGTGTCCACACCACCTAAAAGGAATAGCAAGGGATGAGATGCTGATAGCACATCACATCCTCCCGCACATAATTCTGTAGTCTCTCTAGAGAAATCTGATGGCGCAAGCATGAGAGCATCTGTACATACCTGTGCCGCGCTTCTGCAGACGCAGCCTATGGAGGATCTCATCGAATTTGGGGTGTGTGCTCAGCTTGGGCAGCTTGACGTGCACACCACCGCGCAGGCCGGTACCCAGATTGGAGGGGCAGGTCAGGATGTAGCCGAGATGCTCGTTCCACATGAAGCCATGGTTGTGCTTCTTGGAGATATCCTCAATCTGAGAGTTATGAAGGAAGGTTAGAGGAGCACACCGTAGCAATCCCAAACAGCTTTCTATGTGTAGGCATAAGCATGTTTGATTTAGGTTTTGTGTCATTGTGTACCATCTTGAGGCCAACGCAGAAACGCTTGAAGACCTCCCTCATGTTGCCGCCCTGCTGCATGGAGATGACACGCAGGTGATCCTCCTCATTCACCCAGACCAGGAAGGTCTTGTTGTCATTGTGCCTGAGAGCATATGTTATTGTAGAGTTTATTTTATGCTTTATGAATTAAGGAATGAATGTTAAAGAAGGTGCCTCCAAAGTGAGTTTACTGACAGTAATTGGTCACACTCACCAGATGCCTCTGGCATCGGGCCAGTCACGGGCCATACCGGCGCAAGTCAGCAGGGGAGAGACGGGCTTGTCAAACAGGAAGTGATCATTGATCAGCTGCTCCTGCTCGGCGTCAGTCATGGATTTCAGGGGGTAGTACTTTCCCTTGAACTCACCATCCAGGCTGGTCAAAGCTGCAGACACAGACTTACCGTTAGGAGATTTAAGGATGGTGCGAATTAAAAGCTTTTGGTTATTGTCTGTTGATGACTGATTTACCATTAAATGGATGAGAACAAGGGCATGAATGTGATTTCTTGTTATTATCTCACTGAGTTATCCTTAAATGATAATAGAATTTTCTTATGAATACCTTATTGTTTCTACCCAACCCTTTGCATTCTTATGTACTCAAACTAACAATAGCTTACCCTCAACAGCCAGCTTCTCAATAGCTCTGCGCTCGCCACGACTGCAGTGGGGGGGCAGGGTGTATCCCTTGATGCTACGACCAGTACGGACACGGCTGGACAGAACATAGTTGGGGTCCAGGTCATCACCACCCTAATGACAAAATGACAAAGTCTGAAAACTGCGTATTGTCTTACAAAGTTATGTTTTCCAACAGTCTTTGCTGGTCAACCATTTTTCTTTCTTACTCTTTGTTAAAAATCTAAAGTACTGTACCTTCAGGTTCTCGAAGTTGAGGTCAGTCTTGTGCTTGTCAGTGGGCTTGTATCCACCATGACGGTCGGAGATGATGGGGTCAAGGAGATCCTTGAAGACCTCATAGGACTCCTCATCACCAGCGACGCAGCCAACAGTCATGATGAAGGGGTGACCTGAAGAGCAGGAGCAAGTATGAGAAGATGGAGGTATTACAAATAAAGAACAGCTTTGTGATCATACTGGGAATGTTGAAGTGTCTCTCTGGAACGCACCGGGGTTGTCGACACCAGTCTGGATGACATCATCCAGTGTGTAGCCACTGGGTGTCTGCTTGTCCCTCAGCTTGCCATACAGCTCCTTGGTCAGGACCTTGGCCATATGGTTGTTGTGCTTGGACAGCTCTGGGAACTCCTCCTCAACTTTGTAGTTGAGCTTGAAGTTGTTGTGGGTGTTTCCGAAAGGCATGATTGCTTTCTAACACTGCAAAAAGATGAAACGTGGAGATAAGAAATATGTCAGGATAAATTTAAGATGCACCCTGGGATGATCATGAACTGTCCACTGTAATCTGACACTGTGAAAGTGTTGTGAAGAGCCGTAAAAAAAATCTTGATAATTTGGACATGTGAGATATTCAGCAGAACAGCTGCAAAGTTTAAATGGTGTCTGCAGAGGAATCCTGGTAACAAGTGTCACTCAGTTTCCAAAGGCTCAGATGTACAGCTGAAATAGAGTCGGAGAGTAACATGTGTTTTGCTGGGTATTTTTAGCAGCAGCACATCTGACTACATACCCTTGGCGTCTTCAGCATACATAAGCAGCACTTCTCAAATTTTTGAGAACTCAAACTGCGTCTTTGAATTTACAAGACCCGACACGGAGTGCATCACTTTAAAGTCGTCCCGCTGCTAAACTCATTAGGAGCTACACACAGTTTTCCACCAGTCTATCCTGCACAGTCCGAGATTCCTTTTCTTAAAAACTGTTTTGCTTAGATTTTTATCTGATAGGCTGATCGCATGAAGCATAAAAACGGATGCAATGACACACTTCTTCTATCAAATGAAAAGAGACCTCTTTGAGTGGATCAATTTTCTCATAAGGTTAAAACTCAAAACAAAAAATGACTTAAATGGCATTGCATCCATGGTCGTCAGGCTGTCTCCCATAAATGTATCAAAAGTTAAAGCACCTGTCCACATGAATCACTTTCCCAATGAGGGAACTCTTTCCAGAAAAAAAAAAAGATGCAGAGAATCAAAGTAAATAGTCAATAGTAACACGCCGGATTTCTCATAGAGAATGCATCTTAAGGATCCAAACGCCCTTTCCTTTCTTTATGGACATTTCAGTTCAAAATCCTTCATTGCAGTAAAGAGAAAGCTCTGTGAAATAATGGCATAATTTGTAACATTTTAAATGTTTGGATATTGCGCTAAGCCATCCAAATCTCCCGATCTTCTCCTTCATCAACACCACACAAAAAAAAAATTATATCTGATATTTCTTTACCTGCACACTAGACAAGAAAAGAGGTAACAATCCTGGGGATCAGATCCTGTTCACCACAGCCAAAATAGGGGTCACCCAACTCAGGAGGTCTCTGCTCCCTCTTTATATACTGGGCAAACACTCAGCCATTGGTTTGGTCATTTTAGTGCCTGCTGAGCACTCATTGGTCAAAGTTTCTGTACTGATACTCTGAACAGTTTATGAAAGGGGCGCCTTTGCATCACTGTCGTCCAAGACGCTTGCTGCAGCTGTACCGTCACGCCTCTCGCCACCCCTCACCCAACCTCCCTTGAGCCTATACATAGTTCAGTTGGATGACGGAAGTATCTGAGGGGGTAGGAGTAGGGGTCATAGCAGTAATGGTGTTGGGGGGTAAGAGTGAAAGGTGGGGGGTGTTAAAGCAAGTGAAAAAGAAATTTGCTTCACTTTGCCAAGCATGCCATGAGGAACAGGGGTTCTTATGTTAGGTGTGAATGTTAGAAAGAGTTGGTTTCCTTTTCACTTCTCAAATCCCAGCAAATGCTGTCCGGAAGGGCCGTTTATCCATCAGATGGTAGACACAGTTATCTCTTTATGCGGGGAATGATAAGTATATGTCCAATGTCATTGTCAAAATGGTAAGCCTTTGAAGGAAACCTCCGTCACGCTGAGTGCTGCCATCAAATAGTTGTACACTGTGCAGTGCTTAAAAGCAAATGGCACACCAACACACGTTAGATTTAGTGGTGGCACTTAGCGTTATAATTTGCATGCGGATGGTAGTCTTGAATTCAAAAGCTTGCTGTGCCAAAGAAAAGCTGACATTGTTTAAATGTACATGTACATATTTATAACGTCTGTTTGGACAATTTAGCTTAACAACTATGAGTTTTAATAACTGTCATCAAACACCTGACGGCATTCTGTTTGGATTAAACGAAATTTCTCATTTTCCCAGCACTGATCCAACTTTTAAGCAAAGCTTACATGTTGTTGATGGGGTTGAGGTCAGAACCTTCGGATGGCCTTTCTAAGCTTAAGGTTAACTGGCTTGATCGGTTCCACAACCAGCTGACATTTGCTACCCGTTTATATTGAAGTATCACCTGTCCAGCTGATGGTAGTTCTCTTTTTTGCAATCTACCAGCAATACTGGTAACATAACTCGGAACATAACGCTGCCATTATCTTGGCATTTAATGCCTCTACTCAAATCCCTCGATCTTTGAGTCGTCTGTCCATAGAACCCTCCTCTAAGATTTTTCTTTCATTCATCCATGTATTAAATTGTAAAATGTAAGCTTGAAGGTGTCACTTTTGCAGCAGGGCAGTCTTCCTTGGCAGCCTCTGCATCCATGGCAGTGTAAATGCCACTTCACTCTGATGTTTCAGCAGATTCTGGTTCACGGCACCCTAGATGATTACTGGATAGTTTCTGACGATTCAAACTAACTTCCTCATTGCTGAGGGGGACAGTTTGGGTCTTCTTCCAGACCTTGTCAAAGTAGCTACACCTCCAAATAACTTGTTTGTACATATGGCTGTTTCAACGTATGTTATATGTCTTAGAGCTGCTGTGTTGACTTTAGACTTTTAATTTGTAGTGTTCATTGATCATTCCAGTGAGTGCTGTCAAACAAAACCTCTTTATGTAACAGGATGTGACGATGCCTTGGCCTTTGACAAGTGAAAAGATACTTTCGGCTTTCAGCATCCTAGATTAATAATGACTCTGTATATTTCTGACCCTGCATGTATAATTTTGACCCTGTGCTGATATCATAAAATTCAACCTGAAAATTTAAATTCACCACAATTGACTGCAGTCAATTAGATGTTTACTGACTACTACAAATTATTATTTGTTATTTTTTCTGCAGAAAATAGACTTACATTTTGAATGATTAAAGACTTTTACCACCTGAACTCAGACCAAACTTTCAAATCATAATAGTAAATTTTATTCAGCTTTTTTGTTCAAAGGGCCTTCCCAAATTTTCTGGACTAGTTATGTCACAACCCTTGTATCAGGAACGCTAAACTTGTTGGCCCGCACCCAAAGAAAAAGCAAAATGCAATTATTGTAACTTAGTTTAAATCTATTTACACTCTAGTTGCAGTTGCTTGGAAACTACAATCACAGAGTATTGGATATTTGTGCAAAGAACTTTTTTTTTTAAGTATATCAGCAATAAACTTGGAAAAACCATAAGAGTATTCAAACCGGTACTGTTCCAAGCGTGGGGCATCCTGGCATGCAGCCCTGTCGTGGGGTGTCCCCCAATGTCCAAGAGACAGCTGCATGGTTCACACCTGCTCCTTCCTAACGGTCCCTGTTATAACCACCCCTATGTGTACCCCCAGCCCACAGAGCTCACCTCCCTCCCACTTATCCACTTCAATGCTAACAGATGCTACATACCTCGCACTCTCTACCCTTTTTGTTCCACTCTTTATTTTCTCCAACTTTGCTTCAGTATAATTGTTTAACTTTTTCTACTTTTTTTTCCTACTTTTTTTTAGTACTACCACTGTCCAGATATGCAGGCGACAGGCGCGTCTGCTGGTGTCCTTGCCCTGAAACCACTTCTCATATTACCCAGCTGTCTACTGCCTGTCCTACCCAAAGTCAGAGGTCACCAAATAAGAGCGGGTTTCGGCTCACTCTATGCACCAATCTTCCCCTTTGCATCATGCAATATTTGTTAGGTGCATTACAGATTCCTTGGTATTTTTTTTTTTTTGTAGGAGGAGAAATTGGGTTTCATTTTCAGGGTTGAGTAGTATCACCTGCAAATTAGACACCATACACAGTGGTTAACGGCTGACATTTCGCTCCCAGCAACTGAATATTACTAGTCTGGAACAGTTATGCAACGAGGTGGTGATATGAATCATGCTCCTTGAACTGATGGAGTTCTTCCAACTTCACAAGATGCTGGAACAACGATCAGGCCACAGAAATAGTCATCCAGTGACTGAGCTTGTATGATATAATGGCATGTGTGAGAGTTTTATGATAGTTTTGAGTAAAATATTTCACATATAGTCAAATGATTTGGTGACGGCATACACAGTATCATTACACAGACAAAGTGTTTCTTGGATCTCAGTGTTCTGTCTTCTTATCCCGCTGAGGATGTCAGAGAGAGTGTGAGTGAAAAGTTCAGAGTTCGGAGCCTTGCAGGGCACTTTCTTGAACCGGCGTGCCTCTTTGAAAGGAATCCATGCCAACTGCACTGACCTGTGTCAGAATAGCACGGTGTCAAGCTGCAGCTGTGTCCACTGCAGCACTTAAGTATTAGGTGAGAGCAAATTACATGTGGTTTAAGAATGGGGGGGAAATGTATCCTTTTGATACCTCTGCCAAAAGTAGGCGTCCCTTCCTCTTTTTTCCTTAGAAATTCATTTAAATGAAATATGATTTTAAAAATTGTGTTTGTGCTCGGCAACTTAATACAATGATGTACCAAGGCTCTATAAATACCACCTTTATGACCGACTATATTTAAAGCTGTCGCAGTCCATCCA
This sequence comes from Odontesthes bonariensis, assembly GCF_027942865.1. NCBI lineage: Eukaryota > Metazoa > Chordata > Actinopteri > Atheriniformes > Atherinopsidae > Odontesthes > Odontesthes bonariensis. Next base: position 22,083,895 of record NC_134521.1, read on the forward strand.
GCACCTGTCTGAAGAGAGCCATCCTGGAGGTGCACATCATGCAAATGTAGGATATTTGCTTTCTTTCAGTTAATTTTATAAATGTGTCCATTTACGCAGGAATGAAATAATGTATTTCATCCTCTGACTGTTCAAAGTCTTAAAACTCGACAGCCTTAAAGAAAACCAATGTGTTTTGAAAGAGGACTTCACCGTTTTGAATATTTTGTGAGATTTTTGTTTTGTGGACTTCTCGACCGAGTAGCAGTGCTTAGTCTTACTCCACTGGAACTTATGTGAGTACACATCATGGTCAGGGGGAGGCTATAATTATACCAGGCCTGCCGGGTCCATCTGCACCCTGACAAGCAGCAACCCCCGCCCACCCAGGACCCTTATTCAATTTCATTGAGTCAGTTTTCTGTTCATTTCAGCCTGGACCTAGCTTTGCCTAAACACTCCCAGAAAACTCTCCCAGACTCATTGCTAGTAAAGAAACAGTGGATGAAGTGAGATTAGAGATGAGGCAATTGTCCTGCACCTCATCCCTTCACAGCATTAACAAAATGAGTCATGCAGGTGCTGTTGCTATGCAAATAGGCGTGACCCTCTCAATAGGATTAACTGGACCAAAACCCATGAATGCAAAGCGCTCTGATGGGAAAATGTTCATTTAAGCGTTGTAAATGTGCGTCAGTTCATCTGAATGAATAAAGGGTCGACATTCCAGAGGCTTTGAGTACATTATGTCTTCACGGATCATTGCACACATGATGTAACCCCAAATGACATGCTGTAATGTGTGATATGACATGCATCTACACCTGGCTCGGAGGCAAGACCTTGGGGGGGGGGGGGGGGAATATATTTATAGTGTGCAAGTTGCACGGCACAGCTATATTACACAGGTTTGTTTTTCCTACGGTCTCCAGGAGTGATTTTGTTTGTCCTCCCCCTTCAAATGGTGTTTTCATTTGGTGAACAGCATCCTTTGTGAGATGTTACTTCTTGGTTTAATGCTTTGGTCACAAAAGACATGGTTGCACTGGAATTTGGGGTTTCTTTTGCAATATAATCACGTTTGAATCAAGTTTGACTCCCAAATTCACACAATTTGCCAATCCTTTATTGGTATGAGAGTGTGACCTTTGAGGGGACAATGAACAGTAATATGTACTTAAATTACTTTTTTTTTTTTTTCTGTATTGATTTTTTTCAGTCGTTCACAACTTTGGCACTAAAAGACTCACTGGTGAAATACACAAAGTTGAGCCAAAAAAGGAAAAATGAAACAAAGTGATGAATCCTGGCTGACGTTTTACTTTGTGTTGGGTTGAGTTGCGCTCACGTTTTGCCTAATCATCCACCAAGTCGTGTTTTTCCAGACTTGGCAAAGTTCCTCTAAAGTCCCAGGAGATGCTATCTTCACAAGCTGATGTGTAAAAGCGGCGTGCCCCTTTAGCCAGGGTTAACGGCACAATATTAGAGGGGATCTAAGCACAACTAATGTCCATGTCAGTGAGCTTTAAAGAGAAAATCTGTTTGTTCAACTTACCCACCACCTGAGGAGATTAACTAATGAATTACCAGGCAGCCAGAGTTCACCTCTGACAAACAGTGGTAAGTAAACCCACAATGCACTGGGGCTCAAGGGTAAATTACACGGGTCAACTGCATTACAGACCTGACCAGGTGTGCAACTTATCGGAGCCTGCATGTCTCTTTCACAGCGCCGCATTTCAGACGGGTCACCATTTCCAGCATGTTTTCCTTGAAACGCAAATGCCGATAATTTTCCCTTCATATTTGTTTTTTGACACTTAAACTTGAAGCTTTAAATGTATCTATTAATTCCCGATGATCATTTACAAATGACTCAATGTACCTCTGAACATCCTAACGCCTGTTTTGTTTTCAAGGAGTACACGTGTGTTTTGGAAGCACATTACAACACGGAGCGTTGCCCTGCAGCAGCTCACTGCCGACTGAGCATATGCTGCCCTCTGTTGCATCTCTGGCTCTCTGCCAGCTGCAAACCCTGCTTGCTCTGAATCCTTCTTATGTCACCATCAGCTGAGAGGTAAATTAACCCCCACGACATAAGAAATTTCTACAGTGTGCTTCTTTCAGCTGATGTCCAGCATCCATCTGTCTTCTCGGTATTTAAAACATCTACAGCGTCCAAGAAAACACACGGGCACAAATTGTTTTTCTGATGTGCAATATGGATGTGCCACCATGTTATGAGAAAAGCACAGTTTTCTGGTAATTTTGCATTTATTTAACAGTTTAAATGTGGAGTGAAAGATTAAATAATAAATTGAATGATAAATTAACTTAATTTGTCAGCAGGTTTCACACCCAAGTCATAAGAGGTTCCATATAGAGCGAAATGCAGTTACACCAGTTACACACAAGACCTTTCTTTTAGGTGGTTATTCAAGAAGGGTCCTTAGCCCTTTAATACCCAAACTGAGGGGAAAAAAAGCTAATGAAAAATGTGTCCTTTTTTTTATGGTAAAAGTATCACAATTTGTAAAAGTAACGACATAACATGTACTTTCTTTTAGCCTGACACACTGAAACCAAGTGTTAGAGGTGGTTTAGGTTAAATGTTTTCGATGAGATACAGAATAGTCACTAAAAGATATGCGCTACCAAATGGTAGTGCAGGAAACTACAGGTTTAAAAGCATTTTCGGCAGTGTATGGGCATTATTTTCTGAAAATCCATTTGTCTGCTGCTCTTGTTGCTCTAATGCCAACTCTGGATTTATTTGTTCCAACATACCCCTGCTATTCAGATGAATTTCACCTGAATGCCATCTGAAAGTTGCTTCCGTGGAAGGATGCAGCTCAAGGGCGTTTGACCTTTTGTACAAATGTACCGTAACCTGATCATTGTCACTAATCTTCCTCGGCTAGATTGTGGGCCTAAAAATAGGGCAGAATCTGAAATGTTTCCCCTTTGCTGTACATGTCAAAAGCTCTGGGGATTTGGGGTTTTTAAGCTTTTATACTTATTTGAACAATTTTTACTGTTCCGCTTTGTTTTGTAAAGCACTTTGTAGCAATGCTCCTGGAAATCAAAATGAGTCCATTTTGAATGGCTGCATTTGAAAATTCTCCAAATGCCACAAACTGACTCAGCCGAGGAGAAAGTACTGTCATTAAACAGAACATGAGTCTACACCACAGCAGCAGCCCTGTTCACTAAAATGAAAGGTAGTAATTATTTCTTCAATAAAAGTCACATGCAGCCATACATTTCCACCCTGATCTTGATCTATTTAAACACAAGATGGTGAGACTCCTTGGCAAGTCTGTAAATAACTCAATTCGCTTATTCTGTCTTAAATTTTGTGTTGCGCATGTTTGTGAAACATCCTGAGACCTCAACATCTTCACCCAATTCTTTACAAATGTCTCCATCTTGTGGGCACTAGTGGATTCAGCAGGTTCAACGTGCAATCAGCTGTTTACTTAAGGCATACATGTCCATATACACGTACCAAGTGCAGCGAAAATGATTTGAACACTGATTTGGGACTGAATGTTTCTTACAGTTCCTCCATACGTTTGGTCACAGTAAGATTTGTAAATGTAAAACTCGGAAATATTTTATATTAATATAAATCATTATTAATATTGGGCGGCCGTGTCTCAGTGGTTAGAGTGGGTCGTCCAATAACCGGAATGTTGGCAGTTAGATTCCCACTCTCATCGCTCAAAAGATTGGCGAACTGCCAGCTGGAGGGATTGCAGTCCTGTGGAGGAGTAATTCACATGTATCTACATGACAATAAAAGTCTTAATCTTAAAGGGATAGTTCATCTCTTTTGACATGAAGCTGTATGACATCCCATATTAGCAATATCATTTATGAACATTGACTTACCCCCCGCTGCGTCCTGTGAGCCGAGTTCCAGCCTCGTTTTGGCGTTGACGAAGGTAGTCCGGCTAGTTTGCTAGGGTCCCGAAAATAAAGCGTTTTGCTTCTCAAAACAATATGTGTTCAAAAGAGTAATACATTTGCATCACAAAATTGTTCTCCAGGAAAAGTCAGACCTCACAATCTCTATTTCTCTCTACCTTCGTATCACTACGGGCTGTGTAAACTGTGCAGACCGAGCGCTCCCCTGCTTCCGAGCGGTAAACACGTAACAGGTGCGGCTATCGCTAGGTGGCTTAACGCATTGATATGAAGCGAGGCAAAAATAGCGCCAAGCGATTGTGAGGTCTGACTTTTTCTGGATGGACGATTTTGTGATGCGAATGTATTATTGAATGAATGGACAGTAGAGAGTCCCATTCGATTTTGCGTGTTGTCTTTCAGGAAATGCTGCTAGGTGTATTATCCTGGTTTGCATTTCCGGTGCGAGAGAACTACAAACATCTCCTCTTTCCAGGTTCGGTGGCGGAGTAATATCAACGAACATCCAGTCTTCGATACAACTCAATGGGATTTATAAAATGTCAAATAAAACACGACAGAAGCAACTTTTCGCTTTTGAAAACGGACGTTTATGGTGCTTTTACGGAACTTTTAGGACATGCACCATGCTTGCCATTCTGAAGCAGGTTGAGAAGAATCAAAATTAGGTAAATACCGGAGACAGCAGTAAAATTAAAAAAAAACGTGAGGGGGGTTCTAAAACATTGCAGACGACTCATAAAAGAGGCTTAATGTTGAAAATACCGCAGTTCTCCTTTAAGCTCACTTCTAAAGTGAGGGGCCAGCACTGATTTGATCACGGCCGTGCACTTGGTGCGATGCATTCTAAACTTTCCAAATTCCTCTTCTAGGATGTCTGACAGATCATCCACTGCGTTGATCGACGTGTGGCACGCCACGTATGTTGCAACTCTAATTTCCCTTCTTTTCTGGTCATTGTTGATCTCTCCATCAGAACTGGTTGTTGGTCTAGCAAAGGACCTGATGCTAGTGTTGACGTTCGGGAGCCTTGTGTCTTTTTGTCTCTGCGTGGTCTTTAAGGTCCCTTAGTTGAGCCCGGATCTTGCTTTTGCAATATTTGCACCGTGCCTTGGATGGATCTTGCAGGACAGGTGCAATCCAAGCTTTTAGGACGTCCTCGGACTCCCACTCCTCTCTGTAGTGCTTTTTATATTTTCCCCACTTGGATGATATTTCGTATTCGAGACGAGTAGCTGCTTAGTGCTGTAGCTGGTTGAGTACCGGTAGCCTTATGGAAATTTCCATAACTCTCAAAATGGCTCTGTGGCCAGTGGCCATTGGGCGGCCACCCGCCCAATCTGGCAACATTGGTTATAAGCGACTTTATTTTTTGTGGCGAGTGATGGCGAGTCATTGAACTTTGAGGCGTCGCCATGCCCACGCCCTTTGAGGTTTGAAAAAGTTTCTCCATGATTTTCCCCCCCTTGTCTTAAGACTTACCTGGCCAAGTTTGAACTCTGTAGCATTACATCTGTAGGACGAGTTCGATGCAAGGCGTAGAATCGGGCAAAAATGGCACAAAAACTCACTTTCCATCCAAAATGGCCGCCTTCCTGTGGACGTGGGACCGTGGCGGCATGAGACTTTTTTGTGCGTCTGGGCATGATGAATGAGTGTACCGAATTTTGTCGTCCCACGCGAAACTAAGCCCAATGCGGGACCATTTTTAAGCATCGTAGGGGGCGCTACAGAGTCAATGAGCAACTCCCAAAAATATAAAGTTTAGATTCTTTCATGTCGTCGACTTGCAGGGGGTGCTCGCAAAATTTCAAGAGTTTTCCTTTAGCAAAGAATAAGAATATAGAAAAAGAAACCTTACAATAGGGTCCTTGCAGTTTCACTGCTCGGTCCCTAATAATAATAATCCTGTTTTACCTCCCGTTATTGTAAACTTGACTTAACTGCGGTGACTTTAAAGCTGCAGTCTGCAACTCCTTTTCAAGCATAATGCCTGGAACTGTCCTGGGATTCTGAAAGTAGTACATTAAATACCCCAATACAAAAAGAAAAATGTTCTCTAGGTCCCCTATATGTCCCGCTAGGTCCCTCCTAAGCCAGCAGGTTTGTTTACAAAATTGCAGACCGGACCGGTAAAAGGTAACCAATCAGGTCACGAGCTGGGCTCTGCTGCCTGTCAATCACCGATTGTGCACGCGCGATACAAGGTAGGCTCGTCCCCACGCTTATTTATCTTGACTATTGAACTTCATTACGGGCTAGTCTACTTACTGTGTCTTCCATGATGCAAATGACAGGTGAGTTGATGAACGAGGAGTCGTGTACGCGCATCTGGCGTGCACGTAGACGTGCACGAGTTCTCATGTGTTTTGATGGGGCGGGACAGGAAGTTGAATAACTTTTTATTTTTCGGTTAAAAAATAAGCATTTCTTAGATTTTGGGACTACGGAGGTCACCGTTTTCAACTTCAAGCGTTCTGATAGATCATGTAAACTCTTAAAATGCCAAAAATTAGGACTTTACGTATGACAACAACAATCCTGCAGACTGCAGCTTTAAGAGGGCAGGGAGCTCCATGAATGAATTACTCCGCTCCACATTGCAACACCAGGGGTGTGGCGTACACTGAAAACCCTCGGCAGACTTCCTGGTTGAATCAGACCAAGGAAATCAAGCAGCATTTGCACGCACCATGTCTGCAGCTGAGTGGAAGAAGAAGTGCGGGACTGAGTGGGGTCTCCAGGGCGCACCGATGCCCGACAGCGTGGACTGGAAGTCTGTGTGTGAAGCCAAGCCGCTGGGGAGAAACTTACTGAAGAACCCTGCGCCCCTCGGTAACACATAGCTCCAAATATTGACTCACTTCAATTCCAAATTCGCACAGGGTCCGATCCAGGGGACAGTTTTACTGATTCAGACTGAGTTCAAATTCTGATGCAGATGATGACAGTGATATTTGTTGCTTCCATTCATGAATAATCATGAATACTAAAATTCTTTGTTTTAATACCCGGGTGTTGGTCGTCGGAATAATTGCTTTTCTGCTACGGTCGCTGAGTAAGAAGTGAGTCACTTTGGTTCAGGCTTTGCACAGTTTTTGCAATCTAACCGCGAACAGGACCGAACACAAATCCTCACTTAGAGAGAGGCGTGAGGCAGGAGAACAAAAAAAAACCCACTGTCGATATATTCTTACCTGCGAGATGTGTTTATGTTTTTAGTGCTGATCTCAGTTCTGTGAAAGTAGTGACTTGGTGCCAAATACTTATTTTGTCCATTTGAAAAAAAATAATGTGGCAATGACTCAGGACAAGATGTCACAGAGTTTATTACAGACATCCCAAGTCTCCCGGAAGACCCGGGAGTCTCCTGATATTGATAGTTAATAACGGATGCCCGCGAGTCGGATAAAATATCCCGGATTTTAGACTATTCGAGGGAGTTTTTTTTTTTCTTTTCCAATGCGAGTGAGAGCGTGCAGGCAATAAAATAACTCGTGCACCATGCGCGTTTTCGACTGCGCAGGAGAGAGAGAGAGAGAGAGAGAGAGAGAGAGAGAGAGAGAGAGAGAGAGAGAGAGAGAGGAGAGAGAGAGAGAGAGAGAGAGAAGAGATGAGAGAGAGAGAGAGAGAGAGAGAGAGAGAGAGAGAGAGAGAGAGAGAGAGAGAGAAGAGAGAGAGAGAGAGAGAGAGAGAGAGAGAGAGAGAGAGAGAGAGAGAGAGAGAGAGAGAGAGAGAGAGAGAGAGAGAGAGAGAGAGAGAGAGAGAGAGAGAGAGAGAGAGAGAGAGAGAGAGAGAGAGAGAGAGAGAGAGAGAGAGAGAGAGAGAGAGAAAAAAAAACAAACTGTGCGTATCTGTCCAAAGCAACGCGCTGTTCAACGAGCGTGCAGGCGCCTGCTTGTCAGAGGGTGGAGACTGAGTCATCTCCCTGAAATGAGTTTTGGGATGTCTGTTATTACCAAAAGTCCTCTTGGGCACTTGCTTTGGCTGTAACGCCCAAATGTTTACTGAGATGAAGCTGAAACAAAGTAGGAAAAGCATGGTGGGGTGGCTGCAGCTCAGGGTGCAGTGTTCGTCCTTCAGCTGGAAGTTGGTTTTGATGCCCAACTTCTTTATTTAACATGTCAAAGTTCCAGTGAAATAAAATAAACTCCACATTGTGCACGTGTGTTTGGGTCCGCTGAATGACTGTAAGGTAAAATGTTCCGGGGGTGGGGGGGTAAGTACAACAGAGGTCATTTTTCTAATCTAAACAGCCACTGTGTTCACAAGCATTGTAAGCATGAGGATTACAAGCACCTGAGACACTGAATACAGGCTCATTTAAAGCTGAGGTGTGTGCCTAAAGTTGTGGTTTCGTGATCCTGACAAAGCTTTAGACGGCGTGTTTTTACACACCCAGTGACTGTCAAAAATACGTATACTTGTGATATTTAAACTGGGATCTCAAACTGGGTTTGTCCTATTCCCTAAACAGGGTTGGATAAGGATGCTCCTCCGCCTGAGCCTGAGCTGCCTGAAGTACCGGGACGTGGACCTCCACGTTTTCAGCCTGATGGTGAGCGATAGAAGTGATCAACACGTTTTGATTAAAGACTAAAAAGACACAAGTTTCCCTTAAAGGGCTTCTTTTTCTTTTTTTTTTACTTTTTATATTTACAGTACATTTCAAAGCCCTTTTCTCAAGTACATGCGTCTAATCATTACTACTTCTTTTATCAGAGCCTTTAATTTGATATAAAAGTATAGATGCCTGTAATTGAGTATAGACGGTGTGTAATTTTGCAACCTCTGGTAAAGTCTAGCTAATCTTTTAATTCTTAGGTGACTTTAGTAGCTGGACCACGAGCATAGAAGTCCTGCCCTATGATTCCAGTGGCATCCCAGCAGGTGCTGTGATTTGTGCATTACCTCAGTATAGGTAGGTGTTACTGGAGATCAAACATTGGCCACACACCTGGTTTTAAAAGAGATTATCTGTAAATTCTTATTTGATAACAGTATGTGAACCAGTAGGGTCAGATTTAGACTCTTGCCTGCTTTCTTGCACTCAGCTGGTTCACCTTGGAGCAGGTTGTGGACCTGAAGGCGGAGGGACTGTGGGACGAGCTGCTGGATGATTTTCAGCCTGAAATCGTCATTCAAGACTGGTGGGTTACTGAGCGTGCCCATCCTCATCCCACTCCACCGTCGTAACACAATTTGTGTGGCTACTCGTCTTTCTGGCCATATCAACTTGGAGTGGAGACACTCTAGTTACACAATAAGCAAGCTTATGCTCCACGCATGCTCCATAGTTACATATTTTTGCATCTTTTGTGAAAACAGTTAAGCTCATATATATATATATATATATATATATACACACACATATTGGCGGGTTTGGTTGGCAATTCACAAAATAATCTTGTCTTCCATTTATTTCAACTCAGGAATTTTGCTAAGAAGGTTCTGCTGAAGTCTACTGTCCATGGAAAAGTTGAGGGACTCTGAAATCAGCAGTTATCAAAAATGATCCATTGTGATAAGCAGCAACTTGATAACTAAGGCAATAGCTAAATTTATTTATGGCAAGGAAAAAAGAAGCACAACTTGTACTAATGGTCTGCAAACTAGCTTAGCAGTGTTGCAGCAACTGATGAATCAGATTTTGACCCGATTTAGTTCATTTGATTTAGAGTGCCTTGGCTAAAAATGTGCATGTGGTCAAATATTTTTAAAATATAACTGTTTTGCCTTAAATTAACATCAAAATCCTTTGAAAACATTGTGTAGGCTATCGGGGAAATAACGGGCAACTTGTGTTTCGTTTTGTCAGGTACGAGGAGAGTCAGCTGCACGAGTCCATCTATCAGCTGCATGTGAAGTTACTGGGTACTGACAAAAGTACAGTGATCTCCGAGCACACCGTCAACCCCAGCGAGGAACTGAGCACCTACTCTCATAACTGGAAGGAGGTGAGTTACTGAGTCTGACTCACGGGTGCAATGATCTGCCTGTATCCAAACTTTTCACTGTACACATCTGTGTTGGCCTGCAGGTGTCACACGTGTTCTCTGGCTATGGACCCGGGGTGAGATATGTCCACTTCCTGCACCGACTGAAGAACAGCTTCCTCAATGACTTCTTTCCCACGTTGTTCACAGGCAGCTCGGTAATTGTAAGACCAGTCAAAAGCAGTTCATAGGCTGAATCCTGCGATTCAGACATGGCTGTTAAGCCAATTAACCTAACCAGTTATTCGCTTTCAGACTGTGTATTAAAAGAAGAAGCATAATTGAATGTACGATTGATTTATTTTGCTATGTTTTGGGGGTTGATTTTAAAGTAGTTTAAAGTAATGGTGCATTAGCTTTTATTTTTAAATCAAAAGGGTTGTAATGAATCAAGATTTGCTCTTCAGAAGAACTGATACACTCCTGTGGTGCCACAATAAAACATGGCCTACATTTTTTGTTTCGGAGTTCATGATTTCTTTGATGGTATACGTGTCAAAATGTTTGATACATCTGTATGAAATAGATATATATATATTCCCACTAACTGTGCATTCATTAATTAGGTAGGTTGACGTAAAACATAGTCAGGACATGAAAACATCAATTCTGAAGGAAACATTGCATCATTCGAATTTCATTTTCCAGACATTAGATCTTCAATTTTTTAGAAATAACCACTTTTAGCTTTGATTGCAGACTCTGGCCGCTCTGGATGTGAGTTTTTCAAGGTAACTTCCATAATCTCTGTACAAACAGTGTGGAGGCATTCACAGTGCAGCTGTGCATTTGTTGCCGACATAGTTTGAACCCTTTGAGTTGAGGTTGGGTGGCTGCGATGGTCATGATTCATGCAGTGCATGCACAGCCGAAGGATGTACTTTGGTTCATTGTCTTGCCAGCCAAGCCTCACAGTTCAAAAGTTATGAATTATCACTATGAAGGCTTAGGAATTGTGAAATCACAACTTTTTACGTCGCTCATTGTTAAGGATGGGGCGGGGTTCATGTGACACATTTGCAAACCCCAATCATGTATTTATAAATTCCTGAAGCTAAACCAATCATGATTGACACAGAAGCAGAAAAGTGAAAGAGCTTTTAAAGATATCGGAACAGTTTGAGACTTAAACTTAAATCTGTTACGTAACAGTCTGCAGATTAACACCAACAACCACCTTCTCTTAGTTCCCAGCACGTGTTTATGTGGATCTTAAAAGTGGCAAACATGAATTTTGTGACAGTTTTAAATGACAATAATGGCTCTTTTAAAAGGCCTATTTGCAAAAGGACTTTCAAATTTGGTTATTTCCTTTTGATGAAAGAAAGATGTCATCAAGACAAAAGGTTATTATAGTAAAGTTTTAGACTGTCCCAGGAAGTCCTAAGAAGTTTATAAAGAAAAAAGAACAAATGTATTAATCTTATCCGATTGATAAACATAAAAATAAGAGAAATTTCAATAGTCGCTGGGTTAAAGTGAGAGCACAAAGCTTTGTATTTTTTTTTTAACATAACATTTAAATAATTTAAAGCACAGAAAAAATACTACTTGTACTATTACAACTACTACTATTATTGTCAAGAGTAATAATAGTGGTAATAATAATAATTACCTCTACCACTGCTCTTATTTGAAACTTTATTAAACTGCTGTGACTTTAAGAAGACAGGGAGAGCCATGTATTGCTACAACGAGGTGTGGAGTCTAAGACTAAAGTCTCCCTGGTCGGATCGGATTCAGTTCAAGATCATAAAGCATTTTCGAGCACTCTCCTGCTGAATGCAGGAAGAGATGTGAGACTGAGTGGGGTCTACAGGGCGCACCAATGCCTGACAGCGTGGACTGGAAGTCCGTGTGTGAAGCCAAGCCACTGGGAAGAAACTTACTGAAGAACCCTTTGCTCCACTGTAACACATTACAGCTCCAAATATGACTCATGTCTCTGTTCAGTAATGATTCATCATATTCTGAAATCATAATTCATTTTTCGTTTGATGCTAGCTTCACTGTTTGATCTTGAATCACTTTAACTACAAATATGTTAATTCTGAACTGCCTCTTAAATAGTGTTTTCGTACCAGCAATTCAAGAAAAAACATCCTGAGTGCTGTTCGTGTTCATGGTAATGACTGCTGAAATGTGTGAAAATCTCGCTAATGGGGAAGTATAAAAAGAAAATATGGAAATGTGTTGAAGTCTGGTATGTTAATATATTGAGTATTGTTGTTTGTTCTTACCACCTTTTGTAAAACGTGAAAGTGAAAAGTAGTTACTTGGTACCAAAATACCCGTAGAGACGATTCATATAGGACAACAATGACCCATGATGTGATGGACACTGATTTTATTACTATAAAACAATCATTTACATTTTGTTGCTTGGGTCCTCGATGTGCATAACAGACTTTTTGTCTGTAACACCTACATTTACATTGTAAGGCAAAAACAATGTGGTGAGGAATAAGTGAAACGGTGGTAAATCTTCTAAAGTAGAATGGCTCCTTTCTGTTTTTAGAAATCTAACTTCAAAGGCATCTATGACACTGACTAAACGTTGACCTAAAGCTGAGGTGTGTCTCTATTGTTGTACTGAACATATTCTCCTGACTATTGCACAAAAAGTGAGTGTTTTTAAACACACCCAATGACTGTCAGAAAGCTATGTTTCTTTGCCTTGCGGTGTTTGCACTGGGATCACAGTCGTCACAAAAGTAGTTGGTTGTGTTCCCTGCACAGACTTAGACTTAGACTTTCTTTATTGTCATTGCACAAAAAAAACACAGGTGAGTCTTGACAACGAAATGTCGTTACTTGGCTTCCGGTCAACAGCGCTAAAATTTTTGAATGCTGTACAGTACTATACAATAAAAATAATTAGGTATGGAAGTGCTATGTGCCAGCACTCAGAATAAAAATATAAAAAAATAAATAAAATTTGCACTTAGTGCAAAAATATTGCACTCAGCCTAAGGGAAATTGTAAAAGCAGAAGTGTGTAGTTCGACCCCAGGTACAATGTAAAATACAGATGTGCGAGTATTGTCCAGTAAGGATACCCCTCCACCCAAACCAAATCTCACATTTGGACCTCCTCCAAGTTGTCAGCCTGATGGGGAGAGACCATCTGTTGAGAATCTGTATGTTTTGTTAAAAACTGAAAGAAAAAAAGGGTTTTGTTCAGAGTAAGTAATCAAGTCATTCTTAGGTGACTTTACTGGCTGGACTACAAGCATAGAAGTCCTGCCCTATGATTCCAGTGGCATCCCAGCAGGTGCTGGGATTTGTGCAATACTTCAGTTTAGGTTGGTGTCATTGGAGATCAAACATCTGCACGAGTCCATCTATCAGCTGCATGTGAAGTTACTGGGTACTGACAAAAGTACAGTGATCTCCGAGCACACCGTCAACCCCAGCGAGGAACTTAGCACCTACTCTCATAAATGGAAGGAGGTGAGTTACTGAGCTCACCGGTGCAATGATCTGCCTGTGTCCGAACGTTTCACTGTAATCATCGGTGTTGGCCTGCAGGTGTCACACGTGTTCTCTGGCTATGGACCCGGGGTGAATTTTTTTTTCTTTACCACGCAGTTCACAGGCAGCTCGTAATGGTAAGACCAGTCAAAAGCAGTTCATAGGCTGATCCTGCAATTCAGACATGGCTGTTAAGCCAATTCAGCTTAACTGGTTTATTTACTGTTTAGAGTGTGTATTAAAAGAAAACACACAACAAAAAAGAAAACAATGGTTTACACTTACGATTTTTGGGGTTGGTTTGGAATTATCTTAAAGTAAATCTTTACTTTTGTTTTTTGAGTTATTTTTCAAAGAAAGGGTTGGAACGGATCCCGGTTTGCTCATCTTGAGAACTGATACACGGCTGGGGTGCCAAAATAAAAAATAATAATACCGTTTCCTTGTTTCAGAGTTGATTATTTCTTTCAAGTAGCAAAAGCTGTGTTGAAATACTGCATGGGATAGACACTGTGCACACATTAAGTGTGTATTCAGTATTTCTCAGTATATCAAGTAGTTTTGAGGACATTCTTCGTGATACAGTGGCTTATGAAAGTAATCAACCCCTTGACATTTTACCTATTTTGTACCATTTGGAAGTAAGATGGATTTTTAGTTTTGTTTCATTTTAGCAACACAACATGCCCACCACTTTGAAAGTGCAAGATTTCTTAAACTGTGAAACAACGAAATATGACAGCAAAGAAAAAGAATGTTTATTACAGCCCCTTTTGCGACAATTCCAGCTGCAAGTCTCATGGAGTATGTTTCTGCATGTTTGGTACATCTATCTGCTGGGATTTCTGCCCATTATTCAAGACCAAACTGCTTCACATTTTTTCAATCTGGGTGAGTTCTGCTGGAGTACAACAATGTCTAATTCATAGAAGATATTCTTAATAGGACTGAGGTCTGGACTCAGACTAGACCATTCCAAAATATTTGATTATTTACCCTTTAACCAACTCGGTGTCATTTAAGCATTGTGCTTAGTTTCGATGTCATGCTCAAAGGTAAACCTCTGTCTCCATCTCAGTTCTCTGGAAGACTGAAACAAGCTTTTCTTCAAGAATTTGCCTGTATTTAGCAGCAGCCATCATTCCGTCAAATTTCTTTCATCAGCAGTGCCGTAACGAGCATTGAGGACACACAGGTCATGACCTCGGTATTTTCCCCGGTGTTTTTTTTATTTTTTTTTATTTTTTTTATTCAGAGAAATGTCAAATTAATATAAGATGAAAATCGTTCTGACTTTGATTGGTGGAAAGATCAGCATGCATTCTCATTTGTTTTTCTGAAAATAAAGTCCACATAATCCCTTTATCATCACGTTATATTTTAAAACTGAGCGGAAAAACGCCACCCGACTTTTTTTTCTTTTTTTTTTTTTTTTTTACGCCACCCGACATTGGAAACATGTTTATCATATTACACAGCTTCGACGCGAAAGTCAGCTGCGAAATGGAAGCAAGATGAGGAAATCTACTGAACAAACTAAACTCAGCTTTGGAAAGCCAACTGGCCAGGGGAAAAGAAAGAGAGAAGAAGGAGGTGAGTTCATTTCGCCAATCGCCAGTGAGAATGAGTGACAGTTCATAATGTTCATATGCGTTCAAAGCGCGGCTAGGAATAGGAGGATGCTATCGTTGTCCTCAGCATTTCAAGCAACAGTCACAAAGCCCCTTGGTTAGGATTTCGTTTTCCAGTCGGCACAAACACACTGCACACAAATCTCTCTCTCAATTCGATTTTCCAAAAAAAAAAAGTAGCGACCTGTAATGGAATTGTTGGGACACGGCTTGGGCTGTTAAGCTAACTTTTTTTTTTTTTAATCAGGGCTTGACAGTTTTGTGCCAACTGTGGCTAATGGTCATTCAGCCTCACTAGCTACAGTTTTGTTCAGTGCTATATGGCTTCCTACATGTAAATAAAGCAGACTAATAGAAACTGGGTCAGAAACTTATATTTTTCTTTTACTTAAAACAGTTGATGATGCACACGGTGCAAAATAACAGAATGAAATACCCCGTGTACTCTCTCATATGACACAATCTTGAGGTTAGTTGTGCTGCTCATGGTGCATTATGAAGCCAAGTTTTACCAGCATTTAGCTAGTTGTCAGGCCCAGCATGATACCTATGTCTTCTCTGTGTTGAGTGAATGGATTGAATTGAGACTATTCATCTAAAATACAGCCAACATCTTGTGGTCTGTTTGGCACATTCTACGATGTTAATTTAGTGGGTGGATTCAACCAGTTACTTAGGTAAAATGATTGCATTTTTCATGAACCATTTGGATTTTATTGCAAATGGTGTCTAAAATTTTGCACATCGGTTAGACCAATAGCCCAACTCATTCATTTGACCTTTTAGTGGGTCATGCACATGCATGGTGATGATGGTGACAATAGTAATAATAATAATAATGTAATATTAATAATAACAATAATATTAATGGTGATGCTGATGATGATATTTTAAAACAGATGACACAGGAGAGGATGAGAATGAGGGAGTTGAAGAGAGAGAGTCAGTAGAGGAAGAAAGGGGAAGAACTGAGTCTCACTCACTCACTCACTCACTCACTCACTCACTCACTCACTCACTCACTCACTCACTCACTCACTCAAATACTCTACTTTTGTGATCACATTGTTATAATAAACTTGTTCACCTACATATTCACCTCCTTGATGGGCTTGTGATTTACCTCTGTTTATTCACATTTCCAAACTGTATTTTAAAAAGTCAACATATTAGGATGTTTTTTTTGTCAAATAAGATTTATCGCAATATTTGACCTCGGTATTTGAAAAATCCTGGTTACGGCCCTGGAGCACGATGTAAAACATCCCCACATCACGATGCAGCTGCCGTTGTACCTCACTGTGGCCTCCTTGATGGCCAAAGTGTTCAGTTTTCATCTCGCCACACCAGAGGACCTACTTTTACATTCACAGAGAGCCTCCCAGATGCTTTCGTGTTTTCTTCTGTAAGCAATGGTTGATGTGGTTTTGTTTTACCACATTAGTAGAATTATAAATATGGAAATAAGAATTAACCCACAGATGTCTTTAATGAAAGGAGAAGTAATTGTTGCATAATTATACTAGACTTCATTAGTTATGTTTTGACTGACCACTCATCAGAAAAATAGTCAAATTTGCAGATGCGCACTGTACTCGCTCTGTGATGCCTTCACGCGCTCTCAAATATGACTCCGAAATGATAAATCCGTACTTCCTACTGGGACAAAAAAGTTTCTTTCGACGTTAGAATTTTAATGATAGTACAAGAAAAGTGTCTTCTGTTTTTTTTTCCGGTCACAAATACATCGATTTTGGTCGCCTTTACTTTTGAACAGACCTGGAGTTTTGAACTAACGAGCGCACACTGAAGGCAAGCACGTCATCAGCCGCCGCGTGCGAGCTCAGCATCACCGTGACCGTTAACGTCAGTGACCGTTAACGGCAATGAGCGTTAACGGGAAAGTTCAGTCTTTGAGTCCAGTGGTGTGTCGAGGCGCGGGAAAGTTTTACTAGGTGTGAGTATCCACATTTTCAGAGACAATTGGCAACTTTCAGCGGAACTGTGTCCCAAAGCTGAAGGTAAGACACGGAGGGAAGGGAGGTTAGGGTCGCAGCTGCAGCGGACAAACTTGAGTGTTTTGTGAGACGTTGATACGCTAGACTGTCACTTCGGGAAGTTGGTGGCTTGTGATTTAAACTGTTTCTTCTTACATTCAAAATTAAATATGGCTGCGACCTGCAAATTTAAAAAGCTATCTTGTCTTTATGATTTCCGTCAGGTTTATCTTGGATAGTTATGTTTATGTCAAAGATATGCGTAAAGTAAGAGAGGCGTAATGCGAGAAATGTGATCGTTTAGTAGCAGCAAAGAAATGAAAAGTGGTAATCCATAATCTTCATTAAAAACGGTTTTTGATTCGTGGAAATAAAAGTGCAGCAGACTTTAGTTATTCTTGATAGAAAAGATGATGCCTCGACCTCCTTAAAGACGATCTGTTTAAGCAGTTTTAAGGATATTCAACGAAAAGCTGTCAATAGTGATGTGCTTACTGACGCACACCTGGAAGATCCTATTCATTTTGTTTATAAATTCCCTTCCGGATGAAGACTGAACTTCAGAGCTGACTTTTACCTGACAGAAAAAAAACATTATTCTTTTAGTGGATTGGCAAATACAATAACCCTTCTCACACATGTCTCGTGTCCACAAGAGATACACCCATATAGACGTGTTCAGAGCTGATGATGTTGATGCAAAAGACAGTGTTGACTACAGATGCCCCCCTCAGTGCTGGTCCATTATATTTGATTAGGCAGATGGTATTGCTTAGATCAATTTTTAGATAAGGATCCATGCAGAAGCACAATTATTATCATTTGTCTAAACTGATCATAACTTTTCTCCTTATGCGTCTGACAATGAGTCGTAATGTTTGTAGTGATAAAAAAAAAAAAAAAAGGACTGTACTAATGGTAATAGTTCACATAAAGGCAAATTTATAGAGAGCAGATATTAAACTAATAAGAATAGACTTTATTTGCTTGTGCAAAGCTTATTTTTACGAGCTATTATACAGAACTAGCAGCAGCTAGCCTAATTAGCAACTGTTTCATTATTATATGAAGCCCTTTCACAGCACAAATGCCCACGATTTGCTTGTAGTACGTAATTAGGTCAAGTTAATCTTTTTTCATTGGTAATTTAATCACATTTTTCATGGAAATGGGAACCTTTTAGAAAACATATGCCTTTGGAAAGAAATTACGAGAATTGTACAGTTTTATTTTCAAGTTTTGAGTAATTCTAACAATGATTGGTGTTTAATCCAGATCACGAATGTTATGAACCATTTATTTGAAGACAGTTTTGATCCCATTTGCTGTGACACTTAAAGGAAGACGGTATGCGAGTGTCCTCGGGAGCTAAATCCAAGTAGTCCACCGCATCAGCTCGCTGACACTGACACTTGCAACTTTCCCCGATGTGTGTGTGATGGCATAAGTAAACCAATGCTGCTGCATTGTGTTCATATACCAAATAAGCACGTCACTTGTGGGACAATGGGCCATACTACACCTCACGTTTCTCTCACATTTCCTGCACACTCAGTCAGTAAAACTGCATAGATTATCCGACCTGCCCACTTCTTAAGCCTGATTCTTACTCGGCGCAACCTCGCTTTGACCCATTCTTACTAGCTGGTCGCAAATGGCGCAAACGGTCACATGACCCAAAATTCCGCCACGCCCCCCGTCGCAAGCTAAAAAATCCACGCGCGTCGCAAGGTCGCGCACATAGGTAACTTTTTTTCTGACTTCGCGCGAGCTCAACCGGAAACAGCTGGCCAAGAGAAAGGAAACATGAACACTGCAGAGACCGCGGTGACCGAGAGGGTGCGCCTCTACAAACATCTGTACGACACGTCTATGAAGTTACACTGGGACAACACGGCAGTGTCGAATTCCTGGAGGGAAATCGGCAGGCATCTGGGGCAGTCGGTGGTGGAGGTGAAGAAAACATGGAAATGCATTTATGTATTTATTGTTGCTCTTATTTGAAACACTGTGCCCTTCCATTTAGCAATAAAGCCCTTGTGTAACTTCAAAATGTGTTTGGCGATCTTTTGTAGGTCTTGTGTAGGGCGAAACATAAACAGTGATAAAGACATAAGCAAAGGCGAAAATAAGCCAACATGAATCTTATGTGTAGGTTATGTGAGACACTTATTACATGATGATGCTTTCTTCGTATGCTTTTCTTCGTCCGGTTCTTCAGCTTGTTTCCTCAACAGTGACGCCCGCTGGTCTGGAGAGAACTGCAAATGTGACGCATACTCGGCGCAAACTGCGCTTATGAGCTGAAGGAACTGTGAAGGGGCTGGCGCTTTCGATGACGTCATTAATGGTTCTCGAGCCAGAACAGTTGCGTGGTTGCGCCGAGTAAGAATCAGGCTTAAGTCTCCTTGATTTAGGGAAGTCAGGAACTATGGATAATGGACCTGCTTTATCCGGAGTCAATTAGATCGCTTCTGCCTCATTTAGTTATTAATGCTTAATGCTACATTAGCAATGAGTGCCAGTTTCCCCAGTCACATAAATTAGAATCAGGATTTAGCTTTGTGTACAAGCTCTCTTTGAGAGATGTTTAATTTCTGGTCATTTTAGCCCGGTAAACTATTGATAGTTTAACAGTTAACCTATTTAGCGTCGGATTGCAGCAGTGTACTGTACTGTAATGTATAGTATTTATTTACCAGTCGTTTTGGTCTGTAGAAGAGGACAGTTAGTACCTGTGGGGTCTGTTTTGTTTCACCGACTCTCTAGTGAGTCTCCAGTCTATTGTAAGTCCCAGCTGGCTGGCTGCCTCTGCACATTTTGTTCACATTTTGTTGGTCTAAACTAAGATTGTTTCTCTGGATTAAAGCAGGGTTGTAAACAGATACAAAAAGGCCCCTGTGTTACGCTTGAGGTTTCAACGACCATGTGATCTCACACAGTTTATGACCATTAGAAGCAAAATGTTCCCTTAGACTTAGGGATTGCTCGCCAGAGTCTTGGGGAGTATCAGTTTGAATTGACTCTAAAGTGTAAGCATTGTTTACTTTTGATTTAGTCACATTACCATGTGCAGCCAGCAGTTTGCAGATTCTGGCTGTTGTTGATGTTTCTAAGAGCACACTGAATATTGCAAAACAGGTGTCCTTGTCTGGGTTCATCATGAAGTTGAGAATGCTGTTCCTTCTGTCAGGGCCGCCGGTGACTGAGCAGAGTGTCTCAGGTAATGGAAACCTCAGGAGCTGCAGTCTGCTGGCTGTCAGCGCTTGCCTCTCGATCCCTTTCTGTCTGTCTCACCTCAACCCCCCATGGGGCCTCTTTATGTCCACCTGCCTCGTCCCGTTCATAGTTAGGCTCAAGTGGAGATTTTCTCAGGAAACAGCGTTGCGTTGGGCTTTTAGCAGAATGGCTCAAGGGGCAGAAACAAGAGATGAGAATGGCTCCGAGTCAAACTTATCGAGGAAGAGAGATGATGATCTCCCTAAACATGCTTGAGGTCTTGAGTGGCTCTTAATGCAGTCATTGAGTAAATAATGCATACTTAATGTAAAATCAAAGTTGTATCCATGGAGATTGGTTGGGTGATGCAGAAATATTTTCCTTTTTGTCCTCAGAAAGGGAAGTGAAGCTGGATCAGAAGGTCTGAGTTTCTTTGGATAGAAATACTTTTGGGACAGTGTCCATCAGCTCTGTGATGTGCTGTGCAGTCAACACTGAGTTGAATGGAATAATACTTTATTAATCCCTAATGGGAAATGATATTGGAATAAGAACAAAGATCAGCTGAGGAACAATTTAAAAGATGGGAGTACAACATACATGTCTTATTTTGAGATTAGATCAATCAAAAATAAAACGTAATATGCACTTAAATAATCATATAGTGACATTTGGCAGCACTTTACTGTGAGTGGTGCGTGCAATCGGGGATCAATGATAATCACGATTAGCTGATCTAATCCAAACTCCATGTTTTGAGGAAAGAGTCCTGCTGGCCTCAAAGTCTTGATGTGATTTCCTTATATCTTGTTATATTACACATGAGTTCTATTCAGTGCTCAAATGCGGATGGTGTGGTTGCTTTCCATTGTCTCACAATGACTCTGCATCCTGTTAGCATGGCCGGTCGGCACCAGAGCCTGTTGTAACCACTTAGTTGAAGGTTTCTGGGGATTATACCTGGTGACATATGGCAGGACTCCTGGTCAGGGAGGCATTGAAAAGTTAATTTCACAAAGGACAGAATTTTCTCCCACAATCCTTTAACCATATCACATTCATACTGCATGTGTATCATTGTTACGGACTCCTTATGACAGTGCCAACATAAAACATCAGTTCTCAGTTTTAGCGGTGCCTTTCTGCTTGGTGTCCAGTAACATCACTTTAGGATCCTGAAAAAATGCAGGTTCTCCTAAACATCACTAGATGTTTAGGATTATATACAGATTTAAACAAAGTTAGAAATAACTTTCTTACTTTGTGCTCCCAGAAAACACTTCATGTGCCTTGGCATTGACTCTTAAAAGTCTTCTGAACTTTATTTATCTATCCTTCATGGGGTGTTTTGATCATTGTGGGAGAAAACACTTTCTAAGATGTCGGTTCAAAATCTCTCTGAAGTGTTCACATTGATCTCATACTCATCAAACCATGCAGTGACCCCTTGTGTCCAATGGATGGGGGCAGTGTCATCCTGGAAGAGATTCTCCTAACAGGGAACACAGCTAGATTGAGCAATCAGAGCTCCCATTCCATAGAGGTTTATCCGTCACGTGTCCATATATTGAAATGGTCGAATTGCAGCTGCATGGTGGAGAGAGTCCTACAATCAGCGTCAATCTGCTGCTGCATTATCTGTTATATCTGCAGTCGGCTTTTCCTGATTGAAAAGATGCTGTTGCAAGTGTCTCCATTCCTTAGATCTTCCTTTGAAGCTACTCTATGACAAACATTTATATACCTTTCAGTGACTGTTTTCTTCACACTGTTCAGTGACAACTTACCAGATGTTTCTGTGAAATAGACCATTCTTTGTGCATGAGGTTATCCAAAAGTAAGATAATTTGTTAAAGAGAAAGTTCACCCCAAAATTTGGAACTGTGGTTTCGGGGTTGTAATGGGTGCGTCAAATGTGTCTGCATAGACTCCAAAATCTGACACGTGACAACAAATTACATCCCTCTGGTCTGCACACTAATCAGAGTCCCACTAAATGCAGCTGACAGTGTGCAAAGCTGAAAACAATAATGGGCCGTGACTTTTTTCTTCAACTATCTGAAGAACACTATCGGCTGCACCTGCTCTGAATATGAAGGCAGATGTGGCAGTCACTCCTGGCAGTAGCAGCCTTGGGTGAGCGGCAGTACTCAGAACTAACACCATCGCTTTTTGCTGCCACTTATGGTAGTTCATTGTCTGCAAACCTTGGTGTAAATCAGCTCCGCTGAGCAAGATAGGCTTTGAAATCTTCCTCATAGTTCAGCATTGTTAGCTATTGAGGTATGTAGCTTCAGTGACAGTTCACAGCCAAACAGGACACAATTGTTGTTTGCATCTTACATCCAGTCATTCTGTCATGACCATGAGCATTTTTAAACTTGCATTGATTTCTGAATTGACACATTTTATTGTAGAAGTTTTAATTGTCTAAATCTTTTTTTTGTTATCAATTATTTTGTACTCTCTCCACTACAGTTATATACCATTCAGTCCCCTATATAATAGAGAGCGAGCAGAAATGTCTGCAGAAGGCTCCAGTATATCCTTCAACTTGACAAATAACTGACTGATGTCCTTTAGTTTTAGCCACAACCTATTTTATAGTATTCCCGTCATTCTTTAAACAGGCACATTCAAGTTAATAGAACGGTTGTAAATTCTACACAATTTCCTCAATGGATATTTTCCTTCATCATTAACAAACATTTTTAAGCACACAAGTAATAATCATAACCCGGTTGAGCCCAGTTGAACAAACCAGGATTTTTCAAAGCTATGTTATACATGTCTCACTATCCAAGTAAAAGATTTCACAGGTTTACCTCAAAGAAGGTCTCTCTGCCTCTGTCTGACTAAAACAAAATGCATCAAAATAGCAGCCTGTCATCCAACTGGACTTCATCTTTACTAAATGAAGCCAACTCACGCACTCGCACACAACATCACATCATTAGTCTCTCTAACTCTCTATGTCTACCGAAGAGATTCCTTGCCACAATGGCATCAGGTCTCTCAGAGGGGGGTTTGGTAATAATTGGTTGGTTGAAATGTTGGATGGATACCCCAAAACAATTACAAATTTCACTAATGGATACAAGTTTATTTCAACTTCTGCCCTCAATGAACACGCTGCGGTTTTCTGGATTTCTATCAAAATTAGCAGCATGTGGCAAAGTTAGTCTTGCTCAGAAAGTAATTACGGTACACTGAATTGGACTCTGTATTTGGCTTGAATTGGATTGTATCTTTGAAGTGCCTCTAGGTGATGTTTGTTGTGATTAGGTGCTATATAAATAGAAATGAATCGAATTGAATTAATTTAAAAAAGGTTGCAGATATTTCCCTGGGTGTGTTTCCTCAACCTGCTTGGGGACAATAGAGAGCGTTTCCATTGGGAATGCACCTTGATCCAGTGTGTTTGCGTTGAGCAGCAATGGGCTGATGTATAGTGTGTGTGTGTGGGAGAGAGGACTGAATCAAAGTCCTGCCTGTAGTTTAATGCGATACATTTCTCTACTTTGGAATGTGAAAAAAATAAAAATTGGTGAGTGGTTTTTTAAAAAATGTTTGGGTGGCCGTTAACACATTGAATACCCGCGGTTTTTACAGAATTATGTCGTTAACTCCCAGCGTTCTAAACCATTTTTTTGACGTTTTTTGTACAGTCACAGCATATTATGTGATAGGGCCACTGAAACATGTTATGGCTCGTTTGAAAGCTGAGACTTTAAACTCTTTGTGGGTCAAAACTGCGTGTCTCTAGGTGCCGCGATTAGCGAGCTATCCTTAGCTAAACCAAGGCGGGTATCCACCAAAATCAACAACAAACTGAGATATCAGGGCTTTTGTGAAACGTCGCACTTTAGATACTTACATATCCGGGTCAGAGGATTTGCGTCGTGTCGCATGTTGCAAAGCTAACCTGTTCATAAGACCGCCTCCTTAGACTTGTCGCGTGTCTTCTTCTCCTTCTTGTTGTTTGTTTATGTTACTTTACCGCCACCCTCTGGAAACCGACACGTGCGATTGGACATGCACAACAATCAATGCAGCGTTATCAAAATTGTTCTTGAGTTGACGCAAAGCCATTGGCGTAATGATCAAAATGTCCAGATGATGACACCAGTTTTTGACTGCCATCTATGTCAGTTCTGTTCATCACATAATTACAAAAATCACACAGAATGTGCATTAGAATGTATAGATTCAGAATCCATAAAAAAAACGTAAAAACGTATTTTTACCATGTGGGAGCCAACGCATGGGCAGTAAAAACGTAGTTTTACGTGACTTGGGAGTCAATGTGTTAATATACAGTAATTCTACAGTCCGCCCCAGAGTTATTATTGTGTACAAAACCCCGCACTTCATCACTTTAGTTTTGATGTTGTTGGAGTCACATAATCAGTCCTAAATAGCTGCTTTAGTGGGCATAGTTGCCCTTTTACTATGAACCTACTAATTAAATGATGGCACAAGCAGGCACTACAGTCCATCTAAGATATATGCTTTGACATTTATACTACATTTTGGTACATTTTTCATGCAATAGGTTAGAAGCAGCAATCAATCAAGTAACAGTTTATCTTTAGAATAAAATAATAGGTCATTAATAACTGAAAAGTGCTAACACCCAATCATGTTTCCAGTGCTTCATGAGTTATTGGGACAACTTTTAACTCTACTTCAAATAGCTGATCTGCAAGAAATTTGTTTGGGTTAAACAATTCAATGGTTTGTTTTTGAAAATCTGCCAATTTATCACTAAGATTATATTTTCACAATTCTTTCCAAAATCCAGCTGCCTCGCAAAGTAACTGTTTGTTGAAAAGCCAAAAGATAAAGATAGTGTTGGGCAAGAATTTTAGATATACTTTCAGTGTTAGACATCACAGGACAGCATGTTCAGGATGAAACAGAAGCATAGAGGTTGAAAGGAGATCACCATACTCGAGGAACTGTACATTGACGCATTATGCCTGCCATGCTGTAAACTAAGCCTTGTACTCAGCCAAGCTTGTCCAGATTGATGATAATGTTGACCCAGCGAACATGGAGGTAACAGAGGTGGCGTGTGAGTACTGACTTCCCAGAAACCAATTATTTCCGCTGTGGTACTGATTGAGCGAGCGTTGTTAATTTTATGCGCTCTGTCGATATCTATTACAAAGCACTCAGAGCGTCTTATGTAGAAGATTAACTTCGTATTTCTATAGAACCTGATATAAACCGTGGATATGTAGGATGTAGTTTTAAATGGACTGTACACCAACCATTTGCACTACAGTCAGTGTTGGCAGGGGGAGTAATCATTTTTCATATGAAATGGTTTGGAAAGTGAGAAGGTTACAGGACGATGAAGGCACAGAGGCGATGTCTTTCCATCTGCCTTAGAAATTGAGGTTTTGAAGTCACATATTTGTGCTTATAATTTACAGGGTCATGACAGCTGAAGTCATAGTGAAAAAGACACCTCGCCATTTACATTCTTTAATGACATAACCATAAAGGGTTTCCCTTGCGATCTGGTAGTTGAAGGGGAATCTAATTTCTGCATCTTTTGGTCATGCTTCCTCACTCTTTCAAACTTAAAGTAAAATCTAAAATCCAGTCCTGAACCCAGTGACTAGTGTGCGTGTAACGTGTTTTTAACTCGTTTAAACATTTGCAGAGGCTGCTCTGGAAAATTTCATGCAATGGAAACAACTTAATGAGATAACTCTTTAACAAACCCCAGCCTGCCCATGCAAAGCATGCCGGGGACCAGATACATGTACTTCAAGCTGAAAATTGTGGCTTGAAGGAGACATGTTAAACTCATCAAAAGGCTGCATTGCCACATCTGAATATTCTCTGGTTTAAACTCCATATGATAATAGGTGTCTTGCACATTTTTGGTGTGGGAAATTGGATAGATACCCCCAAATCAAAAACATATTTCAGTAATGGACACATGTTAAACTCAACTTAGAATTTTTCTAAATTGACAGACTTTTGTCAAGAAGCTGTTTTGAGCTTCGGCGTGTTGCTGTTTAATTACCAGGTAATGTTGTTACAGTCCAGTGGGGGCAAAAAGAGATTCAGTGACACTGAAAGTGAACAAAAAGCTTATAAAAAGAACACTTTTAATGCCACATTAGTGATTTGACACACTCTGCCTGTCTGTCTATTTCACTGCCTGTGTGGCCAGATGGATTATCTTACACTCTGATTCATCTGGTTCATTGACAAGCCAAAGCACTGTGTTACTTATTAAAGGGACGGATCCCTTTCCTTTCTTCGCTACAGCTCCAAACGGAGAGAGACAATCGAACCCTGAGACTGTCTAACTGCCTTGATTTGTCTGTAACTTGATCAGATAGTGTTCTGCTGTACTGAGTGCATTTCAGCAATTTATCTCTCTTGAAGTAATGTCCTCACAAATTGAGTTTTGATAGTTGCAGTTTTTAATCGAGTCTCCATGTAGTCGAGCTATCCAAGAAATTTGAAGCAACAGGAAACAAAAATCTGTCGCATCTTGGCTATCCAATCACCTTTAAAACTTTAGGTTAGTGCAATAGATCCAGAGTATATTTATAATCCTCATCAAAGAGTTCTTTGTTTGTTGTTACAAGGGTGCTGATGGCTGTTACTGACAGTTGCAAATAGCTGAGAATAAAAATGACCAATCAAACTGTATTTTTTGTCCAATCTTGGTCCAACATCCTGTGCTTTGACAATCCAAACTTTTTTTGTATGTGTTCTCCTGGAAGAAACTTAGTCAGCTTAAAGAAGCAAGTTTAGTACAACCAGTACACGTTGGACTTTGTTATGACCTTGGATAACTTTTTTCTTGCTCAACTTTAGATATTTTTCAACTTTATATTCCACTTTGTCACGACATGTACTTTTTGATCTCATAGTAAAGAGTAAATATGTCTGCAAAGTATGGCATTTAAATGAAAAATGCATCTGTCATCTGTTTGCACAGCTGTAATTTCCTGCAATTCCATATAAAAACTGGTCCAGCAGTAACCAACTCTTTGTATAATGGCTTTGTTGGAACTTGACAACCATTCCTGTGACTTTTGGTGCCATCCTTAGGGGTGAGGGACCACCAGTTTGGAAATACTGCACTAAAGCAGCATATGAGACCAAAAATGGAAGCAGGCAAAACTTTGGGCCCTTAAGAAGCTCATATTGTTTACTGGGCTTACATCTGATTTATGGTGGCATGTAGGTCTTGGTCTGCAATAAACTCTTTTAAAGGACAGTCAAAAAAATGTGATATTCACTCAAAGCAGACTGGCTTGTGTGCAGTCCTCAAAAAAGCTAAAGGACAAAGATGCATGCTTACAATAGACAACAGCTACACTGCACAATGTTCATGTATAATTTTATCACAAAGTAGACCTTTGTTCAGTGTGCAAAGCTAAAGGACCAACAACAGTATGCCAACAAAACGCTGACCCACGCTTTCGATCGTTCTGCATATTTCTGAGCCAGCCCCTCTTCTGAAATTTGAACTTTGATTCTATAGTAAAAGATGCCGGTCTGCTGCGCTATATCTACACAATTAACAGTTGTTTATCACTATATTAAGCATGCTTCTACCTTTCTGTGGCTAATTAGCATAAGCAACATCAAGCAAATAACTAATACACGCACCCATTCATATGCATATTTAAAGCTATTTGCCCTCCCTTTGTTTAACCAATATTTACAGAAAAAAGTGTTCCTGATAGAATAAAATACCTAAAATGATTCTCAATTAAACTGTGTACACTAGTGCATATAAGTTATGCTAACGCTACAATAGCAGCCCTGTTTCTCATCGAGCCTAAAACTGCACACATGGTTCTGTTTTCACATGTGCAAATTAATGTGCACTCTGCAGATGTGCATGTATCCACAATTCAAACTTTAATAACGATTCACCAGAAAAGTCTCCTCAAAACAATAATTCGTCTTTTCTTTTTTTTCAAAATGGAGATTCATGTAGGAACACATGTAGATGATGCGCTCGGTCCTCTTGGTCACAAATGTTTGGCTGCATGCCCTCAGCTGCAGAGGGACTCGGTAGACTCTCGCAGAAAGGTGGAGAGGATTAAATTCACGTCACCCAGTGCTCGTATTCTAGTTGACACAGAAACTGCTAATTGCCTGTCATCTTCCTTATATCTCGGTGTTTAAGTTTATTACACTTCCCTTTTAAAACTTTCTACTCTTTATTGACCCAAAACCACAAGCTCAATCCACAAACGTCCCTCCCCACAACCCACAAAACCTAAATAATCCTCGGCCTGCCTCTCAGTAGCAGACTTCCCCCAGAGGTCAAGTTTTTTGATGGATCACAGTTGTTTGGCGACACAGTATAGACCTACACAACATTAGGCAGGGAGTTTAAATGCTGTGAGGGATATATATTGTTAGAAAGCAGAAGTTATGCTATACTGATTAGTGTCACCTTGTGCTTTGTGTCCAGACTCAGGCTTCACTTGGCCTGCAGGGAATTTGACACGTGGTATATTATTGGTTTACCTGTGTATGTAAGCATCCATCCCTGTAAGGTGTCAGCGTGCCTATGTGATTGTTTGAGGAATGCAGTTTCTTTGTCTCTGATGGACTGTTGAATATGTGCCAACAGGTATATTTTGGACTCCCTGCATGGAGTGTCTTTTGATATATTTATTCATTCTTTAGCTCAAAATAAATTAAATTTAGCAAATGTTACGAATGTTGAAGTCAAGCACATTAATCACTAGATTATTATGTCCAGATTCCACTCGTTTTCTAGATGATGGTTACCTTTTTTTGTGCAAATATTCACCACACATTGACTCCTAGGTGCTTGACAGCAATGGATCATCCATTGATGAGCAAGTAAGTAACAGCTTAAAGCAACAAGTCGCCCCACATATCTTATCATTTCCTGACATGTGTGTCGTTGAGTTGTAGTTTTGAGCTGAAGTGGTATTACCAGAGGTGAAGAAGGCATTGGAGTCGCCCAAAATTGCTATCGTGAGTCAAACTGCATTCATTTATCTACCATTATTGATGCTCGAATAGTTTTTCTCAGTGTCAGGCCTGAGCGCTTTGCATGCCATAAAGAACATCCCTCATCCACCAGCACCCAACGCCAGGGTACCGGCAGGAAATATTAAACTGTTAAAGGTGCTAACTGCCTTTTCTGTGGCACTCCTATCAGTGTAAGATAACCCCAGGCAATCGCTTATTGGTGGTGCTGACAGATAGTCGCTGTGTTGGAGATAGTAAGGGGAGATGAGCTGTTATCCCAGCTCACTGTTCTTGTGCGTGAAGAGGAAAAGTGGAACATAGATCTATCAACTCCCCGCGACCTCTGCCCCACCAGGCACGAGAGGGAGCTTGTCTTTTTTTTAAAAAAAAAAACAATGCAATATTTGAGTTATAAAAGACATCAAACCTGGAGAAAAATCGAAAGAATTGACCTTAAATATGTTAATCTGTGTCACTGAAGAGGACAGCCCCGATCTGTTCGGTTGAGGGAAAAGGAGCAGCAGTAGTGTGCTCATTTACCTACCTATGTACTAAACTTCTCACGTGGAAAGATTTAGAAGTATTCCTTTTATGGCGAACTGAGAAATCTACTAGTCCGTTCATCTGAATGTTTACAGAGCTGCTTGTAGTTGACATTAAGGGAGAAGATTTCCTGCTATATTTAGGTGGATTGATAAATTGATAAATAATGCATCCAGATTTTACAGTAGCAGCTTCTTGATCAGATTGCCAGTCATTACCCACCAAGGCTCTACTCCATGCTGATGGTCTTTAGTGAGGAAAATGCACCACTTTTCAGAACATATCTGCATTTGGATCGTTCACATG
Organism: Odontesthes bonariensis; assembly: GCF_027942865.1. Taxonomy (NCBI): domain Eukaryota; kingdom Metazoa; phylum Chordata; class Actinopteri; order Atheriniformes; family Atherinopsidae; genus Odontesthes; species Odontesthes bonariensis. Next base: position 22,113,972 of record NC_134521.1, read on the forward strand.
AAATTCTACACTTTGTGAATACTGTAGCCCTGGTTTTAATAGCATGTTGAAGCTTCTGTATGTTGTGTGTGTTTTATATGAAACTGTGAAACCAAGACTAATTTTTCATCACAGCCCTGAAACTCTAAGGACTAATGTGACAGGAGAATGGACTGTACATGAATATCATTATTATTATTAATATTATTATTATTATTATTCCCACCCCGTGTTTTATGCCAGATCATTTTATTCGGGGCTATATTGGAGTGGAGTTATTTTTGGCGAGCCACCCACCTTCCGGCACTTGTTGTTGTAACGTGGCCCTCTGTCTGAGGTCGCGGTAACCATAGCAGACCTTGGAAAGTGAAATGCGATGCAGCGGGCCCTCTGGGCTGTATTTCTGAATCACAACTTCATAATGAGCTGGCTGAGCTCTGGCAGCATCAAAGATGCAGCACCTCAGTATCTGTTTCAACACACAATGTCTCCTGGTTAGGAGGAACTTAGACTGTGTCTTAAGAGCAGCACTGAAACTACTCACATCCATACGTCCTCAGATGAGCTTGCACTAAATGTTCTAGCTACACTTTGCTCTGCTGATGTCTGTACTTTGATGTGATAAAGCTTTACATAAATCCTAGATGCTTCGTGTTAGAACCATTAAAACGTAAATTTTTTTTTATCATATTTTGAAAAATATGCAAATTTAGACATTGACACATTGTGTTTAATTGATTCAAAAACTGTTTTAATATGGACTTTCGTGGTTCATAAGAATGCATTTTACTATTATCTTTGATTTAATGAATTTAAGTCAACCGATTCTGTTCATAATTTTTATGGACAGAATTTCTAGGCGCAGCCAGGGCGTTGAGGGGGTCCGGTTTGGCGTAGGGCTGTCGCGGTGAGGGAATTCCCACCGCGGTGACTCATAGCCGCTCAACAGCGCGCTATGCGGTGATATCGCATTTTTGTTCATTAGGCTACTTTCCACGACACGCAATGTTAGATGAAAATCGAGCGCATAATCCGTCTTTTTTTCCCAGCGATTCTGACATTTCACTTTGCTTTGCCTGTCATTTACTCGCTCACAGACCAACATAGCGGAGATCAAGCAGCGCATACCCCAGTTGTGCAACATTGTTGCCAGTGCCACATGGCAAATATCAACATTGTTGCAGACCTGCGCACGTTTCGTTCAGTAATGACGGAGAAAACGAAGCAGATCAGTGCAGCAGTTGAGCTCACGTGTCCGGGATACAGTTTTTTTTTAAACAGACTGCCCGCCGTCCAACCAACCCAAGCTGAACTTTAACTGTTTCCGCGAAGTTGTTAGAGCTTATTTCTGGATACTGCTACAACGAGTAGCATGCAGACGTGTGTGTGTATGCGGTGCCTATTGACCCTTCCCAGTCACGTGACTTTCGTAAAGCAACCGCCATTTTGGATGTATAGAAGACAACGATTTGCGAGTAACGATAGTAACAGTAACGATACAGACAGACTGAAAATTGAATAAAAGAAGAAAGAACAAGATGCAGAAAAAAACTCCACTATCCAGCGAGGTCGGGCATTTAGTGGGCCAGCAGAGGGAGAGGTATTTGGAGAAGCTGAAAATTGGAGGTTTAGAAAACGACGTGTACTTGCTTCCACTAGGGCTGTTTACAGACATCCGACAGCATGCCACCGCCTCGTCTTTACCCGACTTCGGCCCCCACGACCTTTATATTTATGTTGTAAAAAACCCATCGCCATACACGGGAAAGGATCTAAAGGCATACAAGAGTTTGGATGCCTACAAATATTTTGTGTCGGGCTATGTGACCTGCCTTTTACCAGTGGATCGTCCCTGGAGCCGGTGGGCGCCATCTTTTTACAGCTAAGGTTTGTTTACATTTTTCATTTAACGTTGTTCACCAGGATAAACGACATATAAACCCGTTGACACGGTGTTATAATCTTGCTATTACGAGAATTGCAATGACCAAGTCGTAGTGCTTTACTAAAGGCGCTGTGTTATGTTTTATCTAGTAGAAAGGCAACCCTGAAATGGCACGGGGGAACACTAGTGTGCCGTGAGAGATCATCTGGTGTGCCGTGGAAAATCCCTCTCAGGCTTTATCTTTATTTTGCATGTATATGTATATGTTATGTATCTTTATTCGACACTTACCTCCAACAAAGTGGTCACTACACAACCGCTGGTATACTGAAGGTTGCCAGTCTTTCCTATTGATCGCCGCGACTCATCTTCTCCTTCGCTCAAGATCAGTGGGGATCCGGTAAGAAGACAAATCTTTCCTCGTCTGCTGACTGTTGGTACACCCAGGCGCGCAACAATATGCCGGCATGATGTAAACCTTACTGATCTAATCGATATTTTCCTTTGAATGTTCCTCGCTCCTCCGTTGTTGACTGTGGTAGACTACTTGTTTTCACGTCCAAAATGGCTGACGCGTTTGTTGTGACGTCACGTGGGATGGGTCAATATGCAAAGATGACGACAGAAACGCGGCACCTAGCTGTGTTAATGTGTTTCTCCTGCCTTGCGGGGAATATACAATGTATCATTATTACTGTGCTGGCTTAAAAAAAGTATCAGTTCTGTCACTCGCTTTGTATCTACTGTGCAGTCTTAAAAACTCTTTTAGTTTCTCGAGTTGTTCTGCGCGTTCAAGGGGGCGTGCGGTGGGCGGTGGTGGCGGTGCCCTGGAGACGCACCGCGGAGGTCCTCTCAGCACCGCGGTGATTGCATTTTGCCGTTATCGCGACAGCCCTAGTTTGGCGACCTCAGAATCGGGTCTCTGCTTTTTGCGAACGATGTGGTTCTGTTGGCGTCGTCGGACCGTGACCTTCAGCTCTCACTGGAGCGGTTAGCAGCCGAGTGTGAAGCGGCTGGGATGAGAATCAGCACCTCCAAATCTGAGACCCTGGTCTTCGGCCGGAAAAGGGTGGAATGCTCTTTCAAGTATCTCGGGGTCTTGTTCACGAGTGAGGGACGAATGGAGCAGGAGATTGACAGGCGGATCGGTGCGGCGTCTGCAGTAATGCGGGCTCTGCACCGGCCCGTCGTGGTGAAGAAGGAGCTGAGCCAGAAGGCGAAGCTTTCAATTTACCGGTCAATCTATGTTCCTATCCTCACCTATGGTCACGAGCTTTGGGTAGTGACCGAAAGAACGAGATCGCGAATACAAGCGGCCGAAATGAGTTTCCTCCGCAGGGTGTCTGTGCTCTCCCTTAGAGATAGGGTGAGAAGCTCGGTCATCCGGGAGGGGCTTGGAGTAGAACCGCTGCTCCTCCGCATCGAGAGGAGTCAGATGAGATGGCTCAGGCATCTGGTTCGGATGCCTCCTGGACGCCTCCCCGGTGAGGTGTTCCGGGCCCGTCCCACTGGTAGGAGGCCCCGGGGAAGACCCAGGACACGTTGGAGAGGCTATGTTTCTCGGCTGGCCTGGGAACGCCTCGGGGTCCCCCCAGAAGAGCTGGAGGAAGTGGCCGGGGACAGGGAGTCTGGGTCTCTTTGCTCAAGCTGCTGCCCCCGCGAACCGATCCCCGGAGCAGCGGAAGATAATGGATGGATGGATGGAAGTCAACTATATTTCAAGACGTTTAACCTTGAATTTGCCATCAATAAGCTTTTACACTGATGTTGGGAACGTGCCACAAACAGTACAACTGAGTCGTAAATTTGTGCTTAGTCATTCTTCCCACCTGGGTCAAGTGGCTAATGCGGGATAATGAAAACCACAGAAGCTGCATGGCTTAACGAGCGGGCTTTAGTGCCTTAGAAAGGTCTTCGTGCTGTTAACATAACCCAGTCGGGTCAGTTTACAGTTAACCATGTTAAACGAGTGTCAGTGTTGGTCGCCGTGTTTAGAAAAAACACAACATACAAGCAGCTTGCGTCCAGTCTAAAGATACCTCATGACATTTTTGGACATAGTTGTGTCTCGCGAAATGTGTCTCATCATACGTGCTTTGTATTATATAGTGGCACCTCGTGAGAGTGAAGAGAAGGAGGACTGATAGTGAGGCGTTAGTCATTTATATTTATTATTGCAGGCCTTGACATAAAGCTTTTTCAGCCACTTGTCCCTTTGGGCAAGTACACTGTGCTGTGTTTAAGATCAACATGAGCATCGGGTTATGTATAAAACCTCTATCTGTCAAGATATAATGCTAAAAAATAACCGTTCTGTGCAAATGATGAGTTGTGTGTTTTTCCTTTTCACTTTATAATCAAACCGTAATGAACTTTTAAAGCTGCCAAACTTTTATCTGCAGTTTTGTCAAAAGCTATGAAGTGCGGGGTGGTCTGTGGCGTAGTGGGTACAGCAGGCGCCCCATGTACAAAGGCTGTAGTCCTCGCTGCAGCTGGCCCCAGTTCGAATCCCACATCGGACGGCCCTTTGCTGCGTGTTATTCCCCCTCTCTCTGCCCCTTGCTTCCTGTCTCTCTCCACTGTCCTATACAATAAAGGCATACAAAGCACCCCCCCCCCCCCCCAAAAAAAAAGCTATGAAGTGAAACTGTATATTGACAATAATTTGGCTCCATCTCCACAACACCAACATTGTCACAGATGTGAGCTTCATGGGGAGGAACTTTTCACCTGCCTCAAACTTCTGTAAAAAGTCAGCTGCTCTGCCTGTTGGTTAAGCACATTGCTTCGTGTCTTAGCGTCAACACGACAGTTCAGCTCTCTAAGTTGAAAGACTTTTAAAGACTTATTAACTGATTCTGCTAGTGATGTTGAGCTCTGTATTGGTTGTACACACGTAATGGATAGAAATACATGGGATTTATTTTAAATCTTAGGTTTCCTGGGTATGAAGGTTAAACTGAGCTTTTGTGGGCATGTAGGTCTTGGTCTGCAATAAACTCTTTTAAAGGACAGTCAAAAAAATGTGATATTCACTCAAAACAGACTGGCTTGTGTGCAGTCCTCAAAAAAGCTAAAGGACAAAGATGCATGCTTACTATAGACAACAGCTACACTGCACAATGTTCATGTATAATTTTATCACAAAGTAGACCTTTGTTCAGTGTGCAAAGCTAAAGGACCAACAACAGTATGCCAACAAAACGCTGACCCACGCTTTCGATCGTTCTGCATATTTCTGAGCCAGCCCCTCTTCTGAAATTTGAACTTTGATTCTATAGTAAAAGATGCCGGTCTGCTGCGCTATATCTACACAATTAACAGTTGTTTATCACTATATTAAGCATGCTTCTACCTTTCTGTGGCTAATTAGCATAAGCAACATCAAGCACATAACTAATACACGCACCCATTCATATGCATATTTAAAGCTATTTGCCCTCCCTTTGTTTAACCAATATTTACAGAAAAAAGTGTTCCTGATAGAATAAAATACCTAAAATGATTCTCAATTAAACTGTGTACACTAGTGCATATAAGTTATGCTAACGCTACAATAGCAGCCCTGTTTCTCATCGAGCCTAAAACTGCACACATGGTTCTGTTTTCACATGTGCAAATTAATGTGCACTCTGCAGATGTGCATGTATCCACAATTCAAACTTTAATAACGATTCACCAGAAAAGTCTCCTCAAAACAATAATTCGTCTTTTCTTTTTTTTCAAAATGGAGATTCATGTAGGAACACATGTAGATGATGCGCTCGGTCCTCTTGGTCACAAATGTTTGGCTGCATGCCCTCAGCTGCAGAGGGACTCGGTAGACTCTCGCAGAAAGGTGGAGAGGATTAAATTCACGTCACCCAGTGCTCGTATTCTAGTTGACACAGAAACTGCTAATTGCCTGTCATCTTCCTTATATCTCGGTGTTTAAGTTTATTACACTTCCCTTTTAAAACTTTCTACTCTTTATTGACCCAAAACCACAAGCTCAATCCACAAACGTCCCTCCCCACAACCCACAAAACCTAAATAATCCTCGGCCTGCCTCTCAGTAGCAGACTTCCCCCAGAGGTCAAGTTTTTTGATGGATCAGAGTTGTTTGGCGACACAGTATAGACCTACACAACATTAGGCAGGGAGTTTAAATGCTGTGAGGGATATATATTGTTAGAAAGCAGAAGTTATGCTATACTGATTAGTGTCACCTTGTGCTTTGTGTCCAGACTCAGGCTTCACTTGGCCTGCAGGGAATTTGACACGTGGTATATTATTGGTTTACCTGTGTATGTAAGCATCCATCCCTGTAAGGTGTCAGCGTGCCTATGTGATTGTTTAAGGAATGCAGTTTCTTTGTCTCTGATGGACTGTTGAATATGTGCCAACAGGTATATTTTGGACTCCCTGCATGGAGTGTCTTTTGATATATTTATTCATTCTTTAGCTCAAAATAAATTAAATTTAGCAAATGTTACGAATGTTGAAGTCAAGCACATTAATCGCTAGATTATTATGTCCAGATTCCACTCGTTTTCTAGATGATGGTTACCTTTTTTTGTGCAAATATTCACCACACATTGACTCCTAGGTGCTTGACAGCAATGGATCATCCATTGATGAGCAAGTAAGTAACAGCTTAAAGCAACAAGTCGCCCCACATATCTTATCATTTCCTGACATGCGTGTCGTTGAGTTGTAGTTTTGAGCTGAAGTGGTATTACCAGAGGTGAAGAAGGCATTGGAGTCGCCCAAAATTGCTATCGTGAGTCAAACTGCATTCATTTATCTACCATTATTGATGCTCGAATTTATATTAAACTGTTAAAGGTGCTAACTGCCTTTTCTGTGGCACTCCTATCAGTGTAAGATAACCCCAGGCAATCACTTATTGGTGGTGCTGACAGATAGTCGCTGTGTTGGACATAGTAAGGGGAGATGAGCTGTTATCCCAGCTCACTGTTCTTGTGCGTGAAGAGGAAAAGTGGAACATAGATCTATCAACTCCCCGCGACCTCTGCCCCACCAGGCACGAGAGGGAGCTTGTCTTTTTTTTTAAAAAAAAACAATGCAATATTTGAGTTATAAAAGACATCAAACCTGGAGAAAAATCGAAGAGAATTGACCTTAAATATGTTAATCTGTGTCACTGAAGAGGACAGCCCCGATCTGTTCGGTTGAGGGAAAAGGAGCAGCAGTAGTGTGCTCATTTACCTACCTATGTACTAAACTTCTCACGTGGAAAGATTTAGAAGTATTCCTTTTATGGCGAACTGAGAAATCTACTAGTCCGTTCATCTGAATGTTTACAGAGCTGCTTGTAGTTGACATTAAGGGAGAAGATTTCCTGCTATATTTAGGTGGATGTATTGATAAATAATGCATCCAGCTTTTACAGTAGCAGCTTCTTGATCAGATTGCCAGTCATTACCCACCAAGGCTCTACTCCATGCTGATGGTCTTTAGTGAGGAAAATGCACCACTTTTCAGAACATATCTGCATTTGGAGCGTTCACATGAAATTCTACACTTTGTGAATCCTGTAGCCCTGGTTTTAATAGCATGTTGAAGCTTCTGTATGTTGTGTGTGTTTTATATGAAACTGTGAAACCAAGACTAATTTTTCATCACAGCCCTGAAACTCTAAGGACTAATGTGACAGGAGAATGGACTGTACATGAATATCATTATTATTATTATTATTATTATTATTCCCACCCCGTGTTTTATGCCAGATCATTTTATTCGGGGCTATATTGGAGTGGAGTTATTTTTGGCGAGCCACCCACCTTCCGGCACTTGTTGTTGTAACGTGGCCCTCTGTCTGAGGTCGTGGTAACCATAGCAGACCTTGGAAAGTGAAATGCGATGCAGCGGGCCCTCTGGGCTGTATTTCTGAATCACAACTTCATAATGAGCTGGCTGAGCTCTGGCAGCATCAAAGATGCAGCACCTCAGTATCTGTTTCAACACACAATGTCTCCTGGTTAGGAGGAACTGAGACTGTGTCTTAAGAGCAGCACTGAAACTACTCACATCCATACGTCCTCAGATGAGCTTGCACTAAATGTTCTAGCTACACTTTGCTCTGCTGATGTCTGTACTTTGATGTGATAAAGCTTTACATAAATCCTAGATGCTTCGTGTTAGAACCATTAAAACGTATAATTTTTTATCATATTTTGAAAAATATGCAAATTTAGACATTGACACATTGTGTTTAATTGATTAAAAAAAAACTGTTTTAATATGGACTTTCGTGGTTCATAAGAATGCATTTTACTATTATCTTTGATTTAATGAATTTAAGTCAACCGATTCTGTTCATAATTTTTATGGACAGAATTTCTAGGCGCAGCCAGGGCGTTGAGGGGGTCCGGTTTGGCGTAGGGCTGTCGCGGTGAGGGAATTCCCACCGCGGTGACTCATAGCCGCTCAACAGCGCGCTATGCGGTGATATCGCATTTTTGTTCATTAGGCTACTTTCCACGACACGCAATGTTAGATGAAAATCGAGCGCATAATCCGTCTTTTTTTCCCAGCGATTCTGACATTTCACTTTGCTTTGCCTGTCATTTACTCGCTCACAGACCAACATAGCGGAGATCAAGCAGCGCATACCCCAGTTGTGCAACATTGTTGCCAGTGCCACATGGCAAATATCAACATTGTTGCAGACCTGCGCACGTTTCGTTCAGTAATGACGGAGAAAACGAAGCAGATCAGCGCAGAAGTTGAGCTCACGTGTCCGGGATACAGTTTTTTTAAACAGACTGCCCACCGTCCAACCAACCCAAGCTGAACTTTAACTGTTTCCGCGAAGTTGTTAGAGCTTATTTCTGGATACTGCTACAACGTGTGTGTGTATGCGGTGCCTATTGACCCTTCCCAGTCACGTGACTTTCGTAAAGCAACCGCCATTTTGGATGTATAGAAGACAACGATTTGCGAGTAACGATAGTAACAGTAACGATACAGACAGACTGAAAATTGAATAAAAGAAGAAAGAACAAGATGCAGAAAAAAACTCCACTATCCAGTGAGGTCGGGCATTTAGTGGGCCAGCAGAGGGAGAGGTATTTGGAGAAGCTGAAAATTGGAGGTTTAGAAAACGACGTGTACTTGCTTCCACTAGGGCTGTTTACAGACATCCGACAGCATGCCACCGCCTCGTCTTTACCCGACTTCGGCCCCCACGACCTTTATATTTATGTTGTAAAAAACCCATCGCCATACACGGGAAAGGATCTAAAGGCATACAAGAGTTTGGATGCCTACAAATATTTTGTGTGGGGCTATGTGACCTGGCTTTTACCAGTGGATCGTCCCTGGAGCCGGTGGGCGCCATCGTTTTACAGCTAAGGTTTGTTTACATTTTTCATTTAACGTTGTTCACCAGGATAAACGACATGTAAACCCGTTGACACGGTGTTATAATCTTGCTATTACGAGAATTGCAATGATCAAGTCGTAGTGCTTTACTAAAGGCGCTGTGTTATGTTTTATCTAGTAGAAAGGCAACCCTGAAATGGCACGGGGGAACACTAGTGTGCCGTGAGAGATCATCTGGTGTGCCGTGGAAAATCCCTCTCAGGCTTTATCTTTATTTTGCATGTATATGTATATGTTATATATCTTTATTCGACACTTACCTCCAACAAAGTGGTCACTACACAACCGCTGGTATACTGAAGGTTGCCAGTCTTTCCTATTGATCGCCGCGACTCATCTTCTCCTTCGCTCAAGATCAGTGGGGATCCGGTAAGAAGACAAATCTTTCCTCGTCTGCTGACCGTTGGTACACCCAGGCGCGCAACAATATGCCGGCATGATGTAAACCTTACTGATCGAATCGATATTTTCCTTTGAATGTTCCTCGCTCCTCCGTTGTTGACTGTGGTAGACTACTTGTTTTCACGTCCAAAATGGCTGACGCGTTTGTTGTGACGTCACGTGGGATGGGTCAATATGCAAAGATGACGACAGAAACGCGGCACCTAGCTGTGTTAATGTGTTTCTCCTGCCTTGCGGGGAATATACAATGAATCATTATTACTGTGCTGGCTTAAAAAAAGTATCAGTTCTGTCACTCGCTTTGTATCTACTGTGCAGTCTTAAAAACTCTTTTAGTTTCTCGAGTTGTTCTGCGCGTTCAAGGGGGCGTGCGGTGGGCGGTGGTGGCGGTGCCCTGGAGACGCACCGCGGAGGTCCTCTCAGCACCGCGGTGATTGCATTTTGCGGTTATCGCGACAGCCCTAGTTTGGCGACCTCAGAATCGGGTCTCTGCTTTTTGCGAACGATGTGGTTCTGTTGGCGTCGTCGGACCGTGACCTTCAGCTCTCACTGGAGCGGTTAGCAGCCGAGTGTGAAGCGGCTGGGATGAGAATCAGCACCTCCAAATCTGAGACCCTGGTCTTCGGCCGGAAAAGGGTGGAATGCTCTTTCAAGTATCTCGGGGTCTTGTTCACGAGTGAGGGACGAATGGAGCAGGAGATTGACAGACGGATCGGTGCGGCGTCTGCAGTAATGCGGGCTCTGCACCGGCCCGTCGTGGTGAAGAAGGAGCTGAGCCAGAAGGCGAAGCTTTCAATTTACCGGTCAATCTATGTTCCTACCCTCACCTATGGTCACGAGCTGTGGGTAGTGACCGAAAGAACGAGATCGCGAATACAAGCGGCCGAAATGAGTTTCCTCCGCAGGGTGTCTGGGCTCTCCCTTAGAGATAGGGTGAGAAGCTCGGTCATCCGGGAGGGGCTCGGAGTAGAACCGCTGCTCCTCCGCATCGAGAGGAGTCAGATGAGGTGGCTCGGGCATCTGGTTCGGATGCCTCCTGGACGCCTCCCCGGTGAGGTGTTCTGGGCCCGTCCCACTGGGAGGAGGCCCCGGGGAAGACCCAGGACACGTTGGAGAGGCTATCTTTTTCTCAACAACATACAAGCAGCTTGCGTCCAGTCTAAAGATACCTCATGACATTTTTGGACATAGTTGTGTCTCGCGAAATGTGTCTCATCATACGTGCTTTGTATTATATAGTGGCACCTCGTGAGAGTGAAGAGAAGGAGGACTGATAGTGAGGCGTTAGTCATTTATATTTATTATTGCAGGCCTTGACATAAAGCTTTTTCAGCCACTTGTCCCTTTGGGCAAGTACACTGTGCTGTGTTTAAGATCAACATGAGCATCGGGTTATGTATAAAACCTCTATCTGTCAAGATATAATGCTAAAAAATAACCGTTCTGTGCAAATGATGAGTTGTGTGTTTTTCCTTTTCACTTTATAATCAAACCGTAATGAACTTTTAAAGCTGCCAAACTTTTATCTGCAGTTTTGTCAAAAGCTATGAAGTGCGGGGTGGTCTGTGGCGTAGTGGGTACAGCAGGCGCCCCATGTACAAAGGCTGTAGTCCTCGCTGCAGCTGGCCCCAGTTCGAATCCCACATCGGACGGCCCTTTGCTGCGTGTTATTCCCCCTCTCTCTGCCCCTTGCTTCCTGTCTCTCTCCACTGTCCTATACAATAAAGGCATACAAAGCACCCCCCCCCCCAAAAAAAAAGCTATGAAGTGAAACTGTATATTGACAATAATTTGGCTCCATCTCCACAACACCAACATTGTCACAGATGTGAGCTTCATGGGGAGGAACTTTTCACCTGCCTCAAACTTCTGTAAAAAGTCAGCTGCTCTGCCTGTTGGTTAAGCACATTGCTTCGTGTCTTAGCGTCAACACGACAGTTCAGCTCTCTAAGTTGAAAGACTTTTAAAGACTTATTAACTGATTCTGCTAGTGATGTTGAGCTCTGTATTGGTTGTACACACGTAATGGATAGAAATACATGGGATTTATTTTAAATCTTAGGTTTCCTGGGTATGAAGGTTAAATTGAGCTTTTGTGGGCAGGACTCGGCTTTTTTGGCTCAACCTGGTGAGCTGCAGGGTGCTGAACGCAGTAGCTTCTGTTAGGCAGGTTTACGTTGCACTGAAATATAGCTGGAAGGCTTGTGTACAGTGAGGCTTGAAAGTTTGTAAACTTTTTAATTTTTTATGTTTCTGTTTAAACGGAGTCAAAGATAACATCACATAAATCTGCAGTGATTTCCACTACTGAATCGTGCCCGTTTTTAATACACTAGGGTCAAAGATCGTAGCAGTTCAGTGTTGCCTCTTGCATACAGAGATTTCTTTTCATTGTCATCATTTGGTATAGGGCTGTCGCGGTGAGGGAATTCCCACCGCGGTGACTCATAGCCGCACAACAGCGCGGTATGCAATCACCGCGGTGCTGAGAGGACCTCCGCGGTGCGTGTCCAGGCCACCACCACCACCGCACGCCCGCTTGCACGCGCAGAACAACTCGAGAAACTAAAAGAGTTTTTAAGACTGCACAGTAGATACAAAGCGACTGACAGAACTGATACTTTTTTAAGCCAGCACAGTAATAATGATACATTGTATATTCCCCGCAAGGCAGGAGAAACACATTAACACAGCTAGGTGCCGCGTTTCTGTCGTCATATTTTCATATAGGCACCGCACACGCACACATGCTACTCGTTATAGTCTCATTCTCCCTCAGCAGCTGATATTACAAGAATATGCCTACTCAGTGTTGTAGCAATAGAAGTTAAAATAAAATGCAGTGGCCTACCTTTATCTCGGCTTTACTCCTCTGCCTAGTCCGGACACTTTATGGCTTTGAATCTTCCCTTATTATCCATGTTTAACGTTGTAAATGCGACCGTCTAATATCAACAATAAACTAGCTTCCACAGAACCACAGCTCTGTGTGCACATTTGCTGTTGGGAAATACCTGATCATATCATTAAAACTGTGTAGGTGTAACGTTTAAAAAACGTGCCGTGCCAGAAATAAGCTCTAACAACTTCGCGGAAACAGTTAAAGTTCAGCTTGGGCTAGTTGGTTGGCGGCAGACTGTTTAAAAAAAACTGTATATACTTGATATTTGCCATGTGGCACTGGCAACAATGTTGCAGAACTGGGGTATGGCTGCTTGATCTCCGCTAGGTTGGTCTGTGAGCGAGTAAATGACAGGCAAAGCAAAGTGAAATGTCAGAATCGCTGGGAAAAAAGACGGATTATGCGCTCAATTTTTAATCTAACATTGCGTGTCGTGGAAAGTAGCCTAATGAACAAAAATGCGATATCACCGCAGTAATAGTATTGGTATTTATTGTTTGCAAGAAGAATAGATTCTGAAAGTCCCTGAAATCTTTTTTATGGATTATTTTCTAAAGTTGAGAAATGTTTAACCAACTTTTTTGAACAGTCACACACCATCTTAAGTTTATTTTTGATCCCATACCAATGTTTTTTTTTTTTTTTTTTTTTCTTACATTTGTTGCTTCTATAACATTCAGGGAGAATATATTTTTAAAAAGTGTATCGAAATTTTCCCATGAAAATGTTCAGTTTGATAGGCTGTCTTTTTAATGTTTCAGGGTTGAATGTCTGCGTTTATACTGCACCTGAAATATGTTGACTCTCTAAATGAGTTGAAAAGATAAAAACTGGAAAACTGCTTCAGAATGTCAGCATCGTAATATTTGCTACTCAGAGCTAAATATTAGGTGTTTTGCTAAGACTAAGTTAAGTGTTAGACTGATTGGAGTGTCTTAAATTCTGCTGACATTTGGTTGTATGTGGTTTACAGGATCATCACACTAATCCAAAGTCCATAACAGTCCATCCAGTAAGAAGATTGCAGGTTGCGAACTAGTTCTGATGTAAATATTCAGTCAATTCTTCTTAGAAACAGGGGAAACTAAGCTGCACTATTAATATGTTTTTCCCCATTTTATCTCCTCCTTAGAAGAATCTGTCTCTGCTTCTCAAGTCAGTCTTTGGACCCAGCGCCGCCCGCAGTGAACCCCAACCCTGAGGCCCCCTCCTGACTAAGGGATACCATGGGGCCCCTCCCTGGTCACCTGTCCCCACTTGTCTTCCTCTCCCTCCTCCTGCTCCACCCCTGCACGTCCTTCAGGCCTCAGGTTATGGAACGAGCATCTGACCACCAACAGCCCCAGAGCTCTGGTAACACTACAGAGTCTGGAAAGCGAGCATGTTTGGATGTTGTTGTGTGTAAACCTGGCATTTTGCTGCCGGTGTGGATGCCCCTCAACCCTCCTGTAGGGGAGAAGGCAGGGAGGGCTATCATCTACTTCCTCTGTCTGATGTACATGTTCCTGGGCGTATCCATTATCGCAGACCGCTTCATGGCATCAATAGAGGTCATAACCTCTCAGGTATCTATATGTTTGCTAATTCTAAATGAAAAAAGCTCATTCTGGATTTAATGTTGATTGATTTTGGTTTAATATTGATGAGTGTGTTACTTCCGTTCTGCTCTCTGACGATAAATAATCGGTCATCATCCAAAAAGAGACCCTAAAATCTATATCAAACCCTACATGAATAAACTGTAAGCTCAGTGTTAACGTGAAATGTTGTGGGATCATTAACCGCTTAACATAAATATGTCAGAAATATCATAAACATCTGTTTGTACCACATTTAATCTACTGACAGATGTGATGGCATTGATTGTGGCATTGTAATTGTCACCCGCCAGCCAGTGAACAGTTAGTTTATGTATTCGAAATAGATGAAATTGGCAAATGTAATACCTTGAGAGCCTTTGAGAGGGAACAAAAAGTGCTGACAAGGCATTTGGATACCAGCATTTCCAAAAGGATGCATTTTGTGTGATGTTTCCAGCATATATTTGATTAGTAAAAAAGGTGAACCAGTGAGGGAGTCATGAGCACCAAGGCTCATTGATGCCTTTGGGAAGTCAAAGTTGGCTGTCCAATTACACAATTGCACACTCAGGCATATCAGAAGGCATTCAGAGGGATACTTTGGGAGAAACTAGAATCGCACTGCATGCAAACTACCCAGTTTCCGATACTGTAGACTGTCTGCACAAGCAATGGCAGCTATGAAAGAAAATCCCCACTACTGAGCATATCCTTTCAAAGCCTGCCCATCGTACAGCTGTTTCCTCTGGTCTCACGAACGTCTCAGATGCAACACAGAAGCAGTATAAGGATGCCCTTCTCATAAGAAGGTTTTCTTACTACTTTGCGTCATTGAACTCCATTATGACAGCCCTATCCCACGAGTATTGCAGGCACATGTTAAACTAGATTTGTCTGTGTTCCATGTAAACACCATATGTAAAAATAATAATGATCAATTCAGGAGAAAGAGGTGACCATCACCAAACCCAACGGTGAAACCACGGTGATGATAGTACGGGTCTGGAACGAGACTGTTTCCAACCTCACACTCATGGCCCTGGGCTCCTCTGCACCAGAGATCCTGCTCTCTCTTATTGAGGTACTTTATTTCTTTCTTATAAAGATACAGATGCTTTTTACCTACATGTTTGACTTCAAGTTATTTCATTTTGTTTAATAAATAGATGGATATATGCTGTAAAAAAAAAAAAGAGAGTTAATGTATTATGAGTACCATCTAATGTTGATTTTAAAACATCACTACCTCCAAAGTGAGCAAACTTGATTCATTCACATGTATGTAAAAGTATATTAAAAGTTGGGTTGACTCCCTGTTTCACTGTGACAGGTGTGCGGACACAACTTTGATGCAGGGGAGCTCGGCCCAAGCACCATCGTGGGAAGTGCCGCCTTCAATATGTTTGTGATAATTGGTCTGTGTGTGTGGGTGATCCCTGACGGAGAGTCTCGCAAGATCAAACACCTACGGGTGTTTTTTATCACGGCTTTCTGGAGCATTTTTGCCTACATTTGGCTCTACCTCATACTGGCTGTTATTTCACCTGGGATTGTCGAGGTTGGTTTCATGTTAGCTGAATTTAATTGTTTGGGCACTTCTGGGCAAACAGCACATTTTGTCCACTGTTTTATTGATTTTTCCGCAACTGAATCGTGCACAGAAATA
Organism: Odontesthes bonariensis; assembly: GCF_027942865.1. Taxonomy (NCBI): domain Eukaryota; kingdom Metazoa; phylum Chordata; class Actinopteri; order Atheriniformes; family Atherinopsidae; genus Odontesthes; species Odontesthes bonariensis. Next base: position 22,129,775 of record NC_134521.1, read on the forward strand.
TTTTTACATTAATTTACAAATAGTTTTTTGTGTAAATGACATCTGTCATGTATGCGGTGGGTTTTGGGATTCACCAAGCTTATTATCGGTCCGCTGAGGGCAGCATGCAACGCCTTCTCAGACATTTATATTACAGACTCCTAGGGGTTAAATGTCACTGGAGCAGAGACTCAGTGATCCGTCAGCAATCCCCCATATGAAGCAGAAGAGCTCTGGGTAGATTTGGCTAACATTGGAGTGGCTGTGTAATGTTTAACTTTGTAGCACTTATGCACAAACCTTTATTATTGCAGTTGTCAACATCGCAAATCTCGATATGCGCCAAAATTGACGTCACAATTCCTGCTGTGCCGGATATGTTGCTGTTATTTTAGCCAGTGATGCACCTCCTGATTTATTTTTTATTTTTTTTAAGCCTTTTGCACGCTGCATGATGGGCACATTGTAAATATGGTAGATCCGTAAAGGAAGATTGTGTGCGCAAGTCCATATCTGCAGTCATCCGTAGGACCCATAAAACCCAAGAAGGGAAACCGCTGCAAATGTTCCAAAAACATCAAACATAAAAAAGTAAAACGGAAGAGTCAAAACTGTTCTCTTAATTTTGTGTTTGACTCCTTCAAATGCGCATGAGTCATACACCAACACAACTTAAATGTCAGTATAAACAGCCTGGATTTAGATCCAGTGGGACACAATGAGTTAAAGTTCTGTGGCCTGACATTTGGATCAGCAACAAAACATGTTGTTTCCCCAGGGGTGCCCAACTTTTACATAAAACTTTACATTTATGTGTATTTCTAAAACATCAAGTAAGTAAATGATCTAATGGTCATATCGGCTTTATCTCCAGGTGTGGGAAGCCATTGTTACGCTGCTTTATTTTCCGTTGTGCGTGATCCTGGCATGGATCGCTGACCGTCGCATGCTCTTCTACAAATACATGCACAAGCGGTACCGTGCTGACAAAAGGCACGGCATCGTGGTGGAAATGGAGGGGGACCTTTCCCCTAAAGGCATTGATGTAATTATGGATGGAAAGTTGTCAGATAGCAGTTCGTGCCCGGGAAACTCATCCAGTGTGACAGTCTCTGTGCAGACAGGCAATGATTTAGACCAAAATAAAGATGAGGTAAGACATGTGGTCCAGGTAGAAATGCTGTATTAAAGACTGAATAGTGTAAAGATTTTCTCCCCATTATTGTCAGTTTTAGCATTCATTCTGTCTTAAAGTTCCCATGGCATGGTATAGTAGCGGCACTTTAAATGGGCTTACGGAGGCTTCAGGATGTTATACCCCCAGGCGTTCTCAAAATTCACCCGGAAAACGCAGATTTGGCCTCTTAGAAGAAAGCCCCATTTCAGCGCTTTCTCCAGTGCCCTGTTTTCCTAATGAGAAGCAAGGAGGAGCGCGAAGGGTGTGTCATGGCTGAATGGGGGCGTGTCTGATCTCTGTTTTGGCTACGCGCATGTTAGCTGCCTGCTAAAAAAAAAATAGAAATGGCAGGTGAGCAAACCATCGTACCGTTCGCCTTCGACCCGGAATCGGACCCTGAAGCCGAGGCGCAGGCAGTTCAGCAACAAACTGCAGATCAGCAGCGCCTTCAGCAAAACGTCTCAGAATGGTGAGTTTGAAATGTTATGTCTGGAAACGTTTATAGTTGGGTCGGTCCGAACCACTGAGGTGCGCAGATACTAGCAGTCGCTTAGCCTACGGTAGCCTAATTAGAGCAGAAATTGTAGTCACTACATCAGGACTACCTAAAATATTATTTTTGCTTACAAAACGTATAAGTTCCCAACTTATTTTGCAATGTGGGCACGTATTTGCAGTGCTAATTAGTGAGTATGGCTGCTGGCATCTCCAGTCTCTACACCAAGTAACTTTCTCAATGTCGCCTTGCATTGTACAACAGTAACACTGCCAAATTATTTCCCATAGTACACATTGCCAACATGTTATGAAAAACAACTGTAATAAACGCCGGTGGGTAATTTCATGAAAATTGCAATTGCAATTACCCCCACAAACACTGTCCTGTTTGGCAAATGATTCTCCACCCAGTGTTGACATAAGGGGAGCGATTTATAACCAAGTTTTCTAGACAAAAAGGTTTACATGCTATAATATACAAAAAAAAACATACCTCATCATATCCTGACCAGGTGCTGGATCCAAAGTGTAACTACACGAAGTGAAACTTATGCTACATATTTCTGTGTACACCTTTTTAGTAGCCCGTCTTCACTGGGAACAGCCAGTTGTTCGTTGCCCATGTAGTTATACAGTAGCCTATGGCATGCAAAAAAACATGATAGTATTCTGACCAGCATGTAATTATTCTCCATGCTCACCTGTTAACTCATTTACTTGCCACTAAAGATGTTTCATTGTTATATTTGCCGGCATTACCTGAAAACAGAATATCATTACACTGCCTTTTTTTTTTTTAAATAATAGGTGTCAATGTGGAATTTGCGAGATAATGCCCACAGAAAGGGAGAATAGATGCTGCATGGAGATCCCTCAGGTAACACTGTAAACATTTGGATCTACCTGTTCCTGAAATGACACTTACCATGTCTAGTTCTAATCTTTATTAGGTCACAGCACTACTAGGAGAAGTGGCGGCAGAGCCAGCATGTATGCTGGATCATCCAGGGTTTGAGCCGGTCTGTCTCAATGTATATTCGCTACAAACCGCTGGGCGAGTGTACAGGCACCATTTTGGCAGTTTACGCCTGAGAAGAACGCATCGGTAAGCGTTGTAAAATAATTACTCATAGCCACATACATAGAGTTTACAGTATACCCACCCAATAGGGCCTGATAATTCAACTATGCAGACAGTATGAAGAGTGTTTGTAGATTTATTTACAAGACATTATTAAAACACAATCAAGAATAATCCATAGGAATATGTAAATATGTACAACATAGCAATAACAGAAGAACAACAACATTCTCTGCAAGTGTCATTTTTTCTATCTGTTCTTCCAGGCGCTTCAGGTATTTGGCCTACAGGCAGTTTGTGGCGTGGTGCTGGGGCTTTTTGGGTCGCCGGATCAGAGTGGTCATTCCTGCCTGTGTGGTCCTGCGTATCCGTGCCGAGTACCCCGATGATGAAGAACACTGCACCGGGTTTAGACTGCCTCGCGTGTGAAAAATTAGGTCCATCAGGACATCCACATACCCTTTTCACACAGAACATTCATACACACTGTACACGCACAACATTTGTACATTTCAATGTTTATTTTTATATCTATTTATATTTCTCACATTTTTTGTATTCCTATTTGTTGGAATTAACCTCAGTAAATTTGATACAGGCAAAAGTAGTTGGACTTGAATTCTTGAACTTTTGAGGTCTTACCAAAGGTTGGCTTAGTCTTTTGACATTTGACTGCACTCTCCCTTCTTGGATTTGGGAAAGGAGATTTTGAAGAGAGGTACACCGTCTGCTGTCTGGGCCTGTGGTCGGTTCGCATTTTCATTAAAGTGGATCGCCGCCAAGTACAGTCTGAAAGTACAAGAAACAATGTGTAAACGGTGTTTCTCACAGAATTTTCATTTGTCATGGTGGTGGGGGTTAGCTGGTAGAGACACATGCATCATCATGGGAGAGCATATGAAAAGCTCTTTTCCAAAATGCTATAAAAGCTGTTCTCATTACTTTTTTTAAATCTGATTTCAAGCATCAGGAAAAGTGATATTAGCTGAGATTTACATAACATGTTGAAACATTTAAATGCTGCTTTTAATGGTAGTAACAAATAAAACAACATTTTTGAAAGTAGGTATAAAGCATTTTGGAAAAAGCTTTTCATATATTGTGAAGTTTCATAGGAACTATGATCTGAAAACCCCCTAAAAGTATACATTTTTTGGTAAATCAAATATAAATTACATTCACAAGACAATCTTTTCAGGGGACCTGGTCTAGGTGTTTCGTGCCTTATAGTGCTGGAGAAACCCGGCTCAATAATGACATTTCAGACAACAAAAACTTTCAACAACTACAAGGTAAAACATCTCACCTGCAAAGCATTCCAATATAGAGCAAGACAACATTCTTCGGTGTGGCTGCAGTCCTATTGACAATGGGGTCAGTCTGGCAGGCAGCATCCCTGGTCCGGGATGTCTGGATGTGAGCACTTGATGTGCTGGCCAGTGAAGAGTGAAAGTGAACCTGATGCAGACAGAGAGCACACATCTCATGGTTCGAAAGCTGAGCATTACACTCGTGATAAACTGACGAGTCACGACAGATTTGAAGTCAAAACTGTGTTCGAATTGACAGATAGGCCTACATAATGGTGTATGTTCGAGGGTAGTCAGCAAACGTTTGCTAAACACCCTTCACCTAGCCACAACACCCGATCGCGTATCCCACACGAAAGACGCAGAAACGACTCGACGTAAAAAATAAAAAATAAAAGGTCACCAAACCGTAACAAAGGCTTACAAAATATAAAGTCACCAATCGAAAGAAAGGCTTACAAAATATGAATTGTTTTCGTCGGGCGTCATTTTCCGTGTAACAGACGTATCTAGCCGCAGAACATAACTAGACTTGCTTACCTAAGTATTCATGCTTTATGTAGTCCCCTACACGTAAGATACTTGGTCAAAAGACAAATGTCTTGTTTTACAACCAATTTTCCAAATCTAACCAGTTTAACAGAGTATTGGTTTTGTAGCGCAGTGTAGGTTTCATGGATAAATACCTCCACAGCTAATGTTGGCTAGTTAGCTGTCACCCATAAAGTGCTAGCGGCTAGCAAATAATTATGACTTACTTGCCAAGCCTTGCCGTGTGGATCGGCAAGGCTTGGCACTGATCCAGGCTTCAACTTCAGGTGTAGGGCAAAACCTGCCCTGTACTGTCCCAAGTTGTGAAAGCATTCCTCTGTGAAATGTCTCGCAAACACTGACGCTCTTTGGAACATGCATGGGCACCCGTCCCTCGTAAATGAAATTAAGCCATTCCGTTTTCAAAGGGACAGAGGATGGAAGCGGAAACATATTCTTCTCTTCATCTTCACATCCTGGCACAGTACATTTCGCATGGTAACGTCGTTTGGAAGCCATTGCTGTATCTTCTGTGACTGTCTTCAGTCGTGGCGAGTCTTCTTCTTTGGCGAGTCTCGGTCTACTCCACATGAGTTGGGCGGGTAAGGTAATGCAGGTGTGGGTGGAGACAGAGGGCGTGGCGGAGAGAGGGGGTGGGAAATTTTGATGAGCTCTATCCTGGCATGACGTCATACCAGGAGCCTTGAGTCAACGAGACACTTGGGCCCAATCCCAATTCACCCCTTGGCCCTACCCCTTACCCCTTCCCCTCCGTTTTGCGCGTTCACGTGTAGAGGTAGTGTTGTCCCAATACTCTTCCAAAGCCCTTCCCCTTAGCCCTACCCCTCCGTTGTAGCCCTTCAAACGGAGGGGTTCGGCCAGGCAGACTCCGTTTGAAGGGGTATGATATATTTCCCAGAATACAACGCGACTACCGGGAGATCGCGAGTCTTTTTAAAAATGGCAGAAGCGAGAGCACCACACAAATGTAAGTTCTTCTAATTTTTTTGCCATAATTTAACTGTTTTAATCGTTTTAAGTTGTGATAACTGGTGTATTGTGTGAGTTTAAAGTGGTGGCAATGTGTAGTTGTTTTCTGCTATAAACGCACATGGGAAAAGTCGCTATTTTACATGGAGTAATCGGTCAATGCATGTGAAGGTGCTGTGAAAGAGTTGTCATTTTTTAAATTGTAACACGAGTATTTACAAGCAATGTAGTTGGTTAACCATAGAGTTCCTTTTGAGTGACGTGAGCGTCATTTCGCTACCTATTATCACAAGTATTCATATACGTGACTGATTCACAGGGACTCAAGCACAAACAAAGAGCCTGATCAGGTTTAGCGCCGAAAACGAAGATCTGTTTCTAAAGTCATCCCCATCCCCAAAAAGAAGTAGGAAGTCCAATCCCATAATGGATTACCTGATACAGGAGAGCCTGAAGGAGCAGAAGCGCCACGAGGAGAAAACGGAGCGCTTTTTAGCTCGGTTTGAGCGCATGATAGACAAACTTTACGGTGAGTTGATGCGCCATGCACCTATTGTACACACAGCCACCACTACCGCATTCTGAAACACCTTTTTTTAATTTTTTACAATGGATGAAAGTGCATGCTATAATGTCATGTCGTGTCTTGTTCCCCCAGAACATCACTGAGCCCAGCACCTCCGATGCGCCCTCCGCTGTTCCTGCTCCGGTCATCTCGTTCTCGATGATTGCACTGTTGCCCGTTTATATTCATATTGTTTATATTCATACTGTTTATTGTCCATATTTGCACCACACACTTTACAGCAGACACTTTAAGCTGTTATTTCTGAAAATAAGCTGCCTTACCAGTCTGTAATGTGAGCCTAATAAAATAAATTAAGGACAAAAGGTTTGTGAGCATGATTATCACATCAACATCATATGAACGACTGGAACGGATATTGGTATGAAGAGATTTATTATACAAGGGATAACAAAAAAATTGGGGTACATGTTGTGGTCCAATGGGCAATAATTTGTAGGACGACCCGTCTGCTGGAAAGAAAAACATGGAAAGATCAGGCTTTCATCCTCCCAAAGTAACAAAGGCTAAACGTTAGCTTATGCTTTCAGCTAGGTTAGCCAGGTTAGGATACTACTCCAGTCAATGAATCAGCAAATCCAACGAGACAAGCAAATTGTTTCTATATTACACGATATCACAAATGTACAGTTAGAAGCACTTTCAAACACAAACACACAATCATTTTCACACGCCGGCTCTGGAAGCTACCAGCTGCTCACTCACCTGCGTTATTTGTATTAATTTATAATTCTACATACCGTAACAAGATCCAGCAATGCTCCCAGATGTCGAAGACGCCTTCGCCTGATGGCACTCCGTCGATTCGACGCAGATATTTCTAAAAATATCCGAATAGCCCAGGACAGCGCGAACACCACAGCACCGGTCATGTTTGTTTACTTCTGGCTAAAGCTGTCGCTTTTGGTTACGTAACAACTGACGGCGCGAACTTATTACGTTCGTGAGTGTGAAGTGCTGTCCCAATTCGAAGGGGTGACATTCTTAGCCCTTCGCCTACCCCTCCGTTTGAAGGGGCGAGGGGTAGGGGCGAGGGGTAGGCGAAGGGGTAGAAAATAGAATTGGGATTGGGCCTTGGGCGCTCTATTCAAAACATGGAGGAAATGCTGTACTGCTCAGTGAATACATTTCGCAATTTCTACTCACTGGGGTGACTTAAGGAGGCTAGAGGAACTCATTTTAAGGCTAAAAAACCTCAGAGTGAAATTTTCATGCCATGGGACCTTTAAATAGCCTGGATCTTCTTGAATTTAAATAGGCTACAAGCCTGTCAGATGCAGTGGTTTTGGTAATGTTTTTATCACTTTGAAGCACTAGCATCTCCTAGTTTTTCCTGCTAAGAATTTTTGTGTTTTAAATGGTACTTTATACGACATTTGGCAGCATAGTGATATTTAGCGTTACAATGTTTTGTGTTACAACCAGTTTACTCTCTTGGATAGGTGGTCCGCATCTTGAAAGACCTGAAGGAGAAACATCCAGACAAAGACCTGGACCAGCTGATTGAGATGGCCAACTACTCTGCCCTGGTCCATCAGAAGAAGAGCCGCGCCTTCTACCGGGTACAGGCAACACGCATGATGATCGGTGTCGGAAACATTTTAAAGAGACACGCGGCTGATCACAGACGACGCAAAGGACGGGAGGAGGCTGATGAAGCGACGTGTTCGCACATTTGTTTTGAAAGTGCCCAGTACCAATGCACAGAGAACTGTGGCTCTCTGACCCTGGGGGTGAGCCTTGATGGTGGCACAGGCCAGAACACGTTCTACGTGGACTACTGTACAGAAAACGGGTCTGCCAATGCAGGATCGGACTATGAATTCACTGAGGGAACCCTGGTGTTCAAACCTGGGGAAATGCATAAAGAAATCAAGGTGAAAATATATTTTAGTTGGTGTAATTTGTTAATATTTTGAAACTTTGGCCCCTTGTTTTCACCCAACTTCAAAATTAAAAGTGTCAAATTAAGACAAAGATTACCACGCAAGGTTAATTTCATGCAAAGTCCTTATATTTTGGGGTCCAATTCTGATCGGAAGTTGACATACATCTAATGGGGGAATGTAGAAATTTTCATTGATTTGTATGTATTTATTTTTTTAAACTTTTTTTACAATACATTTCTGAAAGTTTTGATTAATTTAGGGATTTCTGACATCTTAACATTAAACATTTAAAGGGATAGTTCGCCTCTTTTGACATGAAGCTGTATGACATCCCATATTAGCAATATCATTTATGAACATTGACTTACCCCCCGCTGCGTCCTGTGAGCGGAGTTCCAGCTGAGTTTTGGAGTCCACGAAGCTAGTCCGGCTAGTTGGCTGGGGCTTGAAAAATAAAGCGTTTTGCTTCTCAAAAAAATATGCGTTCGAAAAAGTAATACATTTGCATCACAAAAATCATTCTGATGAAAAAGTCAGACCTCGCTTGGCGCAATTTTTGCCTCCCTTGATATCAATGCGTCCAATGTAAAACTGTGCAGACCGGAGAGCAGACCGAGCACTCCCTAGTCACCTAGCGATAGCTGCACCTGTTACGGTGTTTGCTGCTCGGAAGCAGGTCTGACTTTTTCATCAGAACGATTTTTGTGATGCAAATGTATTACTCTTTTGAACGCATATTTTTTTGAGAAGCAAAACGCTTTATTTTTCAAGCCCCAGCCAACTAGCCGGACTAGCTTCGTGGACTCCAAAACTCAGCTGGAACTCCGCTCACAGGACGCAGCGGGGGGTAAGTCAATGTTCATAAATGATATTGCTAATATGGGATGTCATACAGCTTCATGTCAAAAGAGGCGAACTATCCCTTTAATACAGATTCGAGCTCCTAATATTGGGTTGGATAGTTGCACCTTGACCAGATGCTTTTAGTAGCTCGTGACTGGCTTCTACCAGAATTCTGGTTTCATATTTGACGACTGTTCTTGTTAGAATTTTTAATATGTTCTTGTGCTGACATTGATCCAAGAACCAGTTTTAACGTGCTTTTGGGGTAATTTCCTGTTTGAACACCAAATTATGTCAAAACTGATCATTACTTCCACTTAGTGCAATCTACCATTTCCACCCCTGCAGTAAGATAACTTCAGAGCATAATTCTGGTCCCGTCATGACAAACATCTGGCACAGACTTATGGTGTTTAAACTCCTATCCTAACCCTAAACACGCATCTAGCCAAACTCCTGAATCTTTGTCTCAAATGGCGATGAAGGTTTTTTGTCATCCAGGTGGTCAGTTACAAACATACACCGGGTCAACTGGGCCTCGATCTTTTTCAAATCTGACCATAAAGTGTCAGGGTGGTGTGAAGGGAGGACACGGATGCGGACTTTTCAAAGAGGAAGGGTGATTTATTAACAAAAAACAAAACAAAGTACCAACACAAAGCGCGGCTTAGCCGGATTCAAAAAACTCAACTGTGGAAAAATACTGGGAAAACAAAACAAGGACTTAACATGGCAAGGATTAATAAATAAATACTTAACTTGGTCAAGATACGTCGTGGCACGGCATGAAGGGGCAGAAACAAACAAAGTTCCGACAAACTAAGAGGGGAGGCTGGAAACTAAATAGGGAGTGAGAGTGATTGGAGAGTGAGTGCAGCTGAGGGAAAAAACACAGGTCAAGTGAGTGAACTAATAAACAGAGTGCAGGGAAACTAAGACCTGACTAAACTAAAAATGGACTGAACACAAAAACATAACCTAAAACATGAAACTAAAAATGAGAGTCCCTGGGCGTGACATAAAGCCTTTGCCGTGGGGGCTTTCTCTTTATCCATCTGATCAGTTGCAAACTGTGGTTGAGGTGAAAGGTGCCGTTTTCAGTTCCTTACAACCCCGACTGGTTTTTACTCAACCGAGGATGACATTTTATTCTCGAAAGGCGTTGCACTCGTAGCTGCCTGCTGCAGTAGCTCCGGGCATATTATGTTTTCTAATTAGCTTTTTTTTTTCCTATGAAAACACGTTTGACTTTTGAACCGTTTTTCTGTGCTAATCTGGACTCTCTCCTACTGAAATGATTTCTTCCAATTTCTTCTGGCTCTTTCTCCTCCTCCTTCCTCTTCTTCCAGATCTCGGCAAAGTAGCTACTGGCACAGTTCCCAGCAAGCTGAATTTTCTCATTGAATTAAAGGATTTACAGTCAATTTCCCTTCTCATCAGGTTTTGGAATCGATTCATTTGTTTTAGAAAAAACTAATCTGAAACGATAACTAGAACTAAAATATGCACTCTCAAATATTCTGTTTTCCTACTAATGCCTCTTTTTTTTACAGCAATTATACATCATTAGTAAATTTAATGATGTGTCACTAACATCAGTGTGCAGAATGAAACTTAACAACTAAATATTTGGTAAATGATGCTAACAGAGAAGGTAACTACAGCAAACAACCGTGATCAGTTAGGTGTTAAAACACTGAAGACATTTTCTAACCATAAGCAGCTCTAAATGTTTGATCTTAATGGGTTTATTTATTTTTTTTTTTTAGCATATCTAAAATGATTTTTAACTTTTTAACTTTGTCTCTTGAAAATGTATGTGTGAACTGTCAGCATTGTATTCAGACTGTTAAAGTCTTAATGCATCAGAGAGGAGAGTAACCCCACAATATTCTGCACTCTCTAGGTGAACATTTTGGATGATGACATCTTCGAGGAGGACGAACATTTCTTTATGCGTCTTCAGAAGCTGAGGTTAGAAGAGGGAGAAAATGAAGGGACAGGATCTCCGCCGAAGGGTAGACTAGTGGAGCCTCTGGTAGCCACCATCACTATCTTGGACGATGACCACGCAGGAATTTTCACCTTTGGGCAGCGGGTGCTGCGAGTGAGCGAGAGCAGCGGCGTGCTCGCAGTGACTGTGGTGAGGAACTCAGGCTCCAGAGGCACAGTTGTCGTGCCGTACCATACGGAGGATGGCAGTGCAAAGGCTGGAGTGGACTATGAGGAGGCCAGAGGGGAGCTGGAATTCACCAATGAACAGACCAGGTGAGGCGCAGTTCGTGGTAATGACGGGGATGCACAGAAAGACTATAAGAACCGCATTCTAAGGATGTATTTCCTTAGAATGTTGATGTTAATCCATCTCTCACTACACCCTATATTCCTCTCCCTGCTTTTGGCACACATCCTCAGGCCCACCACCTACCAAAGACATACATCTTAGAAATAACCTACAAACCCTCAATGATATTAACAGCTGTTCGAAGTGGATGTTGTCTGAAAAATTAAATATGGTCCAGGACTTCCTTCAGATAGGAATTTGATGCACCATTTAGTATCTGCAATAGCAATGCAGGGCACTATCAGTGAAATCTGCCCAAGGTGTGGTGTTGTATGCATGTGTGTGCGTGTCCAATCATTGTGAAAATCATAGAGAAAATTTCTTTAGCAAGATCACCCACAAAGCCAGTGTTGAGTGTTTCGCATCTGTCTGTCAGTCTGAACTGTTCATGATGCAGTCAGGAGGCGTCACACAGATGGGTGTAGTCCGGTTGTTAGAAATTCTACATACAACGATACTTTTTTGAAAAACTATATCGCTTTTGTCTTTGATGGTTAATAAGCAAGAAAACAGATTTAGTTAAATACTGTTCATGTCTTAATCCAGCCCCTTATTTCTTTATATTTTCTTCCAAGCAGCAAGACTTTCTTGTAATCTTTTAAGCAACAGTTCTCCTGGGGGTGAACCAGTATTGAGTCTACACATAACAGACAACTTAGCAAAGAACCAATCTTACATTTCTTTAGGCACTTTGCTAATAGCAGTCTGTCACAAAGACACATTATTTGTTTCCATTTCTTTAGTTGCATCTACAAAAAAATACCAAAGATGGCACACTATTACCAGTGTTGGAAATAACGGCGTTACTAACGGCATTATTTTTTTTCAGTAACGAGTAATCTAATTAATTACTTTTCCCATCGTTGCAACGCCGTTGCCGTTACTGAGAATGTGAAGTGGCGCGTTACTACAATTTGGTTGAATGAAGCCCAAGGTGTCAGGTTTTGGCCACACATCAGCTGCCTGGAGAGAGCAGGAGTGGGGATGATGACCACGTTGCAAATGCGATGATGATTGGCTGGGTGGCCGGATCATGCCCTGCTCAAGCTATCTCGCTGCACGCTCTGACTGCCAAACACAACAAGACAGCGACAAGAGCCAGGGAAATTCAAAGGTAGCATTCTCAAACTGGAAGTACCGGCACTACTTCTCGCTCATTGAAATTAAAGGCAAGAATGTTTATGTAACATACACGCTATGCACAGGAAAAAAGACTTTATTCCTGTCTGCCTCGAGCAACTTGAATATTATGAAGCACCTCACATTAACACATGCTAACATGGCAGGCTGCAATCTATTGAGTTCAAATAAATACCAAATGTTCTACAATACTGTATATAGTGTTTTTATTATTCGATCAGTTAATATAAACATATTTCATGTTAAAGATGTCATAGAACGTAATAGCGTATAGAACATGAAAAATAATGTCACAGTTACCGTGCTGAGTAACTAATTACTCTTACAATGAGGTAACTGAATTACTAACTCAATTACTTTTTGGGAGAAGTCATTTTTAACTGTAACTAATTACTTTTTTAAAGTAAGATGACCAACACTGACTATGACAGACATAAAATAGTATTTTGTGCAGCAACAAGGTGATTCCCAAAGAGCTGTTAGCTGGAAACTTGGCATATTTCAGCATAGTGTGCGGCGTGTCCTCAAAAATTTGAGGAAACTGGAGAAGTGGAGGACAAAAGAAAAAGCGTCAGGCCTAGGAAACTATCTGCAGCAGACGAACAGGATCTGAGAGGGATGTTCTTAAGAAGGAGGAAAACAATCCAGCAAAGACCTGACACAGGACCTGAGAGATGCATCTGGACCTTCAGACCCCACTGAAAGATTACTGTGGGTTAGCAGTCACACACGTCAGGAGGTCCTTTTAGAGAGAATCACCTGATGACTTGACACCTGTAGCAGTCACAGTGTGTGGATTAAGAGTTCTTCAATCTCTGACGATACCAACATTCCTGTGGGGGATGTTTACGTTTCTGGATAAAACCCAGACGTGCAATTCTTCTCCACCAAGGAAAAAGAGACAGAAACTGCCTAATTTACAACAACCTTCGGCCCTTTAAAAGCTTTTGGGAGTGGAAATAAGCAACAGACGCTTGCCATAAAATTGGGATAAACTAAAATGAACAAAGGATCTTTCTGTTGGAAAAGTGGGAGACCTCAATATGTTATCTTGACCATAAATCGAAGTTGACACTTTAACACCCTTTTCCACCAGAGAACCGACCAGATGGCTACACACGAACTGAGAATACTTCACTAAGACTCACCTTTAATCGAATCTTAAACTATATTAAATGTGTTTGATAACCTTATACAAGTTTTTTCAGGTTTCCAGCTAGATCACAAGACGCATCTAGAGACAATTTGTACGATTCTGGCTTAAATATTGACGAAGAAATAAACTTGTTGGGAAATGCCCAACTCGCCAATGGAACAACATTGCCCCCTAGTGGTCTATATTGTTGAATAGCTGAACACAAGGACTCAATAAAATGGACAAAATATATGCAACAATTTAACTTTTAACGATGTCCCTTCAGTATCTATTTGTTATTTGTTTGGTGTCCCCATTGTTAACACAGAAAATCAACATTGTGTGGTTCGCTATTCATATGTCACGACTTTATAGATATCCATCTGAATTTTGAAAGTCATAATCATCTGTATTACGTTGTGTGTTCTTTTGATGTCTTTATATTGCAAGCCTATGTTATATCTTTAATCTGCATATCTTAACAAGATGTGGTGTTTTCAGAATCACCGAGACAAATGTTCTATGAGATGGGAGTAATGGAGAAATAAGAGTTTTCTTTGTTCTATCCAGAAATCCCCACATAAAAGGCTGAGTAGATCATCTTACATAGAGAAACCCAGGCAGACGTTCACCACAGTTCAGGCATATCATTGGCTGAAAGAGTAGTGTAAGCTAACGTCATGCCCCGCCTCCGAGAGTCAAACCACGGACCCCGCGAAACCAGACTCAGTTTTTCAACACAGAGTTTCAGAAGAGAGTTTTTCAGAGAGAGAACAGGACAGAGAAGAACAATGGAGAATTGATCAGATCAGTTGCTCAGAGAGATTTGAAGAGAGCGGAAAGATGAGAGGATGAGCCGTGCAGAAGACGACAAAAGGGAGGAAGGAGATGGCAGAAGGACCCAAGGAAGAAAGACTCGAAGAAAGAAACAGAATGAAGTCTGAAGATGCACGTTTTTATTCGTCCATCGTCATCCATGTCCTTTTTACGTCGCACGCTCTAACCTCCGCCGTTACACGCCACCATCACCTTTTCCTACCAAGAAGCCAACTCCAAGCAACCTTTTATTAATCTTCTGTGAACTTAAGTTCACTTCATCAGAGAAGCAACGGACTAACTCTGTCACTCGAAGGATTTGATCATCTAACCACAGCCCTCGGCACCATCGTTCCCGTTTCCCGGTGAAAAGAAGCAACTGAGAAGTCCGCTAAAGTCAGCCACCACAACCAGGAAGGCCCAGAGAGCGGAAGAGAAATCCCCTCGGACCCCGCATGGCCGCTGCCGTGTTCCAAGCTGACTAAGCAGAACTTCAGCACAGTAAGACCGACCCGTTTTCACCTTAAAGTGGGTTTGATGGATGTCTCGAGGCTTTCACAGAATGATAAATTAATCCAAAATGTCAGTGTTTAGCGTCAAATAGTCAGCCAACCCAAACTATTTGAATGAATCCAGTATCTCTCCATCCCCCATATTTTATTTTCCATTCACTAAGTGTTTTATATAATCACCCATATTCAATGCATCTCATGTTTGTTTAAAGGTTCATGTCTTTGGTCATATCATTTTAATAAATAGTTCATATATCTATATATATGTTATAATCACAGATTGTGTCGTATGCTTTCTTTACGTAATGTCTGTCCAACCAAACGAGAACTTTCACGAAAGTAGCGAGATATGAGACTGATTATTAATTGATTATTAATTGATTATTAAATTGATTATTAATTTAACATACCAGGATCGTAAGATTTTAACAGTTTTCCTCCCTGACTGTAACTTAAAACAAGTTAAAACAAAGGAAGGTGGTGCCCTAAATTCGAGGTTTAAGGTATTGAGACAGTGAGAACGTCTTATAAATCCTTATATTTGATGCATATATAAATGCCCAATAACGCTACACACCTCAAGCTAATCCTGTCACCCCATCTAAACTGACAGATCCTTTCCTCATTAAAATTTCAAGTTGAATAAGCTGTTTGAACACAGACAACTTTTACACTTAGTGAAAGACTGTTTTTAATGTGGTCAATCGATAGGTACTTAACTCTAAGGCAGTATAGTGTTACTGCTGAGCTTATTCTACAAATTAACAGTACAGACACTGATTAACTAGGGTGTCGGGTCATTTAGTTTAGCACTCTCTTGCATAATGAAGAGCAAGGGCACTGAATTATTTAAAGGTTCATTGTTATTAAATATTTAAGTCGCTTCAATTTGTGATGTAATTTAGAGGGTAGCAAATGCTTAAGATTTTTCTGACAAAACATGTGTTTTTATGAAGTTTGTGTGTGTGTGTGTGTGTGTGCGCGCGCGCGTCTGCTTGAATACCTCCAGTCAGACATTACAGGTGCGCATTCTAAATATGGAGGAGTACGAGAAGCAGGAAAACTTCTTCATCAGGCTCGAGGACCCCAAGTGGCTGAAGCGAGGACTTTCTGGTAAGTTAATAAGCATTTGAAAATTCATCGATAATGGTGATGAAGTATTGCAATGAAATGCAGCAGTCAAGGTTTTTCTCTCTCATTTACACAAAGACAATATACCCCAAGCAGATTGCAGCTGTATCCAATATCAACTTATCAACTGTGTGTTGAATACAGGTGCAGTCCTAACAGCCAATTATGAATCTAGTCTTCAGTACTTGCCTCATCCGGTAACCTCAATGTGTCAAAGGATGGCGGAGGAATTGGATATCTGCGTGTTAGTGGAGGTCAAAAGACTCAGTTACACCTGTTTGCACAGGTGTAGAAGTAAAGACTAAGGCTGTGTTCGAAACCGCGTACTACATACTACATACTACATACTTGCAAACTGCATACTTTCATTCTGCATCCGGCATACTGATCGATCAGACAGTATGCAGAGCGTTTACCCACAATGCATTTCGCTCCTGCCCGAGCCGAAATCAGCCGGCCTGAAGCTGATTTCGCTTAAGCTCTGAACTCTGTAAACTTTAGCAACATTTGAAACATTTTCAGGCGAGAAAGTAGTCGTTTAGATCCCCAAGGTGTTGAAAATCTGACAAAATACCGGCTATTTACAATTTTGTTCCGACGAATTCGGCGCTACTAAAGCTAGCCGTAGTGAGCAACGCACTTCCGGTTGTTTTCACAAAATAAAATACCCGTTGCCTTTTATCATACGGAAAGCCATTACAATACAATTGGTGCTTTTGTTTTGAAAACAGGAAGTGAACCTACCCTCGTTGTAGCTAGCTTGAAACTGCCGTTTTGACAGGAAATGACAATCGGCGCCGTCACGTTACGTTGCATCTTGGGTAGTTTGAGTATAAGTAGTAACCAGAGAGTCTCTATTATGAGGAGAGGGGAAACTGGTGGCTATTTCCGGGTGGTACTGCACTCTAGGGGCGCCAACGAAGCAGTGCAGAGCACGCCGAACTCTATGGTGGTACTATGAAATCCACCTTAGATGCAGCCATTGCTTTTGATAGAATTTTTTATATTTTTTTATTTTAATTTTCCTAAAGGCAGGATAAATTATCCTTTCAAACGGCACTTGGTTTGATTTTTTAGACTCACTAGATTTGTTTAAAATACACATTTATTGTCAGTATTGCATCCCGAGTGACGTCACGCATGTGGCATCACTTTACGGCATGGTCAGTCCTAGCGCTGAGCTAGCAGAGAGGTGTTAGCTCAAATAGTTACAGATTTCAGCACAGCCCTTTTACATACTCTCTGACTAGCCTCTGGTTTAGCTTTGGTTGTTGTTAGCGGCACCAGGTTAGCACTCTGGCACAGTGGACGAGTGCCGTAAAGCAGCCGGTCGTAATCAGCCGTGCGTTTTTCAGATTCTGTTAGCTAGATGCTAGCGGATACTGACTCGCAAATGCCAGACCTGTAAGAAAACAGAAAGCTATAACTCCCAGGTTATTGTACTTTCGATATAAATTCACATCCCTCTGTCAGAAATCACAGTATTATTTTCAGGTTTCAGCCGCTAGCGGGGACATTTTTTGAGTTATTAGCGCCAGCCCTATGGAAAATGGTCATTCTGCACTCGCTCGCAAGCGCCCCCAGAGAAAATCAACTGAACTGCAGCCAAATTTTTTATAATGGGGCGAATAGGAAGTGGAACGGCTGTCTGTAAAAGGGCTGTGTAGTAACCTCATGATGCATGGTCAACATTTCGGCGAATCTAGTATGCATCCGGGAACTTCTCGCTTACTCAAACTCGCTTATCAACTCAAAAAGTTAGTATGACTAGTGGGAGTAGTAGGAGAAGTATGCGGTTTCGAACACAGCTTAACAGTGAGGAGTGGGAGTGCCAAATCGCTGAGCGTAGAAAGTTAGTGTTTTTTCCCCAATGTGTTAGGCGTTAAAAAAGTTGTTTTGAAAACTGTTTTTAATCGTGATCTGCTTTTTTCACAGCACTGCTACTAAACCAGGGTAAGATTGTTTTGGTGTACTGTAGGTGTATTTGTTAAAGGTGCAGTTTGCAGCATTTTAAAACAGTGGCACTTGAAATTGCAAAGGTTTTGTGCACAAACAAAACAATTCAAAGTCTTAGTCTTAAGCTATCGGTGGCAATTGTGAAAATCTCGAGATCTATTCACAGTAAAATTCATCTCAACTCACTGTAAAGATACTGTCTAGTTCAAAACAGTTCATAAAAAAATCCAAATATGTTTCAATTCTTACCATTTCAATTGATAATAAGTTGTCTGGCAAAGGAAATCAACAGATCACATTGAATATTCTCTCCGTCCTGAGGAAAACTCTCCTTTAACAGAAACCCTGTAATCTCTGAGACATTGGGCCTCATGTAACAACCATTCGTATGAACAGATTTGTTCTTAAGTTGTTCGTACGAGCGATTTAAGAGAATTTTGCGCATTCACCAATTTTTTCGTGTTTTACGTTTTCTTTCAGATATGAACACAATTTACGAGTGATCCAGACCTATCGTAGGAGTTTCGTAAAATAGTCCGCTGTTATTCGAATCAAGTTTGCTTGACTAATGGTTTGTTTATTTGATTACTTTGAACAGGGTATCCGTGGGGTCTTAAAGTCTTAAAAAGTTTAAATCATTTGAATTTAAAGCCTTAAAATGTCTAAAATTCTCTTGACATCTCATAAAATGTCTTAAATACGTTTTCGAAAGGTCTTAAAAATGTATTGACGTGACTTTTATTTCAAACAAATGTATGAAATTCAGTCTCGCTTTTAAATGTTTTGATTTTTGAGGACGCTATAACGGAACTAATGTACCTGTGCAGCCCGGTCAGAATTTATCGAGCAAAACCTGCTCTATAGTATGCTGTTCTAGCAGCGCCGTGACTGAGGAGCGGCTAATCAGTTAACGCTTTGTTTAAGATGGGTAAATGCAAATTTGACAATTTATGTCTTTAGAACGAACAATTTACCTCATGGTTGTAGCCGGTTGATGGAAATATTTATGAAGGACACAGCACCTTGTGCAAGAAAAGTTTGAAACTTGGCACATTGGGCATCAAGCCGTTGGGAGTACCATTTTACAACTAAATTCCGAGCCTCCTTTTTGTCAGTATAGTTGTGAAATGGGTCTTAAATTGTATTAATTATGGTCTTAAAAAAGTCTTAAAAAGTCCTAAAGTTGACTTGTTGAAACCTGCAGAGACCCTGTTTGAAGCAAACATAAATAAATATATACATTATACCCCATAATGATGCTGACATTATTCTGTGTAACTTAAATTATCCACTAATTGAAGGTTAATTTGACTCTGTATATAACAAGGTCAATGGGAAGCGTAACCAGCAGCTGACTTCTTACTTTTAGATGCCAACTACAAAGCTGAAATAGATTGATACTTACACTTTATTGCTGGCTGGTGAAATTGTTGAAAGCTGCCACGTTGTGGCATCGAGCCAGAATACATGGCACGTAAATTAAGTCAGCATTTGTAGTTCCTAATAATAACTAAGAGCATAATAAAGCCTACAAGTCCGATTAGTTTGGGTTCCTGATGCATTTAATGTCAAATAAAAGCTTCCTTTCTTCAACTGATTTCAACTGCTTTACTTTGCTCAGTGATCCCTCTCAGTATGCTGGATGTTGAGATTTCGTTCCTGAGTAGAAACTCGAAGGCAGTGCCTTGTGTGTACAGCCCCCAAAAATGTCTGCCAACCACAAGCAGAGTTGGTAAAGGTAAGGACCTTTACCAACTCTGCTTTGCAAAGACAAAACCGACTGGAGTTTCTAGGTCACTCAAACATTTAACAACTGAAACAAATGTCCTCTAAATGCTACACACAGCACCTTTACAATGCTTTGCCCTTTATGTGTGTTCACGCGTGTGATTTGTTATTCTTTACTTTCTACTTAAGGCTTGAGCCCAAAGCCTTGGTGAGATTTAGTTTTTTTTCAGAAATGACATAACCGACATTCTGGATTAACGTGTGCGCTCTCTTACAGGCGCCCCCACCCCTGAGGAGGAAGAGGCCAGGAGGACCTCTGAAATGGGCAAACCCATTTTAGGAGAACACAGCAGACTAGAAGTCATCATACAAGAGGCCTGTGATTTTAAGGTGCCTTAATGTTTATTAGAAGTAAACCAGCAAGCTTTCCACTCTCAGAGTGGTTATTTTGGGTCGCTAACAGCCTGGTGCCCTCTTGTGCCTCAGACTCCCAATGGAGTGCTGGACCAGGTACAGTTTCTACCAGCATGCGATGTGTGACGGGCATTATTTTCCTAACTTATCTTCCTAACTTTTCCTAATCTGCATCTGTCCTTTTTCAACTTTTCCACCCTTGATTTGAGATACACCGAGGCAGTCTGTGTGTATCAGTGTGTGCAGTGTGAGCTCTGGGCCAGTCGATCATGCCCAATGTTGTCGTGCTGTGTATCATTTGAATGTAGAATACAGCAATTTATTAATGTCTGCAAATATCAACTAACCCAAACTTAAAAACAAACAAACAAAAAAAGTCCTCAAAGGAGTTGAAATGTCACACATCTGAAGCATGCACGTCCATGTGAGCAATGATTTCTTCTGCCTCGTTACTAACCTGTTTCATTTGTTGGAACAGAACACTGTGGACAAACTCCTCAAGGACACAAATCTAGCTGTAGTGATTGGCACACATTCATGGAGAGAGCAGTTCATTGAAGCAGTCACAGTCAGTGGAGGTCAGTGACTATTAAATGCTATTTACAGTGATGTGATTTGAGGTATTTTTATTATTTGTGTAAATTCTAAATAGATACTTTAGCATCTTGTCACATATTTCTAGAGGTGATGTTGATCAGCTGTATATATACACGACAAAAAGAAATCCAATTGAAACCGTGCCCTTTTGTGAGCTCACAGGTTGCTCAAACTTGTTTTTGTTCATGTTCTTAATATTTTACATTTGACATCAATAAATTAAGTTTTTTTCGAATCTAATGTCACTAATAGTGTCTTAAGATGTCCGTTTTCTTAGTTTAGATTTGATTCTACATCTTTCATAAAACCCAGCTGACGTTCATCATTTACACCGAGTAGTTTTTTTTGTTACTTCCAGGCAAAGAAAAGAAGCAAACACGCTCACTCAGTCCGAGGAGGTGTTTGATCTTCGACTTTTTCCGTCTACATCACCATCTTTGAATGAGCACAAATGATTTCATACAGACGTTTAAACCAACTTTTATTGTTGCCTTTCTGTTTCAAACTATTTCAAAAGCCCTTTTAGCTTGTAAAACTATCACCTAATCAATGACTTTTCAGTACTTTCAGCCCAGTTTAACCCAACAAAATGCTCTCGTGAAAAAGTGTCCGCAATGGAATTGGTCAGTGACTTCACATTACTGCATTAACAACAAGCAGGAGTCATTTGTGCATTTTTCTTCATATTATATTAATGGATATTCTAGACAACGTTCTCTGTCTAGACGGATAATATAATTTACCCCAGGAATCCGTCTACCAGCCGTTAGTTTATACAAACTCTGTGTTTGCTAAGTTGAATACTTCATATTAGAATGAACATATAGCACCCAACAAAGTTCCTTTTACATACAGTAAAGTTGTTAAATATTTACTAACTCAACCCACCAGACACAAGTTGTTGTTGTCTAACCAGCTTTAATATAGATAGAATTTATGGAAAGTGTCTCATCTGAGTCGTGATCGGTGCTGTTTAATGATGATTTAAGTGTTGAAGATTTCAAACAACACTTCAGAAAAAAAAAATCACCACAAGAAGAAGAAAAGTTACAGGAAAACAAATAGGAATACTGTACTGTCTCAAATTCCAAAGCGGAGGATATTTAATTATCTTGCAGCAAAGGGAACATTTACATACAGAGGCTGTGATGCAAATGCTCAAAGATACAGAGTTCTCAGGAAGATTTTATAGGGTAGAGAAGATGGATGCTTGCGTTTATGCATGAGACATTCCCTTCTGTCCTGCCGGGAGCAGATAGTGGTGTTAATGCTGCCAAGGCTGTGGGACACTCCGTTCTCTCTCGAGTGCAGCTATTAATCCAGCAACATAAGCAGTTACACAGAGGTACAAAATGATTATGTGGGCATAAAGAATAAAAAAATTTCTATCTTAACCCCATTCTATAAACAGTACTTTCTTATATGTATGGATTTTGCAAGTCACTTAATTAAACGATCATAGATTGATAACTTAAGGCTATACACTTGTTCCTGGTTGGCTCAAAGTGTAATTGCATCATTTGCTTTCCTGTTTGATTCATTGTTGTGTCTTCTCGAAACAGGCGACGGAGACGAAGAGGAGGGCCAGGTGGAGCGAATGCCGAACTGCTTCGACTATTTCCTGCACATACTGTGCATTTTCTGGAAGATTCTATTTGCTTTCATCCCACCCACCCAGTACTGGAATGGCTGGGCGTGCTTCGTTGCGTCAATCGCTGTTATTGGTGTTTTAACAGCCATTATCGGAGACCTTGCCTCCCATTTCGGCTGCACTGTTGGCTTGAGGGACACTGTCACTGCTGTGGTCTTTGTAGCACTTGGGACTTCAGTTCCTGGTACGTGAGTTTTTTTTTGTTTTTCTTTTAACTGTTATAGCAGTTGTGCTTCCACGTAGGAGGCAAACATACTGAATGTGATGTTTTCAAAATAACCTTTTTTTTTTCTTTCTAACTTTTCTGTTTTTTTCCAGACACCTTTGCTAGCAAAGTGGCGGCCACTCAGGATCAGTACGCTGATGCGTGTATTGGAAATGTGACGGGAAGCAATGCAGTTAATGTGTTTTTGGGTATAGGCTTGGCCTGGTCCGTGGCTGCTATATATTGGCAAGTCAAAGGGAAGGTCTTTCGTGTGGAGCCCGGTTCGTTGGCCTTCTCCGTCACGCTCTTCACCATTTTTGCCTTCTTTTGTATGGGAGTATTAATGTTACGTCGAAGGCCATCCATAGGTGGTGAACTGGGAGGCCCACGGGTCCCCAAAATCCTCACCTCACTTATGTTCTTTGGAATCTGGTTCCTCTACATCCTCTTCTCCAGCCTGGAGGCTTATTGCCATATACAAGGCTTCTGAGAGAGCACACTGTCAAACCCAACACCAGGACATTAACCTGGACAGTACTGTTACAGTAACTACCACTGGGAATCAATCAACGTCACCACTTGCCAGGATTCATGAAAAATGTCTACACACTACAGAGTCACAAATGTAATCTGTATGTCACACCCACTGCAGGACCGATCCAGTTAGTGGAACTCATTGTGACAAAACTGATTGATTTCTTTGTTTGATGAATAAAAGGCAATGACTGTTTCTGATAAAGGCATTACGCTCGAGACTGTCTACCTGATGGCTCTTAACCTGGATTTGAAGTTTGGGGTTGTTTCCCCCCACATTTATAGATCCTAGGTCTGATTAGTACAGCTTATTTTAGTTTTTAAATGAGATAATCGATGATTGTTGCTTTGCACAGGTGAGCTTTGTAAGTGAAAATACACGATAAGCTGTCTTGATGTCGGAAATCAGCAATGGAGGAACACTGCTCTGTATTCTAGAAATACTTCCTTGTCTCTCAGGACATCTCTTGAGTGAACTGTCCGGCTTATACTGTAGTCATGTATAACAGGCTAAAAGTAGAAGCATCTTAAATTTTCCGTCAGTAAGCTTGAATTGGTTTTGAATAGAATCCTGCAGCCAATCAGAAGCACCTTTTTCTGCAGGTAACTGGACACAGCTTTGTTTCAGTCTGCTGATGGAGAGATAAGCTGCCGCTGCGAAATGTCTCTCACTGTTAGAAGACATTATTTGGTGTCATGCATGGAAGAAACTGAATTGGATCTCATTAATCGGTAATAGTGATGATCATTAATACACAACATTGGCTCAATATTGAATTGTCAAACTGACAAAGAATCATGACGCAATGAATTTCTTGTAAGCACAGAATATCTGCCATTTAGCACAACTGCTAAAAAAAACGATGATCAATTCACCCCTGAAGTGTAATCTGTCTATTTATCAATGTTGTAATTTAATGTCTTTCTAATGTAATGTTTTTGAGCTGATATGGACAAACGTGCATTGTAATTTATTATAATTTGTCATAATTACATTGAAATTTTAAGTGACTGTGACTCCATTGGATCCATCACCTACACTGTGTTACATCCTCACAAGTGCAGAGGAAGTCGGTGTGATTTCACACGAGAAAAGGAAGGTTTTAAGTGCTAAATCATAAAAGCTCATTTGGTCCTTTAGAATACAAAACACTGTGCTGCTGTGCATTATGATCAAACATCTCCACTTTGGTCTGGTCTGTCCAAAGGACATTGTTCCAGAAGTCTTGTGGTTTGTTCAGATGTAACTTTACAAACCTAAGCTGTGCTGCCATGTTCTTTTTAGAGAGAAGAGGCTTTCTCCTGCAACCCTGCACCCTTTTTTTGTCTAGTTGTATTGTCGTTAAAGTTTAAACTGAACATGCTAACTTAGGCCAGTGGAGTCTGAGCAGAACTTGGGTTTTCTGCGGTTTCTCTTTGCACTGCATTGTATAACTTTGGGGTAAATTGCTTGGATGTTCACTCATGGGCAGATTGACAGCGTTCTTTGAATGTTTTCCATGTGTGGATCATCGTTCTCCCTGTAGAATGATGGACTTCGAAACAGCCTTATAACTCTTCCCCGATTTATGGTTAGCAAGATCTAAGATCGTTGCTGATGTCTTTCCTCCTTGGCATTGTGTTAAAGGGGAACTGCGGTATTTTCAACATTAAGCCTCTTTTATGAGTCGTCTGCAATGTTTTAGAACCCCCCTCACCGCTTTTTTGATGTTTACTGCTGTCTCCGGTATTTGCCTAATTTTGATTCTTCTCAACCTGCTTCAGAATGGCAAGCATGGTGCATGTCCAAAAAGGTCCGTAAAAGCACCATAAACGTCCGTTTTCAAAATCATCAACTCACCGGAGTGGTTACTGGTGTGCACTGGTAATCCATATCAAATTTTGTTGCGAAAAGTTGCAGAGAAAACACTGAAGTCATCACATTCCTCTGAGCAGTGGGGGAATATTTGCTGCAGCACTAAATGAGCTGAACCTAAAGCCTGTTCTAATTACACGTAAAAACACATCATGGGAAAATGGAAGCAAATAGCAGCTTTGATGTTTTATATAGTTGCAGACAAACTTGTTACCGGTCACCCCACTGATCACATATGTTAGGTCGGAAATTAAGGCAGAACCCATGTGTGAAAAGGGCTACGGCGTCAATGTTTTTGCTGCCATGTATGTGCTAAAATCAGGTGTGTTGTTGTACCCGGCCTGCACAACATGAGCAATAAAATCAAAGTTTGTGTATCCTTGACAAGGCAACAGAATAAATTAAAGTACCCCCCCTCGGTTGGCTAAAAAAGAAAAGAAAGACAGATAAAATACTTTTAAATTAATAAATTAAATAGGAATGTAGATTACATGTAGATACACCTTGTCTGATAAAACTATAGTGAAGATGTACAGTTTCCAGCAACCTTCAGTGTTCACAGGAAGTCACTGAGGCACACACTTCCAGGTCAGTCTAATTCTGCTTTTATGAAATGTTTCCTACCCATATCTGTGCACAGCGTAAACCTGTATTCATTATGGTAGCCTGGCTGTTTACATTCTACTCAGGGGATCTGTGATTCATGTTTCAGCCTCCATTATACATTAATATAAATGAATTATACATAAAAATCTGCATCATATTAGTTTGCAACTTTAGAAAAATCCGCTGAAAAATTAACAGACTGAAAAAAACCCAATCAGTTTACATACTAAGAAGCAGATTTCGTACTTGTACAATAGTTATTTTAAGAATCCTTCTTATTTACATGAGTTTTTTTTATTTAAAAGTCTACTTCAGCTGGGATATCAGCGGGGGAAAAGACTTATTAATCAGGAAAGTCTACAAATATGCCGACTCACAAAAAGAGCACATACTAGACCTGCATGCAAAATCCCACTTAAAAATCTGTCAGTTGAGCAGTCCTGAGTCCAAACGCATATAAAGTTAAATTTATATGATCATTAATTCAGAGAAAACAGAAATCCAACCCGTACGCGATATACAGGTATTGCCAGTGATCAAGCGTAGATTTGGCTCCCTTCAAACGAGACCCCACGTGACATAACTGACAGAGTGAAATGACCAATAGGCACACGTGTACTGTGTGACGCTCCTCTGCTGCGTTCACTGCCCATCATGAGAAATAATGAAATTAAAACTCAACGGTAGGTAGATGGCGATTTCATCCATCTACCTATTTGCTATACCCGCTCAATTCAGTCCAGGGTCAGCTATGGGATTATTTGTATTCTCCGCTCATCTGAAGAACTAATTTGATTTTTTGAAGCAAATGGATATTTAAGACGTCCAGCCATGGATGATCCATCTGTGTACCCGATTTCTCTGACGCAACCGGAACGCAGCAACAGCCCGGCAAAGGGGACAGGACAACATGGCTGCTGCTGCGGGCCGATACTACGGAGAAGGCGGCAGAGCAACGAAAAGACAGAAAACTGAAGACGGAGGAATGACAACGGTAAGTGCTTCCTTATTGCCTTTGAAGAAAGTGTATTATTGGACTAAAATATGCTAGTTTTTGCTCGTCTAAGAGCAGAACTTAGTGTAAAAAAAACATGGGATATCTTGCAGCTAGCTAAAACGAAGAGGCTAACTAGCCTTAACTAACATAAGCTAGGTTTGTGCGTGGTAACATATTATCGTTAATTTATTAGTAACAAGCTATTTTGCAACACATTACTTAGTGTTATGCAAAGTGTAACTTTATGTAGTCAAAACACAAAGCGTATTATTTTCTAGGTTAACATTTAATGTTTATATTAATGTTGTAACTTTCCGCACAGAAAACGGCTCATTTAATACTCGAACTGCCTTTTATTTCAAACCATTTTTCTACTGCCAACCAAGAAGGTTATTTCTTTCAAATCAGTGTGTTGCGTGACTCTGCATGTATCGTCATGTTGTTTGTCTTGTTTCAGGAGACTTACGATGACCCCCATAAACCGCTGCCCTCCCCGGTGGTGCATATCAGGGGTTTGGTAGACGGTGTCATGGAGGCTGACCTGGTGGAAGCGCTGCAGGAGTTTGGGGCCATCAGGTAACAGCAGAGCACCCATGGCTGTCTTGAATTTTAACCGTATTCACTGACGTTTTCGTTTCAGTGATTGACATTCCTTAAGTTTGAAGGAACCGTCGTAATATTCTGGGAAAGCCTTTCACACATCACATCCTTACCCGCTATTGTCTTAAAGGGATAGTTCGCCTCTTTTGACATGAAGCTGTATGACATCCCATATTAGCAATATAATTTATGAACATTGACTTACCCCCCCCCCGCTGCGTCCTGTGAGCCGAGTTCCAGCTGAGTTTAGGCATCCACAAAGGTAGTCCGGCTAGTTGGCTGGGGCTAGAAAAATAAAGCATCTTGCTTCTCAAAACAATATGCGTTCAAAAAAGTAATACATCTGCATCACAAAATCGTTCTCCAGGAAAAAGTCAGACCTCACATCGCTTGGCGCTATTTTTGCCTCCCTTGATATCAATGCGTCCAATGTAAACTGTGCAGACCGAAGAGCAGACCGAGCAGTCCCCTGCTTCCGAGCAGTAAACACCGTAACAGGTGCGGCTATCGCTAGGTGGCTTGACGCATTGATATCAAGGGAGGCAAAAATAGCGCCAAGCGATTGTGAGGTCTGACTTTTTCTGGATGGACGATTTTGTGATGCAAATGTATTACTCTTTTGAACGCATATTGTTTTGAGAAGCAAGACGCTTTATTTTTCAAGCCCCAGCCAACTAGCCGGACTACCTTCGTGGACGCCAAAACTCGGCTGGAACTCGGCTCACAGGACGCAGCGGGGGGTAAGTCAATGTTCATAAATGATATTGCTAATATGGGATGTCATACAGCTTCATGTCAAAAGAGGCGAACTATCCCTTTAAAGGTCATTGTTGTGATGATAGTTGACACATCGTAAAAAGCGCTGGCAGACTCTATGGTTCAGTTGTTTATTTATGCCAGGATTGCTTTCTAAATCGTGCGGTTAATTATTAATTTTGATCCTACACCCTCAATTACAGGAGGTTTCATCTTGTAGCGCTACTCCTAAAGAATTCCATACACACACAAACATTTATGTGCCCTTTTCTGCCAGAAACTGCTACCTGGATGAACTTATGCCCACATATATATCACATCCTACTCAAAAATATGTTTAAACATACCCAGCATTTGTTTAAAGAGTAAAAAACATGATTGGCTGTGCTGAACTAAAGGTTT
The DNA here is from genome assembly GCF_027942865.1 of Odontesthes bonariensis. NCBI lineage: Eukaryota > Metazoa > Chordata > Actinopteri > Atheriniformes > Atherinopsidae > Odontesthes > Odontesthes bonariensis. The sequence continues at coordinate 22,158,038 of NC_134521.1, forward strand.
CATTGAGTTTTATCAAGCTTTCCATCTTTTTGTGTCAAATGTCATTCCATCGCATATCTTAGTTCCAGTGTACTGTGAATACAACCTAAGAATCCGTGGAATGTATTATTGCTTCTTTAAACTGCCCGGTAATGAATAGTTTATCTCTTTTCAGAACATAGTATACGCTTGTTTACCTACTGAATGAGGCAGCAGCAAACCAACTCTGTTTCATGGGGGGAAATTTTGTCAATGAATTCAGGTGGCTGTATAGCAAATTTGGATACAACTACCTCGACTCTTTGTTCGAAAGGGGTGTATGACTCTATTATACCAATTAATAATTTTTTTTTTTTATTAATTATGGTGCCGTGTAGGATTTACTAAATTGGACTGTCATATAAGCTGTTGATGCTACACAGGCAGATTTATACAGGTATCAACATATGTAACCATCTCTTCAATGTTGATTATTACATAGTCACAATCATTGACAGAAAGCCATCAAAAGTTTGTGAGGATGTTAAGATGCTTTTCAGCATTTTCAGCTAAACCAATCAAAAGAAAGTATCTGACAACTGGTTTTCCTGATTATTCCCAGAGGTCCTCACACTACTCGATCAAACCACATTTATACAATTGCACCAAAATAACAGCAATGTTTCAGGGAGATCCACAATCCTTCTTTCATTGTTAAAGGAAATAACCTGGGTTTTTTTTTTGGTTTTTTTTGCACCTCCAAGTCAGTTTGCTAAAAGTAGCCTATTTGAGTGCTAATTCTTTGGAATAATGTCTTTGCAGTTTTGTGGTTATGATGCCCAAGAAGCGCCAGGCCCTAGTGGAGTACGAGGACATGAATGGCTCCTGTAACGCTGTTACTTACGCAGCAGAGAACCAGGTTTACATTGCAGGCCATCCCGCCTTCATCAATTACTCCACTAGTCAAAAGATTTCTCGGCCAGGAGACTCGGATGACACCCGGAGCGTCAACAATGTGCTGCTGCTCACAATCATAAACCCCATCTATCCTATCACCACGGTAATGTGCATAAAATGTCAGCATAATTGATGTAATGGTGTGTCCCAAATGGATGATTACAAATTCAGACGCGTGCATTCATTAGATCACAGCACATAAATCACTGACTTTCCATAAGATCCATGATTGACACATGAATAGTAAAGTGAATCAGTTTAGTCAGTAAGTGCTGAAAAACTACCATGTAGTCACAGGCTCTACTGCCAATAAATCCTCCAAATAGTATCTATTCTTTCCTCACTGCCTTCTATTAATTAGGACTCAGGATTCGTAGCACTGATGCAGCATGTTTGAAACTAAATTGCGACTCATGCTAATGCTGAACCAGAGTACTTTCTAAAACTACGTTTGTGCTTCCAGGATGTGCTCTACACCATTTGTAACAACTGTGGTCCTGTACAGAGGATCGTCATCTTCAGAAAGAACGGTGTTCAAGCCATGGTCGAATATCCTTCTCAATATTTGCCTTTTTGTTTGTAACGTTCCTGTTTTGATTTTAACATACTGACTCAGGTTTTACTTGAGCCCTCAGATATATTCATTTAATCAGACCTCACCTTAACTCATTGTGGCCACGTTTGATTCGGTCCAAAGCGCCCAGAGGGCTAAAGCCTCTTTAAATGGAGCAGACATCTATTCTGGCTGTTGCACTCTAAAGATTGAATATGCAAAGGTGAGTTTACGATGGTATACCAGAAGGATCAACATCAGATGTTGGCAGCAGCACCCACATTTTTATTTTTTTCAATGCAATCCTTTCCACAGCCAGCCCGCCTTAATGTTTTCAAGAATGACCAGGACACATGGGATTACACAAACCCCAACCTGAGTGGCCAAGGTAACATGCAGCCCCCACTCCTTACCTCTCCATTTTTCTTCTTCTTTTCCTCTAATGCCACTACATGGGATGTTTAGGGTTTTTTGCCTTCAGGGATATTACCTTTGAGCACGGGACTGAATCCATTAATACGTGATCAAAGGCAATATTCCTGAGGTGCTATCACAGTCTTCATGCATTTTTCTCACCACACAGCAGGCGCAAAGTAAGGGCACGAGGAGCAACCTTGTGGGCAACCTGAGTTACAGGCTCACGCATGTGACAAGTACAGAGCACCCATCACAGTAATATATGCAGATGCACTGTTCTTCACATAGGTTCACATTCCCTGTAAAGCATGTCACAGCTGCACAGTCTCACATCCTTGCCTCCTCTAATCCAGGTAACAAAACAGAGTATATCACAGTTAGTTTTCTGTCAAACATGGTGGAGATTTGATCATAGCTTAAACTGGATGTTGCACTACTCAGCCCAGTTACCTTGTACGGCTACAAGACACACCTTAAGTTAAAGGTCCTATGAAATGACACTGAGATCTCAAATGTTTGTCACCGGCAGAAATGCTCATGTATCGCTGTGTCTGGGTTGGTTTTAACAACGGGTTGATCCGGGTGAAGGATATGTGGTCACAAATACTAAATGTTTACTTTGAAACGAGTCACGTCAGGGTTCTCCCTGAGGTTCAGAGGTTATTAGCAACTGTGGCTAATTGTTGGCAATTTCACTTTGTCATGCGCAAAGTTAATTAGCCACACACTGATTATAGCAGCAGTTTAAAAAAAAATATTTGACAATACTATTCTGAACTCTAATATTATTTAGCACAACTTATCTACAGAGCTTTAAGGGTACTTTTAAGTTATTCAATGTTACATATTCCATTAAATAGGACAAGTAATTTCAATAGACTTTAAGTAGTAGTTAAAGTAGTAGTAGTGTTAGTAGTTTGCTATTTAATCCAGCAGAGTGTGTTTAGGTTACACAGAGCATAACTCTTTGTTAAATGAGCCAATCTTCTTTTCTAAGTTGCTACTACAAATAGAGCAAACTCGTGAGCAAAGGCATCCTTAAAAGTGGTGCTTGAGAGTATTTTGGATTTTACATAATAATTGCTATAGCAGTGAACCAATCTGTGTTCTCTTGGAAGATATAAGTATGCTGGACCAGTAAGTTGTTGCCTTCAGAGCACTGATGATGAAGCTGCAACTACACACACTGGGAAAGGCTATAATCGGCTTGTTTTAGCAGGTGTAAATGTGTTTTTTTTTTTTTTTTTTTAAATTTTTAAATAAAATTATTATTTTTTTAAAAATACAATGAAACGCACTTCCTTTTGCATAAAACTGTATTTGGATGGTATCTTTTGTCATCAGTGTTTTTTTTTTTGTATGAACAGTTCACATACTCACGTACTCAATGTTGTGCAGTTTCATAGAAAAATATACATGTGAAACCACAGATCCTGAACCAAAGTTGTAGCATTTCATTGGACCTTTAATGTAAAACTTGCAGTATAATACAAACACATCTGATTGTGTCATCTACATAGTTTCAAATCAGTATTTGGAGTGTTTACAAATTGGAATGGTTTTGGTATTCATTCATCACTTTGTGCAAGACGTGATGGGGTGAAAACTGTTTTGAAGCAGGAATTACAACCTTAAGAATTATTATGAATTATAGAAAAGAACTTCAGCCGCTTAATGTGTAGTGACAGGTTCTTCTCAAACCCTCTATGACCAAAATACTGTTAAATGCCAACCAGAGCAGTTGGTAAGATAACTCTTCTTCATCAAGCCAGAGGCTTCATTGCACTTGCTGCTTGTCGGAGAAGACTTTTTTTTTTTTTTTCCCAGTATTTTAAACGTCATAAGAGACACGTGATTTACTTTTGTGCAGTAGTCTGTTGGAACCTTTTGATTTATGTTTTTCTGTCAGACACTGTAGAAAGGTGTCGTAGTGTTTGTTGTACACAGCCAGGACAGCAACACGAACATTACAGTTTTCATACAGGTGTTTGGCGTAATTTCCTCTTATTAGATTTCTTGGTATTCTCTAGTTTGTACTACCTAACAACCCAAAGGTACTCCTTTTGTCCTTACTGTACGAACTCATGTTTCACTCGGGCTTACTTCAGTTACACAGCAGCCCTTACAGTTACAGTAGAACAGCAACCGAGGCTTCAACTAATGTAAATTCTGTGGCACACATCGGACACTGCGGGACACCAAATACTGGAACAAAACTTCAACTTGGCACTTCTTTATCCCAAGTTCATCATCACCCATATCTTCACCACCTGACGTGGGAATCACTTTATTTTTGGTGGCAAACAGTAGCCACCTTTTCAGTTTAGAGGGACAGAAATTCTCCAAGGTCATGCGAACAGACACCTTGCATATCCGCCACAGTCTGACGTTGATAGGTCGATAAGCATCTACCGCAGCCTCTTTGTCAGTACAGCACATCGCATCTGCAGAGTCCTGAGGAGTCGCCACTTTGACACAACACATTGATCATGAGGGCGGGAGTCAAGTGTGTGGTCATAAGTCACACCTCCTTGCTCTTGGGATGCGCCTGCCATAACACTACCACAGGGAGCAACAGAGGAGTTTTCAGACACACTCAGCCTGACCAGGGAACAGATGACACCACATACTGGGGCAGTAAACAAAAAAAGAGGCCACACTCGCTGTCAGATGCTAATACTCCTCGTCTCTACCTTCCTGTGCTGAACACAACACGACAACACCATGAGCTGAATATCCACGGCCACACACAGCTGAGCCGCCACGACCGCACATCGTCACGCAGATATTCCCGGTGACTTATTGTCGAGCACTAGATGCTTTTTCACTTTGCAAGTGGCTGACATCTATTAAACCGTCAAGCATCACGTGAGCACCCATTTTTTTTACACAAGAAGAAATATCCACAGGGGGGCCTGCGAAGACACAACCATCAGACACCTGTCAAGCATACAAGCACAGAGGCAAACAGATTACAGATCCTTTTCCAAAGCTTTCTGAAGTTATGGACTGGTGTTCTGTTTTTCCCCTGTACCTTCCTCCCCATTTCCCTTCTTCTCTCTGTGCTGTTCTTGTGTTGTTTCTGCGTTGTTTCATTTTTCCTTTTTTTGCACTGGCCCATAGTGATGCCTTTAACGCCTCCCGTGTGATGCAGGTTTGGCTCAGTGTGTCTATGGACTGACAGCCCACTCTCAAATGGTGCAAATGCCCTGCTTTGTGGTCAGAGCACGGTAAGATGGAAATGAGCCTCTAATAGCAACTTTCAAAACAGAATGGCAGCAAGCCAAAACCAACAATGGACTTGTGGATGTACTTTTCTCTCTGGTGGTGGGGATGGAAGGAAGGAAAGAAGAAACAAAACACTGAAGAGGGAGAATGAGTTGAGGCTGGAGGCAGAGGTTGGCGGGTAGCATCCCTGCTGAAGACTGCCCACTGTGTCCCATGCTTCATGTGTGGTGCTGTAAGTACAGAAATGAATGAATGATCTGACTTGATGGTGAACATTTCAAAGTGAATGTGAATTTAGAAACAACTGGGCTGTTGGCTCCTGATTTAAAGTCAGCATTTCAGCAAAGCCACTTATTTCTTCTGACGATTGTCTTTCCTTAAAAGAATCTGCTACATTTATGGCCGATTTACTTCTTTGCTTTGGATTTCGAAGCCCCCTGGTATTCAACAGAATCCATCAGCAGCTTGTTAAATAATATCGATGCAAGTTAGATTTTAATTTATTTTAATTTACCGGCATGTCGTATCTGATGAGACGGAATTTTATTTCCCAAATGTGAATTTTTGTTTTAACAGCTGCTATCAATTCTGCTTTGTACTGCTGCCTAAGTTTTCACCCTTTATGACACATTGTGACATATTTTTCTTAGGTTTTCTTTGCTTAAGGAAGGCCTTAATGGGATTTTTAGATTCTGCTCACTGTGTTGAACTAAAATAGGATTTATTTTTAGACTGTATGTCATTTTTAAAACCATTTTAAGTATGGATTGTTGGAACATTGCTTGCAATTGAGGTCCCCATCTGGCTAGTGCACCCAGTCATCTCCACTTGCTTCTTGGTGTTTGTGTTTAGACTTGCAATCAACTGGCAGTCTGCAATTCAAGACTGATCACAAGCAACTATACTGTCACACCTGCCTCAGTGCCATATATCACACTGTGGTGAAATTGAATCCTATCTGCCAGTGCGCATATATTTTGCTGCATATCACATATTTTTTATCTTTTTCATGTAACCGATTGGCTTTACTTTAACCCGAATGATCATTTGTTCGCCATAAATCTGTTAGCATACAATAAAAAGTGGCAGTCTGTTTCGTTGACACTACTTTGATTAACACTGTGGTTATTGCAGCTTTTATCCAAAGCATCTTACAAGAGAGAAGCCCGTTGGTGGCAGTTTGGGGTTTAGTTTCTTGCCCAAGGATACTTAGTGGGTAGGAATTGGCTGAAGAACGACCAATTTACCTCCTGAGCTACAGCCACCACCCAAGGTTATCTTGACCGTGGCAGCTCTGCAACTTCAAAGATTAAGTTGATTTGAGGAAATGCATAATAAGAAGCATTTTTAAAGTACAGGAAAGTGTTTTTTTTCTTTCTCTTTTATAACCTGGTTCCTTTTCACGCTCTTGAAATCAATTTAAGCATGCTGGCCTTAAATCTCACAAACTTCACGTGATGATGCACAGAATCCTCCCTGCCAGCAGTTCACATTCAAAATGTAAGCTTTATGCATACTGTCTCTGTGAAAACCCACACATTTTTGATGAGAACATTCATAATTATGTTGTGGATTTGATGTTAGAGAGTGTTGCTCACAGAACAGATGGACGCGGACTAAGTTCTGTTAAATGAAGCTCACAGGAAAGCATCTTACAACCAAATTGTTTTAGTATGAATCTTTGCAAAGTTAAGCCAGCCTGCAGGTGTGGTTTTAATTTTCCTTTCCACAGTGTAATTAGTCCCAGTGCTTTGTCTTTCACTCCTGATGTGTTATACCTCTGTCTTTATCCTGATTTGTAACAACTGTTCTGGTAGTTTTCAATAAAATGGCAGGTGCTCTTCACTGCATTGATGCATATTTTTACTATTTGATCTTCACGAATGTCTCCGTAATCTAGAAATGTTTAGGATGTTTAGAGATGCGTTTGTTCAGTTTTGCCAGTTAGATTAATTTTCAATGTTAATTTGGATTTGACATGTGTATATGTGTACTTGCACAGATGCTGATGGTGAAGGCAATTGGAACAATTCACAAGGTGTGTGTTTGTACTAGGATGGCAGTGATTTGTAGAAGTGCTTTGAAAGCTAAAATCACTTGAAAAAAAAATCTCCATTATGTCATCTGTTAGATTAGCAAGAGATCAGGCCCTTCTGTTGCATGTAGTTCACAAACTTGTCCCTTCGCACGTGGTGGCCCATGTGTGGCGCATGTGGCCGAACAGGCAGTTTTAACGGGAGTATTGGACTTTACCATTTTCAGATCCCAATGCTAACCCCAACAAACGTCAGAGGCAGCCGGCTCTTCTGGGAGACCACCCACCTGATTATGGTAAACGTCATGTTGGGATATTGGAATGATAGGGAGAACAACGGGTCTCTTCCATATACTTTATCTTAAATCTGGATTTATTTATTTCTGTCTCTCCCTCTAAATCAGCTGGCCCGCAAGGCGGTTATCACAGCTATAACGATGACGCCTACGGCCCCCCTCCACCTCATCGCATGGGGCCCGGTATGGGTGGCCGTGGTCGAGGCAGCCAGCGGTACGGAGCTGGATACGGGCCACCACCTCCTGAATATGGTCCTCACGCCGACTCCCCAGTTCTTATGGTGTATGGCCTCGAGCCGTCAAAGATCAATGCTGACAAGGTCTTCAACATCTTTTGTCTCTACGGCAACGTTGAGAGGGTGAGTGAAATAATGCAGCACACAAAAGGTTTGGAGCGTTGGTGAAGCTGTTTGACACCGAAAGTTGGTGCCGATGTTCATCTTTTCCTCCGTACGGTTAAATAGATTTAAACTTTATTAAGTTTTGTTTTTATTAAGAAGCTTTTTTGAATCTTAGACATGTACAGACACAACAACAAAAAAGAAATCTTATCATTGAAGTTGGAACAGTGGTAGAGATTTTCTTTCATCAACAGTTTTACCTGCTCTCGTTTTTGATGTAAATCTTATTCCTTCTCTTTTCCATCCGCCTTTGTTCAGGTCAAGTTCATGAAAAGTAAACCTGGAGCCGCAATGGTGGAAATGGGTGACTGTTACTCGGTGGACAGGGCTATTACTCACCTCAACAATAACTTCCTCTTTGGACAGAAGCTTAATGTTTGGTAAAAATTTGCTCTTTGAACAGAAGAGAGAAGCATCGATTATCAAATAAAGACTAAATGTAGAGATGAAACCCCTCCGGCATTTTTTTTTCCTTGCAGCGTGTCCAAGCAGCAGGCTATCGTACCAGGACAGTGCTACCAGTTAGAGGACAACACCAGCAGCTTCAAGGACTTCCACGGATCCCGCAACAACCGCTTCACCTCCCCAGAGCAGGCTGCCAAAAACCGTATCCAGCACCCCAGTAACGTCCTGCATTTCTTTAACGCACAGCCCGACATCTCCGAAGAGATCTTCAACCAGGTAACGAGAGCAACCCCAACTCCTGTGGGCACAATAAAAGCAATCTTGTTTTCACTTAAACTGGTCTCTGTCCATTCAGGTCTGCGATGAGCTCGGAATTAAGACTCCCTCAAGTGTGAAGCTTTTTACCGGAAAGAGTGAGTAAGATATTACATATAAAACATAATAAACGCTCAAGTTTTTATGCATAAGAGATGTATTCTTAATGTGGATTCTGGCATCTTGATTTTGATCAAGTTGAAGACCGACTAAGCAGGATATTCTCAGAAAATAAAAAGACAACATGAAGACGAATAAAGAAGCGATTCATCCGGATCATAGACGAATGATCCTTTTTCGCCGAGCAGTGTTTGAAGGCTGTTTGTGAGTAGGAACAGAAAACAGTTGTTATGTCTGACTTTAGGTAATGTCGGTTTTGTGTGAGCCGACAGTATTTCTGTATCGTTAAAGCACAGAGACGAACGAGGTTCAGATCAGTGAATGCAGTAGAGGCACAGCTCCGATTGTCTGAAGGGGCTTTCGGATGGCCGGAACCTTTAGAGAGGAAAACAAAAAAAACAGTCCCGTCTTGTGTCCACAGCAGCTGTGGCCAATTGTGATTTGTTGAACTAATTTACAGATTTTTAATTTAAAAAATAAGTAAATAATTTATTTATTTTTTTTTTTTTTACATCATGAGGGATGCCTTTTTATGAGCTATGTTTACAGTGATTAGTTCAAACAACACAAGTGTTTGTTGAACATATAAACACAGAGCTGGATTCTGCTGTAAACAGTAGCTCTTATCGTTCGCCTTTTTAAAAAAAACTTAAGATGCAGAGAGTGATGCACTAAAGGGCCTGACTGAAAGAGAAGCTCTGGATTTACTGAGCTGATACGTGATAAAGGAAGTACAGCGTCATTTGATCGCCACTGCCACCTGGCTATTATGTTACTTTAGCGTTCTTATTTGCGCTGCAGATGAACCTGGCGAGAAAACCCTGTGAAGCTTTGTTGTCCTTCTGGAGCTACCCAATCCAGAAGGTCCCTTTTTTAAATGTGACTGTGTTGGGTCCTAAAAGTGATCCATGTGTTGGACAATCAAACCAAGCTTCACTTCTAAATACATGCTGTTATCTGCTTTCAGTGCTTTTTAGCACTTGAGTATTGTGTAGTGTGGTGATAACGTGTTTGTGAACAGGTGAGCGAAGTTCATCTGGCCTGTTGGAGTGGGAATCCATCAATGACGCCATGGAGGCCCTAGCTTTGATGAACCACTTTCAGATGAAAAACCCCAGTACGTTTTTTTTTTTTTTCGTCACATTAACTGAGCATCACAGTTCTACACTCGATTGCTTATTTGAATCCTTTTAATGTTTGTTACTTCTATGCTTAAAATGTTCTTTTTTCATATCTTGCAGGTGGGCCTTACCCCTACACGCTCAAGCTGTGTTTCTCAACCACACACCATGCCAACTAAACCCTCGAGCTGTTTATGTTCTGTGACTTTGCATTCAGTATTGCATTTTTCTTGTCACGTTCAGTTATAACAGTACTGACTAAAACTAGGATTAATGTGCTTTAGAAGATGTTACTTAAATTATGTTTTTTTTTTTATTAATTTGACTTTGACATGTTTTTCAATCAGTTGTTAATTTTGTATGTTCACAACATGAGATTTGAGCACCCTCTCACCCCAGTATTTGGTTTTTAAATAAAGTTAACAGTAACCTTAACACGAGTACTGATTTGTCCTCTGTTCACATCATCGCACGTGCAGCGTCGTGATTTTCCCTGGTGACCAAGCAAACATCCAGTGATTTTTATTTTATTTTTTTTTATTTTTATTTTTTTTTAACAGGACTTAAGGCTGATTCATACTCGGCGCAAACGCGCAACTGTTCTGGCTCGAGAACCATTAATGACGTCATCGAAAGCGCCAGCCCCTTCACAGTTCCTTCAGCTCATAAGCGCAGTTTGTGCCGAGAATGCGTCACATTTGCAGTTCTCTCCAAACCAGCGAGCGTCACTGTTGAGGAAACAAGCTGAAAAGCATAGGAAGAAAGCACACACAATGCCACCTGTGGTGTCACGTCAGCAGAGGCTGGCACATCTGATGAGGAATGAATTTACTCTGGGTGTAGAACTGTATATGTATCTCAGAGCTAAGCGGCTGCGGCAAAAACAGAAGAGAAGGTGGAATGTTTGTCCTTTGCAACAAGACAAACTTTGTCAAACGTTGTCCCAGTGTAACTTCATAGACGTGTCGTACAGATGTTTGTAGAGGCGCATCCTCTCGGTCACCGCGGTCTCTGCAGTGTTCATGTTTTCTTTTTCTTGGTCAGCTGTTTCCAGTTGAGCGCGCGTGAAGTCAGAAAAAAAGTTGTGTGCGCGCCCTTGCGCCGCGCGAGGATTTTCTAGCTTGCGACGGGGGGCGTGGCGGAATTTTGGGACACGTGACCGTTTGCGCCATTTGCGACCTGCTAGTATGAGCGAGGTCGCGCCGAGTAAGAATCAGCCTTAACAGTCAGTAGCGAATCAGTGCTGCAAACAAAATGGTAAGAATGTCTTTTGTGTATTTAAGAGAAATGTAAAGAATTGCACAAGGTCTGTAAGTGGTGTTGTCGTTTCCTTCCGATAAGCAATTCTGTATGCTACTTTCAATAAATTGAACTGCCCACTTTGAACCATTTTTACCAGCCTATTTAAGTATATTTGGTTGTAATATAAAATCGGGTAAATTATGTCACGCGTGAGCTGCTTGTCGTGATCTTTCATCACCATGTGAAATCAGGTTTATTTGCATCACAGTATCAGCTGGTGAGGGTCACGGCACCACCTGAAAGCTCAGGTTGGCTTTCCTATTGAAAATGAGGTAAAAGTTTGTTTTGCTGTTGCTATAGAATACTGTGCATCAGCCTTGAGTCACCACGGATTTCTTTATGCATTTCTTTATACTTTAATATCAACATAAATGAGCAAAATAATAAATTGACGCAATCCTTAAAACCACCTAGGAATCAATCAACTATGATGTCAGAATTCAATACAGTTGACCAAAAAAACATAGAACATCCATCAACATCCTGTCTTGACACAATGCCATCTGACTTCTTTAAAACTATTGTAAGCTCTGTCCAAACAGATTTGCAGCAAATAATAAACTGCTCACTTCAATCAGGCACGTTTCCTAAACCCTTAAAAGTAGCTGCCATCAAGCCACTCCTAAAAAAGACAACATTGGATGCTTCCATTTTAACCAACTACAGACCCATCTCTAATCTTCCTTTTATAGCCAAGATTGTTGAGAAAGTGGTTTTTAATCAACTCAGTAACTTCTTGAACTCCAGTGGACTCCTTGACAAATTTCAGTCAGGCTTCCGACCTCACCACAGTACAGAAACGGCTCTTATTAAAGTGTTAAATGACATAAGGTTGAACACTGACTCAGGTAAGGTGTCAGTTCTGGTATTGTTGGATCTCAGTGCTGCATTTGACACTGGATCACAGTATACTGCTGAACAGGTTGGAAACCTGGGCAGGACTCAGCGGGACAGTCCTAGAATGGTTCAGGTCCTACTTGGAGGAGCGGAGTTATTTTGTGACCATTGGAAGTAATCAGGGCCGTAACCAGGATTTTTCAAATACCGAGGTCAAATATTGCGATAAATCTTATTTGACAAAAAAAACATCCTAATATGTTGACTTTTTAAAATACAGTTTGGAAATGTGAATAAACAGAGGTAAATCACAAGCCCATCAAGGAGGTGAATATGTAGGTGAACAAGTTTATTATAACAATGTGATCACAAAAGTAGAGTATTTGAGTGAGTGAGTGAGTGAGTGAGTGAGTGAGTGAGTGAGTGAGTGAGACTCAGTTCTTCCCCTTTCTTCCTCTACTGACTCTCTCTCTTCAACTCCCTCATTCTCATCCTCTCCTGTGTCATCTGTTTTAAAATATCATCATCAGCATCACCATTAATATTATTGTTATTATTAATATTACATTATTATTATTATTACTATTGTCACCATCATCACCATGCATGTGCATGACCCACTAAAAGGTCAAATGAATGAGTTGGGCTATTGGTCTAACCGATGTGCAAAATTTTAGACACCATTTGCAATAAAATCCAAATGGTTCATGAAAAATGCAATCATTTTACCTAAGTAACTGGTTGAATCCACCCACTAAATTAACATCGTAGAATGTGCCAAACAGACCACAAGATGTTGGCTGTATTTTAGATGAATAGTCTCAATTCAATCCATTCACTCAACACAGAGAAGACATAGGTATCATGCTGGGCCTGACAACTAGCTAAATGCTGGTAAAACTTGGCTTCATAATGCACCATGAGCAGCACAACTAACCTCAAGATTGTGTCATATGAGAGAGTACACGGGGTATTTCATTCTGTTATTTTGCACCGTGTGCATCATCAACTGTTTTAAGTAAAAGAAAAATATAAGTTTCTGACCCAGTTTCTATTAGTCTGCTTTATTTACATGTAGGAAGCCATATAGCACTGAACAAAACTGTAGCTAGTGAGGCTGAATGACCATTAGCCACAGTTGGCACAAAACTGTCAAGCCCTGATTAAAAAAAAAAAAAGTTAGCTTAACAGCCCAAGCCGTGTCCCAACAATTCCATTACAGGTCGCTACTTTTTTTTTTTGGAAAATCGAATTGAGAGAGAGATTTGTGTGCAGTGTGTTTGTGCCGACTGGAAAACGAAATCCTAACCAAGGGGCTTTGTGACTGTTGCTTGAAATGCTGAGGACAACGATAGCATCCTCCTATTCCTAGCCGCGCTTTGAACGCATATGAACATTATGAACTGTCACTCATTCTCACTGGCGATTGGCGAAATGAACTCACCTCCTTCTTCTCTCTTTCTTTTCCCCTGGCCAGTTGGCTTTCCAAAGCTGAGTTTAGTTTGTTCAGTAGATTTCCTCATCTTGCTTCCATTTCGCAGCTGACTTTCGCGTCGAAGCTGTGTAATATGATAAACATGTTTCCAATGTCGGGTGGCGTAAAAAAAAAAAAAAAAAAGAAAAAAAAGTCGGGTGGCGTTTTTCCGCTCAGTTTTAAAATATAACGTGATGATAAAGGGATTATGTGGACTTTATTTTCAGAAAAACAAATGAGAATGCATGCTGATCTTTCCACCAATCAAAGTCAGAACGATTTTCATCTTATATTAATTTGACATTTCTCTGAATAAAAAAAATAAAAAAAACACCGGGGAAAATACCGAGGTCATGACCTGTGTGTCCTCAATGCTCGTTACGGCACTGGAAGTAATCAATCTGATCGAGTGGCTATGACGTGGAGTTCCTCAGGGGTCAGTTCTTGGACCTCTTCTGTTCACTCTATACATGCTGCCTCTGGGTCAAATTCTGAAGAACTCTTAAGTCAACTACCACAGCTATGCAGATGACACACAGATATATCTCGCACTGTCTCCGGATGACTGCAGTCCTATAGAGTCATTGTGCGACTGCTTAGAGGAAGTCAAAAAATGGATGAACCAAAATTTCCTTCAGTTAAATCAAGAAAAAACTGAGGTGATTGTGTTTGGCAACAAAGAGAAGAGGTTTGCTGTCAGTAAACATCTTGAGTCACTGTCTCTAGAAACTAAAGACCAAGTCCGGAACCTCGGCGTGCTGATATACTCAGACCTGACCTTCAACTATCATATCAAATCAGTCACCAAATCAGCCTTTTATCAACTTAAGAACATATCCAGAATTAAGGGTTTCATGTCCCAAGCAGATCAGGAGAAGCTGATTCATGCTTTCATCTCCAACAGACTTGACTACTGTAACGGTCTTCTGACTGGACTCCCCCAAAAGAGTCTCAAACAGCTGCAGCTCATTCAGAACGCTGCAGCCCGAGTTTTAACCAGAACAAAGAGATCAGATCACCCCAGTTCTCAAGTCTTTACATTGGCTCCCGGTCAGATACAGAATAGATTTTAAAATTCTGCTACTCGTCTACAAATCACGGAATGGTTTAGGTCCAGAATACATGAATGACATGCTGGCAGAGTATAAACTCAGTAGAGCTCTGAGATCTGCTGACTCAGGTCAGATAGTGGAGCCCAGAGTTCAAACTGGACACGGTGAAGCAGCTTTTAGCTGTTATGCTGCACACAACTGGAACAAACTACCAGCAGAACTGAAATCAGCCCCAACTGTAAGCACTTTTAAATCCAGGTTAAAAACATTTCTCTTTCGGTGTGCTTATGGTTGAGTTTATATCTTTCTTTTTCCCCTCTTCTTTGATTGCTTTTAACTGTGTTTTTATTTCTTATTCTATTTTTTTTTCCTCTTTAAATTGCTGCTTTATGCTGTTCTTTTAAATGCCTTGTCTTTATGTAAAGCACATTGAGTTGCCTGTGGTATGAAATGTGCTATATAAATAAAGATGCCTTGCCTTGCCTATAATGTAAATTGCCAGGGAATATTTGCTATGATTTATTTAAATGTACAAATGTGGATTCATCCCTCCATCAGACCTGTTGCCCTCAATTTTCAGGCCACTTCTTGTGTCAGTTGGCATAGCTCAGCCTTTTCTCCCTGTTTCCCTTCCTTAAGAATGGCTTCTTCACAGCCACCCTTCCATGGAGACCATTTCTGATGAGGCTTGTGCCAACAGTAGATGGATCAGCTGAAGGTCCAGATGCATCTCTCAGGTCTTAAACAACGTTTGTACATATCTGACCGCTGTCGTTATTCTTCAACACAGCCTGAATCCTAAATTTAATTGTAATTTACAAGTTTTAAGTCAATAGCACTTTGGGAATCACCTTGTTGGTACAAACATAGTTGTTACATATATACAAACATAATGTATTTTCAACTAGTATTTGGTATACTTTGGTATTTTTTTATAGATGCAAACAAATGATATGTGTTTGCACATGATGGTAATAAAGTGCCTAAAGAAAACTACTTTAAAGTGGGTTCATTAGCTCAAGGTGCTTTCACATGTGCAGTCGATTGCTCCCATTATGTTTGCCAGTCCAGCTGTGGCATCCAAGTCCCTCTTCATTTGTACTTCTTCCAAAGCGGTGGATGCCAATTTCACGTGGCTGATAAACTCACAACACTTTTCATGACCGAGGGGAGCGCACAACTCGCAGAGGACTGGGACGCAACCCATCCAGTGGCGGCTCCTGACATTTTTTTTAGGTAGTGCAATTTCCAGTCTGTGAAAGCTGCATCAGAGTGGGCTGTGCGAAGCTGAACCGATTGCACTGATGCAAACCTGTTGTGCTCCCACGCAGGAAATAAAATGTCCAATCATCCAGAAACTCCTTGTCTTCCTTAAATAAACACAACGCAGAGTCGAGGGGTTATTTGGTCTTCCAAATAACCAAAGTGACTGCAATTTCCCCCGTTATGTCCATAAGTACCATAAAAGTCCAAAGGACTGAGGTATATTTGTCTAGGTAGCATAATTTATTGTAATAATTTTAAATAATTTTTTGTTATTTTTTGCATAATTTGCCAATCAGTTAATATTACACCTTAACCATTATTTATTTATTTTCCTCATATTGTTCCAGGATTCTATGAAATAAGTAAACACATAAGCTCTTAATGATAAGATTCATTCAATTTTCATTCTAAAGAATGTAATTAAAATGACAGCATATAAATCCAAGTCAAGTGTTTATTGAAGTTTTGGAAAATATGACTTAGAAAAGTATAACCAGTTGTCAAACATGGTTAAGTGCAGCTTACTTATGTGAGATTTCTCTCTTTTTTAAATATAATACTGCACCATTAACAATGAATGTGTCATTATACATTCTGCTATCATTGTCAACATTATATAAAAGATTTAAATCATTACAAGTCAATGATTGAGCACAAAAGGGTAAGTTATACTACCTGGAAAAATAGCAGGGTTGGTGGAGCCCTGGGTTTCATCTTTGCCTCGGAAGGCGAGCCCGAAAATCCTGCAAAATTCTTCCAAACTTCCTTCTCCGCATCAGTACGACGACTAAAGGGAACTTCTGTCTGAAACACTAACGTATTGTTTCACTCGACACTCGCCATCTTCTTCATAGAATGTTTTTTTTTTTTTTTCTTTATTGAAAACCACAATGTTACAACAACAAGTAGAATGTTCATGGTCCCGCGCAACAGACATATGATGACGAAAGCACGTTGTGCGTCGTTTGTGCGAGCACATAAACCCTCATAGAAAATGCATTGGGAGCAGGATTTTTGAAAAAAACCGAGGTCCCATTCATGTCAATGGGAGCTTCCTGGTGCAAATTCGACCCTGACAGAAATCGCACAAAATGGGCGTAGCAACACCAGGCGCGACCTTAATCTGATTGGACAATGACATATACAACCAGTTTGCCTACAGCAGATCAGTCCCACTTTAGCAACTAGATTAAAAAAAAAAAAAAAAACTCTGTGTTTGGTAGTGCGTCGCACAAATCGCCCCTATGGAGGAGCCGCCACTGAACCCATCTCTCCCAATCTCCCCCTCAAAGGTTGCTGTGGCTCGAGCAAGCTGCACAGTCTTTGGAGAGCTAAATCACCATGTCAGACATCCCTCTGACTCCTAACCCAACGATATTTACACACCGCTCTCGGAACACAACGCGCGCTCTCTTCCAACTGATGACGCGCGAAGTCAGCCGCTGGTTACGCTTCCCATTCACCTTGTTATTTACAGTCAAATTAGCCTTCAATTAGTGCATCATGTAAGTCAAACACAATAATGTCAGCATCATTATGGGGTACAATGCATATATTTATTTACCATTGCATCAAAGTCATTAAATATACAATCCATTAGTCAAGCAAACCGGATTCCAATAACAGCGGACTATTTTACCCGACTCCTACGACAGCTCTGGATCGCTCGTAAATTCTCTTCGTACCTGAAAGAAAAGTCAAAATATGATAAAATTGGTCAATGTGCAACTTCTCTTAAATGACTCGTACGCATCACTTAACAACAAATCTGTTCGTAGCAGCGCTTCTTCAGTGAGGCCCACTTTTCCCCGGCCTGCACTCTGGACACCTTTAAAAAGCACTTCCACACTTTTTGCTTCAACCACACTTTCTGTTGAGCCTTTTTCATTCATTGGAACTGTTTCAAACCACCTGTTTCATTTACTCTGCGTCTTAATTGGATATTTTATTGCTTTTACTAAACTGTATTTGCTTAGAAGCTTGGTCGATTAGCTTTGAAGCTATGTTTCCATCCACAGTCAGTCTGATATCATCATACATTCAAAGTGCAGTTACCCAAATGTTTGCTCCATGTGCTCCCATCCAAACAGCTGCAGGTAAAACTCCACACTGACAAACAGGATGTGGATGATTCCAATCACCTTTATGCTTCAGGGATCCAGATTGGACCAACAGCAGCTTCACTGGCAGCTACAAAACCACCTTAAAGGGGGACTGGAGTTTGACTTTCTTACTTATAGTCAAATCATTCATGGATCCAGAGTGTCTTTAGTTTTATGCAATTCATGATTCAAATATCCTGGGATCGCTTATTATGCTGGATTTCTGTTCATTCAAAACCATCTTCCTCCAATCGGAGATGCTAAATAGACGGTACTCATAAAGCACTTTTCCAGTGTAGCTGACAGCTCGGAGCACTTTCGCACTACATGCCACATTTACCTATTCGCTCACACGGCCCGTACAGGCTACACATATTCATACATTCACACATCAGTAGGCAGCTTCATGAATATTCAAATGGTCGTCTTAATCCAGTTAGCTTTTCTGTTCTACTGGGGCAATCTCCCCCCGTTAGTTACCTGTAGTGTGAGGACCAATCCATGTCCCAACAGTTAAGTGTCAGGTCTCACAGAAAGTCTTTGTTCATGCTCATCGTGCTGCTGACCCTGGTGGACATGGTGAGTTCACAGTCATTTACTGTGATAGTGAGCAGGTTTTATGTTTACATTTACTTTTTTACTTAATTTACCTCTTTCTCACCTCCTGTGAGTCGTTGGCCTGCCTGACCAAACGTCTTTTGGTGACCACATCCGACGCCTGAATGCTTGTGAATGGATCTGGAAGGAACGTCAACATTGCATTGGAGGTGCTCGCTACGTCATATCTGACAACCCTTTCTCTGTAACACTCACTTAAATAACACGCACAGTGGTCAAGTAAGCCAATGACACACGTGGCCTTCGTGACCCTACGTCTGTCAAACTTATTTCCGCTGGATCTGCTGAACTGCCTGAGGCACTTGTCTGCTTTCATCCTAATACATTTCACTTTTTCCTTGTGTATTTCATATGACAGACAGCTGGCTCTAAGATAATACAAAAACATCAACCGAGCACCGCTCTTAGTAACACAGCTTCAAAGAATTGTGGAACAATTGACACAAGATGTGGTCCACAGAGGAAGGACTGAAGCTCCTTTCCTTAGCATTTAGTTTATCATGGCAGCCAGCTCAAAAGTTACAAGTCATTTTATTCAGTTAGGAACCCGCTTAAGGAGAGAAACATATCAATTTTACATCAATGTGGAATCAGAACTAAGTCAAATTGTAATTCTATCATCTGTTATTTTATTCTCTTTAAAAGTCGCAGCGTATTTGAATTACTGACAAAAGTCCAAAAAGCGGTCATATACAGTGTAACTGTGCTAATAATGATAAATAAATTAGAAGAAAATAAAATATTTCATGAATTGAATCTGAACCTGTTGCTGACCTGTATGTTTGGTGTGTTCTGCCCAAAACGTGCACAGAAAGGTGCACGTTGCAACATTCAAACTAGCTGCTGAGGCAAATCGGCGCTCAAAAAGTCGCCCTTGTATCGGCAGGTGTTAATTTAGTGTGTACCCTGTATAAAAGAGGAAATTCTTTTCATCTACTGTTCAATAAAAAGTAAACAGATTACTTTTTTTTTTAAAAGTTTCTGACTGACTGCCATCCTGTTTTTCCTCCACAATATGTGTGCCCGGCCCGGAGTGTCTTTAGCGCTCAGATCCCGGCCGGCAGAAATTGCTGCTCGTTGATTGGATGTTTTTTTTTATAATAAACTTGCTTATTCTTTTTTGCTAAATTTTCTATTCGTAAATAGAAATTCGCTAATAAAACGCCATATTTTCCCCATTTTATTAAAGATATAGAACTATCTATTTTAAATCAATAACAGACTCTACTAATGAAAAGGCTCTAAGGACAATTTCTATATGTACATCTTTGCATGTTTTCATCTAACACCCCTGGTTGTTTGTTTGTTTACATAACTGTCATGTTATATTGTATACTTCATTCGTTTGTTTGTTATATACTTATTTCTGTTTAAATAAAGTATAACAATTTAAAAAAAACTCGCACTTGAAGGTGGGAAATTTAGTCGGATTTAGTTTTACACATGCACAAAATATTCCCACAGACACAAATATGTTTTACACATACATAAACTATTTTTAAAACTCCAAAACTTTGTTACTTATGCACAATTTTTTTTTCACATAGTCACAAAATAATTTTTGACAGTGACAATGAAGACAGTGTCTTTTAGGACATAAGTCATTTTCTGAGGTTGTCAGTGTTAAGATTTGTCTTATTTCGGAGGGTGATGGAGGGACCGTTTGATCATGTGACAGAAAGTGGGCCTCCTGTCCAGGACCAGTTTATGTAAGGAGGTCAAAGGAGAGGATGGGGATAGACATCAGTCTCTGCAGCAAGGGAATCAATCCAATCCTGAGACTTTTACACCTTTGCCCTTCCACCGTACTTATTTTTGAATGCAGTAAAAGTGCATTGTAAAAAAATCATGATTTCGGCATTGGAATACATGACATAATCATGTACCATGATGAAAAGGTGTTGAGTCTCCTGGACTAACATCAGAGAAGATCAGAGGTCAGAGACGTGCAGAAACATTACAAAGCCCTCAAGCTTTCAGTTTCAACACCTCATAGTCAGAAGGAAAGCTCAGACTGCAGTCAAAGACAACACTGGAAAGTATCCCGATGAAGAAAAAAAAAAACAGCTGGATTTCATGTTGAGAGAATTCCATGTGAGAGAAAGTTTCCAAATACTGTATAAGCAGAGCAAAAGATGCCTCGGAGGAGACGGACTATTGAAATCACATCAAGCAGAGAGAAATGCAGGATGGAGGACAAAAAACAGACCATTATTCTGTTAGAGGGCGTGCTGTTGAGGCTGTTCAGCAGAGTAGATGAAGGCCAGTGGCGCGGTCCAGTGGTGGAAATGTGACTTGCAGCAGCTGTGTCGACGTGGAGAAACCAGGAGCAGCTTTGATGCAGTTGTGTAAGATGTTTTAGTTTGGACCAGTCTGCATTTTTTGATGGATCGAATTCATTCTTACCTTTTGAAATGTGATGAAGTTTAGAAGTTGGCTGCAATCCCTCTGAACCAACCAGCAGCATCGGACTTGAAAAAAACACTATTTGTCAAAGACTTTTGTTCTATCAGCACAGCAGCTGCATGCGCTTATCAACTTCAAAGGTGAAGTCATAGTTCTGTTTTTTCCCAACAGGAACCAGATATCACAACAAAGAGGAATTTTGAGTATATTAACGTGAATTTTCTGTAAAAGATTAGTTTAAATGTTGAAAATATATCTCCTCCTGTGTCCTGGATGTGGGGTGGAAATCAAAGTTTTAATCTCTGGCATCACAGCCCTCGGGGCTCTCCAGGGCAGTTTCAGGCCCAAAAATGTGCATAACAAAAGGTTGGTATCCCTAAAAATGAGTCAGAAACACATAGTTTTAAGATTCAGACCCTTCTATTGTTGCTTCAAAGCTGCAATAATCATGAAAAAGAAGTTGGAAGCTATGCAGTTGGAGTCAAAACATAAAACACTTTCTTTTTTTAAATTTATGCCAGGCTCACGCACCACCCAAACACTGACTCGCTGCAAAATCCGGCCTCGGAGGTCTTCTCCCTTCTCGTTTGTTGCTTTTCAGGGCGTGTTCATCTCAGTGGTAAGTGAAATAACTTTCCAAAAGCTGACCACAGAATCGTTCAGCTCGGAACTGACCACCGTGTCGAACCCTGTAAGCCGTTTCCACTGTTTTAAGATGACACCTCAAGATATTACAGTCAAACCTGGATGAACTAAAAAAATCACAGCAATTGTTGCACAGTATTTAAAAGTTAAGTCCAGAGAAGGAGAACTCAGAGTTTGGAGAGAAGCAGCCACAGCTGAAAAAGTCGAATGAGATGAAACCTGAACTTTCAACTGCTGGACATCCCCTGCTTCATTGAACTGATAAAGGAGATTCCTGTAAGCTTTTAAAGATGGCTTGTGTTTGAGACTTTGAAATAGGAGGAAGAAAATCATTTCTAAAGTCCCTTCTTGAATGAAAGTCCGCATAAGCTTTAAGGGAGTAGCCAGAGTGTGCGAAGAACTTTTCTTGCCAGACTTTCTAACGTATGATATGAACACTGATCCTGTTTGTGTCTTTCAGACTTTACCTGATATGTCACAGCACCTCATGTCTTTGGTGCTCACTCAGAGACCAACAAATCATGTCTTTACGTAATCAAAGCAGCATTCGGTATGTTTTTTTTCAAATGAAGGCTTCCTGAGAGGTAATTTTGCCCTCCGATAAGGGCTGCATGGCATTTTAGATGGTTGCTATCTCCACCGTGACCACTAGACGTCAGTAGCTGCTACACATCGTTACTTTACCAAAACCTGGAGTTTTTTTAATTCATGAAATGTACAGATGCCATTGGACATTCAGTCAAGCTTTTGGCTTAAAGGTAGGGTAGGAGATCCTGGATTTTGAGTCCAGCGAAGCTGCATATTGAAAATACATTGGTCAAAAGTCCCAACCCTTTTCTTCACTTTTCCCCCGAAGCCACGCCTCTAGAGTACATGAACGCGCACGAGCACGAAGGTGCACGAGCGCTGTTCTGACAGCAAGCATCGATCGCTGCCGTATTTAGTATTTAGTATTTAGTATATGCTAACTACACATTTAATAATGCTAGGTGCTAGCCAAGCTGGCTCTAGTTTAGCTTCCTGCCAAGCTTCTGGGCGCGAGTAATTCGTTCACGGAGCAGGGTACGCGCACAGGGGGAAGGAGGAGCAGATTGCAGTTTGATAGACGGCATCAGTGTCCAATCATTGTGAACGGTCCGTTCAGTATGATTGGATAGTGTTTTTCCTAGATTGTACGTTCTAGAGGCCACTAAAACTTTTCATATTAATGTCAAAACTTTTAATTAATTGGTTGCAATGGGGGTGTGAAGAGTATTTCAAGCAATATGTAAAAAAATGTTCCAGAAAAAGATTCCCTACCCAACCTTTAATAACAAATAACAGATCAACAGTTTGGAACAGGAATTTGGACTCTGATAGCTGATAAAAGAGACAAACTTTGTTCGGATAATTTTAAGTTGAATGAATCATTTATGCGTCCAGGCCCTAACGGCTCGTAGCCTTGTAGGTGGTATGTAAATCATAAGTTTGCTGGTTCAATTCCCAACTTCAGGTTCACATGTCTGAGTATCTGTCGGCAAGATACTAAAAAAATAACCTACCCAGCCACAGGATGTGTGTCTCACTTGTTCTGTAAGTTGCTTTGGATAGAAGCGTCTTATAGATGGATATAATGTAAAGATGTAGGCCAAAGAAGATCGGTTTCAGTCCGTCATTTTAATCCTGATAGTTTAAGTCTTAAAAAAGTTACAAATGAAGTAAGATCTTCCAGTTTTGTGTAAATAAGTGACATAAATTCTGTTCAAACTTTGATATCAACACAAACTCTCAACACTTTGTAGATTACAGTATTTCATGTTCACCTAAGCTCATTAAATTAATGCTCCTATGTCGCAGAAGCCTTGAGTGATAAGACAAGGTGGCAAAATGAATTTGAGGTGTTCATAACTGAGCCTCAGTGTTTGGATTTTACTGCAATGTCAAATTTGTTTGGTGAGAACTCGTCTGTCTTCTGCCCGATTGTTCAAGTCTAAAACCAAATGGGTGCCAGAACCTTTGAAGAACGTCTTCTTTTCGGTGAACACACACAGCTTCAAATGCTCTACACACACATGCGCACACACAGCTGTTCTTATTGCCTTTTTATTTTCTACAGGGATGTACAGCAAAAAGACTAACACTGTTGTCGCTAATATCCAAAAATGTCCTGAAAATCAATTCTAGCACACTTGTTGACAGGTATTAAAAACACACACACTTCCCGCCTCAGCCCACTCCGCCTCTCACTCATGTTTCCAGAGCAACAGGACTACCCATCAATTGAAAAAAGAAAAAAAAAGAAACAAAAACAAAGTACAATGTGGTACCTTTTGCATTGGCACAGAACAGCAGCAGCAGATGTGGGTCAGAGAGCATTTTTCCTAATTATTTTTGTGTTTCAAGCTGCTCTGAGTTCCAGATGTCAGGATGACGTTTTAGACCCCCCCCCCCCAAAAAAAATGACCAATTTTTCTTTCCTTTGACTTTACTTTTTGCTTGTCCACCTTTCAGACCTTCGCTCTGACAATTCTGCAAATATTTTCAGTTCATTTCAGCCGGCAGGTTTGAGAACGTGATAAAGTCGCCCTCTGCTGGGGGCATTCTCTTTTACAGGAGCCTAAAAGGGACATTCTCTGGGCTGCCGAGACCTTTCACTTGAGGGATCGGTTTGCAGTTGTTCTCGTCTTTTTTTCAAACATATCATTAATGCCCATATGTAGATAACCGAGGGTCACTGATGGCTTCCATCACTTCTCTCTCTCTCATGAGATTAGATGAACTCCGAAACAGACCAAATCCACAGTCCTCACCTCAACTGACGCAGAGGAAACAAAACAAAAAGGATGATTTATGTAACTCTAAGTAGGAACATCTATTCAAGCAGAAAATGGAAAACCAGATTAGGTAAAAGTAATCGATTTAGTCCCAAAAACACCCTATCTGCAGTTTTTTTTACCCCACATTTGGCCTTGAATAACTGCATTGTGGCTAAACTAACTAAATAAATAAGTAATATTTGCACCAGACAACTCCAACATCCCAATTTCCTTTGGGCCATGCTTGTCCTCACACACATGCCAGAACCAAATGTGACCAAAACTGGCCTACAGCACTTGTCAGTGGAATAACTGAGCCATACGTACCCAAAGTAGCCCAGATAGGGCCTAAATGTGTCAGCTTGACGCAATCATTGTACACTTCTGCATTTTTTATTTATCTTTTGCTCCCTTCCACGATGCCGTTTACTCACGGTAAGTGTGGCTTTTCTAAAGTTTTACGAGCTGCTGTGTAATTCAAAGATTTAAATATTTTGCACGTAGGTCAAAGAATCTGCGGCTGCCAGTCAGCAGCATTTTCCCACCTGACTGAAGAAAAAACTGCATTCGGTTTGAACTTAACACAGTCCCTGATTAACTTCAGCCGGTCAAACTCCAACAAACACCTTTTCATCCACTTTCAGTGATGAAAACATCTCTCTGCAATGTGTGTGTGCATCTCCCTTTCAGACCTGATGCCACATTCTGCAACATTTGTTCTCCAAACAATGATAACTTGGAAAAATCATTGATGATCATAAGGGAAAAAAATAAAAAATTTCCAATAAAAATAGCAGGTTTAACCAGTTTTAGAATGCTTTAAAGGCCCCTTTAGTTCATATAATGGGTTAAATATCCCTTTCTTAGCTGTGCAGCGGTGTAGAAAATTCTCGTTAAAGCAGGAAACTTGGTCAGAAAACGTTTTGCTTTTATAACACAAGATTTTTTTCAGCTCTTCATTCTATTCGAATTAAAACTAATTTACAACTAATGTCACAGATCCTGAACATCTGGTTCTCTGCAGATGAAAACAAAGGTAAAAAAAATAAGGAGATATTCCTGCAAGCAGCGTGGGCCCAGGTTTGCATCCAGCCGTTTGATCCCACCGTCCTTCTGTCATCCCGGACCGGCCTCTGTCTGAGCAGGACGGTGAGACCAAACCGCCTGTAAAGAACAGAAAAATAACCCTTAAAACCAAAGAAGCAGAGGCATCCTGCCTCACAAAGAACTGTGCTCACTGCTGTCAGAAAACCTCTCACTCTTACTCTTTGGAGAAATTTCTACAGAAGAATAAGAATCATACAAATTGACTGTTTTCATGCCGATTATCTGAAAGCCAAACATTTCTAAAAAACTGGAAAAATATCTACAGTATATTCATCTAGTTTAGATGCAAAAACACCCCCTTTTTTTTTTTCTTTTTTTTGCTTGTGTAAATGTAGAAGTGGGACTAAACGGATGAATTTAACAGAACCGGGGGGGGGGGGGGCTGCTCGTGGCACTGCAGTTCACACACGAGGAGCCAGAAGAAGAAATAAAAAGTGCAAAGAAAGAAAGCCATCAGATTGACAAGCCATTTAATCTTGAACGCGGTCTTGAAATCATACAAAAGGAGTGAAAAAGGTCAAAAAGGAGCCACAGATTTGTTTGAAGGGATTTCAGTTCAGATACACCAGAATAAATAAAATATTCCAACTTTGTTTTTTCCATGAATGAGAGGCTAAATACAAGATTAACTGACCTGTTGTGGAGGTGAATATTTTCATGTAGGGATGCAGAAGGAAGGAGGTGAGAAAAGAACAGAGAGAAGATATACATGGCTGTTGTATTGATCCACTGTATTAGTTTTATAAGGTGTTATTAAAGCACTACAGACTAAACGTGTGGGCTGCCGGCCGCACACTGGGCTTCATTGTCTCTAATATGCAGCTGTGCGCTACGTGTAATAAAATCATGTACACAAACGAAACCTCTCGCTCCCAACTATTACATCTGCATAGCAAAAGAAAAGAAAAGAAAAGAAATAAATAAAATGAACACAGAAAAAAAACAAATCAGAACTGAGCCTTCCAAACCACCTCCATCATAACTCAAACAGTGGCTACTGTTGTCTCTTCCTCTAAAAGATAATACAGAAGTAGTTTTGATGCAAGACTTATTGTTATTATTAGTACTTTTTTTTTGTTTGTTTGTTTGGGTTTTGTTTTTTAGAAAAAAATTCTGTTTCTTCATGAAGCGCACTTCCTACTTCCTCTTGGTCCGGTGGGGATGTCAGAGCGGCCGGTTAGTCGTCGTCTTCGTCGACAACGGGGTCCGTGTCCCAGCAGGTGATGTCAATCTCTGAACACACAAGTAAACACACCCACACGGTCAGTAATAAAACCTTTACAGGAACAAAGCAGGGTGATATTCGGTAGGAAGAGTGTGGGATGGGCTCGACTGGGCCTCTCAGTACTTTTCTGAAGGTTGACAGCTTCACACTGAGAGAGCTGTGTGTGCTGAGAAACGACCAGCTTGCTTATGTTTGCTTATATAAGTTAGATTCTACGGGAAATGAAGAAAGATCGCAAACATACAGACTTTTGAATCCATTCAGACCTGTTCAACGTTGAAAATTAAAGTTTGGTCCAGTGAGCACACTAATAATGAACAAATCAGCAGCTTGGGCGGGACCAATCCCAATATGCGCTAAGGGCTGCCATACAAAGTTTCTTACTCATTCTGGGTTTCGGAAGTGGAGATAGATACCAAAATGTCACAGTTCAGCTGTGCAATGACCAGTGTGGCGAGTATAATCACGATGACGAACACAAACTGTTCTTGTGTCTTCTGTTGTGCTTGAGTCTATGATAGATGGTGTAAATAAAACTCTTCACCACATTAAAATCAAACGATGAGAGTCTATCTCTCCAAACTGCCTATTCTTCTACCAAAGGATGGAGAAGGATGGAGAGTCGGGGACCTGCGGGTAAATGACGGACAGCCGGGGTGAAATCACCACACCGTGCTGAGGTAAAAGGTTTAAGGGGAAAACTCGAACCAGCAGATACGGGGCAAGAGCGTCGCGCCCAGCTCTCCGTGCACCCGCCGACGGCAAGTCTGTAAATCCCTTAGGACTGACCGCGGGGAGTGCGGCCCGGTCGATGGCGAGATTTAGGAAGAAGATCGCTTCTTCCCAATAGCAACCATTGCATGGCGAGGAAACAACAGAAGGCCCAAGCGGGGGTGTAGCCTTGTCGGTTCCTCTCCGAAATCCTGGTGTGTTGTCTTAGTTTATTTAAAATTATATTAAATCCACATATGTTGATATATAGGGGGAAACCTTTTCCCAAATAAATGAGTTAGAGTGGAGGAAATGTGACAATAAAAACGGATCGAGTCTTTAAAATCGAGTTTTGTCTGAAATCAGAAACAAAAACAATTTTTGGGGGGTTTGTTTTTTGTTTGTTGGCAAAAAAAAACCAGTTTGAGGCCAAAGCGCCACCACCTTCAATAAAAAACGATTGCAAAATATTTCAACCCTAAATTAAATGGAAAGATTTACAAAGACAGCACGTCAGAAGTTTAACTGAAACTTCGTTATTTGAAAAATGTCTTAATGCATTTCCACCTGCTGTGATGAGTAATAGTTAAAGAAAAATGGGCTTTACAGGAAATGACAACATGTTGCATTAATGGAATCTATTTTACCTGGCGGCTTGTTATAAAAGACCGGTGCTGGTTTAGCTGAGGACTCCACTGAGTGGCCAAATTCTTCCTCCTGTGATTGGCTGAAATAGCCCTCGCTGGCCTAAAAGCACCAACAGAAGGAGAAAGAAAACTATTTAAAGAACAAAAACACACAGGAAACATGTTGAATATCACCAGCAGCTTCAGGACATCCAACCTGAGTCCCTTCTTTCAGCAACGTCTCCCCATTGGTCATCAGCAGCTGTCCATCATCCACCTCTGGCCCCTCCCCAGAGGCGTGCTGCAGTGCATGCTGGTAACTGAGGGTCATCTGATCAGAGCCTGTCACATCCACCAGACTGGAGGGGTCGTCCTCAGCGCTGGTGCCCGGGCAGAACGTCCCGTCCATCATGTCGTCGAAGCTGAGGAGGGGCTGAGGCCGGCCGCTGCCGGCGGCGGTGCTGGGTGGGACATCACCATGAAGCACATTGGTGTCTCCCATCAGATCCACTAGATTGGAGGACTGGGAGGGGTTGGCAGCAGGGGCAGAGCTGCTGTCCCACAGGTCAACCAGGCTATCTGTCCCGGAGTCCCACGCAGAGAAGCCAGAGGAGTCGCGAGCCTGTGGGGCGACGCTCTGCACCGGCTTGATGGCTGTCGACTCCTGGACAGGCGCTTTCTGCTCCTGCTTTGGCACCGAATCTGAAGGAAACATACAAAAGAGTCATTTCAGAATAATCCCTTAAGATTGAATAATTCCTTCAGTCAGCATTTTACAAGTCATCATAAATTTCCCTGCAGGGGTGGTCAGTGGCGTAGCACAGAGGCTATAGTCCTCACTGCAGCTGGCCCCAGTTCGAGTCCCGCATCGGACGGCCCTTTGCTGCGTGTATTTCCCCCTCTCTCTGCCCCCTGCTTCGTGTCTCTCTTGAACTGTCCCGTCCATTAAAGGCATAAAAGCCCCAAAAAATATTTAAAAAAAAAAAGTTTCCCTGCAGCACTGATTTCACGACAAACAGCTCAAATAAAAACATTGACAATTTAGTGCTAGAAATTAGGTAGAGGCGGCATCCACTTCCATATGGGATGGACCATCACACTGTGGAAACATGTATCAGATCAATCGGTATTCCTGATCGTTGGAATAAATGGGCGGAATAACCAGGCTCTGTGATGGTATGGGGCCATATCAGAGATCTTGGCTAAGCTCATTTCCGCTTCTGTGATGGCAGCAATAATGCAGAAAAGTTCACTGGGATTTTGCAGCAACAAATGCTGCCTTGAAGACCACATCTTTTCCAGGGACGTCCATGCACGTTTCAACAAGACCATGTAAAACCACATTCTGCACACATTACAAAGGCATGGCTGAGGGAGAAGAGGGTACGGGCACTGGACTGGCCTGCCTGCAGTCCTCACCCGTCCGGTTCATGCTGTTAGCAATGAAATACAATTCTTACATTTTTCTTATTCAGGTCTGTATTCACAGACTGACGTTAACAAAATTTCAGACCGAATAATTAAGTGACAACAAAATGGCAGAATGGCGGGATTTTCACTCTCACCCCACTTGTCTCTATCGTCTTCCTCCTCCCTGCTGAAGTCCTCTTTAAAGGGCGTAGTGACTATTTTGGGAATGGGAGACACGGCGGCCATGTTGCGCTCTGTGCTCATGTCATGATCATGATCATCATCATCATCATCATCATCATCATCATCATCATCCCCTGGAGGGCAAAAAGAAGAAAAGAAACATCAAACGGTGCGGAAGGGGCCTCACCCTGTAAATCGCCCACTTAAATTATCATCATGGACCAGATGTGTTGAACTAACACAAAAACACTCAAATCTGCTGCTTTACGCTTACTTTAACTGAATTTTACATTGGAGCTGCGCTTGGTTTTATGTATGGATTCAAAGGATCTTGAGATGTGCTTCTAATGATGCAAACCTTTAGAGTCACTTCTCATGTTACTTCAACACATTAATAATGCACAACTATCACTTTTGCCATCACAAGACAAACGCACAAAATTACAGATAGTTTACATTGATCCAGACCTCTGAACCTTCATCCACATCTCAGGCGCAATAAAGAAATGCAAAGGTCTGCTCTTATTCCCATGAATGTTCCCACAGATCAAGAAACAGCAGAACCAATTAACACATTAATGAAGTGATTGTCAGAATCTCTAAGAAAAGATCACCAATATGTGTGCCTAAATGTTGGTGTTGAAACCTTTTGAGTCGTTCTCCACAGAATTAATCCCAAAACTTTTGATTTGCTGACCTTTCTTCCACTGAAATATCCCGATATGTTCCAGATGGCTTGGTCAAGGTTTTGGTGCAAACATTCATGGTGAGCAGTGGATGAAGTTTACAGGTGTTGGAAAATCCCTGAGTTCTACACAGCTGACACTTTTTTACATCTCGAAGGTGGATTCACTGCCATGAAATGCGAGTTTAGAGGATGAATCAAACTCTGACTGCTTCGCTAACT
This sequence comes from Odontesthes bonariensis, assembly GCF_027942865.1. Taxonomy (NCBI): domain Eukaryota; kingdom Metazoa; phylum Chordata; class Actinopteri; order Atheriniformes; family Atherinopsidae; genus Odontesthes; species Odontesthes bonariensis. The sequence continues at coordinate 22,188,510 of NC_134521.1, forward strand.
GAACATTACATTGCGCTGTGAAGTGCAGCCTCACAGACCAACTATAAGATGGAGAATTTTGCGTTTCTTCTGTTTTACACAAAGTTTACATCCATAAGATGTCAGATTATTTGACCATAAAGTCATAAATTCTTGCCATGACTGGTCAGAGAAAATGATGGAAGAAAAGTTAAGCAGTGTGTGGGCCACACATAGACTGCGATTCCTCATTTTCATATTGTGGAATTATTGATGGGAATTATCTTAGTTTTGTGCTGCAGTAAAAAGGGATCAGATTCAAAACATTGAGCATTCGGTAGTGACACATGTAGCGTATAGCACATTCTGCCACTTAACAGAAAAGGATGATAGGAGCCAAATCACAAGCTAATCGTGCCAGCTTTTGGCATGTTGCTAACCAAAGCAGTCGATTATCTATTAGGTTGCCAGCCTCTGCATGCTAACACCCAGCTGAGGGAGTGTCCCTGATTGTGTTAGCCACTAGCTTCGGCATGCTAATGTGTAGCTGAGGCAATAGATGATCCAGTAGGTAGCTGCATTAGTCATGGTCTATGGGTTGGTTTTTTGTGTGTGTTTTTATTTATATTTAGTGAAGCTATTCTTTCATTACTTTTTTTTTTACTCATGTTCAGCATTTAGCAAGTGTTCTGTATTCTAGTTACGTCCCTTTTTATTTTGTAGTTAAGTTTTGCTTTGTGCCTTAATTGTTTTTACACACCGGGCTTCATTTTCCGAACACTTTTCTCACTTTTCACTTTTCTCTCACACTCATTTCTGATTAGCTTCTTCATAATACATCGTCCTGGTTTTCCTTTGTTCTACAGTGTCTTTTGTACAGAAGTTTATGTTTACCCTTCACCCTCTGCCTCCTGGATCTTCCAAAGTGGAAACATGCCAATAATATGGAAAGTGTGGACTATTGGCTTTGATGGAGGTCTGCGCTCGGTTGATTTCTCCATAAATAAAAAGTGAGAATCAACAACACACACACACTGCTTCAGGTGCCAATGCTGTTTAAGGAGGGAGATCCTTAAACACAGATTCAGTGTGTCATGGCAAATATTTATGACTTATATCACCTAATCTGTTGAGGTGAGCATCTTATCAGACAAAACGACTGTGTATTCTAAACCCAGCATTCCTCTTTTTCATCATGACTGTGAATTTGTTGCTTTCTCTCATTTGGTGAAACTGGGATGTTTCATTAACAGATTGTTTGTTACACAGAAGAGGGATCCAAAACTTGTAAGAATCCAGCTGCCTTGACTGTTCAGAACACACCGGACAAAAGCAGTCAAGATAACTATAGGTTCAAATATCACGAAAGGTGGAAGTGACTAAATCGCTGTCTTCCTGAAAAGCTGACGCAAATCAAGGAGGGTTAATAGATAAGTTGAGACAATAACGACCATCCAGAATGTCACAAAACTCATCACATTCACTGATGTGCCATCAGTGCACAACAACAGACTGAGTGAGTCAGCTACAGCACATACACCACAAATGAAGATTCCACAATAAAAATAAGACTTTTCTTTCAGGATTTCATGCTCATTACAGCCTGGCGCCTCTGCTCAGAGTTGAACACGAGAAGCCACAGATGAAGAACATTCACATTGTAAAATGACAGATTCAGCAGGCTTGTGAACGGGTGGCTTCTCCAATTCACATGGCCGTCAAAATCTTCTGATGATCAAGTAATTTTATTTAGAGAACATGTCCAAGGACAAATTCAATAGAAACTGTCTCTGTTTTTTGCCACTCAGAATATTATCTGCCATTACAGCACCTATAAACATGCAATAACTGAAGACTGAAGATCATAGAAGTGGTTTCCTTGATTTTACCTGTTGACTACACCACAGTTGGCCATTTCCGAAAGAGTTGAATGTTTTTGAACAGTTGATTTATGACCTGATGATTCATGATCTTTAACAGAATCTCACCAAGCCAGAACATTTTTTTTTCAGGTTTGCAGTTGTGATAAAAACATGTTCATCTTGTATATTTTCAAAAGCCCAATGTATAATGTACTGCTTCTTGATTGTAGACTTTGGTTTTGAAGTATTCTCAAAGTTAGCTGGGTCAAACTACGGTTATGAAAAAGTAGTAGGCTATGGGACAGAATAAAAAATCATCAGGTTCTTACCAGGTTTTAAACTGAAGTAAGTCAACCTGAGATGAACAACAACTCATGACACATTACACTGTGTCGTGATTTATTGAACAAAAACTGAGACAAAACATAGATGCGGTGTGAAAAAAAATAAGTGAACCCTTACTGCTTCCACAGGAATTAAGAGGGTAAGTAGCAGCCAGCTGGTGGTGATCAATGCACTGATTGATCATCAGTAAGTGTGAGCACCTCTATTAAAGCAAAAGATTTGTCAGTTTGCTGGTCTGGAGCATTCAGGTGTGTGTTAACACAATGCCGAGGAGGAAAGACATCAGCAATGATCTTAGAGAAGCAATTGTTGCTGCCCATCAATCTGGGAAGGGTTATAAGGCCATTTTAAAACTATTTGGAGTCCATCATTCTACAGAGAGAAAGATTATTCACAAGTGGAAAACACATCAAGACAGCTGTCAATCTTCCCAGGGGTGGACGTCCCAGCAAGGTCACCCCAAGGTCAAAAACCCAAGAGCTATATCTCAGACTCTGCAGGCCTCAGTTAGCTTGTTAAATGTTAAAGTTCATGACAGAACGATTAGAAAAAGACTGAACAAGTATGGCTTGTTTGGAAGGGTTGCAGGAGAAAGCCTCTTATCTCTAAAAAGAACATGGCAGCACAGCTCAGGTTTGTAAAGTTACATGTGAACAAACCACAAGACTTCTGGAACAATGTCCTTTGGACAGACCAGACCAAAGTGGAGATGTTTGGTCATAATGCACAGCAGCACGTTTGGAGAAAAGCAAACACAGCATATCAGCACAAACACCTCATACCAGCTGTCAAGCACAGTAGTGGAGGGCTGATGGTTTGGGCTTGTTCTGCAGCCACAGGGCCTGGACACCTTGCAGTCATTGAGTCCACCATGAACTCCTCTGTTTACCAAAGTATTCTAGAGTCAGATGTGAGGCCATCTGTCTGACCGCTAAAGCTTGGCTGAAACTGGGTCATAAACAGGACAAAGATCCCAAACACAGCAGCAGATCTACAACAGAATGTCTGAAGAAGGAAAGAATCAAAGTGTTGCAATGGTCCAGTCAAAGTTCAGACCTCAACCTGACTGAAATGCTGTGGTGGGACCTAAAGAGAGCTGTGCATAAACCAGCGCTGCAAACCTCAATGAGCTGAAGCAACGTTGGAAAGAAGAGAAGAGTGGGCCAAGATTCCTCCACAACCATGTGAGAGACGTCACACTAAAAAACCATCACTTCAACCTATTGCTGCTAAAGGAAGTTCTACAAGCTGTTAGATCATGGGGTTCACTTATTTTTTCACACACTGCTTCTGTGTTTTGTCTTAGTTTTGGTTAAATATCATTAAGTCCTATTACTTTTAAACTGAATAGCTACAGTTCTTTTAAACCTAACTGTATGAGGGTTTCTGGAAACTGGTCAACAGTAATATCGCATTTGCAGTTAATCTGCTAAAACATATAAAACCACCATTATGGTCTTCAAACTGACAGCTACAAGACCAACTTTCAACAAAGTGTGATGACGACCGAAAGACCCTTACAAAAAGACTCACATGTTGGTTGGTCGGTCAGGATTAAAGTGGCAGCAGGCGTGTGTTTTTGAGTGTGTGTATGTGTGTGCAGATTGGTCACGTGGTCCAGGATCACAGGTGTGAGATTAAAAATCAAAAGAGGAAAAAGGTGATATAAAAAAAAAAAAATTAGTTACTCTTTAATCACTTCACTGCAAAATGAAAACCATAAAAAAGAAACATTTACAGAAATAATTTCACATCAGCAGCTGACTGGACGACATCTAAAGCATGACGACGGACTCAGCATCAACTGTAACGAGCAAATCCACAAACAGCTTCATGGTTTACGGCCGCGAGGGGTGTTTCACTGTTTACCGAGGTTTGGGAAATTCAAGTGTGTGTGTGTGTGTTAGCCTGCTTGGCTTGAACGTACATGCAGAGACAAGCTTTACTGTGGACCTGCTTGCATTTGATTGGTTGGATGTCGGATAAATTTAAAGCTACCAATAAATGTAAAACACTGCAGAGCCCCTAAAGTTCCAGAAGCTAATACAGTTGACATTACAAAGTGTTTGTCTCTAGCATCATTTTGATCAAGACTAACACAGGTCATGTAAGAAAATCAATGTTGAGGAAAAACTTTCAACCAGAAGACTGCGATTTGGGTCTTGTGTTTGACCGTTATTTTTTGGTCCTTAGAACATCATTTTACTTTCCTCAGACTCTCCTGTAATTTTATTAATGTGGTATTAATTTACCATTGTGGTGTTTTCTACAGAGTTCTTTGCTGACTTGACAAGCCAGACTTTGGGTATCCACAGGGTTTAAGACTTCCCTCTTACAGTCCTGTGCAAAAATGTTGAGCCAACCATCATTTCTTTAATTTTTGCTTCCAAGGAGACAAAATTGTCTTGTAATCTTCTAAAATGTTTTTGAAAAAAAATAGTTCTCAGGGTTTTCTGCTTGTGCTTGTATCTGATCATTTTTCAGAGGAATGTTTTCACTCGAGTTTATTAAGCCACTTAAGTTGAGTTGAGTTACGGTTACAGCTTGACTGTGCGCTGCAACTGGACCACCATCTTTGTCCCGGTACACATGCACGGGAGGAAAATCAGGTTTTGGATTATTAGAGCAGAGCAACTGTCTGGAAATCAGCAACAAGCTGACATGTTGCATTAATGAGTCTTAATATCTGATGTGTTAAGTCATCTGACAAAAGAAACGGAAAAATATCTGAATGAGAGCCGCTTTAATAAGAATTCAGTGGTAATTTCCATAATCTTTTAAAAAAAATACCAATAACTCCTGAAGGATTTGTATCTGAGGCTGAAGGTCCAAGAAGGTTCCTGGTTTAAATCTCAGATGGGGCCTTTCTGGTAAAGTGACCGTGTTAAATCCCTTCAAAAAAGAGATATTTGTATATCTATGTTTTCTACATATGCATTTATGCAGCATCCCATCCTCTTCGATGACAGAAACACGAAGACAGGAAGTTGGTGAGTGGAAATATAATAAAAAACAGCATATTGGTATACATGTAAACAAGCTCTGAGTCTCCAGAGACTCATTAAGTATTCTCTGTTAATCTAATCTCATTTTTGCTTTCAGGGCTTAGATGTGTGGAGGGGCTTGATGTCAGATGAGAGATGTTTCACCAAGCTGCTGGTCTGTTCTCCCTCTTTACTTCTTCTGCTGTTCTCCGCTCACGTGCTGTACCTACCGGCTGCAGCGGCGGGCTGCGTCCGTGCGTGAGGCGGTGTGCGGAGGGGCGACACGCCCCGAGATGGGGGAGTCGTACTGGGGTTGCTGGGACTGTGCTGCTGCCTCAAGAATGGGCTGTCCAAACGGCCTGGCGGTCAGGACGACACACGGCAGCCACACACAACCGAACACGAGCACACACACAGACAAAAAGGACACGAAGCGAACGGACCAGGACAGAAAGGAGTGACGAGACAAAAAGAAAGCAGACAGGGAGGAGGAGAAGAGGTCAGGAGAGAAGAGATTTGCTCTCAGAGGGAACGGTGAGGATTGTGGGAGAGGCGGTGCATCCAGCGGAAACCCACGAAGAAGAAAGAGACACAAATGATGAAATCGGTGAGTAGAAGAGTGAGTGATTGAAGGAAGATGTGAGGATGGTGAACAAATATAAGTGCAGAGGTGGAAGAGGTGGAAGACCAGGAAGGAGGAGAGAAAGACAGAAAAAAAGTGGTTAGTGTGGTTTCAAACACACCGACTGCAGACAGCATGCAGTTAGGCTGACATCACAATCTGATGACATCTTTCCCTCAAAACCAAGTTCAAAACAACCAAAAACTAAAGTCAGATATTCCACATTCTGCTGAACTCTGGATATAGTGCTCTTATAAATAGATTGAATTTATTGGGTCTTGTCTTGAGACATGCTTGTGTAGGTTTCCTTCGCAGTTTCCAGACCTTTCATTGAATTTTTTCACGAGTGCTTTAGCGACATTCAAAGAGTCTGACCTGTTTTAGGACGTCTTAAAAGTAAAAATCAGTAAGTGGACAGGCAGCCACAAAAACATGCCGTATAAAGAGAATCTGGCCGAGAATTTGACAGTTGTTAATGGCAAAAGTAAAGAAAATCCAACAAAATATTGGAAGTATAGCATGATAGATAATAACGACTCTTATAGAGTCTCAGTTTCCCTGACAGATACTTTATATTGAACAGGGGCGTCGCAACACCTTTGTCACTTTAATTGATGCCATTTCACATGCAGCTACTCTCGTGACCACTAGAGGTCGCATATTCTCTTTATTGGTCGTTTCATGGAGTAGGGCAGGCTCACCAGTAAGAGAGTCACATCAAGTAAAGGCGAGACACTGAAATACGTTCCCAGGGGGTCCAGTTACAATAACAGAAGCATGAGTCTGAAGGTTTACGGTTCTGCAGTGCAAAGATATAACTGTTCCACAGCAGGAACTGAAGAACTTTTAAAAAGATAGATCATCCTGGTAGATGATCTTCCAATGAGGTCAGTAAATTCTGTCATCAGTGAACCTGACCACGAACAACTTATTGGAAAGGAAACTCAAGGCATGCAGGGTTGGATTCAGCCTCCGCTGTCTGTAAAATCTGAGCAAACAGCTAACAAACACTGCAACGCTGCAGACACACAACATACAACAAAAGTGTTCAAGCAAGTTCAAATCCCAATAACATGAGCTGCAACAGGTATTACAGTGTGACCTCCTTCATGTTGGGATTCCAGCTGGAAAAAGTTCAGGTTGTACAGAAGTAGAAAACGTGCGAGGTGCTGTCCCGACTTCCTCAGGTGCTTCGTCTTTCCATTAAAACACTCACCGCGATACAGTTCACGGCAGCGTCGATGGATTTACAGCTGCAGCCGTCAGTCAGAAAACAACAGAAGCAGCTTGTTTTTCTGCTTATTAGGTTGGGAATTAAATGGAAAAATAGCAACTTTAAACCCTAAAGAACAAAAAGCCGAAACTGAAAAACATGGAAACTACTTGCTGACTGATGTGTACCACAGGATGTAGATATGTTGCTTGTGTAGCAGCATTTCCTTTCTGGCTTTCAAACCTGCTTTAAGTGATTTCTATCAAAAAACATTTTCTGCTCCCGCTTGGCTCGAGTGTTTTCCTGTCAAACGTGTCAGCAAACGCTGGAAGCGGTTATTGGGTGAGTTTGAAAAGTGTTTACCGGTCCTGTGGATGGAGACGGGTGAGGTGTCGACACTGATGGTCATGGCTCTCTCCTTCTGCTTGAAAAACTCTCGAGGGTTTTCTGACCGCTGAGCGATGATGGCCTTGGCTTCCTGGGAACACAAAAACACACCAAATAAGATAAAGACCAGACAGATTTGGACATTTTTATGGCTAATAGATTAAACAATAAACCAAATTTAGCTTCAGCCGAAAGAATAATCTGATAACTTCTCTGTGGAATACATTTTAACCAGAACCATTTTTATTGTAGATCTGAAGGAAAATTTGACCATGCAGTTTAAAAAGCTTTTATTTTTACTGAAAAAAACTTTCATAAGGGGTTAAACAACAGCCAGTAAACACCAAATAAACGTCACCATTAAAATGTTTTTACGTAAAACTAAGAGCTCCAGACTGTTTGAGCTTACTCCTTCCTGCTGAACACACCAGTGGATGTCCTGGTTCCATCCTTTATCTGACAGGACAAACTCAATACTGGATCATTATTTATTTCATATTAGTCTGATCATCTTCCACTGAGAAATATTTCCTGCTTTAATTCTCTGAAAAAGATAAAAGTCGGCTACGTCACAGGTGTGAGGTTCCTAAATATAAACCTTAACAAACACGAGAACGCAAGGATTTTTGTATTTTTAAATTCAAAATTCGAAGCGAGCAACACTGCTCAACTGTCCGTGGTTGCTGTTGTCTGATGCACCCTCATACCATCACAGACGCTGGCTTTTGCACCTTTCTCTGGTAACAGCCTGGATGGGGCTTTTACTGACGGCAATGCCAGGGTCCAATGGGCTCAAATAGTGAAAGAGTGGTTCAGGAAGGCTACATTTTCACACATGAACTGACCACCAGAGAATCCAGACCATAACACCTTTGAGTATGTCTAAGACAGAGTGGTCCAGATGGATGGAAGTGAATGTTACCATCGATAAAAGATCTTAATAAAAGTCGGTCTGGATGGATGAATGTTGTTGCCAGTGAATACGGGCCAGGCAGTGTATAATAAAGTTGGTCAGTGAAAACACTTAAAATAATTTATTTGTACTTGTGTCTGTTAATTAATGATTAAAATGATTTAAAGTTTTTTTTACAGCATTTTAGAACAATTCACTGCGTTTCTGGAGAGCAGGTTTGTGCTTTTTATTGGAAACTTTCCTGATCCAAATCATTACATTTCACATTTTATTTTAAAGCTCCAGCAGTAGTTTCCTGCCGTGTTTTGTGAGTGTTTTTTTTCTCATCATCATTCATCTCACTGACCTCCACCTCAGACTCCTTCTTGTTCAGGTTGAGGTCCTCGATGCTCAGCTCTGCTGCCTGAGGGAAAAAAGAACACAAAACAACGAATGAAGCGCAGTCGTAAAGGAGGGCGAAGAGAACATCATTCAGAAAGAAACGCATCCAGCTGAGTGTCTTCATCAGTTTTCTGGGACTGCACACTGCCACCAGCGAGGGGCAGCAGAGACTGTTATCTCAGTTTTCACAAGCTGACAGCAAAAAAACAAGAAACTATTGCAGATACATTAAAATAAAACATTTCTACACATGTGTGTCTGAATCATAGTGTTGCCAGGTTTAATTAAACTGCTAACTCAATTTCAGGTTTTATCCTTTTTACAGCTTCTTATCGTCATTGCTTCTTTTATTCATGAACATGTTACATTTTGACTGGTATACTTTATTTGCTGGTTTGTAGATAAAATGTCATCCGAATCTGTTTTACATTTCCTACAAGGCTTAATTAAATCGTTCTGTCTCCTGAAAATGGTCGCTGCGTTTGGACTTCAGGAATGTGAGTCCCAGAATTTCCTCCGAAGGAAACGGAGTCTAAACAAAGTACTCTGGGGATATATTCCCTTCTGAAATAGTCCTAGTTGGGAGGTAGTAGACCAGCACAGTCATGCCAGCACTCGGCGCCAGTGTGCTCAGCAGGGGTTACATTTAAATAGATTAAAACGGCGGTGCATACACAGAATGACCTACTCAGATTCAGTGGTGTTTTCGCCCACTTCGACCATGTGGATGATACAAACGCAACATGGCTGTCAAAGCCAAGCAAGAGGATAGTCTCAAATGGATGAAAGAAGTCAGTAAATCAGCTAAATATGTTTCATTCCAGGCTGGATATCAACCAGCAGGTGATTTCTGGAATTTTTGTCTCTTTGTGGCACATTTCTCAGGTAAATAATTAATGACACTATTAACCCAGATTGCTCTGACAGATGACTCCGTCTTAAGGTGACAAGCCAACATTTTCCCCTCCATTTCAGAAATATACTCCTCCATCCCTTTTCAGCATCACTTTGATAGGAAAAGGAGCAGAGCCAGTATTTTCAGAGCAGGGCTCACGGACATTTATAATTGATTGTTTTCTTTCTTTCTTTGGGTCTCAGTCCTCACATGTTTAGCCTCCACAACAACCTGTAAAATCTAAAAACTACTCCTGTGGTACATCTTTAAATTTTAATGGTAGCTTGAATGATTTTTAAATCATTATAGACTGTTCAAACTTAAACGTTCATGTCCGTTTCAAAGGCTCATAGAGAAAAAATGTTACTTTTCCAGTGGTGCCCCAGTAGTGAGGCTCTAAAGGAGCCACGACTCAGCACGACCCTGCGGGAAGGTGCCGCATTGCTGATTTGTGCGACAGCAGTTCAGATCGCAGCTGAGGGTCAACTGAATTTGTCTGATTTACTCAGGAGTTTAGATCATAACAGAAACCCAAACAACAGCCCTCTGATCCAGTTCTTATATAAAAAAAAAGTCATTGTTGCTAAAAGTACTGGGTGCTTTTGGTCCAAATGCAGCTCATATTGAGGAGAATGGGTAAGAATACTATCTGCATTTCTCCCAGTTACACAGCCTGTTTTGATGACTTCCTGTTTGTTCCCTTACTTCTTTTGGTAACAAAAGTTTCCAGCAACATTTCCTTTGATTTAATAACTGCTGTTTGTTCCTGGACTTGTCACAAAGAGAGACTTTCAGCTGTGATACGACACAGCAGGACGCTCTGATGCTTTTGACTCTGCTTATAAAAATAAACCACACATGCCGACGCTCTCAGGGACTCAGTTTACTCTCACTGTGAGACTTTACATTTCTGAGAAGCACACGCAGCCTTTAATCACACACTTCCCAACCAAACCAACCTGTCAGACAAATAGTTTTTGTTCTTTTGTGACTGACAGGGAGGCATGCTATCAGGAGGGGAAGTGAAGCCGTGATTAAGTAAAAGTGTGCTACATACGCTGCCATGAAAATATATATGAAGTAATAAAAATCCATCAGGGTACATGTAACAAACTCAGGCTTGTTTTGGCACTGATTTGACATTATGAATATACAAAACTTACCATGGCGGTCTGGTTCCGCAACCTCTCCCTGGCCTCCTCTTCCTCCTGCATCTTCTTCCTGTTCACACACACACACACACAGGTAAAATCACATTTACACTCATGAGACCTAAGCACACACACAGCTGGATTTATAACTCTGCAAACAAAAAACATGTGCACATCGTCTCCAGTGCATAAACTGCGACAGGGATTGGACAAAACCCCAGAGACAGCATGCTAGGTAACAACTTTTAATATCTATTTTTATCTGGTCCTTCTTTAGCACCAATAACTCCTTCAATATTGTGAATAATGGAGTCGTGCAGGTTTTAGACAGTGGCTAATCTATTCCTCAAACACAACAGATGATGGTGAGGGGAAATGTTCCTTAAACTCACCAGATGTTCCATTTTGTTCAAATCTAAGTGTTCCACACCACTAATGTGCTTTTTGTGCCAGATTTGAACTTTTTTGAAAGTTTTAGCTGAAAGAATTGGTGCATTATTGCCCTTAAAAATGGCACCACCACTGAGAAGCAGTTGGTCACCCCAAATGGACTAATATTCCTAAGTAACCGTTCGATGAGCTGCTGTTACAGAACCAGCAAAATCCCATGAAATAGTGGTCCAAACCATCACAGAACCACTACTTGTCATAGTCTTGGGGGTTTTGTTAGGTCTTTTTTTTCTTTGTTTGTGGTTTTTCTGTGTTTTATTTGAATTAGGATTTATTATCTGTTTCTATTAGTCTTTTCTTGATTTGCCTTTTTGTTTATAGTCCATATTTTACGGTTTGCCTCAGTTTTTCTTCTTCCTTTTGTGTCATATTTGTCTGTACTCTCAGTTTAGTCTTGCCTCAGTTATATAATCGTGTCATGGTCTTAGTTTAGTTTCCAGTTTGTTCTGTCTCCCATTCTCACCTGTAGTTGTCCTCAGCTCTCTCGGTCCCAGCTGCTGTGACTGCCATTACTTTACACTTTGATCATTTTTTAAAATCAGATTCTGTAATTGATTTTCTCCATCTGGTTTGTTCAGTAATGCAGTCTTTTGGTTTCCCAGTTCAGTTTATGGTTTCCTTTCTTTCTTTAATAAAACCATTAGTTAAGTTTCTCTGTACCTCCACTTTGCTTTTCTCTTCTCCAACAGTTCTAGCACCACAGTTTCCTTGTCCTTTGTTATCACCACCCTCAGTATATATGCTACTGGGTTTCCTTTGATCTTAACTAGATTGTCCTTGTTTGTGTGAGTCCTTGTGTGTTTTACTCCTTCATGAAAAGTCAAATTTTGTTCCATCCTTGTTCTGTTGTGCATTTTTGGATATTTGGGATTTCTGGACATCCTGTCGATCCACCACTTTTTGTTTCGATCAAGTTAAAAATAAATCATTCAGTCCTTCAGCCTGCACTCACCACACACCAAACTGTAAGCATATTTATGTGATACAAGGAAAAAACATTAACTATTTTGTTAGTCCAAACCCAACTGGACTTTTGAAATGCATGTAAACATGTAATGTATGTTAGTCCAACCCATAACATACTAAATAAAAGCTATAAAAACACACACACAGATAATTCAGTTGGCAGTCTATATTTATTAACTCAATCAGACTCAGACCGACCGATGCATGCTTTTAAATTCCCCTCCAGTGCACAGAAGAAGAAGTTGTGCGTTAAGGGTGACTGTTTGGATGCTGCAGATGCATCTTTAAACTATCTCTTTATTAATTCTGCAGGGTTCTTTCTAAAAAAAAGGAAGTCTGGTGTCATTTTTGTTTGGACTTTGTGAAGCTTTCTGGAGAATGTTTCTATCACCTAGTCCCTGAGGTATGAAGACAGGACGCATAGTTCCTGAAAGAGATTTTTCAGTGTGTTGGCGTGACACTAAATGTTTGTGCTCGCTGCCCACCTGTGCTCCTCGATCTGCCTCTCCTTCTCGTGGTACCTCTTCTCTCGGTTTTCCTGCTCCTTCCTCTCCAGCTCCATTCGCTCCTCCTCAAAACGCTGCCGCTCCTCTGCAACCTTCCTCCTCTCCTCCTCCTTCCTCAGCTCCTCTTCACGCTAGAAACCAAACATAAGAGACAAAAATAAGCTGCGTCCACAAATGATGTGTCTTTGTGACAGGCTGCTAGTAACAAAGTGCCTAAAGGTACAATTTAAAACTTTGGTTCTTTGCTAAGTTGTCTGTTATGTGTAGACACAACACTGGTTCATCCCTTGAGTTAGGTGTGTTTTTATGCTTTAAAGCTGCGGTCGGCAACTTTTTTTTAGTCATATTAGCTTGAACTGTCATGGGATTCTGGAAGTAGAATATTAAATAGTCTGTTTAGGAAAAATAACGAAATCTGTAGCTCCCTCTGAAGCCTGTAATCATGCTTGCAAAAATCGAGCGCTCCCGGCTGTTTTTAACCAATCACGTTAGGGTGGAGGAATCTTACCTGTCAATCACAGCTTGTGCACACGCTGCTGAGCGTGAGTCTGCCCCAGCTTGTGTGCGCTCACACTGGTGTGAACTCACGTGCACAACCTCGTCCACAGAGGGGGAGGGGTTTGGGGGGCTTGTTAGAGGTTGGGGGAGGGACCTGAAAGTTGTATCAGTTCGAATTTTCCGACTTTAGACTCGCAATTTTGAAAACCTGCCGACGGCAGCTTTAATGACTCATAGGTCAGTTTCTGGTGTTAAAAAAACACATTCCTCTGAAAATGGGCAGGTACAAGGATTGGAAATAGGTTTAAAAAAAAGCCAATGTTCAAAGAAAAACTTTGAATGACCTTCAGAAACCCTGGATAACTATTGCTCAAGACCACTTTAAAAGATTACAGTAAAGTCTGGCAGCTTGGAAGGAAAATATGAAGAAATGAGGGCTGGATCAGGATTTTTAAACAGCAATTAATTTTCCTATCCGACACTGTCTGATTCCTCACTATCATACACTTTAATCTGTTAAGACCGTATGAAAGATTTTTCAGAACGCTGTAAGTCAGAGATCACAAACCCGCGTCATCCTTCAGCTCAGACATTATGTGATTAAAGTTTTTTTCCTACTATTGAGGAATAATCAATATTTCTGTTTTTGAAGTTACAATAAAATTATAACAAAATATTGGTATCCTGAAGATTAAACTCTTTTCTTATCACTTTCATTCCTCCTCCTCCTCTCTTTTTCTCTCACCTCCCTCCTCCACACATACCTTGGCCTGCTCCCAGAACTCCTCTCTATTGATTTTCTTCATCTCCACCTCTGCATTGGTCTTCTCGTACACGGTGCCCTGCACCAGGAGAGACGGAGAGAGATCTTTGTATGAGAGAACATATGATCTTTACAGGTGAGAGGTCTAAAAACTCTCAGTGAACTCTCTGTTTCTGATGTTGAGATAGCTCTTTGGGTGCTCTCTGTTCTGCAGCCTTTGGTGCTGCTCACATATCATCTGAATGACTGTAAGATGTTCAACTACATGCTTCATGGAAGCCTGAATGTGTGCAAGTCTCTCCTCATACCACATCTGCATTCTCTTCATCTCGAGTTCTCAGACGGCACAGAACCGGGCTCGCCACTGCCACCGTCCCGTTGGTGAGCCGCTGCCCGATGGCCATTGGGTCGATGTCTTCCAGACTGCTGGCATTGATGATGACCTCCACCCCCTAAAGAGGTAGATATAATCAGTAGATAATATTGTTAAAATTAGGAACATCCTGTCTCAGAGTGATGCAGAAAAACTGCTCTATGCATGTGTTACTTCAGGGTTGGACTAATGTAATTCTTTATTATTGGGCTGTCCAAGAAATTCTCTGAAAAGCCTCCAGCTGATCCAAAATGCTGCAGCCAGAGTTCTGATGAGAACTAACAGGAGAGATCCTATTTCTCCAGTTTTGGCTTCTTTTCATTGGCTCCCTGTTAGAATTTAAGATTCTTCTCCTCACATATAAAGCTCTTAATGACCGAGCTCCATCATACCTTAAAGATCTCATCGTTGTAAAATTTCCCAACAGAACACTTTGCTCTCAGATTGCAGGTTCACTTCCTTCAGTTATCAGGCCCCTCTCTGTCTCTGTGAAACCAGCTGCCACTTTGGCCCCTCTCTTCCTTTAAGAGTAGGCTTAAAACTTTCCTTTTTGATAAAGTTTATAGTTAGGGATGGCTCAGGTGACCCTGAAACATCCCATAGTTATGCTGCTATAGGCTTAGACTGCTGGGGGACCTCCCATGATGCACCTCTCCTCACTCTGCTCACTTTCCTCTCCATGTACATGTGACATTATTGTCATTAACTTGTGTTTCTCTGCCTCAGCAGGTATCCCTGGCCGGGTGTTATGGTATTGTTGTCCCCTCTTTCCTGTGCTCTCAAACCGGCCACCCTTCCTGGTTCTGATGGAGGTTTCTTCCTGTTAAAACAGAGTTTTTTCTTCCAACAGTCGCCTCGTGCACGCTCAGGACGGGAGATTGGATCGAGGAGAAGTTTCAGTGCAATCTGAACCAAATAGAACTGAATCTGTTCGAGTAGAAATCAGCTGCTCGTTTTTTGTATTTTATCTCTCATCTTTACTTTGACGTGACACTAAATTAGATTCAAACCATTTTTGTCCTGATACACTGCGAGATTGAAATGTCTGATAGCACGAGGACATTCTGTTCTATAGAAAGTCTGATTTTGAAGCGTTCAAAAAGAGGAGAACAAGTTCTGATGTGTGAAATTAGTAAAAATCTTTCAGATTTAGTCAAACTAAGGAAGGTCACCGGTAATTATGTCAGCTCCTCAGATTCTTTGAGCTGTTTCATCTAAAGCAACTTGTTCAGTCTGAGTTTCCTCTCCGGTTGGCTCCATCCTTCTGTTATACAGAAGCAGAGCGCCTCTTTTCTTTCACTAATCAAGCTGTCGTTGTTATCTCATCATGCACAAAGCTCCAAAAGCCCTGGTTGAAGGACCGCACTACACCCACCCTGAACAGAGTACTTTGTTTTGTTCTCTTTGACAACAAAGAATTTTCTTTCCTTGTCCAGAAAAACCATGGAGAAATGTCAGCCACGGTTTCCTCTTCAACCCCACTGAGCATTTATGAAAGATAAATCTTCACCAAAATCATCAGCGTTTTAGACTCTAGCTGTTAGTATTATTTTCTGTGAAAACTTTAGATGCTGCAGAGATTCATCTCAGTCAGTGTGACGTCCTCTGAAGTGATGGAAACACAATCCAGAGTGTGTGTGTGTGTGTGTGTCCCTAAAAGGGCTATTTAAAACCTTGTTGGTGTGATGAAGTTGATGCTGTGTGGGAGAGAAAACTGCCACTTAGAATAATGACACTCCAACACACACACACTCTCACGTACACTCTTCAGCTGCTATAAAAAAATATAAATAAAACATCACTTCCACTTTAATCTCGGGTCTTTTTATCTACTCTGAGTCCAAAAATACATTCAGCCAGGTGTACTAGTGTGAAAACACACACACACACTCAGCTCAGAGCTCTAAGCAAAGAGAGATTACTTTTAAAAGCAATGGTATTCATCACACACACACACTTGTTCCTCCTCTTTGATCTTCCTACAGGTTTTAATGTGACGAAGCTTCTTTTCCCGCCGATCGTTTGATAAAAAACAAACACGACAGGTTACAAAACTAAAATCATTTTAACGCACATTTTCCGCCCTTATCAGTTCTCAGGTAGTCACCCGACTCTCTGGAGGTAGATATGAAGTTAAACACCACCCTGTCACCTTCATGGCGTCGCATGTGGAGAAACATTTGCACTCTTAATAAAAAGATTTGTGCTGAAGAAACAGGTCCTGATGCTGAACCACAGCGTGTGAGCAGCAGGCTGTAATTAAACCTCGGACACGATGACCTCCTGATTAGTGAGATTTCTACAAGAGGAAAGCTGTTGGGTTCAGACTTTCTTTCAGTATCTTTATGATTAGATCAGATACTGTTTGAGGAGAAACAAAGTGAGACTTGGAAGTCGCTCTATAGTTATGAAGTGTTACAAACTAATAGCTACGTTTGAAATAAATCTGGTGTGACTGATTATGTAAAGGACAACATAATGTTGCTTGTGAAATAAAGTTATCAAAATACAACAGAATTAATTTCTGGAGATTAGTGGGAGAGACACCAGGCCTAAAAAAAACTGCTCAAACAGCAGGATGAGCTCAAAGGATGTTGAAGGCTTTCCGTAATAACTTACCCAAATATGCATGTGCCAAAACTTTCTAGATAGCTATGAGTTAGCTTTTTTAAAAAAGAAGTTAGCATGAGCAATGGCTGATTGCTACACCCTGCAATACGAAAACTAGACTGACGATCACGCCCCTGGTTTCCAGGAAAACTGGGAGTTTCTGTGTGGAAAAATGGGTACAGCCCATTCCCAACCTTGTGTGCATAAAAAAGAAGTTCAGACTGTTTCCTGGTGCAGACCAAGGTTTATTTCTTTTTGTGGAATAAACTCTACTGGATGGGAGCCCGATGATCTTCAGTGTAAATACCGGCTACCTTTTTGACTCCAATTATTTATTTAAAGAGGCTTTTTGTGGCCCAAACCTGGCTCTTTTACCCCAAAACACGGTAGAATGCCACAACTGTAACTGTTTCCAAATTCTACAAAATATCTTTTTTCACTAGAACATTTAGTCGACAATTGTACATTAATAAAAAATACCTTTGCATTGTTTTGTATGAACAGTCTGGATTTACGCAGGCAGGTTCACCTAATTTATCTCACAACAAGCAAAAGTAACTTTAGATCAGCTGACTGACTGCCCAAAGAACCCAATATCATGACAATCATACAATAGCTCCACTGATCCATAGTGCAAAAAATCAAAGTTTCACAATAAGGGATAAAAAACTGTACAATTATTAAGTTTTTTATGTAGATGCAGCTAAGATTTATCAGCATGCCGAAGTCCTACTTTCCATCCATTCACGATTCTTTAATTTTCTACGGCTCTCTAACTGGCAAATATTTAGGATTAGGTGTTAACAATACAGGGGTTAGGTTAATATGTACAAGATTAGTCTTACATGTTACAAAATTCATGGTTAGACAGTTAAAAAAAATATCTTGTTATGGCTTACATGTTCTAATATTCATGAGTGATTATTTCAGTCGTGCAGAAAACCACAGCTTTGGACTGGCCTATGGTGAAAATATATAACTCTGCCACCATGTTTTCTACATAATATTTGTGTTCTGTTACATCAAAAGAGAAGCTGACGTCATGCCACGCTGAATTGTGGGTAACTGGATTTATTATGCCCGATATACAAAAGATACCACTGCCACCCGAGCTGTCTTTTGTATTAGGGACCTTCAGGATCATGTTTTTATTCACATGCACTTAGACCAGCCTCTAATCTCGTCTCAGTTCATTTCTACTCAGCATGAAAAAATGATAATCAAATCTGTGCACTGCAAGTAAAAAGAAAAAAAAATTGGCTTCACCATTTAGAAATTAGAGCTAATCTTTATTAATGGCATAGAGAGTAAAAAAAATACCTACTGACTAACACATCCTAAATTGGACACAAAGCTGGATGCTATTATGGGTTTACTTGAATAAATAAGCCAAAAAAAAAAAAAGGGGGCAGATTTAGCGGGAAATCAGATTTCAGCCCACCACTTTGACATTTAGCATGTCTCTCACACATTCATTGCTGCCTTTTATCTGTAACCTTGAACTCACTTTATGGCTTAGATTTTCTAACCAGATAACAGCAGCGGGAGCAGAAACAGGACAGTTTCGTTGGATTTTCAACCGAATGATCGATAAGAGATCGACACGATTTTAGACCATTTTTTCATGCTACAGCACAAGAAAATAACTGTACAGTAGCACTGCGACAGCATGTTGCATCACATTAAATAGGGAAAGAGGCCACATTCGTAGGTTGGAGGGGTTGGAGGATGGCACAACACTTTTAACTGACGAGTGAGTGAGTCAACATTGAATGTCCTCCTGACCACTGTTTCCTTTCAGTATCTGTACATAGAAATGTAGATTTGAATTCAATCAAGTTTCCTCTTGCTGTTTTGTTGTTGGTGTACACAGAACAAGCTACTTGGTTAAAGTTAGAGATTAAAAACTAGATGGTTAAGGGTAGGAAAACATCATGACTTGCATGAAAGTAACGCGGTAAAAAACGGATCGTATCAAAATATACATTTCCTGGATTACTGGCTGACGTGTACTTTTTCCCCTCTGCAGTGCAACGCGTTATACTTGCCACTTTTACCATGAAAGTGGGGGTGAAAACCTCAGCATTCGA
Organism: Odontesthes bonariensis; assembly: GCF_027942865.1. Taxonomy (NCBI): domain Eukaryota; kingdom Metazoa; phylum Chordata; class Actinopteri; order Atheriniformes; family Atherinopsidae; genus Odontesthes; species Odontesthes bonariensis. Next base: position 22,207,477 of record NC_134521.1, read on the forward strand.
ACAAATAAAACACTGTTGCAAAAGCCCCATGCTCAGGAAGACGACGAGCCCCTGTGATATACAGCATCTCTCCTGATCATTCACACCTTAAATGACTCGTTTCTGTCATTAGTGTGGTTGTTATTGTGTGGCAGGTTGGAGATTGTTTCAGCGGGATGGTTCAGTTTGTGTTGAGATCATGTATTCATCTATTAGTGAGTGTTTTTTTTAGCTCTTGGACAAAGCTGGAAAAGTGAATTTCAGTGCAAACTGAGCCTAAATGTGTGCGATACGATATCATGATGTGTAGAGCACCTTTTAATTGTTAGAGAAACTCATTTCTTCCATTGGTGCTCACAGTCTGCTAGGACCTCGACTGTTGCAACATGTCATTTTTAGGTTTTTATGTAGGATGTTTGTGAATGTTGGCGATTCTGACCTGGAAGAAGTCTGCGATGGTGGCAACATGGCTGGCACAGGCACACTTCCTGGCATCCGGCACATCTTCCCCGACCTGCCTCAGAGAAGAAAGGGAAGTTATACAACAGAAACAAGATGAAAAAGGACAGAGAGGAGAAACATGAAGGCATAAAAAGAAAATAAGAGAGAGGACGGAAAAAGAGTTTAGCGGGACATCCCAAATTATTCTTCATCACTAATTATTTTCCTTCCAAATGACCACATTTAGGAGCAGTTTCCTCCCAGCTTTGCTCTCATTAGGTACTTTTATTCAGCTGTGGCAGTGTTCAGTTATTGAACCAGTTGTATTATAACAGGCTGGATGTACTTCAGTAATCATAGCTCATTCAAACCAGCACAATACCAACACCGTAAGCACCAATTACTGAGGAAAACGGCCCCTTCTCATCTGCATTCATAACTATCTCTCATCAACATCTCTGTGAGTGTCAAATATGGAGAGAAATGCAGCTGGAATGTTTCTGCAGTGTATTTTAGGATATTTTATTCTCTTGTTTTGGACATTTTTTGGCCCACTTCGGCCCATTTTGGCCTAGTTTGCCACAGTCTGGTGCTCTTTTGGCTGTTAATGTTGCTACGTTATATTCTGATAGACTCTGATGGCTCTGCTCCCAGCCTCATTTAGCCACCAAATGTCCTCCTGTCTGTCTCTCCCAAACATGAACAGAGCTGTGCACAGATTTTTTTTCCCCTCTTTTTTCCAGTCACCTCTGGTCCTGGGAAAAAATTAAGTTCAAATCCAGGCAGCAATTAAACATAAGCTCTCTTTCTTTCTACATCCCTCTGCACTCCATCATTATGCCCTCCCTCAGGAAGCCCCTGCCGTTGTTAGGTTCAGAAAGTAAAACATTCATCTTGAGGCTCTCAGAAGGAGTCAGGCTGTGTTCAAATGTTCTCAACACACAAATTATTAATTTCTTCCTGCAACATTTCAGTTTTAACATGAATTAAATAGTGCATAATTTGCCCTTCTCAGTTACAGTCATGAAACAGAAAGTTCCCTATCACTCAGTTCTAAGATTTTATTTATCACAACATCATAAAACAAATCTCGTGGACCTTACCAGGTATTAAAATTCAGTTGAATATAACCTCAGGTGAACATCACATGACATATTACACTATGTCATTATTTATTGAACAAAAACGGAGACAAAATACAGAAGCAGTGAGTTCATGGTGGACTCAGTGGCTGCAAGGTGCCCAGGTCCTGTGGCTGCAGAACAAGCCCAAACCATCAGCCCTCCACCACCGTGCTTGACAGCTGGTATGAGGTGTTTGTGCTGATATGCTGTGTTTGGTTTTCTCCAAACATGCTGCTGTGCATTATGAGCAAACATCTCCACTTTGGTCTGGTCTGTCCAAAGGACATTGTTCCAGAAGTCTTGTGGTTTTTTCAGATGTAACTTTACAAACCTAAGCTGTGCTGCCATGTTCTTTTTATAGAGAAGAGGCTTTCTCCTGCAGCCCTTCCAAACAAGCCATACTTGTTCAGTCTTTTTCTAATTGTTCTATCATGAACTTTAACATTTAACATGCTAACTGAGGCCTGTAGAGTCTGAGATGAAGCTCTTGGGTTTTTGACCTTGGGGTGACCTTACTGGGACGTCCACTCCTGGGAAGATTGGCAGCTGTCTTAAATGTTTTCCACTTGTGAATAATCTTTCTCTCTGTAGAATGATGGACTCCAGATAGTTTGGAAATGGCCTTATAACCCTTCCCAGACTGATGGGCAGCAACAACTGCTTCTCTAATTCACTGCTGATGTCTTTCCTCCTTGGCATTGTGTTAACACACACCTGAATGCCCCAGACCAGCAAACTGACAAAACTTCTGCAGTAAGGTTTCACTTGTCTCAGTTTTTGTTCAATAAATAATGACACAGTGGTTTGTTTATTTGAGGCTGAATTCATGTAGTTTTAAAAATCCGGTAAACATGGGGATGTTATTTTTAATCATGTCCTTGAGGTAGAATCTTAAAAATTTAAAAACACAGTTTTTTACTTTCTTTTTCATATGACTGTACATATGTGATTAATATTTTTTCCTCCCTCTGTGGTTACAGGAAGGTTTTTAGTTTTCACAGCGTCCAGCTGAGAACTCCTCATGGTGCTGCCTGTCTGATTATGAAAAATTAGCGCCTGTTGAGAAAGCTGTTGACACAACATGCAGTTTGTTCTCCTTCACGTGGACTCTTATAAACAGAAAACATTTTCACTTCCATTTTTAACTCCTGGAAAGAATAAACATCCTTCCTGACAAAGTCACGCGCAAAGCTGCTATCTATGTGTCTAAGAGACAGTCGCTTCATCACTGTCTCATTTTTAAGATTGCACAAATATCAAATAAAAGAGAATTATAGGCTTCTTCACAATGACAAACAATAAACAAAGTGTGATCAATATAAATGGCACTCTGCTTCTCTGTTCCACTCACAGTGGGTTGAAATCAAATGGGTGGGTTTGCTTACTTGCTGGTTTGGCTTTCATTACCTTAACAGTTAATAACAATCCTATTTGTGGAACCTACTTTATGAGAAACAAAACAGATCAAATTTCCGAGTTTTTCCACTTTTCCTGGATGTTCACATTTGGGGGTTGTTCCAGATTAAATTTCCTTCTTGGCTATCTGAAACTTTGATTTCCCTGTTCAGCTGGAAGGAATCATAAAAGATAGACCCACTCACTGGGTCTGCCTGAAAATACCACTAGGTGCAGACTCAAAAATCTCTGGCTCCAAAACAGCACCCAAAAGGTCAACAGTAAGGGACTTGGGACAAGGGACAAGGAGCTGAAGGGAAAATTTAGAGAGTCCGTTTGGCAAATGAAGTCAGTTAAAGTGTAAAAAGTCTTGGCCTCAGCATTCTAAACAGGAAGTTTGTTTCAGTTGTATTCAGTCAGAGTCTGTTCATGTTACACATTTCTACAATTTGTAGGCGCTTTCATTTGTGCCTCAGGTAATAATCGCCAATAAACAACCCCACGAATGCCTGAAAACACAACATACAAACTCAAACAATAACAACTATTCCGGCGGTACTTTCATGTTGCTGATTTCATGAACTAGGTGGATATCGAACGTGAAAGGCCTGAAACAGAATGGTGGACTTAAAACGCTGGGGCCAATAGGAAATGTTAAATGCTGCAAGACCAATTTTGAAGCTTCCAGTTTATGTCCCTGGAACATCAATTAGTTTCTGCTTCATGTGGTGGAAAGGGGGGAAATTAGAGGAAAGGACCTTAAAAGACCAGAGTTCCTGCAGTTAAAATAAAGCTACAGACTCTCATTTGAAAAGCATTACTTTCCCCTTAAAAAAGTGAGCAAGTCTATCAACTTTTTTCTTTTTTTTCTTCGTGTCATTGACTAAATTTACTTCAATTAAACTACCTCCAATTAGTGTGCTGGTGGCTTACTTTAAAAATAAGTCCATTAATAAGCAGACGAAGCTGCTGCTGAGGCTGCAGCTGTAAAAATGAACCTAGTTTCAGGTCATTAACATCAGCAAGTCTCCGTCAGATAAACTGTGAAATCAAAAATGTACTGTGACCCTTAGTGACTCAGATGTTCCCCCTCTAATGAAGTGAAGGACATTTTGGTGCGTTTGGTGCCTAATTCATCTCCTCTGCTCCCCTCGTCTACACCTGACCCAGCGACTCACCCAGTTGATGAAGATGTATCGCGGCAGAGCGGCGGTGGGTTCCTTCAGGCTGCAGAAGCCGTACATCACCGAGCCGTTGTCAAAGGTCAGCGTGATCTCTGCCAGACCGCCTCCTGCAGCAAAGAGCAAGAGACGTCATCACTGCAGCAGCACAGCGGCAGCCACGTCTGGCTTGACAGGTTTCAGTTGGGCTGCCCTCCGAGCTGTGCCACCCAACCACCTCCGCCCCCGAACACCCTTCATTTTTCCACACGATCACATACGTTCAATTTCAAATACATGAAACCCATCAATCCGCTTTAATGACGGTATTTACACCTTTAATTCACTTAGTACTTACCGTTTGAAATCGACAACACAAGAAAATTTGTAAAAAAGGTTAAACAGTCTGAACACTTGATTCACAAAAACAAACTGATAAACAACCACTGCAGCAAGAAGTCCTTTATGATCCCGACTCAGACGGTTATGAGCATTTAATCTTGTCATGTTGTTTTTGTGCAAATTACAGGGACGTTTTTTTTGTGCAGTAAATCAAATCAAATCAAACTTTATTTATATAGCACCTTTCATACTAAAAAGCAGCACAAAGTGCTTTACATAATAAAATCAATAATCAAATCAATTCATGCATAAACTCACACACAAGATCACACCGACAACCACACTGCACACATCTGTTAGTGTTAAAACATCTGAAATCAGTTCAATATCTGTTTTAATAAAAGGAAAGGGCATTATAGTAATGTCAGTTTATGTGAAAAGGGACCAATTTAATGTACAAAGTTGATTTAAATAAAGAGCCAAACTTAAACAGGAGACATTTTGAAGAAATCATGCACAAGTTTAAAGAAATTCAGAGGGAGAGTTGATAAAGTTCGAATAACACTTAACATCAAAGTTTCTTCTTAAGCTTCTGCTTTTATTTCTGTTATGAAATTACATACTTGTAACTTGTAAAAAAAAAATAAAAAAAAATCACTAGAATTGTTTTGTCGAAGTCAGGAAATTCACTTAAACTGGAGTCTAAATGATAATCAGCAGTGGCTGATACTGCATAATATCACAGTTGAAAAAAATTCATATTTTTCTACAGATGGTTTGTTTGTTAGATATTTCTGTCTGGTTGATCATGGTGCAGTCAAAGGGACAAACGTCAGCCAGCTGAGAAGCTGGTGGTGGCTGCATTCATGCTCAAGTCAGTTTCTGATCTGGCCCAAGATAAACGGGAGCCGGTAGGTCAGGAGTGGGAAATGAGAAGACCACTGCTCGTGTGTCTAACCAGCATCTGGCTGCACCAGCCACTGGCTCAGCTGGAAACCAAGAAGATGGGACTGAAACGTCAGCCAATCGTCGAACCTCTGCAGTCAAACCAGCCGCCTCTAATTTTAGAGTTTTGTTCTGATCCTGTCTACATGTTTCACTTGTGTAAGCATTGCTGATGATGTGAGGTTTGTGTGAGTGTGTCCCCCTCCTCTGATTGTCTCTCTCTGACTGGCTGTCGACATACTGAACAAAACTCCTGATCCAGCCCTCATTTCTTTCTGTTTCCTGCCACGCAGCCAGACTTTCTTTTAAACTTTTAAAGTGGTCTTGAGCAATAGCTCTCCAGGCTTTCTGAAGGTCTTTCAAAGTTTTTCTTTGGACATTTTCTGCTTTTTCACTCATTTTCAGTCCAGTCCTTGTACCTGACCATTTTCAGAGGAATGTGTTTTTTCTTTATCAACTCACTTAACTCTGACCTATGAATCATTCAAGTAGAAAAAAAGCTCCTAACTCAAGAGATGAACCAGTGTTGTGTCTACACATAACAGACAACTTAGCAAAGAACCAGTTTTAAATTGTATCTTTACACGATTTGTTACCAGCAGCCTGTCACAACGAAACATCATTGGTTCCCATTTCTTTAGTTGCATCTATGAAAAACCCCAAAGATAACACAGTTTGACAGATGCTAATTTTTACTCCGACAAGGTGATTCCCAAAGAGCTATTAGCTGAAAACTTGGCATATCTCAGCATGGTGCGCAGTGTGTCCTTAAAACATTTGAGGAAACTGGACAAGTGGAGGATAAAAGAAGAAGTGTCAGGCCTAAAGAACTATCTACAGCAGATGAACAGGATCTGAAAGTGATGTCCTTAAGAAAGAGGAAAAAATCCAGCAAAGACCTGACAGGACCTGAGAGATGCATCTGGACCTTCAGCTGATCCATCTACTGGAGAACTATTCCTGAAAACTACTTAAATAAATGACAGAAAGCTGGTCTAAGAGGGTTCAGACTGTGTTGAAAAATAAAGCTGCTCAGAACAAATGTTGACTTTCAATTTCCTTAGAAATGTACAAACTCAGTTTTTGTCTTATATACTGTATTTACACTTATGTTTGCAAATTGTTCAATCAGCTGCTGTACCTATTTCCTGGATCAGGACATTTGCACAGTACTGTATCTTTTCTAATGGATTTCCATAACACTTTGTAGTTCTTTTTACTTTCAGCAGAGTCAGACTGCAGCACAGTGCATAAATATGAAGTGGTTTTCTGGGCTGTTAGCTTCATGCCTCAGATTATGATCCTGTCCACATACACTTTTGTACACAACCCAAAACACGACTGCGGTCCATTGGCTCTCATCTGAAGTGGTGGGTAGATACATTTGAGGTTTACGTGCTGAAATATTTGACTCTCTGAGGAAAAGTTGCCTGCATGAAGGAAACCAAGACCACTGCTGGCAGATGGGGTTTACTTGATTTATATTAAAGCCCAGTTATGATTACTACTTATGTTTTTGGCTCTGAACTTGGCAAAACCTTTACAAAAAAAAAATCCTCACCTTATAAATGGATTCATTACTTTTCAGCTGGGATTATCGAGTGTTTTTCTCTGCATATCTCCTGCTGCTAGAACGCTTTAATAGGTTTTTATGGTTGTTGAAGGGCATTGTTGGGCAGAAGTAGCTTTTCATTCTGCACCTCTGCAGCAGCAGTGACAGAGAAACATTTTCTTTGTTCGTTTTTAAAGCAAGGACTTCTGCATTGATGACCAAACTAGAGCCACAGAGTGAAGGGCCATCCACGCCAACAATGGTTAATACAAAAAAAGATGGTTGTAAATGTTCCAGTTCAAGTGGATGGAGTCACACACCCCAACAATGATGACAACCACAATAACAAACAGTATCACACAGAAAACTTTGAGATCAATTTGATGAACAATAAAAAGGAAAGTTAACAATCAAAATACTTATTATTTATTTATTTATAATCATTTATTATCATTCAGATTGTTTATAGTAAAAACAAATCAAATGAAAACCATGTGCTTTGATTTTCTTACCACCTCTTTTATAGAATCTACTTTATGGTGTGTGGTAACACTCTTGGCTTTAACGCTAGCACTGATTAAACTTTCAATTAACATTAAAAAAGGCCAAAAATGACAAATAAAAGAGTGTCCAATTAACTTTGACACACTTCCAAGTGGAATTTGGTGGTGAAAAGGGCCACTGAAGTTTATTCTTTGTGATAATGTATGATCATTTCAAGGATATCACCTACCTGATGTTGACTCAGACTGAAGTGTGAACAAAATTTGTCATCAAAAGCGGAGACAAAGTGTTAGATTCTCCCAACTCCTCTTGTCAAAATCAATATTTGAGCCTCGGTACAGCTCAACAGCACCCCCGTACCATCACAGACGCTGGCTTTTGCACCTTTCTCTGATAACAGCCTGGATGCTCTATCTTATCTTTTTAGAAACAGACGTCAGTTTTTCCCAAAAGCAGCTGAAACATGGACTCATCCGACCACAGAACAAGCTTTCACTGTCTTTCTGTCCATCTGAGATGAGAGTGATATATGGCTTCCTGCTTGTGTAATACAATTTCAGGTTAGATTTCTGGATGCAGCCGTGGACTGTGTTGAGTGCAGTGCTGCCTGAGGGCTCCACGGTCATCCAAGAATGGTTTCTGTCCCTGGCCTTTACACTCCCCAGACTCCCTGAATCTTTTCACAATATTCTGCTCTGTAGATGCTGGAAGACCAAAGTTCTTTATAATCTTACACTGAGAAATATTTCCTTGTTGGAAAGACCTTTGGTGGATGCTCCTTTTATACCCAATCCTGATACCCTCACCTGTCACCGAGTAAAATGCTGATTGGAGAATCTTCCAGAAGAATGTTACTGGTATATTCTATACACTTTTCTGTTTTTCTTTCCCTTTCTTCTAACAGTTTTTAAGTGTGTTGCTGCATCGAATTATTATTGGTTTATTTTTTGCACATTACATGAACTTGGTCAGTGAAGACACTGAACATATGTTCTTTGGACTTGTCTGTTAAATAAAGACTCAAAGCAGTTAAAAAAATTACAGTTTTTGAAAGCTGTTATCATTGCAGCTAGTTGCCTGTAATTTTTTTATCCATAAACTATATTTTATTATTATTTATCATTTAAGAGTTTTTTTCCACATTGCGCATAAAAACAGCCGGATGGAATTTTATGTAATGCAAGTTAGGGCAATACTGCAGAAACTATTTCCTTATATTTACGATCATGACTAACTTAGCTGCAACAATCAGGAAGCCTGTTATCTTCCCTCTGGTGTTTAAGCATTTACTCCATATGTACATTTGCTAATTCATGTGTAGCCATTCACACATAGCATACCAAGATGCAATGACAACATTACAGTCTGGAGGAAGACACAGCATCTGTCTGTGTGTGTGTGTTAATCAACTATACTGGAGAATCATTAATCTGTAATGATCGTTTGGTGCATCATTAACGGCAGTGATGACGAGTCCGCCTCTGACGGCTCTGCAACAATCAGCAGAAGAAGAACATGATCGCTTTTATCCCCTAAGCGGCAGCAGAACCTGCAGCGCTCATCAGATTTACGATCACAACCAACTCTGATGACGCCGAAACACCCGCAGGCAGCGCATTTTCATTACGAAATGAAAATTCTAATATATTCCACCTGAGGGAGTCACAGCAGAGACGAAATGATCGGAGTGAATGTTTTTTTTTTACCTGGGGGGAAATAAAAGTGAGGGAAACACCTACCTCCAGATGATGCCAGTGTCAAGTCATTACTGTCATCCTCATATGTGTACAAGGCCCTGTGGAAAACACAGAGAAGAGTTTGTTAATTACACAAAGTTTCTTCATTAGTAACAATACAGCTTGAAAAAATCATGTGAGGTAATCAGCTGGAGGGAGTCCAGTCAACACAAGAGGGACGGACCTCATCAGGATCCCTGCTGCATCCCGTCAAGATGTGTGTGGGCGTGTGTACTGGAGTTAAGCAGATTATTCGGTTTGATCGATCAATCAAACCGAATAATCCGCTTGGATTAGAAAAGCACCAACACTTTCAGTGCACTAATCCTAAAAACGCCCAAACAAGCAGATAAAGGGCGGAAATGTTTTGACATGTTTGACCCCCTCAGCGTCAACCTGACAAGCACAGCCTTTGAAGAAAACGCCAAATGTCCTCACATTTAGTTGTAAGAGAGCGAACTGTGCACAACAAAACATCGGGCACTCTCACAAACACAGCAGCAGCGAATGAAACACACACCTCCTCGTGTATCCATCACACCTCTGACCTGAGGTCAAATGCTATAGACTGAGATTACAGTTTAGCCTATATGTCCAGATTGAAACTGTTGCAACTTCCCAAGTGGAATATCCATAAATCTGCAGATCTAAATGAACTTGCTCCAACAACGCAACAAAGTTGAAGCTTTGACGCTTTCAGAGATGTCATAGTTTTTACCATGAAGCTCCATCCCATTGGGATGCACAATGTATGGACTTTGTATTGACGATACTGTCCAAAAATCCCAAACTGCCCCTCATTTTTTCCTTTATATATCACATGGAAACAGGAATCAGGTGCACTGATTTATTGAAACACGGTCAAACATAAATATAAGTAGAGTATAAAAGACAAAAACAGAGTTTGTATAATTCTAAGGAGATTGAAAGTCACTATTTGGTCTGAGCACCTTTATTCTTCAACACAGCTTAGACAAGCTTTCTGTCGTTTCTTTAAGTCATCTTCAGGAATAGTTCTCCAAGCTTCTTAAGGACGTCCCTTTCAGATACTGTTTTACTGCTGTAGATACAATATTCTTGAAGTTATAAATAGCTGATCTTATCAACTTCATGGACAATTAAAACCAAACACATCTGACTTTGCTACAGACTCGCTGATTGAATACATTTTCTTCACTCTCTTTATTGCCTTTGCTATTACAGACCGCATCCTGTGATTTTGCAAAGTTTAAATTACCAACTATATGTGAGAATTACCAGAAATCACAAGGAATAATTCACTTAATACATTCTTTTGAAATGTGCAGCTGAAAAAAATTCAAACAAGGCAGCACTGATATTTGTTTTTCAACCACCTCAGATGAGAGCCAATGGACCGCAGTCGTGTTTTGGGTTGTGTACAAAAGTGTGTGTGGCCAGGATCTTAATCTGAGCTGGAGCAGGAAATAAAAATCAAAAGGTATTTGTTGTGTTATAACTTCACATCTAAAATCCAGCAGAAGGGGGCAGCGACTGAATATTGAATGTAGGCTGGGATTGAGGTTAGAGAAATTGCCTTTTAATCTATCAGGTTTTAAAATGTACAGTCAAACCTGGAAAGCAGTGCATTATAGATTATTAAAGATTACTATCATCGAAAAACTGACTATAAACTTTCAATCATTTTTTAAAGTACAGGTGTTTAACAGTTACTGACACCTAGGGGTGAAAGTGGAGACAGCGACATTCTCAAATACTGCGTACCTACTGCGTAACAACGAACTGCATCTATATCAGCAGACTAAAACAAGCACCTTTAATGTCACTCAGAAGACTTTTTTTTCCATCAAATTTTCCAAAAAACTGTAATTTTTTTTCTCATGTACATCAGTCTCAAATTGTTTTGCTGTTTACGCCGCGCTGTCAGCTCGCCCGTCACTTTGCACGATTGCACTTATGTGTATGAAAGGTGCTATATAAGTAAAGTTTGATTTGTAGATGGAGTTATGCCTCTTTATGGTATTACACTATGTGTTGTGTGTGTGTGTTGGTTTGTGTGTGTGCATGGTGGGGATTACCAGCCAGGCTCAGCCCACATGACCACACACTTTTTCAGCCCGAAGGCTTTCGTTCAGCTACTGTCCGACTTCATGCTGACCTCAGCTCGCCTCCCTCCTTCCTGTGTGTTCTTGCAGAGTCATTCTACATCCTTTTCTCTCTGTGATCACCCTGTGTAGTCGTAACATCAGCAAAAACCCCTCCGCTCACCTTTTCACCTCGTCCTCACTTCTTTGTTTCCTTTGGGGTTAATCAAGTGGGTATTCATAATTCCGTCGTAAAAATCACCCAGTACGTTCACCAGAAAATGTGTTTCCATTTACAATTGGTCAGGATACTGAGCCACATAAAGCCGGACACAAGGAACATAGCCAGAGGAAGATAACCGATCATTAGTCATGACACCAGTTCCTGGTTCTCCAGGCCTTGGGGAGACAGCTGAAGATGAGATATTCATCAATTCATCCATTTTCTTCTGCTTATCCAAGGTCAGGTCGAAGAGGCCTGGGATATCCTGAGGCTATTCCCAGGCCAGAGGGTGTATATATATAATCCTTCCACTGACAATTGACCATGTCCATTTTCAGGCTTATCCCAGAAACCCAGTGAGGGAAACTAATTTCAGCTGCTTGTATATGCAATCTTTTGGTCGCTAGCCTAATCTTATAACCAGAGGTGAAGGTTGGAATCTAGAGGAACCCAAAAAATACCCCTATTCACCATAATGGACCAGAGCAATGCCCTCATTACTGCTGACGAAACCCCCATCTCTCTGTCCATCTCTCGCTCCATCCAATCATCACTCATGACCAAGATCCCGAGATACTTGAATTCAATATTATACGAAATCAAAGTATGTCGTATAACGAGTCTATGCTGCCTATATTTGATCTTGTACTTTTTCGTTTAAGTGTGAGTTAATGGAAATGATGACTGTGCTAAATCAACCTCACATAGACGCTTTAATCACTGTTTGCTTTAATCACATGGAGATGCCATGAGAGTAGTTATTTGCAAATTGCACATTTCCTCTGAGCATCAAAGCTTCTTTTAGATTGCTTGGGTTGTTACATCTTAAAACTTTTCATGTTTTCATTCTCCTCGGACAGCAGAGCGAGCAGCTATTTTCAGTAAAATTAGCCCACCATGCTGCAAACATCAGGAAACCAAAAGAGGCTGCCAAAAAGGCAAATATTTTTCTGAAAGTGTTTGTGGAAACAAAATTTAATTTTCATACAGATTCAGTCACAAAAGCCACTAGGAATGGATGCAAATGTTGCTCGATGTCTGCTTAATGTACTGAGAAGTTATTTCAAAATTCTTGTTACTTGCTAATTGTTCCATACACCTGCATTCTGCAGTGATTAACTCCTGCAACTGAAAATTGAACTGAAAATGAGAAGCAGGGTGCATCGTGCACAGATCGCCAGTCCATCACAGGGCTAAAACAGAAAAACAAGACAGACAACCATCCACGCTCACACTCACTCCTAGGGTCAATTTAGTAATCAATTCACCTGACATGCATGTTTTTGGGTGGTGGGAGGAAGCCAGAGTACCCAGAAGAACCCACGCATACACGGGGAGAACATGCAAACTCAAATCAGGAACTCTTGCTGTGAGACGATGGTGCTAGCCACCACACCACCGTGCAGCCCTGCATCACAATATGAAATACAGAAAGTTGATGGATGAATGAATGGGCGGCGTTATGGCCGCCCATTCATACTCCAGAGGGCGGGAGTCAGGTAAGCTCTGAGCTACGTCACGGGTTGAGTCATTGGGAGTGGCTGAAGTGGCGTGTCAGTCAAGATGACAGACAGATTCTTCATCCAATCACATGCACGAGTTTTAGAAAAAATAGCCCCATTTGAAATCATGTCGGTTGTGGGCTCGTCCCAGATGGTATGCGAATACCAGAGGGCGGGAGTCAGGTAAGGAAGAATCCCCCAGGATCCAAAACAACTACACTAACCCCTGGTGGCTTGTTGCAGTATAGGTCCTAAGCCCTGCCCCACAAGGTTACAAAACATCTCACCAATGCTGACTGGTTGAAAGGTATCTTGAGCCGATTAAAGCCGTGAGGGGCCAACAACAACAGATTTAATGCGAAAGTGGACGAGGAGCCAAAAACAATAAATGGCAAAGAAACTCAGACAATCTTCATTATTTAACACTCCATCACAAAACAGAGCTTCATCCACTTTGACTACTGTCTTTTTCACAGCAGAGCAAAGCTACAGGGATTAACAACATCACAACAACTAAGAGCAGCCCACAGCTCACACTGTTCCACATATTTATGCCCCCCCCAAAAGAAAAAAAAAAAAATAAATAAATGTGGCAGCAAAAGATATGCCAGATCTTCATAAAAAGGCAAAATCTTAGTGGTTAAGTAGTTTAACCCCCCGGTGGCAGGTTACAGTATTGTCATAAACCCCACCAAATTGAGATTACAGCTGATCACACAATAAAGTAACATATATTATTTAACTTTTATTGTGCACTACAGTATAACAAAAAAAAACTAAACTCCCACAGGCAGAAACCATGAGGTTGAATATAGGAAATTAAGAGATGACAGATAATAAAGACAATAGGCTTGGGAAAAAAGAGGATAAGAAAAAAAAAGGAGGGAGTGTTAAAGATCGAGGCAGAGATGGAGAATAAGTGAGTCTGACTCTATAAATAATTCTCTTAAAAGCATACAGCTGTTTATTATTCATATAAAGTACTCGTGACCTAGAAACAGCTCTCTGTGTGTTTGTGAGCACAGCTGAGGGAGGAGGAAGATGAGAGGAAAGAAGAGGAAAAAGAGAGGGCGGGGTGGTGATGGGATAGGATGAGGGGGACAAGAAAAGAGAAGAAAAGTGGAGAAAATGTCAAGGAGGAAGTAAAAGAAGAGAAAAGAGAGGAAGAGCAGACAGATGGCAGGAGGATGAAAGATGAGATGAATGACTAAAGACTGAAGAGGTCTCAGTAAATCAACTAATCAAATTCAATCCAGAACATCTTCATCAGTGAGGTGTCTCAGTCTCCGTGAGTACAATCAGGACAAATCTCAGACGGAGTGTCGCACATTTCATTTCTTCTTTAAATGAGAATGTGAAGGACAGCTTGCCCTTGCCTTATTTTATAACAACGAACAAGTGGATAAAAGACAAGTTTCCACAATGTGGTCAGCCAGTACAAGGAGTTCAACAATGTTTGTGTTTACGTGTCAAAACACAAGTAACATTTTACACTAGTCCTTTTAGTAAAAAGGGGCTCCAGAGTGTATTCTGATCTGACCTTGTTGGCCTGTCACTTTGATTTGATGAGATGATGTCATGGTTATGGTTTAGTTGGCTTCAAGCAAAGGAAAACTTGAAAAAACATCTTGGTAAAAATCGTAACTACTTTTCCTTGTCATCAAACATGATTATGGTCATCATGGGTTAGCCCACAATCAGAACGAGCACAGCAGGGAAACTGGTTTAAAACGAGCACCGAGTCTTTGCTGGTTTAGATCGAAGAACAGCTTCTGACAGTTAGAGTTAGAGGAAAGACTACAGTGACAAACCAGAGGAGCTGCAACTTTCTGACCACGATATTTAAAAAGCAGGGGACAGTATAGTGTTGAGTCGGCTTATTTCCAAAAGAATGATAATTAAAACTGCTTCAATGAGAGCTTGAAGTCAAAGTGGCAGAAGAAGAATATGAGCTTACTCCTTGAAGACATTAAGTCTCATTCACAAGCACAGTTTAACACTTTGACAAGAAGATGAATTTTACCATCGCCTGCCAGCATTTAAAGACCTTACTGAAAAATAGCTCAAGTAAAGGCCATTTTTACAGCTTCCCTGTACCGTGATCCTCTGCAGAAAAATCTAAATATACAAAAGAGAGCTTCAAACACCTCACAACCACTGGTGGAACAATCTTAAACAGAAGTCACTTTTTCTTTCAAAGTTGCACCAAACCATTCGTAGACGTTTGCCCGGCCCCTGTGGTCCAGTAGAGGGTGCCTTACTATCAGCTTGACTTAATACACACCCTGGGAACCTGAGAAGATTATTTTGGATTTTACACGTCTATTGGTGGTATTGTTCTGAGCAAAGATAAGGCCAGCAGTCTAACCATGCAACCACAACAAATCAGCAGACTCTGATGACAGTTACAAAAGAGCTGAGTGGAAGCAGGATGACGTGGAAGCTGATGCTTTCTACAGTGCCGCATTTGAATATACTAGAAGAGTTGCAGGTTTATTTTACAAATTCATGAACGGAATTTGAAAAAAAATTTAAAAAACAGTCCTGGTTTATGGTGACATCTTGATGTGGATCTGTGGGGGAAAGTAAGCTGTTTGTTAGAAGGTTGAAGCAGCCTCAGCACCAGTCCACCCGGTTCATGTTGTATTTTAGGTTCTACAGTGTTGAAACATAAAACTTCCTCATTTGTTCCACAGTATCACAAAGTAATGATAGAATTATATCTGAACACTTTGCCGTGGAAATTAAACAGATCTGCAAAGCAGCCAAAAAGACAATGAAAACGCTCCTTTCAGAGAGAAATGTTTCCTTTAGTGATGAAGTTTCAGGTAAAACCGATAATTCCCTCAGAGACAGGTGATGGAACTGGTTTTTTCCACATTTTCATGGATCTTCAGAAAGTCTTGCTTCTACGCTGCCTGCGCTGCACGTCAGATGGTTTGGTGCACATATGTCCAATGAAAACATTGTCAACTTTAACTTTGAACAGATCAAATTCATGATTTCTTGCTCATTTTCAAAGCTGATATAAACTGTAAAGAAAAAGTGATAAAACCCACAGGCTTTAAATACAAACACAGGTAAAAATGTATGCAAATCACCAACAGCAGCCTTCACTGGATGTTGACCTAAACGAGCACCTATGCAACACACTGTGCAGTATAGAGACTAACTAAATGAATATGTGTGTGTGCGCGTGTGTTTGCATGTGCCCACGCTGCCTTTGATGTGCAGAAGAATCACTGTAGTGATGTGAACTGGAGGCGGTGTTACAGCTTTTCTTTGATCTGCTCTTCGCTGTGGGCTGGTGGCTGTTTGGTAAACTCAACATTATTCTGGTCACTCAACAACATTTGAGGTGCGTTGCTCCGTTCAAGTTAAAGATGAACAGATCTTTTGCCATGAAATAGTAACATTTCACATGTTTTTCTTTGTTCTGTTATTAATAAAATCTTTGCTCATGAGGTTTGCGAACCATTTCTTTCAGTTTTTATTTGCGTTTCAGACAGCGTCCCAACTTTTTTGGAATTGGGGTAATAATTAAACAAGGCTGTTACAGACTGAGCTTGTGGATTTTTCATGTGTCATGGTCCATGTCATTTTTGTGTATTAGTTTTCAGGCCTCAGTGTTTGGATTCTTGTTTCTTGTCATTACCCCCAGTTGTCCTCAGTCTCCTTGGTCTTTTCCCCGGGCCTCTTTCACATCTGTCTCTTCTCGATCAGTCACAGCTGCAGTCACTCTCTCATCAGTTTTCCACAGTATATATTCTCCTTTGCTTATCTCAGCCTTGTCAGATCCACACCGTTAATCTCATTTTTGATCGTCTCTGTAGGTCTGTCCCTCGCTTTTCAGTATTCTCCTTTGGTTTCTCTGTAATTTCAATCTTTTGTTTTCCTTGTTTAGTTCATGGTTTCCCGGTTCTGCTGCTCATTTAGTGGCTTTCAAATAAAGACCTCAGTTCAATCATCCATCACCCTCCGGACTGCTGCTTCCTGCATTTGGATCCTGCATAACCTTCCACCAGCAGCAACGGTAACAGTTTCAGGCGGAAGTTGTGAGGCACAGTCTAGGCTTAAAGAAGACGTACAAGCATAAAGAAAAGCCCAGAGCAAATTCATGATTTGGATTTTCCTCTCACACATGCAGTGCTTAGCGTTTATCTGAATGAACACCCTGCAGCTGCTCTGAAACAAATCTCAATTAAACCCGCTAACATTTACAGATTGCTTTCAGAAAAAACTGCTGCAGTCACATTAACCGACACCGAAATGTTGGTTCTTAATTTGGCAAATGAGCTGTTCTTATACTTTAAAAAAAACATGATAAAAGAATGCAGATCATTTCGTTGACAGGAACAGGACTGCTCAAGAAGAAACGATCTGTAACGACCAGGTGAAGTTTGAAAGATAACACAAACTGTGTTATTTCGTCCGACAGTCGGGGGAAACTGATGCTCAACAAAGAGGTTGCCAAGAAAAATCAACCCCACCCCCCCCAAAACACTCCACTGCAGGGAGTGTCACCATGGCAACAGGGCAGCATCCCCCATCGTTATCTCTGAAACAGCAGTAAGAGTGACCTGAGGGAGGACGCAAAGAGGAGAGCCGGATGGTGAAACAGACACACACACACACACACACACACACACACACACACACACCTGTGCATCAGTGACTTCAGAGGACACCTGAACTATAACCCTGACATTAAGCCACGTCTTCACCTCAAGACCTACTGATTTCCAATGAGGAGATTTTCTTTTTGTCCTCATGTGACAGAATTAGGTCTCCACATCATGAGTAATCCCCACACACACACACACACACACACACACACACACACACACACACAAGGTGAACAGTGTGTGTTGTTCTGATGTGATTGGACTCATTGATTGGTTCCCTTCATCTGCAGACTGTCCTTCACACAGAGCAGCCACACGTGTTGTGTAATCTTTCACAACGCAAACACAGATTCTGGTAAAATAAACGGCAGATTTTACAGAATCTCATCAGACAGGAAGTGTGGAGGCACAGATTGTGGTTCACTTCTGCACCACCGGGTCAGATTTCACTTTATTTTGAATAATTAAAGAGAAGTGATCTGATGCTGTAACTGCAGATGGCGCTGTTGACGCTGAGTAGCAGAAAGACAGGTCACGCCTCTATCATAAATTAATTATTGTATTAGAGCAACAATTCAGAACACTTTTTTTCACTTAAATTCTGCAAAAGCAGCAAAAGTTATAGATAAACATCTTAACACCTCTTTTAAAACCTTTTTTATTTTGTTGCACTGATTAAGAGCTGTATGGGACAAAATTTAAATTTTAAACAGTACTGTGCTAAAGTAGCCTCTCGTTTCTTTATCTACTGCCAGGAAAATGAGAAATCCATGCAGGCATTTACTGAAATATGCAAAAATAATTGCAGATACAGTCTATGAGACAAAAACAGAATGTCCTTCAAGAAGCCAGGAGCACTATATCTGAAGACTGTACTGAATTTATAAGTTGTACCTGTAAGATTAGGCTTGAAACTTTCCTTTTTGATAAAGTTTATAGTTAGGAATTGCTCAGGTGACTCTGAAACATCCCATAGTTATGCTGCTATAGGCCTAGACTGCTGGGGGAGCTCCCATGATGCACCTGTCCTCACTCTGCTCTCTTTACTCTTCATGTATATATGACATTATTGTTGTCATTAACTTGTGTTTCTCTTTCTCAGCAGGTACTCCTGGCCTGGTGTTACTGTGCTTGTCGTCCCCTCTTTCCTGTCCTCTCAGCCCCCAGCTCGTTGAGGCAGATGGCCGCCCTTCCTGGTTCTGTGGAGGTTTCTTCCTGTTAAGAGTTTTTTCTTCCCACAGTCACCTTGTGCACGCTCTGTTTTCTTAGTTAGGCAACTTTTTTTTAAAATGAGCTTTGTATAAAGAAATTTGAAATGTGATGAATTCAATTTGATTGGATTATGATTGTATATATGATGAAAATTAACTGGCAACAGGTTGTGTATTTCGTGTGGATATTATCCTTATTTCCATTAATGTAATTAATACATTAGGTTCAAAATGATTGATTTTTGGTTTAAAATGACAGTCCATTCTGGATCAATGTTTCGATAAATCCGTCATTGAAAATATGTCAATCAACATTGTATCCTGGTTATATTTTGATGATTGAAAGCATTTAATCACCACCGTCTCAATACGCAGAACAAACCAACATGTTAGAATCACATTAACACAGTTGGCTTTGCTTTTTCATCCCATGAGCAGCATTCAGCTGTTGTAAATTCTGAATAATAACATGCAAAAAAGATTAGCCAAAAAAAAAAGATGAGTGGAGGCATGTGCATCGTCTCATGATGACAAAGCTTCAGAAAAGGATGGAACCAGTGATTTTTATTACATAAGCCACTTTAAAAGTCCCAGTAAATTCTGTTCATTACATCAGTTTTACATTTCTTACACTAGAGTGACTTGAAAATTGGCCTGGTTTATTCATTTGTGAGAGAGCATCACCACTGGGTGCAGAACAAAGCGACAAAGCAGCCAAAGACAGTTCAAAAGTTCAAATCCCCAAAAGGCTCCAGACTGGTGGCTCGAAACAGAGAGCATCCACCGCTCGCAGGGTCACCACAAGGCTGATGTTATGAAAGCTGCCAGAAAGCTCTCAGCCGCTTCGAGCTGCTGTCAGTTCTCCTCCCAACTCCCGAAGACAAAGCGCCAGAGAGAGGCTGACTGCAGAGGAGTCATTTAGAGAAGTCGAGTCAGCACCCAGAGAAGACAGGATGTGCAGTATGTGACACGTCATGAGGTTACAGCAGCCATCTCCCTGCTGCAATGCTTTTATTTTATGTGAAGCACTTTGAACTGTTTGTACATGAAATGTGCTATACAAATAAATTTGATTTGATTTGATCTAATTTTTCAGGAAAACAATGAAAAAAGATGTCCGATATGCACATCCACGTTGCGATCAGATCAAAGTTCTGCACAGAAATCTATGTCTATGTCATACCATCTACTGTATGTCCATAAAAGCATATTGCCTTTTGCCTCTTATTTGTATGATTTCAGAAGTGAAACACACTTTGTTCCCTGAGATAAACCCAACATTCATCCGCATTCCTCTTATTTTTTCACGGGAAAGAAAAGGAAACTAAGCAGGAGCTCTGTAGGGGCGGATAAAGTATTCCTACAGCGGCTGTTATTCTTGTGGTCAAATATCCTATCGTGATTTGTCGAGCCTGAAACCTACACGTTGACTTAATGTGTAAAAAATGAGGCAGACAAAAAGAACGGTGCTGTCAGTCTGAGAATGCTGTAATATACCCACTGACCTGATGAGTAAAAGAAGCAGGGAGAACAGGATAAATGATGTGTAGATGTGATAAACCATCACAAGGCTGCGATGCTCTTCAAGACGCCTCCAAATAAAAGCGAAGAAAGTGCACATTAAACTGCAGACTGCTAATGGAGCACACATTGTGCAGTGTGTGACTCCACTTGTCATAAACCCAGAGGTGTAGGTGGAGCAGCTCACCTCTCTCTGAAGGTAAATGCAGCTTTGAAGCTTTCCCATTTCAGAGAAGTATTGCCCACACACTGACACAAGAAGCTCTTAAGATACAAAGAGAATTGGTTTATTATGTGAACAAAAGGTCACGCAGTATGATAGGATATAAAAAGAGAAAGAGCAGTGGCCAATCAGGACAAGATGAAAGCAAATTTTCTACATTTTTAAAATCTCTGTGGAGTGTAAAGTTCCTAAAGCGTTGCTAGTTTACAATGAGAAAGTTTGATCTAAATCATACTGTGGTGAATTAACAACATACCTAAGCAATACATGTTTTTGGTTTTCTGGGTATTATGAGCTCCATTTGACCTACGAAGAAATAACAACATCAGCTTTAGTAGTGTAACAAAACCTGAGTACCGAATCTTTGGAAAGGACAGATTACATGTTGAACAGGTACACAAGTATAAGCTAGTGTAAGCCGGCCTAGGTTAGAGGTGTTCTCTGAAAAAGATGGCATCCATTGAGGTAGCGTTACAGAATAATGCATCTTAGTCCTGATGATATTTTAAACCAAACCAAATTATGTTATTTCCTAAACCCAACCAAGCAGTGACAAAAGTGTGTTACTAAAGTTCTATCTTGCTGAAAGTTGCTGAATGTATGCAACTCAGAAGTTGTCGTCCCACAGCTAAAAGCTCTGCACATAATCACACCATCCACTCCTCCTCTTTCTTCCTGAAGAGGAATTGGTGGCTTGTTAAAGGTAACACTTGTGAACTGCTGGTTCCAATGCGGAAACACTCATATGAGTCATAGATCCGTCCTGACGCTTGTAGGGGTGGTAGTTTAGGAGAAGTCCCTAAGTAGGTTATTTTTAAAGGTATGGTCAAAAGACCTACTTGGTCATTTTGATTGGAGGGCTTGTCAGTGTTTCAGCTGCGAAATACTTTCACCGACACATTTTCACACCTAACTTAAGCTTTAACACTCAATCAGTGCAGAATATGTTCTAAAAAACAAAAGAGTAGCTTGAACAAGAGTCTGCTTCACTTTAGACCTGCATTAAAATATAATGAGGAAAAGATGGATTCCTCATTAATGGATCCCCTTGAGTATAACATCCCTGTGGTGCAGGGGGGGTGAGAATGATTTATGTTATTTGCAGGTTGAGATGAGGAAGGGAACCAGACTCAAAGCAGCTTCAGTTAAAATTGGCTTGCATCTAAAATAAAAAATACCAGAGCAAATGAAGCCATTTTTATCAGTTCTGGGCTTTAAAATATCATCTTTTTTAAAATTATATCCTTGGTTGTGGTTCATTTTCTATATCCTGGAGATTACAGATTCGCAGACTGAAGTAAAATACAGAAAAGTGAAAAAAATACAACAGAAGATGCCTGGGGTTTCGTATCAGTCATGAGAAATACGCCACAAACCCACCAAAATATTTCTCAAATTGAGAATGATTATCAAATATACACTGCAAACATCCCTTTCCATTCTTTTCTTTGCTGTCCACAGACACAAACTGGGTCTGGAGGAGGTTATACAGCAGTCACATCTTACACTGAATCTATGTTGACACGCACATGCCTTTAACCAGCAGCGAGAGGAGGCAGCCTGGTGATTCAGAGGATAGATTTTGGCAAATCTATATCCCACTGTGAAAACAGATGTGGCCTAAATACTAAAACAGGCTTCCTAAACAGAAATACTGCACATTGTCCAGGAGGAATTTTTATCCTTTCCAGTCATAACAGAGTATTTCTGTGTTAGAAACAGATCCTAGTGTCTCTGTGCGAGCCTGAAACGCTTTGTGTTCCACGTGACGAAACAGGATCCCTCAGCAGAGGCACGAAACATGAGAATTTTTCTTCTGCGTGATCTCGTTTTGCTCCCAGAGCCGAAGCTTCCAGCCACACATCAGCACAAATCCTGCGTGCTTGTGGTTAATAATGGATTCACCAGATGGAAAATTATCTTGCCAAAACCAGAAGCTGCTGAGGCGGTGAAATCACACAGGGAACATTTTCCACTCATCCTCAACAATTTGGTGAGCGCAGTCTCACCGCTCAGTGTCTGGCAGCAGCCTCTTTGTGGTGCTGAGACCGGAGCCTTGTATTTAGCTTAAGAATCCTGCGAGATCAGCAGTTATTTTCTGTTATTTGACTGAACTGAGACAGCCTGAAAAAAAAACTGTGAGGAGATACAGACAATACGTGTGCTGATCTGTCATTATGAGTAAAAATCATGATTTCCGATGATATCGATCTGGACTCAACCAGAGCCTAAACTGAAACTACAAAAAAAAGAAAAAGAAAAAGAAAAAAAAAAGCTTGTGAAAATGTTTCTTATGAAGGAAACTGGTGAAAAAATGTTTGTTCCCAGTTCGTTAAAAAAGTGTGCAGGCCTCCATAAACAGAAACGAAACCAGCATCAATAAAACAGAAGTGAAAACGAAAGCTAAAAAAGGGAAATTATCTTTCGCCTCCTAAACTATTTGTTTCATTTCTGCATTGGACGCCATGCAGACTGAAAATGATTTTTCTCCACAGATTGTGTTCAACTAAAAGAAGAGAAATCTCAATCGGAAACATGGAGGATGCATCACAAGACAAGCAGGAAGCAGGATTTCCTGAACCTTTAAAAACTTCCCCTCTGCCTCGCAGGTCAACAATGGGAAGAAACGATTAACTAAACCTCATTCACAGTCTTTGTGACTACTCTAATCGAGTCTTGACTGGCCACAGAAGGTCGGGAGATTTTTAAATCTGTCATTTATTCAGTGTTTAAAGCTTTCAGTTGCCAACTAAGCCAAAGTATAACATGTTTAACCTCAGAATTAAGAAAAATACTTACAATTTATAAACCAAGGACTGAAACTCAGACAGAACTGTACTCTGTTTGTCCTGCAAGTCAAACTGCCTCGATGGATTGAAGCAGAGTGTTGCAGAAGGACAGGAGAGTCAAAAACAGCCCCAGCAGTGGCCCAAAGTCTGTCACAGTGACTTAGTCAGAAGGATGGGTCTTTTTTCCTTCTTCTGGGCCCTTAAGACACACTACACACACAAACACAACATCACCCTCACTTCCTTGGTTCCTAATCAGCTCTCTGGGGACGAAGATGAAGGTTTATCGAGTGTGTGCTCCTGTGTGTGTGTCTTTCTCCTGGGGCTAAGAGGGACCGGTTGACTCAGCAGGACAGAAAGCTTATACAACTGAACGACTCTGAATTCCCTTGAATGTGTGGCAGAGATACGGCATTGTTCCCAGGGTTTCATTAAGCATTCAGTGTTTATTCCGCCTCGGTTTACTCATTCTTTCCTCTGCGCTGAAAATGCTAAAAAGCCTAAAGAGGAGTGAATTTAACCCCAAAAAGTTTATGTGTCCTGACAGATGAGCTTGAAAACTGTTTTAGATTCAACTCAAGGGAGAGTAGAAAGTGCGTATTTTAAAGGATCTCAATATGTAGATCGGGGTAAGGGTAGACAATGTAAAGTTGGTGCCTAAAGTCAACCAAGAAGTCACAAAAGGGTTTTAGTTGAACTGCCTGAACATAATCTGGACATTTTGCAGGAATAAAGAGCACCTTTTCTTTTGGGGATCAAGAGATGGTGGTCATCTAGCCCCTCCATTAAGGCGTAGGTCCTGAGTGATGGCTCCGGCTGCTATAAACAGTTTTATGAATAGTCTACAAATTTCCCTATTCGTCTATTTGTCATCTCTTGGCTCAGCCTGTAGTACATATGATATCAACTGACAGATATCAAGATACAGACATTTTAATCTGTCTGACAGCTTCCATCGCGCCCTGCCAATGGAAGAAACCATTTGGTTTCTGAGAGGAAATCAATAAGTTAATGAGTGTTTTACTTTTAAGCCGTGAAATATTTGTCCTTTCAGAGGACAGATGTACTTTTAGGATGAATGTTTATGGTCAAATCTTCTCTAATCTTCAGTGAATAGAGTTGAATTATCGGACTGTTTTTTAATTTGGACGTTACAGGGCACAGACAGGTCACCCCTGCCTCTGCATGGAGGCTAAAGCAGGCCTCACAGCCCTGCTTTGTGTGCTGAATGGCTCACAATAGACTTCCTGTGGCTGTGGAGATGCTGTCTGCTCTGCACCAATCAGATCTCAGCACTGACCCACACGGCGTCCAGCACAATGTTGGGCTGTCGCCATGAAAGTGGCAGGCGAGTATAAACCGGAGGGAAAACAGAATATTTGGACCCGATGGTCTGCAGAGATACGGGAAAAAAACCTATAAACTTTTCCTGCCTAATCTGACTGGTCTGCTAGTGACTGTTTTTGCACAGAATGTGCTACAAATCCAAGGGAGAAAAACAATATTCATTTATTGATTTACCTATTTTCGAACTACATTTCAAAGGAAAGTTTGCCTTTACATATTTACAGTTCATAACCAACGTTCCAGAAGGCTGGAAGAGATGGTTTCTGCATGTTTGGTTCCTGCTGCTTCTTATACTGAAAGCTTGAAATACTGAGAGCCCTCGCTGACACAGAGACCCTGTTGATGGACGAAGGAGACCTGTGTTGAATCTCATTCCTGACATTCCCTCATACTTTCCCTGGCTGGTAAATGTCTTCCAGACCACATCCCCTGCACTGTGGAAACTCACTGCAATTGTTTTTAGCATGTGACAGATGTACAAATCTGCAAGGCAGGACAAAGATAGGTGTCTCTGAAGCTCTTCACTTGAACATTTCACTCCTGTATGTGCGGCGTAGCCTCAAACAGAGATGTCTTTGTATTCGAGGATTCGAAAAATTCAATTAAATTCGAGAATTTAAACCAACAAACACGCACAATCAGACGCTTTATGATTTGTAACGGACCCTGATGGGTGTGGGCTGTCAGTCTGTGAACCCTATAATCCACCCGATATCTCCATCTTTGTTTCACATTATCTTTATTTCATGGGACCCCTCCCTCATTTCATCTAGTGTCCTGCGTGAACGTGAGGATGCACAGCGACGTGCCACGGTGACACATCACAACGCTGCACACATTCGTGTCCACACACACACACGCACACACACACACACGCACACACACACACACACACACACACACACACACACACACACACACACACAGTGCAGGGCTGCACTCTGAGGCTGGATGTGAAGTAGGTCAGATGACACGCACACACTGAAGCAGGACGAGCAAATTACAACACATCTGAGTAAACGTAGTAAACATGGCGTAGATGCTGAACAGGCTACAAGAGAGGCTGGAAAAAAAATCCCCCATGCAGGACGTATGATCCCCCGGAGTTCAACAGATAAACCACTGAGAGCCACAATCATTTCATGACACACAAACGCTCCACTGAGCACATGATCTGCATTTAAAGAATTAGTTTTCTTTTTTTTTTTATTTCTATTCTTAATTACTATCAAACAGCTTAAAAATAGCTGAATAACTTCTGCATGGATTGTCATACATTTCTCTGCAGACGGTCTTTGTTCCCAGAGGCAGACGCTGGACATTGTCTGGATGCTGAAACATCCCTTTGATTTCCCTTTATCAACCTTCCCATTTTGTTTGTATTTGCTTCCAAATTTTGACACAGCTGCCTGGGAACAACCAACATCTTTTGCCACACGTTAAATTTCCCTCTCCAAGGAGTTTATTTTATCCTTTCCACAGTTTCCACTGACAGCTCTCCTGTTGGGGCCATGTTTCCTGTCAATCAACCAGGTGCAACAGCTTGTTAAGATCTGCAAACACTCTCTTTTAACTGTAGACTCATTTCGTCACCTTCCTAAAATAATTGCCTAAGTAATTTTTTGGCATCAAAGGTGTGGTCCAAAAAATGCCTAAGTCATTTATTTAATCTTAGTTTTTATGAAAAACAATAAGTGTTCTTATGTCAAGCATCATCCTTTGATACATACTTACTGACTGAAATTATTATTTTATGCGATAATTTAACTTTTGGGGGGAGTTTTTTGTGTTTCCTGAAAAACCTGAAAAAATGACTTATGCGATTATTTTAGGAAGGTGACGATTTGCAGATTTAAACCTGTGAAGGTATTTGTTTTAGAAATGCAAGCTAAAATCTGATGTCATCATTTTTGTTCCTCTCCTTTATCTATAAAAGTGCCATTTATCCCAGCAGCCGTACAGAATCTTTTTTTAGGTTATGTTTTACAAAGATTGTTCGGCTGTTTTGTGTCAAAAATGTATTTTTCTAGAATATTAAACAGCTGAATGAAGATCCCTCAAGAGTGGTGATTCCACATTTTTGCTTTGGTGTTGGAAGTTAAAACAAATGTCAGATTCAGCACTTATGTCTGTCCAAAAGTTAGCAGCTACAGTATCTACAGGTCCAGGTCCAGACTGATTCTTGTCAGTTTTTTGCAGCACAGATCAGATAGTTTACTGTGTCACAGTGACTCCATTTTAGATAAAAATGACGCTGAATTACCCTGCAGACACACAACACAAGTTCAGTCAGGTCAGTCTCTTCTGACAGGTTTTCTTTCCTTACAGAGACATTTCTGCACTCGTGATCTGTGAACGCTCTGACCTAACCTCTCTGCATTAATGAGGATCTGACTTCCTGTCATCTCCCTCCTCCTGTGAAACCACCCGCTGGAATGATGTCATGCTCCAGCCAGCCATTGCAACACACACAAACACATATAGTGGGAGTTTTCAGAGAGAACACACACTTTCACACACTACATGCAGTGTGATCTCATCCCAAAATAGAAAGGTTCACTTTCTGAGGATGATTTCTTTGGATTCTTTTTGAGCTGGTTCCTAATACCCTGAAAGTTGATGGTCTTGGCAGTAACTGAAGGATATTATGATAATGTGTGTGTGTGTGTGTGTGTGTGTGTGTGTGTGTGTGTGTGTGTGTGTGTGCATTCCTCATTGAGTAGTTGATTTGTGTGACCTGTCCCATTTGTAAGAACAAAATGTTCTGCATCCTGTGGGCAATGCACAGGGAGTGACAAATGGAAATTTAAGTGCTGGTTACTAAACCTTTTCCAGAAAGTGTTGAGGAGTGCGTGCTCTGCCCACATGATAACAAATTTATTGTGGGTAAAAAGAGGCCTGCGAGGCCTTTGTTTTTTTTTATTTCCAATAAACTTAGCTACCCACCAATCTTAGGGCTTAAACCGATAGTGAGTCAATGGTGTTGACATTCAGTGCACAGGTCAACAGTCAGTAGGCTACTGGAAGTCAAAGCTGAGGCAGGAAGTGGGTCTGTAAACTAACATACACAGTTTTACAGCATAATTCTCTGACTTTGTTAATTAGGTGAATAGTGTTATTCAAACTAACGAAAATGACTGTGGTGATTGAAAAAGATTGTTCTTCTATTATAGTAAATGGTGTTAAAAAATAAAAACATGACAGAACATACGTATTGTTAAGACTTTGTGTCAAGTCTAAATTACTGTTGGTGCAAAAACACAGTGACACAAAATTAAACCACTGATGAGCACACACACACACACACACGCACGCATACACACACACACACACATAAAGCATTAGAATCCTAACCAAGCAGACAGATAAGCCCTTCCATGCATGGTAATTTTCACGAGGGTTCGGTCAAGTATAAAAGTATGTCATCTGCATAAAGTGATAAAAAGTGTTCCTCTTAATTTAAGATGGATCCTTTTATCATAATATCGTCCTTCATGAGCAGGACCAGCAAGTTAATACTGACAGCAAACAACAAAGCTGACAGAGAGCATTCTTGTCTGCATCCAAAACAGACCACAGTTTGTGAGACTGAAGGGTTGTAAGTCTGGGAAGGTGGTCAGCAGCACAGGACCACCACAGGGAACTTTTCTTGCAAGGACTTTGTTTGAGACCAAAACACCTTTGTGTTAATATTGTCGTCATGGTGGAGATATAAGCATTAGTCTCCAGTAAGGAATCCAGAGGCAGGTGGAATGACTGACTCCGTGGTGGTTGTCTGACACACTGCAGATCAGATTCTTCTTGAACCTCCAGAGCAGACAGAGCAGCAGATAAATCAGTGTTTTGGTAAATATGAACCACCTGCAGCTGGGCCAACTGTGCTGTTCATGTAGAAGTGTCTCAGTGTGCCTGGAGGACGAATACAGCTGCAGTGCATGAGTGCTGTGACGAGTGTGTGTGTGTGTGTGTGTGGGAGGTAGCTACATACATATGGAGAACAGAAGAGTTGGAATGTAAAAGGGAGGCTGTTTCACGTGGTTGACATGTATTTTAATTTGTTTCTTTCAATTTTGACGCTCTCATTTTGTCTTTGTGAAGATGCAAGTAAACCTAATCAAGTAAACCTATCCATCATCGTTTCTCTAAAACACGAAGACACAAGATTCTGCTCTAACGGGTCCCAGTGACCCTAAAGTGCTATGACATTCAACGTTTAAATGCAACACAGACCGAAGTCTAGTTTTGAAACATCAACTGCAGGGAAACTTTTGTTCTTTGGGTAGACTGAATAAACTGGGGGATATGTTTGGATTTTTCCATATTTTCTACTTTTCTTATTGTCAACAAACTACACGACAACAGTAAAATAGTGTCTCAGTGAGCCAATCAGCGGCTGCCTGTATGTCGCTGATCGCTGCTTCATACTGAAAATGAAAATCCTTTGAAAGATGTCTCACAAATATAGCGGATAATAACTGTAGTTTTTGGCAAGCATCACTAAAACACAAGGAAATAGTGGATTTGTAGGGAACCATTTCAGCAACAAAGATTTTTCAGTCTGGTTTTTAAGAAGATATTAAGATCAAGGCTCCAAACAGCAGCAGGTCAAACAGACTAATGGGATATGAACATGACCTGCTAATACTGCATTATGACAGTAATGTGTGGAAATTATATGCAGCTACCATAGAAAGCAACTGGCTTCTCCCCCTTTAATTGTAGCATGTGAAAAAGTCATGCTCACTTTTCATCTGTCTGTCAGACCGAGCTGCTTGGTGACCAGACTGACGAGTCCCATTTGAGGCGGTAGTGACACCACCCCTTCTGTTAAGAGGTGGAAGATTCATTCATTCGGAGAGAAGAAATCAAGTTCTACTGCCATTATCTAGATAATCTCAGATAACTATAAAACTGACATGTTTTCCCTATCCTAACCGAGACTCTTTTTGGCTTAAATTTAAATATAGACTGAAAGCAAAAAAAAAACAAAACTGGGTTGTGAATGTAAGTATCTTGATAATGTGTAAAGAAAATGTATATTTCACTAAGAAATTCACCAGGGTCTCTTGGCTCAAAGTTTTGCACTTGTTCTACTATGACATTGGTCATTGTGGGTTTTGTTGTTTTCCTTGTTTTGGTTTAGGTTCTACTTTGCAGTTTGGTCTTTGCCTTTGGATATTGGGTATTCTCTACTGTTGTCTGAATCTTTAGCCCCTTTCACACTGCGACCCGCTACCTTAGCGGGTCCAAATTGCACCTTCGACCCGCGTCAAGCAATGTGAACGCTTGGCGTGTTAGGTGACCCGTGTCGCCTGAAGCCGAGTTCAGGGGGCGTTGCCTAGTGGCAGAGCGTCACACGAAACACATAAAATGCTGGGCGTGTACAATGACGTAGGCACAAGCCATGCGTCGGAGGTAGGGTTAAATAGAGTAGAGTAGAGAAGAGTACTATTTGTTAATTCCGAAGGAAATTAAGGTGTCAAGTAGCAAACATATATCAATACAAAAAACACAAGGCACTATATACAACATTGCACATATAACAGCCATATAACTCTTCCATATATTACACACAGTGTTTAAATTGGCTTTTGTAAAGTGGGGGAGCCCTTCAGTGGTCAATGTCGCGAAACATTTCTACTATGTGAATACACTGCTACTAACACACCGTTAATTCACATTATGTGTTCTTTATTAGTTATTTATCTCATATGCACATATCACAACAATAACATAACTTTAAAGGTGCACTGTGTAATATTTTTAGCAGTTTCTTTCCAGAATTCATGCTGCCCTTTCACAATTTTTACCTTTTTCACAAATAATTACCACCACCACCATCAGATTCTAAGTATTTATTATGACTGGGAAAATTTCACTTTTCATACATGAAAAAATTAATCTTCTCCATGTCTACCATTTTGAATTTCTAGAAATAGACATTTTTAGCAGCTGGGCCTGCACTTACTCCTTTGCTGCTCCTGACAGTGGTACTGTTAAGTGCATACAATATGATGGTTACCAATTCTAAACACAGGTTTTAGGAATTTATAATCCAATGTATTAAATATGGCAGTTTTTTTGTTTTTTTTTGTCAAAATGACCTCAACATACCCACTGAAAAAGTCCCTCAGGGTCCGCTTCATTGTCAGAGTTACAGTGTCTGAACAGAAAAATCAAGTTAAATACCAATGTATGTGGGGGTGGTCCACTATGCACTGGCTCACAAAATTGAATGTAGTTAAAATCAACATGAGCTACAGTACAGAATGAAAAAGAATTGAGCTACCTAAAGACATTGTGGCACTGAATTCATCTGATGTTATTAACAAGCGAAGCAAAAAAAAAAAAAGTCTTTCAAAAGCCTACCCTACCAACACTGCCATTTACCCCTTTACCATGTGTGCTGAAGTAGGCTACCATTAGAATAACTAATTTGTAACGAATAACGAAGTTTAGCGACCTCATAACTTTGGCCAAACTCATAGGATTGGGAGTCGAGCACGCTATCCAGGCTGCAAGAGAGAAGTTTGCTAGTTTCCATACGCAAAGCTACGTTGCAGCAGACATTCGTTCAATCAGTTAGCCAACTCTTTTTTTAAACACTCTGATGTGATATTTAACTAGCACGAAGATACAGCACAGACCAACTGCAAACTTGTTTCACTCAGAATGACACGACTTGATGAGAAAATCTCGGACGCGCATGTTGCACTGCCTGCCTGGCTGGATTGAATAATGCTAACTGTGATGTCATGGCTCTGCGCATGTGCTGTAATTCACCTAAACTTGCTTTTGTTTTCAGCGTAATTATTGAAAAACCTTCCTGACAATTGTAATTTTTTTAGAAGACTTGAAAAATGAATTTAATCACATTAAAAAATATTTTTTTTTTAAAAATATGAACACTGGAGCAGGCGGAGCGGAGCTCCGTTTGCCGGTCCGTCCGAAGTGAGCAGGCGGACCTGAGCTCCGGAGCGCTCCGCCCCAATTTAAACCCTGATATATCAGCCATATAGCTCTTTCATACAATCAGCAAAAAAATTACCTTGAGGACTCGTTTTTGCAATTGTATATGCAGTTCATGGAGATGTTATTTTACGGGGTGTGGATGGTTACAACGTGGGATGCCGCCGAAGAACATATGTGGAGAATTCAAGAGCACTATAGTCCCCGAAATGTAAATAACGTCCTCTGCTCGGAGGCTGAGGAGCTCGCGGACCTCCTTGTCTCCCGAATTGGCCATCTTCAAAAATGTCTCGAACTTGATGTAGGCTAAAACAGAGTGAAACTTGTCCTCACCTGTCGCTGTTGTTCTGAATCAGCTGTCCATTCTGTCTTTTAAACTCCTCACGTCACGCCACGCCCACGTCCGACCCGCGTCGATTGCGTTCACACCAAA
Source organism: Odontesthes bonariensis (assembly GCF_027942865.1). Classification (NCBI taxonomy): domain Eukaryota; kingdom Metazoa; phylum Chordata; class Actinopteri; order Atheriniformes; family Atherinopsidae; genus Odontesthes; species Odontesthes bonariensis. Next base: position 22,239,561 of record NC_134521.1, read on the forward strand.
CTCGGCTCGGCAAAAAGACTAGGGTCCGACACGGGTCGAAAGGCGAGTCGAGTTGACGCGGCAGCCTGGGTCGGCAGTGTGAACGCAACAGCGGACACGCTAAATTCGCGGATTAAACGCGGGTTATTCCCCAGTGTGAAAGGGGCTATAGATATCCTCAGTTACCCCTATCTAGTCTCCCGATTGCCCTGGTACCACCAGTTCTTTGTATCTTATTAAATGAATCCACTCACTGAATCACCCCTACCAGGATACTGTGTACATTTCTTGGTTTGCTTTTCTCTCTGCCAGATCCTTCATCCAAACAACCTGCTCCTGCTCTGTTTCCCGCTGTTTTTGTGCTATCGTGCAGATTTATATTGTATTCTGGGACCTGCCTTGCTGCACATTGGTGTTGGTTGTTTGTAAAGGTGATTTTCTGCCTCATTGTGAACATAAACTAAATCTGTTGTGCAAATTCTAATTCTGCCACATCATTTGAACTCGTGAGTAGAGTAATTGGTGGGTGAGTAAAGATTTTTAAAAACAGGCCCTTACCAAGTGGCAAACTCTAAAACAAAAAACTGACTGACTGCACACTAATTGGATTCTTGCTCTGATTCATTCCTTGCACATCAGTTTTGGCAACACAAACCCAACATGGAAGCTGTGAAATGCTGAACTCAAGGTTTTGAAGCACCTGTTCACAAAACAGATAAGTCATGTCATGGTGGCTGCATCCATCTTTTCTTAGGAGTCAGTGTTCCTTGCCATCTTTACCAAGTTTATGCTTCTGACTCGGTGACAGTGAGTGTATCAATGATTTACCAACAACTAATCTTTTTTTACTAAATATCTGATCTCGCAGGACAACATTTACTTGTAGGGTCTATGTCATTATTCACCTTAGTCTCCATTGAGTAAATCCACTCAAAACACCTCCTTCTACAACTCTGATGAACAACTGATAGACAAGAAATTGTTGTGCTCTCAAACCGCAGAGCTACAGCTTTGGTACAAGGAGTGAGAGCATGTTAACATTAATTCTTCAACAGGTAACTGATTGGACGTCAGGGTGTGCTGAACACATGAAATCTCATCTTGAACCGAACGGTTTGGAATGCATGCTTGTACCACAGCCCACAAGACGGTGATAGCTATCAAAAAAGCAGCTCAGCCTCTTTCCCCACCTCCGTGTCCTATCTGTTAGACAGCAGAAGGACACTCTCAGTGTGGTGGTAGCCTGTTATCTCTCTGGGTAGACTTCCTAAAGTGACGCAGACGGTGAAGAGCTGTAATTATCAGCGGGAGAACGAAGGCTCTCTGCCCACCACAGAGGCCGTCACAATGAGACAAGTACTGCCACATGCCTCATGCACTCTCCAATTACTGAACTCAGCCGGGGGCTCTGCCACTGTGCCCCCAGACATGAGCTTGTGTTACTTTACCTACAATTTGGATGTGTGGTCATTGTTGGTGCACAACTATGGCAGGTCACTGTAGGACTTGTGTCATAACCACACAGCTCAGGAGAATGCTGAGTAGTTCAGACCTGCCTTCGTGGTGGCAGTTATTGGGTTCTTCTGCTGTCTCCTCACAGGCAGCTGCATCTGCGGTTCATGACTTTAACTGGTTTCCTGGAAATTCTGAATCATGACTTCCACTGTTAAATAACAGGAGTATTAAAATGTCCCATCTCTGGCTAGTATTGTGGAAACAGTCATGTCGAAATCAGCAGAAGGGTGGATTTCATTTTAATTTCTGTGAAGTTAGGGATGTCTGGATCCAAGCTAATGGATCAGGGGTGATCCAGACATATTGGATGGATCATATTAAGCCAAATCTGCTTCCATTTTTTGGTTTATTTGCTTTCATCACCAGCCATCTAATATGTTCAGGGCCACACAGAAGCCAGATGTGCACAGTTTCAGATTCTGAAATACACTGCCTTTTCCAAAAGGTAGATTTCTAAACATTGATAAGTGACATATTCAGTCCCACTCAGTGATGCTGGATGTCAGACGAGAGACAGGCTAGAAACTTTAATGAATAAATAAATTTAATATAGAGCGGATTTAATCATCCATTTAAAGATTGCTGTGTGATTCTTACTTACAAATTACATTTGTAATTTCATTTTTGTTTCTTTTAGCGATGAGTGTTAAAACCTCGACCCCAGAAGCTGCCTCAGCTAACATACAAACAATCCAGAAAAGGTTTGTGGCACGCAAAGGTTTGGATATCCAGGTCACATATTCTCTTACAGTGAAAAGATCAGTGTGTAAAAGATGACTTCATTTCCGAGAGGCATGCATTTTCTTGTATTCTAAGAAAGATTACTATTAGATTAATATTATAGGTGAGGCAGCGGGAATGCTCAGCGTAGAACATTGGAGGAACCAATCCTGACTACTTTCAGGGTGGGGCTGTGCAGCTAATTTTCATGCACTATGACAGACTAATTAAAGAGAGAGGCTATAAAGAAGAATTATCTGGCTACTTTGAACAGAAGCTGGCATTCAGGGCTGTGACAGACTGACTGACTATAAACACAGAAACGTACTAAACAACAGAAGTTGTGTGCAAGTGGAAGTATCTGAGTGATGATGTATTCATTTTCTATCACTTTCAGTAAAATTAGAAATACACCACCTGTCGACCTGTCGAGCAAGCAAGCATTTGTTAGGCGCTGCGGCTCTGTCCTGCTAGCTAGCGCTGCTTAGTCAACTAGTAACTACCGCTGCTAGCATCCATGGTTAAACCGGCCAGCATTTGCTAGAAGATCTTGTATATAAGTTAACTTACTGAGAATAGCTCTTGGGTCAGAGAAGTGGCTCCAACATAGCAGAGTCAGAGTAAACAGAGCAGGCAGAGTTATCTGATGGTAGGCTGAGATGTGGATGAGGGCAGGTTAGTATAGTCATAGATCTCTATTCAGGAATGAGGAAAAAGGTGCAGTCTTATGCCATTTTAAAGCTATAAGAGGTTTTTTGTGGTAAAAACTTAAGTCAATGTGCCATTTTGAGGTACACGGAACATATATAAACTAAATCATTACCATTGAAATGCCTATGTTGAATAGGATTAAATAGAATACTGACATAGAGATACTAGAGATACTGATTGTGCTGCGAGTCTCATACCTAAGTTGGTTTTCTGTTACTAGGTGATGGATTAAGTTTTTCGATTGAACTGAAGAGGTAAAATGTCCATCAGGGGATTGACGTGACACATGACAAAAACCATACATGTTGATTCTGCTGTGAAATTTTTGTGTTGCCAGTGCAGCCTGCTGCTGCTGTGGTTTGATGGCTCCACTGAGTGTGAAGCAGGTCACCAGCACGGTCAAAAACAGACGGAGCAGAACCATCCTCTTGTGCAGGATAACCCGGGCCATAAATAGATGCATCACTCTGCTGCTGACTCGGTCCTGGCAGCCCGCTGGTGATGAAGAACCTGTTTCAATATTTAGCCTGACATGAAAGTCATAGCTCAGATGCAGCCAGCGGGAGGTAAAAATAGAGTTTCACTGCAGACATTTTAAGTTACATAAGGCCAAAAATAATTCATTTCATGCTGCAATATAGATACAGAGGCAAAAAGACCGGAGCTTTATGAGAAACTAACTGCTGAAAGCAAGTTAAAAAACTCCAACAGTATAATTGTTTACAGGCAGATTTATGGCAGTTTTTGTTGGATACGTTTTATTCTGCATCAAATTGTTTAGTGAAACAGGCTTTTGCTCATCTTCCCTGCTTATTCTTTTTTCCCCTTTAAATGAAAACACTCATAAATCCAAAAAAGTTGAGACCAAATGAAAATGAGAAAAAAAGAAGGCGATTCATACGTCGCCAATGACTTTTACTTTGTTCCAGGCAATAGAAACCCAAAATATTTCATGCTTTATCTCATCAGTTTCATTTCATTGTATGACATACATGCGTTTTTTGCATTACAGGTCTTCCAAAAAAGTTGGGACGGAAGCTATTTAGGGCTTTTAATGAGGTAGTAATAATATTAATAATAATTCTGTTATTCCAACCATGTGATGTCAACAGGCGATTGCTGCATCCATTAAAGGATAAGACCGGTTTTTTGACATTGGGCCCTTGATTTCACATTATAACATGATGTTCTACTCACCCCTGCTTGTTGTTGGTCATTTGGAGCTGTTCCGAAGATATTCGCGAGGCGTCTGGCTGCTCTCTTGCGATATTCGGCCATGAAACGGTTTCCTATGGGCAAGCTTATACAGGCACAAACTATGCTGTTTATAATTTATTAATTACAGTACATTAGCACTGATAACGTGGAGGTGCGTCGCTTACTTAAAAAAATCCGGGTTACTAATTTTGAATTTTAGCCGAATGAATAAATAGGCAGCAGGTCTGTGGGCTGTCTGTGGCAGTAGCACGACGAGGACGTCAGTAACACCCACTTTACGACAAAAAAATCAAAATTACAATAACCCGGATTTTTTTAAGTAAGCGACGCACCTCCACGTTATCAGTGCTAATGTACAGTAATTAATAAATTATAAACAGCATAGTTTGTGCCTGTATAAGCTTGCCCATAGGAAACCGTTTCATGGCCGAATATCGCAAGAGAGCAGCCAGACGCCTCTCGAATATCTTCGGAACAGCTCCAAATGTTCAACAACAAGCAGGGGTGAGTAGAACATCATGTTATAATGTGAAATCAAGGGCCCAATGTCAAAAAACCGGTCTTATCCTTTAACTTTGAAGCAACCACTCCCCCGTACTGTCGCACACCTTAAGATGTGTTTGAAGAAGAATGGGACAAAATAACACCTGAAACTTTTCATCACCCGGTACCTTCAATGTCAGAACAATCTTATAAGTGTAGGGAGAAGGAAGGGGAACATTACAAAGTGATGGAATATTTACTGTCCTGACTTTTTATTGAATGTGTTGCAGGTCTAAAAAAGTTTTAAAAAAAAAGATTTTTATTAACAAATTAAATGAAGCTGTTGAGACAAAACATTTATTTTATTGGGTTCAAACAGTATACAATGAAATAAAAGTGAATGTAAATGTAGGAATCACTGCATTTTTTTTTTACGAGCGCTCAATACCAATACCTGTTTTTCCTGAGTTGGTGTAAAACTGATAGTCTTAAAATATGGTTTTAAGCAGTCCACCAGTACATATGCCTCAACACATATCAAACAGAATCAATGCATATTTCTTTTCAAATCAGAAAACAGCATTGGTCTGAAAACTGAGATAAGTATCTAAATTCTATCTGACAGCCATTTAACCCTGATATTCAGATATAATATCCTGATATTCTGATATAACCCTGATATAAATCGTCTGGTGTTTCACAAAGTGCCCGCAACTACTCACAATTCATGTTCATTTACCAATCTTAGTTAATGATTACAGCTTCTAAATTGAATTAGCTTCAACTGATAACATGACATTATAAAATGACATTTACTAAGAGGAAGAAGCTGCTGTTGTACAGGATGCTAAGACTGTCTAATAAAGTTAGAAAATCAGATTTGTCATTGATATCCAACAACGACAAAGCTGCCCCTTCTTTCATCCAAACTCTGCTTTTTAGAGTCGAAGAACAGAAATGTGTCAACATGCAGCCTGAACTTTGGATCTCTACGTGAACCTTTTCTCTCCCTGCCACCCTCAGCTGCAGTCCAGTTTGTATGACGTAGTCTGGGGGAAATGTGCTTTTGTGTGGTTTTGTTAGCTGAAAGCTGCTTCGGGATGCCATTTCCTCTGCTCAGCAGTGCTGCCGACAGGATCGGACTCAGTGACAGGCAGACCCCTGTGGCTAACGCTTTGAGCTTGGAGTTAAAAGCTTTTGTACAGGTGGAGAGCTTTCATATCCCCATAATGCACTCTGCCGCTTCCTCCCTTTCGCCACTCGTGAACTGCCCCCTCTCATCTTCTTCTCACAGTTTTATTGCTTGACCTTCTACATTTCTTTCATCTTTGAGCTTTTTTCCTGCCTCTCCTCACAAAATCCCCACATCTTACTCTCTAAAAGGAAGCCGCTCATAATCGCAACTGCATAAAACTTACATTGTGTTGAAGAAAATAACACCACCCATACAGTGTCTTTGGATTTTAAAAAGCAAACAGAGCAAATCTGACTCACTTCTCAGACCCCTTCATAAATTCTGGGATGGGGCTGAAAGCTGTAGTTCATGCTTAGTGAAGCCTGGTGCATGGTGGAGCTCCTTACAGATCATCACTGTCACTCTTCCATGTGCACCCTATGATCTGAGAACAGAATCTTCCTGAGAACAGAGCAGGTTCACGAGCCAGCTGGGATTGAAGTTTAACGTTAAAGACAGGCAGCGGTAGCAGAGAATACATGGACCCTCTGAAATTAGTCTCCTCTAAATAAGTCCAGTCTTGGTTCCCCAAATCAACTGTGACCCTGAGGAAGCAGCTCGGCTAAGAACTTAACATAAAACCATGGAGAATCTCCACTTTAATTCCTACAAATGAACCAAATTCCACCAACTCAAGGAGAGAGACCCTTTGAATCTATTTCTGTTCTGTACCTAATCACTAACATACACTGGATGTCTCAGATAACCACATTTCCAGTTCCCAGATCCACCCGGACGACCATGACAGCCACCACTTTGTTCCCCTGCTTGCATGCAGCTTTCAACCTGATTAATTTGCCGGAAAATCCATCCAGATTCCAGAGAACTCTAACTAATCGTATCGTTCAATGTGCCTAACATCTCCAGTTTAGTCTCCTTAATCCTTAAAAAACAGAAGCATTGAAGAAGGATTCTCTTTTAGCTTTTATCCAAATCGGACTGTATTAATATATTGCTTGAGTTTCCATGCATGTTAAAATGCCACTGTGTAACATTCAGGGCTGAAATACAACATTATATTCAGAACTACATTTTTCTTAGAGTAGAATTGTGTGAAAATATCCTTAAAATGAGCAAATTATATATATAAAAAAAACATCTTAGCATGAATTTGTTTGAAAGATCTGATCCATGTGTCACTGTAAGCCATCTGAAAAGTGAAATATAATGAGATTAAAATAATTATCTTCATGCTTCATGACTGAGAAACAGCAGATTTTCATACCTTGCAGTCATCTCATTATCTCGTTATTACGTTTCAGTAACACGTGACCCCGACGAGGGCTGTCACACTAACCTCAGATTTGTAACGCCGTACTTTTGCCAGGCCAACCACAGCGGATGCTAAGGAACCGCTAAAATCTCCATGTTCCCTTTTTTCTTAAAGACTCAATGAGCATGTACTGAGTCTTAAATAAATTAGAAATAAAAACAGCAGTATTTAGTCTTAACATAACACATCAAGCAGCAAAGCTTGTTTCTGTCTGTAAACTTATCCCAGCGGGCAATGGTTGCCACTGCCAGACAGGCTCCCTGTGGTCAAACCACTCTTCAAAGGCCTTCCCTGACCACAATTTAATTTTCTCATCCCAACACATTGCAAACTTTCAGCCGGGCAAGAACATTTTTCAGACAGGCATGAACTAAGTTAAACTGTGAGCTTATTAAAGAAAATAATGGTCAAAATAGGGTGAGGTAGTCCGATGCAACACATTTTCACACAGAGACAGATGCCATCTTTAACTATTGTTCACAACAAATCCCATGAAAAGAAAAATTAGCAACTTCCTGTGTGTCACACTGAGCTCCAAGTACACTCCTTCATTTCCCTTAAAATCCAAGCAAACCAAAGTCTTAGATTTCCAAGTAAACAATTAAATGTGTTAGACAGTGGATGCTTAAAAGATTTCAAAAGGCTGAGTTTGACTGTTGAACCCTTTTTTCATCAGTTTTCTGCTTTAAATGTTTAGGGCAGGTAACACCACCTTTAACCCTCAAGGTTCAAGGCTAATGTGACAAGGCCTGCAAGATGCATTATTCTCGGATGAGCAACTCGCTAACTGCTCTACCTTCGTCTCAAAAGTCTGTCTTCCTTTGATGATCATTTTCCACTTGGTACTTTTACAAACTTTTACCAGACAACTGGGATTAACCAGTAGTGAACTCTGCTGTGGTTCATTCAAACTGATCTGAGGCCTGTAAATCAAGGTGTAGTGCAGATAAACCCCCCCAAGTTGATTTAACTGCTACTTAAATACAGTTTGAAAGAAGCCGTTTCTGTTATAGATTTGACTAAAAAACAGAAAACATGTGGCGCTCAAGGGACAGTTAAAGATGCTGAGATTCATGTTCGTAAAGACAGGGTTTGAGCGTTTGTGTACAGAGAAGAACTGCTGATGAAAAAAGAAAAATAGATTTATGATGCTGTGAGAGGACGTGCAGGTGCTCAGTGTGACAGAGGAAGATGGAGAGGACATGAGGAGATGGAAAACTCATGATCTGCTGTGGGGACACACCTGATGGGGGCAGCTGTAAGAATAAATAATCCAACTTTAAATCATTTAACGTGTCGCTCGGTTCAAGCAAACAGGTTTCAGATGTTATTTCTCAGCTGGTTTTAGAAAGCCTTGTCTGGATCTTCGTCTGTTGTTGAAATCAGCAGCGAGGGTGACATTTCTCACCTCATGTCCACGTTATCTCCCGGACCCCTGATGGCCGGAGCAAAGTGTCATTGATTGGCTCTGTCAATTCAGGCCTGCCTTTTAACTCTGTTAACTTTGTTTATTGCTGGATTTGGACGCGCCGAACGCTGCCGCCACTCAGAGGAGGACATCTGTGTCCCTGCTTTTCTACGAAATGGAAGTCATCATTTGATCAAGAGGACGGATGCTGAACCTTTAAATCAGAACATGAGATATCTGCTGTTTATATTAACAGCATGAAGACAAAAAAGATGTCTATTAATAAATACAGATTTTCTGTTGAACAGGATTCTTTTTACCTTTCCGACACTGGACTGTGTTCCTCATTTATTACACTCTTCTTAAAGCTGCTGACATACATTATCTTGCTTTTTATATGTGATTCTTTTTAATCTCGCTGTCTGTGTGAATTTATCTTCATCGTCTCAACACAATTTTTCCTGTAAAACAGCTGCAGCCATGAAAGTGATCACGCCGAATGACGATTTGGCCATCTTGGAGGAGCTTTACTTGGAACCCTGAAGGGTTTATTGTTCTCAGTGGGAGTAGTGGGTTTACCATTGAACAATTTCTGAAAAGAAAATCAAATTTGAAATGTTTTAGCTTCGGCTCCGAGTTTGGTTAATTCTTCTTTTGAATCATTCATGAACTGCTCCTTTTTCATGAGTCTACACCTTCTGTGCTCCAACACTCAGCCTCTTATGTTTCCGTCTGATCTATTTGATAAACCACAGCTGTCGGTGTTCACAGCAGGGTCGCAGACTGGACCTTTAAGTGCCGACTCCTCACCGAGATAAGAGACTCTCCCTGCTGCCACTAAAGCCACAGAACCTGAAAACGGCTGGAAGTGTGTCTTCTGGTCGATTCTGGAGAACAAAACTGTGGTTTAATAATGCAGCGCTGCAGGAGGGAACAGGCTCTTAAAGCTGCAGTCTGCAACTCTTTTTCAAGCATAATGCCTGGAACTGTCCGGGGATTCTGAAAGTAGTACATTAAATACCCCAATACAAAAAAAATTAGTTCTCTAGGTCCCCTATATGTCCCGCTAGGTCCCCCCAAAGCCAGCAGGTTTGTTTACAAAATTGCAGACCGGACCGGTAAAAGGTAACCAATCAGGTTACGAGCTGGGCTCTGCTGCCTGTCAATCACCGATTGTGCACGCGCGATACAAGGTAGGCTCTATGAGGTACCACCAGGGACATAAATCAGAATTAACTTCCATATACACATGTGAAATTAAACTCTTCCACATACTATACTCAAAACCTTGCACAAACACTAGTGAAAAGCTCTCACATAAACTAGTGAAAACATTTACCTCTTATATAACCTACTCAAAAGCTCTCATACACACTACTGAAAAGCTTTCATATATACTAGTGAAAAGCTCTCATACACATATGTCAAACCTCTCATACACATGTCAAACCTCTCATATACATATGTCAAACCTCTCATATACATATGTCAAACCTCTCATACACACATGTCAAAACCTCTCATACACATATGTCAAACCTCTCATACACATATGTCAAACCTCTCATACACACATGTCAAACCTCTCATACACACATGTCAAACCTCTCATACACACATGTCAAAACCTCTCATACACATATGTCAAACCTCTCATACACATATGTCAAACCTCTCATACACATATGTCAAACCTCTCATACACACATGTCAAACCTCTCATACACACATGTCAAAACCTCTCATACACATATGTCAAACCTCTCATACACATACGTCAAACCTCTCATACACATATGTCAAACCTCTCATACACGTATGTCAAACCTCTCATACACATATGTCAAACTTCTCATATACATATGTCAAACCACTCATACACATATGTCAAACCTCTCATACACGTATGTCAAATATTTGTGGATTTCAGTTGAAACGGAAGGCGTTTCAGTTGAAACGGAAGGCATTTCAGTGAAACAGGAAGGGGTTTTATTAAACCGGGAGTTGTAGTTTTAAACAGAAGTCATTCTGGTTAGCTTCGTGCATTTTGTGCAATCTCCTGCCGGTATTTTACGAAATAAAATTAACGACAATTGCTCAGCCACCCGCTGAATACCTCACACAAACAGCGGCATTACTCAACTTTATTTTGGCTTCAACGGAGACCCTGCAGCTTGCAAAGGCATGCTGCGCTGGCAGGACTCGTCTCCGTTGTAGCATTTGACAGGGTCCTGATCGTCTCCGTTGTAGCATTTGACAGGGTCCTGATCGTCTCCGTTGAAGCTAAAATATTGTTGAGTAATGCCACTGCTTGTGTGAGGTGTTCAGCGGACTGCGGTCACGCCATCTGCGCTTCGGAAAGGCACGGTCGCGCTATCGACAGTTGAAAATCGAGCGCGCGTCTACAGTATTTTAGCTTCAACGGAGACGATCAGGACCCTGTCAAATGCTACAACGGAGACGATCAGGACCCTGTCAAATGCTACAACGGAGACGATCAGGACCCTGTCAAATGCTACAAGGCTTGGGCAGCAACCGATCACTTCAACTCCAGCTCCGGACTCGGTGGATAGCCGCTTAACATCTCTTTTTCCGTCCTGCCAGCGCAGCATGCCTTTGCCATCTGCAGGGTCTCCGTTGAAGCCAAAATAAAGTTGAGTAATGCCGCTGTTTGTGTGAGGTATTCAGCAGGTGGCTGAGCAATTGTCGTTTATTTTATTTCATAAAATACCGGCAGGAGATTGCACAAAATGAACGAAGCTAACCAGAATGACTTCTGTTTAAAAACTACAACTCCCGGTTTAATAAAACACCTTCCTGTTTCACTGAAATGCCTTCCGTTTCAACTGAAATCCACAAATATTTCTGTATGAGAGGTTTGACATATGTGTATGAGAGGTTTGACATGTGTGTATGAGAGGTTTTTACTAGTATATATGAAAGGTAAAGCTTTTCAGTAGTGTGTATGAGAGCTTTTGAGTAGGTTATATAAGAGGTAAATGTTTTCACTAGTTTATGTGAGAGCTTTTCACTAGTGTTTGTGCAAGGTTTTGAGTATAGTATGTGGAAGAGTTTAATTTCACATGTGTATATGGAAGTTAATTCTGATTTATGTCCCTGGTGGCACCTCATAGCACCTCATATCAAAGACTCATAGCTGACTCACTCACACCTCAGCACAGAACCTCTGTACAGAATCAAACACAGACCTGAGTTTACAAAAAACACATTATATGAGGTATCAAAATGATTCAGTCGTTTTTTAATAATATGGCCAAATAACGAAACCCGTAAGTTACTTTTTACTTCAGGTGTACTCCAGGTGAACCAAACCCCCTTGTTAGAGGTGACATATTCTCTCCTTTTGAACAATTTGACACAATTTTCTGAGGTCTTATTAAAATGCATGAGACGACTTTGGTTTAAGCACAGTGGCCCTTGTCAGACCCCTGTTTTTGACACCTCTGTAAATCTGTTTTTGGGGTGGAGACTTTGCAAGGGCTCAACCCCCCATCGTTTTGGTGTGGTCACATTTAACGTCTAGCTGTAAGTTAGCCCCAGATGCTGGTAAACAATGCTTTCTCATCAAAGCTTCAGTTAACAAAGTGATGTGGTAACAATGATGTTAATCCTTAAGAAAGTAACAGCAATGACTCCTTAGAAGTTGGCGTACATCATCTTCATTACCTAAGCTGTTAGCGTTAGCTACTGCTAAAGGAAAGAATAAATCAATAAATAAACCATGAGGAATTATTTCTCAGATACTTCAGTTCCCCTGCTCTGGAGTTCAGGCTCTGAGAGTTGGAACTGATTCTTCTTTGTGGCTCAGTTTCTTCAGTCCAGCGTTGAACTGGACCCAGTTGTTAAAACAGTTAGATGAAAAGTGCTTGCTGCACATACATGGTCTTTAGCCAACTCTGCTGGAACATTACCCTTAAATATAGTTTATCCACTGGGCTTTTATATCCTCTGCTTCTCAGTACAGCTGACAAAAGAACATTTCCACCAGAAGCTGGCCAATTCATCAGTCTATCAGGGTGGATGTGAGTGGGAGGGGCTTAGCAGCGGAGGTGGAGTCAACTTAAGGAGTGACATACTTTTGAAAAGAAAATCAGCTCCTCAAAATCAACAGTTCATAAAATGAGGAACGTTCAAACAAAAAGGAAAATAATATGTCACCTTTAAAACGTCAAATGTTCAGGTTTTGACCTCAGACATGGGTGATTACTTTGGAGGCTGCAGCTTGTAGTTCCGAGCTTCCAGGTCTGTAGTTATGTGACTGAATTAAATTTTAAGTTGGATACATTCAAGGCTGTGTGAGGGTTTTGTAAGTGTGAAATACAGATGTAGATATTGTTCCTGCAGAAATATTGCAACATGCTGGTCAATGAGGCCCGCAGACGTTTTAATTTTTTAAAGAAAAACAAACGAAGGTAGCCACCTCAAAGTTGGCTACTCTGGCTTTACTAAAGTACTTCCATGTTATGTTGCTTTTTGTTCATTTTCTATATAGTTGCTGTTGTATTGTCTGGATTTTATTTATCATTTCCTTTTAAATGATCTACTGAATGTTTATAATTTTAGAGGAACCCAGGAAGAACAGTTCCCAGTAGCTCACAAGGCTATTTCATTAAAATATATAAATAACTTGAGATCTCTAAACAGTGTGTGTTTCAGGAGGCACATGGCAACACGTTTGAATGACAGCTTAATTAGTGCCGACAACCTGTAGTTAGAACCTGAAAATTAGATCGAAGCAGCAGAACAACATGAGGTCTAACTCCTTCAGCTCCAGGTCAAAAACCTCTTGTTTGCTTCCAATTAGGATATAAACACAATTTCTTCAGGTTTTACTACTCTGTGTTGTCATTTTTAAGCCATAAGCTCAGAGCAAACTCTGATGTGATGGAAATATTTAAAGGAAACATAGGACTTCACATCGTGCAACAGCAGCTCGAGCAGAACGTTAGCGAGACCTTCAGAAATCCATCTGACGGAACATTCCCAAACAACTCCACACCCTCAGCTTTCAAAGAGTCTCTGATGTAATCTTCAGAGATAAAGTTCAGCCCAGCCTCGCCCAAACACACTCACACACACACACACACACACACACACACAGGAAGGTCGACCCCACTTCTGCAATCACTCAGTTTTGGCGTGTTTTTTTTTTTTTTTTTTTAACAAATGAATGAAAGTTTCTTACCTGACGGGACCAAACAGCATCGCAGGCAGAGAGCAAACATGGAAAAGAAGAGAGGAAGAGGAGGATTAGTCCATGACACCAAACCAAAAGATGAATTCTGACATTGACACTGATGGTGAACGAGACGCTTTCTTACAAGGTCTGGTCTGAACGGGGTAAAAAATGTGTGTTGGTTTTCACATCTCGCCTTCTTCATCTCCTCTGAAGACGGTGTTTCAACTTCCACAACAAATACATTCAAGTTTTACAAAGAGCAGCGAGTAACCATATAGAATTAAGATTCAGGAAACAGGTCTTTTTCTCCTGCCATTATGTCCCACTTCTAGATGATATTGGGTACCTTGGAATCCTGACTCTTACATATTCACGCTTGACATGGTCATATCCACCTCCTGTGGGGTCCTGGGGCATTTCTTTTTTTTTTGGGCCCCTGCTGACCTCATGTCATTTCAACCTGACCTCATTTCGTTCACAGAACAAAATGCTTTTGTTTCACAGTGCAGATGTTTTTATCACTCAGTTCCCTGAAAACAGACAGCTAAAGTTTCGTTTGACCAATGAATATGTTTTGCTTGTGTTGACATGGTTAAACACTTCAAATCTACAATGATCGCAGCTTCCATTTTTTATATTTATTCATGACATCAGTCATGTCACATGAATGCTGTCCTACCGTGGGCCGTGGCACTACCACATAACATAAATATGAACAAATGAACGTATGGAACTGTGCAGGTCATCTTTCAATGAGGACTTTCTCAGGTCCCTAAAGCCAGCACTCCAGGGATAAAATTCTTGTTTAAAATGTTCAAGTTTTTCATCATTAAATGTTCGTTCACAGCTGCATTTGGATGTAACTTACAACCAGATACACAGAAAAGCCTCTAATTTAATGAGAACTGGATTCTTATCACCTATTAAAGACACGCTTAAACATCTACAGCAATGCAGCAGAGATTGTCTGTTTCAGAGACTCGAAAGAGGTGGCGTCATAATTGCCGTCCAATCTTTCCCATTTGTGTCAGTATGTTTAATTAAACTTGATTTAACTTTGCACTGCTTTTAACAGAGAACGGCCTCATTGTCAGGGTTTATGTCAGATTTGCGGCGGAGTTGCTCAGACTAAACATCCAGGCAGAAACTAAACTAAACAGTGCATTTGCACGACAGAGATGAAAACATCGTCCCGAATAAACTACAACTTCAGAACACAGAGAAAGGCTGGCTTCTACTCTCACAGAAACACAGCCCTCATAGTGATTCTCATCTCATTCTAGCTTTCCTACATAATTACTATGCACATCAGAAATAAAACTGCAGCGTTGAACTCCGAAAGGAAATCTGGATATAAGCTGAAATGACTCCCAGAGTAAATGTGGGTGGATCATTTAGAAACAGAGCGGCCTGCTGAGTGGGAGGAACCTCTCGAAGATTACAATATCTGTCCTAAATCTGCCTTTGATCTGCTTATTCATCCACCATAAGAGACTTACTGGAGCCGCTTTCATTACAAAACCCTGAGTTATTACTCTGACACATTAAACATGCCGAGCCCCATCATAATGTTACATCAGTTAAGTGAAGTAACAGTAACGATGAATGCCTCAAAAGCAATAGCCTAAAGCCTATGAGGAGTAGCCTAAGAGTTTGTTATTCAGGCAGTTTCAAGGGCTAGGAATCCAGTTTCTGTAACACGCTCACATTAAAAAAAGGTCAAATAAACTAAGACTGATTCTGTTTTTTCCATATTTGGAGAATCAGGAAAAGCTGTTGTTGCTCAGTGAACATCAGCATGTATACACTGATATTAGAAGTCACATCAGCCAAGCTGCTTTGAGCAAATGGTCCACACTTTACCATCTCTTCATCAGTTTCTCCTTCACATGTTCACACACATCCTGATAGCACTTGGTTTTTTTCATACATGCAGTAAATTTTCTTTATCAAGAAAATTGGTTTCCTTTGGTAGATGACTGCTCTTACCACCTCAGCTATGATCTAAAACCAAAAGCAATGATTTGTTACAGCTTAAAACTTTCCTTTTTGATAAAGTTTATAGTTAGGGATGGCTCAGGTGACCCTGAAACATCCCATAGTTATGCTGCTATAGGCCTAGACTGCTGGGGGACCTCCCATGATGCACCTCTCCTCACTCTGCTCTCTTTACACTCCATGTACATATGACATTATTGTTGTCATTAACTTGTGTTTCTCTTTCTCAGCAGGTGTCCTTGGCCTGGTGTTATGGTGCTTGTTGTCCCCTCTTTCCTGTCCTCTCAATCCCCAGCTGGTGGAGGCAGATGGCCGCCCTTCCTAGTTCTGACGGAGGTTTTTTCCTGTTAAACGGGACTTTTTTCTTCCCACAGTCGCCTCGTGCATGCTCAAAATGGGAGATTGGATTGAAGAGAAGTATTGCAGTGAAATGGATTATAATTGGCTTCAATTGGACTGTATCTTTTAAGTGCCTTGAGATGGCATTTGTTGTGGTTTGCCGCTATAGAGACTAAATTAAATTGAACTGAATTATCCAAAGAGCCATTGTCTTCCGTTTATCCAAATTTGGGTTGTAGAGGCAACAGGCCCAGGAGAGAAACCCAGACATCCCTCTCCCCAGCGACACTCTCCAGCTCCTTCTGGGAGATCCGGAGGCGTTCCCAGGCCAAAAGGAATATATAACCCCTCCAGTGAGTTCTGGCTCTGCCCCGGGGCCTCCTCCCAGTTGGACGTGTCTGAAAACCCTCTAAAAGGAAGGCGACCAGGAGGCATCCTAACCAGATGAACCACCTCATGTCGAGAAGCAGCAGCTCTAATCCAAACTGCCTCTGGATGGTTGTGTTCCTCCCTCTATCTCCAAGGCTGAACCCAACCCCCTCTGAAGGAAACTCATTTCAACCGCTTGTATCCACGACCTCATTCTTTGGGTCATTAGCCGGATCAGCGACCATAGGTGAGGGTTGAAACAAAGATGGACCAGTAAACTGAAAGCTTACGGAAACGGACCGGATCAGCGCCCTCATTACTGCTGACGAAGCATAAATCCATTTGTCCATCTCTCGCTGAATTAACTACAGCCCTATCCAAGCTGTTTGCAGCCACATTTTCAGCCTCATCTTAGCCATGATGATCCACATTTACATCTATTCACACCTCTGTGTTATAGATGTAAATGTTGTCTGCTGTCCTCACTAAACAAGCCAAATCACTGTTGCACAGATACTTTACTGCATTGCTAAATAAAAAGCATGCACTGCAAGGGAAGAGAACACAACTAGTCCCAATTCAAGATGTGAGGTAATAATTCATCCCTGCTGAGAGAAGGAAAACCCTGGTTATTCCCTCCGGCCCGACAGAGTACAGTAGAGCAGCGAGTGCTGGTGGCCAAAAGGAGGAGAATGTGTGTCGAGATGTTTTTAGCAGGAGCACAAAGAATGAGTCAGACAGACCTCAGGCCTGCTGGGACACTACGTCTGCAGACAGATACAGGGAAGGAGGGATAGTAGGAGGGGCTGAAGGAGGGAGTTTTCCTTTATTGTCAGCTCTTTCACCAGTGGTGCACTACCAGCATTACCATCTAATGAAAAAATAAGTATTTTTCTCTTATTGCAGATTAGAGGCTGTCATCAGACGGTGTGGCTTTGCTCCGTGCCAGGACACCACATGGGGTCCAACATGTTGTTTTCCCTGCAGACAGATGGCAGCTCTCTGTTCCTTGCAGTGGAACCGGGGGCCAGATCCTGTTTGTTTTCCGTCTTCATGTCTGTAATTGTTGACAGTGAAGAAGAAGAAGGGAAGCCGCTGGCAGGAGTCCAACATGACGACATCCTGCATCGCCTGCTGCTGCATCAGAGCATTAACGCAGGCGGCAACATACCATTGCTTATGATTCTGTTCCTCTTAGCAGCAGTGGTGTCAACCAGGTCTGCAGAACAAACAGCACCAACAGCCAGAGAACGAAGGAAACCGCCCGTCCAGATGTCTGCTGGTTCTTAAAGGACAGCATTTCAATGCTTTCCTTCTGAAGTGGTTACATGAGTTGGGCACAGCCTTCCATTGCAGAGGGCTCATAATTGGATATTCATGATATGTGGCACTGCAACAGATGACCACCACTGTCCTATTTATTTTTCATTACTTCAGGTCAAATGCTGACATTGCTCTTCCATTTTAAGAGAAAGTAAACCCTCCTAATAACATTCAACCAGTATATTTTAATAGTTCTGAAGAGCAGTGGGTGTTGGCCCACAGACTGACCATAACTATGTAGCATCAACAATGATTGTGACATGCATTATTATAGTGCTTGTAGTCAGAATGAGTGATGAGAAGGTTTGAAGATAGAGACCAACAAGCTCTAATTGACATTTAAAGCACATTTATGTTGCTTATGAAAGACTCACTGTGAGTGAACCTGTTTTATGGAAGTTTTCCGAATGGCTAAATGAATGTTACTGTTCAACAGTCCTGATCAGTCATCAGTGAGACCACATGCTGTATGCACGGCTATTAAAGAGAAGTCAGTCCCTTGTTCAAGTCCAAATGTGTTTCTATCAATGCATTCCCTTCAGCTTGGAGGTTAAAGACCCAAACTCGCTCCTAATCTGTTTTGTAAGGACTTCTTGGTGTCACAAACCATTGTAATGGTTTAAGTACTGCGTAAAGGTTTCTTCAACTTTAAACGAGCCACATTAAACCTTAAAAGGTGTTCATATTAAAATTGACCCAATTGTTTTCCTAAACCTAACCAAACAGTTTTAGGGCCCATTTCTAACCAGGAAATGATGATGCCTTAATACACCCAGGTAGATCTGCTGCCAAGACCAAACCAAATAGAAAGAAAACAGAAAATAAGGAAGTAGAAGCATAGAAGAATCCAGGTGGTCCTGTTACTTTTCCTCATTCCCCCTTCTTAGTTTACCTTTGATTTCACGAACTAGCTGGGTTTGCATTTAGAAGATTTTAGTCAGAAAAAGATCATTTAATTAGAATTACATTACTGACTGGTCTTTTCCCATATATAATAAAATAACCTAGAAATTCCCAGAGATTAAAGCAATTTCTGAACAAGGGTTCTCCTGATGTGTAAATAACCCATTTCAGTTAATTTACTAATCGGAAAAAATTCCTCCTACTTTTTGACTGTACCCTCCATTTTTGCAGCGATATGGTGTCCATTTTCTTTTACGATTCAAGGAGAACTGTCACTGGTCCTTCAGTTTAAGCATTGGGGGCCATTTGGATGGTAAGATGACCACTACTCCTTGATCTCACATAGGAAAGAGGACATCTTACCCATCTTACCCTGGGCCCGAGGAGAGGACATGGGACTGAGCTTAAGTGTCCTTTTGTGTAGTTTTTTTCATACCAAAGTCCTCATAAAACAACAGTATTTGATGCTGTCAGGATGAGAATGAGCTGGCCTGAATAATTTGTCGGATCCCTAGTTTTTTGCAGCATAGAATTTAGGGAAAGTCTCTTGTGTCGGCTCTGGTTGCAGTGGTACTCATGGTAAATGCTGTAGCTGGAGAAGAAGTAAAAACCCGTATTTACAGTATAATTAACTGTGGAAGTGGAATGAGAGAGCTGGATTTAAATGATTGTACTGTAGTTGTGCCAGAAAGAAAAAAGCTATGGTAGCAAGAACTCATAGACTGACTGACTCTTTAATTATTGGGTCCTAAACATCAAGTGCCAGATAAAGTAACGGAATAATTTGGTAATCACTGGATGTGATTGATCAATCTCTATTTATTAAAGGTGGGGTATGAGATGTTTTCTGGAGCATTTTTTATCATATTGTCTGAAAACCTCCTCACGACCCCATTGCACCCACTAAAATAGATTGAAATTTTTTTTTTATATTTTAGTCCATTGTAGAGGGTGTAGCAAGAGGAAATGTCTGACCAATAGAAGTAATGATGAGAGTTACTTCTATTGGATTCTGACACGCCAATCAACCGTCAGCCCCCCTCCCCCCTCCCCCCCTGCGCATTCACACTCGTTCATGTGTTTTGAAGGCGTGGTTTCGAGGGGTGGGCTGAAGGGAGAGGCAAGGTTGTGTATTTTCAAAAATATAGCTTGCAGGAACCGTTTTTCCAAGATTTCATACCCCACCTTTAAGACATTGCACGTTCCACAAAAAACTTCCAATACACTTTCGTATCACTTAATGTCACATAATTTATCGTTAAGGGTAAACAAAGGATGGAAAAACCACTTGAGTCAAATTTACATCACATGAAAGAAGGGCTAAATTAGATTGAATGCCACTAGAGTTACGATGTTTAAAAGTACTGGGCTGCGGTCACACAGTGGGAAGCACGTTTATAATACCATGTGGCTTAAGTGACCGAGTAATTATATTACTCAGTGGGACTTATAACAAAGGAGCTTTCCGAGTAAGAACAACACGGCTATAAAATCAGCTCCTGAAGCTAAACAAGGTGGTTGAGCAGAATATTCCTCTTACTTTACTCTAATACTAGAGTTTAACAGTCTGAATAGTCATGAATAGTCTGAGGAAAAAGATTCAAATCACAAACAGACGTTGAAATATGAGGATTTTAAAGTGCAGAGTTTTTCCATAATGCTCCCCTGACTCCAATAAGTAAGTAACCAATGAATAAAACATATGTAACTGCTATTTTAAGACATCTGGAGCACATCTAGCAACACCATATTTCAGTGACAAGCAGCAGGAGTTTCAGACATGCTACCAGTCATAAGAGCTCCCATGTGCACGTCTAAGATCTGTTATGAGAATCTGAATTTGTAGTTTTTGATATTGCTCATAATTTATGATCTACACTCACACATGACACAGTACTGTATTTATGACATTCTCATTTTTGATGGTGGAAAATTATTCAAAATGCTACAACTCACACGTAAGTTTTAAATATGTGAAACAATGGAAATAACACATAATAGGATCTATTACAGGCTCAGGATTCTAATTCAGGAGCCGATTAGAATATACATAAACACATTTTTCCTGTACTTTGCAATGCTGCAGCACCCTATGTCACCTTTTGAAATAATCCATTTAGCTCCTGTCACTTTTGAAATTCCAACCACCAAAAGCGGGTCTGTAGACACGGATCATACTAATGTCTTATGTGGTGATGACATTATCTAAAGGAGGAAAAGGATGAGCTCATGTGATGCTGGAAAAACATGAATTTGTGAATTCTTCCAAATGTGAACCAAAAAAAGACACCTAAAACCTGGCTTGTAACACAAAGGTAACTTTTTTTGAATTGTGACATTAAAAAAATAGTTCCTCTGTATTGGAAAAAAAAATCCATACCAAAGAGATTAACCAGTGAGCCAGCAAACCAAATGATGTCTCTAAAAGTGGAATTTTTTTCTTAGCATCCGTGTTTTCCGAGTCTAAAGTGAGACAAGTTGTATTCAAGTAGTTGCAATATGCAGTTTTGCCACAAGGTGTCCTTAAACTCTACACGCCATGCCTTTAATGGCTGAGAGTGTTTGTTAACTGAGAGGACAAAGAGCCTGATGTAACAGTAAATGCATTGCATTTATAAGGCTCTTTTGAAACCACCAACCTTCTGATCGGTGGGAAACTGATTCGTCCTGAGTCACAGCTGCCCACTCTTAAATTATGTAAACTTCTATTGGTTTAAAATCACTTTTGTCCACATGTTCACAATAATCACAATAATCCAGCAACAAAACACTAAAATAACCCAGCAAATCATCACCAGCAGTTGCATGTTGGATTTTTCCATGAAGTGAGACTTTACAGAGCTATTAATATCTGCCTGTGAACATAGCTGGCATTTTTGCTCAATAGAAGTGATTTGTAAAGGAAATTAAAAAGAACCAACTCTGCATATTTCTGGTGTTTGTGGGTCTGTCTGGAGGCTCAAAATAGTTTCAATCCTTCTCTCTCATGTGCTCCTTTGTTTTTTTCTTCGTTATATCTTGATTCCCAGATGTGTTTCCAGCTGTACAGATCTGAATACGCTGACCTGTTACGGTCAGGTTTTTAATAACATAATTACACTGGCAAATTCTTTGCCATGGGTGGAAATCACATTTCTCTTGTCTGTTTATGTATCTATTTCATCTTGGCATTATTTACGACTCCTATTATCCAAGAATGACAACGATAATAAAAGTGTATGGAAACACAACATATAGCACAACTAGAACTTTAAAACATTTAAAAGGTGCTGTGTGTAGGATGGCTTCTAGCAACACAAATAACAGCCAACTCAGTACCCTCCATCTACTCCCCAAAAATCAGGGCTTTCACAGTTCCACCCAAACCCGAGGATATGAGACCTCATTCAGGTTCAGGTCCACATTTCTTCTTTAATATGTTAGGAGTTACGTGACTGTAGTGACCTGTGAAACGACTTGTTCGAGTCTGTGACTGTATTTTCTGGTCGGGTCTCTTGTGCTCATTCAGGTTAAGGTCAAAGGTTGTGGACCTTTCGAAACCTTCTAAAAACCCCAAACAACAGTGACAAAAGTAAACAAGATCTTTTGTTTGGTTTGTCCTTTCTGGGCTACTGTAGTTACACAGCACAGGTGAGAAGGATGACCAGCGGCATCGTTAGAGAAACGTTTACTCCCATTCTTATGCGATTCTACACTAATGAAATCAATATTATATCAAATTTGATCCAGTTGATGGCTTATAAAGTTCCACTCTGGAACTTTAAAGTGGTTTGTCATTATGTACCTTTGTAAGTCAATTGAATTGATTTACACAATTTAAAGATACATTTCACATTGATTGGGATGCCAGTGAGCAATACTTAAATTCAGCCTTTCAAGTCCAAAAAAAGTGGTTTGCTCATTTTTACTGAGAATAAAAAGTTACAGTTTAATGATTTAAAAGATACACTTTTTCACATGAATGGCAATAAATAACCTCTACAGACATTTATCTGTTAACAGTTTGAATTCTAATAAAAACAAATCAGTTTCAGTAACAAAAATCATTTGTCACTAAAGAACTACTAAAACATGTTTCTAATCTGCAAACTAAACAAAATGGCTGTACTGTGATGAACTATGTCAACATTGGTGTTATTATTACATCATTACATCACATTCATGTTACAAAACTCCATCTGTTGTTGCACAACTTTACGCTGAAACAGAGATGTTGTTTCGGTTTTACCTCATGAACGCCTCTGTCAGAGCAAAGAGACGAACGGCATCGGGCATCAGTGGGTACAGACCCCCATGGCTAAAACGTGAAAACCACCATGCGACGGAAGCAGAAGGCCGATTGTTCTGTTGTATCCCTGATCAAAAACTGACATCTGTCATAATGCTGTGATCTGACGAGCACATCATACCTGTCTGATCACGGTAGAGGATAATCTTCCGATCCCTGGGACACTGCTGAGATAACTGGTACCGTTATCTGATGTTCTGATGACAGGTCTAACGTTCTCATCAGCCTCAAGCATCTTTAAGTTTGTTGCAACTCAATAATTAATCCAGATATATCCATGCCCACATCCTGCACCACTTTTAGTCCTTTGCTCACGTTTTAGCATTCAAAACATCAGAGTGGGTGGAGTTAGGCTCAGAGCTGGGTTACTGGGTTAAGATTTTTCCCCTCTGCTATTTCTGATTTATTGTCTGTTTAATACACAACGATAAATGTTGAAGAATAAGAATAAAGCATCATACAGAACAACATGTGCTGTGTGTGAAGGCCGGCGGGTGCGATTTGTCACTGATCATAATGTGTGTGAGCATAGAGCGAGTCATGCCTGAGGAGTTTTCTGATTGAGTCAGTGTAACACATTTATACATGTATAAAGAGCATGAAATCAGGGTAAGAGGGGAAAGCCATCCATCCATGTCCAGCGTGAGTTTTCAGCTCTAACGCAAGCCATCGTCATGTTTTACGTAAAGACTACATGAGCCGTTTCAGTGTGTTGATATTTCATGTAGCTGAGCAGAGCTGCATTATCAAGGAACCAGCAGAAAGAAAAACAGCCCTAATAAAACCACAAGGCTGTGCTCTCCTTATCACTCTGCTCCAGGCCACAAAGGTTTACCAGGTCTGCAAATGTGCCTGATGCTCAGTGCTGCTGCACAAACATGTGTTCATCATCTTCTCAGTGTGGCTGTGTAGCGCAGCAGAGTTCAGAGCACAGAAATAGGCCAGCAGCAGCCCCGCAGCCTGAGACAAACCGAGTGAACCGTCTCATCTCCAACATGTTCAATCACGATTAAACTCTTGGACATTATTTTATTGTTCATAGTCAAAAGGCCCTAAATACAATGAATGAACACAATGGAGTTTAGTTTCATTCCATCAGACATACACTGACCTGCTGCCTCAAATACTCACAAGGAGAGCATGATTCATTCAGGATTCATTCACTGCAGAAAATAGTGCAATAAATGTCCTATTTCATCCACTTTTTAAACTGCAGGCCTGTATGACTTTTGGATCAACAGGTTAGTTTTCATTCACTGAAAGCAAATCTGAAGCAGTCAGAAGTTTCTGTTGCCTCGTTTGAAGCAAATAAATGTTGCTGTGTAGTGTCACCAAAGGGGGAAGTATAGGCTACGATGTAAGTGGTTGAAATTCAGTTGAAGAAGTAGTTGTCCTGACAGGAAACAAACCTCAAGGAGATAAACAACAAACTACTGTGGTGGACATCAACAAGAGGAAAATGGAGAGACTTTTACTTTTATCTCTGGGAATATCTGGGATATTACATCACGCCAGGTGAGTTTTTTGTTTGCTGGCTCAGTCTGGAGACAACTCGCAAGTCATGTCGTTCTAATCTTAGCCAGGTCAGACGTGATTCATTTGGTAGTTTCCATTACACCAGTGAGCTTCAGAATTTCTTAGAAATCGGCAAAAAAACGCCTCCAGTGTTTTTATTCCCTTTTTCTTTTTCACATCTTCTGAATGCAAAACAAAATTGACAACGAAAAAGTGGTTAACAAGATCAAGAAATATGAACTTCCAGTATGTGGAGCGATAAGAGACCAGTGTGTCAGTTCATGCGGCACGGATACCTTATTCTTCTACAAAAGTTTTCATATCAAACTCGAGTACCTGAATAATTACGAAGAGAATGCGGAAAAACTTAAAGGCACAATATGGCCTCTTTGAGACCACAACTAAAAACGATCATTTTTCCTTGATAGCTCCAGTTTTACTCATCAAATTATACAACCCTCAGCTTCATGGGTGAGGTCAGCCATTTTTAACATTCACACTTTCGCTGTGATTTGAAACAGTGAAACAGCTACATTGGTTCCTAACAAGTTTCCTTGTTTGGGGTTTATTCGTCAGCATGTTGACTTCTTTTGTTTCCACATGTACATGTACATGTAATGACATTCAGAAAGTTGGTTTGAAAATGTTTTTAACAGCCATTATACTTTTCCACTACCCTCTCACTGATGACTCCTTACTTTATACCATTACTCTCCCCTCTGATTGGTTAGGGTTTTGGTGTTAAAGGTTTATGGTTTGGTTGGATTTACATGTAACAAAATACATGGCTAGTCAGTTGCAAAATCTTTAGGGTTGTGTCCTAAACATTTAAATACTCATGCATTGCTATTCCTGTCAGGTCACACTGAAAGCTGTCAGACAGAAAACAGCCTTAGGATACATTACCATTTCACTATTTACAACCATGAATTGTAAAACTACTACGGACAAATACTGCTGCCTATCTTGGCCAGGTCTCCCTTGAAAAAGAGGTTCTTAATCTCAATGGGATCTTCCTGGTTAAATAAAGGTTTTAATAAAAAAATAAAAAATACACATTACAAATTTTCTGAAAGATTGCGCCGGATTGAAGGCCTCAGCCAGGTTGATTAAAGAAAAGATCGGATCTTTCCAGATCCAGAAAATTAGTTCTTAAGGTGTTGTGGGGTTGAATAACATGAGACAAATGTAACAAAAACCCTGCTTGGATATAAAATGTCTTCAGAGAACAAACCTGCCTGTCAGAGCTGTAAGACTACCATTTGTTGTTCAGTCCACCATGTTGGACTCTGCTCACTAAGACCGTTACAGTTTGTGTTACAGTAAAGTGAAACATTTAACCTCTGATCTGTGCGTCTGTGTTCCTCTCTGTCCTCTCAGATCAGATCAATGACGTGATGAATCCCTGAGGGCAAATGGGGAACCATTACGGCATCAAATAAATGGATGGACATAGAAGCTCATTACAGGGCCGCAAGGGGTCAGCACCACTGGGCCAGACCTGCTGGAACAGGTAACAGACATCTTCAAATCAGTTGTTTTAGCAGAGAGCTCCGGTCCGTGTGATCTGTGATTCCACCCTGATAATTAGATCAATGAAGGGACGCACCTGCAAGATGCTCACAACAAACACTGCCTGCTGTCCACTAAGTACAGTTACTTATATTTTCATCAAACTTTACGAAACATATTGTGCTGAAACATGTCCCTGTTGTACTTTTGTTCATATTTAATCTAGCTCGGTTAAAGTAACAGAAGAATCTAGATGATATAAAGCTAATAATAGTGGTCTAAAACTGCCAAAAACACCATAAAATAAAAAAAGTTCCTGCGTCCACATCTACGTCATCACGTGTCCAAAATGTGTGTATGCGTTCATTATTATATAAGATGATTTGATTAATATCTAGATTAATAGGTTACAATACAATTCAGGGACGATACACTTTTAAACACAATGATTCAGTGCAAACCCTGTGATGTACTGTTCAGAGTGTACCCCGCCCGCCTCTCGCCCAATGGCAGCTGGGATAGAAAAAAAAAAACTTTCTTCTTGTTACTTTTTCCTAAATATTAAGTTGGGGTTGTTGACTTCAGTATTTACAGCGTTTTTGCATATATAACATATCCTTCATCAGTTATTTTTTTTCAGCATTTCTGACATTGGGCTGTTGAGGCTTCACTGTGAACTGATACACAATGTTAGTGCCGTCGCTGCTGCTTTCAATATGTTTCCCTGTCTCATGAACACACACTCTCACAGCAGATTGTCACAACCTGGCTCGCCACCTTTGCTTCTAAGTGGGAGTCTGACAGAAATAGACTGCAGTGTGGCAGCATCCTACAGCCAGATTCTCTCTTTACCTGTGATTCGTCGGTCACACGGCACCTGTTCGGAGGGCTTTATTGGAGCTCTGCCGAGCGAGATCAGTCCAACATGTATGTCGCCAAACAGATTTTTGGAGCTGCAGGAGATGACTCCACGACACAGGTATCACAGGTGGATAATTAATGATGTTACGACTCCGACACCAACTCACAATCTTAGACATGGGATCCATTGCGTCACTCCCAGATTTATGTAGCCACAACAAGAGAAAAAGCTTCAAAATAACTTATCATATACCACCCCGACCTCCCCTTCGTTCCACTGCACAGCTCCACCCACAAATGAAGCTCATTCTGAGGGTGGTAATCCTTATATTTTGATATTTATCAACACTTTTTTTGTTCGTAAGTAGCTTCAGTGTTTTTTTAAAATTATTTTTTCAATTGAAAGTGGGGGAAACAGAAGTTGAAGCTCCACAGCTACGATGCCGTACTTGATTTGTTGTGATGCTGCCTTTGTGTGAGCCGATGCACGTCCGGCTTTGTCCGAGTGTCCACTTTCTCCTTCTGTCTTTGTCCTGCTGGACCTCTACGTCTGATAGGACTAATCAGAAGGACTGATACAGTCAGACAGACACACAAAGACCCCCTCCTCCTCTGTTCAGTTCCATCTCATCAATTTTCAATTACAGGTGCCAACCTCGCGGGGTTATTTTTAAAACCTGCACAGGTTATGTTTAGCCACTGTACTGAAGCATCTGTCACAGAAGCTGCTGCTGGTCCTTTGCCCTGCTCTTCATTTTCCCATCTTGATCACTGCAATGCCGAGAGAGGAGGGATTTTTATTTCTATTGCAGATGAAATGCAACCAACTCAACAGAGCTGCACAAACCCACCTGTTCACGTGATATTTGAGGAGGTGTGGGGGTGTGAAGAGGTGTAGGGCCAGGCATGAGAGAAGCCTGAGAGGCTGGGTCTCTGGGTAGATGTCTTACTTTAACATAAAGAGCAGGAGGAGTTCATTGGGAAAATAGCGTGTTTCAATGTTTCTGGGGAGTCTATGGAAGTACCAAGCAAACCGCACCATGATGGAAATATTCAGATGCATCTGAAAAGAAATCTGAACACATTCCATCCAAAATCAGCAGGTTCTTAAACACCTTCTCTGATTATCTCTGAGGAATTTAAGGTTGCTAAAATTCAATCAAACCAAAATCTACAAATGAGAGCAAACAACTAAATTTATTCCTTGAAATTTAGATCAGAAGGTGTCAGAAGGCAATTCTTTTCAATTGTCTTTAAAGTGGGTGGTAAAATATTTAGAAGTGTAGATTTATTGCAATTATAGCCCACTTTAATCACTCACTACCAAACTTTATGGACTCAGCTGAAATGAGTGATTCAAGACAATTCTGACGATGTAAACCTGATTAAAGTAGCGCCACCTATGGGTGCAGTGCAAAAGCTTTTTGGCTCTGATTCCTGGCTTGTATTCATTTCTAGAGCTTTCTTTAGGTTTTTGCTCAGCTGACCTCAAACTAAACACAAAATTTGGCATCAATGAATCCTAAACCCACATGTTTAAAGTTTATAATGGCAGGACGACTTTCAATTGATTGCGAGCTCAAACAAATTGTGGCTTTTCTTACCTTTTCCCTGATCTCTTTTGAAGATATCTATTCAAAACCCAGATAATGAGATCAGTTAAATGCAATTATCAATTTGTCCCTGAATAGCTCTGTAGGCTTGCTGCCAATTTGCCACTCAACATCTTCACAAACACACAAAGAAGTAAAACACTGATGCGAGACTGCGGTGCTGACCCAGGTTCCAATCCTCTGGTCTCGGTCTTTACACTTGCTGAAGGGATTCTATCCCAAATGTGTCAGTGGGAGTCAAGTTCCCCCACCAAAGACTGGGAAATGCATTTCTCTTTGGGGGCTGGGGGTATTTATGGACTACAGTATGAAATATTGCATCATTTATCACCAACACTTCACTTGAATTAAAGAGCCAGACACAAAATGATGTAGACAGAAAAAACACACCCACGACTGCTAAAACCACAACTTACAAAATAGTGCTCAAATTTCAAACTTCTGTGATCGACTGTTCTTCCAGAAAAGTTTATTTTTCAAATTAAAGTTGTTGTTCTAGTTTCTATAAAAATGCTGAAACCTTTCAGAAGTCTCTTCTCTGTTCGGAGCTGCTCAGCATCTCTTGGTATCAAATTTAAGAATCAATACTTTGAGTCTATTTTCGTCCCGTCGTCTCTGCCGAACGCAGCACGAGAAAAAAAACAACTTAAACCACCACCAAACCATCAAGAATGTTCTCGTTTTCATCTATAAGAACTGATTTTCTTAGATAAAAATTGGAGTATCGAAAAATGAACAAAAACTTGGCAGTAACTAGATACTGAACAGATAACAGTCCAGCTCAGATTTACCATCCTGCAGTGTGTTTGTGTGTGTTTGTGTGTGTGTGTGGATGCAGGAAGTCAGGCACAAACTGTACCAGACTGCAGAGTAAGCTTCATGCTTTACATAATAGCATTTTCCTGCTTTGCCTAAGTAAAAAAAACAAAAACATAATCCCTCTCTGTGGGGAGGGAGTTTGTGTGCCAACGAAGTGATAAGATGAAACTCAGTTAAAGGACCGAGACGAAGAGAGGCAAAGCAGCTCCGTTCGAGTCTGACACGATTCAGATATGTCTTTTATTTCTTTAAATTTCCCCCACATTTCCAGCAGCTTCATGAGGAATTTCACAGTTTTATTTTGCTCATTATTGTGAAGTTAGTTAGCAGTTTGACGACATCCAGGCCCTGGAGTTAAGGATTTAGATATATGATCCTGGCTCGTGGAGAGGAAAGGTCATGCCAAAGTCTAAGGATAACTCCTACTGACATGATATAAAGAATGGTGAAAAAGCACATTGAGTTGCCTGTGGTATGAAATGCGCTATATAAATAAAGATTGATTGATTGATTGAAAAGCCTTAATCCATCCTTTACTTCTTTCTGTTTCCTGCAGCCACACTTTCATGTCATTTTTAAAGTGGTCTTAAGCAATAGTTCTCCAGGCTTTCTGAAGGTTTTCTGCCACTAGCAGCGTGTCACAAAGACACATCATTTGTTCCCATTTCTTTAGTTGCAGCTATGAAAAGATATTTTTGCAGCAACAAGATGATTCCCAAAGAGCTGTTAGCTGAAAACTTGGCATATCTCAGCATGGTGTGCAGTGTGTCCTTAAAACATTTGAGGAAACTGGACAAGTGGAGGACAAAAGAAGAAGTGTCAGGCCTAAAAAACTATCTACAGCAGATGATCCATCTACTGTTGGCCCAAGCCTCATCAGAAATGGTCTCCATGGAAGGGTGGCTGTCAAGAAGCCGTTCTTAAGGAAGTGAAACAGGGAGAAAAGGCTGAAGTATGCCAAATGACACAAGAAGTGGGCTGAAAATCAGTGGCAACAGGTCTGATGGAGGGATGAATCCTCCCCAGAGCCCAGACCGCAACATTACTGAAGCAGTGTGGGATCATCCTGACAGAGAACGGAACAAAAGGCAGCCGACATCCAAAGAAGAGCTTTGGGATGTCCTTCAAGAAGCCTGGAGAACTATTCCTGCAGAATACTTAAAGAAATGACAGAAAGCTGGTCTAAGAGGGTTCAGACTGTGTTGGAGAATAAAGCTGCTCAGACCAAATATTGACTTTCAAGCTCATCAGAATTATACCACTCTGTTTTTTCCTTAAATACTGTATTTACAGTTATGTTTGAGCATGTTTTAAGAAATCCCCGCAACTATTACTGATCTGAGGGGAGGCTTTTGGGCAGAACTGTATGTAAAACACCTGGTTTGAAAATCAATATTAGACTACAGGGCCAAAAGTCAGAACACTGTTGGGAATATCAGGTTAAAACTGGACCATTTCCTCGAGATTTGCCTGAGAGCAGCTCATCTTTGTCTTGAAACAATCACCAGAAGCACATTAGTAAGCTGAAACAAGTTTTGCAGGTTGTAAATCACTCTTCCTGTTCACTCTGCGTTTCAAAATGGCCTCATAAGGTAATTTCAATGCTCAGTTTGTGAAGACTGAAATCTTGTTAGATACTCCCTCATTCCACTTAAACTCTCATGCGTAAACAGTGCAACACAGTTAACAGCATAGAACACAACTGATTATTCCATTTATACAATGTGATGTACAGTATATTACACTGGAAAATGGGCTAAATAAGGCCTTAGGTATTCAAATGTTACCACTATGTCCATCATTCTACACCCACAGTGAAATTATCCATCCACATTCAGCTCAGGGTTCCACTTAAACAGTAAATTACCATGATCATTTCTGGTATTCCACCAATGTCACTGAGTCCCAACAGGAAGAATGCCCGACTATGTGTTCGGCCTCAGCTCCAACAGAGCCACAAAATCTGCCCTAAACAGCATGAGAGATGGCTCCACAGCTCCTGAGTCACAGCACTCACAGTCTGCTGGAAGTTGTGAAAACCAGACTTTTGGACATTTGGTGTCACTCGTCATCGCTGCTGTAGAAGAGGAGGAAGTGACACGCTGACCACAGAGAGTGGAGGAAAAACAGATTCTGAAGGCAGGAGGGGGGGGGGGGGGGGGTGACTGTGGGAGCCTCACAACCGAACTGCGAAGAGTCACATTCCATTTGAATTTCGTAATGCCACAACCTTTTCCTCAAATAAAGTAAAATGACTACCTGTCCATGCAGCTGATGTGGGTGATACACGTGAAGGAAGACTGTGGTTGATCTGAGGGGTAGTTCCAGTGTTTCTGTATGTTGTCACAAATCAGCTGCTGGTCAAAAAGATCAATTCAATCGGCCCTAAACTCAGAGAACACTCATTTCTAATCAAGTGATTAAATGATCACACTTTAAATCTTCAATGTTGGGCCACTGCAACACATATTATCAACATGTTGTTAGGTTTAGGCTCTTAAGCTACTCAGTTAGGATGAGGAAAACCTCATGCAAAACAAAACTAGGCAACTTTTTTTTACCCCCAAATGTGAATGTTGCTTTCCTCTGTTTTCTGTGCGGTTATGTTTAGGCAGAAACTGAAACTTCTTTTATTCAAAAGGTTCAATATTCGACATTCTGAGTGACACCTTTTTGTAATTACATTACTTTACATATTATACATGTTACCAAATGTTGTGTCAAATGCAACAAAATCTCTTGTTGCATTAATGCAGAAATTTTTTTTATTTTCTGAAATGGGACGAGTACGACTGACAAAAAATTCAATTATAGGCGGAGAATTCCTATTGGCGGAATTCTAAATGTTCCACCAATTCTATTGGTCGAGTTGGAGATGGCAACCACCTCCTGTTTAACAGAGCCCATCTGTATCTGTAGGTTGAATTACCTGTCGAGGAAAATATAAGCACTGCCTTCCACTGTCCCTGATAGTCAGATAATCTTCCTATCTAGATATTCAATTATTAAAATGTATTACCCACGCTGAGATCTTGTTTAGATGCTCATTCTCGCTACTTGCCAAAAACAATTCAACGTCCAAAAAACCCAAAAAGCATTGAAGCTTCTGGTTAAGTTCTTGTCTTTTTGACAAGGGCGATTCACACGCTGTTGCCTGATTTTACATTACAGAACAAATATGATCCTCCTATGATTTTTTTGGTGATACGAACACTATTCCTTCAGAGAAGCAATAAGAAAAATAGCATTTTAATAAGAAGAGCCATGTAAAGATACAGCGCTGTAATGATGTTCTCAGCAGGCTTGGCAGAACATGCATGTTGGTGCGTGTCGGTCAACAACGGAGAGAAGCCAAGACTTCCTTTTTCTTCCTCACTGATGTTTATGACCTACAGCATTCTGTACCGCATCTGTAATGACCAACAATCTCCCTCCTTCACATGCTGGATGGTGGCAAATGAGATTACAAAAAATATTGTGTCAACCGAATGAACAAATATCTCCACTGCCTATCCTTTCTAACATGATGCAAGCTTGTTTCTTTAGCCTTAAATCAGCGTGATCATCTTGTTCAAGCTCAAATCTTTCCTTCTTGTACAAAGTGTCTGTCTGTGATGTTCGTGGTAATGTTATTGGGCATAAGGAGGGAGCAGCAGCAGGGTTAGCTGATCCCCGCCAGCACCCAGATGGTCTGAGAAGGATGTGTGAAAGAGAGGCATTATCTGACCTCTCTTGGTGGTTTAAAGAGCTTCTTCGGCTTTGAAAATGATGCAAAACTAACAACTCAAAGCAAAAGAACACAAGAGAAGGAACTAGGTCCTTCTCCACTGCCTTGGCCAGGTCTTCTGTAACAGAGCTACCACTGGGATGCATTCAGGCTCATGCAGCCGTGAGGCATCGAGCATCAGGGACTGATTTATTGGAAGCAAACAGCAGAGAGAGAAAAACTCCAACTGTGTCCTGTGTGCTGCAAACTGGAAGACAGAAATACGAACACCCTGCTGCCTTCTTTCCTCTATTCAGTGCGTTAAACACCAGCTGAGCGGCTGCAGCAGAAACACTGGAGGGAAACTTGGGATCAATACAGTCCTTCAGAAATGGCCAAAACATTGTCACACTTGTTTGTAGCAAATCATGTTTTCCTGTTCAAGAAATTACAAGACAGCACCAGGTCCAGAGTTGAGCTCTAAATGTTGAATGATCACAATTGGAAAAACTCAAGCACGCCAAGAAGCACAGATATCTTTTTATATCTTAATTCATTCATCTGCAGTTTCCTCGACCAGAACTGAATAAATCACTTCACCAACTCAACAGCCATCCTGAACCGAGAATTCATCCAAATGACTCGTTTCAAGTAAAAGGCAACCGTTTAAAATCATGATTCTTGTTGGTTAATGACAAAACAAAGCAGATGTGAGACTGCAGAACAACTTTCATAAAGAAGACAAGCATTTGTTTCATAATCTCCTGTTTTATGTTTACCAGATTTATTTTATGTTATGTCTCAGAGTCGATGAGAATGAATCAAACACTGACAAGGATAACAAAACAGGGGCTTAAATCCCTTAGGTTGGGATGGCTCTGCAGGACTCCTTTATGCTAAAAGTCTTAACATTTTCCAACATATGCTGCTGAAGTTGGTTGTACACAGTCTAAACAGCTGTTTTAAAGTCGGATTTAACACCAGAGGAGTCCAATTAAAGGACCTGAGTTCACCCTGGAAGAAACAAGCTCAGAAGACAAAAGGACTCCCTTCGGGGTGGTGCTATTATGCAACCCTATGGCAAATAAACCCTCATTCAGATTCTTTTGTTCCTCCTGCAGTCAGGCTGCTTAATGCAGACGCTCTTAAGATTAGCTCTTTACCTCTTTTTTTTACCCTTATACGCGTACATGGTGGTTTGCCAGATGCTGATCTGCTGTAACTGATGTATTCCTGTTAAATGTGCTGCAAACATTTAATTGAGATGAGCAGCAGTAGTTTATGATCTCCATTAAACTACAATACAAAAAAAAAAACTGTCACAGCTCCGATTAAAAGTTTTGATCTCTAAATCAAAACGCGATTAAATTTTACGTAGATCTTGGTTATCGGCAAGTGATTTTTCATTCGATCCATCTACAGAACCAGCTGTGTATCCCTCCAGTCCACTGATGAGTGGTGTTAATGCACCTCTAAGCTGGTTGTTTACCCGCAAAAGAAAACCCAAAAGGAATAAGGAAAACGTAGAAATACAGAAGAGGGTGAGTGTAGCCGAACAGAGCGCATAGTTGTGATCCAGACTTTTATTTGAAATTTGCGATTCCAGTTACTGATTTTGGTTTTTATTTAATCACAAATGTGTTTGCACAGTGAGTGTTTACATGGTATCACTTAACTTTGCTCAATAAGCTCTGTTCTAAAGTGGAACTATATTTGTTTTATGTGTTTGCTGGTGTACTTTTAAAATTGTCAGCATTAACAAACTCTATATCGTGACAAAGATCAATCAATACAGAAAATATCGTGATAATATTTTTCACCTTATCGCCCAGCCCTAGTTTGAAGCTTCCTCTGGTGTATTCTAAGTTTCTGTAGACAAACGCAGCACAGATCAGAATGTTCGTCTAGTTTTCCTGCATTCAAAGAAACTAGTTTGGGTAAATGGTGTTTCCAGTCAATGCTGTCTGGCATTGATAAATGTCCTCCCAAACAACCAACTTTTATCAACTGTTTCAAACAGGGACTGTGAATGCTGCTCAGTACAACAAATAAGGCATCTTTTTTTTTTCACAAAGACTTGTGAAACTGAAACGTTAAAGGGACACCGTGTAATTTCTTCCCCCATCTAGTGGTGCAATTTTATTTTGCAAAGTCGAATGAATTTGCTCTCTAGCGCCTCGCGTTTTCAAATGTGCGTTGCAACTTCTTGAACTACGGCAGGCGGAATGTGTCAAGATTCAAGAAGCTATAGCTTCAGACTCATGGTCCATACAAACAAAAAGAAATCAAGACACACAGTAGAAAGGATTACATAACACACATACAATAACACTATAAATACAGATGACAGATAACATGTCAGATAACATAAGTTGACATAGCCTTTAGTGTGCAAATCACATTCCAGGAGTTACCGGAAGTGACGTCGACGCAGCGGTAGCGTTAGCAGCAGTGTGTAGTTGCTGGAAAGTGTTCTTTTAAATAAACTCCCGGTAAACTTACAAACTTTCTAAAGCCTCGTTTTGTGAGTTAAGAGCCTATGTGTACTACGGCAGAAGTTTGGTAACAATCAATGCATTATTAGTGGGATAATTTACGAGATAAAATCTATTTAGCATTAGCGGCTGTAATAAGCCATTCGGCGGACGTGACGTAACAATGACGTCATTTCCGCATGCAGGCCTGGCGTTGGGGAAAATGCGATTCGAAGTGCTTTTTGTCCCTCTCGGCACTTCGTCGTTTTTCATATACCGGAAGGACATGGCAGCCTCCATAGAGCTTGCCCGCTCTATGTAGATACAGACAAGTTATTCTTCACTCAGGAGGATAAGTGATATTGTTCACAGAGATAATTTTACACCAATGAGGACTAATTTATGAATGAATATGTTGATTTGAGCTAATAAATTACTTTATTTATTACATAGTGTCCCTTTAAACGTTGTTCTTCCACTGCTGCTTTGACTTCACGTCCACATGGATGTTCATTTTTTTAATCTGTCCCCTCTGGTTTGTGGCTCCGTTTTTAAACATAGTGGTCAAAGTTTTAGTTTGGCTAATCGAAAGTGGTTCTTTAATCCAAGCCGGCAAAGAGTCGGCGCTGCTTTAAAACCAGTTTTATAAAGGCTGTTAAATTTATTTTTTAAATTGTCAGCTGGCTCTGAAAACAAAGCACTGAAACTACTCAGCTGAACACCGTCAGTTGAGGAGAAAGGTGGCTAATAATTTGCGTGTCCCGCCGGCTGTTGCAGGGGCAGCATTGAGTGTGTTTTCAGACACACGGTCAGCTGGCGACGTAGCTAATGAGAACAGCGAAGTGACCGAAACCAAAAACCAGAGCTCCATACTTTAAAATGAAAATTAAAAAGATGCTTAAAACCCTGGAAAGCTGAAAGATCTCCGAGTCCACCGTTGGTATAAAAATATTGATCACTGCTGACTCAGACGTGATTTAAAGGATGTCTTTTCACAGCGAGGTCAAACAAACCGAGTCCCTGCTTCACTGTTTGTTCACTAAAAGAAGTGTACATTTCTGTTTTCAGATGAAATCCTCAACAAATGCGTCCGCCGTGTCGGACGGCCAAGACGCGAAAGGTTCAACAAACACTTGATTTGTACAGTCAGTTGGGAACACGGGGATGGAAGGCAGAGACAGAGGGAAGTGCTGCAGCGCTTGTTTCCAGGCAGATGAAGAAAACCTGTGAGCAAACTACCCACAATGCTCCTGTGGACTCACATTAGCTGCCACCCTCCCTTCTCTGAAACACACACATTTTACACACACACACACACACACACACACACACACACACACACACACACACTCCAATAAGGCAGATTGCTTAACTCAGCACACTGCAGGCCAAGCTGCTATCGCTCATGTTTGCCTCTCTGCTCTCTGTTCTTCCAGCATTTTCTGTGTCTGTGGAAGCATGTTTACACTGAAAGATCCACCACACCATCAGAGCATCCACCTTTAAACGACTGTTTCATACACTGAGGCGACAACAGCCGGAAACACTCATGTCTTCGGGTGGTCAAACATGTCCAGTGTTCAGGTTTTGGCACCATCAACTGTCATCAGTATGACTCCCCTCCTCCAAAAATGACCCCACTTGTTATTTCTTTGAAATGCAGGCAACCTATAACAACCTATTATTAAAAGAATATGTGACCTCTAGTGGTTCTGAATGTGAAAAGTCAAAATGGCGTCTATTGACGGAATAGTGGCAGGATACAAAGGATGTATTTTAGCTCTAATCATCATCATTCTCTCACCATGACTCAACTGCCTAAACCCAACCAGGAAAGGTAAAGTCATATTTGGGTGATGTCAGATTCCACTTCCTGCTCCTACAAATGACTTACCAGCTTGTTAAACTACGCCTGTAGTTTGGAGGACTCACCTGGGTCGTATTTACAGGTATAAATAAGTACTTTAACGTTTACCTAAAATGAACAGACATGCACGAATAGCTCCTCTAGTAAACCCGAAAGTTTGTTCATTTTCCATTTTTTGACTTTGGATTATTTTTATTAGAAAACGAATTTCTCTGTGATCTTGGTCTTGTTGTTTCCTCAGTGCCCGTCCTGTGACTTCTGTTTGAGAATCGTCAACATGATCTAGTGATAAATCTCTCTCATAAAAAAGTGGATTTACTTTGTTTTCTGTACACAAATGCATCTCACAATTTAAAAACAGAAACTGGGACATTATTACTCTTTGGACAAGAAGACAAACATATGTGTTCCACGATTTTCCGGACAGACTGGGATGGAATTACGGATCATTTGTGGACAATTGCAAACAGAAGCTTTTAATCAGAATTTTCGGAGCAAATTCAAAACGCACATGTTGACAGACAGCGTGCAAACCCATTCACAGAAAGAACAAGCTCAAATCCGGCAAAGAGAGAACATCTCAAAATGTGATGAGAACACAACCAAACACGGATCTGGCTTCTTGTAAACACAACCACATGGCACCACAAATCCACACAGAAAGAAAGAAAACTAATCACATTCCTTCCTGAGGAAAGTTAGAAAAGAATATTAAGCTGTTTTGGTGACTCATCCTAACCAGTGAGGGCAAAGGACACTCAGAACTCAGAATCCTCTGCCTATAAAAGGAATTTTCTGTTGTTCAAGTAAACACGTCCTGAAACGTGCCTTTAGATGTGTTTACAGGAGGGACAGGACAAAATAAAAACCTGAAACTCTTCATACAAGTGGTAAAAGCTTTGCTGTCCAAACATTTTTTTGGAATGTGTTGCAGGCCTTAATTATAGAAATGGATGTATATTAAGAAACGTACAAAAGAAGTGGATCAGACAAACCATGAAATATCTTGAAGAGTTCATACTCTCTGCAATTAAAAGGAAAAAAAAAAAGTGAAGTAAACACTGACCGCTGCAGTGTAAAACATCAAAGCCGCAGCTCATGCTGAACACCTGTTGGGTTTTTGTTGTTTTACTGGCAGGACTTTCTGTTCCTTTCAGAAATAATTATCAGTCACATCTTTGTGGTATCGTATCGGCTGCTTTTGGCTTCGACATCAACCCTTTTTCTCTGGCAGCAGAGGAAAGTTAACCCAACTATCAGACACACAGAATTTTCTCCGCTCGGCTGAAAACCACACTGAAACAAAACTGGGCTGCTCAGAGCAAACGAGCAAAAACAGTGCAGGGCAGTGGAGGGGAAAGCAAAGTGAAGGTGGGTTTTGTCATATGGGGAACAAACTGGCAGGTATGACTTTGTACCTGAAGCCTGAAGGTCTTTTTAATCATTAAAAACAGGTTCAAAGTCAGTGCTGAAGGAACAAATAACACAGAGGCAGTATTTTCTTTGGTTCTAAAGTGAATTTCATGCCTCATAAGAACTGCAAACAAATACATTATATCTGAAATATTCAGTTGTGAAACCACAAGTGCAGTTCTGACTGCATTTATACAGCAGGAAAACACACTATGCACTCATCGTATGTGCTCTGATTGTGGTATATTAAATGCTAAATAAACACAAATTTCAGTGGAAATGTAAAGCCAAAAAGCTCTTCAGAAGTATAAACTTGCAGACAGTGTTGCCAAAAAAAAAAATCACAAGAAGTCGCTATTGGCTCTCTGAAAAGTCGCTAGAAGTCGCTAGATTGCGTCATGACGTCATAAGTGACGTAACCACGCCCATATTATATATTTTCGCTCCTACCCGAGCCGAAATCAGCCGGCCTGAAGCTGATTTCAGCTCTAAACTCTGTAAACTTTAGCAACATTTGAAACTTTTCAGGCCAGAAAGTAGTCGTTTAGATCCCCAACGTGTTAAAAACCTGCCAAAATACCGGCTATTTACAATTTTGTTCCGACGAATTCGGCGCTACTAAAGCTAGCCGCAGTGAGCAACGCACTTCCGGTTATTTTGACAAAATAAAATACCCGTTGCCTTTTATCATGGGGAAAGCCATTGCTTTTGTTTTGAAAACAGGAAGTGAGCCTACCCTCGTTGTAGCTAGCTTGACACTGCCGTTTTGACAGGAAATGACGGTATGCCGGGTTGCCGCCGTCCTGCAGTGCTTCTATCTCGGCTTGTATGGTGTCGCGGGACAACTGATTTGTCACTCACAAAACAAGTTAAATTGTTGCTAGATTCAGCCAGATTGAGCCCGAAAGTCGCTAAATCGCTAGATTATTTTTTTTGTCGCCAGAGATGGCCAAAAGTCGCTAAATCTAGCGACAAAGTCGCTAAATTGGCAACACTGCTTGCAGAGCACTGACTGTTTTTAGCTTTTCAAATAGTGAGGCTCCACCTCCAGAGAGGTTCAGTCCGCCTCGATTGGTCGACTCCAATGGCCTGAGAAGACCCCGCCCACTCATTTGCATGAGCTCTACTGACATTTGAATATTTTCATCGGATGAAAAATGTCAGTAAGTAAGTCAAACTTTTTTTTTATCATATTTCATGAAAAGACAAACTACTTTTAAAATGTGTGCCCAAAAAAAGGATCAGTAACTGTGATAGGTGCAAGATGGATGAGTCAAAACATGTGAAATGTAATATCATGCGAACTCTATTGACGAGAAACTCCTCAAACTTATATTGTTGAAAATGTGTTGCCTTTAATGTCATTCCATTATAGTAGAAGAATGCGGCACAAATGGAGGAAGACTTTGTTTGACATTTGTTAGTTTAGTTTCATGGAAGTAAATGGAAAAAGTTCAGCAGAATGATCCCAGTTAGCTCAAATAATGGCTCAAATAATGGCTATCAGGCAATTATACACCAAGTCTGGAAGAGTTTCTAGCATCTCTCAGTCAACTGTGTTGTCAGCAAGCAGCTAATTTTTGCAAAACCTTTAACATACACCAAACTTATGTCAAGAACAAGCGGTGACAAAAGACCATCTGCTGCATCTGCTCATGTCACAAGCATCAAGGGAAAGAAAATCTAAGCTACAGCTACGACGTACCACCTATGCCTGCGTAAGAGGGCTCTGAAGAAGCCAATGGTCCGTTACAAACCGAAAAAACAAAGGTGACAAATGTTCACTATCGTTCTATAAGAGCCTTTAAACCCGCAGAACCACTGACCCAGCAGCTAACAGCAGTCAGACAATGTTGGCAATTACCAGGTGGAGTCAGTGTAGCATTTAGCACAGAGCTGCAGATTAAAAGCCAAAAACATGACTTCAAATGAACAATAAATGCAAAACGCAGGACAAACAAAGCAGAAGATCCATCCAGGAGTCATGCAGATGTGCAGGTTTGTATTTTCTGGTTGCAGTAAACACCAGAGATAATGCTGACCCAGTTCTTCTACTGATTATGGTCTGAAAACAGTGTAAAGCATACTCGATATTTTCTAATATAGTTTTTGACATGTCAGCTCTCAGGAGTGACAGGCAGCAGCAGCCCGGGGAATAAAGCTGCTCTCCGTCCTCTGACCTCTGGGGCTCGAGTCGAAGCTTTCACCCCGGCTGGGACTAGGCCCGTACATCCAAATCCTGCGCTGCAGACACAGACCGGCCATCCAAATCCCAGTTTAATACCAGGACATGACAGACTGATGGAGAGCAACGGGGGAGGGAGGTGGCAGTAAAGCTCCCTTCATTTCTACCAGTGCTGCTGTGAGGATCACCCCATCTGTGTGGGAACATTTAGTTAAACAGACATACTTACAGCTGAATATAGTTTAGACTGTTTTCTGCTCTTTTTACTTTCTTATGACATAAAGAAAACAATTTTTGCTTTGATTATTGCTGTTTATAGTTTGTACAATTTACAAAGCTCCAACAGTTTTGTGTATTTTTTATACTTTGCTCCAAGTCTCCATTTTAATATTTACATCACGTTCTGAGCAGCAAACACCAGAACCGCAGTGCTTCTGGGAAACAAAGTGACAGACCACACCTAGCGGTTTGGTTTTTTTAGTAGTTTGGATACTGCTGCTTGTGTTGTATAATACTGATCCAAAGACTTATTAGTGTTGGAGCATGTGATTAAACTGTGGGATTGTTTAAAAATTATCCATCAAAAAGATCTAAATCTATGAACGTAGAAATTATTCCCATCCAGTAACCTTAATGGAACAGATGGGGTTCCCCAGGAGTTGATCCTGGGACAACTTTTTTTCCTTCATAAATATTTATATTTGTATATATCCCACATGCTGGTGATGTACTGCTCTGTACCCCCACCTAACTAACTGCATTCAGTTTATTTATATATCGCGGCAGTTCACAGAAAAAGTCATCTTAGTGTACTTTACAGAGAAAGTAAACAGGTTCGGTACAGGTCCAATAAGATACAGTCCAATTATAACCCAATAAACCAGTCTCTCCATCAGCTACAACAAGCTTTTAATACTCTGCAGTGCAATTTGTGCGAAGCTTGTTGTGAATCTCACCCAAATGAACCTCTTGATGTAAAAACAAAGTCAATGAGCCTTACAGCCATTAAAACTTTCAAATGCTTTGAGATTGCTCCAGTCTCTTAATACAGTTACTTACTTATGATTTATATCTTTTATGTGTTAGATTATAATAGACTTTAATTTTGAAGAATCCGATTTTTCCTTTCAAGTCACAAAGAGGCCCGTTGCTGTCTCTCTTACACCTGAGCTGGATTGTGTGCATCTTTGCAAGGCTTACATGCATTAAATACAGTCTCCCAGGGAGGTTCATCATAAACCTTAAGATGTTCAATCATTGCGTGCTGGGGTTGCTTTGTTTTCCCCATAGACCTTAACACTTGCATGTTTGAATCTCCAAAGCTATAAATCTGTCCTTGGCCTTCCTCCATTAAATCTCCTGACCTACATCCAGACAAAAAAAAAAAAAGAAAAGAAAAAAGTGTGCACAAAAACTGAGGGAGAAGATTCATTAAACAATTTTAGGATTTTAGATTTAACCATCTGCGATCCCTTTCCGATGCATTGAATGTTTGGATGTTTGGCGTTGAAAATGCGTTCCCCTGAGACAGCTCACCTGCATCTGAGTCCACAGCGAGGGAAAGAAGAGGCTTCAAAGGCTCAACACAATGAACCGACCATCAAACACCATCACAGCTGCACATGCATCCACACATACAAGCCTCAAGGTGCAGCCATGTGTGTGTGTGTGTGTGTGTGTGTGTGTGTATGCTGTATATGTGCATAGACAGAAAACCAACAGCCAGAAGCAGCATTTCATCCATGCTCCTGTGGGTGTTTTCTCCACCTGAGGCCTCAGAGATTCCTCCAGCCCCCAGTGAAAGAAAATTCCTCGGCAGACACAAAACAACAAGCCGCAAGAACTGAAGACGCCTTCAGCATGATACCAAATCTTAACCTAACAATTCAGATCCTGTCATATAACAGTAGCTGATCAACAGCGACCTGCTTCAGCTCAGAAGGTCTCATGAGGACATGCAGGGGATCAGCTGTGTGGACGCACAAAGAGGCAGCAACAAATCAGGGCCATGGTTCCTCTCCAACAGACAGCAGAAGCCAAACCTAACAAGCGCCTGCTGTTCATGCTCAGAATTCTGAACCCACCAAAGGCCTGTCTGCTGTAACTAACATTTCATTTGGATTATACAGAAACTTCAATCATTTACACCAACACTTGCGTTGTATCATTTATGCTCTTCTTAGACTTGGATTACTTTCAGTACCGTTTGCTGGGTAGCAATTTAAAAAATAAATGACTTCCAATATCCTTTCCCCTATTACTTCTTGCTGTTTTTCACAGATGATATGGAAAGATTGTAGGAGGAGTTCTTCATTTCCACTAGACACAGTCGTGACATGTTTAAGAAGCGTTTAGTACTCTGTTCCTCTACAATTATGTGGCGAGTCGTTATTTGATTCATCTAATTCGACCAGCACAGATCAGAGGACTCGGACGGGAAGTTAAACCTGGAAACGCCATAAAGAATCCAGTCAGTTTTCAAAAATAATCGCATATTGCATCAACATAAAACTTAGGTTAGCATTCATTAACGGAGATCTGATCTAATTCAATTCACTCTGTCTCGCCTCTTGGGCTCCTCCTCTGTTCTCCTGCCACCTCCTGCTTTCCCATGTCAAACTTTTCACTTCAATAATGGTGTCACTGCTTTG
The DNA here is from genome assembly GCF_027942865.1 of Odontesthes bonariensis. NCBI lineage: Eukaryota > Metazoa > Chordata > Actinopteri > Atheriniformes > Atherinopsidae > Odontesthes > Odontesthes bonariensis. The sequence goes on from NC_134521.1 coordinate 22,283,138, forward strand.
GTCCAGTGGTGTTCCTGCTTCCTTTCTTGCCGACCTAAACAGTTTCTTTTGCGTTCTTTTAAAATATCACTTCTGCTGTCGTCCTCTTTCTCGACCACATGTGGCGTATCCCACTTCCTCCCCAACTTGCCCAAGATGGAGCCTCAACAGAAGCCCACCACCAGCATCTAGACTTAAGGTTCTTTCATGTCACCATCTTGTCACATCCTGCCTTTATGCAGCACCGGAGTCTAACCGGCAAACGTTTTTCAAAATCTTTGCACAGCAAACGTCATTACGATTATTTGTACACCGATAAATTTGTGTCAACCTCTTATTTGACCTGGCCTTATTGAAATACCAATATAACCAGTGGTAGAGGGCAAGAAATAAACCAGCTTGGTGGCTATGTAGCTGAGTTTAGGCACCCAGAGTCAACACGCCAATCAAGGATGCGTATGGGCCATAAGAAACCTGATCAGATGAGCAATTTGCCCCAAACAAGTCTTTGCTTTCTGGGGGATAAATCATCCGGCACTTATCAGCTGCCACTGAGATACTTCTGAGTAATTTCATTCAAAGAGAAATATTCACAAGTAGAAAATATCTTTACTGTGTGACTTGCTCCCATCAGCAGCCACTAGAGACTAATGTCATACTGGAACCAAACTACGGGTTGTAAACAGCTTGAAAGAGTGAAAAACCTACAGGATCGTTGCTGCTGCTTGTGGAGGATACTCACATATGCAACACATGGACTGAAACTATTCTAATAAATCTGTCGCTGATTAGTTATTACACTCCCCCCAAAAAACATGGCTTTTATCAGAGTGATACTGTGTATTGATTGTGTGGGGTCAGTGCACTTACTGGACAGACTGAGTGCAGAGGAAAGTGCTGACTCTTAATGGACGGTGCTCAGATATTGAAGCTGCACTCAGCTACACGTGTGCCAACATGCCCGACCAGGCTTACGGGATTGGATGAGACCGTTTATGAGACCGGGTGTAGCCAAAAAGCTGCCTCCATCTCAAATCAATCAAAATTCGATGTAGAATTAGAGGGATTTAGAAAGAAATGCACGTTACTGAGACAAACTCCCAGAGAGGAAGCAAACGCATCAAACCCAGTGATGACACTGTCCTTTGCTTCAGTAGTAGCATGAAGATAATAATGCAACTGAATTAAAGAGTGACTATTGATTGAAAATATTAGTATTGATCACACAGATCTCTTTCATTGTGTGGCAACAATGCATACTTCACTGAGGGGATAATTAATGCTGACATGAGCAGCTTTATTTTCTGTTGGCTGATGAACACTTCCACTTTAATCTACTGGTCGAACAGACATGGTTACAATCTCCATTCTTGTAAGAAGATGTCAGTACATAGCTCAAGGTTTGTTGAAACTAGCACTAAAACCATTAAAAATAATCCAACTTAAGTTGCCTATACCTACAAAGCAAAAGATGCTAAAAGCAGTTCAGCGTGACTTTTCAGATTCGTTTGTTGGATTTGCAAGACAATGATGGTTCCCATCATAAAACAACCAATCACGGAGGTGTTTGATGAAAAATATTCATCCACCGTCATGTTTGAGAGAGGACGAGAGATGCAGGGTTTATGTTCAGTGAAAAATAATCAGAATTAATCATAATGTGAAGACAATTTCAGGATTCTGATTTATATTTCTGAGTCATTGTCTGTCTCAGCGCTGCCTGCTGGTGGTACTCTATTCTGTCAAACATTCAAGTCTGGCTGCAGAGTTTAAAAAGACTCAGCATTGACAAAGCACAATGTTCATAAGTTAACAATTACAATCAAATATTTACAGTTTGTGCCCGACTCGGACCTCATTCTGGTGTTAAAAGAACACAGTGTAGTGGCAAGTTCACCTCTAAAGGTGTGCACCATGACTTTTGCAGATGTATTGATCAGAGTGTTCAAATAAAATCGGTGTCATTTTCTAAAGTTGGAAGACCATTTACTGACGGCCGCAGTGTCATTTACAGCTTCAAAAGAGCATGTTGTGTATTTGTTATTTGGCATAACTGAGGAGGAGAATTGTAATCGTCTCTGTAATGCCAGAGAAAAAAACTTCAGAACGTATTGGTTGCAAAAGACATGAACCGTGTTATTGATTCACTAGAGGACAACCTGTAACTTTTGACCACAGCAACCTTTATTTATTACACAACACTGTTAAAAAGTGCTCTACAATAACAAATAAAATGAGGAAAGACTTCAGTTTTTTTAAGAAGAGGCTTGAGCGGCTGAGATTTCCCCCATCACATTTTCACCTCCGTGGTCTCTGCTACTGTGGTCACTATTGGGAAAAGTGCAGTTTTATAAAACATTTATAAAATGTTTGTGAAGCAGGCATGCGCAAAATACCTCGTGTTCCTCGTGTTTTAATTTTCCAGAGATGCAGCATTTTGCACAAACAGAGCGGTGGAGAGTAGCAAAGGTGGCAGCTGGCTGTTAGATAGGTTCAGTTTTAGAAAAGGTCTCTTTCTTTTGTTATCTAACCAGTTTGCAGAGCTACGGCTCCCATTTTTCCTTCAGGGATCAAAGGGTACTGGTCAACTGGCCATTTATACCCCTCTTAAACATCAGTGGTTTGACTGGTGGTGCTACAGACAAGTTGGTTTCATAAAGAACCGGCAAAGAAATGGTCACTTAGTCATTTAATTTCTTTACCTTTACCTGTTTGAACCCCTCAGCAGTGGTGTAGTCTACGTTGAACGCAGGTATACGGCGTATACCAACCTCTTTTTTGGGGGGATTTCCGTATACCCACCTAAAATGCTCAGTATACCCACCTAAAATTCGTTTTTCAAAATTTAGAATAGCACAGCCACGTTTCATCAACTACCACTTATCATGGAAGCCTTGTTATAATTTAACAATACAACGACAACACTTCAGAATTGCATTCATTCGGAAATTGCAGCAGTCAGTCAATCTCCAACCAATCAGACGCGTTTTTTATGTCTCGCTGTCAGCCAAAACAAAAATCTATCATGGGGTGCGTACGTAGGTGCTTAGTGGCTAAGGAAAGGACTTTGTAAAGTCGAGGCTTCTACGAAAAGTCATTGTACATCTGGAATGGGCTGATACGATATGTTCTCCATGTTCTCACCATTCTGATCGGATTATGGAATTATCATCTCATCATCTCAACCCGAGAGTTTTCATTTCCAGGGCACACTTTTCCATGGCTGTTGACAGGTATGGTAGTGATTTATTAACACGTTGTCTAACTTTCGTGGACATATTGTAATGACTTCACGGAGGCTCTGAGACCGGTGGTTGCCGAACGGCTCTTTATTAAGTTATTACAAGCAGTACAATCACAGAACACGGGTGACTCTCAGTCCTGCTCCGCAACCAACCCCAGGAGAACACCAAACCTGCACACAGACTGGCCCACGCCCACTCCTCTCCCCCAATCACCAGCCCACACCTGAGTGACATGACCTGCGGTCCAGTGATTGACAGGGAGAGGAGGAAACAAGCCAGTCCGTGTGCTTTTACCCTCATTCTGGGTCGTTACAATATATTATTATTATGATGATGATCATTATTATTTGAAAAGCCTCAATGCGTGATGAAAACATGCCAGTGAATTTCGCTAGTTAGCCGACCGTGAGCTGCCAGGTTAAACAAAGCAGCAGCGTTCCAGGTTTTTAGTTGGGGACGACGAGGATCATGGCCAGGCTCAAGGGACAGCAAGACCTTAGGAACTTTTTTAATAAGGTTGCCCGACCTGACGTTTCCGAAAGTAAGTTAAGTTGAGTCAAAAACATAATTCACGCTTTTTATGAGACTTTGCTACCAAGTTACCCTTCTAGGTTGTTTAATTTGTGGACATAACACGGCAATAACACGGGCTAGTCATGCTGTAGTCTAGCTTTCGTTCTTCTCTCAATACTAGCAAGCTAGCTACTCTGATCCACGTTTGCTTACTTAGTTTAAAATTCTAGACGTTTGTTTATCTGGGATTCTTCTTTGGGAATAACTCCTAATCACCATACCTGTCTGTATATGGTCTACATGATGATATGTACAGTGGCTGTCTGCATTAAGTAATTTATCTATCATAAACTAAACTTTATTTACTAGCCAGAACCATCCCATCTCCATGGTATGCATGGATGGGGAGATGTCTCTGTACTTAGGCAATGGTAATTACATTATCTACTACACTGTTACTGCGATATAATGTCAGATGCAAAAACCTTTAGTGCATGTGATGAGTTTACAATACAGGCTATATTTCTATAGGCCTACATTTAAAAATCAGTTCATTTCATTTTGTTTGGGCTTGACTTGCTGTAGGCCTACTTGATAGTAACATTTTTGATTGTCATAGATGAAAATGCTTAAAAATGAAACTTTACATTGGCCTATTTTTTGTCATAGCTTTTAGAGGGCTTTTCATCTGAACTGTGTTATGTCATAGTATTGTAGTACTATGGTACTTATTACTTTTCAATGACTATTACAGCGCGCCACTGGAGGTACGGCGTGCATTAAGGGGCTACTATTGGTTCCGAGGGGTCCCGAGTCCCGACCCCTAGTTTGGTACCACGGGCCAATGACTGGCCAACTATACAGTATACCCACCTCAAAAAGGTAGACTACACCACTGCCCCTCAGTGTATTCTGAATTTCTGTAGAGGCACAGTTTGTCTTCACGGTGTTGGTCTAATTTTCCTGCAAATTGATGTCTTAATATCACCAGTCTGCATTTATAAATGCTGACTTAAACAACATGGTGTTTGGGAGTGCTCTTTGCAGCATTGACCAGCGTTTCCAAACCCTGAATGGCATTCATGAAAGTGCATGGCAAGCAGGAATTATACACACTGTTTTGAGCGGGATCTATAAACACCTGACAGGGTTAATGAATAACGTTAGAAAGGTCATTCATAAATTCAGCTAAAAGCAGCAGTCGTGACCACTGGTCTGAGGCACACTGGGCACCATTCACAAACTGCCCTCAAAACAATAAACAGCAGGAAAATGAGGTGAACACTGAGCTCATGTTGCTCTGCTTCAACTTTAAACTGGCTTAAACTGGCTGTGGATTTCATAATATGGGGTCCCACATTCTAACTGGTCTGGTTGGCCTCCATAACCACGCCCCCAACCCCCGATGTAAGTATTTCTAACACAAGTGTTTCAGGGCTGAGTCAGTGCTTTGGTGGTCCAAACAAAGAACTGGTACCAAGGTAGGATCTGATCACTTTGGTGAAAAACACCCTCAAAGGCTCTGAAAGGCTAGATGACCACTAATTCTAGACCCCTAAAAGAAAAAAGGAACCTTACCTCTGCAAAACAGAAGGTAGGATCATGAGGTCGGACCAAGGGGAGGAACTGGGATTTGGGACAAAAATCACATCTCTTATGTAAGCAGCTGTCCTGAGCTTAGAAAGACCAGCAGGCTCAATAACATTTCTCTCATCAGTTCTTGACTGGAAGCCACACAAACGCTGCACTCTGCCAACGAGAAAGGAAGACATAACACAATGTAATGTCTTCGTTTCAGGAGGAGGACTTTGAGGATGAGTTGGTTTAAAAAGCAGAGAAGAAGATGAGCTCATGGATGGTTACAACGAAACATATTTGTTTCCCGTCAGGGTTCCCACGCACCAGGTGTGTACTTCGTCACATCAGGCTGAATCATGCTGAAATACCAACCTGCTGCCATGTCTTCCCACAAAACTACAGCTGCCTCTCCACTACAAATGACCTATAAAACCGGAAATTTGAAATACTATTAAATGAAGTACATTCCCTCTGAAACAAAAGCCCCCTCCTCCTCAAAAATTAGTAGAAAAACATTTGTCGGTTCTAGCTCCTCCTCCTTCTCCTCCAAACTGCCTCAGCTCATTTGTCCCTCATAATGACTGTTCAACTCGTTAAAAAGCTTTTCTTAGAGACAAAACTTCATATGACACATCGTGCACCTCTGCAGAGCCTGTAAGCCGTCCTCCATTCCATAAATCACTTGACATGTTGCATAAATCCCTAAGCCTCGGCCATCATCCACGATGATGAGAGGAGACAGAGAGGCCTCAGCAAAAGTAAGCGTTTCAGTGGTGGGGGATGGCAGCGTGAATACGAGCTTATTTCAGTGGATTAAGGCACATTTTACCACCTGGAGTTCATTTATAGACACGTTTAGTTAGAGGGAGGCTTTCTCTGCTAAAACATGATATTCGGGGGGAGAAAACAGCGAGACAGAAATGCAGCAAAGTGGATTTAATTACAGGGGACAGGAAGGAACATATGACTGATAAGAGATGCAGAGAGAGGTAAAGAAATTGAGCTCAGTGAGGTTCATGGCAGCTTTCTGCGTTACAGAAACAAGAAGCTGTGGTACCCAGACTTCAGTAAACCACACAGAGGCTGATCTGGGTCTGACACACAAAGGCTAAAGAGACTGTCATTATCTGTGCTCCTGCAGGTGCCATGTTAGTATTCACAGCTACATAAGATCCATATGACCAGCGTCAGCATCCATGTCATGGGATGCACTGCAGTATTATCTGCAAATGACACAAATTGAGTGGTCAAAAATAAAAAACGGTTTTTTGTTTGTTGAAATGTCTGTACATTTCAGGTGGTACAAAACAGACAGAAAGAAAACAGCTTTTTCAGCAAATCACTCCAACAGAAAGGAATGAAAACGGCTCATTCTGAGCTCAACGGCAAGGCCAAAGACACTTTTTTTTTAAATTTCAATGCTAATATCACAGGTAATAACCACAGAGAGTGTTCAAGGGACAAAGATTAAGAAAATACTAACCGAAAATACCGAACAACTGAACCAACAAAATCCAAAGAATTACATTAAAAAAACTGCAGTCATCCAAATACCCTGATAAGTTCTTCCTTTATGTCTCTTCAAAGCAAACTGGAGTCATATCACACGGCAGTCAGACCCGATAAGTGACGTGTGAAATGCTGGGCGTCTACGTATACTGTTGCACCAATTTTCAGTCCACAATTCCAATTCAAACCTCCAAATTGGAAGTTGTCACCAATTAGATCAGTTTCCTATGTCCAAAAAAATGATGGTAGAGGGCAACCACCAAGTGCCAGTATGTGAAGAGTTGGAAGTGAGCACGTGTTGGACCAACATCAATGGTAAATCAGGTAGTTTTTACTTTGCATAGGTAAAGTCTCTGAACTCTCTGATTACATCTCATAAACAATACCAACCATCTCCTGTTAAAAACTGATTATGGACATCATTTCTTCACTAAAAGCATAAACAGCCGATCTTTCAAAATGTGATTAAAATGTTCACATCAGTGAACAACATCCACCTCAGATTTGGTGTTTCCTTAAATGGAGGACTGAGGGAAAGGAACTCAGACTACTTAAGACGGGGAGTTTTATTCCACTCTGCCAAGACCAAGACAAGACAGAACTGATGGTTCAAATCCAAGCTGATGTTTCCAGTCTGATAACCGCAAAAGTCGACTACACAGTTACAGGGAGAAAGATTAGGACGGCACTAAAAGCAAAGAACGATCGTGATGAACTTTACATCCTCATCTGCTGTTATCACTGCAGCTAAAGAGGGATCAGCTGCAGAGATGGCTCTCTGTGGTAATTGTTACCACGGCTCAGTCAGCAGGCTGTTCCAGGAAGAGCGCCGATCCCGCTGGGATTCAATAGCTGGACAAATTGTGTATGTGTGTGTGTGAGAGAGAGGCTAGTGGGCATTGGCTTTTCGATAAAAAAGAGCCGCCAGATAAACTCTGTCCATGTAAGGCCACTTCTCTCCTTCTGATTAAACACACAGGAGCAATTTGTGGTGAAAGCCTCTGACAGAAGCTGAGGGAGAAGCAGAGAGGAGAGAGTTCAGATTCTGAGGAAAATTCCAGTTTTTTCATGTCTGAGAGCACTGAAACACAGGGTACAGACACTCTGGGGGGATTCGATACAGCAGCAAAGATCGCCTCAGACGTAAGAGATATTTTCAGTCAAATAAAACTCAAACATTTGTTGGCTCAAAAGACAAACAGCTATTTAATTTAACAGGAAAACAGCAGCTGTTTGAGTCCAAAATTCAACCTGCACAAACTGAAAGGTTGGGGGGAACTCTGACCACAAGTGTACTGAGGCTCCAGCTGGAGAATGAGAATCGGGGGCTTTGTTTTCTTGGAATCATAAACTCTGAAGGATGCAAACTAAAACTGAAACTGGTGGGAATCAGCCAGTAAATGAGTCAGGCAAAGGGGATTTTTCAGCAAGATAGCTATCCTGATATCTGGTTTATTGAAACTACCCTGGTTCGAAGAAAATTAAAACAAAACCAAACACACACAGGAATACAGGCAGCTCTTAGCAGAAAGTCTTACACAGCACACAAGAGTGCAAATCACTGTGACACTGCAAAATGCATGGAAAACCCTCCGATGTGGTAGGTGAACGCTAACGTTTGAAGTCACACTGCAGGATTAAACAGCTTGACCACGCTACTGTATGTTGGGCCGTACAACAGGAAGCTCTGTTTGGTCATACCTTTGACAAATTCCCCCAGATTCAGTGTTTTGGGAGCAAAACTAGCAAAGTTAGCACCTCCCTGCTCATAAAAACTGTTAATTATCCCCGATAGGAGCATAATGTCAACTAACGAGCTGACACACCATCAGATTGGACAAGCACCATCAATCTTTACCCCCACCCCCTTTTGACTATAAACATTTAGGAGGCTTTTCCAGCTGCGGAGCATCTCCCTCCTGCAGCAGTCGTGGTTTCTACTCAGGCCGTTGCAGGACAATACGAGCTGCTCCTCCACATGTGTTTGGTTAAGTCTCATCCACACATGTGGAAAGAGTAACGGCTGCAGGGGCGAGGCTTGACCCTCAGAGTGATCCACAGCTGGGACCGCTCCCCCTCTTCAAGGCGCTGATTTAGGAGTTTTCAACACTCAGATGGACACTTAGCAGCCAGCAGCTGGGGCAGATCTACACTGGAGGTCAGGCCAGTTCACAGACATGCTTACTTGTAGAGATTATAGGAAAGCAGCTCCCCTAAAAACTGTTAAAAGTCTTCCGGTTATCAGATTAAGATGAGAACATTAGAGTGGGGCAACACTGCAATGTAAATAAATAACTAAAGCTCACTTTACAGTTTTTAGATTACTTGAATAAATCAGTGAGTCAATCAGCTTTCATTACAGAAACAGGACCTTCAGTATTTTAATAATAACAATAATAATAATACATTTTATTTATAACGCACTTTACATTTACAATAAAATCTCAAAGTGCTACAGTGGGATAAAAGACAAATATTAGGTTCAAAAGCAGGGACAGTAAAATGCAAATAGAAGTAGTGAGTCCTTTAAATGCAAAAACGAAATAAATACAGGATAGAGCATTTAAAGGGAGATCAATACATTTTTGAATTTTTAATAATTTTAATAATTATTTATTTATTTTTAAAAAAGAATCAATTTTAATAATTTTGGCTTATTACCAAACAAATCTGTGGGCCAGGTGAGCTGTTTGTGTCCAACACCTGCAGCCTATTTGGGGAGTATTCAAATGAATAATACAGCATGAGCACATTCAGTTCAGACTGTACCATTATTTTTGCTGAAAAAAATCCTGCTTTAAATTTTGGGCTTGGCATGACTGGGACAGCTGCAGGAGGAGCTGGAGAGCTTGCCAAGCCCAAAATTTAAAGCAGGATTTTTTTCAGCAATAAATAATGGTACAGTCTGAACTGAATAGTGGATTTCTTTGAAAAGAGATGCTTTCATGAAACACAAAACTGTCTTCTGCTGGATTACAAATATGGCCCAAAATTCCCTCTAAAACAGAGGAGATAGTGTGATGACTTTTACAGGTTTAGATCAAGTTGAAGAAGAAGCTCCTGGTTGAAGGAATTCTTTCCTTTCTCCCTTGTAGGCAGTTAATATCACAGCAGGCTTTCCTGTAAGCCCCCACCATCACTGTCTCACAGTTTCAACAACTGAACTGGACGCGCTAAGAGATACAGACAGGCAGATTTTTTCTAGACTGACAATAAATTCCACCCTACTGTACTGCAGCCACTGGCCAGAGATGCAGACGTTTTGTCTTCCAGTGAAAAGAGATCTGAGAGCCTGCGTCCCGCAGGACCGAGAGCTCAACATCACAAAGATACAGTCCTCCAGCCAGACCAGCGAAATCCCAGTTAAAGCTTCACGGCCAAGGGTGCAAGGTTTTAGGAAGGAGATCTGGCTGCTAAACCCTTCAAACCAAATCCTCACCAAAGATGAGGGGGTTGGTGGACTTTAAGTTCAAGTCTGGAAGCCATGAGAAAATGAGAAGAAAAAAAAGAAAAAAAGAAAAATCAATAAAAATCATGCTACAGACTCCATTTTTCGTTTTCTTTTCACTTATGTCTCCTTAAAAGAGGTTGGCCACCACGACACGCACCGCAGGAGACATTGCACAGTTATAGAAACACTTGTGTTGAGCCAAAACAGCCAGTTTATAAGTTAAAGAAACAACAGAGGAATTGCTTTGTGAAACGAAGCCAAAAGTCCGATTCTCAAGTGAAAAAGACAATCCAGACAATAGGAAATGACATTAAACTGTTACTAGAGTACTAGAGTAAAAGCTGTTTACTTTCCGCTGCTATTTACTTATTTTGGCCTCAACTGCTGCAGCTCAGACAATGACCAACACACACACAGACAGAGGAGGAAATTGAGATCAACTTACAGAAGATTATTTGTCATTTTTAAGAGCGACAAAGTACCAACCGGATAACTAACATTTCTACCCTAAAACATTATGACTTATCTTTTTCTTTTAACTCAGTTTAAACCTCATAATCAAGTTTAGCCGACCTAATACCCTAAAGACGCTTGGAAATTGGGTTATCTGGGGAAATTTTTGTTTGTTTAAAAACTGTATGCTTCTCAGAATTCTCTTGTAATCCCCCTTTTTTTTCTAAATACGGCAGAAACGGAAACTTTCAATTACTTTAATTCCAGTAACTTGTTTCTGGCTGTTTGAGCTGTAAAACGTGCCGCTTTAGAGGATTAAAGGGATCGTTTGGAGTTTAATTGTCGAGGATGAAGTACATTAAAACAAAGAAAAAAACATCAACGTCAACCCTCATCAGTTACTGTAAAACTAGACCATCTTCAAACAACATTCAACCACTTCTCTTCCACACTCACTGATCCAATTTGACCTCATGTCAGCAGAATTCCAGTATTTACTCCCCCCCTCCATCGACTTCTTTAGCTACTAGTTTCAGTTTTTTTTTTTTATCCCTTTCCCAAATCCTCCTCATCTCCCTCTAAATCTCCCCCCTCCCCTCGCCATTCCCGCTCGCTGCATCTGTCAGCCATTTTTACTCCTCCTTTTTCCTTTGATTATTCATGTATTTGGCTGCTGAACACACCGTTAAAACAATGATTATGTCAATGTAAAGGTCTGAGAAAACATTCACTCCAGCAACATATAACACAGAGTTTTTTTACAGCATAGTGTCAGGAAGTAGTCATAGCCCTGCTGTTTATCAGGGTGAACATTATTTATCTGTCAGCTTTGAACAGCTTGTTAGCCTCTGAAAACAGCACAGCTGTTATCGGCGGGTCCACGTGTTTAATGCGGGTCCGCAGTGATAAATCTTCATTTACAACGCTGTCTTTGAGCGTTTATCTGCCTCACTGAAGCCAACACAACTGGCAGGTGTGTTTAAGAGGCCAAACTGAGGCTCTGTTTGTCTGTCTGCATCAGCAGCGCAGTCTTATGGATGTTTGAGGACTAAAGTATCACAACATCTAATGAATCTGTCAGAAAAGTAGTTTCAACTGGTTTTTAAAAAAGGGAAATTGTCCATATAAGGATACTCAACGGGTTTGGCAGTGGAGGAATACCACCTCCAAAGGATCACCTTTCATCCAACTTCATTTAAAACGAAAAAGGTTTCATAATTTGTCTTGTTTTTGTGCATAAAATTGCACATCCAGCATTATCATAAGGATTAATAAGTCATTTGAAGTACCTTGAGATCAAAATTTCTATCAAATTCTACATGTCTTGCAATGCATATCCTATACACCACTATCTAGCCCAAAACACAAACAAAAAAGAAGTAATTTGCTCAGTTGAAAGGTTGCTGACTCAGCTGACTTTCCCAATATTAACATATATGTATGTATTCTTGGACACTGTACTGAGCCCCATAAAGTGTTCCAGACTTGTAACTCGCTTTTAATAAAAATCATTTGTTTTAATGGAGTGGGAGAAATTGGAGTAAATGGAACTCAACTCGCTGATTTATGAGAACTTGAAACTTATAAATCTGCTGGTAAAAGTATCCTCTTTGGTTTGAGCTGCCTCTCTGATGTCTACATGAGGAGATTTTACAAAGCAGAGCAACATGAATTTATACTATTTTACTCAGCTACTGTTTTGTTTTAGTTTGGCTGCTGAAATATCATTTTGTCTCTTCAAAATTTGGATTTATTGTTGGTTCACAAGATAAAAGGTATTCTAATTAAATCTTACATCAATGCCATTAACTTCACTTCCCATTTGCTTTTATTAATTGAGATCAGGAACATTTAGAAGCATACTAAATACTAAAGTAAATACTAAAGTCTCATCGAGTCAGATGGAGTTTTTGTATTATATGGATATATATGGACTTTTTGGTGAATTTGAGTCCTTCGTGAATTCTCATTTAGTCCAACAGAGAGCAAACTGCATTTTTTACATAAATATGAGAACTATTGTTGAGTCAAGACACACCCACCCACCACAACAGCTCCAGTCCACACACACAAGCACACTTCACGGTGATGTCATCATACTCACTAAAAAAAACAAAAAAAAACAATCAGCACACAGAGATAACAGTGATGTTGTTTCCCTCCCTCTTTCTGAGTCCCAGGCAGTGTTGGTGTGACTCAGAGGTCCACAGAGGACAAACGCTGGCCTCCCTCCATCCGTCCATCCATCCCATTTCTTGTTTACACAGAGAAAGGAGGAATGAGCCAAGGAGAATACAAAAGAGAACGCCTTTTCTGTTGTTGCTGGCACGATGGAAAGGGAGAGTGTCAACAAAGAAGTTTCCAAAAATATAGATTTATCTTTCTGACAGCTATGTGAACAGACAGGAATAATATAAGAATAGAAGGAGGCATCAAAAACCTAAATTCTTAGCTCTTAATATGCGACTGAAACGCGCTGCTCTCACAGTTTAGTTCGGGTTATTTGGCCTGATGAAATCCAGCTGTGACCTTCAGCCTTTGATTGATTTGTCACAGTCTGACACATCAAACATCAGATACCAAAGAGATGAATACAGTCAGAGCCAAAGTCCACATTTTGCAGTGATTAACTGGTTGAAAAAGCTCAGAGGACAGATGAGAGGCCTCATCACTGGAGAACTGAACCTCATTGACTTCCAATCTGAATCCAGTCAGCGCTCAGACGGGCAGCTCCAGCTCCATCCAGGTCTGATGGATTTATATTCAGTATAACGGAAGACAACAGAAGATGCTTCGAGTTTCATTAAGTTCAAAACTCCCAAGAAACCCAACTGAAGGAAACTCTCTGGTTGAAACAGAGAAAGACTGAAGAATGGTGGCAGCATAAATGAGCATTCAGAATCCGAAATGCGTCTTTAACAGGAGCATAAGCACATTTTGAAATTAAAGGATGCGTTTTTATGGACTCATTACTGCCTTCATCCCATTATGACAGAATTATTTGCGTTAATGGGGATAATCTCAGTGAAGCCAGGCGACACAGCTGCAAACATCTGCCACTAAATGTTTAAAGCCCTTTGGGCAAACAACCTGACAAATATCAACGACTCAAGCAGAGACATCTTGCCTCCGTCTTTTCCTGCTTGTTTCAGTTTTCATTCACAGACAGCCTTGAGTCTGTCGTACCGACTCACACTTCATCTCACTGAAGGCTGAGAGTGTCACGCAATTCAGAATTAAAACAGCGACCCGAAAACTCTTTCTTTCACCTCACAAAGCCGGTATGCCTGACACTAAGTATCTCCACCACTTTGCTTTAGAAAAGGAAAGAAAAGCTTTGGAGGAATGTGAAGCAGGCTTTGAAATGATCAAAACATCTGCTGATGAGTCAGAATGTGTGCAGACATAAAGCTTGTAGCTGAAACGGAGTTCTGATTATTTTCTAACTGCCATCTGTAAGTGTTTGCTGCATGTGTTAAAGTCTGTGTGTGAGATCATGTGGTTGTGTCATGCTACATTTAACAGATGTCACCATAAAACTGAACAGTATGTTTGTCTAAATCAGACACAAGCTGAGCGTAAAATTCTTTTTTTTTTTTTTTTCAAATCAATAAAGTAGCATTTCCAGCTCAGAGCTGTGGCTCCCTTCTGGTATTTGATGGTCAGAAAGTTCTGCTTTTGGAGTGGATAATGTTACTGATAAAACACCTCAGGGATACATATCTTGGAGACAAATTGAAGTTGATGTTGGACTTGTGTTGTAAAACACAACAAATCTCACTTAGAAAGAAAAAAACTCAGTGGAAATGGTGTATGTTAATTGTTACAGTCCACTGCTTGGTGAGCTCAAAGTAAATTTACAGTCATTTGTACTGGATACAAGAGGATAGAATTGGAACTAACAGCAAAATAGATAAATAAATATGTAAATATATAAAATAAATTAATAAATATGGCTTGGTGCCAGATACCACAGCAGACCTTCGGAGGTCCGGAGGAGACAACTCCTTGACAGGTCAGGGCTGTTCCACCAGGGAAAAGGAGACCTACTCAATATTAGGTAGGTGGTCATAATGTTATGGTTGATCATTATGTAAACTGGATCCAGAACTGCAACAACAATACAGATGTGCAGAGTACATTTACAGGAAAAGCAGCTTCTGGAAATCACATTTCAGCAAAACTGACGTTAGCTTTAGTAACCAATTTCACCTCATCTCGTGTTGCGGTAACAGTGTGTAACAATTACTGATATCTAGTGGCCAAGTAGGAAAAAGCAACCATCTCAAATGCTATTGACCCACTATCGAGCAACAAACTGAAGCTATATCAGCAGTTTAATTTTCTGTAATAGAGAAAATAAGTCATTTTGGTGTCACTCGGAAGACCTTGACTGTTCATCGAAAATTTCCCTCTTGGAAAAAAAACACACCGATGTTTAAATTTTTGTTTTTATGTCTTCGCCACTTCATGTTTTGCTCCTCTAATGAGGTTGTGCCCCGCACTTTTGCCTGTTGTTGCATTATGCTATGAGTAAGATCAACCATTTCTCAAAAGTGTACCCACAAACTTTTAATAAACCAGCATCCTTCAAGGGCTGATCTGTCTTATTCTTCTCTGAACAGTACTCTTCTTCTATGAGTCTTTTATGGCAGTAATGAGGCCATTCCATTGTGAAGAATCCTCTGCGCAATCAAATATAAATGGCTCACTCTAAGGTAGCATAAAGAAATTAGTTCAACAAAAAACAATTGCAAACTGCAACTTTAAAGCTCACAAATAAGCTTTCAAACAGTCCTGTAACAGCATAAATGCAAATGTGATTGATGTACATTTAAAATCCTGATGTAGTGGAGTTTAACGATGTTGGAAAGAGCAGTTCAATACAGACTATTCGTTCAGGGTTTTTGAGGTGTATTAGCTTGTATCAGCAGAATTAAAAGTAATCTTTGCTGCATTACTTTTGGCTGCTCTCTCGCTTACAGAAACAGTCCAACTCTGCAACTTTGGTTGGAATTTAAATGTGTGAAAGTGGAGCTAAAAATAAGAGCTGCCTCACTACTCTTTTCTGGCCAATTTAATCTTCTTCGTTCCCTCCTGCTGCAAAGCTGTGGAGACATAGTGCAAAGAAGAAAACCTTCAGAAAAGATGCGAAACCTTCCTCTTGAACTCCAAACCTACAAAAGCAGCAAAGCGACTGCTCGACACCCAGAAGTGGAGTCATGGCGGCTCATTTAACAGAGAGGAGGCTTTCAGCTCAACAGGCTGGCTCACACACGATTCCACTGACTCTTGGTTTCAAACTAATCTGATTCCCTTTTCTACTCAGTTGCACAATCAAGATGAAGTCATCCGTTTTCAAACTAAAGAAAAATTGTTCAAGAATCAGTTGGTCACCATTGAGGTTTCCTTTATTTCCTGCATAACTAGAAGAATCCAAGACCTTTAACAGCCAGAAATGCGGAAAATGACCTCATTCCAGTTTCTCAATGGAATATCTTTAGTGACCAGAAACAAGAGGGATTCTCTGATAAATCTCATCAGTTCTCATAGCCCCTTTTACAATTTCTTCATCAGCCTTGTTTTTCTTAGTTTTGGAGGTTTTTTTTTTTAACCACCATCAATTCTATTGCTTGTACCAAATTATGTTTTGAAGCTCTTCCACTCGAAACAACTTCTTTGTCAACGATAAGCCAGGCGCTGGCGTATGAGCAAATGGCTTAAATTTGATTTCAAAGCGACACTAAGAGTGTGCTTTGTATTGAGTGGCTTCTTATTAGATATAATTTAAAAATCCCAGATATTTCTAGCTATAACAGTAATTCCTGAAGAAGAGCTCTTTCCGCTTTCTTCTTGTTTTTTTCCACCTTAAAGCTTCTTACTCTTCTACTGAATTACAACCACTAACAGCATAGTCAAACTGATTTGTTTCAGATTCGCTTCAAACCAGAACATGTGTCTGATTCACATTTCTTCTTTGTGGCTTCTCAGTTTCGGATTTGCTTTGCTAGTAACAGGAACCCTGACCAGTGACTGAATATCTCCCCATTAAAGGCTTTACTGGCACCAACATCACTGAGTCACATAAATATGACGCATTCCTTTTAAACTTGAAAGTCAAAATATCCAATATACCTGATGTTGGCTTGCCAACTCAGAAAGTATAAAAGAACCTCAACAACCTGTCCACCCCACCTTTCACCCAATGGCAGCTGAGATCGGCTCCAGCCCCCCTTGCCATCCACAGTTACAAACAATTGGATTGTGACGTTACTGCATTTTGGACCAGTGGACAGACATACCCATTACACATTCTCCGGTGAGACTGAGCTCTCATCCGTCACCTTCTTCAAACATTTAAGTCTTGTAACTGTAGAACAAAATCCACAGCAGAACCCTGGATGTTTCTAAATTGTTTCAGGTACTTTGCACCTTTCTAACTTCAGTAAATCCCCCTTAAACTACAGTCTCTCCTGCTTCTTTTAAACTGTAGAATCTGATCTTTTTTCATGACTCTTATTATTATCTTTTATGTCTCCTTGTTCCGTTTCCTGCATTCGCTTAAAGATTGAATCGTCATAAACACATCATTGATGTTTTTCGTTTAAAAAAAGCTGCTGTTTGTGTGACAGAAAGCCTCCTGATCCCCATATTGTGTTGTTAATATAACATGGGCTTATTATTATTTCACACTTGCCGGCAGAGATGACAGGGTGTTTTGCAAAGCTGTTTGTACTGCAGATCTTGCACAAAAAAAAAAAAAAAAAAAAAAAGCAAAACCTAACTCTTAAATATAAAACAAGAGTCAGTGAGGAGCGCAGCACGGCAGGGAGGAACCAAGAGGGAATTATAACACTGACAGAGCAAAGTACAGTTCAATTAATCTCTGCGTTATCTCCTCAGAGGCGCAGCCTTGTGGAAACATCAAAATGCATCCACAACTGACATCAAGTTTTATCTGAGTGCAGATATTTCCTGCTTACCTCGAGATATAAAGCGTTCCAAATGTCTGCACAGAGCTAGGTAATGTAGAGTAACAGCAGAAAACATCCTTTACTTGTTGCCTCTAAGGGCCACAGAACACATGACGGGTCGAAAACAGCCTCCGGGATCAGTTTGTTCTGCAGTCCCAATCAGCCACAGGCCTGTTTGTTTTCAGTCTCCACATGGCAACTGAATATCTAATGAATAAATAACTACTTTAAATAATTACATTCAGCAAAATCCAGCGCAAGTATGCAAAGGAGAGAATTCACGTTTTTCTTTCATCTCCACAGAGGTGGCTCTGATTATTTGATTTCTTCATTAAAGCACAGCAGGTAAAATAAAGGATGACAACGAATATATCAGCTTAGGCAAATTAATCAGTTTGTCTTTGTCTTTTAATGCGTTTCCAAAACCTTCAGTCGTTTTTAATCAGTAAAAGTATGTGGTTACAGCTCCAAGAATTGAAGGACTGTAAAAAGATGTGGTGCCTGTCAAAGCTTTATGTTACCTTCCTTCTCTGGTGCCTGACTTGTACACTGAAAGGCTCAGCTCACCTAAATTTCAGGAAACAAACATGAGACCCTCTTACTCATACTTACAACTGCAGACATTTTGTTTTTTTCTTGTCCGAGAGAGTGTTTCAAATTGCCCACAGCTTCTCTGGATCCAAACCAACTTACGTTTACCCAAATATACAGAAATTCAACCAAAACCAATGAAGGATTTTTATTTTCATTTCTATTCAGTGTATGTGCTGTTACTTTTCCTCCAAGTTTCTGCGAAGATAAAAGTCTACGGCTCATCTGCTCCTGATTTGCTGGTTTTATCGTCTGGACAGTGACGTAACCGCCTCACTCCTCATCATGACACTGACCTCGGCCTGACACGGATGCTGTCCGACCAGCAATCTCAGACATTTACTGAAGGTTATGACCTCATTATCCTGCTGGAGCGAGTCACCCGCCAGAGGCGATGGAGGGAGGACAGCGACAAAAACAGGAATGGAAGGCGGGGTTGTTGATGGACGGAACAGACACTTACTCTGTACATTGACTCCTGCTGCTTCTCTATTAGGCTGCCTCTACATTAATTCATCAGAAGGAACAACGCAATAATATCAAGAAGCACTCACGGGTGACATTTGCTGAATAAAGAAATAATTTATGTACAATTTCTGGGTCTTACGTCCTCCTGGAAGCTTAAAGTAATCATCGCTGTGAGCATCGACAGCTTCCTTTGCTTTGTTGACATAATTCCTAAGTTGGCCTCTTTCCTTCTGTGCGAGTTATAAAACTTAGTTTGTTTCTTGTGATGAGATTAAAATGAAGACTGGTAGGGGGTGTGTAAGCTTACTTTTGATGTGCCGATATTTTGTATTTTCAATTTTTCGCTCCGTGCTTGCTTCAGGGGCCTTAACCAAACCTTAAGTATCTACGATACTGCGACTGGCCCCTTTGTCTGATCTGATCAAGATCTTCAGACCAAAAAAACGCTAACCTCTTTTATTCACCTGATGTTTACCGTTTTGTATCCTGTAAATCAGGGGCGCTCCCTTGTAGAATCCTCCTGTAAAACGCTTACTACACAGGCAAGCAGTTACGTTGAGAACGGAAACGGTTGCTAACGTGAACGCAAGGTGAAACAGCCACTGTATTAACTACCCAGGCTCCACCCTCGCAGTGACGCAACACCTTCGGCTCTGCTGCACTACCTCAGGCAAATTGCTTGTTCAGGTTGATTCGAGTTCCCCCTGGCAGGGGAACTCCACGCACTTTGTCGGGAAGCAATCAACTTTGAGCAGCGCCAACGGCCCAGGGTAGAGGCGTGATCAAGGTAGTGACGTGGTTGAACTGCGACTCAACCCATGGATTGTACACGGAAGCGCTTCATTCAATATCAACATGGAGCAGCGTCAAGCTTTTGACACTGCTGTAGATGCTGTAATGAAAGTGTTCGACGGGAGATTCTCGTTAAAAATCGAGCAAAGAACAGCCCTTGAATCATTTCTTGACAGGAAAGACGTTTTCGCCTTGCTCCCTACTGGCTTTGGTAAGACTTTAATCTACCAGTTAGCCCCGCTGGTAGCTAAATCATACGTCAGAGGAAAGAGTGGTGTGATTGGCTTAAGCTTAGGCACAGCCTTTTCTGGCCTCAACCAGTAGCAACCCGAGGGAGGCGGGTTGACCAGGCCATTTCAAATCGTATTCGTTATTGTCTTGGTCAGACCAGAATCTCGAAGAGATTTGAAAGTCGATGTTAATCAGGCTATGTATTAACAGCCCAACTGTGGATTAACTTTAACACGTACAACGAAGAAAATGAGAGTTTAAAGCAGAATATGGTAACTTGTGGAACAAAGTCCCTCTCTGCTGTGCTTCAGCTCTGCCTCCACAGCCCAATGCTGCACAGGAGGGGGTCACATTTGAGACTCTTCCTGGCTCTGATTGGTTGCTTTTACTCAGCCACATAGGATTCTTGCAAAAAGCTCGAGGAGTCGCATATATCAGATATTTTTTCAACATTTTTTCTTCTTTCAGGCAGACTAGCAGTTTTACCAGGCTGTTCCAGGAGCCTGTGTGGCAATTATAAAAACAAAGGTATGTGTCCACAGGATCCGTCATTTCTAAGCTTTACATTTATAGTCTGTAGATGCGATTCCATCCAGCTGGGAATTTCCCGAAAACTTTATTGTGTCAAAAACACTTGGAAGAGGTGGTAAACGTGGCGTACTAAGCAAAGGTATATCCAACCAGCCAAAGTTCAGTTAATGAATGATGACAACCCGTCACACAGGGCTGTAGGCAGAACTCTCACAGCACAAAGTTGCAATATTAGTGGTTCAAAAGTCACACGTTCCATTAGCCTCCACTTTCCATCGTGATTAGAAGGTCATTGTTTCATTTGTTGATCTTTTCTTCCTCCGCTGTCCCAGCTGGAAATTTTGAACCCACCAACTTATCGTTGGAATGAACAAACCTTTAATAATCACATAACAGCAGCAGAGGGAGGCACACATATAATCGCAGTTTGTCAAAAAAAAGTATGTAAATAAGAAGCAATCCATTCATGATCTGAAATGGAGATGGGTAGAACCATCAAGAGTCCAATTCTGAGATGCAGCGGCATCCAAACCCCTGTGAACACGCACTATGACTGTGCAAAGTGAGCACTGACACGTGTCTGACTTTGGATTAGCAGACAATAAATCCAGTTGGGAGAGTATGTACGTTATACCTGCAGATTCACTCCGCTACACCTCTTCATCAGCTCCTGTTTCATAACACTGTACTTCATTCCTCCGTTGTGGAGCACTTTCCATTCAGACCAGGATTATATAAAAGTGGATGGTGCAATAAAACTATTGACTTTCTCTATTTTGGACACCTTCAAATGTCAGCACGGTCACGAGTGTTTAGAGGTTCCCCTTCGATGGTTTTTAGGTGAAAGAAAAACCTGCGCCTTGAAAATCAGCAAAGAGGAAGAGGGAAAAATAAATCCATTTTGTGTGTTTCTCATCCTCGTTTTTCTACAAATCTAAACATACTCACTGTTGCCAATGTGATCTTTTTGGCTGATCACTGCTCGCTGCTTTCAATGTCGGGGACATGATTTATTTAAGCTGATTCCAGTGCAGCGCTACCTCACAGCATCAGCTACGTTCCTAAATATAAATGTGAACTGCCAGAGGAGGGGGAGGAATTATAAGTCAGATAAGAAGACGTAGAGGGAGAAGAAGAAGAAGAAGAAAAATGGGATGGAAGAAGAGAGGCGACCGGGCCAACTGTCAAACAACTGCGTAATTGATTAATTGACACCTACAGGAAGTGCGAGCAATGAGGTTGTCAAGACTGTTTATTCAGCTGAAATGCTGCTAGAAGGCAAAAATTTGTATTCTTTTTCTCTAAATCACAAATATTCGACCTGCCACTTTGACGCTAACATGCATCAGGTTTGGGTGAAATGTTTCAACAAATTTCCAAGAAATGAATCTGCCCGTAAGCCAGGATGTCACACAGCAGGCGCGATGACAGCGAATGGCTGGTTTTCTGCACATCGTACTACTGACCCTGTTCTAAATTAATCTGAGGGGGAACGAGCGGTGCAGAAAGACCTCAGCACGCCACCGCAGAAAGAAAACGTCTGCTCGCTGCTTTAAGGTTTACACATTCAAGTGTAGACGATGAGGAGACGAGGAGGAAGACGAGGAGAACTGCCACGTTCAGGAGGTCAGAGGTCAAACCTGGACTTCTTCCACAAACTGACTGAGAATCAGTCATCAGAAATTAAATAAAAAACCTTTCTGTGTGTGTGTTTTCACTCAGACGATCCATCTATAAGGTGGTTTGTTATGATCCTCGTGCCGGTGAGACACAAAGTAATCAACATTTGGGCAAGACAGCAACGACTGCGCACAGATAAAAAAACAGAATATTTATTATGAATTTGACCGGATGCACCCTTTCAGCAGATAAGTGTATTAATGATCATTTTCATGTACAGGGGGCTGTTTTTGCAGATGAAACCTGCAACTTTCATCTTTCTCAAATCCTGACAGGCTGCTCTTGAAAGAAACCTTTGATGAGTTTGCACTTAACTTGATAGCAATTCAAATCTGCCGTTTCGACAAGAGTTCGGTTTATACGTGGGCCGTTGAGCACATTCAAATTCTAAATTTCTCATTCTGGTAAAATTGGCCGGAAACACCTCTGCATGTTGCATCCAAAATAAACTGTTCCTGAAGCATCGTGAGTAAATTCTTTACTTTTGAAAGTTAACACTAAACCTTTTCCCAAAGAGCCAATCATCCCTAACATTTGGAGATGATGCAGAAAAAGAATATCGTGTTTGTCAGAATTTTTGTTTTGTATACAGCTTTTAACTGGAACTGCAGCCTGATGCCTCACAATGTCTTGGTCTAGATTTAACAACAATGGCCCAGAAATTATTTTTTTACAGTTTCTCTGAAGGTGTTCTCCACACACAGAAATGCGTCCCTTCCTCCTCCGACTCGTCACTGTCATGACAACGGCACGTCTCTACTTCCTGAAGTGTGGATTTAGTTTTTCTGTTTATACGTCCACATTTTTACCTCAGAGACTCTAAAAAACTGATGGATGGATGGATGGACGACAGGAAGTTATCCCCAACTGGCATCTGCTGTCAGTCCATGAGACTCTGTTGCATTTTGAAACTATTTCACCAGTTCAGTGGCTTTAAAGTGCAGAATTTGTCTGTCATTACTCTACAAGAGCATCAACGCTCCTTCTTATGGATCCTCTGGAGCTCTCAGTGTTTAGACCGTGTCTAAAGTCTCCCACAGGTGTTGAGCTGGTGGAAATGGGGAGACTGCAGCTTCGCGCACATCATTCAGTGGGTCCTGATGAGGAACGTGAAACCCACTGCTTCCAAAGATCCACCCCGCTGGCTGTTTTTACCTCGCTCAGCTCCTCTGTGAGTGGCCGACCTTGAATCAAAACCGAGTGCGACCTTAGAGCTTCCTCAGGCGTAAATAAACAAAATATGTTCGAATGCGAGCTGACGAGGACCAAAGAAAGTATGACTGCAGGTAAAAAGGGTTATTTTCCTGACTGCAACGACCAATGTAATATAACACAAGAATCTGCTGCTCATCTCTTCTTACCACCATTTTCCTCTTTTTGTCAATCTGCCAGAGGTGACTCGTCAGATAATGGCCTCCTCCAACAACTGGAGGGGTCAAAGGGTCACATGACAGTTGCAGAGGTGTGCATTCCTGAACATCTGCGGATTGTTTGATATCGGATAACCCGGATTCACTCGCTGGCCTTTGAACATCGTCCCCTTCACAGCGCATTCATGAATCAAAGGTCGAAATTCCTCTCTTTTCGCCTCAAGGACAGGTTGAATAAATAATAGCAGGCTTTAAAGTAAATACCATCTTAAAACATCTCTTTTGTCCACCCTGCTCCCATCTGAGCACAGCTGCACTGGTTTACAGTGTCAGGACTTTCCTTCAGGCGGTTCATGTGAATAAAAGCTCAGTTTAAAAAAGCTGTTTTCATGTTTCACAGATTATGTAACTGGATGATATCCGGCAGATCGTCCTCCTGCACGTGACCATCTGTTAATACTCAACGCTCTTAAAGCTGGTTCTTTCGAACTCATTTTCACATGAATTTGTTTCTTCTTGTGTAGAAATGTTGTTTCAACCAGCTCCTTTTTTTCTGTCTGAGGTGAACTAACAAATGAAAACACCCACAACAAGCGCTGTTTTTATCATCTGATTATTCAATCTAACTTCTTACTCTATTTCATACCCAAATAATGAGCTGTAAGTGGTAAAAATCGATTTCTCTTTGACACTGTGTCATTTAATTTGACAAAAACTGAGACAAAACACAGAAGCAGTGTTTGAAAATGATGACTATGATCAATGCACTGATTGACTGATCATCAGTAGGTGTGAGCACCTCTATAAAATCAGACGTTTTGTCAGTTTGCTGGTCTGGAGCATTCAGGTGTGTGTTAACACAATGCCAAGGAGGAAAGACATCAGCACAGTGGAGATAGAAAACTTTTTTCACTCACTTTCAAGTAGAATTTTTTATGAAATGATCAGTCAAGTGTTTTTCTTTTAATTAATTAATTTGTTTCTCTTTATATTCTTTTATGTATTTTTAATGCTCCTTCCACTCCCCGCTGCAATGTTTTTATTTTATGTAAAGCACTTTGAATTGTTTTGTACATGAAATGTGCTATACAAATAAATTTGATTTGATTTTGAGGAAAAATGCCTAAAGTTTGGGAGCATTTCAAAGAAAAGAAAAGAGAAACTGTTCAGCATGTCCAACGTAAAAGTGAATTAGAACTACCCTGCTAGCACAGTTTCCTTAATGTGCCTCTTTCCATCAGAGCTGCTTCAGCTTGTAAGCTGTTCATGTGAACTAATATTCTGAGTCTTATCAAAGGACAACCAAAATTTTTTAAAAAAGCTCATTTTATCAGACCATGTTGCATCTGGAAAATCCGAGACTGCTGGTTAAGGTGTCGTGTTAACTGCTGTTATTTCACCCTCTGTTTCTCATTCACTGTGTTGTCTGATAACGGACAATAAAAAAAAGGAAATAAGAGGCTTTATTAGGATTTCAGCTGCATTAAAATACAGTTTATTAAAGCATAGACAGCAGGAGAGAAGCTAACAGATGTTAACACAGCTGGACATTAGCTACAGAGCTAATACCTACTGTTCTATTGTCCCGTTATTAATATCAGGATGAGAAATGTTTTTAAATAAATACGTTGGGTTTTTTTTGGTCATATGACCCAGCCATGATTGTGGCTAAAAGCTGATTCATAGCGTGAGCTTGTTTCATGCTTCATTCTCAGCCACCAACAGCCGACGGTGTGTCGAGCTCAGCACTGTGGATGAGTCAGGCAGGGAAAAAACATCTGTAAGGGTGTTGTGAATTCACAAATAAACATCAACACCTTTGCATGTTTGGGAAAAAAAAAAACACTTTCTTGATTGATTCTTCAGAAAACACAATTCTCACCCTCACACGACTGAGTGGATGACGAGCAGCAGAGGGAAGATAAGCGTTCCGGATCAAGTTTAACAGCATTAAATTTACCTCCATTAACATGGGAAGGGAATACATTTTCAAAAGTTTAAACATGGGCACAGAAATTGATCCCTAAAGGGAGTTTCTTATTTTATCCAGAGTCATCTCAGCATTGATTAGTCTGCTGATTATTTGCTTGATTAGTCGTTGACTTGATTAGTCCCAATCTGTCAAAGTCCAAATTGTCCAAAGTCCAAGCCCCTAAAATGGTTAAACTATACAAACAAGCAAAAAATAGAAGTACAAAATAGTTGCCATTTCATTTTATTTAAACTTCTGTTAGCGCATGTTTTTAACTTAACTCCCCCACATAAAGTCAGTTAGTTAGTGAACTATCTGTGTTGAGAAGGTCAAACACAGCTATCCACATAAGAAACATGACAGTTCCACTGACTATGAATGGGAGATGCAAAACAGCTGGTCCATGGTTGGATTTTTACCCTAAAATTCAACACACAAAGAGTTTCTGAGCCGGACTGCAGCAGTTCATCTGGCTCGCTTCTCTTTACTTTTCAGAAGTTTGTACAAAAAACTCGACTTCTTTCCAAGTCCGTTGGGACAATCGGTTTCACAACAGCTCCTCCTCGTTTTAAACCTGTTTTCTGTGTTTTTGCACCACCCGAACAGCCCGCTGCCTCTGAATCGAGCACTTTATACCCTGGAACCTCGCTGATGATGTCACATGCATTCCTTCTTTTATTAAAACTCATAACCTCGTTTGTAATCAATCGGTTCCACTTTCATTTCAGCGCTAATTTTGTTCCACTTTATTCGTTCAGTTCAGCTTTATGTTCAATCCTCTCTCTTCAATAGGAGTGTGTGTGTCATGTACTGCTTTTCTGTCCTGGCTGGTGTCATTTTAAGGCGACATCAAGCTGCAGTAGCATCTGAGACATACAATAAAAGTACATGTAGCTACGTAGCTCTACAGAGGGGGGATTTTTTTTTTACCCTGTTGACAAAGCTGTGATTGTTAAAAAGCCATTGCTGAGCACAAAAAACCAACCAGTTAGATCCTGAACAAGTCAGAGGCAGGGAGTTTCAATCTGGGACCAGACCACTGCTGCACGACTGCATTTAGCTTTAAAAATAAGACAGTAGGGCAGAGGGCAGTGGAAGGAGTTTAGGGGGTGTCCCGTGTTGTTTGGGGTCAGCGCTGTTTCGAAGTCTCTGCCTTTGTTCAGATCCTATCAAGTGTGAAAAACGGGGGCAGGCCTGAGGCCCCGTGCATCATCTCTGCTCCCGCTAAACAAGCAAACATCCGAGCAGAAGGAAACCTCTGAACGTCTGCAGCCCTGCCCCATACAAACTGAACAGACATACAGACACAAACAGGGGCCGACGCCAAATCCAATTCACACTTTTTCAGTTTGGTGAGGCCCGGAGGGACCGCAAGTGGAACAAGCATCACTTCCTGTCGAGATCGACAACAGGACCAGGGTTTAATGATGATGCTTTGGCTTCCCTCTGGGGGGATTGCGACGCTCAGTGTCAGACTGTTATGACACAAACAGGTTCCAGAATAGTGATGGAAATTAATCCTGCATTTTTGTTTTTCTATTGCTGATAAAAAAACCTTTAGACTGCCAGTGAATCCTGTCCTGACTGAGCCGTGTGTCTGCAGCGAACTGTGAAAGACAGCTAAGCGTCTGGTCACATTCTCAGTCGTGTTTACTTGCTCTTTGAACCAGATTTAGATTCAGTTATATCACAGATTTTGTCATTTTCGTCGGCATTTCTAATCTCTATCTGCGGAGGTTTGGCTTGCAGAAAACGTTCTCCTGACACATCACCTTCGGTTGTTTAGCAACACTCAGCTTTGCCCAGTTCTGTTTTAATCGGTTAAAACAACCTCCAGCAACATATCTGTTAACTCTCCAGATATCTTACATCACTTCTAATCTCCATATTTGGCACAAGTGCACCAAATCCTCCAAATCTGGAAGGTTAATCATTCAGACAGTTACAACTAACTGTAGTTCATTACCAGTTAATCCTCTGATACCTTTCTTAATTCACTTGAAAAGTATTAAGTCAAATCCTCACATTACAAAGTCAGAGCTGTATTTATTTTTTACAATTTTTGCTTGTAAAATCTATCGATTCGTCTCCACAGACCTGATTTCCGCCGGCTTTTTAATGCTACTGGAAAATAACCTTACAAAAGAACATAGCCGACATGGTTATGGTTTAATGAAGCATTTCTGATGCCGCGACGCTGTGGACTGAGCAAGAAAACATTTAAGACGTTCAGCTGCTTCTACATTTCTCTGTGGGAGATCACGGTGCGTGTAAGTACAGCTGAATTCACTGCACAGACGTTATCTTGACGTTACTTTACTGGTGTCCGATGAGGCTGCAGTTATAAAATCAAGATTTTATCAGAGCAGAGCGACAGTCTGGAGATGCTTTAAGTGAACCCGAGCTGACACGTAGTCTTAATGGGCTCATTTTCAGTCCCAGTTTCTGACAAAAGAAACAGAAAAATATGCAGTTTTATTGGGAATTCAGCTGGATTAATATACACTGACACTTCACTGGTTTTACATATAAAAAAAAAAGAAAAAGATGGAGCTTTGGAGCATGTACAGAGCACCTGGGACTACTTGAGTGTTTACATGCAGAAGAGATCTGATCCCTGGGTGCGTTCGTACAGTATTGAGACCTTCCAATACTTTGAAAGTTCAGTTTGGGACTGACGCAAAAATTTCTTTCCTTTGTGGTGTCATACTAACGTACTTCAAGTCACTGCATTTCATGAAATAGTCACAAAACTACTGTTGCGTCACATTTAAAGGGGCGAATAAAACATGCTGGACACACAAACCACACGTTTTTACTGATATACGTCACTTTAAAGGTCATGCTGGGTGACACACACACACACACACACACACACACAGATATCCTGTTTATCAGAACAAGCACACAGATTTCTGTTTCATAAGCCTGGTATCACTTTTTGCCTTTAGCCACCTGGTATTTTTTTTTTTTTTTAGATGGGATGGGACTCACTGGACAACCAATAAAACAGGAAAAAAAAAAAAAAAAAGTGGTGTTGTATGGTTTGTTAGTCTATTCTATGGCAAGCCTTGATGTTTTCCTGACCATTAGCAAGTCATTTTCAATGGCTAAATGTATCCTGTGACTGAATGCAAGGTTTAAACAAAAATACTTGAAAGAGTAGAAGTAGAAAACGGTTCGTCCAAGAGACAAACTTGGGTCACTTAAATGACACCACCAAACACTCTTTTAATAACAGTTTAATAAAAAAAAAAATGTGTGAAACTGTTTTCCTGTATGCAGTTATTTTGTATCTATGTACACAAACAAAAGACATATCTTAGACTGTCTTGACTAGTTAGTCAAGTAAACCGAATCTCAAAGTGTATCTGGGTGTGTTATCTGTCCCT
This sequence comes from Odontesthes bonariensis, assembly GCF_027942865.1. NCBI lineage: Eukaryota > Metazoa > Chordata > Actinopteri > Atheriniformes > Atherinopsidae > Odontesthes > Odontesthes bonariensis. The sequence continues at coordinate 22,311,867 of NC_134521.1, forward strand.
AAAAAGTAGCTGAAACTAAAGTCTGGGTTGTAGGTCGAGTAGAACCGATCCTGATAAATCAGACAAAGTGTTTAATCAAATAGCTTCTAAGGTACCAAACCCCCCCCCCCAGAAGAGGATGAAAAGCAGCAACACCTGCAAACTTTTATCTGATTTAATCCCTCAGTGAATTGAAGGTCAGATTTAGGAGTTTTAAGGTGATTCAGGCTTAATCGACATCCGCAAGTGTCGTTTCCATGGAATTAAAAAAATAAACCACAACGACACCCAATGTGGAACCAAAACCAAAACTCTTCAAACTGAAAGAAGAACTGCTTTGTGTATTAAAGGCAATCTGACCTCATTCAGCCTAATGACCAACAACAGATGGCACCAGGTCACATTTCATGGTAAAGACGGTGTTCGGCTCCAAATGACTCAGGACAGGCTCCATAATCTGAGCTCAGTCTCTCCAAAAGCTCCACTGATTGTGGAACGTGACATAAGTGATCATGGACGGCAGGTTACAGTTTAACTTACAGTCAAATATGACCTCTGGTAGAGGCTTCACTGCAGCTCTTCCAGTGAAAAAAAAAAAGAGGCCTTCCTCTTTCTACTTTCTGTCAAACACAAACAGGAGAGGGGGAGGAAAGAGGACGTGCCTGCAGCAACACAAAGCACGGTGTTTTTCTTTGGGATTCACCTGAAATATCCCTGTTCTGGGTTGCTGGCAGGGAAGTCCAGTGTTCAGGACTTCCTGGTTGGCTGAAAACAGCACCGCCACCTCAGCTTTTTCACTCATTACAAAACAACTTCTGCACCAAAACTTGAACAATTCTTGTTAAAAAAAAAAATCCATTGAAAACAGTTCATTTTCCACATTCGGTGACTCTGCACAACTTTGTTTCAAATGAACAAATACATCTTTACAACATGAACAACGGCTGCAGTTTTTTTTAAACTAAACTATCTGTCCAGGCTAATTGGGATTCTTCTAAATAAGTGGCGCACCATTTTCTCTCCAGCTTTCCTGCAGTCTGCTTTAAAGGACGCAGCTGGGATTTCTCTGACCGATCACCTCCTAGTGTTCCAGTTTGTTCACTTTTCAAAGCTGGACATGGGGAATCACTTCAACAGATGATGATGATGATGGGAGCCCACACCCCTCTAACCACCCTCCCCACCCACCGGCCTCGCCCCTCTCCTCTCCGCCCTCCACCGGGGATGCTGGGGCTCATGGTTATCTCTGGACCAGGCCCGTCTCCCTCAGCTGAAGCCTCTCTCACACACTCACACGCGCACTTATCGTTGCATCACACAGCACAAAAAGCCTGAAATTGCTTCCAGCTGGCTGTGAGTAAACCTGGTCCCGACAGAGCGGGAGGAACTGGAGGGGGGAACAAAGCTCTGCAGGGTACTGCGGTGCGGGTCAGCTCAGAGCCCAGAAACCTGTCCTATAAACCCCGAACAAACTCCCACTTTCACGGCTTTTACGCATCCTGCAGCTCGCAGCTGATCTGAGGCGTTTAATCAGGAAAATGCAAAGCTGCGCTCTGAACTGCTGACAGTTCAAGGCCAGGCCTCTCTTTCCGTACTTTACACCAGTCCGGCGTTAATAATGATGATGATGGTGATGATGCGCCCCAGTCCTGCCGTGGCGCATCCTGAGCGCGCACTAGCCCGCACAAGAAAAAAAAAAAAAAAACCCAAGAGGAGCAAGCGAAACAAGGAGGACCGGGGAGATGGAGGAGGAGTGGCCGGCTGGCCCCGGGACTCACCAGTCGGTGTCCGAGGTCTCGTCAATGACGTCCTGGTAGGCGGTCAGCAGGGCCAGTCTGTTCTTGGCAAGATTCACAGCCATGTTTCTGTCCCTGCGAGCATCCAGACCGCTGCTGATGGAGAGAAACACGGAATGAGACCACAGAGGACGAAGAGGAGGAGGAGGAGGAGGAGGAGGAGGAGGCTCCGACTGCTGGAGACAAAGAGGCGAGGAAGGAGTCCGAGAGGTCCTAGCGCCAGCTGGCCAACCTGATGGGTCCTAAAGCTGAGGAGTGAACTGCGCTGCTGTGTCAAAATAAACAGAATGTAGTTATTGTTCATTTCTCTAACAATCCCAAAGATGGCCCCTGGATATATTATGTCACAGCTACATCAGAGTTTAACCTTTTAAAAAAAATTGTATTTTTAATTTTAATTTAATTTAATTTTTTGACTTCATGGGGATGGGACCCTGTTCTGAGTGTTCCTGTATGTCTGTGTTCTATTGTGAAAAAAGCTTAATAAACCAAGTTTGAAAAATAAATAAATAAATTAATAAAGAGTTTAATCTAATGATTATGTTCAGTTATTTTTTGTCAACTCATGTAACCTGTTTTTCAAAACACTTTGTTGGAGGAACATGTTGAAACTAATCAGTTTAATTGGCAACAAGTCAGTAACATGATTGGGTATTTAAAAAAAGAGCACCTGAGAGAGGTGGAGTAACTCAGAAGTAAAGATGTGCAGAGATTCAGTAATCTGCAAAAAAAATTGTCTACAAATTGAGAATCACTTTCAGAATAATGTTCCTTTACATAACATTGCAAAGACTTTGAATATTAATCATCTACAGACTCTGGAACATTAGTGCCTATGGAACTGGAAACCTGCACATCTGCAAAGGTTCCATCAATGCTGAAAGGTGTAAACAGGTTTTAGAGCAACATATGCTCCCATCCAGATGTCGTCTTCTTCAGGGAAGATCTTGCATATTTCAGCAGGAAATTGTTAAACCACATACTGCATCTATTCCAACAGCATGGCTTCATAGTAGAAGAGTCCGGGTGCTGGACTGACCTGCTTGCAGTCCAGATGTTTCACCACCTGAAATCATTTAAAATACAACAAAGAAGACCCAGCACTGCTGAGCAGCTACAATCCTACATCAGACAAGAAGGGGACAACATTCCTCTCCCAGAGGTTCAACAGCTGGTCTCCTCAGTTCCCAGATGTTTACAGACTGATGTTAAAAGAAGAGGAGATGCTACACAATGGGAAACATGGACCTGTCCTAACTTTTTGGACATTACCCTACACTCTGTGGAACCTTTTTGTGCCTTTTGAATATTATTGTGGGAATCTGGTAACATAAATCCATACAGGCTAAATCTTTCTTGTCTTTCACAAAGGGTCGATATGACGAGGCAAAAATTATTACAAAAAGCTAAACGTGGTCTGAAAATGAGGTCAATCAATCAGAAATTAAAACAAAATATGAGAAAAGAAAAAGAATGAACACACACATAAAGGCAAGTAACCGTCAATAGTAGTGAAATACTACTGAAAACAGCAATAAAACAATACATAGAAAGCAAAAAGGGATTGAAAATATAAATCACCAAAAAAAATAGAGATCTGAGGTTATAATGACCTCATTCTAAGACCTGAGAAGGAGCGGGTATATTTGTAAGATGTCCTGAAACTTGAAACCTTTAGATTATAGAGGGCTTTACTTTCTTTTTCACATGTATGTACTTTTAATTACATTTTCTGTTTGCAGCGACACATTTTTCCGAAACAGTTTTCTGTCCTGGTTCATAATCACAAATGTCGGAGAGATTTAGTATTTGATCTATAATAAAAGGGATTATCAGATGTTCTTATTATGCAACAGCAGAGGAGGGGCCATGTTCATCAGAGACGGGCCGCATTTAAACCTCCGTCCTCTGAAAGCCTGCTAACTATTCATAACTCTGTGATTCACTTACACAGTAAAAGCTCAAAATATTTTCCCTCGTGCATTATTGGTACCAAAGATTCTTTTTTTTATGCAGAAAGAAGTTCAGTTTGAGGGTAGTAGAGCAGTTTTGAAATTAAGCACTGGGGTGATTTTGAATCCAAATCAATAAGATTGTTGATGGGTACATAGAAATGGTGGAGGCGTGGATACAGCAGGATAAGAAAAGGAAATTAATTCAAACTGGATTATGAGCAAATGGAGTTTCAGCAGCTTCACCTTGTTGATAATTGCTGTTTGCGGCAATTAAAGAACCCCCCCCCCCCCACACACACACACACACACACACACACACACCACCACCCCCATCCTCTATTATCCTCTGGCTCAGTTTTGAGCTCTGAGAGCCAGGGGAAGGTATGTGGGCCGAGTGCCAACCGCCGGGCCTGGGAGACAAACACTGAGGCTGCCCGTGGCAGGCGGGTTACCGCGGCAACCATCCACCACTGCTAGGCGGGGGAAAACCTCCTAAATGTCAACTTTTCCGGGAAACGAGGAGAAAAGAACTTCATTTCCAGTCCATTCCTTAAAAGGTGCAGAAAATCCCCCACAAAGGAATTCCTGGACCATTGGGTCATCAGAGGTCTCGTTTATTTCATAAATTATGTCTGATTTGAAATCATTTTCCTTTGAATTAAATTCAGATCTGTGTTTTTCAGAGATTTGTGACAAAACTGTGAAAAAAAGTCGTGTTAGAACTAATGACATAGATGCCCGCCGTTACCCACAGTCTGTGCTGTGTTCAAAATGTCCACTTGTTCTCTGTGGAGTCGCCGCATCAGTCAGCCATTTTGTTGTGCTGTTCAAACTTCTAGCCGTAACTTTTTTACCTCTGTGTAGTGAAATAGAAACTCATCATGTGGTACACCAAACTGCACAGATACCAGATAACTCAGTCTGTATTGTTTAGAATTGTTGTCATTTCTGCTGCTTATGTGTTTCTTTTTGTTTGAGTAAAAGATTCCTCTTCCGATCTCTTCTCCTTCTTTGGTTTAATAAATTGACTCTCCTCCTCAACAGAAGGGTATTTTATTGATTTATTGATCAGGTGTGGTTCTGGTATGCCTCTGAAGGGAGGAGGCAGACAGGTGGACAGATGGGGGACAAAACAAAAGGTCTATATCCCATCTGTAGCCTTTGTGTGAGGGTGATTGTCTCTCCTTTTGTCTGTCTTCTTTTTTTCTCTAAGTCCCTCCGTTTCCGTTTGTTCTGATCAGTTCAAATGGAAGCTCCACGTGTATAATAGTCACTTTAATCCTGTGTCCTCATAGATGTTCTCAGTTAACCTGGTTTAACAACAGCTCACTTTCTAATTCCTCTTTAGTCATTTTGTCCAGCTCTCCTCAGGCTGGCTGCCTGTGTGGAGATAACTGGAAAAAGAACTAAAAAAAAAATACACCCGGCGATGTGTGAAACCCTGTAAAATGAAGCATGTTTCTCTCACTGTGAGGAGAAAATATGCTCTGAATGTTTCCATCCAAGAACAGATGTGGGCGTCACAGTGGATGCGAAAACAGATTAGAGAAAAAAACTCTGTAGGGGTGAAACAAAGTGGGGATTAGTTTGTGAACACCGAGGATGGTGAGCTGTAAATCTATCTGAAGGCCTCTACGGGCTGTAAACTGGTGTAACCCCAGATTAATAAGGGACGTTTGTAGAGAGGCAGGTTGCAGAGTAGTTTGAAGAAAATATTCAAGTTTTAATGGTGACAGACATTGAAAACACAATCAATTTGACAGAGATAGCTTGTCCAATAAATGCTCATTTACAATAAGTGACTAAGGTGAAGTGGGTGATGTTAAAGAAACAAACATACAAACTCAGTTTAAAGACAGGATGTGCTGGTTTTCATTTAAAAGAGGGGTTCCAAAAAATCATGCAAAAAACCCTAAATAAACGTATCTTTATTTTTTGTTTCTGAAAAAAAAATATATAAATTGTAGGTGCTGGATTTGGTTGTCGATGACGGCCTTAAAGCCTGGGTTTAGAATGTCATTTTTTTGGCATCAATTTCCACAAATAAACACGTCAGATTTTTGCAATTCAAGCAGTTTGAGATGATACCAGAGAAATCAAGCCCTGTGATAGGAAGCACACAACACAGTTTCTTCAAAACTATGGGAGTGAGTGCCCTTTGGAAACCAGAGATATACACTTGGAGATCCTGTCCATGAACACCACAAACAAGGGGCAGCCCTGGAGGAGACCATCACACCCACTGTTAACAAGCTCAACTTTGTACCAAGAAGGCAGACACCGCTCTTGCTTTGGTTATGCGGGGACCAAATAGCCAGCAAAAGCAGCTCTGGTTCCCCACACTCCCACAGAAACCCCCCAAAAATCCCTCAGGAGACACGGTTGTGAAACTTATCCAAGTCTATAAACCACATGTAGACTGGATGGTCAGAATCTCCTTGACGGTGAAGATCTGCTCCAGTGTTCCACGACCCCTAAAATGCAGTTCAGAGCATTCAGCCTTCTTGGAGCCTCTCGGTGATGTCCTCGAGGGTTTGCTAACTGGAGATTACATCTTTCTCTTGGGGGGGGCGGGGGGGTTCAATGCACGTGTGAGCAATGATGGAATAACCTGGAGAGGCATGATTGGGAAGAACGCCCTCACTGATCCGAACCCAAGGAATTGGGCATAACCAATCCCATGTTTAAGCACAGGTAAGTGTACTTTGTACCAAGTACACCTATGATTATATAATCGTATCATCAAACCTGCGGTCTTATGGACACACGGGGGAAGAGCGGGACAGATTGATCACGACCTGGTGGTGATCAGGATCTGGTAGGAGGGAAGACTACCGGACAGACCAGGTGAACCTAAACGAGTAGTGAAGGTAAAATGGGGACGTCAGGTGGAGGCCCCTGTCTGGGAGACCGTCAGCTCGCACCTTTGGGTACATTTTTCACACATACCAGGAGAGGTACATGGAATCTGAAAGGGCCTTGTTCAGAGACTCCATTTGTGGCTGCAGCTTCCAAGAGCCTTGGTCAGAAGGTCATAGGTCCCTGATGTGGTGGCAGCCGGAGGACCTGCTGGTGGACACCAGCGGTGCAGAGAGCCATCAGGCTGAAGGAGGAGGCCTTTCAGGTTTGGTTATTCCAGGGGCCACATGAAGCAGCTGGCAGGTTGAGCTGTGAGGAGGAAGAAAGGTCAATCGAAAGATCAATATTACTGTAGTTGCTGTGATTATTAAAATATCGCTAATCCAGAATCCTCCACAGATCGACTGTGGATTTAGATTATGGTGATTTTAGATTTATCTGTTGCATTTTACTGTTTGATGCAGCTTTGAGCAACTTGGAAAGTCGGCAGGGCCCTTGAATTGAGAGCTTTAGAGAGGAAATGATTTTTTCTGTGTTTGCAAACGGCAGGCTATTTAAATCACGGTCTGCTCTTTTGTGTCGTGTTGTGACTATAATGATGTCACCTCTGCGTGACAATCTCTTAAATCTGACTTATATCGTGTCCGGTACGGCATTAAAGCTCTGTTTGTCCAGACCTACAGACTAAGTTGATGTCTTCAGATGTCACGTTTTAATTTCTTAGGTATCATTTAAACATTTTATTGATGTATTTTTTCTTCTATTCCTTCTTCATTTTCGTGGGGTTTTTTTTCCGACAGCCCTGGTTTTTCATTTTTAAATTAAAACTGACCACCTCTAATGAAACCATGAATGCTTAAGAGTTTAATGGGACAAAGGTCCAAAATTTGAAAATATACTTTGTGTTGAAGACCTGAAGATGCTGTTTGCTTTCACACACACACAAAAAAACCTGCTTAGAATTTAGAAAAACCGGTCTTACTGTGATGTCGCCTCAAAGTTTGGGTTGTCAGAGGTCAAACCTGCAGGTCTTAAGTTACAAAAAACTATCTACAAGCCAAACACGACCTTTAACACAGCGTGGGTAACAATGCTCCTGCTGCAGACTGAGGAATGTGTTCATTTCCTCCTCGGTGTGAATGTTTACTCTCTGAATGTTTTTGGAACGGACTCGGTTAAAAAGTCCTGCAGGGAAGGAATGTGGGGCCATGTGTTTTACTTTTGTTGTGGGGGCGTAAATCTGTTTACTTCACCGTACATGGAGAAAGACGCGTCCTTATATCCTATAGAATTATGTTTCGGGTGACGATTTGGTTTGAAATGTGAAAAACTTTCTCTGAAGGAATCACGGTAAATAAAGGAGAATGATGAAATTGAAGACAAACTACATTTTCATCTACAGCGCAATAACACGACGCTGATAAGAGGAGAAAAAGCTGATGGAGAAAAACAGCTCAGTGTTGCTGCCATGATGGTGAAAAAGGTTGAGAACAGAAGTCACAATCTCTGTTTCCATCTAGTGCTCAATTCAGAGAATCACAGGAAGCCAACTATCCAGCTCTCAAACTTTTGTTACCTTGATTGAAAAAAAGAATATTTATTTTTAAGTTATTGTATCATATTTATATAAAAATGTGGTGTGCTTCCCATCAGCCAGCAGTCCAAAATAACAATATGATGGTTTGTGTTACAGCCCCTTTTCTTTCTGGGTAATACCGTTTAAAAGAATAAAACTACTAATTATATACTAATAATACTTTGTCTATATTTCTGATCTCAGATCACGACTTTTGTCATCAGTTTTCCCGGAAACTTCCTGGAAAGCTTCTGTGATGAAGCCATGCTTGAAAAATACAATATTTTGACTTTTCTCACGTTTTCTTTAAAACACTGACGTCAAAATGTTGAACGTCAAATAAAAACCAGCCTAAAATATGAACGAAAATAGAAAATTACAGAAAAAAAAACTCAAAAATTTCAATTTCAACTTCTGTAAAAGAAAGAAAAATAAAAAAATGACTCGAGCACTCGGATAATATTCAAGTGAAAACATTCATCGTGAAAAGGAAATTGATTTTCCTTTGCAGCTTCGCACTTTAACTCCAAATTGTGATTTTTCTTTTCCTGGTAATTTCTTCTTGTATCCGTTCTGAAAGTTACAGCTCAAATTCTTTCTGCGCTCTTGTGACTTTTGTCATCGTAACACAGCTTAAAAGGCTGTGACTATTTTCAACACATCACCTTTCGTTTCAATATATTTGTCACCATGAATGGCCACAAAACTAAAATGTTTTATGGCTTCTTTATCAAATCTTTTATAATTAAAAAAAGAACTTTCAGTTTTGGTTTTAACAGTTCCAAAACCTTTGGTGTAAAACTCTTGCTCCATTTTCAACGAGTCTATATAAATTAACCCAAAAAGAAATATATATTCAAACAGAGCAGCCTTTTTCCTTTCTTCTCTTTGTATTTTGTGAGTTTATTCAGATTTTTTTTGCAAAAACCTGGAAAAAAAACACCTGGTACGTCAACTCATTTTTTTTCTACATTAATTTCTGTTAAAAGTCCAACCTCTCATTACCTTAAATCATTTTCTACTTCCATTATAAAATTAAACTATCCCGACTGCTGCCTTTTCAGAATGACACATCACGCACACATCAACAGATTACTTTTATTATAAATATACAGTGTTAAAAGGGAATGGTGCCTGACACCAAGAACCGCTTACCAAGAAAGAAAAGATCAAATAAAAGAAAAGAAAATAAGGAGCTTGTACTGTAGATCGGTAAAGATCATTTAACATGTCAAATCAAGCACCTCGGAGACACATCCATCCTCCTCGGTACGACTCTGTGGCCAACAGTTCGGCAAAGTTTGCGAAGAAAGAGGAAAATAAAAAAGGGCGCTTGTATTTTACAGTGGATCTGTGGTTAATTTCAAGGGGAAAAAAAAGAAAACAGAAAGTAGAAATGTGTAAGAAAGGAGATTACAGGCAGATGTGAAAAACACTTTTATCAGTGTAACATCCACAGTTTATAAAGGTGCCACATGACGCATCTTGGCATCACTATCACATGATGAAAACATCTAGATGAATAAAAATGTTATCTGTACCCGGTGTTTCTCCAAAACTTCATTACCCACAAACCCCTTTGCCCATGTCTCAGTTTTCCTCTCCAAGAGCTGCCGTTTCATAAAACAGATGTTTATCTTGATTTTTTATGTCTGAAGTAATGTTAGAAGCTGTTCCTATGACAATTTTAGGCTTTTTAACTGCGAGTACACGATGTTTTCTTTGTTTGTTTGGTTGGACAGACGTCGCAACGGAGACCTGATGAATTTAAAACTCCCTAACAGCTCAAATCTTAAGCACATTTTTGCGCAGATTTTAGATTTACCCATGTTTGACATGTTTCCAGAATGTTCCACCAAACATGAATTTTCTCTTCTGGTGAGTGAGTAAATGAGCATAAAAGGAGCTGTATTTACTCACAAAAGGAGTATTTACCTTTTGTAATAGGCAAGAAAATGTGAATTAGGAGGATTTTTTGGTGGAGGTACGGACATAACTGGAAGAAGTCATGTCCTAAGTTCCTTTCTATGACTTAATTTTAATAATTCAAACATCGCTTTTGTTCTCAGGTTTCTGTTTTTGCTTTCACTTGTTTGGTTAGGTGCACGCATTAAAAGTAGGTGGTGAGGTTTTTCGAAGAAACATTAAAACACACCCTCTTGGTACTATTCTACTTTTCTGTGATACCCAGAATGACTTTAAAAAGGGACACAAAAAAGGAAAAAAGCACCAGCAGAACGATTTTTATGTTGCGTTTCCCACTTCATCATGAGACCAGTTTCGTAAATGCTCTATAATGAAAATCATTTCTTACTTTTGTTCTTTTTTTAGGAAAAACTAACCTGATCATCTTTGGATGATCTGGTCGGGAAGAAGGAAACTCGAAGACAAACTAGAGATTATTTTACAATTTAACAGATTATGATCTTTTTGTCCACACACACACACACACACACACACCCAACAGGTTTCTCAGTGGATGCATTAATTCATCCACAGAAAACGTTTTAAATTGACACATTTCAAATTCTCAGATGCATCAATGTTTCTTCTTCAGTTTTTATTTAATCAACACCATCTTGGGGAAATTTAAGAACTTAAGAAAGCCTTTTTTTAAATCAAGATAGTCCTGCAAACTAATAAGCAGCTGAAATATTTCTCCAACCCTTAAGATTCTGGTTTACTTTCATGATAAATTGAGGCAGTTACTCTTCGTGAACTTTGGATTTCTCCAAAATGAAAAAAAAAAAAATAATAATAATCCAGAGAAGCTCTGTGACAGTCAAAGATTTTCCGTACACTTAATCAATACAACAATTGGGAGATGCGAAAATGTGACATGTAGCACCTTTATTTTGATCATTTCTTATCACGAACATCCAACCGGCCACTCAGTGTCCCTGTTGTCGAGTCCTGTAGGTCCAGTTTGCTCCGACATCTCAACCTCCCCCCACACGAAACCAAGAGCGGAGCGTAAAATTCAACAAAACATCGCAACAACGGGAGCTGTTGTTCAAGTCAATGGCATGAAGGCTGATGATCTAATTTAACTTTGACTTGCTTACAAATATCAACTCCAATTTTAAGTATCAGGCACTTATAAGTACTTAACATAAATGAACAGTGCCGTTCAAGACCGATGCTGGAGTAGTGTGCAAAACACTGGATATAACAAATCTGTTTAACATGCATAACAAAATGTAAACATTTTAACATTTATCAAAGGAAGGAAAGAAAAAAAAAGTATACCTAATGAAATTTTAAAACCTAGCTTAAATAGCAAAACAAAAGAAAAAAATAACTAACTGTCATACTGGTTTAACATGCTGCTGAACTCTAAACTAGACCTCTGCTCTGAAGGACCCTCAGTGGCATGTTTTCAGTATCATCAAAAAAAACTTGCTGAAAAGGAAACAACTAATGCAAATGATCACATGATTAAAGATAACACAAAACCTGGTCCAGTGGAGATGCGGTTTAACTGGGAGACTCCCAGTTTAAGTGTTGAGGCCTGGGTGCACTTCAGGGGAACTAGTTTGCACGTCTGTTTAATGAGGTCGGCTGAATACAGTCAGGATGAAGCACTCCAGCGTAAAGTGACAGAAGTAATGCGAGTTTGTTTCCATCGTTTTTTGGAAAGTTGCGTAATTTAAGTAACTTCATAACAGTTTGAGCAAATGCCACACTGTGGAGTTTTACACTGCGTCAGTTTAATTTAGCCTCCCTGTAAGGATTTGTGTCTTCTCTCCGCACTGAGAGTGCTTCAACTGCTGTCAATTAAATGCAAGACACCGGCTGCTCATAAGCATTTTGCACAACCCTTCTTAAGAAAAAATTGCAATATCCTACAAGGGTGACGGGACAGTCTTTAAACATCACTGATGAACTATTAAAAATCAGAAAAATATATCAGAGGAATACAGGTGCATTCTTGCAGAAGATGGGAAAATGTGTAACTGGGCTTTTTTGTTGAAGCTAAAGGTATGAAGGTTAAAAAAAAAAAATTTTTAGTAGTGGTATCTTGCCACCATTTTGCATACTTTTGGTATTAGCAGAGCACATACTAATATTAAGCAGAAAAGCTGTTTTATAAATGTTTTAAATATCTTACGCCAGTGAGAAGCAATTAAGTTTTGATTCCAGCACAAATAAATATATCTGTACCCTTTATATGTCTTTTTGAAAGGAGAAAAATAAAAAGCCAATTGCTGTTATACATTCAAATTCATCAAAGCTGGGAATGCTAGCATGTTTGGCTAACAAACTTAATGTTCTTTCAGAGCTGTCCTATTCTTAACCTCCAAGGCTGTGAACAACTATTTAGCTAAATGTAATGTGTTAAAATCTTAATTTATTTTCATTTATCAAAAGCACAAACCAAGAATTTGACGAAAATATCTCACTTAAGCTGAAGCTGTGAATGTTAGCATGTTTGGCTAACAAACTTAATGTTCTTACAGAGGTAAGTTGTCCTATTTCTAACCTCCAAGGCTGTGAACAACTATTTAGCTAAATGCATTATGTTAAAATCTTCATTCATTTTCATCTGGAATACATTACATTCTAACCAAAGCCGTTAACGTGAACCTTGTTAAAACATTTTAGCATGTTTGGCTAACAAACTAAACATCGTTCCTTCAGTCATAAACTGATCCCCTTTTAACCTTCATGGCAGGGAACAACTCAGAACCTAACAACTATCAATAATTTTCATTTATTGCTAAAATACAAAGCAATCATGTCCGGAACATATTACAGTTCAACAAAAGTAGTTGGCTAACATACTTAACACTGTTCTGACAGCAGTCAGTTAAATGTGGTGTTACTTTAAAAGCTGGGGCTACACTGTTAAAAACTAGAAACGTCTGGAATATATTACAGCTTAAACAAAGCTGTCCAGCTAACGAATTCATCATTGTTCCCACAGCGATAATCCCACCTGTTATTACTTCCTAGTGCTGAAATCATTAGCAAACTTCTTTTTAGACAGGAAAATGTATTATTCAAGTGTAAAATGTACAAAAAACTACAACAAACAAAAAAAAACCAAGTGTTTTAGAAAATCCAAAAGTAAAAGAGATCGGTAATAGATTACAACCTAACCATAGTGGTAAAGGTTAGCATGTCTGATAAACAAACTTATCACTGTTCCAGTTGTCAGCTAACCTGCTTTTGATCCATTTGTCTTTATTCATTTAAATAATTAATTAACCCAAAGTTGCAGGTTTAAAAATCAAAAATAATAAAATAAAACAAAAATTAAAAAATCATGATGAAAGCTAATCATTGATGCTACAATAAAAAGAGTGATGGCTGACATTAGCAGAAGGTTAGCAGGACGTTAGTTTTTTTTTCGCCACTCAACTACTTCTGTCACTTAAAAATGAGTATGACGCTTCAAAGTGTGCGTCATCTCTTCCCGTTTTGATTACAACACCAACAAGACAAAATGGCTATGACAGTTTTTGTCCACAGCTGTGCAAACATGGCCCTTTGAAGCACACCAAGGCCTTTACTGCATGAATGTGGCGCACTCAGAAAACACCTTACCAACAATAAATAAAGGTTTACTGACATTACGAAGCAGAGCAAGACAGTTACATACAGCAGTTACCCTGTTATGAGACATATTACTGCACGGAAGAAAACATGACTGTAGGATTTTACCATCCTCCTTACTGCTCATTTCCCCACAAGCGTTTCCCCTTAAATGTCAAGGATTTGTTAATTAAGTAAAATCTTTAATTCTGATATACTATCAATTACTGAGAGACATTATGGAGGAGTCTGGTGGAGTACTTTGGTGTGTCTGCCCAGCTACTGAGTATACATATCTCTACTCATGCAGTCATTAACAAACAATTCTGCCTCACATTAAACCTTAATAGTCACATGAAACAGAAAAAAATCTGTAGCAAGTCAATCTGTTAAATATTTTCTCAGAGGACAATAAATCTGCAAGAATTTATCACTTTTAAGATTTACTAGCATGTGATGTGTGAAGAATTAGCAACTTTACAAAACAATAACAATATGGCAATAAGCTATATTCTAACTATGAAATAAACGACACCCGTTAAGTTTTGGTGTCGTGGTTGAATCCAAAGTTTGCGTTGAATGATAACCAAGAAACACACAGGCAGACGGAAGATAAAAAAAAAAAAAAAAAAAAAAAAAAAAGGCAACTTTAAATATGGAAAAGCCAAAGAGTACAGTAGGTGTGCAAATCTGAACCAACGCCTGCAACATAAAAACAAACAGGAGAGGTTGCGATTTAAAGGGATACCTTGATGTTTTCATTTTTTTTTCAGACACACAGTTATGTGCTTCACGTCTCGAGTTGGCACCTCAAATGAAAAGATGAAGAAACAAGGCAACGGGCCAACAAAGTGACACATTCTTTGGCGAAGTGAAGCAAATTATGCGAGTTTAGTTTCCGCGCATTTTCACCAAAAAGTCTGAAGCAAATAAGTCAACATTTTTACGTGCACGCGGTAAAACATTTGGAATAAAATCAGATCTCAGGCAGGTGATCCATTTTCATACTAAAGCTTAATATCAATTAGGCAAACATTATTTTATTCTCTCGAAGCGTAATAATGAAGAACGCACGCAGAGTAGCCCTCTTATTCACAGGGAGAATAAGCTACGTGGACATTACACCCGACGAAGCTCATGGGGACAGCCGGGTTTCCATTGCCATTTTTGATTTACATATAAAAAGATGAGAAGAAGAAAAGGTAAATGGAAACAGTCAAAATCGAGAAAAAAAACATTCGTTTGTGCGTTCGTTTGAGGTGTTTTTGCCTGTTTCTAAGACTTGATGCACATGTGGAATGTTGACTTATTTTCAATCTTGTCTGACCCGCAAAGATTAAAAATAAAGTGATTCCCCAGCGTTTTCCCAGATATTATATCCCAAATATTCCCAGAGATGACAGTAATTCCCAAAGAGAAACTATTTTTTTTTTCTTGCTCTTTAAGATGTCCACCGCAGTTTATATTTTTCCTCTTTGAGGTTTGTTTCTGGTTAGGACAACTACTTCTTCTACTTATTTACAGCCATGAGCAATACAGCCTATACTGTCAGTCAGTGGAAATAAATCTGATTCAGATTTGTTTTATGAGAGAATGGAAACCCGGCTTATGACATTTGCATGAGGGCAAAAAGCTCAAGAACACAACGTCAAAATACACAGACGGCGGCTTCGAGGAGAAGTCTGATGATTTTCTGTATTTCGTCCCGCAAATGCAGAAAACCGACATCCATCTCCAAATAAATTCACTTCACCTCCTTTTTGTGTGGAAATCTGAGTGACACATTGTTGGTTTAACGCCAGCCTTCTTCGACAGATGTCTGTGAAGCATCGGCGGCATACATTCAACTCAAACGGATGCTACGATAAAGTCCAACCCCGTGAAGCAGATGGGGAAAAAAATAAAACAACCTGAGGTAGTTTGACTATTGAGGCTACATGGATGATCTCTAAACTGAACAGTGTTGGTGGTTAAAAAAATAAAAAATGACGACATGTGACTGGTGTGGTCTTTACAACGCAGACTAACACGAGGAGGAGGGACGAGTATCGAGTATAAACGCTTGTTCTGGTGTTGAATGGACAGAGAGCTGGCATATCTGATCAGATCCGTCTTTGATCGGAGGGGGAGCGAGGGGACGCCTTCGTGGTTTAACATCAAGGTATCTCTTTACATGGATGTATTAGAAGCCAGCGATGAGGCAGCTCGCAGGCCATTTAAGGCACATGTGTGTAAGAAAAGTTTATATAATCTTAGCTAACAAGCAGGACTAAAGAGAAGCTTCACTTAACAAGCTATAACGTGAAGACTGCGGAGCTTTTCACTCAGAGCCCCAGATTACATTAAAACACTTTATCTGAAAATAACCATCTCTCTTCAGAAGTAGAGTTCAATTTAAAAATGAAACTACCAAACTACAGTACACTCTAGATGCTCTTTAATGAAGTCTTGATGCATAGCATCATCCATAGATGTTATATTGTTATTCTAAACTCTTATGGACCTTATTCAATATTTCAACAGAACATTGAATAGTGGAGTTAATAGTGTTATGGAGGTTTATGGCAGTGTTTCTTAGAGTCGGTCTCACTCTTGTTTCTTTGTTTTTACCTTAAAGAGAACCAAGAGAAACTGCTCTGATTGTCATGTGTCTCTGCGCTGTTGTTCCTCTGCGAAATTCAGCCCATCGAGAACCACAAAAAAACGGAAATGACAGGAGATAAAAGCGTAAGCTCAAATGTTTTCAAAGATGAAGAGAGGAAAAGAAGTCGCTGCTCCCGTGTGTTCGGGCGTCGGCGACGTCGGAGACCAACACGGAACGTCACGACGGACACGACCGTCCACGTTCCAAAGGCGACGAGTTCCCGACCGATGCTACGGGCGTCACATCAGAAAATGTGATCACGAACAGAGCGATTAATGCTAAACACAGTGTGTGTCGGTGTGAGAGGGCCCGGCTCCCATCAGCTCTGCAGGACCAGAAACAGAACCAGGACCATGACCAGAGCAGGGGCTGGGATCTCTCTCCTTCTGCTCCAGCTTCTGAAGTTTGTTGATTCTCTCAGTTTGCTCCTTTTCGACATCCTCCTCCTTCTTCACCTCCATCTTTACTGCCACGGTTCCTTCTCCCTTCTCCGCCTCAGTCCTCTGGGTTTCTACCTCAGATCCCGAAGGAGGAAATTTCCCAAACTTCATCCCGTTCAGATCTTCCTCCAGTTTCACCTTAAATGGGGGCAGCCCGAGCAGGAAGGCCCTGATCCTGCTTGGGGAGCTCAGGTCTGCGGGCTCCTCCTGGCTCTTCATCTCCACCTCCTGCCCTGCTCCTCCTCCAGAACTGGACAGGCCCCCCAGGCTGAAGTCCTGGGCCTGTTCCTGGAGGCTGGTTCTGGATCTCTTTGACAGCGGTTGGTCTGTGTTTCCGTTTATTGTTTGCCGGCTCGGTTCTGGTCCTTCAGTGCTGGGTCTCTTAGGTGTGAAGCGTTTGCTGAGGTTGAGGGGTAGCGCCTGCTCAGGGGGAGGGGTGATAGGGGAGCAGGGGGGCTTGGTGCTCAGGTCCTGGGACAGGGCCTCAGAGAGTCGGCGGGTGAAGGTCTGCAGCTGGGACGAGTCCAAATGACGAGTCCTCATCAGCTGGCACACCTGAACGCTGCAGTCCAGGTTCAGAGGCAGGACCCGGAGAGGGGGGAGGGGGGGGCGGTTCCTGATGTCCCGGCTGCCTCCCCTCTGGCCTCCCTCATCCACGTTACACCCCGAGCAACGGTTGTGTTGCTGGTGGAGCGGATGGGGCTGAGGCTGCAGCTGGTCCCCGCTGGGATGAGGAGTATCTGGGCTGCCACTTTTGGGTTGGAGGGTGTAGATGGTCGAGCGGTGCTGGGTGGGGTCTTGAGGGGTCAGGGCCGGACTTTCTGGGCCCCTCTGGAGGCTGATGCAACTCCTGAAGACATCCAGAGGACACACACCTTTGATGGGGCTGAAGCCGCTCAGAGAGCCTCCTACGAAGTGACGGGGCAGAGTAGAGAGGAGCATGCTCGGCGCGGGGGCCACGGACTCTCCCCGGTCCGGCTTCAGGTCCTGTGGTTTGGGCTGGAAGGGGAGGAAGGGGGTGGACATGGGGGACAGTTCAGGGGTGAGGGGCATGTTGATGGGAAGGATGGCCGGCTGGATGGGCTGTAGGGAAGAAGGAAAGAAAAAGGAGGTTACGGACTGTGAACTGGAATCACATGTAGTCAGAAGTATTTTATGTCGGAACTATTCCAGCTTTTACAGAAACTAGATGTTTCAGCTGGTTGGATGGAACTTTGTTTGTGTGGGTCTGTGCTTAAAACTGTGGGTGGAATTTGCCTGCAGCCCAGTAGTTTTACCCTGTGTGTGCTGCTGGAAGCCGGCCTTCCTCTGCCTTTAGCCGGAAGCAGAGAAGTCTGAGGCTCCGACGCCTTGGCTCTATTCTGCTGCTGAGCCAACAGCTTGGCGTGAGCGATCAGCGTGGCCTTGTTGCGAGTGCCCGGTGGCCGGCCTCTGCCTCTCTTTACCACCACGGTGCCGTTTGGACTCTCAACCTGTTTAGAAGTGAGGTCGTGAAAAAGATCAGTTCATTTTTTTTTCAACTAATTTTCAAAAGAGAGATGAATGAGCTATTTCAATAAAAGGACTGTTCCCACTTCATGGTGTCTGCAGCCATTTAACTTCCTCACAAAGCTTCCGAGCACAGGTTTAGTATCAGAGAGACAAAGACAATGACAATTCAGACCAATCAATGTAGGCCAGCCTCAAATACAACAGACGGGGAAACATCCTGATGTGATAGTATTCACACCAAAGACAGAAAAATTTAATTTTCCCAAATTTTATCCATGATGTTCTAAAGATTTTATCCCGGATGAGCATTTCTCTGCTTGATTCCTTCATTTTGAAACAGTTTGCATCACGTCATTTAAAGTTCTGTTAAGAATAGGAGGGTTTGTTTCCAGTTAAATTCAGAGGGCGTTTCATTTAGAGGAAGTCCAGGACGCCATGATTTGGCTGCAAAAGTTGCTTCTGTCGTGTTTTATTTGACATTTTGTACTGGATGTTCGTTGATATTACTCCGCCACCGCTAAGAAAATAGTGCGAGCATGAACGAGCTGCCAAATAAAACACGACAGAAGCAACTTTTCGCAACGAAATTTGATATGGATTACCAGCGCACACCAGTAACCACTCCGGTGAGTTGATGATTTTGAAAACGGACGTTTATGGTGCTTTTACGGACCTTTTTGGACATGCACCATGCTTGCCATTCTGAAGCAGGTTGAGAAGAATCAAAATTAGGCAAATACCGCAGTAAACATCAAAAAAGCGGTGAGGGGGGTTCTAAAACATTGCAGACGACTCATAAATGAGGCTTAATGTTGAAAATACCGCAGTTCTCCTTTAATATTTACATAAACATTGAAGGTCTATATGTGTTCTCCTGACTTTTTTCTCGTGTGGTGTCCAACAACTACTGTGTGATTGGTCAGAAATTTGCAGTGGGCATGGTTAATGTGGAAAATTATCATTATTATTAAACAATTATTATTATTGCTTTTACATTGTTCTTATGTTTTATGCCTTATATTTCGTTATTTCGTATATTCGTTGTTATTCATGTACAGCACTTTGTTTCAGCCACAACTGTTTTAAAGGGCTTTATAAAATAAAGTTGAGTTGAGTTGAAAAGCTGAAATGTTGATATTCCCGTGGAAGGTTGTACAGTTTTGAGGGTCAGCTGGCCGAGTCGGTGAGGAAGTATGAGAATCTATATAACACGTCTTGTAAGGTACATGAAGATTGCTAATAATTTGTGGAAAGAGGTATGCTTGTTGTTCCTGTTGTCCCAAAATGCACTGGGAGGGCCCTATGAGGGCTTTCCTGGAGTTATGCACATCAGTTTCTTGAGATGTATGAAATGTCCTGTCCAGAACTAACTTTTTTCTTGTTCTTGCCACCTTAGAAAAAAAGGAATGATCTGTTCCTGTGAAGTATGTAGAGACCTTCAGTCTGACTGTCATCATGCTAAATGGAATTTCACATATACGTTCGATGGGACTCAAACTGTCCGAGCCGCACGCTCCACAGTTCAGAAATAAGAGAAGAAGTCGGTAAACAGAAGAAGAAGAAGAAGAAGACTGTAACAGCAGATAATAACCACAAGTGACTGATGGCTCTGAAACTGCAGCAACCCGTCCAAACAGATCTACATCAAACCAAACCAGTTAACTTTACACAGTCCAGTTAAAATAAACTAACACAAGTTCACTGTTGTACTGGGTCAAATATATGAGCGGACATGCGGGACAATGTGAGATTACACAGCCTGAACTGCATTCATTCTGAATTCATTCTGAAGCCATTTAGACCTGATACTGTTTTTGTCTTTTAGTCTCTTGGGTTTCCTATGATCTGGTTTTGTTGGGTCATCCTTGGTTTGCTGATGTTCTTTTCCTTAGTTCAGCTCCCTTTGTACATTAAGTTCTGGATTCTGTTCAGCTTTCAGGCCTTATTCGAGTCATTTTCATCATTTCTGTTCCCAGATGTCCTCAGCTGCCTCTCGTAGCCTGATCACCGTGTTACCATCTGTTCCCTCCTCTTGTTACTCACCTGTTAGCCTGTCTCAGTACATGTGCTCCTTGGCTTTCAGTGTTTTCAGTCTTTGCTCTATCAGTCATTTTGTTATGTGTCGCCTTAGCCCAGTCAGTCAGTCAGTCCATTCAGTGTTTTGCTGCTTGTCAGTTTTCAGTCTGGAGCTCTGCTGGTGCTGCCTCGGCAGCGTCTTCTGTTAACAGTGTAAAGTCTTCGACCCCCTGTAAATTCTGTGTTTGGGTCCTTTCCCTGCGAGCTCTAATCATGAATCTTGAGAGATGTAACTAATTCTTTTCAGGGCAAAGTCAATCATTTAAAAGCTGAAGGTTTAATCTCCAGAAGCTTAGTAATAAAAAGGTTTTGGTGGAAAGTTTATGGTTTTCTAGCAAAACCCTCTTATTGAAACAAAGCCTGAGGTCTGAAGGGGTTAAAGGTTCTTCCCAACCCATCAGAGTGCAGAAGAAGTATGACATTCCAAACTCTGTAACTTAAGAAAAGGATGTGAGTGGAGTGTAGCCATGAGTCTGCCTCTGAATGATGAAGACACTGAAACCTTCAGCTACTCCACATGTTGACAGTTTGTCACTCACAGCAGGGGGAGGAAGAGGAGCGTGGATGGCGGCCCTCTTCTCCTTGGCTTTAGGTCCGGGTTTCCTGCCTCTTGGAAGAGGTTTCCTTCCTCTCATCCCTCTGGGTTTCGGAGGCGTGGGGGACTCTGGGATTTTGAATTCTGCTCCTCCTGCTCTGAGGTGCTCTTCGTAACGCAGCATCAGTCTGAGACACGAACACACAGTTACAGGACCCTGCAGATTCAGGCCGTTGTGTGTGTGTGTGTGTGTGTTTGGGTCGGTGTGTTGAGTCTGACCTCTCGTAGTGTCTCCTGGTGCAGGTGGCGGCGCTGGTGCTGCCGGGGCATCCTCCCAGCTCGTTATAAACCACCTTCCATAGCCGGTCTGTCGTCACCTGCAACACAAGCACGCAGAATGATCAGAATTTCTGGTCTTTATCTTTAGTATCTCTACCATCAGAAGACTAGCCGTTTCTCTTTGGGAAATAAAGGAGAAATAAATGAAGACATTCAAACATTAAAAACTGTTTACATTCATTCTGGTTGTGCTGAGTAATTGTCAGTAATAAAAGAGGAGCTCGACTAAACCTCCACATTTCAGAGAGGGTGAAGATGTGGATGTGGTTGAAATCACTTTAAGCACTTAACATTTCGGTTTGTGGGAAAAATGAACAAAACAAAGAGGTTTCCAGTCACGTGGCTAAAACTGTCCAGCTCATCTTCATATGAAAAGCCAAAGAGTGACAACAAAGATGATGTTTTCAGCTCATCACGGGTTCCACAGAGCGCGTGAACAGAGGTGTAACGTACAGTTCAGAGCTGCGGGTGAAAGGAGCGCCCCAACAAAGCTGTAACTGAGGTGGAAAACCTACTTCAGCCTGAGTAAAGCTTCGACGTTTAAAGTTAAGCAAGATCTCATCATGGATATACTGAAGCAACACTCCTTTCCTTTCAATGAAGCTTAAGAGTATAAAGAATTGTGTGACTCACCTTTTTGTAGCCTCCGAGCCGTTTCACCACCGAGTACATGAGGAAGAGGTCAACTGTTGAACCCAGCAGCAGGCAGGCACACAAAACACAGCAGATAAAAATGCAAAGCAGTGGGTCAGTACGGAGTAAAAACGGCCGCTTTGTTTCAAACGACACCATTTAACTAAACAAATGACCAGTGCACAAAGAGGATTTAACGCCGACGCTTCTCAGGATTAAAGAAAAACTTCCTGTTTCTTAAGACCATCTGTAAGTGTGATGAAGCAGAACAGATGGAGAAAAACCTCCTATTCAAACACAGTCAATCATTTATCGACTGATTTTCAACTGGTAAAACTTTTAACATCGAATCGAGGTTTCAGGATAACAGCCTGAAACTGTTTCCATGTTTAAATGAAGGCTAGAAAAATGTATGATGAGCTTAAAATAAAACACAG
Source organism: Odontesthes bonariensis (assembly GCF_027942865.1). NCBI lineage: Eukaryota > Metazoa > Chordata > Actinopteri > Atheriniformes > Atherinopsidae > Odontesthes > Odontesthes bonariensis. The sequence goes on from NC_134521.1 coordinate 22,334,165, forward strand.
AAATAAATCATCTGGAGGGACAAAAATAGATCAACTAGATGCAAAGAAATTAAGCAAATACCATTCTTTGAATAAAATGAATAAAGTAGAACACTGAGTGACAAAATAAATAAAGAGCAACATTAGCACGAGTACGAATAGATTTAAAAAAAAACTTATTTTAGTGACATTTACTTCTATAAAACTAATTCATTTACTTGTTGATATATTTTTGGATTTATTTAGCAGTTTATGTCCTCTGTAGAAAACTATGACGGGTTAAAAGAGAGAAAAAAAGAAAGAAAAGGACAGAACAATAAGAGGAGGAGAAAATGAAGGACAAAAAGAAAAAATGACTCAAGTCACACACCAGGCTGACAAAGAAGAGAAATTAAAGCCATCATTTGAAATAAATGCAGACAGCCACTCACTCTTCTTGAAGCCCAGGTTGGGAACCTTGTGGATGGGCGAGCCGCTCCGCTCCATGAAGGCGAAGAGCTGATCCAGGAACAGCTGCTCATCGGGGTGGGGGAGCCAGCTGCCCTCGCAGCCCACCTCCACGCTGCCCATCACGTTCTCCTGGAGGAGGAAGCCCAGCGTCAGCAGCACATTTACCACGGGACAGTAACGTCACAGGGATCTGTCTCCTGATTCAAGCTTACTGCAGTTTCACAACCTTTCTTTATCCAGTTAAGACTAATTTTCTGTGTTGTTACTTTGGCAAACAGCTGCTGTAGGACAGTAACTCAGCTGTCCTCTTTACAGACGGTGTTACGCTGCAGATGGCATAAAAACTCATCTCAAAGCACAAACCTTCATCCTCTCTATCCAGGACTCTGACTGGCCGGAGTTCGGGGAGTCTTTGATGTCCCGGCCTCTCCTCTTTCGAGGTCGCCCTCGAAGACTGAGAGACGGACATCCTGCAGGAAACAAAAACACATAAAAAAAACCAATCAAAGATTCAAAGAAAGCACAAACAGTTGGGATGAGAAACAAGCGGATTATTTAACATCAGCAGAGAGAGAGACTGGCCCGTTACATCAGTGGGACACGTGACAGAAGTGTCCAGCAGGTGGCAGCATTTCACGGGCAAACAGGAAGCTCTTTTTAAGGAAGGAAGTGATGTTTGTGGTTTAAAAACTGATCACATGGTTACTATTTATCAGTATTAAAAAGCTGTCAACTAAAAGGTTGCTTTGTCTTACAGTGTAAGACCATAAAGTGGAACAAAATAATTACAAAATCACTCTTTTCCAACATTTTTCAGCTAAATATAGCCCCAGATTTATCTCATTTTTGTTCAAATGACCAAACCAGTGGGAAGTGATTCCTGGATAAAAAACACAGTTCATCTGGGAGGAGGTGCTGGTCTGTCATGGTCTCCGTTTCTCTCAACATCAATAAAAGAAAATGAAGGATCAGCCCCTACCCCCACGACACTCACTGAACTGCCAGGAGAAGCAGGCGCTGCTCTCCAGCGTCGGGTGGTTGAAGGTGTCCCTGCAGTACATGAGTCGGGTGTTGGGTAGCACCTTGATGCCACCCAGGGCAAGCAGGTGGGGGTCCCGGAGCGCCGCCCCTCTCGCACCGTCCTGAATGCGTCTCTGCAGCGAGCGGAAGCGGCAGTACTGCGGGTAGCTGAGCACTTTGATGCTTTGATGCTCCGACAGGCCGTCTGAGAGGAAGACACACGACAGCCAAAGGTCAGACTGATCAGTGACGTCATCACGCGTCTGATCAAGCAGCTGAGAACTAAAGCAGAACCAAGTTCACCATGCCTGAATGAGAACAACCAATCAGAGCCAGGAGGAGGAGTCTCTAACCAGTATAACCACTAATGTTCTGTCAAGCAAAGCTGTGCGGAGCTGAGGTGGAATCCAAACATCTGAGCCTTCAGGACAGTTTCAGGCCCGGGAATGAGCACGGTGAATGTCAGGGTGGGCCTGCATCATTCTGGCCAAAATAATAATCACCATCAGTTTGATCTATATCAACATCACGTTTTTCTTCCACTTTTCTGTGAACATAACTCTTCTTCCATCCACACTGTGCTACATTCCTGCTTCTTCTCATCAAAATAAAACTGTAACAGAATTAACCAACAGGGCCCTGCTTCCTCTTCCACGTCGTGTTTAAATAAGTCAAACCTGTAGAAAACAGAGGTGGTGCTGGTTGATGTCGAACACGTTAACAACCATTGGGCCGTTTTTTTTGGCCTTCGTGCATTCGGCATCCTGCAGTTTGTGTTTTCAGATACTTCAATAACCCTACAGCTCTCTCTGGATATGATCTGTTCCTGGTTAACATCACTCGCCCTAAATCCAAAGTATTTCTGATCGAGTTCTTCTCCTTCTGCTGTGCCAGCGTTTGTTATTTTTGTCTCCACGCTCTGCTCTCAGTCAAAAGTCAAAGTCAAGATGGAGATTAAAGATTTGATGAACTGTGCAGCTCTGTGTACTGCGAGTACTTTAATATTAACACGCTTCTGAAGTGTTACTTAAACAGATAGAGGCATCTCAACGCTCCTTTTTTTCCTCACCAAATGTACATTAAAAGCCGAGTATTGGTAATACTTGTGTGAGACGTGTCCACCCAGTTGGAAGTTTGTAATTACCAACACGTTTCCCAGAGTTTAAAAAAAGAACCAACACGAGAAGAAAAAAAAAGCCTGTAGCAGCTTATTTGTGGTAAATTACAATAGATATCAGCATATTCAGAGTAACTAACCAGGAAACGTGTAATGTGTCATGTGGATTCTCATGTTTGTCAAGTTTCTTAAATCTTTTAGTGTAACTTTACAGAAGCCAAAGTGATTTTGAAATGCTGTTCTTAATCCAGAGGTTTCTCACTCAGCCATCTTGTGCACGTTATAGATGTCCTTTTCACTTCAACCTTTTCCAAATTCCTTCTTTTCAATCTTTCGGCATCATCTTATGAATTAACACTTGACTCAGAATCTTCCACGTCGGCATCATGAAGCATCTCAGCTGTCATCATCTCCCCCACACCTTGAAACAAACTTAAAATAAAACCGGCTTCTTGCTGCTCACATGAGCTTCGACACGTCTCATGTCCCCATCTTAAAATTACTTCCCGTCTGATATGTCTAATCTAATATGTAATTTCCTTTTTTTCTGCCCGTTTCCCTTCTAATGTTAATATGAAGCAGCTTTTAACCTACAGGAAGTTTGAATGACATCATCGCAACACTGAACCAAAATCACAGGCCCAGAGAAACTGCAGCTAAAAATGTTTCTGACCTTCATCGGTGAGAGGAGGACGCTGACAAACTTGGATTTTACCCTCAGTTTTGTCTTTTAGGAGCTCGTCTGATGTTTTGCCGCTGCCGTCGCTGATCTGCAGAAGTTTTAGGAGGCCGTTGGTTCCGCCGGGCGGAGGCTTCGGTCTGCTGCTCCAACCCGTCGGCTCCGCACACGACCATTGCGCCAGGTCCTCCACCCGCACCACCATCTTCCTGGACACGGCCAGAACCTCATCCTGATCAAACAGGCACAGACAGGGTTCCTGTTTAGTTACCACAGGTATGGGTGCACAGGTGACTCTGCAGGTGGGACTAATGACCGTTCACTGTGTTTTTTTTTTCCATTTTCTTTTGGGAAAACTGAAAAATCAAGTCGATCCTTGAAAGCTCAAAGCCGTGTGATTTAAACAATAGAAAAAAATAGAAATTATGTTAATAAATAAAATCCACAGCAGAGTGGCAGTTTTTCCCTTCAGGGCCTTCTTAAATACTTCATAGTTTGCTCTTTCATAAGTTAATAACAGTGAATGTACAGGGCCAAAAGACAGAAACAGCTCATAAATGAAAATCTAACTGCAGCATCATGTGAGATTTAAGGGTTGAAGATTTTAATTCATATGAAAATACTTCAATAATTATGTAGAAAGTGTTGTTAAAATGTCTCGACTCCCATTTCAGAAGTTTAATATCATATTCAATTTGAGCTCACGTCTGTCAGTTTATTGCAAACCTTTGAGTCCAAGGTTTATCATGACGGAAAAAAGGCTCCGTGTCGACCTGATAAACGTCCACCGACAGCCACATTTCTCTTGTATATCACCGTGATCCCTCAGAATGTATATTTTTCTGAGCTGTTTTAAGAACAGGTGAGCTCTGTTAGATAAAAAAAACCCAACAAAAACAATACTTTGATTTTTCGGAAATACTTGAACTTACAAATGTTCGGTACAGCAGAGAAAATAAAGCACAGGCTTCAGTCAACATTTTGTATTATTTATTTGAAAAAGATCTGCATTCTGAAGATTTCTGACCTGTGAGACAAAACAAACAAACATCTAAAGCTTTAAAAGATCTACAGCACCTCTCTGCTGCTCCACCTGTACAGGTGCACACACTGAGCCGAGCCCACAGAAGAAAAACACCCCAACGTTTGCGTGAGAACACAAAAGAACCTGCAGTGTTTCAGATAAGACTGAGCCTGTTTAAACCGCTGGGTTGATTCAGAAAAGAGGAACTTTCTGACAGCGACAAACCAGTTTCAACTGGACTTTTTTTTTTATTGCAAAAAGATTTCACACGCTTTACCTTGAACTTTTAGTTCTGAGCTGCTTAGGGACAGATGATGCCAAAACTCTGACAAACTGCAACTGAAACACATGACACAACCGTGAAAGATGAAACAGGAAGTTTATAAGAAAGACTCTGAAAGGAATCTGTCATTAAATCATAACGAACCAAAGAATTGTGAAGGATTTGAAGGAAGCGTTTGTCTTTATTCAACAAGCTGCACACTGAAGTATTTGAGCGGAGAGGAAACAGAACACATTTAACTGTTTTAAGAAAAGACAAAACAACTCATAACCCCAAGGAGGCTGAAACTTCAATAAAGAAGAGCTGTTTGTCCTGAACCATCAAACTCACTCTGTCGTCACTTTTCTGCTGTTAGCAACGCAAATGTCAAAATCTTGATCTGTGCTTCAAGATTTTAAGTATTTCTCTGAATATCAAGTAGAAGTCATGTATAATTCTAGTATTTCTAAATCAATGTCTTCACTTTAGCAGAAAACACCTTTTTGAACTGTGAAGGATTTCAGACCTGAGCTAGTATTTACACACAGCTAAGAAAAACAGAGTGTTTTACTTGGGTTTACAGTGAGGGTGGAGCTCCTGCCGCCGTCTCCTGTTCGGTCCTACAGCTGGAGACAACTGCACACCTCCCCCCCGAACCCTCCTCCTCCCCTCGCTGCAGTCAGGTGAGAGCTGCTCACATTCCTGCAGCAGCCAGGTAGGAGCTGCAGGATTCTTCAGTCTGGGTCCCATTTCCTTGTATTTGTGTGGAATATCACTACAAGATGTTTAAGCTCTTATATATTTTACAACCGAACAAGAAGGACAAAGAGCCTTATCCAGTTTGTCTTCAACACTGTGAAGGAGATTTCCACAAAGGGACGTTCAGACCTGTAGCTGAGTGACGCTTCTGCAATCAACAGCAAAGCTACTGACGTCTCTGCGAAATCACACATTATTCAGTGATATAACAGATGTGATATGAATGAGGTAAAAGGAGTAAATGGAGTCCAGTGTCAGCACACATCAAGTTGCTGAAGACACACAAACTGAAGCTTGTTTTAATTTAGGTCTCTGAGGCCTGAAAACATGAGCTCAACTTCCTCGCCTGTAATCCGTCCACAGGCTGTGTTTGCCTGCAACAGACAATGAAACCGTCTCCATTTGCTCCGACCCACGTTCATTTCTGTTGTGTCGCATTAAAACTGCAGTTTTAAAGAGCAGGAATATGCACTGCTCAGCAGTAAAACATTCAGGGAAAGGTCACCTTAAAGGTAACTAGAGGACGAACAGGACAGATTCAGAGCTGGTTTAATAACTCTCGCTGCAGGTTTGCACTGAATGATGCATCCTGCGAGATATTGATGCTGCATTTAGGAGGAGTGAAACTGGAAGGATGAGAAAACATCCTGAGAAGCTCAAGCCCAGGACAGTTTAGTCATCCAACTGTTATAAGAAGGACGAGTAAGATTTTTTTTTAGGGGAAAATTGGGGGAAAAAAATAAATAAATAAAAAAACAATTTTTTTAATTAATTTTTTGTTTTGTTTTTTTAATTTAAAAAAAAAGACATGGAAATCGGGAATTCTTTCATTTCACTCGCTTGATTCTATACTTTGAAACTGCATAGATTGCATTATAGGAGGCCGATTGTGCACGTTTATTTTTTTCAATGATGACTGTCTGTCTGTCATCATATCCTAATTTGTAAAAGCGTCTGCTAAATGTAATGTCTGTTGAACGTAAAGTACAAAAAAAAAAATTAACTAAAATTAATTAAAAATGGAGCACGTACAGAGCGCCGAGGCCCGTTTGAGTCGAATGTTCACATGCAGGAGGGATTCAAACCCAATTGCTTTACCCGGGTGTGTCGGTTTGGTTTTGAGAACACCTGATCCTGTATGAATTTATTCAGATCAACATGTCTATGTGCATCTTGGAAGTCTGCTTTTTGCTTGTGTCATGTACACATGCTCAGTGACTGCAGGAGCCACGAGGAATCGTGGATATCTGTGGGTAAAACAGACACCAGATGAAACCACATACGATTGCCATCGTGCACGTCTATGACTGAGACTCCATCAAATGCAGTAAGAACAGCGTTGCTCATACTAGCCGCATTCGGACAGAGCAGTTCTAAGAACACCGTTCTAAGAACACCGTTCTAAGAACGGTCCTACTCGAATTTCGTTCTGATAACTGCCCTTCCCCAGCGGAACTGTTTCAGTTTGCATTCGCACATAAGTCAGGACTTATGAGACATATTAGCTTCTTTGTGGTGTTTTTTCTTCTCTCCTTACTTTTCGCGGGTTATGTTTTGTTTTGTTTTGTTGTTGAATGTGGCGCTAAAGTAACACGTCACTGTTGCAGACGGCTGCGCTGCATCAGTCCCGACTCATGTGCGAATGCAAACTGAAACAGTTCCGCTGGGGAAGGATAGTTATTAGAACGAAATTCGAGGAGGACCGTTCTTAGAACGGCTCTGTCCGAATGCGGCTACTGACACAGCCTCCAAATCAGAGGTTGGAACTAACACTGGACAGTTTATTCTTTACTGTAGAATTCTCTGTAGAACTTCTTTCAAAGTTCACCTACAACTTTTGAACTCAAATATCTGTACTTTCTGATGCTTACGTTTTCAAAATTGGCTCGTTACTTCAGTCTTAATGTATTAAATGGAGATTATAAAAAATCTTTGAAACAAGCATTATTGCGAGCCTTTATATTTAACTTAGAGAAGAGGTGATTTCCCGATGTTGGCAGACAACAGAGGTAACAACTAAACTCGAGTGTACAGAAGAGCCAGTAACCAGAGACGAGGACGAAAGTGAAGCAGACGGAGCAGATTAAGAGCAGCAGGTTATTCCTGATCTGCAGCTGGGAGAATGATTCTGAGCAAATGTGTTGAGTCAGTACTTTCACAGTACAGTATGTTATTAATCAAGTTTAAAGTCAGAGAATGAAAGAAGATCATCAGAGATCCACAGTGCATTTAAAACACAGACAGAGCGGCCAGATCACCAACAAAAAAAAAAAATGTGAAAAGATAATTCTAACTTCACTCCAGACTGGACTGAAAATCATTGAAGAAGCAACAGAAGGAATAATACAATTATCAGATCAGCAGCTGACTGATTGCTGAGATCTTTAAGGGTTAAAAAGGCAGCTTCACTGACTGAAAGTGAACAGAAACTCCTCATATTAAAAGAAACTGGAGAGCGATCTCTATAAAAACAGCTTTTCTCCACCAGGAAAAATTCAACCTCAACACAGAGACGTCAACGGTGGAATATCTGAGATCAAAATGTGGAAAATTTGGTTTTCAGACAAGTCATAGGATTTACATTTGGCTAATTCATTAGCTTCATTCCCAGAGGAGTTTTTCATACGAGGGCTGAGCTGCAGCCGGCATGTGAGCTGCTTTAATCAAAAACAGACTCATCCGACACTTCTTCACCTCATCGGAGACTAGAGCTTTCATCCAAAACTTGGAAGACTGACAACTTTTAGAAGCAGCCTGCTGACGGGGATGACAGCATTCATTAAGCCGATTAAATAACAAGAGAGCTCAGAGAGATGCTCATTGATGCCACAAAAAGTAGTGAGAAGAAGACGGCTTTATCGACAGCAGGAAACGTTGCCTGGAGGTTAACCTGTTTAGATTCCTGCCCAGAGATGTTTGGTTAAAAAAAGGAGGCAGTGTTCCTGTGACGAGGTTATTATTAGCTGTACTTAAAGTGCTCCCTGGACTATATTAAGTAGACGATCACTTCAGCACAGGTCTACAGAAATTACACAGCAGCAACACTCGTTTTTTCATGCTTTATCTCATAGTTTTACATCACATATTTACAATAAACTGTCCATCTCTTTTGTACTTCCTTCCACCACCACGAGCATGAGAACCTAATCAAGCTGAAATTCATCATCAACAAATGGGCTCAAAATCACTTTAAACCATTTGTAACTAACATGATAAAAAGTTTAAAACAAGCTTAATACTGGGGCAATGTTTCATTTGTTTCCCTATCAAAAATAAATTATTTTAACCCATTGAGGCCGGGAAAGCATTGCTGCATTTCTACCTTTAAAGCCGGGGGCGCTGTTGCGTTATTCTACCTTTAAGGCCGGGAAAGCGTACACGTCTTTTTTCCTGTATAAGGTTGTTTTGCACCAATTATTGACCTGCGCCAATTTAATGCATTATAATAGACACGTGAGAGTGTCGTCATGTTCCTCGTGTCATTGTTTTTAAGTTAAGTTACATCGAACAAGCATGGAGGACTTTCAGTGGGAAGACATTTCAGACGGTAGCGATTGTGAGGAGTTTCTTGGCTTTGATGATGCTGATGAACGTGCTGACCCAATTGATGGAGATTTATGGCTAGCAAGCACATATGTTTGAGGATGACGATAACGGCGAGGATGATTTTGAAGGGTTTGAATGTGAGTGGAAGACTGACAATTACCACCGTAGTCGACGGAGAGATTTCAACCGCACACCAGGGGTGAAAGTCGATTTACCTGCAGATGCCACACCGTTGCAGGCATTTAATCATATTTTTACTGAGGAGCTTTGGGCGCATCTCGTTTCCGAGACGAATAGATACAGTGACCAGGTACTTCAGACTCCAGCTCGAGCAAAGATGGCAAGGTGGTCACACGTAACTGTGCCGGAGATGAAAACGTTTATTGGAATGTGTATGGGCATGGGACTCCTTGTGCTGCCAGTACGAAGAGATTACTGGCGATAAAATAAATAGATAAATAAATAATTTAAATATAAAATTAAATTTTATTTTATTACTGTTTTTTATTGAAAATAGTGCTGTTCCTGCACTTTACTTTTTACATTTTCTATTTTCATGAAGGTGTTTGTAAATAAACTCAATTTCCAAAGAAAGCCACAGGTGTAAGCTCTCAAATACTTTTTGAATTTTGTTTCTATCTGCTACAGAGGCTGAGAAATCAATCAATTAGTAGGCGTTGACACAATTGCTGAATTTCCAGAAAAACTTCAGGTTTTAGGGGGTCTTTCTGAAATCGCCCATAGGTTTTACAGGCATTCTTTTCCAGGCGTTTTAGGCCTAAATGGGTTAATCAGTCATAAAAATGGATTTTTCTTGTCATTTAGCTTCCATTAAACCGTTGAGCACGTCTGAAGCAAACTTTTAAAACACTGCTTCAAAGAAAATGCACATTTGGTTGGTTTCATCCGCTTCGCACTGAATAAAGTGTGGTCAGCAGGTGGCGCTATAAGCAGCGTTCCACATGGCCGTCATAACCAGAGTGGTGGTCGCTAAACGGAAACAACATTTGTGGGAAGAAGACAACAAAACCAGTGGCTTTGTTCATGTTTAAGAGGAAAATGGAGGGAGTTCTACTTAAAGTTGGTTTTCTAGAAGCAGAAACATCCAATCTCACATGCGACATGTCATGTAAGCAACATGTTCATTATGCCGGAACTGATTTTAAGTGTTTTCTTCCCCACTTATGACCAAAAAAAAAATCTTAAAAACAAAGCCTCCTTTACTCTAGTTTTTTCTCTCTATGAACCTTTTCTCCTTCATATGGTAAAAAACCTAATGGAATGAAACACGATGACCCTGCAGCTAATTCAAAAACCACCGAGCGTCACCTGCTCGGCAGCAAGAGGTAAAGACCAAAGACTGCACTAAAGAGGGAGAAAAGTGAACTCAAGATGGAATAAAAGAAAAACATTTCCTTCTTCACATAAACACAGATCAGCAGCGATTTGACCACATGAACTTTCCTCATCGACCGTCACGTTTAAAGGTTCTTTCCTTGACCTCCTCAATTTCATATCCACATTACAAAATTACAGGGGAGGTACTTTACCCTCCAAAATTGCCCCGCTCAGAAGGAAGGCTTCAGCTAGCAGTTATTATCAATATTATTATATTTATTTAGCCCTCAATTACCAATTATTTTCTGTACAGCTGACTAAGACTAATTCAGTTCATTTACAATAAAAAAATAACCATAACTTCTATTAATCTTTCAGCTTATATTGGACCTGCTCAGTAATAAATAAATCATAATCATGATGATTTTGGTCAATATTATGATAATTTACCACAGTATTTTTTAAGTGACTTTAAAAACGACCTTATTTGATTGAGCTTTTTTAAAAGTAACTTACCGTTACGAGGGTCCAGTTCCTGTAAATTTAGGTTATTTAGGTTTTGGGGCCTTTGATTTTACTGTGTTAGCTGCTTTTTGAGGAAACCCGAATCAGTACAAAAAAATTCTTGAGGTGTTTTATATTCAATCAGAGTTCCCAGCTGCCACTGAGTGCAGTGGTTTGAGAGTTTTTCTCGTTTCATCTCTAAAAAGAATTGCATGTATCTGAGGCGTTCTTCCTCTTTGTCACAGAGTTCTGCAGCTAAGATGTTCAGCTCCACAGAGAAGCGAGGAGAAATGTTTTCTTAATATTTCAGCGGACAAATTTGGGGTATTAATGTGGTGAAAATCCTGACTTAAAGCACCGGGTGCTTTTGCTCGACATGCAGCGTTTATGTGAAGAAACGGGCTGATAAAAGCCCCATCTCTGTGATGTTTGACCCACCACTCCATGCTCCCTGGTCCGGCCCTTTGGCGTGTCCTCAGGCAAGAAGTAGAGTCTGGCGCTGGCCAGTAGGTGGCGTCTTGTCTGGTCCTCCCACAGCAAGGTGACCTGCACATGAAGGACAACAGCGTCAGAAAGAGTCCATCTGGGAAGCATTTCTTTTGGTAGTTTAACACCTGTTTGAAGCACAGATGCAGAATGCGTCATGATGAAGAGGAGCGCTGAGGCCCAAATTACTGAGTTGTACTTCCACAACTTCCTCCAATCAATCCAGAAACACATTTTTTGCATTATTTTCAACTGAATTCTTCCACCTGCTTTTCATCCTTCAGCTGTAAACATCAACTTATGGACCGAATGTTAAGTTTTCATTCTAATCAACTCAAGAGCTGAGAATCAAAGCTTTCACGTCTCCGCCTCCAAACGGAGACAACAGAGGACACGACACAGAAGTGAATGAGAAAGACAAACAGTCACGCTCAGACGTCTGGTTCGGTGTAATCAGGAATCACAGACGACATTATGCAAGTAAGTAAGTAATCTTTATTTGTACAGCGCCTTTCACAGACCAGGGTCACAAAGCGCTTTACAGGTACAATAGAAAAACACAGTTAAGAACAGAAGGAGCTGACTGTCCAGGTCTGGAGGTCACATGTGATGACTGTGATGGTTCTTTCAGGAGACTTCCTGTGTGGTCTGATTGAGTCATACGACTCCCACCTGCCTCCCTTTCAGTCACACCTGAGTCGACTGTTGGAGGTTTTACAATCTATTCAAATGTATGTAAATATTAAAATAAGCCCTGAGTGGAGCAGCAAATTAAAAAACACATTTTGTGGAGGCATACATGGACTTTCATGTCTATTTAACTTGAAATTAATCTGTTTTATTTGTCAAATAACATAACACTTAGGCTGTGATTTGAAATAATTATGTGGTGATGAGGTTTCCCAGCATTTTCTAGGCTACGGCTACACGAAAACGAAACGAGGTTTTTTTTGAAAACGGGTACGAAAATTCTTGCGACCACACGGAAACGCGCTGCTGTCCAGACGAAAACGATGAAACGATGCAGTACACACGCCACTGTGTCACGCCACGCTGTGAGACAATAGAGAAGTGTTAAAATTGGCTCCCAGCGTCAACGTGTGACTGACGCAAAAACGTTTTAGCTGTAACAATGGAAACGAAACGAGGCCGTTTTCAAACTTTCCCACTCTGGAACCCGTTTTCAAAAACTATCGTTTTGGGGTAGTGGGAACGCCGGCTCCGTGTGGCCGCGACAGCGAAACGATAAGAAAAAGTATCGTTTACAGTGAAAAACGTTTCCGTGTAGCCGCAGCCCAAGTCTTGTGACAGTTTGTGACCCTTTGACTTTTGTTTGGGGTCAGTCCCTCAGCATTAACTCACAGCAAAAAGCAAACACTTCAGACATTTTGTTCCAGTGAGAAAGTATGAAACCTGAAACCACAAAGAATATGATGACAGTTTGACTAATTCAAATCAGTATTGCACTTCTCAACTATCATTATGCACGACCACAAGAATCCCAAGCAGCCAACAAAGTAATGAAGAGAAACACAACATTCTCCATTATGTACCAACTTTGATTATAGATAGTTCTTTTCTGACAGGGACATTTAATCTCGGCATGTCACAGGCCTCTTAAAACATCACACAGAGACAGTCCAGAATCCGATTAGCCTAGAAATCTAGACGCCCCTAGCGGCCGCAAATGGAATTTGCTCCGGGGCTAGTCAAATCGTGAGGAGCGGGGTCGGAGGCCGGGCTACCTAGTGACGACAGAGGTGCGACGTTTCAGTGTGTAGTTCCAGAGAGAGGTAAAAAAAAAAAAAAAAAAAAAAAAGTTCCATTAGCTAGCTCTCTTTAGCTTTATAGGGAAACGAAGTAAACTTACATCTGAGAGCAATCCCCAGTCAATTGCGAGCATGATGTACCGAAGACAGCGGGCCGATCTTCGTCTCAGAGCTGACAAAACTCTCCGGTAAGGAATTTGAACGGTCAAATTCCGTTAACGGGACAAGAGTAGTCAAAACGACAAAACCGGAAGTGCGTTGCTCACTACGGCTAGCTTTAGCAGCGCCGAATTCGTGGGAACAAAATTGTAAATAGCCGGTATTTTGTCAGATTTTCAACACCTTGGGGATCTAAACGACTACTTTCTCACCTGAAAATGTTTCAAATGTTGCTAAAGTTTACAGAGTTTAGAGCTTAAGAGAAATCAGCTTTTCAGGCCATAGACTACAAACCACAATGTAAATTCCGTCGCGTTGACTACGTAAAACTTCTTCATCGCTCTGATTGGTTGTTGCGCCATCCTATTGCGTGACGTTGAACTTGACAGACAGCGGTTTATCCCGCCCACACTGCTATCCAGCGTCACTAGACCCATGTACAGCTTTTTGCTGTACGGGTCTGGCTTGCTAGGCTAGAATCCGATAGCACAAATGTACACAAATGTACACTTCTGCATACAGAACATTTCACACACAACAACAACTCAAAGTGCTTCATATCACGCTGAAGATAAATAATAAAAAACATTAGAACAAGCAGGGCCCAAAGTCTCTGAGAAGGTGGATCAAAAGGGATTAAAGTACTGCAGTTTTTATGTTAAATGTGTCCCTCACTGTTGTCACCGACAACTCAAAGTTCCAACGTTTGCGTTTGAAAATAAGCCGACATCAACATTTATGTATAGGGAAAATGTCACCGTCAACAAGAGTTTGGTTTGGTCATTAAAAAAGGTGTTGGTGACACGTACCTGTAAATGTTTACAGGTTTACAGATGAGCCGTAAAAGTGATTTTGAAACCTTTCAGAAATTAATACAAAAACACAACGTCTGGAAAATCCTTCGGATTTAGGAAATCTGAACAAAACAAGAAGACACGGATACTGAAGAGGTTTTCCAAGCAAAACACTGAAAGGTCAACGGTCATTACAGCATCTATTGGCTTATTTATTGCTATAAATTCCCAATCTAACAGCAACAGCTTTGAAATGTGGTAAAAGAGACCACTGAAACTGTATTTCACCAACAAATCTGTGCCTTACTTTTATATCAGAGGGAAACAAACAAACAAACAAAAAAAAAAAAGTCAAATCCAATAGGTTTTCTTCTCTGCTGAGAAATAGAAAAAATACTCGTGATTCCTGGTCTTTTATGAAACATTTCTACTTGGAGGTAGCTACACAATGCCACTTATATCAGACGTGACTTTTTTAGAACTGAAACTGAAAATCCAGGAGTCATATCACACTTCATGCGACATATCAGACGGTTCGCCGTTTGGCTTTGCTAAAAAGCACCAGATAAAGTGCACCTGAGACTGAGCTGCTGGTCAACATCAGTGAGGTTTCACCACCGTGATAACAATCTTTTCAGATGGAAACAAAACACTCAGATTTCACATGAACGCTTTTGAGTCACATGGGAAGTGTGGGGGGGGTTCTCTCATCAGCAGATCGAAATTGTGACACAATAAATGAAGGGCATTAAAATCAGGAGGCTTCAACTGACCCTCAGTTGGATGAGTCGATTGTATCATCCTAAACACAACAGCTCATTAACAGGAGTCTTTACTCTGACAGTTGACACAGCCTAAACTAACTAAATGTTGCCTTGCTGTGGTGTGCAGATTCCATCCATCCATCCATCCATCCATTTTCTACACCCGCTTAAACCAATTTAGGGTCGCAGGGGTCTCCCAGTTGTCATTGGGCGTGTACACCCTGGACAGGTCGCCAGTCCATCACAGGGCCACACAGAGACATAGGGACACACAACCATGCACGCCCACACTCACTCCTAGGGACAATTTAGACTTACCAATGAACCTAACATGCATGTTTTTGGGTGGTGGGAGGAAGCCAGAGTACCCGTAGAGAACTCATGCATACACAGGGACAACATGCAAACTCCACACAGAAAGGCCCCAACCGGGGCCCGAACCAGGAACCCCCTTTTCTGTGAGGCGACGGTGCTTACTCAATGTGCTCAATCAGCACATTGAATTTGGGTTATTTAAAGAGACGTGACGACAGCTTCACTCATCATGATTGTTGTAGTACGCCCTCTCTGACATGACCTTTCTAACCTCTGAGGAAATGAGTTTACACTGTTTAACAGCTGGGTTTTTTTTTAGTCCAACTAAATATAACGTTGCATTATGGGAGGTGTAGTTTCCAGAGTTAAACTCAGGATCTCCCTTGCTTTGATGCTCCAAACTGACCTTTTATTAAGTCTTACTGAGCAGGTTGTTCTTACTCTTAAGAAGCTATAATAAACATATCATTGTGTATCAAATGATGGGGGGGGAAAAAAAGTGAAAAACCTGCAGAAAACTTTCAGGACATTGAAAAAAAAAAAAACAGAAAGATGTTTTTCCCATTTTTAATGTCCTTTAACTTAGTTTTTGTTCAATAAATAATAACACATTTCTTTTATCATTTCTTTAAATTACGTCCTGGTGACTGATCACATGACTGTAGCAGGTAAAGAACCATAGAAGGTGCTAACTAAATCAGATTAAAAGAAAAGACATGTGTGATGGATCATTTTTCTCTTCAACCGGAACCACAATACAGAGAAAATACTTGACTTCCTTTTTCATATAAAGAGAAAAGAACAAGTTTTGAAATGAATCTTCTTTAGGTTTTGTTTTCATCATACTGTCCTGAGCTTTGGTAGGAATTAATCAAACATGCTGAGTTTGTGTGGATCCTTCTTTCATTAACCCCTTTCACACTGCGACCCGCTACCTTAGCGGGTCCAAATTGCCACTTCGTCCCGCGTCGAGCAATGTGAACGCTTGGCGTGTCAAGGCTCTAGCATGGTTGCCGCGTCTGCTCGCGCGAGCGGTGTTGATGACGTCACGAGTTCGTGCCCGCCATAGGACCCTATATAGTGGCGCAAGTCGTTGCGCGCCAGTAGTTGCAATTTTCTCCGTCACAGAGGTGGCGCTGCTACGTGAAGGTTACCTCTACTCTACAACCACGAAAGTGGAGAAGAAAACAATGCCGCTGTCAAGAGCAAGAATACTGTAATTAATGATACTGCTGCAGTTTTCGGATCATTTTAATTTTTTAATTCAGTTAAAAGAGGTGAAGGTTTGAAGCCCCCGGCATCAACAGAGTCTCTGCCCTCTTCTTTGCCTTCAGGTATCTGTCCCGTAGCTTCCTCCACACATTCTTACAGAACTCTCCCTCTTTCCCCAAAGTTCTGCCCATCTCTGTGCACCAGTTTGGGGAGTTTACGTGCTCCCTGTGCTGTTTCACTGCAGTTTCATACAGGTGCCTGTACAAACGCACCTCCTGACTGAGCCTGGTCTCACATCGGTCCATCCGGTTCGTTGTGCTCGGCGCCGCCAAGTTACAAAAATCGACTGGTGCACGACAACGCGCTGCGCCGTCTTTTCAAGGGAAGCGCCAGGCCTGAAACGTCATTTTGACGTCACGGTCCGCCACCGCCGTGACAGACGCGGCAACCATGCTACCGCCTTCAGGGTGACCCGTGTCGCCTGAAGCCGAGTTCAGGGGGCGTTGCCTAGTGGCAGAGCGTCACACGAAACACATAAAACGCTGGGCGTGTACAATAGCCGCTTTCGGACTGTAGGAACCTTTGGCAGTTCTAATAACCTTTTAATCCGCGGGGCCGTTTTCTCCCGTGTTCGGACATACAGGAACTCGGGGCTTTCTCCCTTAGTTCCTATAACTATTTAGCTCCTTCTCCGAGGTCGGGTCTTTTCATGGTTCTATAGAACTAATCTAAGGGAGGTGTGTGGTGGTCGGTAGCCCCATGTAATTCCATCACGGCTGAAATGTCTCCTCATATGACACAGACACAACCGGCGCGTGTTTAATAAGTTAAACTTACACTGGTCTCATTTGTCTGCAGCGCTCTGCTCTCCTTTCTTCCTTCATGAAATGAAAAACTCTCTGTGAGCTTTTCCAGCCTCGATATTAGACGCCTGATGTGATTGTCCATGATTAATATCACCATCATGCAGACCATGAACACGGTGGCCTCCCCGCTCTCCATATTAGCTTCTTGGTGGTGTTTTTTCTACTCTCCTTACTTTTACCGTTTTGTTTTGTGTTTGAATGTAGCGCTAAACGGCTAACGGCTAACACGTCACTGAAGCAGACGGCTGCGCGCGGCGCATCAGTCCCTATCAGGTCCCGACTCATATGCGAATACAGACTGAAACAGTTCCGCTGGGGAAGGATAGTTATCAGAACGAAATTCGAGGAGGGTAGTTCTGATAACTACTTTCTTAGAACGGTCTGTCCGAAAGCGGCTATTGACGTAGGCACAAGCCATGCGTCGGAGGTAGGGTTAAATACACCTGTCTGCATCAAATTTTTCAAACCAACGATGGCGGGACACCTTGAGGACTTGTTTTTGCAATTGTATATGCAGTTCATGGAGATGTTATTTTACAGGGTGTGGATGGTCACAACGTGGGATGCCGCCACATTGTGACCATATGCGGAGAGCACTATAATCTCCAAGTTGAGGAAATCGCCCTCTGCCACTCCTGCCGTTGTGGTCATTAACCGCGTGGAACTTCTTTCTCATGGCTTTCAGTTTGTTGGTCACCTGCGTCTTGCTGCGTGGGAAACCGCGCTCTCCCATCTTTCTCGCCAGCCCTTCCAGCAGAGGTCCATCTTTCACCGTCCCCGACATGTGGCGGTAAATAACGTCCTCTGCTCGGAGGCTGAGGAGCTCGCGGACCTCCTTGTCTCCCCAGTAGGCCATCTTCAAAAATGTCTCGAACTTGAAGTAAAACAGAGTAAAACTTGAAGTGAAACTTGTCCTCATCTGTCGCTGTTGTTCTGAATCAGCTGTCCATTCTGTCTTTTAAACTACTCACGCCACGCCACGCTCACGTCCATCCTGCGTCAATTGCTTTCACATCAAACTCGGCAAAAAGACTAGGGTCCGACGCGGGTCAAATGGCGAGTCGACACGCCAGCCCGGATCGTCAGTGTGAAAGGAACAGCGGACACGCTAAATTTGCGAATTAAACGCGGGTTATTCCTCAGTGTGAAAGGGGCTATTGACTTCAGAGTGACGCCGTCAGCATGTGTCACGGTAAATGCTCCTATTAGCACATGATGTTCTGTCATGACTTAGAGATCAGCTTCAGTCCAAGAAAATCAGTCTCATAAAATCACAACACGTTATCTCTTGAAAAAACAGTTTGCTTGAAACGGCCAAAAGTTTTTCATTCCATTTCAAATCAGATGCTAATTTGAGGTTCATGTTCACAGAAAAATATAAAAAAGAAAAATATTTTTTGTTGTTGTTGTTGTAAATTGTTTCATTCTCTTATTACACTGAAATATATGTAGAGCCTGAGCAGCATGTGTAGCATCTGCATACTTACAAATAGGCTGTCTGTGATTCTAAGTGGCTCAACGCTTTCTTGGTCCCTGTGGTTTTTTTTTTGTAGATGTTCCATGTAAAATTCTCCTCCCTAAAGTTTACAATAAACTACAATGTTAAAGCTTGTCGCACCATTTGAGCCGAATCATCTTTAAAACATGGAAAAGGAGAGGGGAGTAAAGTGCTCCTAACGGGCTGACAGGTGGATAGGGAAGGGGGGTTTGTTCGTGGGGAGCCCGACGTGCAACAACTGTTGCACTAAAGCTGGTTAAACGGGGAAAATAACAAGAGTCCCAGGCAATGGTGGACACTTTTAAACATCCAGAGACAGCGACAGAGGAGTGGTAGCTGGAGCCAGGAGGCAAACAAACGTTCACCTTCTCCATGTGCTAGCAGAAATGGGCCGAGTGATATATTAATTTTCCAGAGAGCAAACTTCACCGATAGATGTCAAGTGTCATGTCTTAATACTGTTATTGGAGCATTTAATATTCAGTATACAGACGGATGTTTGTCTGACATATATAGTTTGGTTGGTCGGGTCAAGACTGTCTCCAAATCCCTACTGTCTCTGTATGTATTCCTCCTTATGTCAAACTAAATCCTACAGAAAACTCCTGATCCAGGCCTCATTTCTTTAGGTTTCCTTCCAAGCAGCCAGACTTTGTTTTAATCTTTTAAAGTGGTCTTGAGCAATAGCTCTCCAGGCTTTCTGAAGGTCTTTCAAAGTTTTTCTTTGGACATTTTCTGCTTTTTCACTCATTTTTCAGTCCAGTCCTTGTACCTGACCATTTTCAGAGGAATGTGTTTTTTCTTTATTAACTCACTTAACTCTGACCTATGAATCATTCAAGTAGAAAAAAAGCTCCTAACTCAAGAGATGAACCAGTGTTGTGTCTACACATAACAGACAACTTAGCAAAGAACCAGTTTTAAATTGTATCTTTACACGATTTGTTACCAGCAGCCTGTCACAACGAAACATCATTGGTTCCCATTTCTTTAGTTGCATCTATGAAAAACACCAAAGATAACACAGTTTGACAGATGCTAATTTTTACTCCGACAAGGTGATTCCCAAAGAGCTATTAGCTGAAAACTTGGCATATCTCAGCATGGTGTGCAGTGTGTCCTTAAAATATTTGAGGAAACTGGACAAGTGGAGGATAAAAGAAGAAGTGTCAGGCCTAAAGAACTATCTACAGCAGATGAACAGGATCTGAAAGTGATGTCCTTAAGAAAGAGGAAAAAATCCAGCAAAGACCTGACACAGGACCTGAGAGATGCGTCTGGACCTTCAGCTGATCCATCTACTGTTGGCCCAAGCCTCACCAGAAATGGGCTCCATGGAAGGGTGGCTGCCAAAAATTCTTAAGGAAGGGAAACAGGGAGAAAAGGCTGAGCTATGCCAAATGAAGTGGACTGAAAATCAGTGGCAACAGGTCTTATGAAGGGATGAATCCTCCCCAGAGCCCGGACCTCAACATTACTGAAGCAGTGTGGGATCATCCTGACAGAGAACGGAACAAAAGGCAGCCGACATCCAAAGAAGAGCTTTGGGATGTCCTTCAAGGAGCCTGGAGAACTATTCCTGCAGACTATTTAAAGGCGACTTGCTGTTTTCCTGTAACTACAAAAAGAAATGAAGGGTGGCTCAAGACTTTTGGACAATAATGTGTGACTTAGCAACAAATGCACAGACAAATGTTGCTCTTGGTTTCAGAAATCGATGACCAGACACTGCGAACATGTTGTTGTTGACATGTTGTTGTTCCTTCAACACTATTGAACAACTCATCATTTGTAGCTCTAAATGATGGAGCACCTCATGAAAATTCTCCACTTAAGCTATTAGTCAGCACCTGAATTAACTGAACCTCAGGGATTTAGAAACATTCCTCTAAAACATCCAAGTATTATGACCTCCTGGAGAATCATATGAACATTTGATCTAAAACATCCCAATGACAGCAGAGCGAGTGAACAAAAACATGTCAGGTGGTAACTCTGGTATCTCACCTCAGCGATGCACACAGGATCCTGCGGGCCACAGCGGATGAAGTAAAACTCCCCGAGCTTCCACACCTGGACCGGCCCGTCGGGCTGAGCTCTGCTGCTCACCGACTTGTAGAAGGCGTAGCTGCCTCGCTGGCAGGAGGGAGCACCCAACCACTGAAAGAGAGGAAGACCGGAGAGCTGATGAGGAAGAGTTAACAGGCAGTTTGACGCTTCCGCATCAACTGAGCTCTGCAGGTTGACCACAGATAAGTATATAAACCTGTTAAAAGAGTTTGAAGCTCCTGAGTAAAATGTCTGAGCAAACGTCAAAAACTGGGAGCGCGATATTTCTTTCTGAGCTCGTCCTGAACTCTCTGTTTTTTTTCAGACATCATTGTGGCCACAGTAAACATTCATGTAGCCATTTACAAGTTCTTAAACAGTTTAAATCGTACCAGGAATGTTGGGAACAACGCGTCAAAATCAAAGCAATGACAGCTACTTTTTTTTAAATAGCAAAATGGGCATACCACAAGGTTCTATCGTAGGGCCACTGCTCTTTAACTTCTCATGGAATTTCACAGTAGCTTAAAGCCATAAATATACTTGCTTTTAAGCACCGATATGCGTGTTTATCATGGCTGCCTGGTGTTCCTTCGGGGGGTTGTTTATGCTAGTCCTCAAACATTATGGAGACATGTTTACATTAGGGCTGAACGATATATCGTTATCGTATCTATATCGAGATATGAACATTCAAGAAAGTAATTTCGAAAAAGCAACGATATAAACGATATATTTCCCCCGCGCTCGCCCTGCTTATACAGCTCCGGCAGTCACCATAAACATTACTTTTAAGATTGCGCTTGAACGCACCCCACCGCCAGCCAACCACAAAGCTTATTTCACGCTTGCTGTGGATCGACAGCTGAAGCCAACCAATGACAAACATAGGAGGGTGGGAGTGAGGGAGAAGTAGACTGAGACGCACAGAGTAGTTACAGGAACGCAGTTATCAGAACTGTCCTACTCGAATTTCGTTCTGATAACTATCCTTCCCCAGCGGAACTGTTTCAGTCTGCATTCGCACATGAGTCGGGACCTGATAGGGACTGATGCGGCGCGCGCAGCCGTCTGCTTCAGTGACGTGTTAGCCGTTAGCCGTTTAGCGCCACATTCAAACACAAAACAAAACCCGTAAAAGTAATTAGAGAAGAAAAAACACCACGATAATATGGAGAGCGGGGAGGCCACCGTTTTCATGGTCTGCATGATGGTGATATTAATCATGGACGATCATGGACGATTAATCATGGACGACCATCAGGCGTCTAATATCGAGGCTGGAAGAGCTCACAGAGAGAGTCAGGAGACGATACTTTTTCATTTCATGAAGGAAGAAAGGAGAGCAGAGCGCTGCAGACAAATGAGACCAGTGTAAGTTTAACTTATTAAACACCCGCCGGTTCTGTCTGTGTCTTATGAGGAAACATTTCAGCCGTGATAGCATGACATGGGGCGTAGCTACCGACCACCACACACCTCCCTCAGATCGTTCTATAGAACCATGAAAAGACCCGACCTCGGAGAAGGAGCTAAATAGTTATAGGAACTGAGGGAGATAGCCCCGAGTTCTGTATGTCCGAACACGGGAGAAAACGGCCCTGCGAATTAAAAGGTTATTAGAACTGCCAAAGGTTCCTCCAGTCCGAAAGCGGCTATTCACGGGGAATTCACGGCGAAATCAAAACGAAAGAAACGAAAGAAAAGTGACATGAGCGCGGAAGATAATTTGGCCGGTGGCAGTGCAGAATCTAATTTTGTGCCAAAACATAAATCATCCTCCATTATTTGGAGGTATTTTGGATTTAGAAAGGATGATGTCGACTAGAGCGAGGTGTTGTGCAGGTCGTGCTTGGCGAAAATTAATCAATAAAACTGCACTCTTTTTTATGATGTTTTATGATGTTTTTATTTTTCTGAAAAATGCTTGGTTTTCACCGAACCCGTAGTCATATCGTAATCGAGATATCTGGCATGAATATCGAGATATGAAATTTTGTCCATATCGTTCAGCCCTAGTTTACATGCCCCAACACGAAGGTGACAGGTAGGGTCAATGTAGGGCCAAATTTAACCGGATGTGGAGTCAAAGGGTCGGCAGAGGTAAAAAGGTCTTGAAAATATCTTTTCAACGTAAACATGTACAGCAAGGGTCAATTTTTCCTTCCTTACTGAGTGAAATGACCCGGACGTATCTGAGTAGCAGCCGAGATGAGAGCTGTTTGAATTGTACCATCAATGATTCATAAATGTGAGGAGAGGAGGATGAGTATGAGCAGCCTGGGACAACACAATATTTCACTTTTTATATTTTTTCCTTTCCCTTTTCCGCTTTTCAGAACCAGTGATCAAAAAGCAAGCATATTCTTGACAAAAGACTAACTTTTGTACAAAAACTGACTGAATGTGATTTACAATCAGTAGCAAAGTGTGTGTGATGCTTTCACAGTTTTAACTGATCAGAGAAAAAGTGAAACTGTAGATTAGCTCAAATATTTTGGATTCCCAACTAAAATTTCAGGCTCCTGTTGGAAACTGTCCAAAGCATAAAACCATTCACCATTCCTTAAAGGACAAGACCGTTTTTTTGACATTGGGCCCTTGATTTCACATTATAACGTGATGTTCTACTCACCCCTGCTTGTTGTTGGTAATTTGGAGCTGTTCCGAAGATATTCGAGAGGCGTCTGGCTGCTCTCTTGAGCTATTCGGCCATGAAACTGTTTCCTATGGGCAACGTTATACAGGCACAAACTATGCTGTTTATAATTTATTAATTACTGTACACTAGCACTGATAACGTGGAGGTGCGTCGCTTACTTAAAAAAATCTGGGTTACTGTAATTTTGAATTTTTGTCGTAAAGTGGGTGTTACTGACGTCATCATCGTGCTACTACCACAGACAGCCCACAGACAAACACACACAGACTTTACGACAAAAATTCAAAATTACAGTAACCTGGATTTTTTTAAGTAAGCGACGCACCTCCACGTTATCAGTGCTAGTGTACAGTAATTAATACATTATAAACAGCGTAGTTTGTGCCTGTATAACGTTGCCCATAGGAAACAGTTTCATGGCCGAATATCTCAAGAGAGCAGCCAGACGCCTCTCGAATATCTTCGGAACAGCTCCAAATTACCAACAACAAGCAGGGGTGAGTAGAACATCACGTTATAATGTGAAATCAAGGGCCCAATGTCAAAAAAACGGTCTTGTCCTTTAACCATTCTATGTCAATCGATCAGCTTCTGATTTCATTAAACAAAACACTTTTAGCCAATAAAATAGCACAACTGAGGAGAAAAGTATCCATTATCAAGCATTGATGATTTAGAATTGCTTAATTTATAAAGCAGATTTTTGAATGTGATTATGGCTCCACAGCTCGCCAGGAAAATGAACCACAAAAAGACTGTAAACCAGCGAGGTATAAGACATGTGGACAATCCTTTTTCTTCGGATTTGGAACATTTGTCTGACGCAAATGAAAATAATAAACTTGAAAGCATTGAGATGTACACAGCACCCAGTGATATACTGGTTTATTCGTTTTCTCCTTTCGTCGCTTCTTGGTTTAGGGGTCTTGGTAATGTTGCTCTGTGTTTGAGTTATTTAGCTTGTTTTTTTTCCCAGGTTTCCCATAAAAGCCTCACCAGGGACCAGGTCTGCAAATGAACCATCACTACAAGCCCTGCAAAGACTGTAATGGTTGCACTCATTTTACATAAAGCCCTTCTTTTAACTGAAATGACTATTGATGCTGTCAACGTAAACCTGCCTCATGTCAAATTTCAGAAGAAATACTGTGGCTGTGTTCAGGTTCATACGCAGAAAATCCCCAAAATGGCATGTTGAGATATTTTTGACGCCAATAAAAGCACACTCTACAGGGTAGAGTCATTTTAAAATGTATATTTCTATATTCAGACACGGCTCTGGGAGAATAGCTCAGTGATGAGAACAATGGAGTTAAGATGAAAGACTTCTGTGTCACTGTGCCCTCTCTGTGTGTTTGAGGGCGTGTTTGACCATAAATTCTGCAGAATTCACCTCTTGCATCAACACCTCTGATGATGACATTGCACCATCTTCCATTTTCACAAGTAAAAACTGCATTCAGAGAAAAATACTGTAATATATTAACCCACTAAGAGAGGAAATGCTAAAAATTAACTCCTTTGACGGTTGAAGAAGAGCAAAAGCGGCTTTACAACCGCTCATTTTGACTAAAAATAACTTCCGAATCCGGTCTCACAAAAAGCCCAAAACATGATGCTGCAAACAGCCTAAACACTGTGTGAGCGTGTGTGAGCCTGCATGAGCTGAATCACCTGCCTCTCCTTCCAGATAACACAAACAGCTGAAAGGTAATTTTTCCTGATATGAATCTGTTGTTTTAATTTCAGTGAGGAGGCCACACACTTCTAAGAAAGCTGTCCAAAACTCATTAGCTTTGGTTTATCATCCAGCATCTCTAATGTGGAGGAAACAACTTGTAAATTAGTGTAAATCTAAACGTCACAAATAATTTACAGGTCAGTTTAAACTGTTTCCTGTTGCTCATTTTTAATCGCCTCGCCTTGACAATTCAGAGGATAATTCGGGTTCGTTTCAGCCTGGTGTCATTCACACTGAAGAGACACAGCATTTCTCTGGATCTCTACAGCGAAACACTGAGTCACATCCAATAATGTCAAGCCGTGGAAAAAGACAGATTCAAGATTTTACATATCAGGGCATGATGACAAGATTCATCTGGTCCTCACCGGGTCTCACACCGAGGTAAATACAACCTCAGATGAACAACACAGGATACATAACACTGTGTCGCCATCCAATTATTAGAAAACTTAAGCAAAATGCATATATGTTGGTAAAAAAAAAGAAGCAGCTGAGCAGTCAGTCTTGTGGTTGGTCTTTATCTTTTCCTGCACTTGGTTTTGACATGGAAACGCTATCTCCCAAACTCCAAAATTTATCAAAGATTTATTCGTTTTAGCTCCGAAGATGGGTGTGTTTACCAGCTCTGACATATACAGGCAGTGAGTGCAGAAACGCCATCAGCTTCCAGAGAACACGCCGTCTCAGTACAATCGAACTGTGGTTACAGCTCAGCCTGGGCATCTAACTGGACCACCGTCCTTGTCCCAGTACATGCACAGGAGCTGAATCCAGTTATTGACTGTGTGAGAAAACCTTCTATACACTCAGCTGCTTCTAACTTCCTATGTGGGAGATTGATTACACACAAGTTCAGCTGAATTCACTGCACAGACGTTGTCTTTAAATTACCTGAATGCTGATTTTGATGATGCAGAGGTTATAAAATCTGAATTTTATCAGAGCAGTGCGACAGGCTGGCCTCAAAAGAAGAATGCTACTTTAATTCATGTGTGAGGCATCCTACATTCATTCTTAAACATAATTTAAAAAGCTGAACTGTAAACAGGCACTTTAAACTGAGAATAAACAAGTTAAATATAAGTCAAAATGGAATCCAATTCAAGCCAATTGTCAATAAATCTCTCTAATTTACCCTCGCTACCGACAGCCGTCTTTTTGTCTGGAGCTGGTTTTTCGACCGCATGACCCGCCATATTTGTAGTCATTTTAGGTGCTGCCTCTTCACCTCTTCAGTCGCTGCTCTTTCAGCTCTGGCAAAACCGGCCTTAGAGAGGTTTGCCTGGTGTTCGTAGCCTTTACTGGCACCTTCTGTTTATTTGGAACGCTGCAGGAAGTTTGCACTTTTCACTGCAACACAGAAACACTTAAGGGCCGTTGATGGTCGGAATCCAGGTCGTCTGCGTGTGTGTCGCAGTTAACGCAGACATGCCCCCCCCCTTCCGCAGACACTCTGGTGCACCTCCCCAAAATTGTAACTCACCGCAGACAGTGCCGCAGATATCGTCGCAGGGAGGAGAGAAAGGAGGCCTCTGATTGGTCAACTCTACATCCGCTCTACACTATGCGTATTTCCGGTTTGCTAACCGGCTAACCGTGACGATTCTTTCGCCTCTCTGCCAGCTCCAGTAGTAGCAATATTTCTTCTATTTCTAGATCGATCAGCTGCATCTCAATCAAAGTGCGCATTCGTCCAGTCGCCATTGTTGTTGAATGACCTCCGTAACCGGAAGAGAAACACGCCACCCACCACACCCACAATCCTAGCTTGTTCGTGATTGTCCCTCTTACGTTGTAGCGTGGAATTAACATAGCGCAGACCGCGCTTCAAAATTGGGCATAAATCAAAATTAACTGCGTCATGTCTGCGACAAGCTCACTGCGACACACTGCTGCGAGAGTATACACGGCCCATTATGTGTGGCTCCCTTTTTGCTTTTGGATCTCAACCTTCTACAAGAGTGCAGGGTGCAGTTAGCATGGTGGACAGATAGATTAATGTGCGATATGTAGATCTAACATGAACCAACGAGTTTTCTTTAATATATTTAGCACATTTTATATTTGTACAATTCAAATAATGCAGCTTCTTCAAAATAAACTCTAATTTTAACTTTCAAATGGGTGCAGTTGTTGTTTTAAGTTGTATATTAATAGAAAATATATTAAATAAATTCTTAATCAAGCTTTCAAATGTGAAAACTTCCCTTTTTTTTTTATCCCCCTCTGGCGACCTGGTGAATATCTGTGGATTGTGGAGGGATTTTTTTGCCTTCGTCACGTCCACCATTTTGGGTTTAAATTAAAGGCTTCACTCGCATAAAGTTGCTGCTTTTTCAAAGTTTATTTGCAAGTTTAGTAGAAGTAACTGGAGCCTTCAACTGAAACTACTGTTTGCCCCAAGATTAAAAGCACAACTTGTGCATCATTACTTACAGCTCTTTAAAATTAGCAGCTTATTGTGCATTAATAAACTATTCATTCCCTTTAAAATGATGCTCCGACATCGGCTTTCAGTAGAAACTCGTCCTTCTTTTTGTCGCCAAAATGGCAGAAAAAAAAAAAAAAAAAAAGATCTCATTTCGAGTTTGTCTTTATTGAACCTGCAGATCAGTTGGCATGAAGCTTCCTGTGCGTTTATATTCAGCTCGATGAGGAGCACTCGGTTCGTCTTACCTCACAAGCAGCACCTGCACGATGTTTGTGGGCGTAAACACCTCTGAACAACAAATCGAGCACACCTCGAGTGGGTATACATCTGAAAGCCGACACTGTCTGGGCTGCTTTGATTTCACTGCTCTGTTTGAGGAAGTGTCACAACCAGGGGAAAAAGAAATGAAGGTAACTTTTCTTAATGCCGAAAAACCAAATGCTTAAAAAACACGACTTAAATGATAGTATCTGCCTGTCAGAGGGATGATCAGCTGCCATTTTGAATCCTGAACCAGGTCTCTAGTCAGCAGATTGCAGATATACAACACACATTAGTTAGTTACTGCAAAATCCACAGAAAAGGTGAGCCATCAGTCACCTGATTAACTGGAAACTTAACATGGAGGACAAAAATAAGGGCATTTTATCAAAAAACAAAAGCTTAACTGGAAATATAACATAATGTCAGCTTTTTCCATGTTGGGATCATTTCTGCCATTTTGCTTCTAAGCTGCCACATGACATTAAGTACAGCTCAAAGTTTCAGTTCAAGTTATTTTTGTTAAGACTGAGAGTGAGGTTTAGCTAAAGCAGCACTTTGCTCCGGTATAAATGACAACCAAAGTCCCAACTATTACATTCTCAGATGGAGACACAGTAACTTTTGGCCTACAGCACAATACATGTAAACATAGAGGAAAGTTTCCATTACAACGGCTCCGAAGGCATATTTTAAAAAGAATAAAGAAAAAGAAGCAAAAAAGGAGACTTGAATGAGTAGAAATGATCAAATCTGCTATGGATACATTTTCTTGAAGTTGTCCACACAGAAAAACACACATACTTATCTTACAACCATGCTGAATTCTGGGTAATCAGGGGTCACGGTCATGTTTACACGGTAGATCTTGCTTGCACTGAGGCTTTCTTTTGTGTGAAGAGACTCTTCAGCGTCCTGTTTTTAATTCACAAATTTCAAACTATAGCTTATAAAAAACAACATGCCTGAGACTTGTTCTCGTTCGTTTGTTTTTTAAAGTTCTTTGTTAGTTTTAGTTTAACAATTGGGACCAAAACAATTGTTGGATTTTAATTCTTTAAAACTCCTAAAAAGGTCATTTTGAATGTGACCATCTTGTTTGCAGTTAAATTTCTCCAGATAACGTCTCTTTTCTTTCTCCTCTCCTGTCTCAGTCTCTTCCCTTCGTTTTGATCCATTTTTATTCAAACAAATGAAAAGGTAACCAGGTAACCATAGAAGCAGGTACAGGCAACCTCACACCACAGCAGCCTCATCCCATCCTGCGCTACACCATTTCTTTTATTCCTATCAACAAATCCTGGGGAAGGACCACAACAGATTTTGACGTTTCCTCGGCTCCTACTGAAGCCATAAATCTTTAAAAACAGCAGGAAGATACGAAGAGGGAAAAGCACAGATGCAGTTTTTTGTGACATAACAGCATTGCATTTACAGCTCAGCACTGACACCGCTGCAGCCATGGAAATGCTGCTGTTGGCTGATACCGAATCCATCATGCAGAGTCTGCTACTCTGAGATCTCCTCTTTGCATCTCAAAGCCAGTAAAGAAAAAAAGAAAAACAGAAGCTTTGCATGAAACGTAATCCGCAGCCCCACGGGTGCAACATACAAGCTGCAAAAAACCTGAAATATTAAACAAATATTTCTAACCGACACAAATCGAAACGGATTCAAGGCAGTCGTTACAAAGCTGCTGTTTAGTCCTTCTAACATCCAAATATCAGCATGTTGTTTAAAAATGATCTCCTGCCACCCAGTTTTAACTCTTTAACTGATCAATTACAGCACATGGACAGATAACCTGCAAATAAATCAATCATTCTTTTATTTTTTTGAATATTTTCATCAACAGCTCTACAGTTTACCACCATCTGAGGTTTGACTTGTTTTCATAATGCATCTCAGATCACTACCAACTATTTATTACAAGCAGCTTAACCTCAAATATCTGAGCAGCCACCACAGAATCATTGTTGGCACAAGAAAATGGAGAGCTTAATAACTCAGGGGACTGTTTCGCAAACAGATCATTGCTTTTAAACGGGAGGGGGATTTTCTTCCTTAAAGAAACACTCGAGAAGTTTGTGAACCTTCAAACTGTGCTTCTGACTCCTTCTGAAGTACACCGCCTTTGTTATGCACATTCCTGAGCCTGAAACTGAGACACCACAGTTCACAACTTTCTGCTTTTACAGTCACTCGACACACGCTTTTGATGGCGTCTTTGTGGCCTCTTAAACATGACAACAGATCCATGTGTATGGCTGTTCATGTGCAGGGCTCACAGGGAGATCTGTTTTGATGACAGTGGTGTTACCTCCCAAAACTGTAGGGGGAGCCAAAGAGCAACACAAACCCGCCAAATTCTTTAATGTTACTATAAAGTCCCCCTGCATTACAAATCTTATTTTCAACCTTGTTAACAAGTGCATAATATGTTTTATTTGACATATCATGAGCAAATTAGGCTGACTATCAACAGAAAATGAGAACACTAACATACTTGTATAATTTAGGTTCCTGCTCTTGAGAATCGACCTCTGGTTCAAACATGTATGGCTGAATTACGCCGACATTAGAGCCGACCTCGGCGTACACAGAGTCGGAGTTAACAGGGCGGGCGGGTCATCTGGTACCACGCAGAGATGTGGGCGGGGCCATATTTGCAGATTCATGGTTCCTCCTTCAATGAATGTGGAAAAAGGAGTCACACCCTTAGCTATTTTAATCCAAAGTGTTTCGGTTTTGAACCGTCGGCCGATATTCCATTGGCTGTTTTCCTCACAATCTTCCAACAGATTCATGAAAATAAAGATACGACCTTACTAAAGCCCCTATAAAATTTACAATTAAAAAACGGCATGACAAATGATCAAAGTCTACACTGAGTAACCGTCCGTGGATCTAATTAATCAGCTTCTTTACACTTAAATTGTGGGATAATTTGTTGAGTAAGTAATATTTTCTTTGTTCTCCATCAATTTGTGTTTTTATCTTGAGCTTCAGAAACTTACTAGTTTCAGTTACCACTGTCGTTTCCCTTTTAGTCCACTTTATTCTGGGCTGTTCGGGAGCAATATGATTTCTACCGAATGTTGGTGGCAAAGGAATCAAACCAATCAATCAAAAAGAGCTGACTGCTACGAGAAGGTCACCTAATGCGGTCGGCAGCCGCAGTACTGCGCGAGTCGTGTCCAAGTTCTGGAACGTCAACGGAAAATTGATCTCAAAGTTATTCTTATCTTACAGATCAGAGGCCTTCAAAAGGTGAGACGGGTCTCCCCAGGGGAGCTCCAAACAGTTTAACCTCGCCACTTTATGGACACAGTGATGCAGGGCTGATCCGCCTCTGTTTGGCATGTGTGAATAACGAGGAGAAACGGCGGGTTGACACACTTTAGACGGCGAGAAATAAATTATTCTGTGGACAGTCCCATCCTATTCAATTCAATTACACTTAATTAATCCCCAAAATTAAATCGCATTGCTGCAGTTATAAATAATTTAAGAAAAATAACTAAATAAATACAGAATAAAATTAACAAAAAAGATCAGCTGACAAACTTTTGGAGAGTTGAAGTGGAGCAGAGGAGAGGTGTGGTTAAAATAATCATGACTGGATTGGGGTGTTAGCAACAAGCGAGCTGGTGATGTCACGCACAGCGTCAACCGGTCACACAGGTGAACTCGCTCAGTAGAAGTCACGGAATGTTTTAGGTTTTATGGGGAAAAAAAACAATACATATCAAATGCTGCCCTAGATCTTAATCAGGTTACCACCTTTCTACAACAAGATCTCACTTTCATCATGTGACTGAAGCCAAAATAATGTTTCTGGCTGGTTTTTTTTTCACAGCGCTGAGATACCAGCATAAACAACTTCTAAAGCCACAAACAGTCATGTTCTTCTCTGGTTTGTCTTTGTGTGGGTGTGTAAAATGCATGTCCACCATTAAGACATGTTTTCAGACAAATAACTCACTTTAAGGCTGCAATTACCAATTCATTCTTTTCTGTATAAATCAACACTGACATTGCAGCTCAAAGTTAAGAAACCAAAATGTTTTGTTCTGTAGCTACAACTCAAACTCAAAAAGATTTGATGTCATACAAAGAAAAGAAGCAACTTTTATAGTTATAATAGCTAAAAACATTGAGGAACATGAGCACAAAAAGTATCAAGATTAAGCTCCTATCTGGCAAACTGACCATTTTTCATTAAAAAAAAAAAAAAAAAACAAGTAAAAAATAAATTAATCCTTATTAATAAAAGTTTTAGACATATGTAGGAACTTTTAAAATAAATGTAACTACTTTACTATACAACTGACCAGCAACAAAAAGGAAATGTAGAAATTTTTCTTATCATGTTAATTGCAATATTCAAACTTGTGGCTGGTTCCTGTTTAGATATTAAGCAACGAAAAGAAGCAAATTCTCACATCAAGAAGCTAGAAGGAATTAATGTTTGAAAATGTCAGAAAATGTTTAAACCATGTTGTCATTTAAAGACATTTTTATAGACTTTAGGCATTCGATGAATGGTTTCAAAATTCACGATTTGAAGGGCTAAATCTCTTTATTAACTTTATTGTACAGTATCTTATCAACAAAATTTCCACAAACTTTGAGGGTTTCCTCCATGAATCATTGAACTGAAAGAATTATTTCACAATTAATTTTCTGCTTATCAACTCGTCTGTTAACATATTCAAAGTGAGGCATCAGGGCAGGGCAGCTTGAACAAAGTTTTTTCCATATTATGTGTTCAGACGTAAATCAGGCAGAGGTCACATTCCCCCAGTTTATTATCCACATGAAATAAAAGAGCCAGTGTATAAGCCGAGGGTGTGGCTGGCCATGCAGCTGCTATTCCTGACGGAAGATTCACTAAATAAAATGTATATCATGAATTTTCCTCTGCTTTCTGCAGAGGAATAAACCCAGCAGGGGTGTGTGTGTTCCTAAACTGCAGCTTTTCAATAACAACCAGTCCTTCCTGTTCGTCCTGCAGCGCCTCACGGCCTGGTGCCTAAATGCAGAATATTCTAAAATTTTCACTCTTGCTTAGATCATCCACAACCCCCACCCCACCCGGCACACCCTCCCCCATCCTCCCAATACCCATAACCCACCACAGGCAGCCCTCCCCCCACCCACCGAGCTCTGCAGACCAGCTGCAGCAGGCCTAGATCAATTTTTAGAAAGATTCAGAATAAATGTCACAGAAGAACATAAACATGCGACGAGAAGAGTCACACAGCAGCACTATGGCTGCTGCGTTGTAAAAAAGAGCCCCCACAGTGCACGCTGCAGTGACACGGTGTTTAATTACGTCACTGTGGAGTATCGAAGACACATTTAAGGCCCTGTGGGAAAACAGAACACCAAAAGCACTAATGAGAAACAACAGCAAGCAAGGAGAGCTCACTGTCACTTTCCCCGAGTCCCAGCAGGAACATTAAGATTGTATTAGAGGACTATTATCAAGATGTAACTGCAGAAAGCTGCAGACAAGGTCAGACTGACCCTATATTCAGCTGCAAGCACTGAAATTACAGGAGAGTCCCCGCGGAAACATCTCAGCACCATTATAATCACACACCGACAATACGACACATTTAAGATCACAACTCACACAATTATACAAAACATTAAGGTCATGAATCAGCACGAAAACATCCAATAATCATTACATATTAACTGAACTCGCTCCAGAAGTCTGGATTTGTTGTGTGTCGTGTTAAATGTGCGATTTAGATCAAATAAATGACCATCAAGGAGCAATAAAACACAACCCATCAGAAAATGACTTTTAAATAATTTCAATGTTACACTGCCACAACACTACAGATGTTCTACAACACTAATAAACACGTGTTTCAGACTAAGAACTTTCAGAGTATCTCATGGCGCATTTCCTTTTTGTCGCACAGAAGGCAAGAGAAGAGAGCCAGAGGTCGTCGCGCGGTTATGACGCTTCCAGTGACGACACTCATCAGCCAATCAGTGGAAGGCCGTCGGCTGACGTCATGTTTTAGTAACGCTTCGGCTCGCTTGGAACCAGGGCTGAGGTGATACCAAAAGTGTACTCGGTTGCAGGTACTGAGTGCTAGTGGAAACACGCAAATAGCGTGCCGAGCCGAAGCGAGCTAGTGGAAACGCGCCAAACGAGCAGGCTGAGCTCAGTTAGAGGAGTCGCTGAACTAATTATTCTGAAGGCTTTTACACGTCTTACAGGCAGCTTCGTTATAACACAGAAACTACTTCTTACTTTGGACACAATGTGACCTGTTGATAAGAATATTAAAAGTAAGATGATGCACTACAGTCATATTACAAATATCTAAAAGTATCACAACCGCACTATGATAAAACTTAGAATTCCTACGAGTCCGATGATATTAGCGTTACTCTTTGGGTTTATCATCCTCAATACGACATGTCAACCAATCATTGTATTTGAAAAGGGTTTTAAGATAAAGTTTTTATCTTTTTTAAGGCCGCTCTGAGCCTGTTCTGAAAACGCTGGTGGGACGAGATAAAAAGTATTTTTATATATTGTGCAAAAAAGTATGACTACAAGGCTGTTAAGACCTGAAGACAATGATATGAGACATTAATGGGACTCTAAACAAGAGTAAACAAACAAAAAAGATCAAATTATGACACATAAAAGTCATTTATGAGCTCTAGAGAGACAACATTAGCCAAAAGATCTTAAATCTTAATCTTAAATTAAGACTTGACGACAGAGAAACGTATAAAGTCGGTAAAATGTGTTCACTAATCTTCTCGTATATCAACGGGACACAAAAAAACTTCAATTTGCATCGTTTCTTTAGCTTTTTGGTCAAATCTATGATAATATTCAGTTTAATCTGAAAGAAGATTGAGGTGAAAATTCGCATTTGGAGCGAGATAGTTCATGTTAAAAAAGCCGCTCCAACACGTCATCTCTGTTGGTCTGTTATCAAGGTGGAGCTGAACTTATTCACACATGTGAACAACAACAAGAATCACCGATATTATAAGGCAAGGCTAAGTAATTTTAGCTCAAATTGGACAAAAATCGTGAAAATTCTTTGCTTCAGAAATGATAAATCAATGTAAAATTGTAGCTGGTATATTCTGTGTCAGCCGATGAATGTGTTAATCATTTGATCTCCGGTTGGTCACTGTTAGACAGGAGGAAGAAAACTGTTTATTACACCACTGACTCCATGGAGAAGTATTTTTACTGAAATGTGACAGCAACTGTGGGATTTTTGTCATGTTTGCTGACTTCATGGTCAAAGCTCCAACTTTTCTGATAACAAGGCAAAGACAAATCAAGACACACAGGAAAAGAAATGAAGAACAAAAACATCCCCCACTAAACTTCACTTGCTTTCAGGACACTAAGATTACTCATGGAAGTGTTCTTGACTCATTTTCCATCCAACTAACCCACTAATATTTAACAAGCAAAATGCTACATTATTTCACAATCAAACAAACAAACAAAAAAAAAAAAGGTATTATTTTGTTTATTTTTGCCACGTTGCCGATTAAGCTCTTCACTTCTGAACTTTATGTCCACTGTCTGATTCGTTTATCGTCGAATTTGATACTTTTCAAAGAAATATGAGCCGGGAAATCATGGAAACGATAAAAAAAAAATGTGGAGGAGGTTAAGTTCACTTTTTAACAGGCCGAACCCCAAAAACTTTCACAGGCTTTCTTCAGGATTGTTGAACTGCTTATAAAAGCCTTCCTGATCAGCTTTCTATCTTACTAATCCAGTCAATTTTTGTTACTTTTCGGTGTAGAACCAGAAAAATGTCAAGTGAATTTACCATCAAACTCATATTTGACAATCACATGATGACAATCAATTTGTTTTTTTTTTTCTTCCTTTTGTTCGTTTTTGCCAAAGCGCTCATTAAACTCTTTACTTCTGAACTTTTTTGTCCACCATCTGATTCGTTCATCGTCGAATTTGATACTTTTTAAAGAAACACAAGCCGGGAAATCACTGGAAACAACAAACAATGTGTGGTAAAGTTCACAGTTTAAGAGCCGAACACACCAAAAACTTCCACATTCTTGCTCCGGGATCGTTGTAATGTTTATCAAAGCTTTCCCCACTAGTTTTCCATCCAACTAATCCTGTCAATTTTCTGTGTATAACCAGTAAAATGCCATTTTAGTTTAATTTGACATGTCCAGAATTAAACTCTTAAACACAGAGTTGCTGTTTGTCCACCATCTGATCAATTTATCATCAATAAAGGAAACGGAAGTAGAAAAATGTTCCAATCATTTGGAGCTTTTTGCTGACAGGTTGCTAAACCTTTTATGAAAATTGCAGATAATCAATAAACTTTTCATGGAAAATGTTTTTTTAAATTTAAAAAAAAAAAAAAGCATCTTCCCACTTAACTAATGCACAGGAACAACCAGTTAAATTCACCCATCCGCTCCATTTCACGAACCACAGCCAGCAACCACCATCACCGTGGCTCATTTTTCTGGTGATTAACTAATCAATTAATCCTTTAAGCTGTAGTTATGAGCAGGAAAACAAAGAGAGACGAGAACAAAGTGACAGAATTCCAGCATTGAGGCGTGCAGACGCAGTTTGCACGTATTCCAACGTAATTACAGTGAGATTACTGGATAAATACTGGCATGAAGCGAGCGTACCGGCTCATAAACATGCTATTATGCAGTATGGCTGTGCTGTATGGATATTACAGAGCTCCAGTCTATTCTTTTTCTTTTTTCTTTTTTCAGGCCTGGGGGAGGGCCAGCTGAAACATTGCTCCAGCCTAGTGGCAGGCAGGAAAATAAAAGCCACATAATATAATCTGAGCAGTGAGAGGCAGCCCTCTGTCTAAAATGTGAACACACACACACACAAACACACACAGGAATTTAAGATGGAAACCCTTAATCTGCACCATGCCTGCCTCAGTTCTCGTGATATTTCTGAGAATAATGCAGTGAGATTATATATATATAGATATATATCTATATCTATATCTCTATATAGAGAGAAAGAGATCTAAGTCTCTATAAATAGAGATATAGAAATATCTATATACATATATACACACACAAACAGTTTTCAGGAAGAGGAGGGGGGGGGGAAACAAGAAAATTAATAATAAAATGTCTCCTGCTTTGCACAATAAATAAATAAATAAAATCCAAACACACAGCCAACACTATTGACCTTGGGTATATCCTGTTATTGAAAAAGCTTACAAGTTCACCTCTGGGGAAAACAAACAAACAAAAAAAACTCCCAATGCTGCAATAAATTAATATTTAAACAGAGATATAAGAAAATATACAGGCACCACTGGAATATCAAATATTCTCCACGCCACACATGGGTGATTTCTGTCCAAATAAATGAGTTTTTATTGCGGGCACAGCACACATTGCCCTCGCTGTTTGTACTCTGGATGTTTCCTGGGTTTAACACAGGACTAATCCTCGTTATTTCAAGTACAAAAAGACTCCACATTTCCTCTTCACACAATATCAGCATTCCTCCTTAAACTGTGCCAATTACATTGGAGACAAAATGTCGGGTGGGATTTGATAATAATATCAATATGCTTCCTATTATAAGCAGCACAACTGCTGCTCCACCTAGTCTCTGTCGAAAAAAATATTTCAATCTTTAATATCACGTCGGTGAAATTAATTTTTTTAAAATGGAGAATGGCGACGCGGCGGCTCGACGATTTCTGCTGAAAAGGCGAACGAGTCGAAAAGTTTCCTGATATTTTCAGGCAGGCAAACGGCCAGAAATTTTAATTTTATTTAGCTAATGTGGTGGTTGGTATGGGTGGGGGTTGGTAGCCGGGGGAACAGACTGTCGACACGACACACACACAAAGAAATTAATCATTAACACGGCGAAAATATCAGAAATATTAAACTGGAATTTAACGGCTGTGTCTTCGATATGAGGGGAGGCGACAGCTCAGAGTCACAGCCGAACGTTTGCCCCGAAAAATACAAATATCAGCCGTTTATTTTCCACCTCCGGGGGGGAAAAAAAGTTGAGCCTGGCTGAATAAAGTTGTAATTGCAGTCAGAGCAACTCTCGGTGCCTGGGTTTGCCTGATATGGGAAAACAATCAATACGACATGGCCAAACTAAATTAAATTAGACGCGAATTTTAGCTTGAATTCACATCGAAACGCTTGTAAAATATTCCTCCGTCAACAGGTCAGAAAATCGCCGGGTCCGAGCGGCACAAATCGACATTTATTTGGAAATTATATCGGCTTTACCTGTATTGCATTGTGCTCCATTGCAGTCCTGCATTCCCTCTCACTGAGGCCCCTCTCCGGTTACACCACCGGGACTCGCCGACTCACAAACAAACGCACCACAAAGAAGAGGAAAAAAAAATGTTAAAAAAAAAAAAAAAAAAAAAAAAGCCTTTTTTTGTGGAAGTGGGACAGGATCTAGGTGTGGCCAAAGTTTGCCACAGAGTACAACTTAATGCTAAAGTCACATTTCAAGGGGAGTTGGAGCATCTTTTTCTTCACTAATGTGACGTATTTCCGACTGAAACGAAATCCGAGGGCGGGGTTTAGCTACGGCAGGATCAAGCAGATATGAATGTATAACTTTGTCATTAAGAGGAACATAACACCCATTCAAATAGCCCACATATTTCCAGAAACCTTTCAACATACAGTTACTTTATCGAATAATAATTACATTTGGAAATAAAGCCATGAATCACAGTTGATAAAACACTGACATTTGATCTATTTCTCTTTAATTACCATAGTCCACAGGTTTTGGTGCCATTCAGTCTGAAAAAGCAATGCCAATGACAAAAAAACGTGTTTAAGATAACATGACTGATATTATGTGGATTAAAAATAAAATAAATCATAATGTACAATTTGTTATGTGTACTGCTATGACTGCTGTAAGTCCTCTTAAATGTTGTTATTCACTTATTTCTCACTATTAATATTATGTAAGTGTACGTATAAGTGTGTGCATGTATGGATGCTTGTGTATTTAAGTCTGTGGACATGTATATATGTATAAATTTGACCTTGTTTACGTACAGCCCTGTACAAAACTCCTGATCCAGCCATCATTTCTTTCTGTTTCCTTCCAAGCAGCCATACTTCCTTGTAATATTTTAAAGTGGTCTTGAGCAATAGTTCTCTGAATGTCTTTAAAAGTTCTTCTTTGGACATTGGCTGCTTTTTCACTCATTTTCAGTCCAGTCCTTACCTGAAAATAGTACCTGACTATTTTCAGAGGAATGTGTTTTTTCTTTATCAACTCACTTAACTCTGACCTATGAATCAAAAAAAGGCTCCTAACTCAAGGGATGAACCAGTGTTGTCTACACATAACAAACAATTTAGCAAGAAGCCATTTTTCTGGAAACTGGACAAGTTGAGGACACAAGAAGATGTGTCAGGCCTAAAAAAAAACTATTTACAGCAGATGAACAGAATCCTCCCCAGAGCCCGGACCTCAACATTACTGAAGCAGTGTGGGGTCATCCTGATGGAGAAAAGAACAAAAGGCAGCCGACATCCAAAGAAGAGCTTTGGGATGTCCTTCAAGAAGCCTGAAGAACTATTCCTGAAGACTACTTAAAGAAATGGAAGAAAGCTGGTCTGAGAGGGTTCAGGCTGTGTTGAAGAATAAAGGTGCCCACAACAAATATTCACTTTAGAGCTCATCATAATGCTCATCATAATCATACTGTATTCATATCTATGTTTGCGCATTTCAATAAATCATCGCAACTATTTCCTGTTTCAATCAAAATATCTAAAGAAATAAAAGGAAGCTCAAGACTTGCACAGTACAGCATGTATGTTTTCTCATGTTTTGTCTTCCTGTTTTAACCCCACTGAGTTTACTTGTAAGTAAATGTTCTACCTAAAAGAGATTTAATGGCTGAAGCTATGTCTGGATCAAACTGTTAAACAAATTTTTGGTGAACTTTTGAAATGTAGCCTAGAAAACACAAATATTTTCCAACACCGGGCTTGTGTGGTGTTGTGTAGTCACCAACTGGAGACCAAACTTGAAGAAAGAAGACAGCTGGACTCCGAGCACACACAGGCGACACCAGATAAGATGTGAGCTTACTGCTCCTTCTAGATCAATTGAGTTTTCTAGAATGTCGCCAGACTTATTCTACTAAATTTGGCCTCAAATGTTTGCACTCTTTGAGAGCTGCAGAGGAAAACTAAAAGTATGTGCTGGGACCCAATTCTGTGCAGAATACTAACTGTATAT
Source organism: Odontesthes bonariensis (assembly GCF_027942865.1). Taxonomy (NCBI): domain Eukaryota; kingdom Metazoa; phylum Chordata; class Actinopteri; order Atheriniformes; family Atherinopsidae; genus Odontesthes; species Odontesthes bonariensis. Next base: position 22,374,148 of record NC_134521.1, read on the forward strand.
AAGACATTTTTGTAGTTGGTATACACTAAATCGTCATACTTCTCTGATTTAGGTAAATGCTACTTCTGAATGTATTTTGAGGCAGATGTCTTGTTTGTTTTTTTTTGTTTTTTTTAAATTTGGCTTATTTCGGGAGTGGTCAGACCAAGAAGTAAATATACATTAAAGCTTGTGGAGTTTTTTTATGTTTATTTTTATTTATTTATTTTTTTTTTTTGCGGGGCTTGAGATAACGAAGCAATGTGGATGTAATGATACCGTGCTTTCTAATTCACAGCGTGCACATGTCATGCAAGATTGAAACAATAGCATTTATTGTCTTCACGGTAAAAGGGGTGGTGTATAAAAAAATAAAAACAAAAAAAAGAAGACATTGGATTCATACAACAGAAATGTTTACTGTATATAACTGTATGTACCCGAGTATTGGCGAAGTTTATTCACTAGAAGACCAAACAGCCGATTGTATGTCAGTGTAGATTCTCAGTCATCCACGTAATCCCAACAGCCTGAATAAGGTCAACTGGACTTCTTCTTCTTTGTTCTTGAAGACGTTTCACCTCTCATCCAAAAGGCTTATCAGTTCTTAACTAGTTTTTGGAGAGTATCAGCTTATAATAAGTAGTAGTCTCGACCTGTGAGTTGTTTACCTGTCTGAAAGAGCCGATACTCCCCATCAACTAGTTTAGAACTTAAGAAGCCTTTTGGATGAGAGGTAAGACATCTTGAAGAACCAAGAAGACGTCCAGTTGCATAATGTCAGAGTTCTGACCCCTCTGATGTGCATTGACCTGAAAAAGCCAAAAACCACAAGAGAGTGTACCTTTCTACTTATTTTAATTCTAAAATCTCTTTCCGGATGAGCAACTTTAAGACCAACCCGCTGGCTCCCCCCCTACCTAACATGGGCTAACCTGGGCTTAAAGTCCCCAAGAAATGGATGACAGTTCCATTCAGTTCAACTCAGTTTTACTTTTATAGGGCTAAATTACAAGAAATGTCATCTCAAGGCACTTTAAAGATACAGTCCAATTCAGTGTAATGCAATCAGAATCCAATTAAATCAAATGAATTAAAATCCATATTAGTCCAATTCATAAAGAGCCAATTAAAATAAGTTGCCTAGCAAAGGAAACCAACAGATTGCACTGACACTTCTCTTCGATTCAATCTCCCGTTCTGAGCATGCACGAGGTGACGGTGGGAAGAAAAACTCACTTTTAACAGGAAGAAACCCCGATCAGAACCAGAACCAGGAAAAGGGCGGCCATCTGCTTCCACCAGCTGGGGGTTGAGAGAAGAAGCAGTGATCGGTTAACTCCAGTAGTCTGATCAGGCCAGTAGATGGCAACTCTTCACAATCAGGCAGCAGCAGGAGCTAAATAAGGTGATAAATGAAAATGATTTAATAATGACTAACACAAAGGGTTTGATAAATCAGTACATGGCAGTATGTACTGTGTGCCCAATATAAGTGTGTGGTTGAGTGTCTGGTTCTGTGGATGGCTATGGTTTCCCCCCGCTGGGCAATAATGGTACAGTCTTACATTATGCTTTAAGCACAGGAATTTTATGAAAAACTCAATCTCCCACCAACGACCCAAATGGGATCAAAATAAAAAGCAAACAGAGACTATTTTCTATCGATAAAGTGATCCCAGGTCTGGACATTTGGATAATTCAAATCTATACAAGTCTCAATTATTTTTTTCTTCTGCTTTTTTTATTTTTTTTATTTATATATATGCCACCAAACTGATATTTTGCATGAAAATATACATTTCTTGCCTTATCTGAAAAAAAAATTCAGAACTTGTGTTCAGTGGTAACTCCTGCCAAATCTATCGGGGTTGGCAAATATTGCAGTGATACCACAATCATCTTTTTCAATGTGAAAGTTCAAAGCTGTCACACAAAAACCTGCCACATCCTGTTACGGTAGTTTGTTTTCTGGTTGCTTCGCTCGGGAATACCACCAGCAACCACTAGGTGTCAGCCAAAGACAAAGGCTTCTCCTCAAGTCTCTTACTGAACCCTGCCTGAGGACAGCTGCATCTTTGTGTCCGAAAGAACAACTGAAATACATGGGTTAGCACTCATCAGTTTACTCTTTATTACACCCTGTAACGTCATAAGGATTCTGTAACTTCCTCAGGATAAAATAAAATGAAGTAATTCTCCCAATCATCTCATTCAGTTGTCAGATTCATTTAATTGAATGTGCAGCAAATCCAGAGTTAGAGCAGTTTTACTGGGGCTGATAATGTGCCATAAATAAGAGACAACGCACAATTTGAATTACATAGCAGACTTATCCTGAATTTATAACTTCAGGACTGTTCACTATCTAACGTAAATCCAACATGTCCTTGACTTGTTCTCTCTCCACAGAGAGCTTCATCACTAAATTTAGTCACTCTTCTCCCACTCTGTTTTGTCAGCTACAGTCATTTGAAATAGAAAGTGTAACCTCATTTAATTCCAAGGTTTTAATTCCGGTCTTTACCAGGTCTGAAAATGAGGTAATGTTACATGACATATCACACTGTGTCGTTATTTATTGAACAAAAACTGAGACTAAACACAGATTGTTGACGACCGAGTTTCAGCCGTAGCTGTAGGACAGACGGCCTCACATTTGACTCTAGAATACTTTGGTAAACAGAGGAGTTCATGGTGGACTCAATGACTGCAAGGTGTTCAGGTCCTGTGGTGGCTGCAGAACAAGCCCAAACCATCAGCCCTCCACCACCGTGCTTGACAGTTGGTATGAGGTGTTTGTGCTGATATGCTGTGTTTGCTTTTCTCCAAACCTGCTGCTGTGCATTATGAGCAAACATCTCCACTTTGGTCTGGTCTGTCCAAAGGACATTGTTCCAGAAGTCTGTGGTTTGTTCAGATGTAACTTTACAAACCTAAGCTGTGCTGCCATGTTCTTTTTATAGAGAAGAGGCTTTCTCCTGCAACCCTTCCAAACAAGCCATACTTGTTACATACTCCAAATAGTTTGGAAATGGCTTTATAACCCTTTCCAGATTGATGGGCAACAACAATTGCTTCCCTAAGATCATTGCTAATGTCTTTTACTCCTTGGCATGGCGTTAACACACACCTGAAAGCACAGCTGCAGCAAACTGACAAATCTTCTGCTTTAATAGGGGTGCTCACAGTTACTGATGATCAATTAGTCAGTGCGTTTATCAGTATATAAAGAAATAAGGGGTGGCTCACGACTTTTCCATAGTACTGCATATAGTTTATTACAAAAATCAAATTAAATGTAGGTTTATTTGGAAAACCCTTCACAACAAGGCTGACATACAACAAGACCTAGAAACAAGACTTTCAATGTGTCATATCTGTCGCTTGAAATTTGGAGTTAGATTAGACTAACAACTTTTTCTCAGTGATTCAACTACATCTCAAGGATAAAGGACACACGTTTTATGACAGCACACTGATAGGGTGAGAGAGGGCAGTAAAAGAAGCCACCAGAGGGGCAAAACAACTTGAAACAGAAGAGGTGGCCTCTGGTATCATCTCTTGAACACTTACAAAAAAGTCATGATTTTACTCCTTTTCAAAGCCACCAAATATGTTGTTTCGGGAAGACCTAAAAGACCTAAACAACCCACAGGAAGAGCGGGTGGGTCAGTGGTACATGTCCCAACTCTGTTAGAGCTGAAGAAGCCTCTTGGACAAGAAGTGAAACGTCTTCAAGAACGAAGATGAAGACTGAGCGTCTACACAGACATAGGCTGACATGGACTCTGATTTACAGTTAGATCTGACACAGGGTGGATCATGTGGACACAGAAACTGGTTCTTGTACCCTCTAATCCAAAGAGCCTGGGTTTTTTTTTTTTTGGTTTGGCCTCACAGTCGTGCAGCTGTTTGCTCTTTTTTCAAAAAGCCCAAAGCATCTTTGTCATATTTGTTCGGGGACCTATTTGGACCAGTACAGGACCAGGTGAAATATCAGGACAGCTAATTTTCAACCAACAATTCTGTCAACAGAATATTTGGAGGTAGTGTCGTCCAGTTTCAGAAAAAATGACTTAAAACTAGGGCTGGGCAAGTTAACTCGTTATTATTGCGTTAACTCATTAATTATTTACAAATATTTTATCGCGCATTAGTGCAGGTTTCATTATTTATTTTATTATTGTAAAAGTCTGTTGCTCACAGGCTTTTATTTTGTAAAAGTCTGTTGCCGTCTACTGCGGAGCCGGAAAAGAAAGTAATCGGCGGATCCACCAAACATGGAGAAGGGTACGGAACTTTTACTCCGCCATTTTCACTTTAAAGTTCTTCCAGACGGCGGAGTCGACAGAACCAAAGTCATCTGTAAACACTGCCAAGTTGAATTGTCTTCTCACTGTAGTAGTTTCAGTCTAAAATATCACTTAAAGGCAAAACACACAACTGATAGCAGCAAGTCATTCAAGGAAACAGACAGTGGAGCGAGGCTTCTACATAAAAATGTTAAAAGTGTGTTTGCACAACAAATGTTATGGCACTTTCATTCATATGGCAGTACATTTAAAATAAAACTAAATGCTAAAAGCTATACACTACTTTTGAATTAATTTTTGGATTTTGCGTACAAATGCGATTAATCGTATTTAATCAGAGAAATCATGTGATTAATTAGATTAAAAATTTTAATCGTTGCCCAGCCCTACTTAAAACACCATTTGTCCAGAATAGGAAGCTCATAAAACACTAGCAACCTCTGTGCTACTAAACCAGATGTGACACAAGATGATCCACTTTGATGGTCACTAAATGAATGCTCATATTCAGATAAGGAGTGAGTAAAGCCTCTGTCAGTTTGTTTGTTTTTTTCATTAAAATTGAATCAGGAGGGATGTGCGGCACATACAGGCTGCTGTTATCTGCTGCGACCAGCAGAGGGAGTGGGCACGTGTCTGATTAAACAATCACACACACAAAAACACACACATCGCACCACGAGGCCCCAGCGTTCGTGTAGCGGCAGGCCTCAACTGCAACTCAGTGCATATCAGGCTTTTACATCACATCCTTGTTCTCAGTTCAGACCTGCTTTGAGTTTGTGAAAAATCAGGAGGGACTTTTGGGAGCAAGAGGAGACAGATTTCAGGCTTGTGAATTCACGTGTCCCCCAGACAAGGGCGAAAAAGGCTGGTTTTTCCCCCACTGGAAACGGTGACTGTCCACATGGCTTAAACTTTAAGCCTTAAAGGACGAGCTGCGAGCACATAATGAATACGAGAAAATCTGTGTAGCGGAATTAATGAAAAACAGATTCACAGGAGATACAGATTCACTCTGTGTATGTGAATTTGTGGGTGGTTATCCAGCGTTATGTAGAATCAGAAAAAAAAGAATAGAATAAGTCAAAAATCTCCCATTCAGTCACATCTATTTCTCACTCTGTCTAAAATGGATGTTACCTGTTCAGGATCAAAAGCAAATGTGAGGATGAAGAGCTGAGAGAATTGTGCCTAGATTAAAGGGGCAATGCAGCATGATTTCAGAATGAAATATTCAAAAAGTAACAGAAAAAAACCCAGAAACAATATCAGTTGACTTATGGTGTTACTAATTTCTTGTGAGGCAATAAATTTCAAGAGTAACATTTTGAAGGGATTTGAGTGGAAGATCCAAAAACTTGGTGGAAGTTACATCTGAGAAAAGATGAATGAATAACTGGATTAAAGTCCAAATTTAAATCACATTTGATGTTTAAATGTTTGTATATTGTGTGTTTCATTCCATACGTCACCAAAGCAACAGTATCTGACCCAACAATTACAACAAAAAAACTCGAACATTTTGCAGGTGTTTTTAAAAACGACTGTGATTCTTTTCCTGAACTTGGGAGCATGTACTGAATTTGCATCCAACAGTTGACGAGTCAGAGCAGGCTCGGTTTCTTTGAGAAAGGTGGATTGCCTCCATAACTTTTTTCTTTCATAGGACAGCCCTAAAGCAAAGAACAATGAGCTCGCAGTGACTCGTTGTTACTTCCACTGACCAGCAGAGGGAGACTTTTCATTGTTTTAACTTTTAAGATACTGAGTGAAAATAAAGCTACTTCTTTTTTTGCTTCTAAAGTTCTAAAGTCAAGATATTTTTACTTAGTTTGAGTCTTTTTGGATACTGAATAAATAAAGTTATTCTAGTTTGACTTACATAAGCCAGGGATTGTTACTTCGTCACCAAACCTGATAGAACTCGTCAGTAGTTGGAGAATAAAGTCGTTATTATTGTGTCAAATAAAACACTATCTGTATTTTCAAAGTAAAGTTTGTGCATTAAAGAAAATAAAAAGCTAGTTTAACCGATAGTTCAACTGACATAAATGTGTTCAACCTCCTGATAAAAGGTGACAGTTTGTGGCGTCACTCCTTTTTGGAAGTGTTTGATTTAGTTATCACAATTTCACTTCTTCTTTTGTTGTTGTTGTTGGCTCTGATGTTGTTGTTCACACTGGAATCCGTCACCCTCAGCAAACCTTGCTCTTGAAATAACTTTGAAACGGCGTTTGTGTGGGTGGAATGTGTCACCACATGAACATCAGCAGCCATTTCACTTTTTATTGTGACCAAATAACAAATTCACTTCACCTGTCATGTTGTTTCCCTCTGTGTAGCATCCCCTCTTCTTTTAACAATAGCCTGTAAACATCTGCTCAGCAGCGCTGGGTCTTCATTGAGATGCAGGATTTGAACCGAGAGCTGATAACAAGCTGGATGGTTCCTCTCCTCTTTAGTCTGGAGGACGCAACGTCCATAATTTCCAAACAGAATATCAGGTTTTGACCCAACTGACCACAGAACAGTTTTCCCACTTTGCACCTGTCCATTTCAAATGATCTTTGGTCCAGAGAAGACGGCAGTGTTTCTGGATCCTGTTCACATGTGGCTTCTTCTCTTCTCTGCATATTACAGCTTTAAGCTACATCTGTGGATGTCACAGTGAGCTGTGTTCACAGACAAAGATTTCTGGAAGTGTCAGATCTGTTTTTAATGCAGAGCTGCCTGAGGCAGAGATGTCTACAGATTCTCTGAATCTCAACATTGCAGACGAACAGGAAGCACATCTGAAACATGTTGAGGTAACGATGTGTGATTAAGCCATTTTTTTTATACATCTCAAAGACTGTTTCCACATAACAGTTTATGTATAATACAAAAAATGCCCGCCGGTTTTTACATGAAGGAAAACCGTTTTTATTTCATTTTGTGCTCAGATTAGGAATGAACAATAAATAATCTCTACAAGAGTAACTGAAATCAGATTTTACAACCACAAATCAGATAAGATTGGGATGGTACAGGAAATGCACCCGAAAAACTGTTATTCTAACTCTCACGTGGACTTTTAATTAACGACAAACTGTATGAATCCCAGATATTTTCATGTTTTCTCTCATTAACTTAATTTAATTTATTAATATACATCCATTTTTACTGTCACTGGTTGGAGTCCAATTATGTAGCAGTCTTATGCTCTCAGTTCTTCTCAGGGCCTCAGTAATGAGGATGAAGGGCTCTGATACGATCATCAACAATTCCTAGAATTCAGCTGTAAGTCAACATGATTCATTGAGCCATTAGCTGGATGAAAGGAAGAAAAAAAAACTTGCGTGATTTATATATAAATATATACTGGTAGTTGGAGCAGTAGTTGTTGTGATGGTTGGAGCAGAACTTCCTATCCTTTCTCATGGGTCTTAGCCAAACCTGTAGCCACATGAGACACTTTTCAGGGGGCTTGAACAGATAAAAGGAAAGAAAATGTGGCTGATTTTAGCAGTTTCAGTAAGTGATAAAGGAAGCAGAAACTGAAAGACGATAAAGATCTGATTCCAAGACTTTATAGATTTTAAGATAGATGGTTTGAGTTCTCATAAATTGTGTTTGACACCTTCAACACTGCACAGTTTAGAGAAATTGAGCTTCCGAGTGGGCTTTCTGTAGCTCCAACAGAGAGCAATCGGAGCCATTTGTGCCCATCAACTTTCCAACTGTATGCATAAGTGAGGTGAAGTGCTGTAGACACCACATCAAAACACCTGCCCCGTGTGAGGCTCGAACTCACGACCTTCAGATTATGAGACTGACACGCTGCCTACTGCGCCAACGAGGCCTGAAAAGCAAAAGATTGCAGGTATTCCCATCCTATAATCGATGTCCCAGACCGACTCATTGGTCCTGCACACTTTGCTAAATGTATGTGATGACCAGTGTTGCCATAGTTACTTTGAAACAGTAATCCAACTACTGACTACTGATTACTTCTTTAAAAAGTAACTTAGTTAAGTTACTGACTACTTGCTTTCAAAAGTAACTAAGTTAGATTACTTTTAGTTACTTTCAGCCGAGGCTGATCCCCCGCCCCTATAACATGAAAATGACTACCAGTTCTGCCAATACTCACTTTATTGACATGTATTTTAACCGGAACATCAAAAATGACACTGGCATTTGCAAACTTTTTCTGGAAATAGGCTTACATGTTTTTTAAATAAAAAAAAATAAGACAGTCTTTCTTGACTTTACTTAAAATATAAAAAAAACTCTTACGTAAAAAAGTAATACATATTGAACATCCCTTGAACCTGTAGTTGTCTAACATTAGAGCAGCAAGAAGTGGTTTTATGAAACAAAAACAGTATAAAAAAATCAAAATACTCTTTCTTCACTTCATTTAACTGAAATACTTATTACAAATTAAATGCTTTTTTGACTTCATTAAATCTAACTTAAATACTTCTTATAAAAAATAAAGTAGCGTTTCTTGACTCAATTTAACATAAACACTTCTTTTAAAAAAAAAAATACAATAGACATTCTTGACTCCATGCATTTAACTCTGATTGCATCTATCTATGAATTACGGTAACACTTAAGTTATATTGAACATGTAGTTGTCCCGCATTAGAGCAGCAAGGAGTGGTTTTACAAAACAAATCAGAACAAAACCCGTATCTGTATTTATGACTTGGCTTTTAGTTGCATTTATGCGAGAAACTGTGGAGTAACCAGTGATTCAGTGACCATCAGTCATTCACTCGCAGCGATGCAGACAAACGGACGGTCATAACACGTAACCTGCTGATAATTATTGGCCCAAGCCAGTATGACAGTCAAGTTTTTGACCGAAAAATGTCACGTTTATCCACTCGTTGACCAATAAAAGTTTAAACAAACCTGATTGATCGTCAGACCCGTCGCTTTGCAGAAATGTTTGTATGCTAGTCGCCTACAACTGCAGCTGTTACTGGATTACCCAAAGCTACACCTGACGAAGTATACATATAGATAAACACCCGTACACTCATTCAGATATCATAGAGGATGTAATACAGTACAAAGACGTTAACAAGTCATCTTTGAGTCATCAATTGCGACCAGGTAAGATAAACAGCTAGCTAGCCCTCTCCATAGCACTGCCTGAAACGTATATGTTATAAAGTTAGCACGAATAGCTAAACCTATCAACTATCGTCTGTGACAGGCACTGATGAAAACTGTGGTTTAGATTGGTGTATTTATTTAAAATGATTAGGGAAAGTGAGTAAAATGTAACAAATGATATCGCTGGTGTTTAACATTTTAGTGGGACAGATCACTTTTACTGGGTAGGTAGATGTAAAATAACGAGTGACTTCAGGCGAACCCCGCTCCCGTCGCGGACACTGATATAACTCATAAGAAAACGAAATTATCCCAAATTATTTCAATACAAATGTATGGTTGTAATAATCGTGAATATATGTTGACAAAAGCCAAATATATGTTCCCCTGAAATGCAGAAATAGTAACGCACGATGTTTTAGATAAGTAACTTCAATCTGACTACTATTTTTGAAATAGTAGTTGCGTTAGACTACTCGTTACTGTAAAAAGTAGTCCGACTACAGTAACGCGTTACTAATTAACGCGTTACCGGCATCACTGGTGATGACATGGCTTGTTGAGCACGTAGCTACTCGTTCAAAAATCTGTCGTTTAGACTAGAGGTTAAACACTCAACTCACAAGTTTCTTCATCTGGCTTTCATTCTCATTTTGACAGTTTATAGAAAGTTGTAAAAGAGGAAATTTCATGTGGGATAAACTTGACTGACTTGCCCCATCTCAGTCTAGGTGAAGAGAAGAAGAGTCTATAAAATTGTTTTGTCACCCTGCTTATTCTATTATGCTAGCGTGATGAACTTCCCATCGTTTATGGCCTTAGCCAGGGTGCTACTTGTCCAGCTCATGTGGACTCCATGGCTATCAAATGGAAAAAAGGTCCCAGTATCTATAGCCTAATTGTACACTTGTTAGGACATCAAAAAAGGGGAGAGGACAAATGGAGAAATGGATCAGAGGGCAAGCTGCAAGTTGTTTGAGGAAGTCCCGAGGCTATCCTAGAACTTCCCATCCTTTTGGGTCTTAGCCACGGTGCCATTTGCCCGTCTCACCTGGATTGCATGGCAATCAAATAAGTTGACGGTAAGAAATAAGATCTCATAAATAACTCTAGCCACATTTTCGGGGGACATTTACAGAACAAAGGAAAGAAAATGTAGCTGATTTGAGCAGTTTCAGTAGATGATAAATGAAGCAGAAAATGAAAGACGATGCAGATCTGATTCCTAGGCTTTTCCAAAAGAGAGATGGTTAGAGTCCCCCCTATCTTGTGTGCGACACCTTCCGAGTGGGCTTTCTGTAGCTCCAAAAGAGAGCAATCAGAGCCACTTTTGGTGGGGCTCAATGACTCCTTTGCTGGTGCCATCTGGTGGCGGATACCATGCAGCACATTCACAAACAGCAAGCAGCACCGAGTTGCCTAAAATAAGGAATCAATTATGACTTTATACATAAAACAATTATAATTAATAACATCACCACCTGCCCCTTTGTGGAATAGTTTGGACATGCCTGCTTTCTCTGGAGAAGACAAACTGGCACAAAACAAAGGGGAATGCAGAATACATATAGGCCTATGCGTTTAAGGAGGTGGGGAACAGGTGGAAACAATCAGGGCAGGGAAGACAATTATGCTCATTTTTACCCAATAGGTCACATGAAAAAAAGAAAAACGAGTGTAGGGGCATAGTACTATAACTTGTTTTATGAGACACACATCTCTCTTTCTTTTTTAAATAAAAAATTGACGGGGCGGAACGTTGAGGGGGCGGAGCTCAATGACTCCTTTGCGTAATAATAATAATAATAATAATAATAGAGACTCTCTGGTGCCATCTGGTGGCGGTGCTCAACGTTGATGCTCAACATAGAACAACACATTGAACCGCAGAAGAAGACTGTGTGGAGGAGAAGAAGTAGATTCGTTTTTTAATGTGCTATTTTGCAATATTTGTGACAGACAAGGAAGAAAGTGAAAACAATTTCATTTTAAAATATGCTATGCTTTCTGTGACGATACACATACACTGTGTTCTTAGTTATTCCATTACGGAGACGACTGAGAAACTCAGCGCTAACTTTCAACAGCATGTGGTGACTTCCGGTTTTCAAAAATAAACGAGAACTGTCAATTTTTTAGTTAAAAAAAGAAAAAGAGATGTGTGTCTCATAAAACAAGTTATAGTACTATGCCCCTACACTCGTTTTTTTTTTTAAATAAATAACACCGACGCTTCGAACCATGCTTCAAACTCGCTGGAGAAATTGTCTCAAAAAAAAAAGAAACCGTTTGAGCCCTTCTACTGTGCAAAAACTATTTTTCTTGAATAAAAACACGTGAAGTAACACAAGCACCCTCTTTATTACACCAAGCACACTCCCAAAGAAAATATGAATGACAAACCAAAAATTTTCACATTGTTTTTAAATTATTGTATTATTATATACAGAAGAAATGTATCATATTTGCTTAATTTGGTGCAACAATCGCTACTGCCAGTAGATGTAACCCAAGGGAATTGAATGAAGCTTCGGGTAGTGAACCACTTTATGAGACAATGGTTCAAAATGATTCAATTGCCATCACCAGCTGCAGGTTTTCGTCCCAAACAGGCAACAGTAGGACAGTCTTGACTCAGATAATCAGCTGATCTCAGTCTACAGATAGTTGATTGGTCAAACTGTGTGCTTATGTATATATAATTATCTATCTAACATATATTATTATAATTGTTTTATAAATATATATAGTTATAATTGATTCCTTATTTTAGGCAACTCGGTGCTGCTTGCTGTTTGTGAATGTGCTGCAAGGTCTCCGCCACCAGATGGCGCCCGCAAAGGAGTCGTTGAGCCCCGCCCCCCTCAACGTAGATCTCCGCCCCGATCTGCGGTCTGCAGTCAGGGGTAGGCTACTTGACTGCTAGCCTGGGAATTCCCATGCTGTTTTGCGCTCGATTTACATCTCACTGCAAAGTCAGCCTGGAAACCACCGCCCTTATTTTTGCCTGAGTTTGGGAACCACTCACAGAAGGGGGGGGGGGGGGGGGCAAGACGATGATGACGTCTATGCGCTACACCGAAGCTTGAGTGTTAATCCAACATGGCAGCGGACACAACGTTACTGTTCGATGCAGCCTTAGAAAGTGTTTCGGAGTAGATTCACCCTAGGGTCATTTGAACCGTGACATCCAGCCAAGTAGCCCACCCGAAGTTTTTCCGATATTGGCTGAACATCAGCTGAGTTACTGAGTTATCCCGAATAGCTTAGTACAAGCGCTAATGGACCCTGGCAGTATCTCCAAAATTACCACACTAAATTCACATGCCATGACACCAAACTTATACAGTAGTACTGTCACGCCCAGGGACTCGTTTTTAGTTTTCATGTTTAGGTTATGCTTTTGTTTTCAGTCCATGTTTAGTTTTTTGTTATGCCTTAGTTTCCCTGCACTCTGTTTATTAGTTCACTCACTTCACCTGTGTTTTTTCCCTCAGCTGCACTCACTCTCCAATCACTCTCACTCCCTTTAGTTAGTTTAGTTAGTTTAGTTTCCTGCCTCCCCTGTCAGTTTGCCGGATCTTTGTTGTCATGTTTATAACCCATGCTAAGATTCCTGCTTCCCATGATTTCCACATTTTGAAAAGCTAAGTATTTATCCATGCCGTGTTAAGTTCTTTGTTTTGTTGACAGCTATGTTTTTTCCGGCTCAGCCGCGTTTTATGTTGGTACTTTGTTTTTTGTTAAATAAATTCAGTTTTCCTTAAAAGTCTGCATCCGTGTGCTCCCTCCTCACCACAACCTGACAAGTACAAATATGGTCTGTACTCACAAAACGATGCATTTGGAAGTTTGTACATAGTCCAGGGGCCCGTTGCACAAAAGTAGGATAAGGGATTAAGCGGGGATATGTTGGCTATCCTGGATCAATTTATCCGTGATCCGGTTGCACAAAAGTAGGATGAGGGAAGTGGGATATGTTCAGACGTAAGTTACCATGGAGATTTATTCTGTGAAGCTAGCCTGCTCTAGACCAGGCTAAGTTCCAGGATCTATTTAATCTCATTCCTTATCTCAGTCAGCGGTCGCCACAATTGGAAACCAATATTTATTCCACTGCCTAGAAGATATTGTTAAAACATTTAACTATACCCACTATCATTATTGAAACATTTGTGATCATTAATTGAATTAATTTTAGATAACTGATGATTTTAGATGAACCACTAGATAATTTAGTTTCCCACAGACTACACATAAAGTACATCACCATATAAATATAAATACACATTAGAGAGTACCATGATGTTCCTTTATTGAACAAGGATGAATCAAAGCAAGTAAACCATCAGCTCCTTTCAAAACTGAAGTCACACAGTGCTCTACAAGACAAAAAGCACAGAATCAAAGCATGCAGTTGAGACAAACTGTTTGTAAAAATGGGCTATACAAATAAAATTGCCTTGCCTATACAGCACAAAAACCTAACAAAAAATCCTCTGCCATTGCAGGCCCAACTTAAATCAACATGCATATTAATTAAAATAATTTAACACATATTGGTCTCTGACCAGCCGACCACAGTCGTCATCCGGGAAGATGGCAGGATTGTCCCAGTATATGAGAGCTGGCACTCTGGGGCCCCTCTCCTTTCTCAGGCAGGCCACATTGTGGAGGACAGCACAGGCCACAATGATATCACATGCCCTGTCTGGGCTGACTCTCAGGTGGTGCAGACACTGAAAGCATGCCTTCAGTAGGCCAAATGTCATTTCTATCCGGGCCCTTGTTCTGGCATGGGCATGGTTGTATGCCAGTTGTGCCTCCAGAGGGTCTGCAAATGGAGTGAGCAGAAAAGGCTGGCAGGCATACCCTCTGTCACCCAGCAATACACCCAGGAATTCACCTGTGAATACAAAATGTTACCATCACAACCTCATAAGTAGTGACAGTCTTAACACAGCCATGATGTTAAAAGTGGTTATCAATAGAGGTTCTGTGGCTCACCTTGTGATAGGCGCCGATAGATCTCTGAGTTCCGAAACACTCAGGAGTCGTGGACCGAGCCGGGCCACTTTGCCACAACATTACTGATCAAATAGTTAGCATTACAGACCATCTGAAATGATAAGATGTTAAACCAATTAATGCACATCACAGTTAATGTACAGTGTTCATTAATTAACCTTATCAAAAGTCATGTTCACCTGTACATTGATGCTGTGGAAGTTTTTCCTGTTTACAAAATCCTCATGGCCACCTGAGGGGGATTTTATTTTGATGTGTGTGCAGTCCACTGCACCAATGACATTGGGGAAACCTGTAATACGATGCAATGAGTATCTTACTCTGAATGTTAACATTGTAATTGAAACTGTAATTTAAAAAAAAAAAAATCTTACCTGCAATCCTATAGAACTCCTCCTTGATGTCACAGAGTCTTCTATGCCCAGGGAAGGAGATGAAGATGCTTGCGAGTCCTTTAATTGCGTTTTTTTTTTCACTGCTAAAACAGTACAGGCAATGTGTGGACAGGCACATTCTTAATAAAAAGTTGCTGCCATGCCCATTTTGGTTGCTTGCTTGCGCTTGACTCAGAGCGCGGATCTCGAAAAAACAGCTATACAGCTGTACAGCTATACAGAATCATAGGCGGCGGACAGCACAGCTTTATGCCAATTACGCACACAGGCTCCAAACGCATCGCGTCTGCAATCATAACTCATCAGGGGAAATCACATTTTGCCAATATTTTAGAGACCCCCCAACATTTCCCAAATCATGTTTTCGAGGGGGTCTCGTGTCAGTTTCAGGGGGTCTCGGATCCCCCGTAGTTCGAACACTGCCTAATTGTGATTGTTTCAGTGGAGTGGTGAGTGTGATTTGTGCACTACTTATGCATTCAGGCGGTCAGCAATGGTTTGCCACGCTTGCTCCCTTTGTTTTTTAACTGTGGCAGTATTTCCTTTTTGTTTTATTTTCTTCGTCACCTCTTCATATGCTTCCATTAATAATTATTGCTCCGCTGGGGAGGAATACGCCGCCCTTGTTGCCATGGTGAATCAGTGAATCTATGATCGATCGTGGGGTCTATTTAAGCAAGCCGTGTGCAGCACTTATCCAGGATCGCTTTCACCTGGCTTAATGAATCCGTGTCTGCTCATCCTGGATTGGCCTTTGTGCAACCAACTAAGCCTGGGCGCCCATGTTTTGGATTCCTTGAACCTGGCTAAGTAACTCATCCTGGATGTCTAAATCCTACTTTTGTGCAACGGGCCACAGGAGTTTATTATTACCAACACAAGCCTAATAGCTTCTCTGCTGCGTCGACGTCACTTCCTTGATCTGGGAGCTTCAATGGAAGATGAGGGTTGATCTACTACTGTAGACAACAAAGCAAGGCTGCTCAATTTCTCCATTAATAAAATAAATTCACAACTCTACAACATAAAAATTCATGTAGAATATAGCATATATTTTGTTGTCTTTTTTTACACAATAACACAAAAGCCACAGTCACCGGTCATAGACCCTCCAAAAAGGGTGGTCTGACCTCGTGTTGGCATGGGACATTTTTCTGAAAGCATTTCTTTTGAAAGCAATAAAAAAATCCAAACCAAAGCTTTCTATACCAACAATAATTACAGTCAATTATCTATCTATCTATCTATCTATCTATCTATCTATCTATCTATCTATCTATCTATCTATCTATCTATCTATCTATCTATCTATCTATCTATCTATCTATTTGTCTATTGACATTTTAAATTAAAAGGTTACTACTATGCTATAAAGTTAAATGTGTAATTATAGTTTGCTCACAGAACGTGACATAATAACACTATTTTATTTAATCTATGGTATATTATTTTTTAGCTGTTTAGCTATATTAATATGACGTTTGTTTGAATGGAAGGATATATAAGAAACAATATAACTTGATACTTACTGTAAGACTGTTTTTTTTTAAGTCGGCAGAGACAACGGCTTGATGAAAAATCCCTCTTTTGTAACGGCTAACTTTTATAATCCTCTAACCTAACGAAAACAAAATTTTAATTTGTTTTTTTGTTGGTTTTGTTGGAGGAGGGGGAGTGGGAGGGGAGGGGAGGGGTTAACTCCAAGTTAGGGCTAAAGCCTGGTTTATAGTTGGTAACGCAAGACGCAACGCAAGACGCAACGCAAGCCCTTGCGCAGTTGGAAGCCCCCCTTTGCGTGCTTGCGTGTGTCACCTCAATTTTCTAAACTTCACGCAAGACGCAAGATGCGAGCAGAGCTATAGAGTAGCCACTCTGGACGCGAGCGCAAGCCACTATCTACATCACATCCGGCGGCGTGTTCATCTTCCGGTTTCATCCCCTAATAAAAGACCGCTGTTTTCAAACGCCAAGGTAGAAAGCAAAGAAGAAGAAGAAGAAGAAGCATGAATCCCGTAGACATAATATATGTTATGTCTCTGATGAATCCACTCGAAGAAAGACTTGCCGAAGAGGTCCTGGCGGTGAATTTCCTTTCATCGTAGTAGGCTTGTCATTGAAAAAACCCGCTACTCCACCTACTGTCCTGGCGGTGAATCGGCACGCAGCACACGCAAGCTCCGGCAAAGCTAAATGAAGCATAAACGTCTCGAGCCATTAACACAAGCGCAAGACGCAAGCGCAAGGGCAGTTAAAAGAAGTATAACTCAGCCTTAACTCCAAGTTAGGGCTTCACCTTGATTGGTCAATTTCCATTGTGAGCTCGGGTGTTGCCCTTGCGCGGTTGGAAGCCCCCCTTTGCGTGCTTGCGTGTGTCACCTCAATTTTCTAAACTTCACGCAAGACGCAAGATGCGAGCAGAGCTATAGAGTAGCCACTCTGGACGCGAGCGCAAGCCACTATCTACATCACATCCGGCGGCGTGTTCATATTCCGGTTTCATCTCCTAATAAAAGACCGCTGTTTTCAAATGCCAAGGTAGAAAGCAAAGAAGAAGAAGAAGAAGAAGCATGAATCCCGTAGACATAATATATGTTATGTCTCTGATGAATCCACTCGAAGAGAGACTTGCCGAAGAGGTCCTGGCGGTGAATTTCCTTTCATCGTAGTAGGCTTGTCATTGAAAAAACCCGCTACTCCACCTACTGTCCTGGCGGTGAATCGGCACGCAGCACACGCAAGCTCCGGCAAAGCTAAATGAAGCATAAACGTCTCGAGCCATTAACACAAGCGCAAGACGCAAGCGCAAGGGCAGTTAAAAGAAGTATAACTCAGCCTTAACTCCAAGTTAGGGCTTCACCTTGATTGGTCAATTTCCATTGTGAGCTCGGGTGTTGCTAGGCTCGTATATCGTCACGGTGATTGGCCGAGCTCCATTGTGAGCTTGGGCGTTGATAAGCTAGTATATCGTCACGGTGATTGGCCGAGTTCCATTGTGAGCTCGAGTGTTGATAGGCTCGGTTCATTGTGAGTCGGTGCGACATTGGCTAAACCGTTCAATGTGAGAATGGAGAAGGGCGAAGCCTATTGGCGGGGAGATGCAGACTAACGTGAGCGAGGTAGCACCACTAGCCCCTTAGCAAATCCGATAGAGAGTGGTACAGTCTTTCGTAAAACAGCATATTCCAAAAGCTTTGAAAGGATTGACGGAGTTGGCCAAAAGAGCCTCTGTACACAAAAGCTTGCAATCCCGGTTTGGCAATGGTATTATCCGGGACCTATCCCGGCCCAAACCATCGACCTGGGCTGCTTGGCCCATGGGGAAAATAGTTGTAACTAATTTTTGTAACTTATCTTATTCTTGCATTAATATCAATTCAACTGTAGTCTGCATAAATTCACCATTGCAGCACAGCCGCCTGCTGCATCACAGATTAAATAGGTTCTTCCATGTAAGGGAATTCTCTCCTCCCAAATGTTTCAGATGGTTTGGCCCATGGCTTGTCTTTTAAATAACAATCGCGCGAAACAGAGCGCGTCAGTGATGGAGGGTAGAAAGAGGCCAGGTGGAACAGAGAGGGCGAAGCTCAAAAAAAGACAGGAGGTGGCAGCCAAATGTGCCAAATTGACAGATATCTTCTCAAGACAAGCTGGTAGGTTACTGAGAGATATGGATAATAGGCCTGGTTGTGAATTTGATCAAATAGGCTATAACGTGGCGAACGTTTGCAATGTCAACTCAACTGTCATCTGACAGCTTTTGTTGTTAAATATGTAAAATCTCACAATTTATATGATTTAGAAGTGTATTCCTGTATTCAAAGAAGAACCGAACACTTTCATTACATTCCAGTTCTGATGAACAATTGCTTAATGCTTTATCACGCTTTATCTCCTCATCAACTGTAGCCTACATTCCCACAGGTGCACACATGTGGTTACTAACGCAATATTAAATAGGGGCGATCACATTTGTTGTTTGATATTTGTAATCAAATGCATCTCAAACATGCAATTAAAATAAATATAATTATTTAGAAGGGCTGTACCTCCCCATGAGCTGTCACCTTACCGTGGTGGGGGGGGTTTGCGTGCCCCAATGAGTCTGGGAGCTATGTTGTCTGGGGCTTTAAGCCCCTGGTAGGGTCACCCATGGCAAACAGATCCTAGATGAGGGACCAGACAAAGAACAGCTCATAAAAACCCCTATGATGATAAAGAAAATTGGACACCGTGTTCCTTCGCCCGGACGCGGGTCACCGGGGCCTCCCCCTGGAGCCAGGCCCAGGAGTGGGGCCCGCCGGCGAGCGCCTGGTGGCCGGGTCTGTGCCCATGGGGCTTGGTCGGGCACAGCCCGATGAAACGACACGGGTCCCCCTTCCGACAGGCTCACCACCCGTGGGAGGGGCCATGAGGGTCGAGTGCAGTGTGAGCTGGGCGGCAGCCGAAGGCAGGGACCTTGGCGGTCTGATCCTTGGCTACTGAAGCTGGCTCTTGGGACCGGCTAGATATAGTCGGACTCACCTCAACGCATGGCTTGGGCTCCGGAACCAGCCTCCTCGAGAGGGGTTGGACTCTCTTCCACTCTGGAGTTGCCCACGGTGAGAGGCGTAGAGCAGGTGTGGGCATACTTATTGCCCCGCGGCTGTGCGCCTGTACATTGGGGTTCACCCCGGTAGACGAGAGGGTAGCCTCCCTCCGCCTTAGGGTGGGGGGACGGGTCCTGACTGTTGTTTGTGCTTATGCACCGAACGGCAGTTCAGAGTACGCACCCTTTTGGAGTCCCTGGAGGAGGCACTAGAGAGTGCTCCTCCGGGAGACTCCCTCGTCCTGCTGGGGGACTTCAATGCTCACGTGGGCAATGACAGTGAGACCTGGAGGGGCGTGATTGGGAGGAACGGCCCCCCCGATCTGAATCAGAGTGGTGTTTTGTTGTTGGACTTCTGTGCTCGTCACGGATTGTCCATAACGAACACCGTGTTCAGGCATAAGGGTGTCCATATGTGCAATTGGCACCAGGACACCCTAGGCCGCAGCTCGATGATTGACTTTGTAGTCGTATCATCGGACTTGCGGCCGTATGTCCTGGACACTCGGGTGAAGAGAGGGGCGGAGCTGTCAACTGATCACCACTTGGTGGTGAGTTGGCTCCGCTGGTGGGGGAGGAAGCCGGTCAGACCTGGCAGGCCCAAACGTATTGTGAGGGTCTGTTGGGAACGGCTGGCAGAATCCTCTGTAAGGAGGAGTTTCAACTCCCACCTCCGGCAGAGCTTCAACCATGTCGCGGGGGAGGTGGGGGACATTGAGCCTGAATGGGCCATGTTCCGTGCCTCCATTGTTGAGGCGGCCGACCGGAGCTGTGGCCGTAAGGTGGTCAGTGCCTGTCGTGGCGGCAATCCCCGAACCCGCTGGTGGACCCCAGTGGTGAGGGGGTCCACCAGCGGGTTCGGGGGTCTGAAGAAGGAGTCCTATCGAGCCTTTTTGGCCAGTGGGACTCTGGAAGCAGCTGATGGGTACCGACAGGCCAAGCGGAACGCAGCCTCGGCGGTTGCTGAGGCAAAAACTCGGGCTTGGGAGGAGTTCGGGGAGGCCATGGAGAACGACTTCCGGACGGCCTCGAGTAGATTCTGGTCCACCCTCCGGCGGCTCAGGGGGGGGAAGCGGTGCACCGCCAACACCGTGTATGGTGAGGGCGGGGCTCTGCTGACTTCAACTGGGGACGTCGTGAGTCGATGGGGGGAACACTTCGAGGGCCTCCTCAATCCTACCGACATGCCTTCCGATGAGGAAGCAGAGTTGGGGAGCTCGGACGTGGGGCCTCCCATTTCTGGGGCTGAGGTTGCCGAGGTGGTCAAAAAACTCCTCGGTGGCAAGGCCCTGGGGGTGGATGAGATCCGTCCTGAGTTCCTCAAGGCTCTGGATGTTGTGGGGCTGTCTTGGTTGACACGCCTCTGCAGCATCGCGTGGACATCGGGGGCAGTGCCTCTGGACTGGCAGATTGGGGTGGTGGTCCCCCTCTTTAAAAAGGGGGACCGGAGGGTGTGTTCCAACTATAGGGGGATCACACTCCTCAGCCTCCCTGGTAAGGTCTATTCGGGGGTACTGGAGAGGAGGATCCGCTGGATAGTCAAATCTTGGATTCAGGAGGTGCAGTGTGGTTTTCGTCCTGGCCGTGGAACAGTGGACCAGCTCCATACTCTCCGCAGGATCCTGGAGGGAGCATGGGAGTTCGCCCAACCGGTCTACATGTGTTTTGTGGACTTGGAGAAGGCGTTCAACCGTGTCCCTCGGGGACTCTTGTGGGGGGTGCTCCGGGAGTATGGAGTGCCGGACTCCTTGATATGGGCTGTTCGGTCCCTGTATGACCGGTGTCAGAGTTTGGTCCGCATTGCCGGCAGTAAGTCGGACATGTTTGCTGTGAGGGTTGGACTCCGTCAGGGCTGCCCTTTGTCACCGATTCTGTTCATAATTTTTATGGACAGAATTTCTAGGCGCAGCCAGGGCGTTGAGGGGGTCCAGTTTGGCAACCTCAGAATCGGGTCTCTGCTTTTTGCGGACGATGTGGTTCTGTTGGCGTCGTCGGGCCGTGACCTTCAGCTCTCACTGGAGCGGTTCGCAGCCGAGTGTGAAGCGGCTGGGATGAGAATCAACACCTCGAAATCCCAGACCATGGTCTTCGGCCGGAAAAGAGTGAAATGCTCTCTCCGGGTCGGGAATGAGATCCTTCCCCAAGTGGAGGGGGTTTGTTCACGAGTGAGGGACGAATGGAGCAGGAGATTGACAGACAGATTGGTGCGGTGTCTGCAGTGATGCGGGCTCTGCACCGGCACGTCGTGGTGAAGAAGGAGCTGAGCCAGAAGGCGAAGCTCTCGATTTACCGGTCAATCTATGTTCCTACCCTCAACTATGGTCACGAGCTGTGGGTAGTGACCGAAAGAACGAGATCGCGAATACAAGCGGCCGAAATGAGTTTCCTCCGCAGGGTGTCTGGGCTCTCCTTTAGAGATAGGGTGAGAAGCTCGGTCATCCGGGAAGGGCTCAGAGTAGAACCGCTGCTCCTCCGCATCGAGAGGAGTCAGATGAGGTGGCTCGGGCATCTGGTGAGAATGCCTCCTGGACGCCTCCCCGGTGAGGTGTTCCGGGCCCGTCCCACTGGGAGGAGGCCCCGGGGAAGACCCAGGAGACGTTGGAGAGACTATGTTTCTCGGCTGGCGTGGGAACTCCTCGGGTCCCCCCAGAAGAGCTGGAGGAAGTGGCCGGGGACAGGGATGTCTGGGTCTCTTTGCTCAAGCTGCTGCCCCCGCGACCCGATCCCCGGACCAGCGGAAGATAATGGATGGATGGATGGATGGATGGAGAAGGGCTGTATGCAAATATTGTACATGGTTCGCGTGCGCAGGGACAGGGGCAGTATGGCAGGGCAGGGGCAGCGCGAGCACGTTGGGGTGTTTAGTTGCCTTTTTTAATTACTGGAGAGTCTGCACGCGCATTCTATCCACGGGAATCAGCATCATGTTTCATGGTCAAGCCTTCCCCTCCCATTTATTATAATGTGAGCTGAGCCCGCTCACGCCCGTGCAGGGAATAGACTGTTCTATGTTCAAGCTGCAATGAGCACTTATCCGGACACCGCGCGGGCACGACGCTTTGATGTGAAAGGAAGAATCTGTTTTCTTGTTGATTTCTATCCATTTCGGACTGAACACGAATGCAGATGCAGACACGTTCACATCCCGTGCTTGCTGTGTGTAAACAAACCGAACACTTGCTTTACATTCCAGTTTTCCATTTTTTGACAAACAGTTTCAAATGTGCTGTCACGCTTATCTCCTCTGCAACTGTAACCTATTTCGTCTTGCCGTCATATCGTGCATTTCCACAGAGGCGCGCACACTGTGGTTATCAACTCACTATTAAATATATTTTTTTTATTGTTATCGATTGTTTTCTAGCATCAGATCAGCAGACCACTTCCAGTGCTACTGATGATCCCAAGGAGGGCACGACTACTGAAGGGCCAGGTAGAGGAAGATACTGTAGTTAGTCAAGATAGACATTTGTGATGTAAAATATTGGCATTGAGAAGAAAACCATAAGGTGGTAGGGTGGTATACTAAATCATGCAAATCATTTAACACAACCACAATTAAATACATAAATGAATTAATCAGCGAATGAAAGGATAAATAAAGTGTGTCATGTTTTCCATCAACATTAGCCGCTTTCAGACTGTAGGAACCTTTGGCAGTTCTAATAACCTTTTAATCCGCGGGGCCGTTTTCTCCCGTGTTCGGACATACAGGAATTCGGGGCTATCTCCCTTAGTTCCAATAACTATTTAGCTCCTTCTCCGAGGTCGGGTCTTTTCATGGTTCTATAGAACGCATCTGACGGAGGTGTGTGGTGGTTGGTAGCTACGCCCCATGTCATGCTATCACGGCTGAAATGTTTCCTCATAAGACACAAACAGAACCGGCGGGTGTTTAATAAGTTAAACTTACACTGGTCTCATTTGTCTGCAGCGCTCTACTCTCCTTTCTTCCTTCATGAAATAAAAAAGTATTGTCTCCTGACTCTCTCTGTGAGCTCTTCCTGTTGCAGGACGTGTGCTGCCACCTGCCTTTATTAATGTGTTGCTGCTGCCATCTGTCTTTTTTATGTGGTACTGCATCTGTGGTTCTCCTGGTGTATGTTTACCCACTGTAACTTGCGCTCTGCTGTTTACAACATGAATAGTCAAGTATACCAACACCACTGTGTCCTCGTTCATGAAACATGGTGTCAGAAGTGGCTTAGCTGTTAATACTTACGACAAATTGACAGCTAACCGACAGTGCACATAAGCCGTAAGTTCGTCAGCTATGCATGTGCCGTTTTTTTTTGTTTTAGTAGCTTAGCAAAGTCTCGCTAGCATTACCGGGCAGATTAGCTTTGGTGGCGGCCTAGCTTGCTTAACGTTGCGGTCAAGATGGCATACTACCCGATCCCGCCTCCCCAGCCAATGAAGCTCAGTGGAGACTGTAGCACAAACTGGGACATCTTCAGGGCTGAATTCGAAGATTACAGTTTAGCAGTGGATCTCACACAGGCATCTTCAGCGGTTCAGGCTGCAATGTTGAGGACTGTCATGGGCCCAGAGTGTCGCCATGTTTACAAGCACAACCTGGAGTTGACGGCAGCGGAACGCAACGACGTGAGGAAAGTTTTGGATAAATTAGGAGAGTACTTCCACCACTCAAAAAATGTGATCTATGAGCGCTATGTCTTTGGCCGTTGCAAACAGGAGGAGGGTGAGTCCATTGACACTTTTGTTACTCGTTTGAGAGAAAAGGCAGCAAGCTGTGAATATGGGGCTCTAAGGGACGATTTAATCAGAGACAAATTGGTACTTGGCATTGTCAATGAGGCCACTCGGAGACGGCTGTTAAGAGAGCAAACTCTAACGCTGACCAAAGCCTTGGAATTATGCAGAGCCGCAGAGCTGACAGACATATCCCTAAGATCCATGGAGCAAGATAAGCCACAGACAGACAGTGTCAACGCAGCGTTTAGACAATCAAACAAGATGCCCCGTTCATATTGGAAGCAGCAGAAAAAATACACCCCAGCCACGGCCACAGGCAGTGTCTCAGCATGCAGGTACTGTGGTGCCCATCATGGGAGAGGGCGAGAGCAATGTCCTGCCTATGGAAAGGTGTGCAAAGCTTGTGGCACACCCAACCACTTTGCTCGCGTCTGCATGAAAACCAAAGGGGCTGAAGCACCTGCTCAGGTTCACTCCTGAGAGACAAGCTGCGAATTGCACCTCAAGAAAAACTCATGCCAAGCAGCACCAAGCTCAAGCTCTACTCCGGTCAGTTGATGACCTCCATGGGCCTGTTCGTGACAGAGTGTGTTGTGCGAGACCGCAAACACACCTTAGAATTTGAGATAGTCAACATCAGCCAGCAGCCACTGCTTTCGGGGTCCACTTGTGAGCGCCTTGGACTTATGCAGTTTACTATCCCAGCAGGCCTGAATGCAGTGGACAGTAGCACCCGGGATGGGTTTTTGAGAAGAGAGGCTCTCATCGAGAGGTACCAGGATGTCTTCACTGCGCCAGTAGAATCTGTACCAGGTGTGGTGCATTTTCAGCTAAATCCAGCAGTTCAGCCAGTCCAGGGTGCCCCCCATAACGTCCCAGTCGCCATGAGGGCGGCAGTAAAAGCTCAGCTGGACAAATATGAGGCAGAGGGCCACATCACCTCAGTCACAGAGCCGACTGACTGGATCAGCAACATGGTCATCATCAAGAAACCAGACAAGCTGCGAATATGCATTGACCCAAAGCACCTCAACCAGGCTCTACTGCGATCACACTACATCATGCCCACTCTGGAGGACATACTTTACAAGCTCCCCAAAGCCAGGACATTCACCTTGGTGGATGCGAGGGACGCCTTTCTACAGTGCAGACTGGATGAACCGAGCAGCTACACGACCACCTTTTGGACACCCTGGGGGCGCAAGCGCTGGCTGAAACTCCCGTTCGGCTTCTCTGTGGCCCCAGAGGTGTACCAACGGAAACAGCATGAGCTCCTGGTGCGGCTCAATGGGGTGTACCCTATAGCAGATGACATCCTCATTGTGGGCTGCGGGGATTCAGATGAGGAAGCAGGGCGTGACCACGATGCAAAGCTGCTCGCCCTGATGGACAGATGCCGGCAAGTCAAACTCCGACTCAGCATACGAAAGCTCCAGTTTAAAGTACCAGAGGTTCGCTTTCATGGGCATATCCTCTCTGCACAGGGTCTGAAGCTGACCCAGAGAAAGTGAAGGCGGTGATGGACATGCCCCTCCCGACAGATGTGAAGGCTGTGCAGCGGTTCGTTGGGTTCGTGACGTACCTGGCCAAGTTCCTACCACGCCTGTCAGAGGTCTGTGAGCCACTGAGGAGGCTCACAGATAAAGAGACAGTGTGGCACTGGCTTCCGAAACACGACGCAGCAGTGAAGGAAGTCAAGCAGCTGGTGACTACAACACCAGTGCTGCGCTACTACGATGTGACAAAGGCGGTGACAATTCAGGGCCTACAAGGAGGAGCTCAGTGTTCAGAATGGAATGCTGTTCAGGGGAGACAGGGTCATTATCCCTAAAGCGCTGCGTCGTGAGATGTTAGTAAGAGTACATGCAAGCCATATTGGGGGCGAGGCCTGCTACAGGCAAGCACGGGATACACTGTATTGGCCAGGGATGCGAGCCAACATCCTAGACTTTGTAGGCAAGTGCACAGTCTGCAATGAGTATGCCATTCACCAGCAGAAAGAGTCAATGATGTCACACGAACTGCCAACACGCCCGTGGCAGATCGTAAGCACTGATCTCTTCCAACAAAACGGCAAAGACTTTCTCCTGATGATTGATCATTACTCAGACTTCTAGGAGATTGACCTCCTCCCAGATCTCTCGGCCGAGACAACAATCAAACGCTACAAGGCACAGTTCGCCCGCCATGGGCAGCCTGACCGTCTAATCTCAGACAATGGCCCTCAGTTCGCATCTCTCCAGTTCAAACAGTTCGTAGCACAGTGGGAGTTTGAACACATCACCTCATCTCCACATCCCCCCAAGGCTAACGGCAAGGCTGAAGCTGCAGTCAAAATAGCAAAGAATTTATGCAAGAAAGCCCACCGTGAGGGAAAGGATGCATGGAAAGCAATCCTGCAGTGGCGCAACACACCAACCGAAGGAATGGATTGTAGCCCAGCACAGCGCCCGATGGCAAGGCGTCTCAAGACAGCACTTCCGGTGTCCAGCAAGCTCTTGGAACCATGTGTGGTGTCTGGAGTGCTGGAGAAGCTGCGTCACAGGAAACAGGTTGCAAAAGCAACCTATGACAGCTCAGCCAAGGACCTACCTGAGCTCACGGTAGGACAAGCAGTGCGAATGAAGCCATTGCCTGGTGACCGGACAGGCATCTGGAGACGGGGCTCGTGCGTGCAGATGCTTGCCCCGCGGTCCTACCTGGTTGACATAGAAGGAGCTCGCTACCGCCGAAACAGGGTCGATCTTCGGGTAGCAGAACCAACCTCAAGTACACCGCAGGTCGCGGACAGCCATGCGCAAAGGACCGAGCTGGAGGTAGCTACCGAGGAGCAAGCCAGTGGTACGCCGTGTGCTACCCCACCTCAGCATGCTGATAGCCCAGCTGCTGATACAACCTCCACACCAACAGGGCCTCCAGTCACCTCACGCTATGGTCGGATTACCAGGCCACCTAAAAGACTGGATCTCTAAAGGGAAAGAAAAATATGTATTCTGGTTGTTGCCAAATGTTTATGTTTGTTTATGTTGTTGCTGCTGCCAGTATAAAACCAGTTGTATTATGTTGCCAAATGTTTATGTTGTTGTCGCTGCCGGTATAATGTACAACAGTGATAGGTTTTTTGCATGATAAAACAAGTAGCTTTCTTGAGTACTCAGTAGGCCTTTGTTTCAGGTCTCAGTTCATATGCCATTGCTTTAATTAAGAAAAGGGAGATGTTGCAGGACGTGTGCTGCCACCTGCCTTTATTTATGTGTTGCTGCTGCCATCTGTCTTTGTTATGTGGTACTGCATCTGTGGTTCTCCTGGTGTATGTTTACCCACTCACTGTAACTTGCGCTCTGCTGTTTACAACATGAATAGTCAAGTATACCAACACCACTGTGTCCTCGTTCATGAAACACTTCCAGCCTCGATATTAGACGCCTGATGTGATCGTCCATGATTAATATCACCATCATGCAGACCATGAACACGGTGGCCTCCCCGCTCTCCATGTTAGCTTCTTTGTGGTGTGTTTTCTTCTCTCCTACTTTTACGGGTTTTGTTTTGTTGTTGAATGTGGCCCTAAACGGCTAACGGCTAACACGTCACTGACGCAGACGGCTGCGCACGGCGCATCAGTCCCTATCAGGTCCCGACTCATGTGCGAATGCAGACTGAAACAGAAGGACAGTTATCAGAACGAAATTCGAGTAGGACAGTTCTGATAACTGCATTCTTAGAACGGTCTGTCCGAAAGCGGCTATAGTCAACTCTTAATGAACATTTTCTGTAGCCTCAGCCAGAATTTGAGCTGGAGAGCAGGACATGCTCTTCTTGCAAAAACTGTGCTATCTGCGTTTACTTGATCCTCACACAATATAACCTCCTCACAGATGCTTACCATGTAATCGGGTTGGCTTATAAGTTTCTCTTGACTCTTTCAATTACCCAGGTTGCATGCGAGCGGAGCTTCTCTGCCTTAAAATGTGTGAAAACCAGGCTATGAAGCTCAATGTCGCAGGAACTCTTTGAGGCATTTATGCTCATTTGTGCTGAAAAGGACATTTTGATGTCCATTGACAATGACACTGTCATTACCGAATTCGCAAAGACAAGCACTTTGCTGAGGAAACTTTTGCTGTTTTAATATCTTAAAAACAGTATGTGTAGTGAAGCCAACACTTACAACAACGCAGTTTGATTTTTGAAATAACTTTGATTTGTGAAATAACTTTTCTTCTTCATCATTATCTTTATTTTATTTGAATATGAATTATATATTGTTAACCCTCTAGACCCCATAGCGGCCTGTTGCCGGCCGTTCTTTATTCTCCCATAGCGGCCACCGCCGGCCGGCATGAAAATACACGTCTTACTACAGGAAAATGATGTTGTTGAACTGTAAATACACACTTCACTAGTTCACAACAGCTTAATGAACAGATTTTTGTATTAAAATATATATGTTTGTATTCAATTATTTTGAGATATTGTTTTTGAGGGATGTCTCTTGGCCACAGTTGAGACTGATATGAGA
Source organism: Odontesthes bonariensis (assembly GCF_027942865.1). NCBI lineage: Eukaryota > Metazoa > Chordata > Actinopteri > Atheriniformes > Atherinopsidae > Odontesthes > Odontesthes bonariensis. Next base: position 22,402,804 of record NC_134521.1, read on the forward strand.
GCGGAGGTTCTGCGTTTGGGTGCAGCTTCACTAGACGGCTAATTGTGCTATCTACTGTAGTTATGTTTGATATTGGTTCGCAGTGTGCCAAGTATTACTTTGTAGCTACCAGCTTCGTTCATTATCACTCGATTACCTCAGCCACTCAATTCAAGAAAATCAAGATCAAGAAAATGACAGCTCCGAAAAGAGATTTCAGTGACACTAACGTAAGTTGTAAATGTGATTTAGATAGATATACAACCTAAATTTGAGACGTAGTGGCCAACCTAGTCACCTACAGCCGTTTTGATTCGCCATGCTAACTCCAGATTATTTATCGTTGGTTATTTACGAGTTTGCCGGTCAGTGTCCTTCAACAGAGCATACTACAGACTACACCTACACCAGACTACACCTAAACTAATAGATAATAAAGCAAAGATGATGATGATCATTACCTTATCTGTTGGTTACCATCCATCCATCCATCCATCCATCCATCATCTTCCGCTGGTCCGGGGATCGGGTCGCGGGGGCAGCAGCTTGAGCAAAGAGACCTAGACGTCCCTGTCCCCGGCCACTTCCTCCAGCTCTTCTGGGGGGACCCCGAGGCGTTCCCAGGCCAACCGAGAGACATAGTCTCTCCAACGTGTCCTGGGTCTTCCCCGGGGCCTCCTCCCAGTGGGACGGGCCCGGAACACCTCACCGGGGAGGCGTCCAGGAGGCATTCTCACTAGATGCCCGAGCCACCTCATCTGACTCCTCTAAATGCGGAGGAGCAGCGGTTCTACTCCGAGCCCCTCCCGGATGACCGAGCTTCTCACCCTATCTCTAAGGGAGAGCCCAGACACGCTGCGGAGGAAACTCATTTCGGCCGCTTGCATTCGCGATCTCGTTCTTTCGGTCACTACCCACAGCTCGTGACCATAGATGAGGATAGGAACATAGATTGACCGGTAAATCGAGAGCTTCGCCTTCTGGCTCAGCTCCTTCTTCACCACGACGGGCCGGTGCAGAGCCCGCATCACTGCAGACGCCGCACCGATCCGTCTGTCAATCTCCTGCTCCATTCGTCCCTCACTCGTGAACAAGACCCCGAGATACTTGAACTCCTCCACTTGGGGAAGGATCTCATTCCCGACCCGGAGAGGGCATTCCACCCTTTTCCGGCCGAGGACCATGGTCTCGGATTTCGAGGTGCTGATTCTCATCCCAGCCGCTTCACACTTGGCTGCGAACCGCTCCAGTGAGAGCTGAAGGTCACGGCCTGAGGACGCCAACAGAACCAAATCGTCCGCAAAAAGCAGAGACCCGATTCTCAAACCGGACCCCCTCAATGCCCTGGCTGCGCCTAGAAATTCTGTCCATAAAAATTATGAACAGAATCGGTGACAAAGGGCAGCCCTGACGGAGTCCAACCCTCACAGGAAACATGTCCGACTTACTGCCGGCAATGCGGACCAAACTCTGACACCGGTCATACAGGGACCGAACAGCCTGTATCAAGGAGTCCGACACTCCATACTCCCGGAGCACCCCTCACAAGAGTCCCAGAGGGACACGTTCGAACGCCTTCTCCAAGTCCACAAAACACATGTAGACCGGTTGGGCGAACTCCCATGCATCCTCCAGGATCCTGCGGAGGGTATAGAGCTGGTCAACTGTTCCACGGCCAGGACGAAAACCACACTGCACCTCCTGAATCCGAGATTCGACTATCCGTCGGATCCTCCTCTCCAGTACCCCCGAATAGACCTTACCAGGGAGGCTGAGGAGTGTGATCCCCCTATAGTTGGAACACACCCTCCGGTCCCCCTTTTTAAAGAGGGGGACCACCACCCCAATCTGCCAGTCCAGAGGCACTGCCCCCGATGTCCACGCGATGCTGCAGAGGCGTGTCAACCAAGACAGCCCCACAACATCCAGAGCCTTGAGGAACTCAGGACGGACCTCATCCACCCCCGGGGCCTTGCCACCGAGGAGGTTTTTGACCACCTCGGCGACCTCAGCCCCAGAGATGGGAGGTCCCACGTCCGAGCTCCCCAACTCTGCTTCCTCATCGGAAGGCGTGTCGGTAGGATTGAGGAGGCCCTCGAAGTATTCCCCCCACCGACTCACGACGTCCTTAGTAGAAGTCAGCCGAGCCCCGCCCTCACCATACACGGTGTTGACGGTGCACCGCTTCCCCCCCCTGAGCCGCCGGATGGCGGACCAGAATCTACTCGAGGCCGTCCGGAAGTCGTTCTCCATGGCCTCCCCGAACTCCTCCCAAGCCCGAGTTTTTGCCTCAGCAACTGCCGAGGCTGCGTTCTGCTTGGCCTGTCGGTACCCATCAGCTGCTTCCAGAGTCCCACTGGCCAAAAAGGCCCGATAGGACTCCTTCTTCAGCTTGACAGCTTCCCTCACCACTGGTGTCCACCAGCGGGTTCGGGGATTGCCGCCACGACAGGCACCGACCACCTTTCGGCCACAGCTCCGGTCGGCCGCGTCAACAATCTTTGTTGCCTCCCAGTGAGCTGTCACCTTACCGTGGTGGGGGGGTTTGCGTGCCCCAATGAGTCTGGGAGCTATGTTGTCTGGGGCTTTAAGCCCCTGGTAGGGTCACCCATGGCAAACAGATCCTAGATGAGGGACCAGACAAAGAACAGCTCACAAAACCCCTATGATGAGTAATATTTTTGGATACCGTGTTCCCTTTGTAACCCAGTGTTAAAAACACAGACAAGGATTAATAAATATTGATTCCATATCTTATTTTACAATGGTTTAAAACAAGCTCATAAATATATCTCAAACGTGTTAAAAATCTTTTAAAAAAAAACGCGCAATATACCTTCAGTATTTGTTTTGATGATGGACTGAACAACCAATAGCTAGCATGGTCTGATCTCACATCAGCCAATAAGGTTGATTGTCCCCTCTCTCTCACTGGCAGTGCAGAGATTTTGCTCAGATTGTATCAGACGCAGACACGGGTGGAGAACGATCCATGCTACTGGTTGCTTCGGTTGATATTCTTGAAAACTAGCTTGAGAACTTGGGATTCGGTAAGAAAAAAAAACAACCCTAAAAACGTTTTGCAGTGTATATTGTCCAGCACTGTAATTTCGCTTTTGTTAAAGCTTCCGGGTTGAGCAGATTGGAGTCCGGAAAGCCGTTCTAGCTTCATATAGCATCGGTGAGTGATAACACGTGTTCGATTAGCATTTTAGCACAGAAAATTCACTGGAAACGGTTAAAATTCATAGTTATTGCCTAAATTCAGTAAAAATAAAATAGCACTTCAAGGTTTGAGTATAATTATTGTTGTGCATGTTGTATTTATCAGTATACCTGTACTTATTTTTTTTTTAGCACATGTTCAATATTTTCCATGGTGCTAATTCAGTTCATAGTGCTGTTGTCTACATAGAGTGCCCCTCTATTAGCACTTATGCATTTCTCTACTGTTCCGATAAAGCTAGAGCTAATATGTGCTTCCAGTCCACATTCTGATATCAAATCATTATGTTGTGGATGCATTTCATTATCATTTTAATAAACTAAGATGATACTTTTTGTATTACCACACATAAACTAATTTTATTAGTTTTATTAATGTATTGGTGATATGTAACTGTGGTAACTTGAATATTGTTGTATAACATGGAAAAAAACTTGAGGGAGGACTGAATCACTTTAAATGGTAGTTTTAAGCTACTTTATTCTGGCCTTGTTCTAGGTCAGGTTTTTTTGTTGGTGCATTATACAACCTATAGTGCTGCAGAGAAGACTGGATCACCCTTTCCAGAACTGGATGGCGAGCCCCAGCCCAAAGGATCGAATGAACTGGTGGATTGTGACCCCAAGGATCAACCAAACTGGTAGATTGTGACCCGACTGGTTACAATAACGGGATATCACAGAAACATTTGACAGACACATTGCAGAGGACTAAAAGATTACAAAGACTGAAAGACTTAATTTTGTTTTATTTTTATTTTTATTTTTTCCTTCAAAAGCGCGCAGTTGTATTGTTGTTATGTGAATACATACTTGGGTCCCTGTGTTCAACCAGTAAACTATACTGTTTTTTTACTATGACTGTGTGTACTTTCTCTGTTGTTGCTCACACCTAGGCTCCCACGAATCCAGTCTTCTGATCAGGCCCAATATCCCTTATAAGGCGAAGTATTGGTGGTTTAAGTAACTTTACCATAAGTGTTAACTAATAAGGGTATTCGAAGTAACCTACCTGTGGTTACAAGGTTACATAAAGTGGCGAGCCAGCCAGGAGTCAAACCTGGAATCTTCTGATTCGCATGTGTTTTTAACACTGGGTTACACCTTGCCCGGACGCGGGTCACCGGGGCCCCCCCCTGGAGCCAGGCCCAGGGGTGGGGCCCGCCGGCGAGCGCCTGGTGGCCGGGTCTGTGCCCGTGGGGCTTGGTCGGGCACAGCCCGAAGAAACGGCACGGGTCCCCCTTCCTACGGGCTCACCACCCGTGGGAGGGGCCATGGGGGTCGGGTGCAGTGTGAGCTGGGCGGCAGCCGAAGGCGGGGACCTTGGCGGTCTGATCCTCGGCTACTGAAGCTGGCTCTTGGGACGTGGAACGTCACCTCTCTGCTGGGGAAGGAGCCTGAGCTGGTGCGCGAGGCTGAGCGGTTCCGGCTAGATATAGTCGGACTCACCTCGACACATGGCTTGGGCTCCGGAACCAGCCTCCTCGAGAGGGGGTGGACTCTCTTCCACTCTGGAGTTGCCCGCGATGAGAGGCGTAGAGCAGGTGTGGGCATACTTATTGCCCCCCGGCTGTGCGGCTGTACATTGGGGTTCACCCCGGTAGACGAGAGGGTAGGTTCCCTCCGCCTTAGGGTCGGGGGACGGGTCCTGACTGTTGTTTGTGCTTATGCACCGAACGGCAGTTCAGAGTACCCACCCTTTTTGGAGTCCCTGGAGGAGGCACTGGAGAGTGCTCCTCCGGGAGACTCCCTCGTCCTGCTGGGAGACTTCAATGCTCACGTGGGCAATGACAGTGAGACCTGGAGGGGCGTGATTGGGAGGAACGGCCCCCCCGATCTGAATCAGAGTGGTGTTTTGTTGTTGGATTTCTGTGCTCGTCACGGACTGTCCATAACGAACACCGTGTTCAGGCATAAGGGTGTCCATATGTGCACTTGGCACCAGGACACCCTAGGCCGCAGCTCGATGATCGACTTTGTGGTTGTATCGTCGGACTTGCGGCCATATGTCCTGGACACTCGGGTGAAGAGAGGGGCGGAGCTGTCAACTGATCACCACCTGGTGGTGAGTTGGCTACGCTGGTGGGGGAGGAAGCCGGTCAGACCTGGCAGGCCCAAACGTATTGTGAGGGTCTGTTGGGAACGGCTGGCGGAATCCCCTGTAAGGAGAAGTTTCAACTCCCACCTCCGGCAGAGCTTCAACCATGTCCCGAGGGAGGTGGGGGACATTGAGCCCGAATGGGCCATGTTCCGTGCCTCCATTGTTGAGGTGGTTACCATTGAAGATCCCGAAATAGTAGTCATAGCAGTAGTAATTTCCAAATCCAAGTCCTTCTTTATTGTAGCAATGTAATCCAGTGACAGTGCTAGCAAGAGCAACTCGAAACGCTGAAGGAAATGTCGAACGAAACTGTAGATTTCTTTCTTTGTAGTCTAACTCCTTGTTTGCTACTGGTAATCTAACTACCTGCCTGGTATAAGTAGCCTACACATATTTCCCGGTTTATGTAAGGCGCCTATCAACAAACATTTCAAGTGATGTCGTGCCTGATTATAATGCGAGAATTTCAAACCGGACCTGTCACCATCATTCGTCCACCAAGTGATAGCCCCAGCATTTAGGTTGCCAGAGTTAGACTATGATCAACTCGATCTTATAAATGTAATTGTGCAAACGTATTTGAAATACTTAATACATTTTGTGGAAAATTGTTTGTGACAGAGAACGGAGATGTTTACATAAAGATCCAACCTTTCTTGACATCAAGAAACATCCCCTTTTTATGACCCTTTCAACAGATTAGCCCAAAGGAGATAACTGAGCCAGATGTGAATCCAACCAAATGGGGTCCTTTGTTTGAGTCTTCGCTCCCCCAAACCAGCTACGAACAATAAATTATGCAGGACACCTCCTGATAAGGGAAGCAGATGTAAGCTCAACTCCTGCCTGGTACCAGCCAAGGAATGTTCAACTCTCTACTTTTTTTAGAAGAATAAGAATCAACCATAATCCTCACTTTCCCGGAAATAAAACTGTGAAAATCGGAACTGCATAAATCTACAGATCATTTTGAAACATTCGCCATTCTTTTACATGAAGTATTTACCAAGTTATGGAATACTGGATTTAATAGAATTCCTTCCGTGGAGCCACAGCGCCACCCAAAGGACACGGATGACGGACACTTTTCACTATGTCAGCCTAATGACCATGGACAATTTCAACTATGGATGCTTAATGTTCTCATTATGTGCAATGCATAACCCAATGGTGTTAATTCCACAGGTATTACTCAAAGAGCTGCAGATTATTCTAGTTAACAGTAACCAAAAGTTGTCATACCATTTTTATCGTGATAATATGAAGTATTGTATGCTGATAACTGTTCCATGCTCATAGTTGTGTTTATGCCTGCTCGAGTGCAACATTATTGTCTGTTAGGAACATTATATTGTCTAAAATCAATGCCATATGAGTTAAATACGGTACAAGGAAGAAGCAGGAATTCTCCCCTTTTTGTCTCATAAATTCAGCTTGGTTAAAATCCCTTTTTTCCTTTGGGTCAAAAGCCAGCTGAACTCTGATTGGACGAAAGCTGACATGTGATCTCAAGCTTAAAAGAGAGGCGCGCATGAAATCACGCTCTCTTACTTCTTACTCTTCAAATCCGCAACTCTGGGACCTCCCGGTGGTCCTCCAAGCCTTGACCTCTCTCTTATCTTCACCCCGCTCTCTCTTGTCTTCAAAACCGCAGCTCCCAACCATCTCTTTGTTACTCCTTAACTACTAATTCCCATTTTTTTTAGACTTTCCCTTTTTGTCTGGTTCCGATACACGTGAGTGTTTGCCAACTCACACAGCCACGGCCTAAGCAACTACTCTCCATCCAGCAAGAGTAAAGGAGCAGGCGACTTGACGCCACTTCGCTGGTCACCAAGGAAACGGGGCCTCCTCAACGACGCCAGCAGCCGAGCCATATCACGCGATCTCTCCACTCTACCACAAAAGTAAGGTGCTGAATTTGAGATCTTTTGAAGCCATGGATATGATGAATACTTCCTCTGGAAGCGAGGAATGAGCAGGCATCCGCCGGCAGAAGATAGTGGCACAATATCTGTGTTACGAACCAGATTTAGCCACATTTTGATAGTTAACCCTGTTGGTAAACTGCTTCTTCCTTCCCTCCGTATGCCCTTCTGAATATTGCAAATAATTCTAATTTCTGTCTCTCTCAACAACTGCTCATACAATTACACTTGTGAAATGTTGAATAAATATGTTTAAGTAACTCATCAGAGCGTCACGGACAGTTTATTAAGCCGGTTGTCACTTCAAATAGAATTCACGTCATAATGAGACTACCCATTGTATTATCTTAACAGTTTTCCTCTCTGGACTGTAACTTAAATAAGTTAAACAAATCAGAAGGTGGTGCCCTATATTCGAGGTTTAAGGCATTGAGACTGTGTTAACATCTTATAAATCCTTATATTTAATACATATTTAAACGCCCAATCACGCTACATAGTCGTGTCACGGTACTGTAGTGAAGTTCTGAAGTGGGCCCAAACTTTTTTGCTCTGAGGAAGGTTACCAAATAGCTGCTCCTTTTTCTCTGCATTACAGCCTATCGTCTATAATAATAATAACAATAATAACTTAGTTTTATATAGCGCTTTTCAAGATACCCAAGGTCGCTTTACATTACATGTAGGCATGTGTGTGTGTGTGTGTGTGTATGGCAGGGGGTGAGGGGGGAAATTGTCCGCATCGCTGCGATTGAATGACTGGTGGCGCAAGTCAAAGTCTCTAACCTCTGTAGGCCTGTCATATGCCGTGGGTTGCTAACTGAACAAATTTGAATCCAAAACAAACACCTCAATCACCTGAGATGTTGATATGTTATGCAAAATAATACTTAAATATGCCTACAGTACTATAACTATCCATTTCAAGTTAAAAAGAGGAGTGAATATTTGTTTAGTTTCAAAATATCCTTTTTGATACAGTTCAATGGTCGTCTATGGAATACATGAATGAATAATTCCTAATGGATCACATATCATTTGAAAGAGCCATTTCCAATCTTTAAATAGAAAGAAACTTACAATGAACACTTGTCATTAGTTTTCAAGTTATTCTTTGTTATTTGAAATGTTTCTCAAATTGCCCATTTCTTTCGGAATTCTCAGGAATCTGGAGCATTGCTGTAAAATTCTGTTGGGGTCTAGAGGGTTAAAGTGACGCAAAGTATTGTATACCTTTGTTTAAAACAAATAAAAAGCATTGTGAGAGAATTGTTTTATGTTTGTTTTATCTTTTTTCATGGACTCAAATTCCTCCTCCATATCAGAGTGGCCTGAATTTGAATTAAATTCCCAGACTGAGAAAATGGCCCACCCCGGCCCTGAAAGCTTGGCACATCCTTCGAGCCGGCGACCTAAAGAAAACCTTTGTTGGGCACCTACAGTCCTCTGCTCTACCAACTGAGCTATCGAAGGGAGCAAAGCCCACATCCTTTTCATGAATGCTGTATGAATGCATGTAACTAGGCTTTAAATGCGTATCATGGGACACCTGCAGTTCTCTGCTGTACCAAATGAGTTATGGAAGGGAGCCAGGGGCTTGGGCCTGTTTATCAGTTAAATAAACACAAAAAGTGATGAGAAACCATCAGTTTCAGATGCGTTTCAGATCAAATCAGCCTCAGTGTCTATCATGCATTTAGTCGTTACAAAAACGTATCTGGCATCTATCTGGGAAAGTCTTTACATCGTCCAACACAGATGTTGATCCTCAATATACCCTCACATTGTCCAGCGCAAAAGTCCAGCCTTTTTGTTTTGGTTCTTTTTTTGTCAGGTCTATCCATCCATTCATTTGGCACACGATTTTCATCTTCTGTTGTTAGGTTGTTTATACTATGGGCGTGGCGGTGTGCGAAAACCCTCCCTTTAGAAGAGCTAAAAAACACATAGCATACGCGGCCTTGGCGACTCATTAAAAAGGCACTATTTCTCATTGGGGCCTGTTTGATACTTTGACCCCTTTAATGCTCTTTAAATGGGCAGACCTTCTGCATTTGTGTTGTTTGATTCTTTCAGACCTTTTATACGGGACAGAGGCCTGTAGAAACAAAATTTTTTTTTAAAAGTTTAAGAAATCTAAGTTGAAAGTGGGATCTTTTTTCAGCGATGCAAACAATTTCGGTCAGGGGGTTGCCGTGACCTGGATTCAAACCGGGGTTGCAGCGACCACAACGCAGAGTACTAACCAATATACGATCACGGCCGGTTGTGGGTTTTTGTCGTGTGTGGCTTTGATGTGATCCGAAACACCTTCGTATCCCAAGGATAGCATATGTAGCTCTGCGGCATGTGGTCTATCAGGCATGTTTTTTTTTTGTGTTTGGAGCAAAATTATTGACAGCAGAGATAAAGAGGAAGACGAGCTTTCCTTACGGTGTGGGGTCAGCCTCATGTGTTGCAAGACAACACACTGTGCGGTATCTTTGGGGCGTAAGTGAGCTGGGATACCCAGGGAGTAGAAGGTTTAAAGCGATCCTGTTCTATAGCAGTGGGAGAAGTGAGAGACTAAAACCAGCGTGCCGAGCTAGCCAGGAGTTGAACCTAGATTCTTCTGATCTGTAGTCAGACTCATTATCCATTGCACCACTAGCCCTTAGCAAAATTGATCGAGAGTGGTACAGTCTTTCGTAAAAAAGCATATTCCAACAGCTTTGAAAGGATTGACGGAGTTGGCCAAAAGAGCCTCTGTACACAAAAGCTTGGCACATCCTTCGAGCAGGAATTGAACCAGCGACCTAAGGATAACTGTTGTTGGGCACCTACAGTCCTCCGCTCTACCAACTGAGCTATTGAAGGGAGCAAAGCCAACATGCTTTTCATGAATGCTGTATGAATGCATGTAACGAGGCTTTAAATGCCTATCATGGGACACCTGCAGTTCTCTGGTGTACCAAATGAGTTATGGAAGGGAGCCAGGGGCTTGGGCCTGTTTATCAGTTAAATAAACACAAAAAGTGATGAAAAACCATCAGTTTCAGATGCGTTTCAGATCAAATCAGCCTCAGTGTCTATCATGCATTTAGTCGTTACAAAAACATATCTGGCATCTATCTGGGGCTCTTTTGGCCAACTCCGTCAATCCTTTCAAAGCTTTTGGAATATGCTGTTTTACGAAAGACTGTACCACTCTCCATTTGATTTGCTAAGGGCTAGTGGCGCAATGGATAACGCGTCTGACTACAGATCAGAAGATTCCAGTTTCAACTCCTGGTTAGCTCGGCACGCAGGTTTTAGTCTCTCACTTCTCCCACTGCTGCAGAACAGGATGGCTTTAAACCTTCTATTCCCTGGGTATCCCAGCTCACTTACGCCCGAAAGATACCGCAAAGTGTGTTGTCTTGCAACACATGTGGCTGACCCCACACTGTAAGGAAAGCTCGTCTTCCTCTTTATTTCTGCTGTCAATGATTTTGCTCCAAACACAAAAAAAACATGCCTGCCAGCCACATGCCGCAGAGCTACATATGCTATCCTTGGGATACGAAGGTGTTTCGGATTTCGACAAAAACCCACAACCGGCCGTGATCGTATAGTGGTTAGTACTCTGCCTTTTGGTCGCAGCAACCCCGGTTTGAATCCGGGTCACGGCAACCCCCCGACCGAAATTGTTTGCATCGCTGAAAAAAGATCCCACTTTCAACTTAGATTTCTTAAACTTTAAAAAAAAAAAATTTGTCTATAGGCCTCTGTCCCGTATCAAAGGTCTGAAAGAATCAAACAGCACAAATGCAGAAGGTCTGCCCATTTAAAGAGCATAAAAGGGTCAAAGTATCAAACAGGCCCCAATGAGAAATAGTGCCGTTTTAATGAGGCCGCATATGCTATGTGTTTTTTAGCTCTTCTAAAGGGAGGGTGCAGAGCCGCAGAGCTGCTGCATGCTGCAGAGCTACATATGCTATCCTTGGGATACGAAGGTGTTTCGGATCACATCAAAGCCACACACGACAAAAACCCACAACCGGCCGTGATAGTATAGTGGTTAGTACTCTGCGTTGTGATTGCAGCAACCCTAGTTCGAATCTGGGTCAAGTAAACTGAATTTATTTTATTTTTGCATTGCTGAAAAAAGGTCCCACTTTGAACTTAAATTGCTTTCTCTCCCACACCTCCAGCATCTTTTCTTCTCCTTTATCCAGTCAGCCTTTGCATTGCTTGTGAGTTTAGTAACGTCACCGTAGGCATTGAGGTAGTGTTCTTGGTTGTTACAGTGAGGGCAATAGGACTTAAACCTGTCACGCATCTTAGATTGAAGAGGGGTGCTTGATGCAGGAGCTGGATTAGATAGCCGAGCCCTCTGGTGGTTAAGGCTCTAGCATGGTGAAATTGGAGTGGATTGTGTCGATTCAGCGTCTGAAGCTTGGTCCACAGACTATGTCAATATAGCAGAGGGTGCAGCGTGCATTGATGAGGCAGCACCTGTGCCCTGAACTTGAGATAGAGGGGTCATCGGAGATGGAACGTGTGAAGCAGATGGATCCTGTGCCATCATGGTGGGACTGGGACACATGTGGATTCTCTCTAGATGAGGAAAGCTAATGTACTGAGGCATTTCTGCAGCATATTGATGTGAGCGACATGTGGGGAATATAGCTTCCCTAAGGATGAGGAGTTAGACTTACATTGTCCATTTCAGCCTCCAGCTCTCTCATTTAGTGTCTCAGTCTGCCAGTGTGCCTCTAGGAGCTGAAGTCTATTATCAGGGCTCTCATAGGACTGATATGTGGGTACTGGATAGGGAAGGAATCCTACCTTGTCGGGTGATGCTACATATGTTGATGTCGTCGTCATGGTAGGATGAAGGGGTTGAAGGGAGTAGCGAAGCTGGTAGTCCTCCAGATGTCCGGAAATGCGTCGCATCCTGCTGGAACGGGGACTCCGTGGCGGCTGTCCATCCTGATATCCTCTACCAGTAGCCATGGCAGCATCGTGTGGAAATCTGGCTCGAAGGACCACTTGTAAATGATCTTTTGGATGCTGACGTACACAGTCTGGCCTTAGTCTTCTGTCAGAAAAACTGCAGCGACTCCAGAGGTTTCTTTTTACCCTTCTTTATTGCGTTAGTGTAACTTGGAACAGTGTACAGTGTATCTGTAGTAATTTCCTGAAGCATGCAAAATAAAAACACCATAAATATATGGTACAAAAATAAAGTCATATCACTATGACAAAAACAAACATGTGATACTACACGAATAATACAACAAACAACATCTGAGGTCAGAGCACTACACTGAACTGGCCTCAGACTGCATCATTATTACGTAATACACAGCAAACAGTAAATAAACGTGAATATCACCAGATGTAGAGTCCATCTGCGGCATTACACAATCAAACGGTATTATATGTTAAAACCTCTAAAAACAAAAACGAACATATAAACCAGTCTATGGCGACATGAAGTGAACAACAGTACAGTTGTGTGCGATAGTACGCATCACAACATGGCGGCCGGTTTGGCTCCAAGCCACGCACACAGAAAACAGAAGAACAACAAACAACCGATGTTAACGTGCTTTGCACTCACGCACAACGGACACAAGGTGAGGACGTGGATGGTTATTGCAGTATTCTATTATCAGATGGAGGGGAGGATAATGTATTCCATCTGACCTGTTGTACTTGTTGCCCTTTGTGGAAGAAACCTTTTTATAGATATCTGATACAAAGTTTACTGACATGAGTTGTACAATCTGTAAAAATCTATTTAGAATAACAGACACTTCAGTCAATGTGTAAAATTTTTCTTGTGAAAATGTGGTATGTCCAACAGGTGGCAGCAGCACAACAGATAAAATGCAGTTTATGAATGCTCATGAAGAGGAGTGATGTGACTGTTATAAATGTGACTTAAACCTGACTAAAATAACTACCTTACTTTTATTGAGAGCTGAGACACCTTTGCACCACATGCTTAAAGAGAGTCCTCTGGGTTCACACAGTCACAGCAGGTGCGATATCTTCTGGAATTAAGGATTAAAAAATAAGTTTTTCTTTCTCTGAAAATTAGTATTTTAATTATTTTTGTCAAAATAAAGCTACACTTTCATACAGCTTTCAGTGTCAAGTTTGCTGTACTCTTTCTATGTACAATTTTGATCTTGAAAATGTGCTTTACCTATGCTGCCAGCACACAGGTTTGGACCTCATCCAGCCACAATTTCATCCATTCATTTTGTAGACCCAATCAATTCAATTTAGCCACAATTCACCAACCTCAATTTAATACTTCAATAAACTAATGGTTAACAACAAATAAAAAAAGAAGGCACAACTTATCTATTTTGTGCAAAATGATCTGATAGAGTAGGACACAGAATACAAATGATTTTTTTTTACAGTCCTACCTACAAAAGTAAAGATGCTAAAAGACTTTATTTTCATTTCCTTGTTCCCTCACTTATATTTCACATGTGTAATAAATTCAGACTGATATGAAAAAGCAATATTGTACATGTCGGATTTTTTGAATGATTTAAGATTACTTTTAATCATTTCATAATAAATAATGGCAGCAGTTTATTTCTAATTCAAAATGTTTGTAGCATTTAAACTGCAACTCCTTTGAGCCCTCCAATTTTGTAGCTTTTTCTACTTTACTGTTGGGGCTGGCAACTTGAGGCACCGCAGGAAGAAGTTAACCACAGGTATTATCACACTGTATGTCAAAGATACAAAATCATATTAATGCACCAGTGCCTGAAACATGCTTTTTGTGCAAAGTCCAGGAGGGGGCAACACCTTGTAGTTGCAAATACAAGTCTGAATCAATACAAATATATGGTAAAATGACTTCACTTCTAATTTGATGTTAACATTTGTCTAACAAGTTTATGATCTCAACAGCAAGTTTTAGGTCTTGCTTTTTCGAGGACTGTGTTCGTTTTTGCAAATGATTGTGGTGGGGATCCCCAGCAGTTGCAGCTACCTAAAGGGCAGGTATACTTTGTATGGTTCTCTGTCAAATCTATCCTCACTTGTAACACATAGTTTGGCTGTCACAAAGATGGCCAAAATACTGAACTCAAGGCTAAAAAATGGCTGCTCATAAATCCCATTGGGACTTCATGGTTCCTATGTGCATTCACTGCAGTCTTTGGTTATAGCCCTTCATGAAGCCCAGCGACTGAATGGCATAGAATGGACAGATAGATCGATAGACAGATTGATAGATCGATAGACCGATAGATCGATAGACCGATAGATCGATAGACCGATAGATCGATAGATCGATAGATCTAGTATGAGAAGTTCTTGGTCTGGGCAAAAATATTTTATATTCAGAGTCAAAGGAAAATATTATCAAGAGAAGTAATTGAAAGTGTGCTGCTTAAGATGACGTGTTAAGCCCAAGTATCCATTGTGACCATGTGGTCTTTCATGACAATGAAAACTGCGATTCTTTAGGCTAAACTTAGACCAATTAAACCAATTGAAAGCCGAGTGTGTAGTGACATGTAGTGTAATGAGATGCAACTTTGCAACCCACAAAGTTCCACTGTACAGAAGTGTATAGGAAAGAGACCCTGCTTCTTATGCGATCTTGCTGTACCTTGCTTAATGTATTTGTTAATGAAGCATAATATTCATCCTGTAAATGATGGTAGAGTACAGTAGATGGGGAGTCAGGGTATGTTTTAGGGTGGGGCAGCCTTGTGATTGATTTAGGATTGGGCAGTTTCTCAATCAGAGCCACTGCTAGCTTGTAACAATCAGTTTCAAGATGCTGACTTTAACTTCAAACTGGTGCAACTATATGAAATAAAGCCTCTTTACTGTCAAAACATTGTGGGTATTAATGCTGTATCCAACTGTTGTGGTGTTGTTTTTTTGGCCCCACAATGTGACTGTGTAAGCAGATTTGTGTTAAGAACACCCAGTGAAAGCTGCTGGGTCACACATCGATTTTTAGTCAACTATCACAGGAGAAAGAAAAAGAGATCCAGAGGCCCACGCCTGTCTCCTCCGCCCGGAAGTGTCTATGTGTGTGTATGTGTGTTTCTTCCTGTTGTTTTAGATTCCACTTCACTCCCCCACTGCTGCCAGTCCGCGACCTCTGACCCCCGCTGAACCCAGCTGTCAGCTGTCTTGGCCTGCACAGGACAGTTTTCTCTCCCTCTGTCCATGTCATGCAGCTTTACTTCAATTCACAGTTCATTTGTATCATTGGCAACTTGCAATGCTGCACAAGTTCATTTAAGTTTTTTGTTATTTCTGTTATTGTGTGATAGTTAAAATAAGCTCTACTGTCTTGTAGTTTTAAGAGCCGATTCATGTGATGAAAAGTCTGTGGTTACTTGTTGTAGTGATACTTAGAAATTTTAGTTTAATATCACTAAAGAAAAAGACTATTTTATCACAGTTTTACTAACAAGAATAGAAATATATACAACAAGGACATTAATAAGCTCTGCGGCCTGCATATATCATATTTTCCTTTTGCAAATAAGGACACACCGTCAGAGGAAACACTTTTGTTTGGGGATACAAGCAGCCAGAAATCTTAGCGCCTGGAGCTGAATCACTGCTGACCAACAACCCTGGAGGCTGAGTCATCTTTTACACCTCAGAGGAAAATATCAGCGCTGTGAAGTCACCCTGCACTTCCATCAGCTTATCCGCAACTATCAGATGGTGGAAGTTCAGAGGCTCATTGGGATCTAGGAAACCAAATGGAGCTGAGTCGAGGTAATGAGTGGCGGCCGTTCATTCCAACACTTCCCCACGGACTCACAAACCCATACAGCTGATAGATAAACAGCAGAGACGAGGAGGAGTTTTTTAATGTTGTCTGACAGAGGACATTAGTGAAGTTTTGATTCAGTGATATTTTGTGTGCTCATATGCAGAAATGGGAAGATTTGCGACCAAAACTATGCAATGCATTTAGTAGAGGATAATATGTGCAAACAAAAGGAACTACATATGATGATTAAAAGTAAATTCTTCATAAAAGTCAAACTATAGAAGATATAGAAGTATAGGTGGAAGACATCGTATATATATATAAAATTGAATAAGATGACTTTTGAGCATGAGATGGTGTACTGTAGAAAATAAATATGTCTATTTGGTCCCTGTGCTTCACCACACCTCGAACACAAAATTCTTTGGGTTCGGTCGAATAGTCTATTTTGCTTAGGAACTTCCAAACTGAGTGAAGTGACCCGCAAGTATCTAATTTATAATATAATATCTAACATAGTAGCTGTTCTCCAACTGCTAAGGAAAGTAGCTCCAATGTTTCCTTGAATATATCATTAGGATACACCAGACCATGCTTTATGAGAGAAAGGAGATCATTTTGTCCCACAATTCCTTGTGGCTTCAAATTTTAAAGCGACTCTCGATTATTTTCATCCAGTCGTATTAGGGCAAGGCAAGGCTAGGCAATTTTATTTATAGAGCACAATTCGTACACAAAGCAATTTAAAGTACTTTACAGCTACATAAAATCACAAGAAGGCAATAAAATCATTCCAAAAAAAAAAATCATAAATTAATTAATTTAAAAGTGAGGAGTGCAGATAAAATACTTTCAGGCGTCATATGCACATCTAAATAGAACTGTTTTCAGCCTGGATTTAAACATTGTCAGAGCTGAGGCCTGTCTCACATCTTCTGGAAGACTGTTCCAGATTTTAGGAGCATAAATCTGAAACGCAGCCGCACCTTGTTTAGTCAAGTATAGCCGGGTTTCATGTGGATAAATATGAGGACAGGAGGATGAGTAGCCTGCGACAACACTATATTTCCCGTTGACAATTTGTTTTCATTTTTCAGTCACAAACCATGATAATGAAGTAATATTCTATAATCTATATTATCTCGAAGATTATATATATACATATATATATATATATATATATATATATATATATATATATATCTTTGTGTCACAATGTGATAAGATTGCAATTGATAAAGAACTATCTGAAGCACTTTTTGTGGAATATTTTTTTGAACATATGTAGTTTCAATGCTTCAGATCCACATTAAGGCTTAGCGTTTGTGTGGTTGGTCTCTTAGTCTCCAAGAATTTCAACTCTCAACTTTCCTTAACCCTATGTTCTTTCCATTGAGGTCATTGAAAAAAGCTTAGGAAAAGACTTCAGGAAGTAATGTTTCTGACTTTTTTCGAATGACCGGATTCATTGGATGGTACATGAATATGTGGGTCTTTATTGATTAAATCGGCTCCACCTGTGAAGGTGTAGACATAAGGATATTTGGCATGTCTGGGAGTGGGGAGGCTTGTAGGATTATTTTCTTTATAACCATTCTTTCTGCTGCAGCTTAATCTGCTGTTCCCTTTTTTTTTTGCCTTTTTTTTTTAAAAAAGAAGAAAAATACCCATTACTATTAATATCATTTCTATAATAATAACAATAATAATATGTCTCAGTCCCTAGTTTATATTATGGCCTAAGCTTTGATAAACACAACCAAATTAATACTACATGGCTTGTCTTTTAAACATAGCTTTTTATTGTCTGAAAATCAAAATCAAAATCAAATCAAATTTATTTGTATAGCACATTTCATGTACAAACAGTTCAAAGTGCTTTACATAAGACCAATCAAAAACCAATCAATGTCCTTCCAGTCAGTTAGAATCTTCCGTTCATCTAATCTCACAAAGTTATGATGTGACTCAGAAAAAACATGAAGAGTCCTGAGCTGATGCTGCCAAATCTCGCCTCACTGAGATGTTTTGAAATCTTACACTAAATATCCTCTCTACTCTCATCAAAACTCATTACCTCTCCTCATATACATAATCCTCATTAATCTTACTTGTACTCATGAACGTGTGAAAAAGAAAAAAAACTCTTTGAAATGAGAGTCGGCTTCATTCCTGCTTTGGTGCCTCCAGACAAAAATATCTCAGGAGACCATTAAAAAATGTCAAATTCAATTATGCCTTTCCTCTCTTTTTGGGACACTACACAAACTCACACACACACTTATGTATAAACTCAGTGAAAAGAAGAGGAAGTCCTGAGGGCTTTGAAAGCATGATTGGGAGAAAGCTCTTGTGCTGGTGAGAAAGGGAAAGGTGAATAACAGGCTCTGGTAGCCGGCAGCCATCACAAAGTGGAGTGGAGAGCTCCATTCTCCTTGCCAGAGAGGGAGACCCCTCACGGGGGGTGGGTGAGGGCCCAGAGGGCTCTCGGCAGACCGGGACCTATGCTTAATGAGAAATTCCTGGGGATTTAGAGGGGCGCAGAGGTCTTCATTTTCTCACTGTGCCCACGGGCCCCCAGTAGCCGAGTGGTGAGGGTTCTCTTTCAGCCCTGAAACGTCCCCAGAGGAAGAGAGAATCCCTCCATTCAACAAGAGCAGGGGCCTGCCTGCCTGCTGGATTATGTATATGAGATGTGGGTTGTAGGATCACAACCTGCCACCTTCTGCACACTGCAAAAAATGTCAACAAGTCATTTAAAGCTGCACCTGTCCTCACTAGGAGAATCCCTATTAATTAAAATGCTGTACATTCACAATGATGATAACCAGGCAGTTGCACCAAGGGAAAAAATGTCCATACACATTCACAAAATTTAAAGAAAAACACAAGATAACTAACATTAATATTTCAAGGAACATTCATTTATTTGGGCCAAAACCACTGTATTATGAAACAGTGTAAACAGCTTGTAAATAAGAATATTTTCAAGGTATTATGTCAAACTGAAAGATATGATGGTGCAGGCAAAGTTAAGCAAGACTAATGTCTGCTTCAGTCCAAACCAGGAAACCAAACTACAAATGCACTCTTGGACTATCCTTGTGTGGGATCCCCAATCAAGGTTTCACATCCATCTACTTACTGTATTGACTCTGCAAGAGGTGCAAGCACTGGCATCTGTGGATCCATCCATTAGCTATATCCACTTTATCTTGGAAAAAGTGGCTGGGCCTGGACTCTTACCAGCTGACACTGGGTGAGAGCTGAGGTTTCCACTATCCATCACATAGCATTCACATAGCTAAAACAGAAACACACATCATTTAGTTGATTCAGAGGCACCAGTTAACCAAATATGTTGTCCAGTTAGTGGAAGTTACAAGATACTCGGAAAGGGCAAATGTTTCTTCGAAATGCTATGGTATATTTTTTTACTTTGCGATTTGATGGCCTTACAAGATGACAGAGATAATATTCAGAGATAAAATTTTATTCTTTTTAAAGCAAGAACAAAACTTAGTACTATTTTTATAGCTCTTCAAGGTGGGTTCAGTCCGGTTAAATATGAAGTGGATGAAGACAGGATGAGTCCAGGGGTGTGGTTGAAGGGTCTTTTCTTGCTTCTGAACCATCCTAATCGAGTAAGATGACCTGTAATCTAAGTGACTGTCATGGTAAGTGCTGGTTAAATTCTCTAAATGGTAAGGAAATGAGCTTCGATGCTTACCTTATGATCTGTATCGGAAAAATGTGAACATCCATTATGAACAGAAACAACACAGTAATTCTGTTGTACAATTCCTTGGGGCAATACTACATTTTTTTCATCCAGTCATACAAAGTGTGATTCGTGTAAATATACATGAGGAAAAGAGATGAAGAATGTAGGCTGGTAAAGTACTGGTAAAGAGTGATTTTGGAGGATATTTTTTGGAGCAGCTGTAGTGTCAGTACTGCAGACCCATACCACAGTTTGGTTGAACTGTGGTCGGATTCTCCCAACTCCTTAGGAACTTCTTCAACCACTTTTTCTTAACCTTATGATGTTATCCAACAAAGTCAAGAAAAGTCCTTATAAGACGATAGGAGGTCATTTTGACTTCTTAACCATAGCCCATGGTCTCAGTTTTAGGTCTGAGCAGAACTCAACACTGGAGATCTTTCTGATGTTAAAAGCTTTTACTTGGAATAGAAAAAAAACAACCTTTTCACCAACTCTTTGCCAGCTGAACCACATGTAAATACACTGCAACAAATTAAAGTGCAGTTAGGTATTTAGCATATTATTGATTATCAAATGGTTATCCACCTTCGCTTGTTTCAAATGTAACCAAATGAGCTGCAGGAAATGTTAGGCAGTGAAAAAAATTAAGTGAAATATTAGCTTAAAAGCTTTTTTTTTACCTCCTGTTCACTGTAACTCTTGGGGAATGTAGGCCGATCTCGCCTTTTCAGAAGTTAATTCTGATGAGCAGGGTGCAGAGGGGCTGCTGAGATGCAGCTGCCCCTGTCAGAGCCTCCCAGCACCAGGCTTTTAGACCTGCTCTGGCCCCAGGCCCCCTGGGTGAGCTGCTCTTACAGCTGGCCCCTCGGCTGAGCTTCAGAGATGCAGGGCTGAGGCACTGGACATTGTGTCCAAAGGACTCTTGTTGGGTTTAGCTCAAGTGATGGCACAAACAAAACTGGCTGCTTGATGGGTTTACAGGTACAGAGATAGCGTCCCCTCTCCAGGACTCAACTCCTCAGGCAGCAAGTATTCATGAACACTGGCTTCCAGTCAGTCACAGAATAGATTTTAAAAGTCTGCTGACGGTTTACAAATCCCAGAATGGTTTAGGCCCAAAATACATCTGTGATATGTTCAGAGAATATAAACCCAGCAGAGCTCTTGGATCCAAGACTCCAGACTAAACATGGAGAAGCAGCATTTAGCTGTTATGCTGCAAACAAGTGGAACAAACTGTCAGTGGAGATTAAACTTTCACCAAATGTATACATTTTTAAATCCAGGTTAAAAACATTTCTTTTCTCACGTGTCTATGCATGAAATCTGCACGCTATCTTTTAACTTATCTGGACTGTTGCTTGTTTTTAAATTCATTTAAATTATTTTATTTGTTTCTCTTTATATTCTTTTATGTATTTTAATGCTTCTTCCACTCCCTGCTGCAATGCTTTTATTTTATGTAAAGCACTTTGAATTGTTTGTACATGAAATGTGCTATACAAATAAATTTGATTTGATTTGATTTGATGAAGGAGCATCAGTGGAGCACCAGCTTCCCTATTCAAGGCCGCACTCACATGTGTGGTGTCTCAACAATCATGTCCCTGGACACTTGCAGTGCTTCAGCCTCAGTTGACCTCTGGTTTGGCAGAGTAGTATGTCTGCCAACTCATTTTAGATTATCGGGTTGATGAGGATAAAACCAGTCCCCTTGTCTGTTACTTCAGTGCTTGGTTAGTAAAATCACTGAAACAGGTTTTAAGGTTGTATGAGAGCACAAACAAAATGTTTTTAAACGTTGTTGGAACATGATCACCTTTCCCTCTGTAGAACTACTATGGTTAGTAATAGTCTTTAGTTTTGATTGTGTTCTTTGTTTTGTTTGGATTATCCTTTTTCGTTTTAGGTTTTCATGCTTTGCTTTGCTTTCTGTTTTATGTTGTATGTATGAAACAGCTTTTCCCTTGAGCATTTAATCATTTTTCCTCCTGTGTTTTCCCCACACTCGTGTTCTGTTGTTTTTCACCTGTATCCCTTCAGTTATCATGTATATATACTTCCTGATTTCCTTTGTTCTGCGCTGGTTCCTTGTCATTATATCCTGTTCTGTACTTGTTTTGCTTACATCTTAGTTTTTTGGGCCTTTTTTTGACAGCAGGTAGACAGGAAAGGGAGCAGAGAGAGTGGGGGAAGACATGCATCAAATGGCCCCAGGTCAGGACTACAACCAGGGTCAGCTGTGTTGAAGAAGTACAACCTCTGTACATAGGACACCTGCTCAACCAGCTATATGGCACCCACTACATCTTAGTTTTGATCAGTTTTGACCCAAAACATGAAAAATATAAAAACAGAACAACAAAAGCAAGTTTAAAAATATGGGTTTTCAGCTGCTGTTTAAAAGAGATCAGAGTCCACGGATCTCAGGCTCAGAGGAAGGGAGTCCCAAAGAGTCGGAGCCACTGTTGCAAAGGCTCTGTCCCCTTTAGTTTTCAACCATGTGTGCTGCACAACCAGCAGGCCCTGAACCAAATGAACCAAGATCATGCTCTATTAACAAAAAGGTACTACAGTGATTCACCATAGTCTTAACTCATATTCTTGCAACCATCAGCTGGCCATAAGGTAGTGCAGGTCATTTCTCACAGCTGAGACTTTGTACATCTTTTTTTTATATATATATATATATATATATATAATCCATGTAGAGTAATTTAATCTGTTTGTGAGTTAAACTTATTTAGAAATATCTAAAAGTGGCCAGACATTCAGAATGACTAAGAACCCATACTGCCTGTGTTTCCTACCTGGAAATCAAATTTTGTCAAGGTGATATGTTGTGATGTGTCCCTGATTTCTAAGCAATAATTCCAAGACTGGTGTGTTTATAACATTTAGATTTTGGCTTTGCACCACTTTCCTTGAATGTTAGTGGTCAAACTGGCCAAGATTCTTTAGGATGATTAAGAGAGCTTCTTATACATTACTGCTCACAAACACAGCTACAAGATTGTGTTAGTCAGCACCATTTCAGAGGCAAATAACCTTTGTTTACATTACTATGTCAATAGTGATGTTAACTATCAGTCCCCAAAGTTTCTAAGTTATTATAACGATAATGCGATGAGCCACAAGTCAAAAGTGACTTTTTAATTGAAAGTTTAGCCTTGATAAAAAAAATACAAAAAAACAAGCTTATCAACAATTTTCTACATTTGACAACTACACAGGATATCGCTTTCAAACTCTAGATGTCTGGTGCTGATGACTAATGCAGACATCAAACCTGCATCAATCTTGGACTGCATCCTTTGGGACACATTACTCAGAGATCCTTCAGGCACAAATTGAGATAACAGAGAAGCAAGAAAAGCTAGAATAGTTCTGCTTTTTCCCTCTGGCTAGAAATGAAACATCCAAGCTTCTTTTTCATCATTTAGAACAAGTGTAAAGAAGTCTTCTTTGGAGGAGAAATGTCCAGCTAATTGGTTTGTTAAGACGTGAGGGTGTGAGGGGAGGGACAGAAAAGAGAAATATCCCCTTTCTTTCTTTCCAGACAGGTTAAATGTGCAGTAAGGCCCAAACAATGGGGCTGTCCTTTCACATGCAAACATGAGGTATATGGAGCGAGCCAGGTTTTGTGGCGGGTATAGACCTCAATTGAGGGGCACCAAAGCGTAACGGTATCCCCTCCCCTCCCTGCCTCCCACTTTCCCTCCTTTCTTTTCTCCTTCCTACATTAAATGTTTTGCTATCTGCCTGCATGCGTTTTTCCCCTCGATCTCTGGGATTCTGTTTTTGTCTTAGCCAGGTACCCAAAGAATCACATCATTGGGCAATTCCTAAATATTTAGGTAAAAATTAAGAGGTGTTGGATGGATGTTTTGCACACCCACCATCCAGTACTTGAAGTTTCGGCCAGTTATTGAAGACAGTTTCAAATTTTTATCACTGGTCACAAAAAAACCACAGCAAGTTGTAATTCAAATGTAAAACACACTGTAAGTGAATTTCCAGAAAATAGTTTCCATCCACATAAATTGTGGGTGGCATTGATTCTACAACTAAATAATGACAGAAGGAGTGGAAGCCACAAGATGAATTCATCAAAACGTCAAAGCTCACATGTTGGGAACTTCTTTCATGTGTTAATCTGAGGCAACGTCTCCAGATCACTTCAGACTTATCTGATATCATCATCTGCCATCATTTTTAACTCATCAAGTTTTCTTTGCACTTTTTTGTCCGACCTCAAATATCAAGAACATTTCATGTGCAAAAATTGCAAATGTGCATCAAAGTAGATGAGTGGAAACATATCTACTGAACACTATCTATGGTTTAGCAGACTCACTTTGTGGCAGAAACTACATAAAGAAGGGCCTTTCTTCTTTTAACAAACATATTTTTGTTTAAACTGCAACCTGCATTTTAATCAGTTGATTCTTGAGAATAGGAGAATAATTGGTCAATTTCATCATCTTTCAGTCAGTCAAAAACCTTCCTGGGACTGAACTAAACAATACTTTTTTAGTTACTATTTGTTGGTTTTTAAATAATAATAGGAGGTTTTGGAATCTCAGCCAGAACAACAGAGGCAGGACAGTGGTAAGACAGGCAGTGCATGTGGAAAGAAATAAAAGAGAAAAGGAAGGTTTGGGGGTGGTTGCTAAGGGTATATTGGATGGTGTGGGGTTTGTCATACAAAGACAGAAGCCGTGAAATGGTGCTTGTAAAAGCCCTGCAATGGTCGCCTCATTGAGTTGTCAATCTGCCCGGCAGGTCCCCTGTATGATGAGACATGTCAGAGAGCCTCAGACGGAGAGCAGGAGGGGTGGGGATGACCTAATGCTAAATCAGCACCATCTCTTTTCTCCTCTGAGAGCTTTGAGTGACACCCCCACTGCTCTGTAATGCTGTCCCTGTGGCGCAGAGGCAGCAGGCGGACTGGACCAATCATGACTCGACACTGGATCAGTGGATGGTGGTGAGGACAAAACCCTGGAGGACACTCAAGAGAGACCTGTGGTTGAATAATACCATCTCCTTATCATAAAAGACCACAAATGTGCAACAATACACAGCATTACAAATGTTTGTGAAACTGTCATAGTCCTATATGTATTGATTTATGTCCTAGGACACTAATTTCTTCATTTCTTTTTTTTTGTGCTTATAGACATGAAAATATCAGTGAAGAGGGATACAGCCTTTACGTTTTTCTTAAACTGTCACAAAAGGTATGAAAAAGGTCACCTTTAACAGGTGAAAGAGAGGTTGGAGGTTTTTTGTCGTTGAACTTCTCTCCCATGTAACACAACACTTTCTACAGATAAAAAAACTTTCATTTGAAACCTTTTTGTTTTGTTTGCTCTTTACTTAGTAAAGTTGTGTTCCAGTTATTGTCTGGAATAGTGTAGGTGGTTAGGTTTCGAGATGAAAAACTTGCTGAGGGTTATCAAAACATCGTAGCTTGCATTAAAACAGACACTGTCGTAAACATGCACAAAAAATCTCCTTTTTCTGCCTAACTGCCCAGATAGCAAAATGATTTAATTGTGCTTGTTATGATTGATGTTGAATAGATATTGAGTTTTCAACCAGAAAAAAAGCCACTAGTAAATCGACTGTTAACCTTGAAATGATGGATGTTTGCATGTTAGGATTCTATAGTTGTCTAACAGTGTTTTAAATTCAACAAAACAAAAAACAAACAAGTTATCTAAATCCAGCAGAAACTTAATATTGAAAGGAAGAGGTCATTTCACAGATTTCTAAAAAAATTTACAATTGTAAAATCGGATGCAAACAGAACTACATCAAAAACAATAGAGACCGCCCAATCTCCTCTACTTTTACTTTGTTGTTATTGATGCAAGTGGGGAAAAGTCATGCAATAAACAAAATCTAATTATTTAATATCCAGGAAAACTGCTTAACATGCATTTTTTCAAACAACGAGGAGACATTGGGGATATAAACAGCTTCACCTACTGGCCTGCACTCTCTTTCATCTATCAAACCATCCCTTTGTCTGTCAATGACTCGCTGGAGATGAGCTCTGGACCCACTGCTTTGTCCTTTTAGGCAACTTGACATCTCTGTCTATCACGGAGATGCAGACACAAAGACATGCACACACATAATAACACACAGAGTGCTGCCTCTAGTTGCAGCCTGGTTGGCATCTTGACAGTTTATCTTTTAAAGGTTACATGTCAATTTAATTTGACAGCCATGATAAAGACTTTTAGAGTCAGTCCAACTCAAAAAACAAGCACAAAGTCCAACATCAAATGAATGTTCTGAAATGGCATCATATCACACAAGTCTGGTGTTTTATCAATGCTGCCTGGTGTAATAAAACTATTGCTTACCATGTAAAAACATTACTAGAAAAATGAATTGAAAATAGTGTAACCCTGGGAGGCTTTGAGCATGTACGGACCTCTAAATGCACCAAGAAGTCAAAGTATTTGAAGTTGAATTTTGGGTGTTGTAGTGCACACAAACATGATGTATACATGCACATGTCGTTGTTTTCCTAAAACATCACATTATAAAAATTTGACCAACTTACAACATCAGAAAGTATTTCTACTCTTCTTAACTATCCATTGTATGTTGTGCATATATTGTTGATAAATCAAATTAGGAATGGACCAATTGTGAAATTTTGGGAGATAAAGATGCCAATACTATCTGATTACTGATACAGACTATTGGCCAAATTATCATTTATAGCATTGGTATTGACTACACATCCACATTATATAGATATATATGTATATATATATATATATATATATATATATATATATATATATATATAAATACTGAACATGTAATCAATTGATACATTTATTTTTCCAGTCAGGATGAAGACTATATTGACCTAAGTATATTATAAATTAGAGCTCTAATATCAAATTAAGAATGTATGCTTATCTTTGCATCCATAACCAATATAAGATTTGACCCAACTTTGAATCTTGCACACAGTATGCCAAGCTTTATTTTTCAGTTTTGTGGCCATTGATCTCCTTTGTCTCTCCTGTCAGATGTCTGCTTATGTCTGGTATCATGTAAATACTAGAATTTGTTTAAAATGTAAACTTCAGTCTTTACATTTGAAATTCAAAGTTGGCTTATGAGAGCTAATGGAAAGGCAGAGGGAGGACGCTTTGCATGGGGCAGGATAAGGTTTGTACTGTGAAACATAAAGTCAACAGCAATCAAGTGACTTGCACAGACTTCCTTTTCTAGTTCAAAACATAAAAAATGTAATATTTGATTTTAAGATCTGATCAAGCGGTTTATTCACTTCAAAATTAGATGAGGTTTTTAGGAATACCAGCTCTTTGATAAGGAAAACCCACTATATTTAGGGGCTTGGTTGTATATTCATTGGTTAAATCAACATTCCTCTAAAGTGTTCTTTTGGAATATTTTGTTGAGAATCCTTTGCAGGTAACAACTGGCTGAGGTCTTTAACTCATGGACGTCACCAAAAAATGTGATTCCTCCTTTGTGATGCTCAGCCTTTATTGCAGCTGTCTTTACTTTTCCTGCAGGGTTTCAACTCTTCCTTAGTTTTACCTTCAGCAGCTCAAGTGGGTTGGGATCAAATGATTTTACTTAGGTATTTACACTATTTCACAAATTCCTTGGATGCTATTTCAGTACATTTCGATCTTTGTCCTTTTGTTTTTTGCTGCATCTGGCTTAAAGCTATGGTAGGTAATCCTAGAGAGCTAGCAAGAGAGCTAGCAAGATTCGAAAGTGTCCCCTCCTCTAAGCTCCACCCCCCCCTCCCCATTCCGTCAGTGCGTCATCCAAAGCCGGTAGAACCGCATGCGCACACGGAGCAGGGAGCCGACAGAGGGGGGCGTAGGCAGAAAGCAGAGGCATCTGATTGGTTTTTGTAGGCGCTCCAATCCGAGATCAGCGGGACGCTGATCTCGGATTGGTCAGCTTTTTCTCAGTCCTGCAGCTGCCACAGAGGTCTGATTATTTTCGTCCCTTTTTCTAAATACATCTTGTATAGATTTCTCTCAGGACAGACGGACCATTTCACCCAGTATTACAAAATGTGTTTCTGAACAGGATTACCAACCATGCCTTTAATCTGAGCAGACTATATATGCGGGTGCAGTCTCCTCTGTCATTGCCAATTCAATAATCCTTGAATTAATCAGAGTACTCCTGAAGATTAAGTGTAAATAAGCGACAATAATGTAAAGAATGTAGACACTTAACTTTGATTTGAAGGTCTTCACTGAAAAAATATATCTGATTGATCTCGTTATCAAGGTAAAACTTGATATGAACTCAGATCAAATCTCTTTCTCTGTAGGAGTTTTTTTTAACTCAAGATGGAACTTTTACTGTAATGTTAGCCCTTACTCCCCAATATAATGTGCTTCTTTGCCTTGTTCAGTCAATATGTTAATTTAGGTAGTTAGCCACACATGCCAATAACTTTAGCTTATCTATGAGCAGATGAACCTCATTCTCTACTATTTTTTCTCTTTTTTTGGGCGGGGGGGTTCAGACAGACAGAAAAACAAACAAATAAAAAAAACATCATTGATAGTTTTAAACCCTCTGACTACAGGCATTTGTGTTCTCAGTAGCTCATATCTTTTCCAGCTACAATTTGTTGATGTCTGGACATCAGAACCAACAACAGCACTTTGTACCACAAGATGTGGAATTACTTTGTTTTTGTCTGAAAAGGCTTCTTGTAACTGGAGTTAAAAATGGACGTTCTATATTTTAGGACTGTCAGAGGTGGGTGGTTTGTCCCAGCTTGGCTTGGCACGACTCAGGAGGCCCTCTTACACAGCCCTTGTTTATTTGGACATCAGGCAGTAATGTGGCGAGTGGCAGCCCAGGAGACTGACGAGGAATGTGGCTGAAGGTCTCATCTGGCCAAAAGACAACCATGAGCCTGTGCTGTCTGCTCTGTCAAAAAATCCCAAACTATCCACACAGATTTGCTGACCCTGCCAGACCTTACAACACCACACTGTTTCAAGTCTACTAACTGCCACATTAAATAAAGGAGATTCTTTCTTTCTTTATGCCTTGATCTCTGCAAAGCATGATCCATTTTTCTACCTTTGATTTGTGTACTCAAATATTTTTGAACACTTGGATATGTTAGTTCAAATTAACTTTACACCAATTTGATCCAATGTTGAGCAATGTTGCATTTTAATCACATCCTGTATGTAAATAAAATAACAGTTATGCACATCTCTCCTCCAAAACAAAGTCTGCCATATTTAGACAAATGTGCAGATGTTGAGAGAATCTGATTTTCACTTGAAGATAGATATTTTGATTAGATAGGTGGATTAATGATGAGCTAACTAATTGTTATAATGTACTATTTGAATGACCACTGAACCTTCGAAACATTTTCTTTTACATAACTTGTGCCTTTTTTTGTACATATTTACACGAAAAAATAATTAAAGCTGGAAGGTATGGTAGTTTGTAAAACAACCAAGAAATATAATGTAAAACTTTTTGTTGTATTTTTTGTTTCATTTCATATGCCTGGACATGGAAATAATTAAATGACAATACTGTAATGTAGTGTTTACCAGTTATAAGAGGCGGAAAAGTAAGCAATTAAGCAAACATCATGCCTTGCCTTTAAGAAGACCTGCTTACAACTTCTACTGCATATTACAAAATTTATGCAAATTTCTGCAAGTATGGTGCAGTTATGACAGAAAATACTGAAAAACCTTCCTTTGGAAGACATGCTAGATGTTAAATTTGGTTCCATTAGTGCAGTTCTTTTGTGCCTATTTCACAATTGTACTAAAAGCAATGGTTCTCCTGTGTTATATTGGCTCAGTAAAAATCTAAATTTCCCAATGGTTAAATACCTGCATAATCATTTTATCTTAATCTGGGGATGTTTTAGGTCAAATGCAGAACAAAAATAGGAAAAACAATTCTTGTAGGTTTTGAGACTTTCAGGCACCCTTTTAACCTATAAATGAATGACCCACTTTAGTGTTTTATATTGATCTGAAGCGCTGACTGAGAGGCCACAGTTTTAATCTTACTTCTACACTCCAAAGTATGCCTTGCACTGACCCTAACCAAACACTCTCAAAAAGGCTCAGAACTCAGTGTTACTGTTTAATGACTATAAGATCCATAGTCTGTGAATATAGAATATGCTGCTCAGGGCAAACAGTGGAGATGTGCTACATTAAAACTCAAAGCAAAACATGTTTTTCTCTTGAAGATATTTAGAGAACAGGAGGTGGGTTTGATCTGTCTTGGTGGAATGACTAAACAAAAGCCACAAACAGCATGCCACATTTACAAGGCAGTAAATAACTTTTTCACACATTACAACTTTCGTCAAATGTGGCTGGTGTGTCTGGAGGTCAATGAGGCTTTAATGTTTCTTTTTTCATTTTATTCTCTGATCCTATCGTTTCCGCCTCTCTTCCACCTTCTCTGCCGATCCTCAAAGATTACAAGCCCATTTTGACCTGCTCCAAAAATGATCAGATTATGCCTGTATTTGCAGACAGTTTCTCGGCTTTTTAATTTATCATTTTTGGAATCGTCTGTCTCAGTCTATCACTTTTTTTTCAGTCTCTAATAAACACAATCATTAAAGGACTGGCTTGATGCTTTTCACAGACATGCTTTTTCCATAAACAGCTTTATTTAGTCTTACTCAGAAAGTTTAAACTAGTAAGGTTTATACGTGCATTATCATAGTTATAAGTTCAACATAACCAAGAGACACAACAGTACAGTACAGCCAGTGTTTTGGGCAGTCCAGGCAGCTCGGCTCCTGACATCCTGCTCTTCTTCTCATCTCACCTTTTAATTGGTCTGAGTGGCCACTGGCCTGTCAGGACATCCTGGCGCTGCATGACGCCTGTGTTTCCTCCCTTACAGCTCAGACAGAACGGCCTCTGTTGACTCAGATTCAATGTTGAGCAACATTGAGCTGGATTTGACCTTTTCCGCCTATTTTATTGTAAGTCGTGACGTTATAAATGTCAGCACTGGCCAAAAATGTCCAATGTTTAATAGGCAATAAGATTGACAGTGTGAAAAGGTTTTATGCTATATTTTAGTATTATAGTTATATATATTATATTATAGTTCTGCATCTAGTTTCCTTACTGTAGGCTGACATGATTTAGGAAATACAAGTATCACACAATCCAAAGACATCAAATTGTGTTTTTGAAAAAGCTTTTTTTCTCCAAACCAGCTGAGACAAATCACATTATCTTAGAAAAATGTCTTTCGGAGCAACTGGTAAAATGAACATAACCAAAAATGTTACCATTATTATTTCCAACGACAGTTGAAATAATCTCCAATCATCAGGAGAAATAATAACACTATTTGGTACATTACATAGAAAAGGCTATCAATAATGAGACAAGGTGTGTCATAATCTGCTCAGCAGGGAATAACTGAGGTGAATAGACAGATTCAGACTTTCATGTTTACTTTCCAGTTAATGGGATAAATTTCATTGGGAAGGAATGAACTTTACTGCCTCTAACAGCAGCCACTGCGTTTTTCTCTGCTGCCTTTCTTTGTCTCTGGATCATTAACGTCATATGCAGGAGACCCCGGTTGTCTGTCTCTGTGTAGACTGACCCGTAGCTGTGTTGTCAGACGTTGGTCACGGTTTGAGCCTCCCGGTCACCGGGGCTCTCGCCAGACTGTCTCTCACCCCACAGTGCTCGCCTCAGCTTGGAGACAGACTGGTCCCAGCAGCCCATGTTTGGACGTGGTCCATTTCAAAGATAAAGTTGCGGCTTTTGTGGCATGCTTGAGTATCACTGCTTGAACAGTTGCATGACTTAACGCTTGCACAATAACACATCTCAAATTGTGACACATGCTCTCATATTGATGTGACCGGTGTGTTGGTTTACAGGGTCGTGTTAAAATGATTGTAAAATGGAATTTGGTAACTGAATTGTTGCAATTGATGGCTTATGGCAATTTATCACCAGATCCTACATCTTGGACCTTTAGAAATAAACAATTTCCCATCCAAAGTTAAAGACTGCGTACCCCTACAATTGATGTTGGAAAAGATTTAAGTCAAAGATATACAGGAAACTGGATACTTTCCCTGAATTAATTGATTCATTTTTACTATTCATCAATTCCACTTTTTACTCATTTATTTTCTATAGATTATGCCCTGATGTTTTGGTTATATCTAGGATAACAAGCTTACCCATGGTTCAGCAGTCAGCTGAAGCATGTTTTCAACATTAAACTGCACCAACTAGGCCATATAATGGCAATCATATTTGTTTAGAAACTTTGGTTGGCATGGTGGTGTAGTGGTTAGCAGTGCCACTGTCTGCTATCTTAACTAGTGATTTTGAATTAGTCATAGGTGTGAGAATGCGTGGTTATTTTCTTTTTAATGCACTGGAAACCTGTCTGGGGTGTACCTGGCCTCTTAGGCAGTTTCTGTTGAGATAGGCTCTGGTCTTCTTGTGATCCATAAAAAATGGGTGGATGTTTGAAATGTTGTTCTGCTTTTGGCTGGCTGGTGGGTTGCTCCCGATCCCATGGCTGGTTCCACAGACCAGTAGCTCTCACTTGCCCCCAGCTAGCTTCTACTCCTAGGATGTGCTGTAGGTGGTGCAGTGAATATTCAAAGCAGAACTCCCCAGCCTTGCATAGATAGTTGATTTTTTCTTTTAATGGCAAGAGTTGGTTTAGATCAACAGACTTTGAGGCTTCTGCTATTTCAGCTACATCTATAAGTACAACAATGCTGCTGGTTTGTTTTAATTAACCTCCCACTGTGACCCTCTCTGGTCTTGAATGTAGGTGCTTTTGTCCATTCCTGCTCAGGCCAGGGACAAATTACCCAAGCCTGGATCTCTCCTAAACAGACAAATATTACGCACAGTGATCAAGAAACTTCTGCCTGAAACACACATCCAAACCTGATTCAATATGTTAAGAGAGTGTCAGCTGATATAAAAGTTAATCCTCATGGGTACATAATGCCCCCCACTAGTTCCTGGTGGGAGATGGGACTCCTGGGGAAATCCTTATCTCTCGAATCCTTGAAGACAGGTGACTGTTCTACAACATGTTTGACTTACCGAGGGCATGTAAACAAAATGTTGATTTGAAGTCTCTATGTTTGACAATGGTAGTTGTTGACTTTGTTTGTTTGCTCCTTTTTTTTCCTTTGTGACTCTTTTCCAAAGAGTTTCCCATCACCTTGTTAGATGTAGGTCTACCATGTGTGGTGTGTGGTTCACAAGGCAGACGATTTCAAAACAAGGATTGTTGCTTTTATCTTCTTGTTTAAAGAAATCAATTCAGGTGTTGGTTTTGCAAATATTGATTTAGGACTAATAAAATTATATGGAGTTAATTTCCACACTGATTTTATGTGTTATTTTATTTGATTGTATGTATCTGAATGAGTAAAAATCTATATTGTCAAAGCATATGAAAGGAATTGTGATCAGACACCATTTTATTAGCCACTGCATGTCTGTCAGTGGCCTGCCAATCCAGACAGCGTAACCACATTTGCACATCTGCTGCTAAAGGCAAAGCAAGGCCAGGCAAGGCAATTTTATTTATAGAGCACAATTTGTACACAAGGTAATTCAAAGTACTTTACAGCTACATAAAATCACAAGAAGGCAATACAATCATTAAAAAAAAGAATAAAAAATAAAAAAAAACATTAAAAATAATCATTAATTAATTAATTTAAAAGTGAAGAGTGCAGATAAAATACTTTCAGGTGTCATATGCACAGCTAAACAGAACTGTTTTCAGCCTGGATTTAAACATTGTCAGGAAATCACATCCGACAACTTCAGATGTCACTTATATCGTCTGGCCTACTGAAACAACCTTGGTGAAATCTACAGCAAGTAGCTGCAACTAACCTTTGCCAACCTGGATTTACCAGCACAATAACACAAGTTCTTTCATCAGAAAAGAAAAAGGGTTGAATGTGGTTTTTGGGCTGCTTCATATGTCTTTACCTTGGTGATTCAACAGGGGTTGAACAGGCCTTTTGTGACCGAGTAATGCTTGTACTCCGTGGTTAACCCCTCTTCATACCAAGCCCTCAAGAAGTCCTCAAAGAAGTTCTTGATGACTTTGTTCATCCGCAGTGCCTATATGTCTCGAAGCTTGAAGGCTCAGTGGAGCAGCAGGCCTTTTTAACCCCTAAATCCTCCCTCCATATGTTTGCATCTTGCTCTTCATCCATTGCCAAGACACTTCTTCACCAGCTACCCATTCTTGGCTTTAATCCGTTTCTTAATAATTCAATTAAAATCAGTTAATTTTCTTTTCCAATTTAAATAAATTCAGTTAAACTCTACTAACATAATAGAATCAAATGAAAATCAGATTACAAACTTTGGGAAAGTTGGAGCCTAGCAGACAGAGGTATGGTAGAAATCTTCAGAGATGACAATCAATGGATTTGGATGTTGTTTTTGCAGCTTGTTAAACACCTAGCTGATGAAGTCACATGGTAAGACGAGGAATGTGGGCCCACAGTCATGCTGACAAGTATACATGATTATTACTGTTTAAAATCTAGGTAGAAGATTATGTCCATTGGCAGATCAACATTTCTGCCTGAATGAAATTTTGACTTAAGCACATAGTTTTTTCGAGCTAGCAAAGCTGGATATCCAGTATATGTGCACGTTCCCAACATGTTGAAAAAACTAAATATCCAGTAGAAGGCTACCAGTCTTTGCATGTTCTAAATCTGCATCCAAAAGATGATATTTCAACATAATCCGGGACAGGCTGCCAGACTGGTGAATTAGTTTTGTTTATTTTTTTCTAAAATATATTTCACTGGCTAAACAGCAAAATGGTCCAACTTAAAAATTATTTCTGGACCATAAAAATGGAACCTTTAATCTGTAGTAGCTAGCTCATGTTAATCATAGCTTCTTATCCTCAATGAATATCTCTTTGGATATCTCGATAGCCAAGAGCTATTTTAGGGATATACAGGATTTGCACTGGACATAGAGGTTGGGGGACTCAACGCCAAAGTACATCTCTGACATGTTAGAGCCATATGAACCAACTCGGGCTCTGAGAATCTCAGGGAGGGGTCTCCTGCTGGTGCCCAGAGTCAGGACTAAACAAGGTGAGGCTGCGTTTCAGTTTTATGCTCCTAAAATCTGGAACAGTCTTCCAGAAGATGTGAGACAGGCCTCAGCTCTGACAATGTTTAAATCCAGGCTGAAAACAGTTCTATTTAGCTGTGCATATGACAACTGAAAGTATTTTATCTGCACTCTTCACTTTTAAATTAATTAATTAATGATTATTTTTAATGGGTTTTTATTTTTATTATTTTAACGATTTTATTGCCTTCTTGTGATTTTATGTAGCTGTAAAGCACTTTGAATTACCTTGTGAACGAATTGTTCTCTATAAATAAAATTGCCTTGCCTTGCCTATGGAGCCACTTTTTTGAAAGTTTTTCTAATGATTTGTTCCCCCTGATCAGCCCCTCAATAAAATTTTTGGTGTCTTATACTTTTCTACTATATAAACTATAACAGTTGAGGGAAGATCAGAGGAATGATTCTTTAATTTGCAGCTATTCGCCTGACTCTTATGCAAACTCAATCATTTGATGTTAGTGTATTTAGTGAATGAATAAACAATTCTACTTTTTGCCTGCACAACACAAAAACTCAGGGGATCAGCAAAATCCTCTTGATCCATCGTCTGTACAAAAAGAAAAATCTTCTCAAATTTTCACTGCCATCCATCCAATTGCTGTTGTGCTGTTTCAGTCTGGATCAGGGTCTGATATACTGCTGCTTTTAATATGGCTAAACATAGTTCAGTGAGCTTTCCCACAATGCCAGGGCCTAAAATCTGTCTTGTCTGTTTTTACAATTACAGCAGAATGTTGTTGAATGTGGGAGGGAAAATAAATGTGAATTTTGATTGTTGTGGGAGACAAAGGGATGAGGCAGACATGGTTGTGTGACTTCTTGATGGCACAGCGGTTTTTACAAAAAAAAAACTCCCTTTAACAAAGCACGCAGCTCAACAGAGAATCAGAGGTGTCTGTTTATGAACTGGTGACTGTGTGTGTGTGAACGAGATTTTAAGGCTGAGAAAACAAACACTCACACATTCACAGAGGAAGGAGGAGAATATAAACAGGAGGAGGAGAAGGGACTCCCTTCCGGACTGATAATTACATATTTCACTGATGAAGGATGAACAGCGAGTGATGACAGCCCTATTCTTCTGCTTTGTTTTTCCTTTACATTCTTCCTTACTTTTCCATGTGCTGCACATGCCCACAGAGACTCATCATCTTAAATGGGCATTTCACTCACACAGTAACTCTTTTTAACTGTCCCAGCTTTCCCTGCAACTAATGGAAATCATTGTCAACAGTTAGAGGCACCATTGTTTTGCTTTGGTTTGACCTACAGTCTTGATAAACACTTTTGTCTGTACTGAGTATTTCATTAAAACAATGAAACTATGGCTAAGACCACACAAACATGGTTATTTTCTACAAAGGGACCCCCCCCATAAAAAAAAAAAATCAGAAAAAAAACTTCCTTCACACTGAAATGTGGAAATGTACAAACTAAATGAAAGTTGCGCAGTGCACTTGCAACTTCTTCGACAGTACTAAGGCGTCAAAAACAGTTTCCTGCAGCAATGTCCTGGACATTAAAAGATTCTCACCATTTCCAACTCCCACCAACTTGAGAGCCTTGCAGAGCCTTCAGTTATCAGGCACCTCTCTGTGGAACCAGCTGCCAGTATGCATTGGGGAAGCAGACACCCTCTTTACCTTTAAGATAAGGCTCAAAACTTTTCTTTTTTTATAAAGCTCACAGTTAAGGCTTGCTCAGGGGACCCTGAAACATCCCATAGTTATGCTGCTGTAGGCCTAGACTGCTGGAGGACCTCCCATGATGCACCTTTCCTTACTCTGCTGTCTTTACTCTCTAAATACATATAACCTTATTGTTGTCATTAACTCTTTCTCAGTAGGTATCCCTGGTCTGGTGTTACAGTGCTTGTTGTCCTCCTTTCCTGTCCTCTCAGCCCCCAACCAGTCTAGGCGGACATCCTCCCTCCTGAGTCTGGTTCTGACAGACGTTCCTTCCTGATAAAAGGGAGTTTTTCTTTCCATGGTCACCTCGTGCATGCTAAGGACAGGAGATTGGATCGAAGAGAAGTTTCTGTTTCTGTTTCTGTTGTTTTCCAAGCGAGGCAACATTTTTCTTTTTAAATTGGTTTTGTATGAATTGGACTAATTGGGAATTTAAGTAATTCCATTTTTTGATTATGATTGAATTGCAGACGCACTGTTTTAGTCATGAATCTACACAGTTTTATGCAACTGTCCCCTGATCTGGTCCAAAATCTGTAACGTATTGTTTTATGTGATAGTGTAGTCTATACCGCATATTGACATATCCATTACCCAACAGTTAGAGTAACTGTACATTTATGTGCAAACATGTAATAGTCCTTCTAGCAAGGTTAGCATAATCACTATATTGTCTACATCCTTTGTCATTAAACAAAGGGGAGATCGGTGCATATTCTGATGCTAAACCAAAGAGATAGCAGCGGTTGTCCTGTTCACACAAATGTTATAGACGATTAGAAAATTCTCATGTTTATGTGTACAGGGCCTATAATCACACGCTGTACTTCACTTCTATGTTTCCTTGCCATATTTTACATTTAATTATAAGTCACAAATGATCACAGCAGCAAAAGGTACTGTAACTGATGGCTGGAGGATTTCAAACAAACTGATTGAGAACCAAAAATTCTCACACAGCCAGATATATCAAGAATCAGTTGGCGAGGTTGAAGCTAATGTGGTCTACGTCTGCTGTTTAGGCATGTGAAAACAAATTTTTGAGGGAAAAGTTGTCCCATATGAGAATTAATTTGAAGCACAAGTAATTTATTTCTATAATAAAGTAGAACATTAATATTGTGAGAGGGGAGTAGTTCAACAATAAAGTCATTATATTGAAAGGATAGTGTTGTATAAGAGGGGAAAAAAAGCAGTGATATATATTTCAAATTTCTAATAATTGTTCAATAAGTGGTCAGAGCTTAGCATGTATCAGATGGAAGAAAACCCCATAAGATCCCACCCCTAAAGACTGACAGGCCTCTTACAGCATCAAGCTGACAATCAGCTGTTGGAACATCAGTTAACATCTTTCACCCTCGTCTCTCTGGTGTGTAATGTATTGTCAGCGCTGTCGAACCCAGTCAATGTTTTATTCAGTTAGTGTTGGCTCAGTCAGTGAGAGCCATCACTGTAATTCGCTGCCCAGCATAGCAAATGAATGTGAATGGAGGCAGCTGTAACAACAGAAAGCAAACATCTAAGTCAAGATGTCATAAACAGGCCCAACTTGTTTGCTATCTTAATCTCTCAAAAACAAGCTTTTACCTTTTTCGTGAGTACGTGGCAAAGAAACTGAAGAACAACTGAAGAACAAGATTCAGGATAGACCAGCTCTGTATGATGTAACCAAAAGAGACAAATAAAACATTGATTTCTATGCTTGTTTCTTTTTACTCTATGCAGTCTTCCGGTTTCAGTTTCCAGCTTTTGAATAATGAATAAAGAATTGTGTATGCCACATTCTAGTTCAGACATAGATCATACATCCTAACAGGCAGTAGGTCTTTGCAGTGTAAAGAGATCGTTTTCTTTATTCTGTTTTTGATTAATTTCTTTAGGCCCAAATACCTGAGTGGACACAGTTGTGTGCCTGTCTTCGCAGCTGGTTCTTCACGATGGTTTGGTGTTGATGTTTTGAGCACTAATGGCTCCTAATCATTTTATTTAGTGAACTATTCTTAACTGCGTACAGATTGATGACAGAAAAGCTGAGACCATGGCGTATGATTTATCTCCAAAGCTGTGAAAAGAGGAGTGTATGCAGGGTGAGTTTTAAGATTTTGGAGGCAGAGACAATGACCAATGTCTCCTCTCTTTTGATTGGAAAAAACTTGTTCCAAACTCCAGCAGGTCCAGCTGGTGGAGGCAGCATTAGCATTCCTACAAATTGTAGTAGCTCAGTAGTCGTATTAGTTGGGGTAAAGTTCTGGTAAAATTGAATGCCATTAAAAGTTATTCCGTTTCTAGAACCTAAAATTGTATGAACAGTATTGTTATAACTCTCAAGCTACTTTACAGCTTCATTAGTGCTAGTAATACTTGCAGCAAAATGTCACTGGCTCCACGCAGTCAGAGGCAATAGTAGCAGAAGCTGTTACAGACACATAATAGTTGTAGCTGTATAAGTGAGTTACCAGTATTACTAGTTTTGGTAGTTGTAATATCAGCAGTAGGCAGTAATATTACCATTTAACTCAAAACACCACTCAGTCACAGAGCTGATAAAAAAAGTCTTGCTATAAAGATGAAAGTGCGGTAATATCATTCATAAGGAACAGATATATAACTTTCAGAGACACCAGAATTATTGTGATATCTCATTGCTTTTTGCTGTGTTCTGTGCATTCGATAAAGTCTAATAAAACACTCATGAAATCACAGCGTTAGAAAACCTTGCACTATTCATCTGTCTTTCAACATGTTTTTAACTCATATATAGAGATTGCCAATACCCTTTAGCAAGTTAGTTCAAAAATATAATTCCAGAAGTAAGAAATGGAGCCAATTTTCAGATATGGGACAAAAGTGTGTGGAATGATAAATGTGCATAGCTGTCAAAAATTGTAGCAGGATTACCAGGTTATCTGCCGGAACAGAAATTCAATTAAACTAATCTCCCAGCATAATAAAACTCATGTTGGTGGCTATAATGCGATTGTTTTTTTGTTTTTTGTAAAGGGTGTTTTAGGAATTATCTGGATCATCTTTGTTTGGAGCCATTCAGTGAGTTTTCTGGTCTACTGAAGTCCTTGGTAAGGGAAAAACTTTGGGCCAGACTGTGAGAACTCTTCATGCACAACTGCATTAAGCACAGCACTGAAATCTGCTGCCACAATCTGCCTGAAAATCATGTACCTGCTCGGATTTTCTCCGAGGCGAGCAGCTGCACTGAGATTTCAATCGACAATCATGTCAGAACAGCCAGAGGTGCACGGGTCCAGTTTTACACACATTATTAAAGAAAATTTAACTCTAATATACATTCGCTGTCAAGATAAGAATTATGATTTATTAAAGAAATATAGTTAGCTGGAAAACTAGATTATTTTTTTTTTTTTTTTAAATCAATGACTTGTTTTAAATGTGCTTCAATTACTTCCTGATGTTCACTCTTAATCCCAGGATATACCTGTTTTTTAACCTTGTGTTCACAGCGACAGCCGTCTCCATTGTTGGCGTTATTGTTTACATATTTGGTTGTAACCAGAGAATTCCACCAGGGGCTCACGAACAAATTCAGTCCATACAGAACTTCAGGATTTGCAGGATGTGAACAAGGAACTTAAACACATTAAAGGGGTAAGTTTTTAAAAGATTTGGTTAATGTCAAGATGATGTCCAAAAAAAGTTTGACCGATGGCATTCCAGATGGTATTAGTTGGATTCCTGCTCTCTCTTGCTCCTACACTTCGTATTGCATCTTGTGTACGTGCAGCATTGATTTCTGAGGATGTGCACAATATGCTTGAGACAAACACAGGGTATGCAACGTAGCCCTGTCATTATAAACATGTGTACATGTAATAAAAAAGGAAGTACATTCCCACTCTTGCATGTCACTGTAAATTGACCAACACAATACCAGTAAAATGTTTGAATTTGCATCACTTTCTGGGAAATCTTGATAAGGTGGTACTATTTCACAGTACATTTAGGCTTGTTGTAACCTTTCTTCAAGGAGTAAATATTTAAGAGTGGGTGTTGTGAAAGGAAGGTGAGGACCCAAATGCAGCTCAGAGGGAGAAACAGAATGAGTAGCAAACAAAATCTTATTTCTTAGTGGAGTCACAAGGTGCTGCTGAGGCAGGCAGTCCATAAAACAGAAAATCCCCAAAACTCAACTGAACAGGTTATGAACAGAGTTGACACAAAGCAGCAAAACAATGATTAAAGAAAGACAAAATTGCTGAGAACAAAGTGAGGAGGTTAAATACTAACAGGATTATGGGGTTTGGCCAGTTTTATTTAGTTTCTGTCGAGTTTGAATGAAATGTTTTCTATTTCATTTGTAAATTACTTTTGTTTGTCAGTGGAGTGGTGGGTTTGGGGAGCATGACAATAAGTGGTTAATAGTAAAATAAAACAGACCTTAATCTCTTGACAAACTGTAATTTCACTTCATTTTTTAAGCTACCACTCTTCAACATGGAATACCAGGAGGCTGCTTCATTGACTGGTATCATTTTTCTACCCAAGTTTCTGG
The DNA here is from genome assembly GCF_027942865.1 of Odontesthes bonariensis. Lineage (NCBI taxonomy): Eukaryota > Metazoa > Chordata > Actinopteri > Atheriniformes > Atherinopsidae > Odontesthes > Odontesthes bonariensis. Next base: position 22,443,959 of record NC_134521.1, read on the forward strand.
TCAGGATCAACCATGAGGATGACAAGAAATGCCCTGCAAGGAGTGAAAAGACTGTGAAGGTGGTGCAGAGGCCATGAGTTATATACACACTATATTTAAAATGTCCTTATGTCTATACGCAGTTCTTTGTCTAATTTTAAGGAAAAAAAGATGGATTGTCTTTTTATTGATATAAATCTGAAGCATAGTATTTCAGCATCATTAACTGTAGATTATCATATACTATTAGATAATTACAATTTTAGACAGTATCATACATACGTATCAATATTAGATGTTACAATATAACACAGAATAATAAGAAAGTAATAATACAAACAGAATACATGAAAAACAACAAAAAATAAAGTTCAGTGCAGCAGTGTTCTACTTACAGGGAAATTGCAGACAACCATGTCTCCAGTAATAATAATAATAATGATAATAATACATTTTATTTATAACGCACTTTACATTTACAATAAAATCCCAAAGTGCTACAGTGGGATAAAAGACAAATATTAAGATCAAAAGCAGGGACAGTAAAATGCAAATAAAACACACAAATAAAAGTAGTGAGTCCTTTAAATGCAAAAACGCAATAAAAACAGGACAGAGCATCTAAAGGGAGATCATGAAAAAACATTGGGTAAAAAGAAAGGTTTTCAGGCCTGTTTGAAAGTGTTTCACAGTCTGTGGAGCCCTCAGATGTGGAGGCAGAGCGTTCCACAGCCGACGGGCAGCGCAGGAAAAGGCCCGGTCTCCCATATTTGTCAGTGACAAACCTAATAAACCAGATCCAGTCAACTTGCAGACTATGACCAACATTTCAAGGCTAGTTAGCGGGAGTTTCTCAGGTATTAGCATTTAGAGTGCTAATGTAGTCAAGTGGATGCATCATTTTATCTGTGTGCTTTGCAACTCTTTCTATACTGCTGGTTGAAAATGTCTTTGTATGTGTGTCTCTGCGCTCATTAACTGTAGGCTTAGTGAGCTCTGGTTGACTTGCATCAGTGTATCCCTCTCCAAGACACACACGTCCTCATGATGTATTTTCTTTACTCCTCCAGAGCCATGATGTGAAAGAAGAGTATTTATTTAGGGATTGTTTCCATGGAAAAAAATATTTCAATGAACAGAGCTCCATATAGAGATGCCTAAGTAGTGTGTGGCTGTGTTCTCATACTTATGCAGAAAGAGTCCCTGTGCTATTATTCTGTATGTGAGTGTGTACATGTGTACTTGAGCATTACAGTAGGAAGCGTTTAAATCTTAACAGGCTTAAATTGCTACCTGGACGTTCTGGGCCATTAGCCGGCCTTTGAGGGGAAAGTGTAGGTTTTGACTGTAATATGCTCACCTCACGTCCGTTGACGCACAAGCAACTTAATGACATCCAATCAGTCACATCCTTTGGGCTCCATACATAACAATTACAGGCCTGCTTGGCAGCAGTGGACGGTAATCGTTTACATGACTGTGAGAAGTCCCAACAACCTGCTGCTTTTAAATCTAAGTTTGGATATTGGAAGTGACTGTTTTTATACTGGTTGTGAGCTACTGCCAGATTCAGATTTTTTAGTTTTCCTTTAGGGAACCATTTGTTTCAGTTTCTATGAAAATCTATGAAAAGATGTAATTTTTTTTTTTGGTGGTGACAACAATTGAATATATTTGCTATTTTAAATCAGTCAATATCTACATTGGAATCAAAATCTGATGTGATATGTGGTGTTATTCTTCTGTTAAGAGAAATTTTTAACAAAAACTATCCAACCAAATTCTTTTAAACTTTACTGAGAGATGGAATGAGGACAAAAGGGGAACCCAACAAATTTCAGTGCTCTACGAGTGGCCTTTTAGTTTGCTTATATTTATACCGCATATATTGCTTATATATCAATCAAATCTATGTACATGTGACATTATTGTGGTCATTAACTTGTGTTTCCCTGTTCCAACAGGTATCTTTTGAATGGTGTTACAGTGTTTGTTGTCCCCTCTTTTTTGTCTTCTCAAACCCCAGCTGGTCGAGGTGGATGGCCACCATTCCTGGTTCTGGTTCTGCCAGAGGTTTCTTCCTGTTCAAAAGGAGTCGTTTCTCTCCACAGTCGCCTCAGGCACGCTCAGGACGGGAGATTGGACTGAAGACAAGTTTCGGTGCAATCGGTTGGTTTCCTTAGCTAGGAAATAGTTTTTGAATCGGCTCTATATGAATTAATTGGATTATTTTGAAATGAATTATGATTCCAATTAATTGAACTCCAATTGGCTTGAAATGGAGTATATTATTCAAGTGCCTCGAGATGACATTTGTTGTAATTTGGCGCTATATAAATAAAACTGAATTGAATTGAATTGAAATCTGATAGGCCTGCACTCGCATAACTCACATGAAACAGATTTGCAGTGTTTGATAATGATGAAAAACAGGATATAATGCTGAGTGTTTTGCCCATGCTTTGACTTTGGATGCTGCTGACTCTGGAATTGCTTGAATAATCAATGTTATACTAAAACACTCTATTTGAAATCAAGAAGTTTTTATGCTTTGCCTGAGTTCTGTATCTTACGTTGACATCATTTAGTCACAATTGTGTTATTATTTTTGCTTATTGTTGCATGTTAAAGGACACAACTGTGCATGTCACAAATATTGATTACAAATACCTTTACTGAACGTAAGAGCATGTATGGGGATAAATATTGGGTAGTGACTAACCCAGCCCATTTTGAAGTTTTTGGATTTTATTACTGTACCACTACATGTTTCTACAAAGTGACAAAAGAGAAAAATGTGTGAAGATTGCTGAAAATGGTGGCTGAAGCTCTATGACGAGTTGAACGTGGTCAGCAGAAAATATTATGAAAGTAGCAACTTTTACTGGTGCTCAAATACTCACTTGCAATAAATGTTCTGCTTTATTCATATGGTGTCCCACCAGCTAATCTTACGGATATTTACGGGTTGCAGGGAAAATCTCTGCAAGACGTCTGGTACGACGTTTGCATTCTCACATGCCGCCCCTTGTGAATTTTGCTTGAACGTTTCAAGACAGCAGTGCATGTGTGAAAAAAGCTTTGCAGTCTCTTTTCGGGTGGGAATGTGTGGAGCTGATTCTAGATAAAGCAGCAACAATGCATCAGTGGGAGAGACTGGAGGGCTCTCAAACCATTGCCTGTGTTGATGCCTCCCTTAAATTTCTGTGGACAATGTGGTAGATGAGACAAAGATCTGTTTCCGTCAACTACTTCTAGTTTGTCATTGGCACATATGGTTGCCTTGAAGGAATTGGTACTTGTTGAAAAGTGGGAGTGAGAGCTGTATCTCTGAAAAGGGATTTATGAGACCTCTCGGTTCCTCTTTAGTTCTTACTGCCGCAGTTTCCTCTCGACTGAGAGTCTCTTAGTCAACACATTTTTAAATGCCAGCATCTATTGTTTGTTTGCCATTAAAAGTCAGGGGCTCGAGCCTGCAGACACAGAATGCTACCAACTCTGAAGAATGAACAACCAGTGATATCATTAAAACACCTCAGTTTCATTTTTCTAAGCCGATTTCTTTTTTCTGTGGTTGAAAACAATAACATGCTCCTGGTATGATCTAGAGATTTTTTCTCTTTTTTTTTTGCTATATGATCACACAGCCCTTAACAGCAGACTTTATATACATAGACCTAGTTTCCAACAGCAAATACGTCAGAAACAATTTGTTTTAAAAAGCCTAATGACAAAATTGTAATCAATCTGAATTTGGAAAATTTTGATACTGAATGCATTTACAAAATGTTCCCTGATAACTTATGTGCCCTCTCTTTTCAGCAACTAAAGCTTCATTAAACTTTTTGATGACAATTAAAAAGTAACATTTAGATTAAGATCATAATCTTGATTTATGTTAAAGAGTCAAAAGAGACTTGAAGTACAATGTATATTGATTTGGTTACATGGAAAACACTTCCCTGTCCTAAACCTAACCACACTTTGGATAGTTTTGTTTAACATACATCAAACCCTAATGCACACCATACCCCTCAGTTTTCTACTGTAATTATTCTAGTCATTAATGATTTGTTTTGGAGTAAATCTCATGTTTTGTTTCCAGCTTCTCCAAGTAAAAACTGCTGCTTTCCCTGAAATGCTCGAGTTAAAAACAAAGAGTGTTGAGGCCTGCCGAACATGCAGGGGAAGTTGGTTCCATCATTTCAGAGCTACAACAGCTTCTGTGCACTAACCTTGAGCTTGATACTACTAAAAGTAAATGATCAAGTGATTTAGAAAGCACGTATGGTTGTAAGAGGTCTGAAATGGAGAAAGGAGACAGCCTATTAAGTGGCTTATAAGTCAATAAAAACAACAACCAAAAAAACAACAACTTTCAAATCAATCCTAAAGTATACAGGGAGCCAGTGAAGGGCAGCCAGAACTGGAGAATATGTGCTCGTTATCATAAATGCTTCATCCGCAATACACCGCAATGAACGACAAATAAGAAATATAATTTAAGAGAAAATTAAGTTGAGATACTCTTTAGAGAAATGAAGACAAGAAACTGTCACCTTGGAACAGAATATAAACCACTGAATAGAAAAGACAACTGCAGTCGATCAGGTGTTTGCTCTGTAAATTTAGATCAAAGGATCCTGGCTGGGATGCTGTGCTGTGCTGTGTATTCTGTTGATGATATACATTCAAAGTCTTCACAATTATATATTGAAGAATATTATTCGGAAATGGCCCCCCAATTTGTAGATACAGTTTTTTTTCTCAGATTGCTTAACCACAGGCTATCTTTACTTTTGAGAGACTCTTCCTCTCTAAGGTAATCTTGATCCTCCAGCATTTTCTTTTTAGTGCCACTTAATTCTTTTTGTGCTTTTTTGCCCCATATGTCCCAACCTTTCAAAATGCGAGATAAGCTCCAATTGTTCATGAAATAGTTCAAATGTCTCAGTTTCAACATATGATGTGCTCTCTATAATCTATTTTTAATAAGGTATTGGTTCATGACAATAGCAAATCACTGCATTTTGTTTTTATTTACCTTTTACACAAAGCTTGGAATCAGGGTTGTATCATTAGTTATTGTTACAAATATTAAGGAATTGGCTGTTTTATGATCAGTGTTTTCTTGGCTTAATTTTTATCTTTTAATATCCCCCCAATCAGCTTGAGGGAATTTGAAGTTTGGTGTTTGTGTTTGAATGCAAACCCCAACAATCAACTGAGTTTTTTCACCAGGGTAGCATACTGACTGCTTTTATTGCCTCCACATGGGAAGTCCAGTGTGTCTGACATGAGTTATCACCATGAGCTCAGGACATAAATCTACTCTGACACAACCACCCTGTCAGCCAGGAAACAAGTCAGTCAGTCATCTTGTCCCCTCAGTTAGCCAAGCCCACACAAAGCAGACAGCGTGGCCAGCTTGGCAGCAGAAGTATTCAGGATGCTGGCTGATCAGTGCAACTGAGAGTCAGATAAAATACAAGTGTAAGAGTAATGTTATCCAGCCAGTCAGACAACTGCTTTTTTAGATCATAGGGAAGTCTAGTTTTAAACATACAGAGAACATGTTGAGATGAGACCTGATGAAAACAAACAACCAAAAAAAATTCCTTAATATTGAGAGATGATTCTTATGACTGATTCTATTCAAGATTACCACATTTAAAAAAAGGTTGAATGAGCTCTTCTTTAAAAACAATTAATAGAAAAGCCTTAAAAAAACAAATTACATGCAAAAAGAGTAGCCATCTTTATTGCAGCTGATTAAATATGAACATAAAGCAAAAACAAGCAAATAATGAAATAATTATCAAACAATAATAGGCTATTCCAACACATTGCAAGATATTTAGAATTTTTAGGCCAATCTCTCAGAAATATTCTTTAAACAGAAAACCTAGTATTTGTGTTGATAAACACTGAATCTGTTTATCTTTTAAAATAATTTATTCATCTTTTGGTGCCATCCAGCATGACTTCCAAAGTAATGTTTTTCAGTAGGATGTGTTCTTTTTGTGTCTTACACACAATGTGTGTGAGGGGGCTGGACCAGAGGTCCGTTTCACGTAGCAGGTTTTGTGAAAACTCTGAGTTGGTTAACCCTGAAATGAGGGAAACCCTGAGTTTTCCGTTTCACAAAGGGAGGTAACTCAACCCCGAGAAAGAGAGGTAACTTAACCTCTCAGTCAGTTACCGGAGTAACAGACTCTCTGAACCTAACCTGGTCGGGACCAGGTTTTATTCAAGAAACCTGGAGTTTCTTTCTGTCTCCGCCCTCTTTCAGCCACACACGCCATTTGATTTCCTCATGGGCAGTGTCATCAGGGAGCACAACATTGATTTCCACAGTTATGCGGACGACACCCAATTATATATCGCCATCGAGCCAAACCATTCCACCACCATCTCTGCTATATCCACCTGCCTCTGCGCCATCACCAAGTGGATGAACAGTAACTTCTTAAAGCTAAACGAGGAAAAAACAGAAGTTTTACTGATCGGCCCCCCGGATAAACGCCAAGCACTTCACCATTGCCTTGGTGACTTAAAAGTGCACAGTAAAGACACTGTTACCAGCCTTGGCGTGATCTTTGACCCCGACCTGAGCTTCCGTCCCCATATTAACAACATTATCAGATCTGCCTATTTCCATCTTAGAAACATTGCCAAGGTGCGTGTATATGTCTCCATTCAAGATGCTGAAAAACTTTTGCACGCCTTTGTGACCAGCAGAATCGATTACTGTAATGCACTCTTCACTGGTCTCCCAAAAAAAATACTTGATAAGCTACAACTCTTACAGAATAGTGCGGCACGATTGCTTACAAAGACCAGGAAGAGAGAGCATATTACCCCTGTCCTGGCAGCCTTACATTGGCTGCCTATACCTTACAGAATCGATTTTAAAGTTCTTTTAACAGTGTTCAAGGCCCTAAACGGTCTCGCCCCTCCATACATCTCTGACATACTGTCCTTTTACACCCCTACCCGTTCCCTCAGGTCAGCTGACTCCAAACTCCTGAAAATTCCACCTCCCCCACCAAAAAAGATTGGTGAAGCCGCATTTGAGTTTTACGCACCCAAAAAATGGAATTCCCTCCCCTTGCATATTAGAACAGCCCCCTCTGTGGACACTTTTAAGAAACAGCTCAAAACACATCTTTTTACACTTGCATTCCCTTAGCTGCCGTCATTCGTCTATCAACACTCTTTTTTTCTGTTCCCCGTTGTTTTTTAGTCAATTTGTGTGAAATTTGTTTAATCTCTGTATTGGTTTTTAAATATTTATTTTAATAAGTTTGATTTTAATTTTCATTACCTTTTTTTCTTTTTTTTTTTTTTTTTTTTTTTTTTTTAACCTTATTTCTTGTGTCACTGTGCTCTATTCTTTGTTGCTTTTAATTTGTTTTTTTTTAATTCTTTTATTGTTAGAGCACTTTGAGCTGCATTCTATGTATGAAAATGTGCTTTATAAATAAAATTATTATTATTATTATTATTATTCATTCATTCAGCAGAGCGAGTTCTTCTACTTCTAGAAGTCCATTAGGCACAGTAGGAGGCGACTTTTTTCACCAACATGTCCTTTTGACAACGATCCCGTGGATGAAGGTGCAGCATTACTGCGCAGAGAAATAAATATTCGTCGGAGATGGTTATCAGATAGATTTTTGCATTTACAGACAATTATCTTTTTGAGCGGCACCATCAGAATGTGTTGGGACAAAAGAAAAAAAAGACATAAAAGACAAATAAATATTTATATGAATAGGCTTAAAAAAGACATAGGCCTATTATATTTTATAAAGGCACTCGTGTCTTGGTGGTGGACTCTCAGCCACTTCCCTCCCGTTAGAGGTGGCGGTGCTGGGCACCACCCGTTTTACGGGCATCTGCCTTCTTTTTGTTGGCTCAGTAGAAGTCTGTGTTAGTTTAAATAGGCTTAATTATTTAACAGAACATGATATAGATGATGACTCTAAATTGTCCTTCTGAGTGACTGTGAGTGTGTATGGTTGTTTGTCTCGTTTGTCTCTATGTGGCCCTGTGATGGACTGGCGGCCTGTCCAGGGTGTACCCCGCCTCTTGCCCATTGACCGCTGGGATAGGCTCCAGCCCCCCCGCGACCCGACTGACGGATTCAGCGGTGTATAGATAATGGATGGATGGATGATATAGATGAGAAGACATAGTTTATGTGTGTGAAAACAGCATTATGTTGGGAATAAAATAACTGCACAGTCAAATAGCCACTTAATATTCATTTTACAGTGTAAAACATGATCAAAATGAGGTACCTCCATGCCGAGGTCTCACCTGTTTGAACAATGTTTTTAAATATTTCATCTTAAACTGCTGCCAAGTGCGCTTCTCCCCCGTGAGATTGCGCCTAAATGAAATAAATGAATGGGCTACCATTCAAGCAGTTTCCCTGTAATATTATTGGGATTGCAAAGGACTACATTTAAACTTACACTTTTGCTGCTGTAGCGGTGTTGCACTTATTTCTAAAAACGTATTGAAACTCGCCGTATGAGCGCATTAAGATTTCCAATTCGAGGTTGGTGAAAAACGTAGCCCCTCCTCTTCCCCGTTGCCATGGTGACTCGTCGAATTGGGGCTCCATTGATGCTGGCTTTTTAAATTGGGGTGCACGCGCTAAACTCAAATCAGCGTTTCTGGAACCGAAAACTCAGAGTTTTCTATCTCAGAGTAGATCAACTCAGAGTTCAGGAATAGACTCAGAGTTGGTTGAACCTGCTTTGTGAAACGGACCCCAGGAAACGACATTTTGTGGCTATGTTATCTGTTTTCATACAAGCCACGATGTCAGTCATTATGCCAAGATGCAAGCCATCTTGTTTTTAATACCTTACCTTAATCAGGTGCTTTGTAGTACATAAAACTTCCACATTCTCATTCCCAACTAGTCTGACACTGACACTTGGACAAGACCCCTGTGCGTCACATGTAAGGGCATATTAGATTGGTCAGCTCTGAACTTTTCTAGACATTTTCTGGAGGGGTGAACATGAAGACATGCAGAAGTTTTAACAGTTACATGAAAAGACTCCACGGTAAGCACCTTGGAAAATCTTCAATGAGTCCATGTATGATTGAAGCAGGAAATCCTTCTGAGCGAATGTTTTTGCTGATGAAGTTTGCACCTTTATACTTTTTTCTGCTTGATTGTACCATGTGTTGCTATTTAGGAAATCTTGACATGTAAAGCAAATATCTGCACAAAAAGAGGCATGATCTAGGATAAGTAGGCTTTATCTACCTTCCCTCAATCTGTAATCAAAACAAAGCAATTTCTATATTGCATTTTTTCTTTCTGGAAGACACTCTGGAGTATTTTAGTTGTGAGACAACTTGTTACACAGACACTCTCCTGCTGTGTGTGGGATACATGTGTGAGCAGACAACTGTGGGCAAAGTCTGGAAGTAATACTGGATGTTTGTGTGAAAATGACTTAAAATAGAGAAGCCTGACCCAGCTTAAAATGAATTCATACTATTAACAGTGCTCTTAATTTTGATCACATCTGCAGCTTTAGCTGTGATCATTACCGTAATTTTTCAAATTTGTTTGATGCAGAGATGTCGCTATAACTACTTAGTACTTAGTGTTATCAGCTAGGTATAAGGGACTTTGTACCACAAATGATCCAAACTGTACAGCTACAGTTTTATGTATATTATATCTTATCTTTTATGCTAGACAACACTTTGTGTTTGACTGAAGGCCTATGTTGTCATATATTGATGCACATTTTTTACATGTTTTTTGAAGTTGCATTTTAGAACATTATATTGGTGAAGCGCTTATTATTATTTTCTTATGCTCTTGAATAAGTTTGTATTTTCTTGATTCTTAGAACAGGTTGATGAAAAGAATTAAGAATTTTAAAAAAACTTTCTCAATTTCCATGAAAATTGTTTAAGCGTCCTTGAAGTTTTTTTCTTTTTTTCAGATACAAGTTCAGAACTATAGTTAATTACGAACATGAGCCATTAGCTGTTTCTGTCTCTTCACAACTCGACCAATTAGAAAGAATTCCTGAAGACCTCTCTCCAAGGTTTTGTATCTGGCTAGCATTAACTACTCTACTTATCACAACCATGAACAATGTGGCGTATGTGTATACTACCTGCTGATGACACTATGCTGCCTAGTTTATTCACTCTAAAAAAATTGATGGAAATGAGTCTGATGCACATTTTCTATGAAGCAACATTTCAGTCATTTGCTTCAAATGAATTTTTCCACTTGATAGAAACTCTGCTTGTAGTGTAGTTACCCTTTGCAGCACATGATAGTGTAGCTATAATGAGGATACCGAATGTAGTTATATTTCTGTCTGATTTTCCCTTGAAAGACATACTTCTGGACTCCTGTCTTATTAGCATAATTGGGCAAGACTCCAAGATAGAATTAAAATCGTTGCGTTCTGAGTCAGTCTAAGAGATCATAGTATCTCAGTAATCAGAAGATGGAGAGACAGTTTATTTCAGTCTAGTCTAACTTTTTGTTAGCTGACAGCATGTGAAAAAACACAGCTCATATCATTACAGAAGACCCTGAAAATTTTACTAAAATAGAATAAAAAGTGAGCAAATAGAGCAGAAAAAAAAAGACTTTGGATTTGTTTTTTTCTTGTCTGTTTGTTTCTATTATATTTTTTTTGTTTCGATTCTTGGTCTTTTGATTCATTGGCTTAAATTTAGGATTTATTCTGTTCGTATTTTTCTCGTTTTGACTTGTCTTTTTGTTCAAAGTTACTCCATGTTTTTTCTGTGTTTTGAATTTCTGGTCTTTTATATGGTTTAATTATTATTATCTTAGTTATTTGTTTTACTCCTCTGTGTTTTTAGTTGGTATTTTGTTTGAGTTTATACTTTGTATTGTATTTTATATTCTTGTTCTGGTCATTACTTCTAGTTATCCTCAGTTTCCCTGTTTTGGTTATCAGCTTCCACACCTGTCTCCAACTCAATCACGCTCAGCTGCAGCCTCTTCTTCATTAGTTCCCCACAGTATATATATATATATGTATGTGCACCTTTATTCAGCTCAGTCTTTGGTATATCCTTGCTGTTAAACCTAATGGTTTTCTCTGCATGTCAAGTTCATATCTGTTCTAGGTTTGTCTGTTCTTTGGTTTTGTTTTTTTTTCAGTTTACTTTTGTGGTTTTCCCAGCGTGGCCACTTTTTTCTGTTCTTTTTCTGTTCTTCCTCCTGTTGGCATCAGTGTCTGCATTTGGGTCCTCTTCACATCTTTTCATCAACCGTATCAGATATTTGTGAATAACAGTGTAAATATGAAGTAAGGCTAAAACTGAGAGCATATCTACTTCAAGACATATTTATCCACTATGAAAAGTTTAGTTTTTGGAGCTAAAGACAAACAGCCTTCCAAATGTCCCCTATTAAGATTTGATAGGGGATAAATCTGCTAGAAGTACCTCTATAACTCACCCAGCCATACAAGTAACTGAATAACCAACTGTCTCATTGGCTGTCTGGCTGACGGGGCAGTTAGGTGATTACAAGGACGCCATTGGGTTTTATAGCAGAATAATATGGCCACTGTTCATTCTATGTCCTTTCTGTCTCGTCCCATGAGGATATAGACGGGGCCGACAGGGGAGTGATTAAGATTTTAGGGAGCTGCCTGGCTGGTTCAGGGGTTAGAGGGTAAAGAGTGGGGATTTATTAGAGCCATAAATTAGACCCAGACATCTTCCCCCTCATTCGTTCCTCCTCTGTGCTCTCTTTATTCAAAATAGCTTCCTTTTGTATTCATCCCCTCTTAAAACTCAGCATTTTATAGATAGGTTTATCAAACTATGACAGGCAAGAAAAACAACCAGTTACCTCACTGTGAAAGCCTCACAGAGAGCAAGGCTTTCAGGTCTAACCTACAAATCTCCCTCTAATGTTTGTGAACATGTCAGCTCCACAGAGATTGAACTGTAGTCAGGTCTGTCCTTAAAGACCCCTGACACCTCTAAGTTTGCTTTAGGAGGAAACAGGGATATTCAGTCAGTACTGAAATACTTCAGCTAAAGGATGAAGGTTACTTTCTCAATGCCACCTCTCCTGAATGGGACAGGATCCTTATAGATGATCAAAAGAGACATAATCCAAACCCCAATCTTTCCTAAACCTAGACAAAACCACAACTAAAGACGCAATGTGTAAAGCAAAAGCAAAATGATAGTAAAAAAACGCTAGGGTGTGTGACCCCTGGTATCTAGGAAGAAATGTGGGTACAGGACTGAACCATTTTCACTCTGCTAAAAAATACATGGCTAGTCTTTTTGCAACATCAAGATGCAACATCACTGTTATAAAAACAAATTTTTACATGAGCCCTGATAATATACAGCCATTTTTGTCATGTTGAAGAGGTCACAAAGACACTGTCAAAAGCCAACCAAAATGTCAAGCAACTTTAAACCAAAAACAGTATTGCGCTGGGCAGGAAACCAAAGTTCTGAAGAGTGGTATTTCAGCTCCCGGATGTTCTAGGACAGTTTCAGACTCATGAAAGGGCATAATAAAAGTCAATGTACTTCAAAATGAGTCAGAAACAATTAGTTTTATATTATAACTTTGGATTATACACTTTGAGGAGTCTTTTTTATTGTATCCTGTGGATATTACCTTTTTTCCCGCAATGGAACAGCGGCAGCTATCTTGTTTACTCAAGGAACAGTTCATTGCTCTATGGAAAAATGCCAGCGGGGTCCGTAAAAATGCTATAGAGGAACTGTGGAGCTAGCAATGCTTCAGAGCCAGTGCTTAGGTGAGAGTGACTGGAGTAGTGGTGGACATACAAACCCTAGATTCCATCTGTCATGATGGGAAATTTACTCATACAAACAAGGCCAATGAACTGGCTGCCCTGGTAACGAACCTGAAGATCTACAAGTAATGTACTAAACCTGTACCCACCTGTACCGAAATGTGGCGAACTTGCACTATTTCAAATGCTAACATGGATATAGCAGGATTTACTACAGTAAGGGCAGACAGATACAAAAAACTTTGTGGCAAGTGCGAGGGTGGGGGCATTGCACTTTTCATCAACAATGGGTGGTGCAACCCAGGGCATGTCAAGGAGATATTGTGCTGAAGTGACATTGAGATACTGGCAGTAAGTCTCTGACCATTTTACTTACTATGTGAGTTTTTGCACTCCATTGTTGTGTGTTTACATCCCCCCACGGGTGATAGAAGACACTTCTTGTGATGTCAACCACTCTACAGTTGTGAGGCTGCAAACACAACATGTAGAGGCCTTTATTGTCTTTTCTGGTTATTTTAATCATGTTGCACTGGACTACCCTCTCTGACTTTCATAAATTTGTCCCACAAGGAAAGACAGGACTATTGACCTTCTGTATGGCAATGTGAATGATGCATACAGTGTCATCCACCTCCCCCTGCTGGGAAAGTCAGACCACAACCTAATTCTTCTGCAAACCGCTACCTCATGCACCATCAGGAAGTGGGCCCCTGAGGCAGAGCAGGCACTGAGGAACTGTTTTGAGTCTACAGACTGGAGTGCATTGCAGGACTCACATGGAGCGGACATAGAGGGGGTTACAGACTGCTCTACTCTTCAGCTTTATCATCAGTCACAGTAATAGGGGCTTTCCCACCCTCCACCATGACCCCAGGTCAGGTCAGAGGAGACTGCACCCCAGGAAAGCTGCTGGTCCAGACTGAGTGTGCCCAAGAATGTTCAAGGCCTGTGCTGTGGAAATGAGAGCTACTTCAACACGTCTTCAACTTAAGTCAATGGGTGGGGAGGGTACCTTCACTGTGGAAGACATTGTGCCTTCTACCAGTTCCCAAGAAGGCAAGCTCCAGTGAAATATTCTGAAGTCACTGCAATTGTAGGGTGTAATAGGGATGGCCAGGGGGGTGGGTACACGGGCCTGGTGGAGGACTGTGTGAGATGGTGCAAACCACCAAAACAAAGGAGAGGGTAGAGAAGGAGAAGGAGTGGTTGACCTCAGGAGGTCCAACACCTGATCCCTGATATAATAACATACTTGAGTACCACAGAGCACTATTACTTGACTACTGTACAAGCTGTAGAAATCTCTAAGAAAAAACATGATTTTAGACCACAATGACCAGTTGTAACTTCCATATGACAGTACATACAACAGAAAATTTTAAAGTTTAAGATTATCCACATTTCATATTGATGACATAATGTATCCCCCTCATCTACCCCTCTCCTCAACCGCATGAGTTCAGATGTTGGTGTAGTATAGCTATATCAGACCAGGCCTGTGTGGCAACCTGCATACTGCTGGTTCAAACCACAAAACACACAGTCTTCAAGGCTGCCCTTTAATGAAAGGACTACCTCACACACACTCCCATACCTTTAAAAATCTAAAAAGGGAGAGAAGGGACTGGTGGTGGAAGAGGACCTTTAAAGTTGTGTTCATACTGTCTTTTTAGTCTTTTCACTCAGTCTGACCATAAAAAAAAACATTTGTACTTTTATTTTGTATCAATGAACCAGTCCAACACATCCACCTGATCACATATTTTTTTCAGTTTATGGAAGACCCCTTTAGTCACTGTACGACGTGCAAGGAACAGCTCTACAGCTACCTATTGCCAGTTATCCAGTAACTAATACATCAACTTTATGTTTATGCATTTGGCAGATGCTTTTATTCAAAACAACTTACACTCCCATATCCCATGTAGACAGGTAGCGTAAGGGGGTCTAAGGACCCCTACTGGAGGTAGTATCTTTTTTTTTTCATGTGGGTTAGGGTCAGGATTTGCCCCTTGAGAGGTGGCAATATTACCACTACACTATCCAGTTACTAGAATAATATCTTCAAGTTTTTTTTGTGTTTCTAAAAAAACTTTGTTGGTCATAAAGCTTATGTAATCTTCATATTACCTTCCAATCAATTCTTGCACAATTACCCTGGCTGCAAAGGGGCACCAGGAGTTGAACTGGGGACCTCGTGATCTGTAGTCAAATGCTCTGCCACTGAGCTATACCCCCATTCTTCCCTATTTTACCAAGAGCAAACAAAAGGAACCTCGACACTGCTGTTTCAAAGCTCTTTCACTCGTGCTAACATTAAACCCCGCTGCCGCTGTAGAGATTCGGTGATTGAGGAATGACGTAGAAAAGAAAGACAGAGCTATATATTGTAGTGAAAAGCTCAACCTCGCAGAAGCATTAGCATAACCTGTAATTGTAAAATTAATTATCTGTACATTTCAGTTTGATTGAAAGTTAAAAAAAAATAACTGACCAATCCACATGTATTAGAGCTATTGTATATTTAATAATTTAATATAAATATGCAGTATAAGGCCTCAGAATCTCAGTGATATTTGCTAAAACTTTTTTATCTTACATGAACATGACATTAAAACATTTTATATTAATGAGCTTTGTTTTAATGTTGCAATTCTTTGCTAATCTAATCTTTATTTACTCATCTTATTTTTAAGATTATTATCAAAGTATTCTCTTGTATAAGACTCCAGCTTCATCAATGATTGATCAGCTGATTCCATTCACTGTGTGACATAGTAAGTAGTTTACAGACAGAGGTGTCAAAAGTATTCACATTCCTTACCCAAGTAGAAGTATAGATACTAGAGCTTAAAAAGACTTTTATAGAAGTTGACGTATCAACTCAAGCTTTTTACTCAAGTAGAAGTATAAAAGTAATGGCTTTAAAACTACTTAAAGTATAAAAGTAAAAGTAATGTAAAGAAGAAAAAAAACATGTGCCACTGAGCATTGGTTTCATGGAGCGGAAGATATGATGACTAGTTATATGATTTCAATAACCTTTATTGGAATGTAAATGAACATCCAAGCTTAGCTGCAGGTGATTGATAAAAAAAATAAATCAATAAATTAAACATCCTTCCCTTCATCCCACTTTGTGTGTGTGTGTGTGTGTGTGTGTGTGTGTGTGTGTGTGTGTGTGTGTGTGTGTGTGTGTGTGTGTGTGTGTGTGAGAGTGAGTGAGTGAGTTTGTGAGGATGTACATCAGTTAAGCACACCACATATCCGAAATGGAGCAGGTGAGCCTGGCAGGGGGTTGAAGCAGCAGGGACGTTGCTAGGCATACAGCTGTACAGGGGGACAGGCCCCCTGCCAGAACCCCACCACCAACACTGCCTTACTGTATACAGAAAATGAATCTGCACTGGATGTATAACATTTATTTAAATTTGCATGAACCTCAACAGGTTTAACAGAGCTATAGGCTATCTAAGCAAATAAAAACACTTTTGAGTTCCTCCAATACTCTGCTCGTCATTCTCTGTTACAGCAACATGAAAAAAACACAACAAAAACACAATTTACTCTCCATACATTCCAGTTTGTATAACCTTTTCAGTCTTTAAAAATATCAAAAGGAAGTTTTCCTGTTTCAATTTCCTAATGCCTAAGATCAGGGTGTCTGCAGGTTTTAACAAGTGCAATTTTAGACTTTTTTAGACCTTTTTTAGACCATCATGGGTTAAATTTAAGACCTTCACCTTGAGATTAGATCTTTTTTGACGAACTCTGCCACTCAAAATCGGATTATGTACGACGTCTTGTCTCTCCCGCATTGGAATGTTTTGGCAACTGTGGAGTCCGGGAACATCGCTTGGAAAAGTTCTCCGATGCCGTCATTGGATCTGCAGGACTGGTGTTTAGCCACTGTGTTAAGCGCCCACAGAACTTCTGCCTTCATTGTGTCAGTGGAGCCCAATTGATCACGAATATTGGAAGTAACACCACCGGTATCATTTCTTGACAACATGCAGCTAGCTGCTACTGAACAGAACTGGGCAATTCTGTGGGAATTTCGTGCCGCGTTTGCTGACTCCTGGTGTTTGCTGGATTTCATGTGAGACTCCAGTGCCTTGATGCCCAAGGTTCCGAGTTTAAGCGTTCTTTTGCAGAACGTGCAATATGCCTCACTATCGTCAGCGGGGACACGTTTTAGCCAATCTGCAAACTCTTCCCTTGAGAGCCAATTCTCGTTGAATTTACACTTCCCCATCTCCTGCCATTCGGAGCCTACTTCATAACGATTCCCGCCTTGCTTGCACACAGAATCAAAATGCTTGCTGCTGCATCCTGTGACGGCAGTACATTTCCGTTTCACATCTGTAGTTTTATCATTGTACGTTCCACTAACAGCAACGCATCATGTAGAACTACATGGACCATAACTGCCACCATAACAGAAAAAAAACGGCGTGGAAAAGGACGTAAAAAAAAACCCAACAAAACATTAATCCTTTGTCGATATTTTGCATTGAAACGTAAGTCTTAAATTACTCAAACTCAATTTTAGACTTACAGTGCAAAATATCTCTATATTTTAGACCTTTTTAGGCCTTAAATTGAAAATGTATAATTTAAGACTATTTTCGACTTTTTAAGACCCCGCGGACACCCTGCAAGATAGTTTAATAAATAGGCTATAACAGGTAAAATAGTATGGAAGCCGAGAACGGCCAAGGATTATTTTTTTTTTTTATGCACTGTTATCTCGTGATAACAACTTATTATCTCGTTGCATCGATATAACAAAGATCATTTTCTCGTGATAACAAATTAATTGTTACCTTAGCTGAAGCAGCCGGATAGATAGCTGTTTGTCAGCCTCTCATCTGCTAACTGGTAGCCCTTAAACAAACCCAGTCAAGTAAACAAACCAACGTAAAGTGTAACTTATCGGTAGGCTACATCTATTTAGACATATAAAGAGATCATCTTCATATGACATCTTTATATGTCTATGACAGCTACAGCCAGTGGCTACGGAAGCCGTTCGTGGCAGCTCTTGTAGGTTGAAATCAAGATGAACACATTATAAATTAATTCGTAATCACGAGAAAATTATCTTTGTTATCTTGAGATAACTAAATAATTCATTCATTATCACGGGAAAACGATCTTTGTTATTATCTCGAGATAATAACAAAGCATAAAAGCATAAAATAAAAATAAATAATAAAATAAAAATCCATGGCCGTTCTCGGCTTCCGTAGCATAGGATATTGTCTCGCGTTTTTCATCTGCCATGGCAGTTTGCATTTAGGCATTAAGCCTAAATGCAAACGTTAGCCCCTTTCACACTGCCGAATAACCGGCGTTTAATTCGCGAATTTAGTGTGTCCGCTGTTGCGTTCACACTGCCGACCCGGGCTGCCGCATCAACTCGACTCGCCTTTCGACCCGCGTCGGACCCTAGTCTTTTTGCCGAGCCGAGTTTGGTGTGAACGCAATCGACGCGGGTCGGACGTGGGCGTGGCGTGACGTGAGGAGTTTAAAAGACAGAATGGACAGCTGATTCAGAACAACAGCGACAGGTGAGGACAAGTTTCACTCTGTTTTAGCCTACATCAAGTTGGAGACATTTTTTAATATGGCCAACTGGGGAGACAAGGAGGTCCGTGAGCTCCTCAGCCTCCGAGCAGAGGACGTTATTTACCGCCACATGTCGGGGAGGGTGAAAGATGGACCTCTGCTGGAAGGGCTGACGAGAAAGATGGGAGAGCGCGGTTTCCCACGCACCATAAAGTAACATCTCCATGAACTGCATATACAATTGCATAAAACGATATCTCAAGGTGTCCCGCCATCGTTTGTTTGAAAAATTTGATGCAGACAGGTGTATTTAACCCTACCTCCGACGCATGGCTTGTGCCTACGTCATTGTACACGCCCAGCATTTTATGTGTTTCGTGTGACGCTCTGCCACTAGGCAACGCCCCCTGAACTCGGCTTCAAGCGACATGGGTCACCAACACGCCAAGCGTTCACATTGCTCGACGCGGGTCAAAGGTGCAATTTGGACCCGCTAAGGTAGCGGGTCGCAGTGTGAAAGGGGCTGTTGTGTATTTGGCGTAAGAAATGACAGCGGCCTATAGGTAGACATGGGCGTTGACACAACAGAGAAAACCAATCTCTTACCTCCCTCCACTTCATTCTCAGTTCTCCTTGTTGCTTCTCTGTCCCTGACTCTCCTCTGTAAGAATTTCATTATGTCCATGACCATGATGACGACAAGCCATCAATGTGTAATGGTTCATATAAATATAAAATGTGTGGGCTACTATCCGCTGATAAACATGGCGTGCGGGCTGCAGTATCTTGCCTTCCAACTCTGAACGCTGATTTCACGCGCTACGTATCACACATGGTTGATTCTCTGAACATGCACAGACGCACCCATTCCCTGTGAATACAACCTCTTCACTTCACTCTTTGGTAGACCTGTGCAGCATTGGCTAAAGGAAGTTACGTGGTTGAAATAGGGAAAATTGTGCCAATGTTATTCTTCCTTGGCACATCAGTCGTAGCGTAGTCTGAAGGATATATATGGGAATTTTTACAGGGGCACAACGCATGTTTACAGGGGCCCGTGCCCCTGGTAACAGTGTCTGCGAAGCAGTAGTGATGGCAGCGGAGGCACCGAAGCTTCGATACGTGCTTCAGACCCTGAACTACAATTCCATAGAACCACTGCTTCGAAGCTTGCTTGCGTGTGACGTGATCTGTAACGTGCAGGGGCGAGGGATCGCGTACAGACCAATAGTGTGTCAGATTGGTATATGTTTATACTTCTCATCCAATCGCAATCAAATTCACTCGATGTTTTTGAACGATGAAAAAACAGGCCGAAATGAAATACGAGTAACGAGGCTGATTTGAAAATGTAAGGAGTAGAAGTAAAAAGTCGGCTGAAAATGAATTAGTCCAGTAAAGTATAGATACCAAAAAATTCTACTTAAGTAAGGTAACAAAGTATTTGTACTTCGGTACTTGACACTGTTTACAGAAAACCATTTTCTTGTAATTGTAAGCATCTCTTTGGCGCTTTATAAGTTCTCTATGGGTTTTGTAAGTAAAAGTCTTACTTTGTATTAAACCATCAACTATGCTGTCAGTTAATTATAGTGCAGTAAAAAGTCTTTTTTTTCAAATGAAATGTGGCAGAATACATAGTATTACATATTAGTATATGTAGTCAAGCAGCATTATTCCAGTGTTTCCTTGAAACTGTTACAAACCTACTAAGATGGCACAACTAAATACAATAATTTGAATGTTTTCCTCAACAGGTAAGCAAATCAGAGTTATGTATATCAATGGCTTATGAAATACTAGAGACACTGTTGCCATTTTTTTTTTGCGGTGTTATCAAAGTGATCCACTCACTTCTCTCTCTGTTTACAGACAGTGCGCTCCCTCCTTCCCTCCCTCCATCAGCCCAGTGAGCGGTCCATTGACGTACTAAGGGCCTCTTTCACCATGTCTTCAGGTCTGTAGCTCTTTTTAGCAGCCTCCGTCTCCTGAGTGTGGCCTGACAGAGGACGTTTTCAAACCAGCCCTGACATTGATGAAATGCCTCCGGTGGAGTCCAGGAGCTGCAGTTAAACACACAGTGGTGAGAGTGTTGACTAAGACTACGGGTCTGTGTGTGTCTCTGTGTTAATGACTAAGTAGTTTTTTTAAAAGTCAATTGAGGAACAGAGGCCTATTTGATGTGTGAAACTCTGAATCTGTGTTAATTTGTGGAGAAAACTTGTTTCCTGGTGGCTGCCCAATGAAGTTTGATTTTGTACACAATGTGATTTTTTTGGGGAAAAAAATCTGATATGTAGCACTATGTGCTTATGTTCATGTTTTCTGCTTCAAATGGGATAAGTCTGTTACAATGTTCCCATTCCATTTCAGAAAAAAAAAAAAAAACATAACTGCAACAGAGCTACTTTGTTTTGGGTAAGTCAGGCATCACGTTACAAATTATAGGAGGGAAATCAACCATTTCTTGATTCCTGAACAATATGAAAAGTTTGAAAATGATCTTATTTTTCTTTTTTGTTTAAAAATGACTTTTTTTCAGATGATAAAACTAACACTATCATTTACTCTGATTTATCTTTTGGAATACAGGATGAATATAAATGAATAAAGTATTTTTATATTCTATTCTATTGTTCTATAAGTTAGCTTTTTTTTTTTTTTGCTATACTTTGGTCTCCACCATCTTGTTTCCGCTAAATGCCTGAATTGATTTATCAATCGGTTGCTAACGTTGTCCCACAGCTTTTTCGTGCTGAGCTGGAGGCATATAGTCACCTTGCTTTGGCTTTATATTATACAGACAACATAAGCTGAATATCCATCAACTCATTCTGAAGCAAAACAGCAAAAAGCTAAATATTTTTCAAATTGCCAAATTGTGTTTTATGGCCTTTCCAAAGGAATCCCCTTAAAAAGGGTTGATCCACATAATGGAAGATACTAACAGTCACGTTCCTATTCTCATAAAAATTGAAAATGCCTGTCCATTGCACACCCAAAATAAATTAGAATTATATCTGTCAGAACAAATCAGAGGGATTAAAAAAAAAAAGAAATCCATCCAAAATACAGTTTAGGCTTGTCATGCATGAACATACACTTCTCATACACAATGTACAGGATTACAGCCGTTTGGCTTCACACAGGACTTTCTCTGTTGGACATTTAGAGTTACAAATGCAAACAGTATCCTCATATTTAGAGTTTCATTGGCTTTTTGATGTGTCAGTTCCAAACAAGCTCATTTCAGAGTACCCACAGTAGTAAAGCGGTATGCAGAGTATTTCAACTCCAACTCTCATTTGCTATGGTAGTCTGTGGAAAAAACACAGCTCCTGTAATCTCAAGTGTCAATAAATCAAAAGCTGAGAAAGCTGGCTATACCTGAAATCACCATATTAGGAATGTTTACATGTAAACCAGATTAGAAAAGACAATATGTTGAAAGACTGCGTACAGCTACCATCTCATTTTAAATGATGCAACTACATTTAGTTTTGCAGAATTGAATTGCTGGGTCAAGGAAAAAAAAGAAAATTTTTGTCTGAAAAATGCCAAAAACCATTGATTATACGCAGTGCGTGTCATCATATGGTAAAAGGCTTTCGCAACTTTGGAATCAAAAAGATCTTAGCTTTCTCACTTTAGCTGATTTGTAACCAATCTACGGTTTCAAGCACAACTGAGTCAAGCAAGTATACATACATTGGAGATTTGATAAACAAGGGATTATGTAGAACTGTTATGGACTGAAGTATTTCTGATGCTGCAATGCTGTGTTCTGTGTAAAAAAAAAGTCGTTCTGCCACCTAACTTGCTCTGTGGGAAATAATTCTACATGTAAGTATAGCCCAATTCACTGCATAGACGTTGCCTTTGTGTTACTTAAGTGGTGATTATGTCAAATGATGCTGTGGTTATAAAACCTGGGTTTTATTAGGGCAGAGCTGGATTGCAAGTTGGCACGTAATCTTAATGGGCTGATTTTTTGTTGCGTGATTTTCAGAAGAAAGAAGAAACAGAAAAACATGTAAATGGGAAATTAGCTGTAATAATTTATACTTCACTGTTTTTACAAAAAGACACAAAAAGTTGGAACTTTGGAGCATGTGTGTAGTGCCTAGGCCCATGCGAGTGTTGCTGAGCGTATACATGCAGGAGTAACTTGATGGTTTCCTTTTGTGTCAGGACAGAACATCCAAGATTTACCATCTAGCCAGTCTGAGCTTTGCCATGCCTGCCATAGTCTCCAGTATACATTTATTATGGTACATGCATAGCCTTGTTTTTCACTCTAAACCAGGTGATATGCTTGGCTGTATTTGCTGTTTAGCAATATTTTCTAAAGGTTTGCAATGACTTTGCCTTGATTTTTGCCAATTTGCCAATTGGAAACATGTAAATGTGTGGGCATAAAGTTGAACATCAAAGTTCTGAGATTAAAAACAAATTGCTGGGCTTCCTCAGCCACGGGATTACCAGTTTAAAACCTATTTAAACCTATAAAAAGCAAAACACTACTTAAAATTCTGTTTCAAAATGATGTGTAGGATGTCTTGAAAACTTCCTTTGGAGGACAACACAAGCAGTGAGTGCACTGCCGACAGGCCTCCATAAAAAGCCCATATTTGAGTATTGAAGGGTTATATTAAACCCATGGACAATGTTCTGCACCAAGATGTTGAATACCTTCTATAAGTCTGTGGTGGAGAGTGAAGTCTGCTTTGCAGCCATCTGTTGGGGCAGCAGCATCAGAGCCGGTGACTCAAAGAAACTGAACAAACTGATAAAGAAGCTGGTTCTGTGCTGTGTTTATTGAAAGAATGCTGAAGGGGAGAGGAGATGGACTGAAAGTAGAAGTGTGTTTTACTATAACAGGTCTCATTATGAGCTCAGGAAGACCACAAAGCAACAGGAAGTCCGACACTTGGTGCCCTGCTCTGCCATGCTGCATGCCTTTTACTGCTCTGTTCTGGTCTGCTCTGTTTCAGCATGTGTGTGAAAGAGAGTGAAGGAGCCACAGCAAAACACACTGCTAGAGAGAAATGTGTTTGAGGACTGTGTGTGTATTCTAAAGACGGAAGTGTGTGAGTGGAGGAAGGCTATAGGAAACTGACACACTCACGTTGACAATGAATTCCCCTCTAACCTTGTTCTGAGCTGAATTATCTCCACTAAATGCCTGAAGTCAACCTCAACCTAAACATAATCATTACCTTAAAAGAGGAGCAGCCAACATTTGTCCTCCATGAGTCTGAAATCTAACTGAGATATCAAACAAAGATAGATATTTAAGTACACACTCACATACATGTATTGTAAGATCAGTGCAGTAGTTTCTTTGTTGTGGAAGTGAATGTGACTATTACTGAGGGTTTAATGTCTCCAGATTGCAAACATTGTTCCTGCCCCTGCATCCGCCGGCACTCCTCCATCCACAGCTGTGAAATTGAAAGCACGTGTTTCTGCTGTTGCACTCCTCTTCTTCCTCCATTCCCTCTCTGCCATGGCCAAAAACAGGTTTCTCAGCCCTCCTCCTCCTTTTCTGTTTCTCTCTCACACACAGAAGCACTGCTTCTCTATCACTTTGCACTCTCTTTTACCGGGTTCTTTTCTCCTCCATCATTGTTCATGCTCAGTCTGAATGGCTGCTATGAGCGTTGGGTGAGAAAACTTCTTCTTTTAATTGTAAAAATAACGGTATTAAAGAAGCATTAAAGGACAGCATTCACGTACTTTCACTCGTGTATGGATTTTGTGTTGTTTCACTCACTGCATGTTTTAAAGGACAAACATTTCAAGCTTTATGCTCACGCTGCAATAATTGGACTCAACACAATGTGGAACTGACACTTAAAGTTAACATGAAACCTCAACAACATGAAGGCATTATACACAGCTCTAAAATACACTTGGTAGAAAGATCAGATCAGAAGAAAGAGCAGGTGGAAGATGCAGAGCACATAATATCTTTTCTCTGTGTGTTTTCCATCACAAAGCAGTGTCTGAACTGCAGCTTCAGCCATGACATTTTACATACTCTACAACAACACGATATACAGTAAGTTTATGAACCTTTAAACTGTGTTCTATGTTCTAACATGCTTTCTGATTTTCTGAAACTGCCCAGTGGCTAAAATACCAAGATGATATTCACTTGTACTCCCAATCCCTCAACAAGGTGTGGCAGCCATATTGAATGTTCAGCCACTCAGGGGCAGTCAATTCAAGCTCTCTCGGTGTGTCTAAATAGAACTTGTTGTAGTTACATACTCGCCTTGCCCAAATCTCCATCTGCAAGCAGATGACACTGTCTGTCCTGTTCACTCTGACTTTGTTTGCCATGCTCTTTTTTAGCACTTCTCATACTTGAGCCATTAATGTTACCACCACAGAGCGATTCTCAAGAAAAGAAAAGCTAAATTATAGAAGGCCACCAGCAAGTAGACATTTCAGAATATTAATTTGTTTGCTTTCTACTGCTTTCTACAACATTTGAAATGTACCTCTCAAAGGTGATTTGGCTCCTTGCTCATTCTTGCTTTTGCTGTTTTATCTAGCTAGCTTGCGCTAATGCCTTTAGTTCTCTTATTTCTCATTTTATTGGCTACTCACAGAGTGTGCAAAGAAGACACATCCAGAAAATGGTCAGGATTTGTTCCCCCAGTGTTCCACATGAACCATCAAAGCTGTTTGACCTTGCCTTTCTGACACTGTAGGTGGTGCTCTGCAGAATCAAAGCGGAAGTCTCCACCTTTAACACCGATGACTGATTTTTCTCATGAAATGTTTTGTAACACATATAAATCATGTTATAGACATTTTACAAGTTTAAAAACGTTATTTTAGTGATGGTGGATTTTAAAATCTGAAAGAGACTAAACATGTTTTGTGACAGAACAGACAGCAGAGAGATTCAAAGCTCAGCATCCGGAGGGTGGAAGGGATGCTTGTGTTTATGTGTTAGTGTGTGTGTGTATACGGGTTGCTGAGGTGTTAAGGTCATATCTCATTAAGATGTAGGGGGCAAGTTTATTTTTCCTGCCTGGAGAGATGCAGACAAAAATAAACTAAAAAAATGTCGGGATGGATTCAAGAGATTAAGAATAAGATTGATTCTTTATTGAACTTTGACAATGCAGAGTCCACATCTTGAACATGATAATAATTAAATATCATATTCAACTGTAGTCCTTGAGTTGAGGCAAAAGTGCTCAGGCTGCAGAGACAGAAGACAAAAATAATTCATTTGCAGTGGAAAAACCCCATATACATTGGCATTTTTGTCAATGAAATCAAAGAAATGTTAAGATATCATGCGTGTTTGTCACAGGCAGCTACAATCAAAGTGCTTAAAAATGCCAATTGGGATAAAATGAATCATCAGTAATGTGTAGACACAATGCTGGCTCATCCCTTGAGTAAGGTGCATATGCTTGAATGATAGCTGAGTGTTAAGTGGCTTGACAAACAAGCAAAAAACACGCACTTTTGAAAATGGCCAGGTACAAGGACCAGACTGAAAATGAGACTTTTAAAAAAAGCCAAAATCCAAAGAAATACTTTGAAATACCTTCAGAAAGCCTGGAGAACCATTGATGAAGACCACTTTAAGAAATCACTGACTCCTTGGAAGCAAAACATAAAGAAATGAGAGATGGATCAAGACTATACAACAAACTAAACATGTCTAAAGAATCTTGTGAATCTTGGGTTTGTCATTTATGAACTTTATGAGACTTTGACCGATGCACTGCAGTTTATATATACATATATACATATTACCCTGCCAGATGGTTCTCTGGACAGGACCAAAGTTTAGAAATGGTCATAGAAATCTTCTTTTTACAAACTTTACAGTTTTTTCTCTTTCAGAAGTCTGACTTTTCCTGCTATCAGCCACATGAAAGAAACACACACACGAAGACACACGCCATCTCGCTGCTGAACGACTTCCTTCCACTTGAGCGCCAGCAGACGCTTGTTTATCTGGATACTTCAGACAAACACACATAGATGGGCACATTAGACTTATCACTTCCTGCAACCACACACACAAACTCTCATATACGCACAGAGCTACGAGACAAACGGAGGCATCGTATTAGCATCAGGATGCAGCAGTGAAGAGGCTCCACTCTCAGCCCAGGTTCGTACTCAGAGGTCAGAGTGTAACATCCTACAGGAAGTAAACACACACACACACCTTTCTCCTTGCTTCCGCCTCCACTTTCTCATGTCAATACTCAAATTTCACAGCATAACATCCTGTGGGGATGGTGAAACCCAAGGGAGTGAAACACGTCACAGAGTTGAACTGGCTTCATGACTCTAACGATGGTTTTCCTGAGAAATTTGCTTTGTCTGGTTAAAAAGGCGTAAGTGTTGCAATTTAATGCTTTCACTCAAAGGACAAAGTTCAGAGAAATTCCACCATTCACTCAGACATCAAGGATATATTGACAAAATTACAAACAGGAAAAATTATCATTGTGAATTCACTACAAACACAGAAAAACAATATATAAAAAATACCCACGAGACTGTGAGACTGTTTACATATTACCACCAAATCACTTGTGTGCAGTTCAATTTTCAAAACCCCTTTTAGGTTTCAATCATCAGTAATGATGATGATTGATTTTGTTTCAAATTCATTCAAATGGTCCCAGAACATTTTTTCCCACATCTCATTATATCCAGTTTTTTTCACAGTTACATGGCAAAAACATGTCATTTGGAGTGTTGTGTTCATTTTAGAAAATTAGATATCACATGAACACAAGTTAATCAGACCCTTTGGTTTAAGCACATTTTGGAGCAATGACAGCCTCAAATTTTCAAGTTAATGTTTTATGGATCTTTGCGCACTCAAATGTGTGTGAGTGCATATGTCCAGTATGTCCAAACTCTGACTGAGTAAATCCAGGACTATCTCAAAGTTTACCCAAAGCCACTTATGTGTTTTCTTGTCGGTATATGTTTTAGGTTGTTATGATGAAATATAAACCCTCACCCCATCCTCAGCTCTCTGGAAACGATTTTCAACACATGTATGCATATATATATGTGTGTGTGTGTGTGTGTGTGTGTGTGTGTGTGTGTGTGTACCCACACTCACATATATCTGTAGGATCCATCTTTACCATTATACTGTCACTGAAAAAGGGTCTTCTTTTTGTTGAGTAATGCAGGCATCACACTGTACTCTCTGGGATGAGAGGGTCCTAGATTTATCCTGCAGCATGACAATATGACAACAGCCCCCAATAATTGCTCTCAGAGTTCTTAAAGATACTTAAAAACAAACTTGCATCCAAATTGGAGATATTTTTAAAAATACAATAAAGATGCTTTGAATGTAATGTGGATGCACATTGAGTTGCCTGTGGTATGAAATGCGCTATATAAATAAAGATTGATTGATTGATTGATAAAGTCTCTTATCGGCCAAAAAGCAAATAGAAAACGACAAAGCAAGAGATCAAGTGGATAAAACGTCATTTTTGACATTGACATTTAGAATTTTGAGTTCTTTTTTTGATGGAGAGCAGAGAACCAGACTCTTCTGTGTCCAAATGAGCCTTTGGTCACAAAACAGTCAAAACTGAAATTTGTTTAAAGCAGCCGCTTTTCCAATTCCACCCGAAAGGACAGAAGATGAGGGTGGACTGATAAGGATTAAAAGTGTGTGTGTTTGTGTGCATGTGACTAACGTGGGACAAAATAATGTCCCTGAAGCTATTCCTATAGTCTCCCTAAATTTGCCTCTCACATCCTTTTCTCTCTCAATCACCACATCTTCCCTTTAGGAGCCACATCAAAAAGCTGAGTGCTATCAGTGTTAGGATTGTGTGTGGGCGTGCACGTGTGTGTGTATGAGTGTGTGTGCTGGACATACCACATCTTATCTCTGTGAGCAGCAGACTTCTTCCTGGTTTATCTCTCACCCTGCTGGCTTAGAGTTATCAATGGGAAACTACAACTGACCAAAACTCCTCAAACTTCCAGAGTCAGAAAAACCCTAAATCAAACCTGCTTCCTCCTGAGGAGTATTTCCCTTTTTCCTCTGGAGAGCATACTTATTGTAATTTGTGTCTGACATTTCCAGCCGCTCCAGGCTGTTATCTTCATCCTCCGTGGCAGGAAATAGAGCAAAATTTAGAGACACTTATGGTGTGTTTTGATCTCAATGGATCTGATATAGAATGTTAAATTCTGCTTGATACAGGTGTGTTGGAGAGCAAACAACTGCTTATCGAGCTTTGTGACTGTTTGCCAAGAAGGAATGTTCAGTGATACAATGTGTTTACTCTTTTTTTGGGGGTATGGAAACATAACGTCTGTCAGTATTTAACTCAAATTGACCTTCACCATGTTGAAAATCTGAGTGCGCTTCAGAATGTTTGTTTTGTTGGTCTTCAAGTCTTTCATTAAATCCTGAATAAGGTCCAAAATGGTTCAAGGTTTTCAGCTTTACTGTCACAAAGCCATTGAGCATCATTTTAGTTGAAAAGATCCAATTTAGAAGTCCAAAAGACATCTAAATTGTCCATTAAAGTCAAGGCTAAAATTGATTTGAAGATGTTAATTGAATGTTCATATTTAGTCCGGATTTCACCAGGATTACCAATGGAAATTTTAATTCTCTTAATGGGGACTGAACACAAGTCCTTGGGGATTAATAAAGTATTTGATTGATTCACCTTAATAGCACCTTACACAACCTATTTGTGGCCATGAAGAACACGGATCAAATGCAGACTGAGTAAGAAAAAGGTCAAATGATTTATTAGATAAGGAGGGAGAGGGTTTGAGCGTTCCTCCAAGATAGTGGGAAAAATTCCAAAAAGGCGTATCTTGTCCTTATTTATAGACAGGAGGGAGTTGGTATAAGAGGGGAGGGTGCTGACTGTGTTGGTTTTGGATCCAAGTCGGCAGCAAGGCATGCAGGCAGGTAGATGACTCAGAGCGGACATCCAGGATGGTGAAGTAAGCCCGAGGAAATCAGGACAACGGCGAGAGAGGGTGAGGGAGGCAAGCACTGAGGAGAAAGGTAATAGTAAAACACTTGGAATATAACTCGCAATGAACACACTGGAGTGGGCCGATTTACCACAGAAGTTAGTGAGCTGAACAGCGAAGACTGGTTGTTACTGCAGCTCCTATAAGGGGGTCTTAATGAGTACAGCCCGCCTAAGACTCAGAAACCAAAACAACAAAAACGGCCAAGCATGATCGTGACACTATTGTGGGTCAGCTATGTGACTAAGTGCAAAGTATATTTCTGCATAGAACCTCCACAGTATCACATAGCAGATTTGGGATAACATTCTGTCTGTGGAGTATTTGAGGTTGAAATTCCTAAATCATAGTAAATGGTTTCCAATTATTTTTACATTTATAAATCCAATCTCTTCCTTTACAATGTCTTTGAAGCCTTTTTTTTTGGCAGCAAAGGCCCTGTATAGTTTCATATTGATAACATTTGATATATGAAACGTTAAATGCATTGTATTTACCACATTTCATCCGCCAGTAAAATATGAGTATCGTCAAATTAACTAATCAAATTTCCGGCCACTGAAAAGTGGGTGGGAAAAAAATGTTTTTAGACCTCCAGACCACGAACAAACCAATTTACAAACAAAATTCTTCCTGTTCAAATGAGTTGTGCATCTTACATATTTACAGTTGTTTCATATATAAAGACTGCACTACATGAATAAGAGACAAGTTTTGATAATTCGAATGAACTGAATTGATCAAGAGCATACCTGCATCATGAAACTCTCTTTGATTATTATGTCTACTTAAGTGTTATTTATACATGGATTATGACAACTTGCAACTGGACCATACAAGCAGTTAGGGATGCTGATGAAGATGACATTAAAAATTTAACATCTTAACATTTCAAATGTCACAAACTTGAATATAAGTAGAAAATACATTACAATAAAAAATACATTTCTGTGGCCTCAAGGCTCCTTGAAAGGTACTCCCCCACCTCACTTTTGTCCATGCACACCTCCACACTGTTTGATAAAGTCGCCCACCTGTAGGGCCTCTTGGCTGGTGGCTGGGGGTCAGCTCCCCTTTCCTGATAACAGCCTAAAGGGCCACATCACAGGAACATGAGCACTCTTTGATAAGTGGGCCCGTTCAAGCAGCTGCAGACAATCACTGAGCGCAGGCAGGGCTGATAGCAGCTACTGGGGTTCAAACATTCACTCCCAAAATAGAAGGAAAGCACCCAAGCACAAACACAACAACAAATAGCCATGTGAACAGTGTAGATATCACTAACAACACTGTC
This sequence comes from Odontesthes bonariensis, assembly GCF_027942865.1. NCBI lineage: Eukaryota > Metazoa > Chordata > Actinopteri > Atheriniformes > Atherinopsidae > Odontesthes > Odontesthes bonariensis. Next base: position 22,474,658 of record NC_134521.1, read on the forward strand.
ATGGTAGGTTGTACATCTGTATGGTTTCATGCAATTGTCATCTGTGTGTGCAGTGAAGAGACAGAGATAGGTGAAAAGGCAGGTGAAGAAAAGCAGAGAGGGCTTGTAAGACTTAAGATTACATGTGATGGCAGAGTAATCTTATCTTATGTTTAGCTGTATCTGTCTGAAAACATCAGTATGAAGTATAAATGCTGATTAGTGTAACAGTGAATATGTTTTTGCTCTATTTCACTTTGAATTTGTACTGTGCCACCATATCTTCCACAAAATTTGAAATGCCACCGAAGAGACAAAAATTTCCAGAAGTATGAAGCCTGATTTCATCTGTGATGATCTCCCACAGAGAACGTTAGAAGTGGCACTCATTTTCAGTCCAGTCCTATTTTCAAAGGAGTGGGATTTTGATTGTTAAACTTAGTGACCTATGAATCATTCAAACACAAAAAAGCACCAAATTCAAAAGAAGGACCAATGTTGTTTCTGTGCACAGCAGAAAACTTAGCAAAACCAATTTTAAATGGTATATTTAGGTACTTTATAACTAGCAGCCTGTTGCAAAGACACATAATTTCTTCCATTCGTATTGGTTGTATCTACAGAGAATACCAAACATATCACAGCTTGACAGAGATTTAGGCTGCGGCTACACGGAAACGTTTTTCACTGTAAACAATACTTTTTCTTATCGTTTCGCTGTCGCGGCCACACGGAGCCAGCGTTCCCACTACCCCAAAACGATAGTTTTTGAAAACGGGTTCCAGAGTGGGAAAGTTTGAAAACGGCCTCGTTTCGTTTCCATTGTTACAGCTAAAACGTTTTTGCGTCAGTCACACGTTGACGCTGTGAGCCAATTTTAACACTTCTCTATTGTCTCACAGCGTGGCGTGACACAGTGGCGTGTGTACTGCATCGTTTCATCCGTTTTCATCCGTTTTCGTCTGGACAGCAGCGCGCTTCCGTGTGGTCGCAAGAATTTTCGTACCCGTTTTCAAAAAAAACCTCGTTTCGTTTTCGTGTAGCCGTAGCCTTAGATGTAGTGTGTGGCTCAGCTGGAAGGGCAGCTGCCTTTCAACTGTAAAGGTGGTGGTTAGATCGTTATTGCATCCATGTGTTGAAGTGTCCTGAACACGATGAACCCTACATATTTTCATTAATGTGTGACTGTAAAGAAAAACAGTGCATACTTTATTTAGAGAGCATATAGGAAGAGCTGCATGAATGAGGAACACTATCAAAGATCCTTGGTTAGAAATGCACTCAAAGTAAGTGTGGACAGCTTGCTATTTATTATTTCCCCCACAAACTGTTTCCCAAAGAGCTATTAGCTGAAAACTTGGCATAACTCGACAGGCAGTGCAGTGTGTCCTTAAAAACATTGAGGAAACTGGACAAGTGAAGGACAAAAGAAGACGTGTCAGGCCTAAAAATCTATCTACAGCAGATGAACAGTATCTGAAAATGATAGAAAAATAAATAGAAAAAAATCCAGCAAAGATGTAACACTGGACCTGAGAGATTAATTTGGACCTTCAGATCCATCTACTCTTCACTGATGTCTCATCAGAAATGGTCTCCATAGAAGGGTGGCTTTCAAGAAGCCATTCTTAAGGAAAGGAGAGAGAACAGAGCAAAAAGCAGCCAACATCCAAAGAAGTGCTTTGGAATGTTCTTCAAGAAGCCCGGAGAACTATTCCTGAAGACTACTTTGAAAGAAATGACAGAAAGCTTGTCTAAGAGGGTTCAGACTAGGTTGAAGAATAAAGGTGCTCATACCATCCATCCATCCATCCTTTTTCTATACCTGCGTAATCCAATTCAGAGTCATTGGGAGTCCAAAATCTGAAGTTTATTTAAAAGGCAGAGGACAGGCGACAGTCCAAAACAATGACAGGAATATGTTGTACATGTTGCTGTTCAGTTTTCACACCAAATGCTAGCCTAGAAATCTAGACGCCCCTAGCAGCCGCAAATGGAATTTGCTCCGGGGCTACACCTTTTTTGCTGTACGGGTCTGGCTTGCTAGGCTAACTAAATGCACTATCTGGTTCAGAATTGGTAAATGAATGAATAATGACACGTAATAAACTGACTGCTTCTAACAGACTTTTTGCTTATTCTTAATAAAGTTACTCATCTCTACATCAAACTCTGGATAAAGTTGGCTTACATGTGGTACATGTTCAGTGTGTTTTCTCCACGGTCTGTCTGCAATATGTTTGCTCTGGGAATTGAACTGCAAACCTTTCAGCTGTTACTGAGCTGTAAATGAACAACAGCTGCTGCTTTCGTGTTCTGCTCGGATGAACAGATGAAACCGTAAAGTCACCATTACTGAGCTGCATGTCTTACACACACAGAAAAATGTATAAAGTGACTGACCCAGATCTGTGTGACGTCACTGCCTGGACTGACTTTCTGTTCTCTTTTGAATGAACAGAGGAGCTCTGTGGTATATAAACACACAAAGGAAAGCAGTGTAGCTATCTTTTTTGGCCACAGTGAGACATAAGTGATATTCATCATTTAACCTAATAATCTATATAGTCTATAGAAATGGTCTTTCCACACTTTATGCTCCATTTCTCTGGTCAGCAGCACCAGTCAACAGACATCCGTCATCAGGGGTCAGGATATTTACCCCTCACACTTTCCACTTTCACTTTGTTGTCATCTGCACTCTTCTATCACCCCCCCACCTCTCGAGCTGTGACGATGGTAATGTTCACACTGAGGCACATAAATCTAACACATATTAACTTCTCTGTCTCCACTGACCTTTTTTTTTAATGCTTTCCTGATTATGTGACGATGATAGCGATTTTTTTTCTTGAATATAGAAGATTTTTTTTAAACATTTTCACAGCATTTCTGCAGGCATTTGCAAAAACAACCAACCTAAGGGCTAAGCAGTTATAAGATAAAGATTTTCTTAGAGCGGAGCAACAGTCTGGAAATGCTTCAAGTGACTCCAAGTTGACATAGCGATAAAATATTAATTCACAACAGCTGTGTTCTAAGGCACAAATACAGACATTTGCAATCTGTCTAAATGTGTAACATGAACAGATGACTGAATACTATGAGGTGCCACCAGGGACATAAATCAGAATTAACTTCCATATACACATGTGAAATTAAACTCTTCCACATACTATACTCAAAACCTTGCACAAACATTAGTAAAAAGTTCTCACATGAACTAGTGAACACATTTACCTCTTATATAACCTACTCAAAAGCTCTCATACACACTACTGAAAAGCTTTCATATATACTAGTGAAAAGCTTTACCTTTCATATATACTAGTAAAAACCTCTCATACACATATGTCAAACCTCTCATATACATATGTCAAACCTCTCATACACATATGTCAAACCTCTCATATACATATGTCAAACCTCTCATATATATATGTCAAACCTCTCATACACATATGTCAAACTTCTCATACACATATGTCAAACCTCTCATACACATATGTCAAACCTCTCATATACATATGTCAAACCTCTCATACACATATGTCAAACCTCTCATACACACATGTCAAACCTCTCATACACATATGTCAAACCTCTCATACACATATGTCAAACCTCTCATACACATATGTCAAACCTCTCATACACATATGTCAAACCTCTCATACACACATGTCAAACCTCTCATACACACATGTCAAACCTCTCATACACACATGTCAAACCTCTCATACACATATGTCAAACCTCTCATACACACTTGTCAAACCTCTCATACACATATGTCAAACCTCTCACATATGTCAAACCTCTCATACACATATGTCAAACCACTCATACACATATGTCAAACCTCTCATATACATATGTCAAACCTCTCATACACATATGTCAAACCTCTCATACACATATGTCAAACCTCTCATATACATATGTCAAACCTCTCATATACATATGTCAAACCTCTCATATACATATGTCAAACCTCTCATATACATATGTCAAACCTCTCATACAGATATGTCAAACCTCTCATACAGATATGTCAAACCTCTCATATACATATGTCAAACCTCTCATACACATATGTCAAACCTCTCATATACATATGTCAAACCTCTCATATACATATGTCAAACCTCTCATACACATATGTCAAACCTCTCATATACATATGTCAAACTTCTCATACACATATGTCAAACCTCTCATACACATATGTCAAACCTCTCATATACATATGTCAAACCTCTCATACACATATATCAAACCTCTCATATTCATATGTCAAACCCCTCATACACATATGTCAAACCTCTCATACACATATGTCAAACCTCTCATACACATATGTCAAACCTCTCATATACTCTCATATTCAGTTCTCAGACAATTCACCAGTGAGTGGAGGTCATTACAAACAAGAAAGATCAGAAGAAGTTTTGTTCAACTTTAGCCGTAATGATCGATCAGTAATACATTGACAGAGGTTAATTAGCAGCCTTTCTTTTAGAAACTGCTCTATCGATTCAATCATTTTTTTTCACAAATGAGAATTAGAATCTGCAGCTATGTTTATGATTTTGAGAGAATATATTATAGCTGTTAACTTGAGCATTCTAACTATAGTTCTAACTGTCACACCGCGGTGAGGTCAAGGGTTTTTTTTGTCTCGTCTTCATGCCGTGTCTCATCATTTCCTGTTTTATTTTGAAATATTAACTCTCCCTCTCATTTCAGGTCACTTGCCTTTCCTCTCGTGTTCCAGTCTGATTGTCTTATGAATGATTCCACCTGTTCTCTATTATCCCTGTCACATATGTCAAACCTCGATCAGGACCCTGTCAAATGCTACAAGGCTTGGGCAGCAACCGATCATTTCAACTCCAGCACCGGACTCGGTGGATAGCCGCTTAGCATCTCTTTTTCTGTCCTGCCAGGGCAGCATATCTTTGCCAGCTGCAGGGTCTCCGTTGAAGCCAAAATAAAGTTGAGTAATGCCGCTGTTTGTGTGCGGTATTCAGCGGGTGGCTGAGCAATTGTCGTTTATTTTATTTCATAAAATACCGGCAGGAGATTGCACAAAATGCACGAAGCTAACCAGAATGACTTCTGTTTAAAACTACAACTCCCGGTTTAATAAAACACCTTCCTGTTTCAACTGAAATGCCTCCCGTTTCAACTGAAATCCACAAATATTTGACGTATGTGTATGAGAGGTTTGACATATGTATATGAGAGGTTTGACATATGTTGACATATGTGTATGAGAGGTTTGACATATGTGTATGAGAGGTTTGACATATGTATATGAGAGGTTTGACATATGTTGACATATGTGTATGAGAGGTTTGACATATGTGTATGAGAGGTTTAACATATGTATATGAGAGGTTTGACATGTGAATATGAGAGGTTTGACATATGTGTATGAGAGGTTTGACATATGTGTATGAGAGGTTTGACATATGTGTATGAGAGGTTTGACATATGTATATGAGAGGTTTGACATGTGTGTATGAGAGGTTTGACATATGTGTATGAGAGGTTTGACATATGTGTATGAGAGGTTTGACATATGTGTATGAGAGGTTTGACATATGTATATGAGAGGTTTGACATATGTATATGAGAGGTTTGACATATGTATATGAGAGGTTTGACATACGTGTATGAGAGGTTTGACATATTTATATGAGAGGTTTTTACTAGTATATATGAAAGGTAAAGCTTTTCACTAGTATATATGAAAGCTTTTCAGTAGTGTGTATGAGAGCTTTTGAGTAGGTTATATAAGAGGTAAATGTGTTCACTAGTTTATGTTTAAGTTAAGTTTTCAGTGTTTGTGCAAGGTTTTGAGTATAGTATGTGGAAGAGTTTAATTTCACATGTGTATATGGAAGTTAATTCTGATTAACAGATCGAAGGGAAGGTAAGGTGTTGGTACCACCGAAAAAGACATAACGTTGAGAACTCAACCGGTGGAACACGCAGCCGATTGGACGATTACTAAACGAAGCAATTTGGCATCAGACTGAAGTGGGTTATGAGCTGTTGATGAAGAGATGAACAGAAAATGAACCAAGAGTTCAGTTGTAATAAAAGTGAGAAATTAAAACAAAATCATCTGCTGACAGCCTGCCTTTTTATTTGAAATTATGGAAGCTGAGCTGCAGTTTTTTGTTTTGTTTTGTTTTTTTAAATGTGAACCTAAAAGGGATAGTTTACCTCTTTTGACATGAAGCTGGATGACATCCCATACTAGCAATATCGTGCATGAACATTCAGTGGGGTTACATGGCACTGAAAGGATCAGATTATTGGCTAAATTACAATAAGACTGAGTTGCTCCTTATTTGAGCAATGGTAATTGTCCTTGGATATATGGCGGTGAATGAATGGAATCATAGGCACAAAGCATGATAGGTGGCGCTGTACCCATTCCAACTTGCCAATAGAGCCACTTCCTTTTGACCTCTTCACCACCAACAACAACAAACTCAGGTATTCGAGAAAATGTTGAACGAAGAGCGAGATGACAACATTTAAAAAAAAAAAACTGACATTATTCTGTCTTGGAAAACACTGCTGGTGGAAAACATGATACTGGCTGGTGAAAAGCTGGCAGAATTTGACCTTCCAACGTGACAGTGGCAGGAAGTATTCAGCTGAAGTCGTCCAGAGATTAACAGAGAACACAAATCAACATTCTGGAATCTGGACTTCAGTTCCATCCAGAATCTGTGGTTGGAACCACAGAACAGAAGCCTTCAAACCTGCAGATCATCCCAGAATAAGGTCCAAATTCTCCAGTGGAGGCATGAAGAAAGCAGTCGTGAGTACCATAACATACAATTAATACATTAAAACCGACCTGGACGATAACATTTTGAGATGGACTGAGAACAGAGAGCCGTTGCTCTTTTTTTACTCATCACAAAATCATGATGTCATCACTGATGATGTCATCACTGATGTGACATCACAAGAGATCAGAGTGATTGTGATGTCAGAGATTTCAGAGAAACCAAAAGTATATATATAAGACCTCCTCGCTGCTTTTCCACAGTTCGTCAGTTCATCTGAAGACACACGTCGAGTTTTTCAAGCATCTTTGAAAGTCACAGCACAGTTTTTCACATCGCCTAAAACAAACACCTAATTACTACCTTCAATAGTAATTTTGACAAGCACTTAGTAACATCGCTTACTTATTATCTTAAAAGGTCATTTTGATTTTAAGTACTTAAAGACAAGCAAAATGAGTCAAACCAAGAAATCATCTCCACTTCAGTGGTGCGACATGGTGGACGAAGATTTACCCGAGGAGTTTTACAACTTAACCATTGATTTTGGCAACGAAAGTAATGAGGAACCCACCACCAACCTGTTGGAAAAACAACCGTCCCAGGTCCCCGAGGATTCCCCGTCTCCTCAATCATCAAAGGACGAAGTGGAAGAAACATCCCAGGTCCCTGCTCCAGCTGTTCCTCCACAGGTCTTGGAGGTCCAGCTCCTGCAGGATCATCACCAGGCCTCCGTAGTTCGTCGCGTCAAGTGCAAGACTCCAGTTTCACAAACCAAGGGGATTCCATCTGACGCCTCTGCTGCCGACCGAGATTACGGATCAGAGAAATCCCACAACTCTTACCAGCAGAAAAATGACGAGATAAACTATCTCTACCATCAGATGGATATTCTAAAGGCAAAGCTGCAGAAGAAAAACTTATTTCTGACAAAAGAGACAGACAGAAGAGTCGCAGCAGAGAAGGCCCTCTTCAACACTAAGGAAAGGCTAATCATGACCGAGGAAAAGCTAAACAACCTGGATGCAAAGCTGCAGAACAAAAACTTACTTCTGATGAAAGAGACAAACAGAAGAGTCGGAACAGAGAGGGCCCTCTTCAACACTAAGGAAAGCCTAATCATGACCGAGGAAAAGCTAAACAACCTGGATATTCTAAAGAAAAAACTGCAGAATAAAAACTTCTTTCTGACAAAAGAGACAGACAGAAGAGTCGCAGCAGAGAGCGCCCTCTCCACGACTGAGGAAAAGCTAAAAAACCTGGAAAACTGTTTGACCTCTGAGCGTCATCTCCGCCAGAAGTGCGAGCAGGAGCTCAAACAGTGCAACCAAGTTATTGCAGAACTGAGTCAACCTTTGAAACCAGCAGTAGCAGAAACTGAATACCAGGCAGTTCTGAAAGAGATCGAGAACCTGAATGAACAACTGAGAGAACAGACTGCCGCCAACATAAATCAGGTCGAGAACCTGAAAGAACAACTGAGAGAACAGACTGCCGCCAACTTAAATCAGGTCGAGAACCTGCAAGAACAACTGAGAGAACAGACTGCCGCCAACATTAATCTGGCCTCCAAACTAACATCACAGGAGGAGGCAACAAAGACTCAAGAGAAGAAGGTGGCAGATCTCATGAAAGCTGTTGTGCAATCTGTCATCAACAAGCCAGAAGAACAAAGAGAGCTGTACATCATCCCACAACTCCATTTAGATCAGATCATTGTTCCACCAAAGATCCCAACTGTAGAAGAGTCGGCTTCACAAGAAGTATTGAATCTAGAAGTGGAGGAAGTTACCGAAACAGAATCACAAAAGATCCCTGACCAACCAAAGGAAAAAGTTACATCAAAGAAGCGTCGGCACAAGAACAAGAAGATGCCCCCCCCCCCCCAATTCATCACAGATCGATGTCCAGGAACCAAAGATCTCCGAACCCGTGGAAGAGGAAACAGGACCAGAAACGGCCTCTGCAGACAGACAGGAAGTGGTTCCATTAGACTTGGCTCATCAGGCTGGATCGGACATGGTGCCAGAACTGGTGAGTCAAGTCGAAATGGAATTAGTCCAACAGTCAAAAGATGTCTCAGAGCCGCCCAAAGGAAATGTTTCCTCTGAAACACACCCCCCGCCGCCCCCCCCCCCACCCCCCCCCCCCCCCACCCCCACCCCACCCCCACCCCCTCCCCCAATCACCGATCGATGTCCAGGAACCAAAGATCTCCAAACCCGTGGAAGAGGAAACAGGACCAGAAGCGGCCTCTGCAGACAGACAGGAAGTGGTTCCATTAGACTTGGCTCATCAGGCTGGATCGGACACGGTGCCAGAACTGGTGAGTCAAGTCGAAGTGGAATTAGTCCAACGGTCAAAAGATGTCTCAGAGCCGCCCAAAGGAAATGTTTCCTCTGAAACACCCCCCCCCCCCCCCACCACCACCTTTCTGTCTTCTCAAACCCCAGCTGGTCGAGGCGGATGGCCACCCTTCCTGAGTCTGGTTCTGCCAGAGGTTTCTTCCTGTTAAAAGGGAGTCGTTTCTCTCCACAGTCGCCTCAGGCACGCTCAGGACGGGAGATTGGACCGAAAAAGAAAAAGTTTTCAGTGCAATCTGTTGGTTTCCTTAGCTAGGAAATTGTTTTTGAATTGGCTCTATATGAACGAATTGGATTATTTTGAAAATAATTATGATTACAATGAATTGAATTCCAACTGTCTTGAATTGGACTATATTATCTAAGTGCCTTGAGATGAGATTTGTTGTATTTGGCGCTATATAAATAAAAATGAATTGAATTGAATGTAAATTGAAAATTGATATAAAACCTTCTCCATACATCATATTATAATATCAATAAAATATGATTCAAATTCATATAACTTTTGTTCATCTGCATCTTTTCATCAGAACAACTGCCTGAAAGCATCAGTGCATTGTTCTCTCAGCTGTTAACAGCATTAATGTGTCATTCAGATAAGAACATGAAGATATGTTCCTTCACTAATCATCATTGTATTGATTTATGTGTTTAAATAGAATAAATTATAAAAAAAAACTAAATTACACAATTACTGTTATCAAAAAAAGGTTAAAATGTGATTTTCTTTAAACAATTTGAAATATTGTTGATATCTGATGTGAAATTTGAATATCTGCAGTATAATTCTTACTTGTTATTCATGTTATGGTTATTCTTGCGCTTTTATACATCTACGGTTTGTATTTACTGGTCTCCAGCAATATTTTAAAGTTGAACCAGCCCAGCACCTGGTTCAAGGTGCTAAATAAAGAACTGAATAGTTCCATAAATTAAGAAACTTAAACCTGCTACGGGTCACATGATGAATCCGAGAAGGTTGCAAAATGTAAATGTACTTTATTTATACAGCCCTTTACAGACAATCTGTACGATGTACCAAAATGCTTTACAGCAGGTAATAAATAAAGAGAAGAATAAATAAAAACAAATAAAAACAATAAAAGAACAGTGAAAGCAACAAAATATTATATAAATAAAATGACTAAGAAAGAAGGAAAAAAAGGCAATTGTAAAAACGTTCTCGTATTTATATGAGGTGCCACCAGGGACATAAATCAGAATTAACTTCCATATACACATATGAAATTAAACTCTTCCACATACTATACTCAAAACCTTGCACAAACACTAGTGAAAAGCTCTCACATGAACTAGCGAAAACATTTACCTCTTTTATAACCTACTCAAAAGCTCTCATACACACTACTGAAAAGCTTTCATATATACTAGTGAAAAGCTTTACCTTTCATATATACTAGTAAAAACCTCTCATTTACATATGTCAAACCTCTCATACACACATGTCAAACCTCTCATACACATATGCCAAACCTCTCATAAACAATGGTCAAATATTTGCGGATTTCAGTTGAGAAGGAAGACATCTCAGTAAAACAGGAAGGAATGTCATTAAACCGGAACATTAAACCGTTTTGGTTTTCTTTTGTAAGCATCGAGCGTTTTTTGTGCAATCTAGTTTCCCATGTTAAATTATCAATGTCTGCTCAGCTACCCACTGAACACCTCACGCAAGCAGTGGCATTACTTAACAATATTTTAGCTTCAACCGAGACGATCAAGACCCTGTCAAATGCTACAACGCTTGGGCAGCAACCGATAACTTCAACTCCAGCTCCGGACTCGGTGGATAGCCGCTTAGCATCGCTTTTTCCGTCCTGCCAGCGTAGCATGCCTTTACCAGTTGCCCCTCGCTATCAAGCCCAACAGTGCTTCGGTACATGGACATCAACAGCACCAAGAAAAAAAAAGGTAATTTTAGACATTTTGATAATATCATGGGCTGGCTTAACAAATGTGCCGTGTATAGTTCGATCCATTGTTCTGTGATTGACGATTAAAAATGAAAAAAAACGACTTATTTCATTATTTATTTTCACGTGAGAAAAATAACCTACAAATCTTTTTTTTTAAAAATACAATATATTGATGGGTTGTTTTTTTTTTCTTCTATTTTTTATTTCATCCTCACGTCATCAATAAGACGGTTATAAAACGCCCCTCGTTTGATTTGGAGATTAAAAATGAAAAAAACGACTTATTTCATTATTTATTTTCACGTGAGAAAAATAACCTACAAATCTTTTTTTTTAAAAATACAATATATTGATGGGTTGTTTTTTTTTTCTTCTATTTTTTATTTCATCCTCACGTCATCAATAAGACGGTTATAAAACGCCCCTCGTTTGATTTGGAGATTTGTTTTGTGACATCTTTTGGGAAATTCTGTTTCTTTAATTTTGTTTTTTTAATTTTTGAGCGAATCAAAGTATTTTCCAATTTATTTCATGCTCCTTTTAATTTGAAAGATATCAGTCAGCCACTACTTTCCAGCACATTGTGTTTGTTTATATATTTGTTATTACTGAACCTCATTTATTTGTACTGTTACACAATGTCTTTTATAAAAGGTTCTACAAGAAAAACAAACTCACTGCATAAAGTGAACAAGGTAAGAGAAAATATCTATTCCTTGGTTTTCATCGTTTAAGGGGATTCACTTGTTGAACAATGTTCATCCTGGTTTCATTAATGGTGTCATCAATATCTGGAACAATAACATTGTTATTGGTTTGAATCTCAGGTAATGGCCTTTGTTGATCAATGCCGTAATGGTCATCATTAAAAATGTCATTTATAACAGGTTGGATTCCAATGTTACTTATGACACCTGTATGCCAAAGCTGAAGTGGTGTCTGACCACCTTGTGTAGAGAGGCCAAGATTGTTCCACTGATTAATAAATTCAACAATTGCACGTTCAATTCTTGGTAAAAAAAAACATAATGAAGGCAAAAAAATATGATGTTCATTTAATGAGTCTAATATACCTTGTTCTTCCATAAAGTTGAAAATGTTTATAAAGTGCCTACTAACAACTCTATTGACTTCAGCCCATAGTCTCTCAATTCTCTGATTGTGCACTGAAGCACCTGTAATTACACTGTTTAATCTCCTTCTTTCCAACATAAAACGAGCAACAAGTACATTTTCCATTCCATGGTCACATCTGACTCTCAAAGGTATTCCAAAGTTCTCAACTCCTTCCAAGAATAAAGACAGGACACTTGAAGCTCTATTATTAGCTAAGCAGCGTAAATATATTATAGTCCTACTGAAGCCATCCACGCAGCCATGAAGAACCATCTGCCACCTAACCAGGTTGTGGTTTCCATCAAAATGCCTTTGTTGAGAGATTAAAATAATTTTAATAACCCATGTATATGCCCTATTTGGATACTAAATTAACAGACATTTAGATATCAAAATTGTTTACATTCACCATAATTGATTGGGGCCCTGAACACTGTATATCCTCCTGCTTATTGCATGACGTCGTCTCAATGATCTGCCGATGGGATCTAATTGATGCAGGATCTGTTTGACTCGCCAACGCTGTACTCTTATGCCACGTGATCTGAGGCTTCCAAGTACATATGTTTCACCAGCATTTGTAGACTGGAGTTTATTAGTGACAATTTGATCAAGATCTTGATTCGACAGAAAGGTATATTCTACTGAGTCTATTTCCAAGACTTTGTCTGTGTCTGTATAGAGTTCTTCGGCTGATTCCAAAGCACGATGAAATCCTTTGCAAAGTCATCCCAATGGACACACAATGAGAAATCTGTCTGGCTCCTATGTTGTATCTGGGGCGTCCTCGGTGGCCTGTGGAGGTTGTTGGTGGTGTGAAACTATTGGTGGAATTACTTGATTGTATTCTGGTAGCATATTCACGTAGCAGATTTTGAAAACATGTAAACAGTAACTGAAGTGTGTTGATTACGTCTCTGTTATTAGGATCATATCTAGACATAGCAGCAATAAATGATGACAATAATTGTGTATGATCCTCAAGCTGTCTATACAATATTTCCTCTGAGATATTGATGGAGTCCCCCCTCTGAAATAACTCAATGCAAAGCAGGACTGTCCTGAAAAAAACTCGCAACATCTTCTTCATTGCTCGCAGTGTAAAACAAGAAAAATTGAATCTGTAAAGCAACAAGGATCAGATGAAAGCGCATTGTGTCCAAGCTCTTACGATCACGGATTCTTTGCTGACCACAGCTGAAGCTGGTAGCGCTATGCTAAGCTAGTGGCTAAGGTGGTTGGCTGCTGCTCAAGCGTTGTAGCGTTTGACAGAAAACGGAACAGGGTCCCCGTTGAAGCAAAAATTAAGTTGGGTAATGCCACTGCTTGTGTAAGGTATTCAGTGGGTAGCTGAGCAATTGTTGATCATTTTATTTTGTAAAATACCGGCCGGAGATTGCACAAAACGGACGAAGCTAACCAGAATGAATGACTTCTGTTTAAAACTACACTTCCCAGTTTAATAAAACACCTTCCGTTTCAACTGAAACGCCTTCCATTTCAACTGAAATCCACAAATATTTGACATGTGTGTATGAGTGGTTTGACATGTATATGAGAGGTTTGACATATGTATATGAGAGGTTTGACATATGTGTATGAGAGGTTTGACATATGTGTATGAGAGGTTTGACATATGTGTATGAGAGGTTTGACATGTGTATGAGAGGTTTGACATGTGTATGAGAGGTTTGACATATGTGTATGAGAGGTTTGACATGTGTATGAGAGGTTTGACATGTGTATGAGAGTTTTGACATATGTATATGAGAGGTTTGAGATATATGTATGAGAGGTTTTTACTAGTATATATGAAAGGTAAAGCTTTTCACTAGTATATATGAAAGCTTTTCAGTAGTGTGTGTGAGAGCTTTTGAGTAGGTTATATAAGAGGTAAATGTGTTCACTAGTTTATGTGAGAGCTTTTCACTAGTGTTTGTGCAAGGTTTTGAGTATAGTATGTGGATGAGTTTAATTTCATTTGTGTATATGGAAGTTAATTCTGATTTATGTCCCTGGTGGCACCTCATAGAATACAGCTGAAGCAGACTTTCTCGTTCATAGTAGGCAGCTGATCAGGGCCCTGTAATAAGAAGTAGAATTAGTGTCTTGGCGAGGTAACTTCAGGTTCAGATCTGAATTTTCAGCATCACAAAGGTGGTTCACTCCAGGTTTTATCACTGTGGTGACTTACCAGGGGCACGTTAAATTTTCACATAAGAGATCAACACATGTAAAAGCACTGCCTCTTGACCAATCATCTCTCTTGGAAAATGAAAAAATAAAACAGATGTCAGTGCTTTAACAGTGGAAGTCTCACTTTATTAGAGATGTCTGCCAAAGGGAATGTTTATGAAGCCAAAAACAGGGCTTGATTACTCCGTAGCTTGTTCCTGCTGGCTTAATGACCCTTAATATTTGGAGCTAACATTTTTTACTTTATTCATCAAAATCATCTCTGAGGTATAAAAGATATATTTTCCTTTTTCTCATTAATTATATGAATGGGCAGTGAATCCAGTTTTGAATCCAAAATTGCATAATTTGATGTGTAAAATGTTCATATTCATATGTAAAAACATCTTATGAAGCATTTTAAACATGAATTCAAATCCTTATCAACTTTAGCATTTTAGAGCCTGGAAAAGAGAAAATTAACTTACAACATTTGCAAAAAGCCTCCCGACTGCTGTTCTATTGGCCTATTTGATGCAAAGATAATAGAACACTCAGTATTAAATCGGACCAAATGAGACTGAAACTTTGTCTGATACTTTAAGAATATATCTGCATTACATTCATTTAATGAAATAAACAACTGCCAATTGTTTAGTCCTACTCATGTTTTAATGACGAGGCATCAATGAGCTTATTAATCATGCATTCACATTGTCTGCTGCTTTTTATCGGCTTTCCTTCCTGCTTTAACGCTGCGTTTCGGTCTGATAGAATCATAGATTGTGATTGGTCAACTGATGCCAACTCCACCTGCTTTACACGAATGCGTGCGCTTTCAGAGTTGGAAAGCCTGGGTTGAATTACTGAATTGATAACCAACATCATAGTACCATTTAGCGAGATCCCCATTGTTAGGGTTAATTCAGCCAGATCACCTAAAAATACCTTGGACAGATTGAATCTGCTTTATAGCACAGGCTTCAGCGTGGCAGTGCTGACAATCTGTTGGGGAGGAGTGAAACACTTCAGAAGATTACATTTTTCTAATCTACCCTAGACTTCAGTGGAATTTCAAAAGACCCTTCAATCATTTGAAACGATAATAATTTAGCTCCTTGAAAAAGCCCCAGACGTTTCACCTTTTGGGTGCTGTTGAGTGAGAAGCAGATTTAGTGCCTCTTACAAAGCATATGATGATCCAGCCAAGTCTCCAGTAAAACACTGCCATTTTGTATTTCTAAAGACCAAAAGGTATGTCCAATCTGCAGGTTTTGTACCCTTCCACATGCAGGTATTTTACAATTTGTAAACGCAAATGCGAACTAGTTTACATGCCATCTTACCCTGTGGCCGGGATCGTATTGAATGCCAAGCTGTTTATTTTTCTCAAACCCTAAACATCTACTGTCATGTAAAGAAGAAAATCCATCCTCTTTCATCTCTAAGGTTTGACATATCAGGACATAATAAACAATCATCTGGTCTTTATAAGGTCTTAAAATTAGGTAAATACAACCTCAGATGAACAACACATGCTCTATTACATTATGTATTTTCATAATGTGTCATCATTAATTTAACAAAAGTTAAGTCAAAATGCAGAAAAAAATGCAAAATGAAAAACTAAGTGTATGACATGATTTGATAGCGTGTAAAACCACCTTTAGTAGCAATGACTTGAAGTAATAATAATACATTTAATAATAATAATAATAATAATAATACATTTTATTTATAACGCACTTTACATTTACAATAAATTCTCTACAGTGGGATAAAAGACAGATATTAGGTTCAAAAGCAGGGACAGTAAAATGCAAATAAAATACACAAATAAAAGTAGTGAGTCCTTTAAATGCTAAAACGAAATAAATACAGGACAGAGCATTCAAAGGGAGATCATTAAAACATTGGGTAAAAAGAAAGGTTTTCAGGCCTGTTTTAAAGTGTTCCACAGTCTGTGGAGCCCTCAGATGTGGAGGCAGAGTGTTCCACAGCCGAGGGGCAGCGCAGGAAAAGGCCCGGTCTCCCATGGTGCGGGAGCCAGTTCTGGGAGTGTGAAGAAGGTTGGTGTTGGAGGAACGGAGAGAGCGTGAAGGACAGTGAAGGGTGAGAAGGTCTTTTTAAGTAAGATGGAGCATTACCATGCAGGCAGTGGAAGGTGAGCAGAGAGATTTTGTAAGTGATCCGGGCAGAGACGGGAAGCCAGTGAAGAGATTGGAGAACAGGCGTGATATGTTCATGTTTACGCACTCTCATCAGGATCCTGGCAGCACAGTTCTGAACATACTGTAATCTCTGTATGTTCTTGCCAGGAATCCCAACGAGAAGTGCGTTGCAACAGTCAAGTCTGGAGGAGACAAAGGCATGGACGAGCCTCTCTGCATCAGAAAGAGAGAGTAAGGGCCGAAGTTTTGCAATATTTCGGAGGTGAAAGACTGAAATTTTGCAGATATGCTTAATATGGCTTTCAAAGGTGAGCTGTGGATCAAAAATAACACCAAGATTGGTGACCATACTGGAAAGAGAAATGTTCTGGCCAGAGAAGGTAATGTTGATCATTTTTTGTTGTTGAATTTGTACCAATTTGAATCATTTCAGTTTTTGAACTGTTAAGATGGAGAAAATTTTGCTGCATCCATGCCTTTATCTCCTCCAGACAAGCTGTAAGTGTGGAGAGAGAGGATAATTGGCAAGGTGAGGGGGCTGGCAATGATGAAGATGGAATGGGTTGGGTCTCAGGTACATTGCTACCTAACTTAAGGTAAAGCTGAATATCATTAGCATAGCAATGAAAAGAGACACCATAGCTGTTGATAATGCACCCAAGTGGGACCATATATAGATTAAAAAGAAGAGGTCCAAGAACTGATCCTTGGGGCACACCACAGGAGACAGGATGGCTCAGTGATCTGGCATGACCAATGGAGACAAATTTGGATCTGTTCATCAGGTATGATCGGAACCAGTCCAGGGCCGTGCCAGTGAGTCCTGCAAGGTGCTGTAGGTGGTGGAGAAGGATGTGGTGATCTACAGTGTCAAAGGCTGCTTACAAATCAAGAATGATGAGAAGTGAAGAAGAGCCATGATCAGCAGTCATCAACAGGTCATTTGTGACCCGGACCAAAGCTGTTTCAGTACTGTGTGCAGCACGGAAACCAGATTGAAATTTGTCCAGAATTCTATTGTCATGGAGGTGCTCTTGAATGTAAACTGAGACTAATTTCTCCAGAACCTTAGCGAGAAAGGGAAGGTTGGAGATGGGTCTGTAGTTTGCTAAGTCCTGGGGGTCCAGGGTAGGTTTTTTAAGGAGGGGTTTGATTATGGCAGATTTCAAAGTGGGGGGAATGTGACCAGATTGAAGGGATGTATTTACTATGGTAGTGATGAGGGGACTGAGAGAGGCAATGTGGGCCTTAACCAGGGCTGTTGGGAAGGGGTCAAGGGCACATGTAGAGGGTTTCATGGCCCTGACAGTGGCCTCAACTTCCTTCACACAGACCTCTGGAAACGAGCAAAAGGGGGGAGAGCTCCTGAGCCGTAAATTGGTGGTAGGGCTAAGTGCTGGGGGGAGAGTGGTGAGGGCTGATCTGATTGTCTGGATCTTATTATGGAAAAAAGAAATAAATTTATTACATGGGTCATTAGTAGGGTCAATGATAGAAGCTGTTCGTGGCTGAAGGAATTGAGTGATGGAGGAAAAAAGTACTTTGGAGTTACCAGGGTTATCTGAGACAGATGCATAAAATAGTGATCGTATTATATAATATTATGATAATAGTATTTCATGGTAATGTATAAGTCTCTCATATTGTTGTGGAGGCACTTTGGTCCATTCTTCTTCACAGTGTTGCCTTAGTTCATTGAGGTTTAAAGAAATTTGTGGCCCCACCACAGCATTATAATCAGGTTGAGGTCTGGACTTTGACTAGACCTACACCATGATCCTTTTCACCTTGAGTCTTTTCTTTTTCAGACATTCTGTTGTAGATTTTCTGCTGTGCTTTGTCTGGTTGTATGATTCAGTTTGAACCAACTTTGAGATGGATGGCTTCACATTTCACTGTTGAATATATTCGTATACAGAGGAGTTCATGGTGACTCAATGACTGCAGGGAGTCCAGTGCCTGTGGCTGCAAAACAAGCCCAAATCATGGGCCCTCCACCTCCGTGCTTGACAGTTGGTATGAGGTGTTTGTGCTGAAATGCTGTGTTTGGTGCCAAATGTGGTGCTGTGCATTATGACCAAAAAACACTTTGGTCTGGTCTGTCCAAAGGACATTGTTTCAGAGGTAATGTAGTTTGTTCAGATGTAACTTTGCAAACCTAAGCCGTGCACCCATTGTCTTTTTAGTGAGAAGAGGCTTTCTCCAGCAACCCTTCCAAACTTGTCCTACTTGTTCAGTCTTTTTCAAATTGTGCTAACATGAACTTTATAGTATAGCATGTTACCTGAAGCCTATGGAGATATCGCTCTCAGCTCATGAGTGTTGCAAGGTCTGACCTTGGGGTGAACTTGCTGGGATGTCCACTCCTGACCAAAGAAACCAAACAATAGTTTAAAAAAAGAGGAAAAAAGCCACTGACCAGACTAACCACGTTGGTTTTAGACTGGTCTGAAAAAAACTCCCCCAAAATGATGTCATACGCATATATCGTTTAGTTAACTTATTTTTGGTTTGTTGAAATATGAATATAGGAAAATAATTTTGGAAATATACTTACCATTAGACATTCAGAGTCATTTCTACATCTATATTATGCTGTAGAGCTGAAAGAAAAATGAAAGCATTGATTAGATTAACTAAGATTAATTACACAAAAAAGCACAAGTTTACTTTGGAACTTCAGCTACACGGGTAAACAAAGTTTGTATTACACTAGTAATGTAACCCTGAACTATCCCTGCTGTCCCTTCATTACGTACCAGATTTATTTTGAGAGAGAATTTAAGTAATGACATCATGTCATGTTGCCTTTAAGTTTTCGGACCCACATGCAGAATCAACACGGAAAACCAGTAGATTTGAATGCTTTTATTGCTGGGACAACAGGGATCCAGAAAACAGGACAAGGGATGTTAAATGGTGGTGAAGTCTGAGGAAGGGAAGCAGACGGATTAGTGGTTGTAGATGGGTCCTTAGCAGATGACTGAAGGATAAGCTTACTTGGTTGTTGAAAGGGGGAGACGTGGACGGGGTGGAAGACAGATGTGGAGGGTCTGCAGAAGGTTCCCTTGGTGTTCCAGGGAGGGGTGAGAGAGGGGTCCGGGAGGATAAAGTCTGCTGGAGGCGTCGCACTGGAGAGTGGGCAGGCAGAGGAAGGAGGTATGTGACAGCTGTTTGCTCGTTGCGTCTTTGAGGGAAGGTTGAGGACAGACTGGGCTCTCGGATTGTTCTGGAGGGAAAAAGTAGATTCCACATGAAAGTACACAAGAAGTTCGGAATTCACAAGGATGCAAAAATCTTATTTAGACTACTCGATACACGTTCTGGCTGGAAGTACCGTCTGGGTTAATCATCCGGCGGCGCAAGGTGATCTTCCTTCTTCTTTTAAGCACCAGCCAGCTTGATGATGGATTGGCCTCAGGTGTGCAACCACTCAGAACTGGCTCACTCTCCAGTGAAGATCCTCTCTGCAGCCAGATCGCTCACTCACCCCAAAAACATCAAATCCTAACATTACCCCCCCCTCAAGGACCGCCACCTGGCGGGCCAGAAGAAGAAGGGCGAGAAGCCCAAAAGTCCCGAACAATTACAGGGTCTAAAATAAATGAACGTGGAATCCAGGAACGTTCTTCAGGCCCATAACCCTCCCAATCAACCAGATACTGGAAACCACGTCCCCGGCGACGAGCATCTAAAATCCTCCGAATGGTGAAGGCTGGGTGGCCGTCAATGGTCCGGGTGGGTGGAGGGGGTTTGGGAGGAGGACAAAATGGACTGGACAAGACAGGCTTGATCAGGGAAACATGAAACACGGGATGAATCTTCAAATGGTCAGGAAGTTTGAGACGGACAGAAGTGCGACTGAGGACAGTTAAGATCTCAAAAGGACCAATAAATTTGGGAGACAGTTTGCGATTGGAAGCCTTTAGGTTGATGTCACGAGTAGAAAGCCAAACCCTCTCTCCAGGTGAGTACTGAGGAGCAGGGACCCTTTTGCGGTCGGCCAGGCGTCGGTTTACTTCCACTGATCGATTTAGGGCAGAAACAGTCTGGTCCCAAATCCGTCTGCATCGTCGAATGTGGTGTTTGACGGAGGTCACAGCAATGTTTTGCTCGTCAGATGGAAACAGGGGAGGTTGGTATCCTAGGGAGGATTCAAATGGAGACAGACCAGTAGCAGAAGAAGTGTGACAATTGTGTGCATATTCTACCCAAGGCAGCTGAAGACTCCATGAAGATGGGTGTGATGAGCAGAGGCAGCGGAGGGATGTCTCAAGCTCCTGGTTCATACGTTCAGCTTGCCCATTAGTTTGGGGATGGAATCCAGAACTGAGAACTGCCTTAGCCCCTAAGGATGTGCAAAACTCCTTCCAGACCCGAGATATAAACTGCGGGCCTCTGTCTGATAAGACTTCACAAGGGATTCCGTGGAGGCGAAAAACATGCTTTGTTAGAAGCTGAGCTGTCTCGAAGGAAGACGGGAGTCGACGAAGAGGGATGAGATGACAGGCCTTGGAGAACCGGTCAATAATGGTGAGTATTGTGGTGAAACCCTTAGATGGCGGCAGGCCAGTAACGAAGTCTAACGCGATATGTGACCAGGGGCGCTTCGGAATAGGCAACGGTTGAAGAAGGCCACTGGGAGGTTGATGACTAGATTTGTTGCGGGCACAGATTGGACAGGCTATGATATAATTCTTAACATCTCTATATATGGTGGGCCACCAGAAGTTTCGCCTGAGAAGTGCAAGGGTACGACTAATTCCCGGATGGCAGGAGAATCTTGCTGTGTGGGCCCAGTGAATGAGGCGGGATCTAATAGAAACGGGAACATAAATCCGGTTAGGGGGTCCGGTGCCAGGATCTGGTTCAGATCGTTGGGCGTCCAAAACTAGATCCTTTATCTCCCACGATAAGGCCCCCAAAACGCAGGAAGGTTGAATAATGGTGGCAACAGTGGGTTCCTGGTCACTGGAAAATTGTCTTGACAATGCATCTGGTTTGGTGTTTTTAGAGCCAGGGCGGTAAGAGATGACAAAGTTGAAACGTGAAAAGAACAGTGACCAGCGTGACTGCCTAGGGTTCAGACGTTTTGCTTCTTGAAGATAGGACAGATTTTTATGGTCGGTCCATATAATAACAGGGTGTTCGGCCCCCTCCAACCAGTGGCGCCACTCTTCAAAAGCCATTTTAATGGTTAAGAGCTCTCTATCTCCCACATCATAGTTTTGTTCGGCTTGGGACAAACGACGGGAAAAAAAGGCACAAGGATGAAGTTTATTATCATCGGGGGAGATCTGGGAAAGAACTGCACCCACTCCCACTTCAGATGCATCCACCTCGAGAACAAATTGTCTTTCTGGGTCTGGTTGAGTCAGAATCGGAGCATTGGCAAACCTTTTCTTGAGCTCCGAAAAGGCCCTCTCAGCTTCAGGTGACCAAATGAACAATCTTTTGGAAGAGGTGAGGCTAGTGAGTGGTTGAGCAGTCTGGCTGTAGTTTTTAATGAATCTGCGGTAGAAATTGGCAAATCCTAAAAAACGTTGTAACTGCTTACGTGTTGAGGGAGTCGGCCAATTGAGAACGGCTTGAATCTTCTCAGGATCCGTCTTCACCTGCCCACTCTCGAGAATGTGTCCTAGAAACGTGATGGAGGTGGCATGAAATTCACATTTTTCAGCCTTAACAAAGAGTTGGTTCTCCAAAAGCCGTTGGAGAACCTGTCGCACATGGCTCTTGTGTTCAGTTAGGGTCCTGGAGAAAATCAGAATGTCGTCAAGATAAACAAAGACGAACTGATTCAAAAAATCTCTGAGAACATCATTGACTAGGGACTGGAAAACAGCGGGGGCATTAGTGAGGCCGAAGGGCATCACCAAATACTCAAAGTGGCCCAGCGGGGTCTTGAATGCTGTTTTCCATTCATCACCTCTCCGGATCCTAACTAGATGGTAGGCGTTGCGGAGGTCCAATTTGGTGAAGTAATGGGATCCATGAACCGGTTCAAAAGCTGCAGAGAGAAGGGGAAGGGGATACTTGTTTTTAACAGTAATTTGGTTAAGGCCCCTGTAATCTATACAAGGCCTTAATGTTCCATCCTTCTTCCCGACAAAGAAGAAACCCGCCCCTACAGGTGAAGTGGAGGTGCGAATAATTCCAGCAGCTAAAGATTCATTAATATACTTCTCCATGCTCTCTCCCTCAGGTTTGGACAAGTTATACAATCTGCTTGTAGGCAGAGGGGCACCAGGGAGCAGATTGATGACACAGTCATAGGGACGGTGGGGCGGAAGTGAGAGTGCTTTAGACTTGCTAAAAACTCGATGGAGGTCATGATACTCGGAAGGGACTAGGGAGAGATCAACTGGGGCTTCTTTTCCCTGAGAATTTAGAACAGAGGACACAGCCGACTGTAGACAATTGGACATACAGTGATCACTCCAAGTCTCCACTCTATTGTCTCTCCAGTTTAGGTGAGGATTATGAAGGGTAAGCCAAGAATACCCCAAAACAATGGGTGATTGAGGTGAAGAAAACAGGAAGAAAATTATTTCCTCAACATGATTGCCAGACACAAGAAGTTTAACTGGTTCGGTTCTGTGAGTGATTACATGAAGAGGACTGCCATCTAGAGCTGAAACATGAAGTGGTTCGGGGAGATGTACCACAGGAAGGAGTAACTGTTTGGCCAGTGTTTTATCCATAAGACTCTGCTCACAGCCAGAATCAATAAGAGCAAAAGAGGGAAATGGTTGGCTTAATAAAAGAGAGCAGGGTAAAGTCATGCGGAAGGGTTTGTTGTTCTTAAGACTGCCCACTGGTCCCTTCCTTACCGGTGGGCCCTCCCTTTTAGCTGTTTTGGACAGGAGGAAATAAAGTGACCAGTCTCACCACAGTACAAGCAGACCCCACTCTTCATCCGACGCTGTCGTTCCTCCGGCGACAACCGGGTATGGCCAATCTGCATCGGCTCCTCAGGATCTAGTTTGGAGGAATCAGGGGTTATTGAACGATTTGGGAGGCGAGTTGGGGAGAAGGGTAAGAATCTTCGTTGTCTTGCTCGAGTTCTCTCCCGAAATCGGTTATCTACACGAATGGCCAAGGTAATCAACTCCTCTAATGTTTTGGGCTCCTCTCCACGAGCAAGTTCATCTTTTATTCGTTCATCCAATGCTTGAAAAAAGGCACCCTTTAAAGCTTCTGAGTTCCAAGCAGAAGAAGCTGCTAGGGTACGGAACTCAATGGCAAAGTCTGCTACGGGCTGGTTACCTTGTTTTAGGTTCCACATAATACGGGAGAAGTCAGAAACAGAATCAGTATAACCAAAAGTTTCTTTGAACTCAGAAATAAACTGATCAAAAGGAATCTGGATTTGTACACCTTCACCAAATCTTGCTTCTGCCCACTGCAGGGCTCGACCCCTCAATAATCCGATCACAAATGAAATCTTGTCCTTATCATACAGGAAAGAATGGGAGGATCGACTAAATACAAGTGAGCATTGTAAGAGGAATCCACGACATTTCCCAATTTCACCTGCATAGGGTTCAGGAGTGGGAGACTGCGCAAAATGAAAATGAGAAGTTGCAGGTGGAGTTAAAGTTAAAGGACTGGCCGTTGCGCCAGCTGTAGAGGGAGGGGGGCCCGCAGGAGCGGTTCTTTTAAGCAGCTCCTGGAACATTCCCGTGAGTTGGTCCATCCTCTCATCTGAACGCCTTTGCTGTGCGACCAAGGATTGGAGTAATTGATCATGATGCTGGAGTAACTCTTGCTTAGAGCAAGGACCTGACGGAAACTCTGCTGGGTCTGACTGGCCGGATGATTCTGTCATGTTGCCTTTAAGTTTTCGGACCCACATGCAGAATCAACACGGAAAACCAGTAGATTTGAATGCTTTTATTGCTGGGACAACAGGGATCCAGAAAACAGGACAAGGGATGTTAAATGGTGGTGAAGTCTGAGGAAGGGAAGCAGACGGATTAGTGGTTGTAGATGGGTCCTTAGCAGATGACTGAAGGATAAGCTTACTTGGTTGTTGAAAGGGGGAGACGTGGACGGGGTGGAAGACAGATGTGGAGGGTCTGCAGAAGGTTCCCTTGGTGTTCCAGGGAGGGGTGAGAGAGGGGTCCGGGAGGATAAAGTCTGCTGGAGGCGTCGCACTGGAGAGTGGGCAGGCAGAGGAAGGAGGTATGTGACAGCTGTTTGCTCGTTGCGTCTTTGAGGGAAGGTTGAGGACAGACTGGGCTCTCGGATTGTTCTGGAGGGAAAAAGTAGATTCCACATGAAAGTACACAAGAAGTTCGGAATTCACAAGGATGCAAAAATCTTATTTAGACTACTCGATACACGTTCTGGCTGGAAGTACCGTCTGGGTTAATCATCCGGCGGCGCAAGGTGATCTTCCTTCTTCTTTTAAGCACCAGCCAGCTTGATGATGGATTGGCCTCAGGTGTGCAACCACTCAGAACTGGCTCACTCTCCAGTGAAGATCCTCTCTGCAGCCAGATCGCTCACTCACCCCAAAAACATCAAATCCTAACACATCACCTGTAACCACCATGCACAGCCATGAGGTACCCTGTTGTTTATCATTCTCCATTTCAAGGCAGCAGAGACTGAAAAACATAGATAAACGTAATGAAAGTCTGACATTCAGGCTCCCTCAAAAAGATAACACAGCGCCAGTAGAGCGGTCTGCAGGGAGACATAAAGAACCCAAACTTTCCCACTGTCCATCTGAAATACAGCATGTTGTTAGGAGACTGGCCTCCTGGTCTGCTCACTCATTAAATCATGGGAAGTACCAACTTGATACTTTTGGTTTGCTTCTCAAAGCAGAAACTGGTACGAAAAAACATACATTGCTGTGGTCCAGAGTGAAATATATTTAAGCCAAGCATGGACTCCTACATTTCCAGGAGAAGGTCTTGTATTTAATTTCTACAATCTGGTTTAAATTTACCACTTCACCATTTGGGCCAACAAATGTGTCTAAAATGTTCAAATGCATCGGAGAGCTTCCACTGAGATGGGCACATTTACCTCGTGAGTTTATTTCAATAAATTTTGTTATGGAAGTGACATAGGCCTCTTTCCAGTCAAATGTTTTGCATGAGCAGCGGTTATAAATGATTACCAGTGAGGCTAGGCATCAGTGACACTTTGACATGCTGTTCACCAACCCTTTTCACACACAGAATGATGCGCCTTCATTGTGCATCAGTGCCCTGTATGTGAGTTCAAACTGGTGTACTGTCACAAATTTACTCTATAGCTAACTGTGATATCCATTTCTGCCACAAACTTGTTTTGCCGGATAGGGACAGAGGATGTTAACATCTCACGCTCGCTGCAGCACAACATGTTAGCAGCAAAGTGTTTTTCAATGGAATGTAGCTATAATTTGTAAAAATATTTTTAAAAAGAAGGTTAATTCCTTATGCAATCATGTTGCATTTGCATCTCTCTTTGTGCTCGCCCTTTACATCCATCTACTTCTCACCTAATCTCTGTGTTCGCACATACTGTAATACATTCAATTTCCCAATAAAGCTGCTCTCATTCACACATTTTTATGTTTGTGTTGTTAGACAGTGAAATCAATGAGTCTAAAATTGAGACTAAATAGGACCCCATTAAGACTACATGTTCAGCCGCCAGCTCTTTGCATTAATTGCGAAGCTTCTCTTTTTTATTTAGCACAGTATATGCACAACACCTTCATCCGGCAGAGGAGTGTGTTCAGTGGCAGACTGATGTCTCAATCCTGCTCCACCAACAGACTCAAGGACTCTTTTGTCCCTCTGGCCATCAGGCTGTACAACAGCTCTCAGTGATGGCACTTCTGCTACTTGTACGGTTTATATTTTTAAATAGTTTATAGTTTAACATAGTTTATGATTAACTATGGGATGTTTCAGGATCACCTGAGCCATCCCTAACTATAAGCTTTATCAAAAAGGAAAGTTTTAAGCCTGGTCTTAAAAGTGGAAAGGGTGTCTGCTTCCCGGACATTTACTGGCAGCTTCCACAAGAGAGGGGCCTGATGACTGAAGGCTCTGCCTCCCATTCTACTTTTAGAAACTCTGGGAACCTCAAGTAAACCTGCAGTTTGGGAACGAAGTGCTCTGTTAGGAAAATATCTTACAATGAGATCTTTAAGATATGATGGAGCTCGGTCATTAAGAGCTTTATATGTTAGGAGAAGAATCTTAGATTATATTCTGAATTTAACAGGGAGCCAATGAAGAGAAGCTAAAACTGCATCCTTGATTTGGATCAAATTGGAATACAGTGCTGAATAAGAAAGTATTTTTACGCTGACAAAGCGCGACTCCACTGCAGATACACACACCATGGCACAAAGAGAAGTAGAAATAAATACATTTTGAACATAAAACTAAATTTCTGACATCATATCAAAGATTAGAAAGAGAGTTTAATTGGGATCATTGGACATCTTTATCTTTAGAGAAAAGAAAGAAGGACACACAAGAAACAGGGATACATGTGAGAGAGAAGAGAATGCAGACAAGAATCAGTGGAGTGTGACAAATAACTTGGTCCTGGTGTGCTAGAGAAAGTGTGTGGGGGGGGGGGGGGGGTGAACAAACAAGATGGACAGATGAGCAAATAAAATGGAGAGACAGAAACTTCTCAAACTGGGGACAAAAGTACATTGATCGGACATGTCAGTGCGGGAGAATGAAAGACGGAGGCTGAGGATAGCTGTGAGAGGAAGCGGGAATCCAGTCAAAGCCCGTCAAGGTCAGTTTGCAGTGAATGGGCCACTCCACCTGACTGCTCTTTCACCGAGACCATGCATGCTGCCGAGGGCCTCACAACACTGCGGAGAGCAGCCTGTCAACTCTTAAAGCAAAAGTGTGCTCTAATATGTTTAACATTCAGGAAAAAGTATCAAACCATGTCATTTGTTATGCCACACCCAGAAGAGAATACAGCTAATGAGAACTAATGAAAATGCTCAAATTAACTGTTTCTGAAATCACTCCATTCTGGTTCAAACCTGACAACATCTATGCTTGATTTTCACAAATTTTACCTCAAGCTTCATGGCTTAAGCTTATTTTGTAGCTGCCATTGTCACCCATGATGCACCAAAAGTGACATCCCAATTGTAGCTAAGCCAAAAATAATCAACATGTATCATCCAAATGATAGATTACATATAAAAAGAAGTACAGTCAAATCCCGGCATTTCAAACTAAACTTGAAAGAATATTGCTCCATCAGGCTGCAGTATGCTGGCATGTTTTCACATGAAAGTAACCTCTCAACCTCTCAACTCAGCTGTAACACTTGCTATGGGAATAGTTAGCATCTGTTTCAGGAGTTTGATCACATTGAGCAACCATTTCCACATTCCAAACCAAATGAAACATTTTCCCTGAGGATCTGAGTCTTCATTTCCACTCAAATTTAGGTTTTTATGTTGAAGCCGCACATATCTTTGCCAGTAGCCCTCTGGATTATTTGCCTTGAACTAGCTGTAGCAGGCTAACCTAATAACGCCACAATAGCTTGCTTAAAGAATCTGGATTCTGATTGGTCAAGCACTAAGCAGGGCCCAGCCTCCGTTGAGTTTTTTGCACAATGTCCATGTTACAGATTTTTCCCTGATAACGGAAAATGAACTTAATTCTAATTGGTTAACTATTTCCCCAAATAACAAAACCAGTTTTGAGTTTTATGTTTCCCTGTGCAGCTTATTAGATCTCCCAGAGTAATGATCAGCTATACTACCCTGCATGCCAATAACCTGAGCAAATAACGTAAAGTAAATGTAAATTATACTTTATTTTTATCATATAGAACTCTTTTTTTTTTCTTTTTTTGGCTGAAATTCTAGAGGAGACTTTGCCTCTCTTGCCTCCTCTGACGACCCACCACAGGGATGAAGGGACTTTAGCTGTGGATTCTGTGTGAACTAAGCTTGTATCTTTGAGGACTAAACTGTTTTGAGGTGAAAGTGCTCCATCTGAATGTCTTTGAATGAAACTTTAATCCAAGTAATTAAGTATGCAGTGTTTCTCCAGCCGGGTCACATTTTCATGAGCATAATTTTGCTGCTGGCGACTGTGAATGAGTAAAAGCTCAAAGGAGAGTTTTGTAAGTCATTAAAAGTCTCCTAGATTAAAAGTTCAAGATGCTAATGTAAATTATAATCATATACATTGAAAATATAATCAAAATATTACAGGGTGTCTTGAAATGTGAAACCAAAGGACTCCTGCGTAAATTTAAGGTGATAAGTTGTGAGAATATTTTAGCATTTGAGAGATGACTACAAAACTACTTTTTGACAGCTTTATTTGCCTTTTGGTTTACACGGAGCAATAAATAAAATTTTCTAAGCATCTTTTAGTCACTGATAACTTTCATCAAATGTGCAGTGTAGCTGAAGTTAAACTGTTTCCAAGAATATCATCACATGTTACATTTCACATTATTATCAAAGCTCGAAATGATGGTCAAAACAAAACAAGACCCAAGTTGTAAAAAATCTGAATAATCTTTTTCAGTAGTTTAAGGGAAAATCAGCAGCTCGTTTGTTGTCACCATCTGTCACGATGCACATTCAGAGCTGCTCTGGTCAAAAGAGGATTTTCCCTTCTTACAGTCACAACAAATCAACTTGGGTTATGTGCTAATAGGCTGATATATTAAATCTAAAGGATATGCGTGAGTTTGCCTGGTGGCTCAGTGCCAACCCAAATCGCCCGCTGGCAGCCTGAATGCAGCAGGCCTGCCTCTGTCTTGGAAACATTTCACAGGTAATTAATGGACATAATGACTGCAAATCCAGGGGGAGAAAAGAAAGCGTGGTTTGCTCCAAGAAATGCACAAACAGTGAGATCCATGCACAAAAGCAATTACCATCAAGAGGATAGTTTTTGCTTAATTATTCATCCAACAGTCTTATCTCTGTTAGTTTTTGCAATATTCAGCATTTAAAACCTTAAAACATCAAAACATTAAATGTTTTGAACCTCAGAAATAGGCATGAACTAAATTGTCTCTATTTAAACATTATTACGCAACCAAAATGTCCAAAAGTTTGAAATCAGGAAGAGCAACTACAGCACCTCTTTTTAAGAACACAAACACACACACGTGTCTGAAGGGTTTTCTTTGGCTGGATCTGCGTCACGGCTCTACCACACAGGCCTGGAATCACTTATGTCACCACACATCCATAAACCAACACAGGAAAGACGCGTGGCACCACGAGACTACACGGTTCACCACTCAGGCCAAGAGCTCAAACTGCTTCCATACCGAGGTCTGTAACTCTGTAGCTCTGCTCCACTTCGGGCACTTTGTGTAAGGTAACAGTTTTGCCATTTTGTTGTTCTGTTTATTCCTCAGATTTAAGATGTGTTTACACTGAGCAAAGAAATCACAGAGAAAATAAATTAGGTAACAGTTTGCTGTAATTTTTACCTTTTTGAAGGGCAAATGACTGACAATTTCTAATAGTTTTCCAGAAAATGAATTAAATACTTTTAAGAATACCTACAAACCTAATTTTTCAGCATTGGTGGGCCATATACTGGTGTATCGGTGGCATTTGACACAAGAAAAATGATTCCACTGTGAAATCTATTTCACACCAAAAATGGTTGTGAGTTTGATTCAAACTTGAGCTCGCTGAAACAAGGTCTTCAGCACACAAACATTCGTAAGTATGTATTACAAGATACGTAAGTGTTACTTACATTTACATATTGTCAAAAATACTTTGATGCCTTGAAATACATACTTTTACTATTTTTTTCTCTATTATTATTGGGTAACTAGTCTCCCTCCTTCTGCAAGAGACACATAAACGGTGCAGACATGAAAGAAACATCTGAAATAATGTCTTCTCCACTGTCTCTTGACAAGAATATATCCCATCAGTATTTCACAAGGCATGATAGGCTATGTGTCAATCTCAAAGAAAACAGATTCAGTGAAATGAATAACAGAAAGAGTTTCTCATCAGACATCCTAATGAGTGCATGCTGTATTATGGCGGCAGGTTTGCCTTTAACGGTCTCTTGGCTGACAGTCGGATGTTTCCAAACAAGGCCACTTCCTGTCACTGCAAGGATGCTGCGACTCAGTTCTGCAGCGATTAACTTTTGTTAAATGATATTACATTCTTTTTAAACCCAAAACACAGGAGCAGAATGTCTGTTTCCTGTGACAGAACAGAGAGCTGCTCTGTTGTCCCCCCACCCCTCACCCCATTGGACCAATCAGCCGCACTGCAGCTGTGGGTTTGTGCACACTGATGACAATACGTCACTTATACTCACATGGACTTTCATAAATACGCACAAACCTGCTGACATGTACCTATGGCCTAAAATGCTTGAGTACGTGCAGTCATCCACGTGTGCTCTGACCTCTGACCTCTTTGACCTGAGCATCTCTCAGGAGAGTTCAGCCGGACAGCTCTGAACACCTGCCTCTCATTTCTGCCCCATCAACTGCTCTCAGAGCAAAAAACCACCAAAACAAAAACCAGGTTGATAGGAAAGTTTTGCACGGCAAGAGTTGTAGGAAGAAAGAGCCACACAATCTGCCTCAATGAGCTCTTTTCTTTTTTTTTAAGATAGATGACATTTTAAACCTCTGAGATTTTTGATGATGAAGAAGGCCTTAGGGCTGCAGCGTCATATGTCCTAATAAAAGAAAAAAAAAAAGCATGTGAAGCCGGATGTTAGACACTTGTTCATCAATGTAATTAATGACTTTAATGGCTCTTATTTATGTATTATCTGTTTAAACTGTCAACAAGGTGATTTTAAGATTGTTATGTTAAATCTACTCGTTAAAGAAATCATTTTATTATCATAGAAATTACCTTTTTGAAGTACTATTACAGACAAGCAGAAGAAGAGTACTGTTCAGAGGGCAATGAAGAGAAAGAAAGTAGTATTAGTGGTAATGTTGCCAGGCTCCTATGAATGTTGCTTCTGTCCCCCCCCCCTTTTTTTTGTTGCGGTGTAGCTGCTTATTAAGGCTTGCTTTAAATAAGCATCTTTGCAGTTTAAACATGTACAAATGTAATAGTTTTTCTTCCTGTAGCAGGATTTGTCCTTTTTCTTCACCCCTCTCCTTATACACACAGGTGACAGTCATTGAGACAAATGAAAACAGCAGTTTTGACACAGTTTCTGTACCTACATTGTGAACAGTGCTGAAGACTAAATGTGGATAAGTGTACAGTGAGTGGGTGAAAAGGATGGATTTGGCTACCAGTGGACACATTTTATAGGCTGTGTGCAGGAAGTGCAGGTTTGATTGGGACATTTATGCACACCTAACACTGCAGTTGTCCTACTTTTAAGGATCTAAATGTTTCTTCCACCACTTAATGTGCTTAATGTGTTCTCAATGAACTGGGGAGGGATATTTCATTCAATCAATAATTAATTCCTCATTGTTGTTGACCAACTTTCTCAGATATTGGTCAATTTTTGTTTTACTAAATAAAACATGCTGAATGAAATTATGGATTCAAATTGGCCGACTCCATAACTTTCGCCTGCTTTTGTAATCTGGGACACAATGACTGAAGAATTTCCAGTTTCCAAGTTTCAGCAGACATTTTGTACAAATCACTGCATTTGTCAACATTACAAGCAGACAAAATAGCACTTGACTCATGTTTTTCCTGTTTGTGTTTGCCTCACTAAACTAGGTGTGATTTTAAAACACTGGACACTGCTTCTGTTTGGCAGCACATTGCCTGTCCAGACAGTACTGAGACTTGTAATTGTGGAAAGGTGACATGCAGGAGGCGACAAGATTGGATGCCAACTAAAATAAGTACAGATAGTTTCTGACTTTGAGAAGAGGTGATGAAAACACGTAGCAATAGTATTCTCTGACGGTGGGAAGTATGTGTATGTACTGGTCTGAATATTAAGAAAAAATGACAGTATTTCCAGACATCTACTGCTTTTACATTTTCCAAACAGTGAGTCATTTCTCAGGTGATGTGCTGGATAAACTCATGGCCTCTTGGCATGAGGAGCTAAACGGCATAGGCACGTCACAATTCTTGAAGGCAAATTTTGATATGTGATGATTTTGGTGCCTTCAAACTGTCTTCTTATTTTACAACTGAGTCTATTTGAAAGTGCATCATGTTGTTCTGTTGACCAAAATGCTGTTACATGTGTGTTCTGAAGTAGAACTGTGTCGGGATCTGTAATGTAAATGAATGATTACATTTGCATAGTATGTGCCCTCTACTCTTCATGAGAGCAACTGCATGTGAGTGAAGCAGTGATGGCCTCAGTTGTGCTGTACAAACAAAATATTTTAGTTGTAACAATGTTGTTTTCCATCTCAAATCGAATGAAACTATTGCCTAACCTAAACAGGAAGTGACCAAAATTCATCAAAACGTGTGGTTTTTACATGTAACCAAGGCAACCAGCAAAATGGCAACAATCACTTCTTAAAAAAAAAGTTTTTAGCCCTTATTTTGATCTTTGTCTAACCCTTTCAAATAGCAAGCTGACATCATATGGAAACATATAACTATTCCTACACTTTCCATTTGAGATAATTTGAGATCCTGCTGAACTCCTCTTAAAACTCTGCTCTCACACTGTGGGCAGATATACTCTGCTCTACTTCAGAGCTGCGTCTCAGCTCTCTGATATAATGTTTCTCATAAAAATGTCCTGTGCTCCAGCTTGAACCCTTCTCCATGTGCCCAGGCCACTGAAACTTGCTCTTGGATTGCTTAAAAGGAATCCTGCCCTTGCATTTTCAGCTGGGAGAGCAGATGTTTGTGAAAACAGTTCTTGTGAGAATTCCTGCAATTCCAGAATTGCAGCTTTTGTTTTGAAGGTGACCATGGTGTTTCATGCAGGCATGATACTAACATGTTTTTTTTTGCCACAAAGTTAATGGAACATAGTGCAGCTTTTAAATGAAAATGCTTTAGATTAAAGTAATAACATAAAGTTTTCACAATATATGATTGGTGCTGAGGTCAGTGCTAATTTCATGTGACAGCAAAGATACGGGACCCCTTCTACATTATCAATGGTGATATGAAAATATAGATACGTTTAGCTTTGACTGAAATTCTTACGCTTCAACTCAGGAGGGTTTGCAGCAGAAAGCATAAATATGTTTTTTATGTAATCAAACGTTTAAGAGCATTTATTAAAAAATATAAATGATTGTAAAATCCGTTCCAGTTTTGATGTAATTCAATGTTTAAATCACAACACGTACTTCAGCTCCAACCATCCTAGCAAACCTCCTGTGCTGATGGAGCAGCGAGCTAGCCTCATGCCATAAACTGGCGACAAAACAGCAGCTCCTAATTGTTGAGTTTAACGCCTGGTGATTACAGGGGCTCATAAAACTCCCTTCTGACAGAGAAACCCACCCGCCACCTTCCACTCAGTCCTCCAAGGCCACACAGGGTGCCAATGCCAATCAGCAAGTTTCTCTCTCTTTTTTTTTTGTTTTTGCACCATTTCTCTCATTTTACAGCCCAAAGAGGGAGGAGAAGTCTACTCTCATTTAGCTACAGAGACCAATAAACTCTGAAAGATTTAGATTAATTGACCATTTACAACCAGGGGAGGAGGCAGGCTGGGTAAACTCTGCTCACTGAATCAGCTGAGCTTGACTTTGAATCGTCTGCTCCTTGCCTCTAAAAGGACAAGTTAAAAAACTGTAAGACAGACCCCAAGTTAGAGGAGCTGTGTCAAGGAAAACAATCTATTTGGCTTTGTTCTGTCAGAATGGCCTTACCTCAGACTTAGATAGTAATATTATATGTGAGAACTGAAAGTTAAAATGAAGATTCCTGGACTAGAAGCAGGAAAGCTGAGGCGTCAGCTATTGAAAAAAAAGAAAGAAATATCCACCTATTTGTTTAGATTTTGCTAACATGATAACACGTTCCATCAAGAATATCTTATAATTAAAAGAGGGGAGCAAACAAAGAATCTGTGCTAGATATCATCTTGGTTTAAGATTGAACTCTTTTGTATCGTTCAGTTTCTGTTCTTGTCTTTGTGATTTCCAAACAGTTCCAAACCTCAGAGCACATTTTCCTCCTTCGGATGTGTTTGTTATAGATCATTCACATACGTCACAAAAAACAGCTTCAGAATCACATTGTATCATCCAACTTTATATCATCTGCATGAATTTAATTTTCAATTTTTTTTTTTGCTATATTGATTTATTGTTGGAGCAGGGTTAATTCTTCTTTCACCATTATTATTGTTAATGTTATTATTCCAGTTATAAAGCTATATCTTAAAGGGCATCAGGTTTCTACATGACAGTTCTTAATACACCTTTAAAATTTTGAGGGGAGAGAGGGGAATGTTTGTAAGATGATGATATATTTGATGATAAGGAGCATGGTAGGAGAAATCAGTTTTCTCCTGCTCTAAGTGCACCCTTGGAACTCTTAGATAAAATGTAGTTGTTGATCTGGTATCCTACTGGCTGGTGTGGCATGACAGAAGACTATGTGTCAGTATATCAAATCTAAGCTGTTAGTTCTGTTCTGTTATGGAGAGTTACATATCAAGTGATTTCATAAGATAAAGATTCTGCCAAATCAGAGAATGTAAGCTCTGATGAAGATATAAAAGTAGAGAGTCTGGCTTCAGATTTGTAATGACACTTCCAAGAAACATTAGGAAGCACAATAACAGTCTGTTAATGTAGACCAAAACGCACCCTGTCCTTTTCCTATGATTGTGTGGGAGATGTGGATCATGTACTGTGTTTGTAAAGCATAAATTAAATATATTTTCTTTGGACCTCTCTGTAAAGCAAATTGTCCCACAGGAACAGTTCAATTTTATGCTGCTCCTCTATACACAAACACACTCATTTATAATCACTTATATTCTCACAGTGACCCTCATATACATGAAGCATTCCCTGCTGTGACCTATAGATGAGGGGATAGGGGTGACATTGTTTGAATACGGGGAGTAATTGTGTTGCAGGTGGTTGTTTCTATGAAAAGTAGCAGGCAGCTTTTAAACTAAAGAGCCGAAGAGAGAAGCTGAAATATTTTCGTTTGTCTCTGCTGCCCATCACAGTACAAGTGGATGTGACGAGTTGCTTCCGACAACATTTCGAAATGAATACCTCAACCTTTAACCCTTCTTCGTGCTAAAACTAAGATTTATGGAATGGGAACTTGGTTTTTTTGTCCCCCAAAGTCATGTCCCACAACTTGAGTAGCACAAACACTCACACACATCCACGTGCACACAAAACAGAGGCTGTGGTGTAATAACAGAGCCATTGTTTGTGTCTGCAGCTCAGTGAGCTGCTCTGACAGCATCAACCAAACCCAGGAATCTAAGCATATATTTGTGCGTTTGTGAGCATCTCCTGTGTAATTTCATTTTGCATTTACACAAAAAGCTTCTCAGGAAACTTTAACAACAGGCTTCACAGATGGGAAAGTTTCTTGGTAATTTGACTTGAGAGAAACAAAGCATCACAAGCTGATGTTCAAATGAAAAGGCCCATTGCAGCACAATGTAGAGCCTTGTTTGCCCTTTCATTTTGGCAGATGATGATGTTTTCATTTTATTTTCCAGTTTACTTTACTGTCCCCTCGGAGCACCAAGACCCAATTCTATTTCTTCATCCTTTTAGATTTTGCTCTCATCAGATGTCTGTCTTAAAGCGATGGTTTTTTCCTCATGGATCTGGAGGACAACACTTGTGTGTTGGGATTGTTTGGCATCTTTGTGAATGGGGTTCTGGAGTCCAGGCTGAAGAAGCCTT
Organism: Odontesthes bonariensis; assembly: GCF_027942865.1. NCBI lineage: Eukaryota > Metazoa > Chordata > Actinopteri > Atheriniformes > Atherinopsidae > Odontesthes > Odontesthes bonariensis. The sequence goes on from NC_134521.1 coordinate 22,511,032, forward strand.
CTCATTAAGTTGGGGGTGCTGGGCCTTATTGTTGTGCTAATAAGGCACAGATGTGGACACCCTAACTCCGGAAAATCATCCAAGCAGTCTTGACAGCGTACGTCTCTCAGGGGGGGAGACGTGGGCTGAAATCCTGCAGGGACCATTGTAATTGTTTTTGACATGGATCCGTTCTAAATATGTACATGCGTGAAAATGAATTAAGCTTGAACTGTCAGCCTCTGAACTGAGATATTTATGATGGCGGTGTGAAGGGTGAAGACGGGAGGAGACTTCTTTTGTCTGGAACGGCAGAGAAATGATGATCTTAAAACTCAGATTCCTGGCTTGCTGTGGAAGCATCGGGGTTCTGGTCCTCCCTTAATAGCTACCAATACAATAGTCCTCTGAGCACGGTTTTTCCCTCCCTATGCTGTGAAGCTGCTGTGCTTTCCAGTTGGGTGTTGCTTGAAATGTCAGAATTGTTTTCCCCTTTATATCCCTGGATAACTAAACTAACACTTGTGTGAAACTTTTACAACTACAGGTAACTGTAGAATCTCTTAACTGGTAAAACGAGTCAAAAGAAGAGATACATTCATCAAATCTATATAACATGAGAGTCTGCAGCCATGCCAGCTGTGATTGTGAAGATACATCACTCTGTGTTGTGTGCTGGGACGAGAGCGTCATCTCATAAGGAATATCTCAGTGAGCTCCAGTCCATATTTGCTAGGTTAAATTTAATTTTCATCCATCTATCCATTTTCTATACCCGCTTAATCCGTCGGTCGGGTCGCAGGGGTGCTTGAGCCTATCCCTAAATTTAGTTTTGTTTAGCTAAAAGCGATCACATCTAGTGGAAAAGAGAAGAGTTGGGGTAAGAAAAAAGGAAAAAGAAGATGGATCTTACTGGGAATAACTGAATCACACTGCTGAATGCAAGTTCTGTCAGTATAATGGCAAAATCAGATCCCCAGTTCATCTCTGGTTTGTCTGTTGATGGAAGCAGGAATATCAGTAGTTTTGGAAAATTTGTTTACTACTTTGTGAGTTTAGCTGCCTGAGATGTCACACTAGATGCTCATAGAAGACATGAAGATGATTATTTAAATTATTGCAGATTGTTAGGAAGTGTTTTATTGTGTTGATGATCTGTAGAATCCTGTTTTTGATTATGCCAGCACATTCAATGCTACATCAAAACATTTTGAAATGCTGTTTAAAAAAAGAACATGCAACACTTAATCAATTCAGCTTCTTCTTCTTCTTTTTGTGTCTGCTTTATTTTCTCAGAGTTGTTATCATTTTATTGTTCTTCTATTTTTCCTTCTCCTTATTCTTACCTTTCTCCTTTTCAGTCAGTGGGGTCACATGGCACTGAAAGGATCGGATTGTTGGCTAAATTACAATAAGACTGGGTTATTAAGTTCACGTAGACACCTTAATCGGACAAGAAATTGGATTGGATTACTCGCGATCGGATTAAGACCCCGAGTTGAAACACAGTTGAAAGTCAAATTAAACCTGCTTGTAGACTGGTGGGCACGTGGTGAATTAGACTTTGCGTTCTGCGCATGGTCGAGATGTTTTCCCGGGGTCGTGAACCGGAAGTCGGAAGAGACGATATTACTGTTGTAGTCGCCGTCGGAAAGAAACAAACAATGCGATGGAGAATGCGCCGTTGGGCATCGAGTTTATGCAACAAGCAGCTCATCACAGACCAAATGTAGAGGGACGTAGCTTCATCTTGCTCTTCCTTCGCCATTTTCTCGAATGCCACCTATCGTACCGTGGTATGACACGCTTTGTGCCTATGATTCGATTCATTCACCGCCATATATCCAAGGAGAATTACCCTTGCTCAAATAAGGAGCAATATTGTAATTTATTACAATATTGCAGTGTTGTTTTCGTCAACGATGACGATGACGAAATCATTTCGTTGACGCCACTTTTTTTCATGACGATAACGAGACGGTGACGAGATAAACATAGCTCTCTGATGACGAAAACATGACGAGACGTGTGTGAGTTTTCGTTGACGAGACGGTGATCTGTCAGACGTTTAAAATGCATGACATTTCTGCTTATTGTGTGTGTCAATTAAAACCTAAAAAGTATCTGCTGCTGCCTACAGTAAGGCTGCTGCAATGTATCCTTGTTTGGTCACGCCCACAACCTGGCGTACAGCGCTCAACGTGCTCAACACGTCACACTGTTGTTACTCATCAGACAATGGACCATGATGGCGGTGGCAGTTTCAACACAGGGGCTCGGTGGTCGCAAACGTAGAGACGACATATGGGTGTATTTTAAATATAACCCAGCAGATAATAAAACAGAGTGTATTGTGAAGGAAGACGGTGACAAATGTGGCCACAAAGTAGGCGGAAAAAATACAACCAACCTTAAGCGGCACTTTAAGGCTCGCCACAAGGATATTTTTTTGAAGGTAAGTTACAAATGCTGTTAACATAATCGATAAATTTCATAGTAAGCTAATACATTAGTACATTTTCCACATACTCCTGGCGCAAATGGGCTGCTATCTTCAGGCTAAAGTTAGCTTTTGTTACGATAACGTCAATTCAATATGTCTTAAACCATTCCTTTATTATTGTTATTATTTGTGAAAATGGCAGATCTGCAAGCTTACAATGTGTTGAACTTATAGATCTGCTACTATTTTCACAACTTATGTGTGACACTGCCCAACAGCAATCTCCAATACTTATTGACCTAAATTAATTTGTTAAAAGACTACATATTTTTTATTTTTTACTAAAACTAGACTAAAACCTTTTGGACTTTTCGTCGACTAAAACTAGACTAAAACCCTTTTGAGTTTTCGGCGACTAAAACTGGACTAAAACTATCACATATAGAAGTGACTAAAATGTGACTAAAACTAATAAGCATTTTAGTCCAAAAGACTAAGACTAAGACTAAATCTAAGATGGTTGTCAAAAACAACACTGCAATATTGTAATTTATTTATTGTAATATTGTAATTTAGCCAATTTATTGTAATTTAGCCAATAATCCGATCCTTTCAGTGCCATGTGACCCCACTGACTGATATGACAGTGATTATTAATGCACAGTCCTCTGATTTAGTAATCCAGGAGAAACTCTGGAAAAAACCTACTTTGGGGGTAAATATTTAGATTTGGTGTAAACTGAGGGTCAGAATAGAGAAAAAAGTTTTCTGGATCACTTTTACCACACTTACTGCAGACTGGGTCTTTGCAGAGATACTCATGGGACTGCTTCAAGTGTTTTCTGAGATATTTCAGACTGAGCCACAGCAGTAAATTAGTGGTGACTAATTCACAACTCTGAAATCTTTCAACAATAAGCCAACTACAAATCTATCTCAGGTTACCTGTGTTTAGAGCATATACTTGCATTTGTGGCATTGCAACAGCTATTGTGCGACTGCTTTAACGCAGCGAGGCTGCTGATTTCCAGTCATCACCACTGCTGAGCGACTTGCTGTCCTCAGGTTCTGCTTATACGAGAAGAGAACGGGGTGAATCTGAGCGTGGTTCCTGGTGACCTAACGGGGGCCGATACTCTCCCAGGTGTTTCTTCTCTGTGCGTTGTTGTACGCTTGACTGAGCAGTAGAATCCAAACATCCACACAAACCCAGCTCCGGGTTTATCATCACTAGTGTTTGTCCCCTGGATTAGTTAGAGGAAGGTATGTTTCCGCCTCTGTCACCAACTCTGTCCGTCTGGCTGTCACCAAGCGGGAAAAGTCTTTGAAAGTATCTCTCACACACACACACACACACTTACACACACACTTTTATCTTTGTTATTCACAGACATGACTTTCGTGCTCCTTACCTCAACCAGCACAACCACATGCCTCATTTTAAGTCCTTGCCTAACTGGTACCTATTTTCAACTATATTGTTGTATAGTCTTCAACCTGAAAAAGCCTTTTGAAGTAATGACGACCAGCCAAAATGCAGAAATGTCCTCATTACAATGGTTTTGATGGAAAATGCCTCCACTCCACGCAAACACAGAGAGACATAAACAATGCCCCTTCTCATTATACCCCACACCAACAGTATCTTAGTGTGTGGCATGACAGTAGAAAGACAACACAACCTGAAGAAAACACACAGAGTTCAAACAGATATATCCACTGAGATGCTGTTGAGGACGAGTATTATTTATGTCTGTGTCTGCAGCTTTTCAACAGTCACTAAGACTCTCAACTTTCTGTATTTATTCAGCTCTTCCAGCAATAAACAAGAAGACAAGAAGATCTAAACGTTAAACAGAAGTCTCCATGAGGTGGCTTTCTTGTTAATTTGGACCATGCAACAGGACAACAATCCTAAACAACCAGACATAGCAAGTAGCCAGTCTTAGGCTAAAACTTTCACATGTTGCTCTATCACCTCATCTTAGACCAAGGCTGCATGATTTCAAAAGGTTAAAGCTTTGGCTCATAACAACAGAATATTTCCTGTGTTTTCTCACAAAATTGATCTGTTAATGAATAATTTTGAGTTTTTTTTCCTGTGCACAGCCATCTTTTCATGACCCAACATGCAGAAACCAGAAATCTTGAAAATCTCACGCTCATACTTAAGTAACTACACATATATATTCTATTCAATTAAATTGAATGTCATGTCAACAATGTCATCTCAGGGGACTTCAAAGGCACAGTCCAATTGAAGCCAATTAGAATCCAATTCATTCTAATACAATTATAATCCAGGCAAATAATTAAATTCTAAATTGAATTAATTCATACAGAGCCAATTAAAAAAATGCCTAGCTAAGGAAACCAGAAGGTGAGACCGATATTTCCCTTTGATCCAATCCTCATCCCGAGCTTGCACAAGGTGACTGTGGAAAGAAAAAACTCCTTTTTAACAGGAAGAAACCTCCGGCAGACCCAGACTCAGGAAGGGCGGCCATCTGCCTCCACTGGCTGGGGGTTGAGAGCACAGAAAAGAGGGGACAAGCGACACAACACCATACCTGGGATACCTGCTGAGAAAGAGAAACACAAGTTAAGGACAACAATAATGTTATATGTACATGGAGAGGTGCATCATGGGAGGTCTCCTGGCAGTTTAAGCACATAGCAGCATAACTACATAAGATTAAGTTTCAAAAGACATACGCTACTAAAGTGAAACAGCAAATGTGTTTAGTGAGAAATTTAATAGCACCATGACACTGCTCTAAAACATTTTAATGAACATATTTGCCATGTTAAATTTGTTTTACTTTATAATTGCTAATAACTAAAACATGATGACTCTTTCAGTCCAGGATACACACTTCAATCAAGAATACCATGTCAGTGTCATATTTTACTTGAAATTGGTGTGAAAACTACATGTTAATTAAGGGACAAAACTGTTGCTAAATCAATTTAAGATTATTAATACAGTATAGTCATTTTTTTCTTTGCTCCAAACCAGAAACTTTTTCTAAACCTAATCATAAGGTTTCAGTGTCTAAACCGGTATGTGGAGCAAGACAGGACATTTTCAATTTCAAAAATCAATCAAGACCTCATCTTTCCCCTATTCATAAGCAACATAATCACTTTGGTTTGGTATAATCATAAGAACTTGTGCACTTCATACACATTCTTTATTCTATGCACGAATAATAAACATATTTCTTCTGGAACAGAAATTAAATTTTTCAGATGAAATTCAGAATTTTACCTTCTTGTCTATAATACAACTTCCAAAGAGAGAATTTGATACTTGTTTGTGTTGAAAGTAGATCAAATGAAAACAACTGCAAATGAAAGTGTTTTAGCTTCTGTTCATCCATTGTCTACATCCATTCATCATTTTGCAGACCGACAGCAAGCTGGAGCTTGTTCTAGCTTTGCTGAGGTGAGGTACACCTGGAGTTGATCAGACACAATCACATTCAAAGCAATAAGCAATTTATATTCCCCAGTTAATATTCACTTTCAAAAAATTTAAATGCAAAACTGTCCGTTCAACTGATCCTGGAAATCCTGGAAATCTACCTGATTGGCAGATACACTGTTAGCATAATCTTTTTGTATATCCTCATCAATTCACAAGCTCTTTGTTCATCAGCCACAGGCTCTTTTCATTTGCAGACAGAAGCTAACCCCATGGTCCCATTTAGATCTAGACCCATATTCTAATTAGACTTGAACACATAGAAAGACGTTAGTTTGAAGGGACAGTGACGCAGCATTCCTGAGGGATTGAGGGGCCATGTGGGAAAAGCAAACTGAGGTGTTAAGCTCAGCAGTGACTCCTCTTATTCCACGTCCTGTCATCCTCCGGGGGTTATTCTTAATCCAACAGATTCTTCATTCTTTCCCTGATAAGAAACGGCCATCTTCACAATGAACAGATAAACAAAGTGTTCATTAAAGCTGGACTGAGAGTGGACGGTTGGTGATGATTGGATAAGAATCAGGAGATCTGTGTGGGAATACACTTGTGCTTCAGCAGGAAACTGATATATGGTTATGAACGTCTTCTGTAAAGCAGTCTGTGGTTGATCAGACTGAATATTTAAAAAAATTGAAATCTTCAAATTCAACAACGAGTTTCACCAGTAAATATCACAGCAATATTTGTTGAGTAGCTGATGGTAGTTTGCACAGCTGGAACCAAAAACATCTACTCAAGCTCTGGACTTCAAATTGTCTTTTTTTTGTTTGTTTTGTACAAGCTTATAAATAACCTCTACTGCCATGACATATAGGCCATATACATTTTATAGCCACGCAATGTAGCTTACCAGCAAATTGTATGGGGAACTCGTAAAATGTGATGTATTTTGAGATTGAATTGCATTTTCTAGAAGTTGACATATTGAAAGTATGGTACACCATCAATGCTACATGAACAGGATATTCCCTGAAACTGATGACAAACAAGGAGAAAGTTGGGGAGTTGCTGAGAGGCAGATGGCAACAACTAAGAACTTTCTATGACAACAATACTGTATTATTACTATGATATGGCTGTTGGGTAACAAGTGCAACCCTTAGCACAACCCAGCTAAACTGCGCAAAAACATTCAGCCTCCAAAAAGTAGATAAAAATATTTTGTGTTTTGATAAGCATAACAGCTTTGTGGCCATTTTGTTGTGTTTAGTAACTTTAGTTGGAGATCGCAATTAGCTCCAAATACAAATCGACTTGTATGGTTATGATTTCTTATAATGTTTCTGTGTCAGTTACTTTCCCAGTATACTATACATAAAAAAAGTATTCAATTTATTTGTGGTACCCCATTTTTTTCAAATTTTACAAAGTTTTTGGTAAAAATGCAAAGAATATTGGAAACAAGCTGGAATAACACAAGTATCAACAGAACACTGTTGTGATTATTCAGTTTATTTTAAGATGTTTCTTGAATTTCTGCCAAAGCAGCTCATTTCACTTCTAATAATGAACTGCTTCATCTCCAAGTTGTGGACAAGTGTGAGGCCACAGGGCCTGAAAGTATGTGCTTAAATTTTAATCCCTCATCGTCTAACATCCCATTGTCCTTCTTATCCAGCCTACCTTTAAAAGAAACCTTCTCTGAGCCTGGCAACAATGTGGCCCATAAGACCCCCCTCAAGACAAAAAAAAAGAAAGATCTTCTCTCTTTCTTACCCCCAACTCCTTCTACTTCACTCGGTGTGAAGGCCTGATCCTCCAGTGTGAGAAGCTCTTAATCAGGGGCCAAACAATGAGGCCCTAGATCCCTGCTTTTTGACAGCGGGCCTGATCTAATAAGCAAAAGAAGGCTAAAATGTGGGGGTGGACTAATCCAGGGAATTACTGGAAGGGATCTGTATTGCCTAACGGTGGAGGAGGAAGGGAAGGAGTAGATAGAGAAGGCAGAAAAGATGGATGGAGGAGTGACATAGCTTATAAATGCTGCAAGGATGAATCATTTTAAGCGATACAGAGATAACATTTGATAAAGCAATAATGGTTTAAGGTGCATAAAATTGAGAATTTTTGTTTGTTTGGAACCTCACAAGGAATATATATCAGTCTGCAATTAGAAAAAAATAACTATCATCAAATTGGATAAGCATGTTAAGAAATAATATGTTTCAACAAGCCTCGAGTTCATTCATTTCTTTTCTTACTGAACTGCTTCACAGTAAAGTAGATAGAGATGTCCTCCTGATCATATGCCGAAAAGGTTTATTTGGAGCAATGGTTCAACATGTTTTTCACATACAGTACATGCCTATGGAGTTGATCGGTAGAGGCAGTTTAGGGGCAAATGTGATATCCACTCTACAATGCTTCAGTAACTTAAAGTAAACCAAATACTAACTTTATTGTTTTTCTTGTCATTATTTACATTCTGCAAATACTGAGTAGCTTGTTTCTGCGACCTGTCAGAAAGTGGAGTTGGACCACTGAAGTCTCCCCACGTTAAAGTTTTTTGTCATGCTACTTTGGAAGTCATGCCCACTTACCCACTAACCCTACCCATTTTAAATGGATGTGGGTGGAATTGGATGAGATAATCAGAGGTCACAGCCAAGTCTGAGTTTGCCAATGTACCCTATAGTGGAATCCATTGGTAACAGGCATAGTACACATATGTCTACATACTAAACAACTAAGAGCAATTCACTGTTCCTGCATACATTTCGTCACCCTCACCAGTTCATGAGGATCCACTAGATCCCTATATTGTCGACCACGTGCAGCCCAATTACTTGTGGACTAATAACAATAACATACCAGATGAAAGAAGACCAGAAGCAGAACAGAACTACTTGGACACTTTGCAGGAGAATCGCTATGATCCACACCTCTAGAATGTACAGTAAAACAATTACATGCCCATGCATGGCAGGCATTGGTGAAGCTGACCCAAAAGGTACGAGTAACACCATGTGCGAACTATGCAGAGTTGCATTTATGGATGCAGAAAACATGTGCCCAGCCATACGGCAACAATGGAGCCAGGTGGCTATGTAAGCTTGAGGTTAAAAAGCAGGTACGCTCTCTTCCTTAATCAGCTGTCTTTATCAGTGGCTTTGATCTGTCATGATAATGTTGTGGAACTGCATAAAGAGTGGCACAAATTGCTCTACCTCTGCAACTTAAAACCAGCTGCACCATGACCATCTGGTAAAATTCCATTTACCCAATTACAAGCGAGCAATAACATATCACCACAGATCTCACAAAGGCTCCTCAGGCTCGATTCTTGCAGATGTCTTGGATGAAAGACAAACAGTGACAGCGATACAGTAGATTGTCAGCCTGAGGCTTTTTCCATCTAATTGCACTTCAGTGAAAAGATAAAAGTAAGAATCCAGAGCTGTTGTCTCAATGACACATCAGCTTGAGCAATATAACTGAAATGGTTGTTTTGGTGTATCATTTGCATTTGATCATTTAAAGAGACGTTCCACCACTTTTCTTTGACAGCATTTATCAGGTCTAAAAACAAACTACAACAGAAACTGAATAATGATCTGTATTGTCTGCATATGTCTGTATTGAACCAAATTGTCTTTATTATGTGACACACCTTACTTAAAGGGATAGTTTGCCTCTTTTGACATGAAGCTGTATCACATCCCATATTAGCAATATCATTTATGAACATTTTCTTACCCCCTGCTGCGTCCTGTGAGCCGAGTTCCAGCCTCGTTTTGACGTTGACGAAGGTAGTCCGGCTAGTGGGCTGGGGTTTAAAAAATACATACAGCTTCATGTCAAAAGAGGCAAACTATCCCTTTAAGTATAGCAGGAAGCAAAAAAAGTTTTTTTATGTAGATCATATGATGATATAAAGTGTGTTTGTTTAGAATAACAAGAACACACACAAAACAACTGCAGTACATTAAAGATTAAGGCTCTCCCTGTATGTCTGATTAGCTACTTATGATCAGTCAAAATTATATCTCTTTGATAATTAACACAAACCCTGCTGATTATTTCTGTAGATCATTTTTATTCATTGCTTGAATCAAAAAGACATTTAAGGCAGTGACTTGATCTCGCTGTTTGCATTTAACCTGATACTGTTCCAGCTTTAACGTTAATCCAGCAACTCTCAGAGCAGACCTGTGCCATGTAGGACATCTTCCAACTGCTCAACAGGTCTGACCAAAGAAGATTACCACCGTGACTTTGAGGCAGTCATTAAAACATGAGACCAAAGTTCAACATTAACTTATTTATGTTAACAAAAATCAGTTCCTGGTAGGTTGTTGGATTTATTTCTATCTCATCTGTGACTGCCAAACCTGATGGTGAGCAGAGTTGTTTTCACTCAGGAGACCCCTGTGGGAGAGGGGTAAGGAGGTATAAAAGAGTCAAAAAAAGGGCTTCTGAACACCTGTCTGGCAGGAGGTCATTAAATCGGATGCGAGGGTGGGAGAACTGGGGGGTAAAACGAGAAAAGGTAAGGAGTGCCGTGAAGCCAATGAGGACACATACAGAGGTTTTGTTGCTATCAAAGTCATATATGCAGCAATTCAAAAATGATAATTACAGTAATTATTTTTCTTTTTGAGACATAACAAAGATCACTGCATTCAAAGAACACCATTCCTGACAGGTTCCACACCTTTTTACTCACCCACTGGTTTTTCATCTGATGTATAATATGTATGATACAAAGGACTGACGCCGGGGGGATGTTTCATCAACAGGCCTCCGGTGCTCTTTTTGCTTCCCCACAGCCTCTCCATCCTAACACCTTTCTTATACTATATCATTAGGCACGTTTTGACCCTGCTGTCAGCCTGAAGCCCCTTCTCCTTTATTCTTCCCCAACATTCCCTCCTTTGCCTAGAGAAATATCTCTGCCTCAGTCACATGTTTTCATCATTTCATATGATGACAAGTCACAAAAACGTCTGAGAGGATGTGCACCAAAAAGGCTACAAATATATACCCAAGAATAATTAGTGGTATGATAATGATGATAAACTGGTTATTTCCGAGTATATTTTCTGCCTCAATGATTATCTTGTTCTGTATGACTGGAGTGGAATTTACTTTAGTAAACTAAGTGTGCCTATTATGCATCACAGTTGGTCTATTTTAATGTTGCAACGTGGAAAAATACAGATGAAATCCTTGAATAATGAGCCCGAGGCAGTAAATGGAGGCCAACAAGGGACTACATGGTGTGTGAGGGTCATTCATTGGAGGGCTTGAGTGCGTGGCTGTTAATGTGAGGCAGGGGGTGTCCCGCTTCCTTCCCCAATGGAGAGGGCGGACCCATTAGCAAAAGCTACTGTGACACCTTTGATGTCTTCATCGCAGCAGGCCGCAGAGGCAGAGAAGCGAAGACCTGAGGGCTTTCAAAGAGGAGACCTGGTGGTTTGTCCAGAAGGGGTCTCCTTCCATTCACTACTTTGTCTTTTGAAAAAGAGGAAATTTGGCAAACAAAGCTTCTCGCTCAAATGTTCTCTAAAAGTGGAGCGAATAGATTAGTTTTTAATCGAATGACCACGCCACTCAACTTTATTGGTTTATATATTTTTGTAAAGCTCAAAATTAGATGTCTGTGCGGCACCCCAGAGAAACAAAACAATTAATTAATTTCAACAGGAAACAGACAAAAAAATACACAATCTATCTTTTTTTACTAGTAGATCATCTTCTCCCCTTCTCCGTCTGCCAAAAACAGAGAAAAAGGGGAAGGGAAGAGGATGTATGATTCCTGGATAAGTGAGGTTAGGAGGAAGAGTATGACCATAGATCCATTTCCACCCTCTCCTTGTGTTTATTGAACTGTAATCATGAATAATACCCCCCATATGTAACACGTTACCGGATTTCCTCCAGAATACAGCAGCTGGGAGTCTGTGTTCACTCAAGCTGTAGTGTTGAAGTTAACCAAACACGTGTCTGCACGTACATCCTGGGTATATCACACAGCGTGTCTGAACGACAGTATCCCTTCTGTTTCCAGCCACATGTGTGGAACAACACACACGTGTACGTTAGATAGAAATGACTTATATCTCTTTGTAAAAGGTCATCAGCAATAGAAAGTAAGCTGTGTACAGGGTTAACAATTGTATAGTAGCACTATCTGCGTGTTCAGTGAACAGATTAGTCAGATTAGTCATGTGTACCCCCCCCCTGTTTCAGTTTAAGCTATATAAACAGTTTAATAGGAGAAGGATGGTTGTTTTGGTATTTTGAAAAAGTAACCATGTCCTGTCTCCTTTAAATCTTATTACAAGACCATTATATCCTAAACCTGAACTGTATAAATATATAAACATTAAATGTTATTATGCTTAAGTTGCTTTGAGCGAGACCGTTCTCCTCCCAAAAGTGTCGCAATAGATCATTTGTTCATGCAGCCAGAAATGGCGGATTATTATATTTGAAGAAAATGCAACCTGTGGTGGTCACAGGAGCAACTTCCTTTGAAATGCAAAAATGGTAAGGCAAATTGATTTAAACAGCACAATTCAACAAGCAGGTGGTTGGCAAGGCAAGGCAAGGCATCTTTATTTATATAGCGCATTTCATACCACAGGCAACTCAATGTGCTTGGTTGGAAGGAAAACAGAGAGACAGAGACAGGTACAGTGCAGTGAAATTTACTAACCAAAGTCCTTCAAGTATATCAAATGAATTCATAAAATGTAATGTGAACAGGAAATTCCTAAGGTTTGATTTAAAAGAAACAAGAGTTGATGTAGACTTGCAGTTGTCTTGCAGTTTGTTCCTCTTTAGTTCTAACTCTAGGGACAGAAAGCAAACCAGTTCCTGACTACCTGAGATGTCTTGAAGGTTCATAACATACCAGAAGATCTGAGATGTACTTTGGATCTAAGCCATTTAAAGCTTTATAAACCAACGGCAGTATAACAAAATGACGACTCGAGCAGCAGCATTCTGAAGCAGCTGCAGCTGTCTGATCGATCTTTTAGGGCAGACCAGCAAATATGCAATTGCAGTTGTGTGTGTAAGTTTACTGAAGATAAATGTATCGACCAGATTTTCTAAGTCCCTCTAACACAAAAGCGTCAGCTAAGGAAACTGTGGTGTAGTATAAAAAATGTCTTTTACCTGTAATAGTGATGTTTTTTTTAATCCTGACCAAGGAGATTTGTCTGCTGACCCTAACCAAGTCAGGAAATTGTCTAAATCCAACCAGAAAGTTACACAAGTGTTTCGGTAAAGTGTCCTCCCAAGTGAAAAAACAGTTTCCATATGTTGGTTTTGAATAATCATCCCGAGCTGAAGGTGCATGGTTTGTAGTACTGTGCATAACAGCCACATTCCTTCCTCCTTTAGGGAACATTGTGGAAAGGTAAAGGAAACACTTGAGAATGAATTTTGCTCCAATGAGGAAACACTCATATGAGTTATATTTCCCTCCTGCTGCCTGTAGGGATGGTAATTAAGAGGACACCCCTGTGGCTCATACAGAAAAGTCTGAACAAGCAACCTATTTTTTGATTGAAAGTCTTCTCGTTGTGGAAGTAAAAAAGTCAAAACACCTAACTGTAGAAAAATTTTATAACTTTGTAGATGCTCTTATAAATGGTTTCTGATTATGTTGACAAAAGACGGACCAGTCTTAAAAATCCGCTGCACAAAATATTTGCTTACTTGTATCCTTCCTCGATGCTGGTATGACTAGAAGAAATTGCTGCAAACAGAGTGTCTTCTGGGTTCTGCATTAAGTAAATGTTGGGTGAGAATGATTGACTGAATCTTTACAATGTGGTTTATGTCTTTACAATTTGGCTTTTAGATGAATATGAAATCAATTCACATGCTGAATAATTCACTGTAGGGAAGGTGGCCTGATTAAGGTGTCACCAGACACTTTTTACTATTGATCATCTGTTCCTGAGTAAATTGTCACATAGGACTTAACCTTGTAGCACCCAAGTATATGAATAATCATTGAAAAAAATAATTTTGGCTCTTCTTGCATCTTTTTGGGTGGGAATAAACAATATTTTTAGAATTTTTGGAATTGGGCTATTTTTGATCATTTTAGGCAATGTTGTATATTTGCAACTGTGGGCTTTTTCCTGATTAATTTTGTTCACAAAACCAAGTCATTCTCTGCAGATCGTTTGGCAAAAAAGGTAAAGTGAAAGTTCACCAGTAACTGCTGCTACCACAATAAAATGTATATAATAGACCTTTATTGAACATTCTTAACGCAACCATCATAAACTTTCCATTCAACAACAAATCAAACAGATTTCACAGATCTTTGTTGTGAAAAAGTGAAGCACATATAAAATGCAAAAAATGTAATGTAAATAAAAATATAATGTAAATAAATAAAAAGCTTGTTGCATATCTGCAACTGTGGGTGCTACAAGGTTAATCTTTTACTAATCCATAAGGTCAAACGTTGAAGTTTACTTTAAAAATACAAGCTAATGTGAAGCTATCCAGGACTAATATAAGGTGCTTTGTACATCTTGCACAGCAGTGTGCACGTCCTCACGTGTGTCACTGCAATGTGTTCAGTTCCAGCAGCAGCTGTATGACAGTAACACTTATGGTGGGCTAAGGTTATGTTACATGATACATTGTCCATTTCATAGATACTCAGGCTTTAACAATAAAGACAACAAAAAAAGATGCGATTTGAGTAATGGGGGTCCGTTACCCCTGGAGTGATTTATGTCTCGCACCGCAAGCATGTCTTCACACACATAAAGAAGACATTGCACAAATGCACTACTTTCAATCAGTTATCAGACTTAAGTCATTACATGCTGTCCATGAAATTTCTATAACCAGCAGTTTTCTGTTTCCTTAACAGCTGTTACACAATGTGATCTTTATTAATATACAATATCTATTTGTCTTGTTTTTATCTTATATCCGTACGCAAATATTTAAATAAGCATACAATAAGCATGAAGATATCATGTTATGAAAAAATTCATACATATCTGTGGTGTCCACAGATGTCAATGTGTATCCATAAGGGAGTAATCCGGCCTGAGGCTGTTGGTTGTGAAAGCAAAAAACACACTTCAGGACAGTGTGTCTCAGTCCCGACCCTGAAGATCCCCACCCTATGTGTTTTAGATGCGTTCCTGTTGAAGCACACCTGATTCAAATAAATTGGTCATTATCGGGCCTCTGCAGAGATTGACGACAAGCTCATCGGTTCGTTTGAACCAGATGTGTCAGCGCAGGCAAACATCTAAAACACGCAGGACAAGGAATCCCAGGACCAGGATAGAAAATTATTCAAAATATAATAGAACATATATAATATAATAATATAATAGAAATAACAGAGTCTGTGATAATCTTCTGTGGGTTTGTCGCTAGAATTACATTGTTAATATTAATAATTCATTAATGTGGCTTTTCATTCTTGATAAAGAAACCTGGCAATCATAACCCCCCCCCCCCCCAAAAAAAAAACAAGTAAAAAGAAAGAAAACTCCCATTTCACGCAAACGTCATGTTATATAAGTTTAAAGTTGCAATGGCTTTCCTTTGTTAGCTCATACCGCGATGTGCAACAAAGTCCCAATCTTGAAAGGGCTAATGTTGGGAGGAGGATCAGAGCAGAATCATTTTTGTGAGAAAGAGAGGCACATCAGATAAAAAAATAAAATGCTCTGTAAGGAATGTGACTAAATTAAGCACGTCCCTACACCAAGCAGGTAACATCATGAAGCTGCTTACTTTTCTCCATATTCATTTGGTAAATCGTCACCTCCACCCCAGCTGTTGTAATGTGTTTTTGCCACTTGGGGACATTCTCAGAAATATGAGGAATGGCCTGATATTAAGGCTGCTTTTACTTGTGTTGGTGCTTGTGGCAGGTCCTTTAACTTAGCCCTGCATAGAAAAATCCTACTGGACACTACAGAGATCTGCTTTATGCAGTGTGAGAAATAATTGACCTTTGTAGGAAAAAAAAAACAAAAACAAAACATAACCTTTCCACCAAAGTGCTTGAAAGTTGGTATGATGTGTTTGTGTTGATATGTTGTGTTTGGTTACATCATCACCAAACACCTGTTAACTCTTTTTTTCAGTCAGTTGTGCTGTCATGAACTCTAACATTTAACATGCTAACTGAAGCCTGTAGACTCTGAGATGCAACTTTGGGGGTTTTTGCAGTCTCTGAGTTTTGCTTCGTCTGACCTTGAGGTGAACTTGTTGGGATGTCCACTCCTGGGAAGACTGACAACTGTGGTTAATGTTTTCTATTTGTAATCTTTCTCGCTGTAGAATGAGGAACTCCAAATGGTTTGAAATTTTCCAAGATTGATGGGAAGCAACAATTGCTTCTCTAAGATAATTTCTGATGTCTTTCCTCCTTGGCAATTGTGTCAACTCACACCTGAATGCTCCAGACCAGCAAACTAACAAAATGTATGCTTTTAGGTAAATGGACTGTACTTGTATAGTGCTTTTCTAGTCTAGCTGATCACTCAAAGTACTTCTTTTCTTTTTTCACTTTCACCCATTCACACACAGTCATACAACACATCTACATCTTTACACACTACGTGCTTTCTAATCATTCACACACACACACACACACACACACACACACACAACCCGATGGGGTTCAGTGTCTTGCCCAAGGACACTTTGACATGTAGCCCGGGGAAGCCAGAATCAAACCACTGACCTTCTGATTAGTGGGCGACTGCTCTTCCTCCTGAGCTACAGCCGCCAGTTGATTAAACTTACTGATGATCAGGTAATCAAGTGCATTTGATAAGCAGAAACTGGCTGTGTCAGTAAGGGTGAACTTAGTTTGGTGCTCCTACTTTTTGGCTTAGTTGTTGTGAAATGAATAATGCCATAGTGTAATATATCATGTTCTTGTTTTTCATCTGAGGTCGTATTTACCGAATCTTAAGACCTGTTGGGAACTAGATGATGTGCAAAACCTTAAAAACGCAGGCTGTACTTCTTTTTTCGTATGACTGAACATTAAAATGTTCCAGGTTTACTTGTTTCTATAAGTAAGACTGCAGCACATTATTCTAAAACAAAATAAAGTTATGTATGTGAAACATAAAGGACAGAGTAACAAGCTTAATCACTCCTTCACTTATGAGACAACTTTTTTCTATAAAGGAGAAGTACCTTTTGCAGTGTCCAAAAAATATGACAGCAAACCAGATCTATAGTGTGTCCAGCTTTCTGACACCACCTGGATTACACCAAACATTTATCTATCTGACACATACCCACTCTCCAACAAACACCTAGACCACACATACTTTGTAGTTCTCGTCCATTTCCATACATGCTGTCGATCACTGTTTCTCCTCTTTCTTTTTACTGTATGTGAAGGGTCAAAGCAGCTGGAGATATTTTCTAATGACAAACCACAAGATGTGAGACATGTCTGTGGAGAAAAAACAGGGAAGAAACAGAGGGAAACCACCGCATCTGCTCGAGGTTATCAGTGCCGAGTCGGTTATTTCAGCCGTGGCATACATCCCACATACTTCAAAGGGAGACGTGTTCACACACACACACGGGCTCTCAGTCAGCCAAACAAATAATTAACAAAGTCAGCGAGATTAATTAAAGCAGCAGGGTTCAGGCAGGGTTCAGCCTTCTGTGTGTGAGGGGGTTGAACAGGAGTCCCCTGCTGGATGTGATTAAGAAAACCAAAGAAGAAAGGGAGAGGAGGCGAGGGAAAACAGTCGCTGTCATTGATATCTATCTTCATGTAAACAGCTGGGTGTGTGTAGGTGTGTGATGGGGCAAGATGAGAAAACGCCGTGTTAATTAAGGTCTATTGAACTTCACAATAGGAGTTATGTGAAAAAGTTCATGATAATGTTGCTGGATCTATCTTGTGAACTAAATGTGACTTGAAAACCAATTGAAATGATAAAAATAATGCTTTTATTCACAAGCAAAAATCAAGACTTCTAAAACAAGAGGATTCAGACAAGATTAAAGTACTAGATTTGTACCATGCGAAGTTATTTAAAACCCTATAGCCAGGTGCAATTTCTGACTACCCTTATTCTAGCCAAACAAAAGATAATTGTCCATCCCCATGTATCAAACCAATCAGTGATTATTGCACAAATGAGTGTTATTTTTAATTTGTGGCTGTATGGGTGTGCATTTAATGTTTGTCACTCCAGTTAAGGGTATCCTATTAACCTTAATGATAATCTTTTTTTAGCCTCATTCATATCAATGTTCTATCTGCAGATACTGAGGAAAGGGATCATATCAACCATTGAGGTTATTACTGAACAAAGCTCAAGGTTTATCAAGATAATATTAGGTCATGTTATTGTTTGTAATATCAAAACTGACCATAAGTCCCAAGGAAAATGTAAAGGGAAAACAGAATTATGTAACCCAATGTTTAATTCTTTACATATTTTGTATTCAGCTATTTTTTTTCATATTTTCAAAGCTGTTGTCGCTCCTTCTTTTGGCTGATATGTGGAAGCACAAGTTAAAACCTCAACATGATGCCTCTACGAGCCCAGGAGGCATCTTTTTTGCTTTGCGTGATCTCTGTGATCTCTTTCATCTGATGAATCCTTCGCCATTTCTGTCTTCTGAAGCCTTTCTCACACAAAATACATACAATTAATGCTATCATCACTCTGTCGAAGTGAAGGCACTCAGTTGTTCAGTCACTGAACAATAAGTTTACTTATGAAGGTTTAATTGCACAGAAGTAACCAAAACCACACCGTAAGTACAGATTGCCATTACACAGTGTTGTATAATATCACCAGGGGCTTCATTCATATATGACACCAACATGTTCAGTTGTTCACAGATGAATGGATAGCAGTGTATGTGTGAACGTGACCTGGGATGCATCCTCTCTGGGATGCTTGTTTTAAACCCATACACATCACTGACCAGTCAACAGTTATGTTTTCCTTTTTTTGCCTGGATTACACAACTTTTCTGCTGTCTTGTTGACTTAGTCACATTTCTTTTAACTTCTTGCTATGATCAAAATCAATAAAGAAACAAACAAACAATGAAATATCCCAGTTTCAACATTCACCATGTCGTCTCTGTAGTGTTTTCTGTTAACACGGTACCAGTACCACTCACACTGAGACGTCAATTAGACCTGTTCTTGTTCTCTGTCCTCTTGAATAGATCTTTTACTCAATTCTTACGACAGGGTTTCTCATTGTGGCAAAGCTTCCTCATTTTTAATCCGATTTGGATAAAAAGCATTTGCTAAATTAGAATTAAATGTAAGTGTAAATGTTGGGTTTTGATTATTTTTTTTTTTTTTAACACAATGTGACCACTTTCTCAAAAATGGGATGATTCTATATTTAAATTCTATATAAAACGTCGGATCTCCACCACAATCCAACAGTGAGTCCTGTGGATTTGAACAAAGTTTGGTTGTACAGCATGTCTTTGAACTGTCAGGACCACTATGTCAGATAGCGTGTTTAAAAAGCAGCTCCCTTGCTGTGGGACGCTCCTCCCTGTTCTCTCTGTTCCTTTCTCCCTTTCCCCCCTCTGCATCTCTGCTCTGTCTCTCTCTCAGCTCTGTGTTTTGGCAGCAGTGCTCCCCTGCATCACAAAGCCCGTCCTCTCAGCTTGTCCCATTGTGTTGCGAACATCGCAGGTAATGATTAACGTAAACATACGACAATGGGAGCTCCGGTGCTCCACCAGCGTGGGAGCTGATGGCCTTAAGGTTGGGATGCGTCGACTCTGACCTGAACTGAAGCCTCCAGCCAAGAATTCTTTAGGATTTTGATCTGTTTTAAGTTGAAGAATAAAAAAAAAAATTGTGTTTTTAGGGTAAATCGGTCTGTTTCTAATCTAATTTCTGAGCTTTTTTGAGAGTATCAGTTTTCAGTTATCAAAGTGAAAAATGGCAAATCCTTATGCATCCATTTGGGGCACAACAGATCACTGAATCACTTCTACAGTCATCAGATGGCAGACGGCAGTTGGCCAAGCTTTCAGTGACAGACAGACAGGCCTTCTAGGAGCCTAAAGAATGTCTCAGGCTTCAGTTTAGATTAAGAACCAAATCAAAAGGTTGATGCACTCTTGATGACATGATTGTTTTAGAGATGAGCCTCATTTAGACATTCAGAAATCTGAATGTAAAAGGGACCCGATGTTTCTGTGATCAGTCACTGCTGGGAGCCAGCCAGACTAATGAGTGAACGACCACACCTCACACATTCCTTCTGACCTTTATTCCATCTCACTTTCCCTCTACACAAACACACACACAGAGAGCCTCACCTCACCCAAATGATTATCATTCACCCCAACGTGCCCCCCCCCCCCCCCCCCCTCCTCCCCAATCTGTTATCAGCTGTCAGGCACCAAGCAGCCCTGGTATTCTCCATTAACATCAGTATGCAGCAGACTATCAGTGCTATCTGGACCCGGGGGCACCGGGAGGGATCCGTTGTATCACTGATGTCATCAGATAAGGAGGTGAGGGGAGCCTCTGGTCCTGGTTGAGGAGGCATGGGACTTTAAAGTTGAGATATGTGACTCTTTCAATTTATGATTTTGACACGAGAGGAAAAATGAAAAGCTGAGAGATCTTTGATGTTGTATTTTTGAGAACAATGCTATTCTTACTTCTGGGTGGAAAATGAAGCTGGATGCCTGGCAGTTAGCAGTTAGAGATGCAAAAAACTCTCACATACAGTACATACATACGTTTGTCAGTGTTTTTGCTATTTTTGTGTTTTCTAGAATGTTGAACTTTTTTTTTCTGCCTCGTTCAGTTTCATTGTTGCATACTGAATTTTTGTTCAAATTCAACAAAAAATTTGCCCACTTGCACCTTCATCATCTTGTTTTTGGGCCATCTACTGCTGACTTTTCTATGTGTGTGCACCTATGGGTCACATGCAAACGCTGTTTTTGGGCACTGAAACTGAACTTTTTGGAAAATGCCTTCCAGAGTGAAAACTTTCATCGACGTGAAGTAGAAAACCGGTGTTCTTTTGGCATGTCAGATTTTGAACCATTATCTTCATGGTCTGAAGTCCAAATATGCACCAATCTCCCTTTGTTTACATAGCAAACGCAGACCTAGCCAAGATAACTCTGGTACTAACCTCGCTAACAGGACTTTTTACATGTTTGTTT
The DNA here is from genome assembly GCF_027942865.1 of Odontesthes bonariensis. NCBI lineage: Eukaryota > Metazoa > Chordata > Actinopteri > Atheriniformes > Atherinopsidae > Odontesthes > Odontesthes bonariensis. Next base: position 22,532,100 of record NC_134521.1, read on the forward strand.
CCTAAATGTACAGTTACTTGCTGACTGTACTGAGGAATGGAAACGTTAGAACATGTTATGGAGTACACTGCAAAACAACAGAGGATGACTGTTCCAAAGTCTGTGGCACAGGACAGAAAACACACACAGTACTTTCTGGGTCTCAGTCGAATGACAGGGACAACTCATACACCTGGACCAGAGCACATTACCAGTTTAGTACAAGGAGTTGAAAGTTCTCTAGAGTATTTTGGAGTCCCAATTGTTTCACACTTTAGCCAAACTGGAGACAAGTGAACTGGGGTGATGTGAGAGCGATATTGGGTTGTAGCGAGCATTCTGACTGCAGAGTTGTGAACCAACTGTATACGGTTTACAAAAACTTTGCTTACACGTGAATATGGAAAGTTGACGTAGTCTAAGCGTGGCAACACAAAAATATCCATCCATCCATCCATCCATTTTCTATACCCGCTGAATCCGTCGGTCGGGTAGCGGGGGGTCTGGAGCCTATCCCACGGTCATCGGGCGACAGGCGGGGTACACCCTGGACAGGCCGCCACACAAAAATATGAATCACTGAATTTGTAATTGTCACCATGATAGCAGGTAGCAGGCATGTTTGTTTTTTTTGCTGTCTTTCAAATGAATACAAATGGAATAAATGGCATACGTAACATGTTTATCATTTTTCATTTGGCAGTCAAAATGAAGACAAAAGTTTATAGTAAATGATTTTGTATTATCCGCTAATAAGCCAAGAGACTGGAGGATATCATGAGGAAGAAGCTAATGTCTTTGTTTAAGTGGGAGTGGCTGCATTTATATATGCCAATATGCTTCAACTTTAGAAAGTCTATTAAATGTCCTGTCACTGTAAGTAGAATACAAGTAGCTTTGCACAATAGTAGAAATGAGTAAAGTCTCCTCCATGTAAGATATCAATAACTGAGAGGTAGCTATGCTAAAGTGTAGCAAGTGAGTAAACTGTTGGTATTTGGCTCATCTTTTGATAATGAATGGATGATGTTACCCACCCTCCAAAACAAACACTCAGGTTAGGGGGGGGTGTCAAGGAGCCTAATTGCAGGAATTGTGTATGGTGTGTGCGTGAGGCGCCTGCAATCCCACCTGTGTCTCATTAGCACAACAACAAGGTGCAATAACATTAACACTGCTGCCCCCCTCCTAAAACAGGTAAGTAGTAATCTGACACTCTAAACACACACAAATAAACACACAAGATTTTTTTCTGACCCTAGTTGAGAGCAAACTTGGGGCTCAACCTGAAAATGACTCATTTGTGGAATCCGGGTTTGCCTGCAGTCAGCAACACACAAACAAACAAAGTTGTGTTTCTTCACGAAAGAGAACAATATATTCACTTCTACTAATATCCTGGAGACTTACTGTCGACATACTCACTTCTTACCTAAACCTACATGACCATTACTATAAATAATTCATTCACACTAAAATCTAATGATTTACATATTGAGAACTTGCTTTTAGCCCCACAAAACATTATGTGGGACTCCCCCAGTGTGGCTGTGTAAACTGATATGTGTTACTTGAGACACACAAGTCCCCCCCCCCCCCCCCCCCCACACACACACACACACACACGCACACGCATCGGTACGACACACACAAACTGAAGCTGGCCCAGCAGTCATAGCGCCGACTGGCATTAGCACAGCTCTTATCTGCTTTATGACTTCCACTTGGACTCGTTTATTTGTGTACTTTGACTTTCGCTGTAAAGCTCCATCTGACCTGGAGTGGCACTGTGAGATGTCAAGGGTCAAATCTGGAATTTATTTCAGCACATAAATTTCAGCTCAACGAACTCATACTTGGACCACTTGAGGAGTTTGACCTGCAAATAAAAGCAAGCGGAGTGTGCAGCCTCTTTCTCTGTTTTGGGATCTATTTGGAACTTCTTTGTTTTTTCAGTTTTTCTTTCTTTAAAGAAGGGAAAGCTGTCTTTCAGGCACAGATTTAGTTAGACTTTTCTATGAGCATCTTGGTGGCTGTCTTGGCTAAAGCAGGTATCATGTAACCGCAGTTGGACCTGAGATGGGACCTTTATAGCGGGTGATTGCCCTTTCTCTCCCTCGCACTTCCTGTCTCTCTTCACAATAAAAACTGCCCAGCACAGGCATACCAATCATTCTCAAGGAATTCTGAGAGGCGAGATTTAATTTATTGGTGGAGTTTGACTGCTGTGAACATTTATATTGACACAGGTTAGCTAGCTGACAAACATGAGTGTGCAACACCAGTTCTGATCAATAGTAAATAGGCCATATGTAGTCCTCCACAATATTCCTGCACCTTTTAAAATGGTCTCCAACTCTTTGAAATAATACACTGTTGACATGTGAGGACGGTATCCATCCGTAATTTCTGAACATGTCATTCCAAAACCAAAAGGGATTGATCAGCTGCTAGAGGCTTCATACCTCTGGTTTCAGGCTTTCCATGAAATTTTGCTTCCATTTCCCGGCTTGCAGTCCAAATTCCAACACATCCCAAAGGCAAAGGTATTGGATGGGGCTGAGCTCAGGAGTCCCTACAGACTGGTGTTCCACAAACCTGATATCCCAGACAGATCAAGATCTTGTGAGTTATGCAATCAGAGGTCACCACGCTAAACTGGTCAAATCATGTCAGAACTTGATTAGTGCACATGTAGTGTCTAAAAATGTTTGCATTTGAGCTGTACTGTGTGTGATAGACACTGAAAGGTTGTGCATTAAGAGGCATGATTATCCTTTGAATATGCCAAAACAATATATAAAAAGCATGTCATATCTTATTTGTGTACTGCTTTATTTAGTGGTAAAACACTTATTACTCGAGCCCCAGTAAAAATGTCAGTGGGACTCACTGCCCTTTTGAGGACAAAAAGCAAGTCTTTCTGAAGTAAATGATTAAACATGGATTGTACTTGAAAACTTGACTGATTTTGCACCAAAAATGAAAAAACAAAATGCAAAAATACACATATATTACTCACCACTGGACTCTATATTGTGGATTTGAACAGGTTAACAGTTCATAGAATATTCAGTCCAGAGAATAAAGGATTCAGCTTTTAGTACTTAAGTGAGATAGATATACAGAGACAAACATGAACAGAATCAGTTGTACCTTATATGAAGGCTGAATGTGGACAAAAACGTAAAAAAAAAAAGTAAAAAGTAAATGGCTTAGTAAGTACTCATGGGATTCTGTTCTCCTGTTCTCACATTTCTGTCATTATCAGATTCAGCAGTTTGCTCTTCTCTACATTGATGCATCTCAGATGACTTTTTCTGTCAAACTAAGACACCTGTTGTTTTTTTGTTGCAGCCAAATAACTTTCTTTCCAAATGGGATGCTGATTTCTTCTGATCCAGTCTGATATCTTCTATCTATCTGGGAGAAAATTGGACCAAGGTTTCCATATGAGGGGAGACATTCTGGCTTAGCGTTTTAAGCTGATAAAAAACAGGATTTATCTTGATGCTGTGTCTCAGCTAATGGGATTACTCAGTCTTGTTCTTTCACTGATGCAATTAAAACGTGGAGGCAATCCGCGCGCGGGCAATTCACTTACAAAAGCGACTTAATTGAATGCGTCCTCTGAAGAGCAATTAACGCGCAATAAATTATGTGACTTAATAATAAACTCCCTCGATGGCGTGATTTATGTTGTTAATTTGGACCATTTTTGCTGGACAAGAAAGATATTTCAAGAAGTTTCGAAAAGTTTACTTAGAATTTTCGTTGTACAACTGCTGCTTTCTTCTGCGCGCCGTGAAGAGAAGAGGGAGAGGCAAAGGGTCCTGTGTGCCAGCTCTGTGGAGATGTGGGGGTGTTTTGTGTGTGAGCGTGTGTATGGAGTGGAAGCCCGGGGGAGGGGGGGGGGGGGTCTTCTCCTCCCTACTCCTCCTACCCCCTCCACTCTCCTCCTCCTGCTCCCCCGGCCGCTCTCAGACCATTGTTGTTGTGACTGCCGTCCGGGGAGCAGCGGAGTGCTGTATCAGGTCTGCTTCGCAGAGGACACAGTCGCTCACTCGTCTTTCTGAGCTGAACAGAAACGGACTGATCAGAGTGAGCTCCGCGTCTCACTCGCAGAGCTCAGATCTAACTTACTCAGAAGAGCAGAAACAAGAAGCGCTGCGTAAAGACGCATGAACTGTAACTGAGGATAGACTCTGAACCAGGTGGCACGTTCCTTTATCACCCGTATATCAGTCTCGCCATATCGGTCCCTTTTCAACGTTTTCAGGGTGAATGAGAGCAGATTTTTTTTAAAACTATCACTGTTATCCTGTGACATAAACCCATTTTGCCCGCTGTTTGGTTTGGCTCTCCGTGGATATCTGGGCAGCTGACTGCTGTGGACTTTGCCCCGGGGATCTCAGGACCTTCCCCCGGTCATCAGGAGCACCAGGCAGCCAACGTTCACGTCGCCGGGGCTCATTTTTCTTTAATGGATTTATAACCTTTAGTTTGATTTCTGTCGGATACACAAAATCTGACAACTGCCTACAGACTGATTTGGGGAAAGGATACTAGAGATTCCAAATGAGGATTTCAGTAATCCCTCGTGTCGACCCGGCCAAGGAGTGATATTTCCCCCCCGGTGCCAGTCATCCCTGAGAGGACAGACCGGGAGGAAAGGTGGGTGAAAACAGATTGGGACAGCGGACTCTTATAAAGCTAATGCTTGATTCATTTCACAGCGGAGTCGGACATGCTGCTGTGATTGTTCGTTACGCTAAGACAAACCCATATATAAAGCCTCTTATCACGCCATTTCAGTGCCATTATTTTTACCTGTAGATGATTTTTTACCGGCTTCCGAGTAAACAGTACAGTAGCCTATGTATGACTAACAAAAGTTCTACCTTGTCACAAGTTGAGCATCACGTTTTGCAAATTTTTGCTAATTCGCGGTCAAATAGAGAGTTTAAGCACGTTTGGTCATTTAGGACATAAAGTGGGGTGTTTTGTAACGCACAGAGCCAAACAAGTCACTTGGCAGACATTGAACCCTTTCACATGAGCTGTTTGGAAACCGGCAGTTTCCCTCAAAGCGGGGTCTGAACTTTTTTCTCTTTTTTACACAGATTACTTGGTAAAAAAAAAAAGTAATAATGTGAAAGCCGTGGGTTGCATTTATTCATATTCTCCTACTCAAATGTCAGCTGTTAGAATAATACACACGAGTTACCAGTTAAACGGGTGACTTTGGTGAAAAGTGTACACAGAAAAAAAGGGTTTAAACGCTCTTCGCCTTCTGTTTTAAATCGATCCGCGCCTGTGTCAGTTGATATTCATCTAAACTGAACGAGTGTTTTGACTGACGGCGGCGCGCACACGTGCAAACACTATGAGCTGTATATAGGCCTATAGAAACCGTCTCCGCTCATTTTTGGTGGGAGGGGGGGCTCAGTTCTTCAATTAATTTGGACTTGCATGGGCAGCTTGAAACTAACGGGACAGGTTTATTAAGCGTGAATTATGTGACAGGAAAATGTTTTTCCGCCAGTCCCTCCGTGTTTTGGAGCTGAGAAGGACAGCGGACGTGTTCTGGCTCCAGCTGAACGCAGCAGCAGGGCGGCGTGCCAGCGGAATTAGCAGCAGCAGGAGAAAAAAGTTTTCCAGTCCTTAATTGAGAAAGAATACGTTTCATTCAGCGGACTCGTTCTCTAAACGGTGTGTGTGTGCGCGCCCGCGTGAGCTCGTCGTGTGTGCGCTGCTTGCAGGCATGGAGCGCACGCACAAGGGTCTGGCGCCTGTGCTCAGTTGGCGCAGCTTGTAACAGAAAAAAAAAAATCACTATTCCTTTAGCTCTCTTACAGACAGTCAGAGTTTATAGTGTGTCAGCACAGCGAGTCTAAGGCCACATTTACTGTACTCACGCGTTATTTTACTTCAACCACACTTCATTCAGAACAATGTTTCTTTTTATTCTAAGACCCAAACTGTTATAGATGCATTTTGTTTTGAGGAAAATGGACACATTTGAATTATTTTTACAACTGCATGAAACAATCAAACATGTCTTAAAGTTAAAAAGTATTAAATATGTTTATAATAAAGCTGAAACGAGTATTTTAATGGTTTTAATGGTCAAACCAAATGGAAAGGAAATAAGCCATTTTCCCGAAAATATGTCAAAAACAGATCCTTTTACGCCTCATAAGTTATTTTTCTGCATTGATGAACCTTTTTTCAGGCAATTAGACTCAACAAAAAATGCTAAACAATTTTTATTTAACTGAAGGCAGTCTTATTACCAAACACCAAATTATGACTTTTAGTGGCTTATATTTGTAGCGTTTAGTTGATTTTTGACAAATCAAACTGTTTGCAATGCATGTTACTACTATTCTTTTCACGAATCACCTGTTTCACTTTTTTGCTGCTGTCTGTTATGTACCCTGGCCCTCTGAGCCTAAAGACTCATTGGCCACAAGTCGAACCTCACTGCTGCTCCTTCAGATTCTGTAGCTTCCTGGCAGGTTTCAAGTGTTTTCCTGGTAAGGGCCCATTATCCCAGGACAGACTGAGCGCCATCCATTGACAAACAACAGGCAGTAGCTGCCCTGATCCTTATTCATTACGCAGGAGAGTCTGGACAATGTAAGGCGGGTGGAGAGTGGGACAGTTAGCAGGACATCTGGCTAAGAATACAGCTGCTCACAGTCAAAACAGGCTCTCTTTGTAGCTTTTTGGCTGAACAATTGTTTGTGTTTTTGCCATCTGGTTTAAAAGTGTTCGAAAACGTTTGTGTCTTTTTCTGCTCCCCGATCAGATCTGAAAGAATCACGTTGCTGATGGACAGATAACCGTCTGGTTTGTGTTTGTTTGCCTTTGCAGAATCCAGATTTAGAGACTTTGTGGGTTCCTGAAGTTGCCAATGCCAGGGACCGGAGTGTGAGGCCCACTCCAGGCTTCCAACTTCTGCTGTTGCCTTTTTACCATTTGACACACACGTCACATCTTGAAGATGGCAAGGGTCTTCTTGTTCTATGTTCTCCTGCTCTGCTTGGTGGACAGAGTCACAGTCAGAGCCATCGATGAGATACGAACTAAAGGTAAGGATTTAAAAAGATATATATTTTAAGGACACCTAAAGCTACAAAGTACTATCACATCTCTGAAATCCCAAAGCTTACAGCAGTTTCCCTCTTTACCTTTTTCGATTTGTGCCTCCATAAAAGTTGGATGAATGAACACAGCTTGTGGGACTCCTCTTCTGTTTCCAGCATTTGCTCAGGAGGAAGGCTGATCAGGAAAAGTGTTACGTTCAGTTCTTTTTCCTTTAATAGAAAGATCAAGTTTCTTACCAGCCACGAGCCCACAGGAAGTGAAGGTGACAGCAAAAATATGATGAGAAGCAGTGGTCGAGGCTCCGAAGGAGCAAAGGAGTCGGAAGCTCTGAGTGTTTTTGCTGCTGTAAAGTGCGCTACCTGATCCATCCGAGGCCTTGGGGCTCAGATGTGTAAATCAGCCTGGCTGCGTGCCAGCTGTAGAGGATGGGGAGGGGTGGCCGGGCTTTTTCATTGATGCCTTACAAACAGACGCTCAAGCTATAAGCTTGGGCACTGTGAGTTTACGGTTTCATTACAGTGTTACTCTTATGTAAAGGCATTATCAGCCTTCAGAAAATCTTCCAGAAATCAAACCAGAGTGTTGCCACTCATATGCCTTCAGTGCCATAAAGCTTTTACATCAGATTTAAAGACTTTATAGTAACATTTTTATGAGGATGATTATAGATTGATAAAAGACTAAATGAACTGTTACCTTGAAGCATTCTAGAATAGAAGCTGTCTCTTCTGCTTCTCTGGGGACCCACATTGCACTGCAGGGTCTTCACAGCCAGCAGTGGCTTGTTGTCAAACGTCAGGGTGCAGAAGTGGTTTCCGAAAAACCTTAGACAGGCGAGAAGAGACAAAACAAGAATAACAGAAATCTCTTTATCTTGTGTAACACGAAAAAGGTACTGTTCTGGGATTATATTCAAATCTAATTTCAGCATACGTGAGTGGTCTCTGTTATGGCTTGAACATGTTCAGAAAAACAAACAAAAACACCATTTTGGTTTGGTTTGTTGGTGCTGTTTGATGGTTCATGCACTGATTTGGTTCCTGATGGGGCAGTTTTATGCAGCTCTCACTCTGCTGGAATATAAGGCAGAGACGGTTTGAGACAAACAAGAGTTGGAATTTTATTTTTTTCTAAGAAATCTCGTTGATGTGATTTGAATTTTATTATATTGATATAGATATATTGCATTCTGCTGCTAAATTGAAGGATCTGACCCTGAGTTTTCTCCACTTTCCTCAGAAAATCTTTGTCATCCAGGTTCAGGTGCAGGTTTTTTCTTATAAAGTTGCATATTTGATAAAAACCTTTAACGAGATATTATGGCTATTAACTTTACCACCTTGCTTTCAGCTCATAATCTCTACAAACACAAGAAATAATATTTTGACAGAGTATACAAAATGATTAGCTGGAGACATTTTGTTTTTTTCTTTATCTGTAAATATGCTGGACGTAGCAAAAGCAAACAAATAAATAAATAAACCCGCTGCACAGCTAAAGGCTGACCTCATACAGTGATGCATTTAGCTCATTCTTCATAAATATGAGCCAATCAGACACAATTCAGGATGATTCTGAGGTGTTCTGTCACTTTCTGGCATTAAAACTGACCTGATAGAGTGGGTGGCAGATATTGGTGGGCTGTCGGTTCCCGTGTCTGGGCATGAAGTTCTCTTCATTGTCCCAGCTCAGGGCTCTGCCAGCCCAGCCGGCTGGCTGGCTGACTGGCTGGCTCGCACCAGTCGAGCGGTTTGTTTGTGTTGTGTTTTGTGTTTTGTTTGCCCCCTCGCCTCTGGGTGACAATTCACACTCCTTTGCAAGTTCAACTCCAGGGCACTGTCCCAGTCTCTGCAAGTTCATTAGCGTGGTCAGAGTGTGTGTGCTCTATCTCCGATTTACAGTTAAAATTGCTTCAACGTTTTCAGATTTGCTTCTTTAGATAAAGATTAGTGGCTTGTTGGGACTTCATGTTTTCAATATGTTGGAATCAGTATGAACAGGGAAAGTGTGTCTACATTAGAATTAGCTACCAACATGTTCTTTTTTCATTTGCTTTCTTTCATTTGAACAATCACCATGTCTGATCGTCCACTTACAAGGTTGTAAGTGTGTATTTGTTCCTGAAAGCATTACCTGCATGCACTCTGGGTGATTAGAAAAAAAGGCAGCTCTTCACTCCGACAAGGGAACAGATTGCTTTTTCACTAAGCGCTCACAGGAAGCAATCAGACAGAAAATTGCCCTGGAAAATTGCTCGTTCTGAGTGACTGAGCAAGTGAGCGAGGTCCACGGCCAGGGCGCACATATGCTTCTACAAGTGAGTACGCAAGCACATAAATGGGCAAGTGACCCACTGAATGGATGGCACTGTGGCTGATGGTGACACCATAGTGGCTGGGTTATCAGGGCACTCTATCACCAGTTCCTGGGAGCATTAAATGTCACTGGTTGTTTTGGAACATGATGTGCTTCTGTTGCAGGACCTTTCAGTGGTAAACTGAAACCACCAGGTTGTGTTTTGACCACTTTTGTCCTGTTCATTCAGGTGATTTGAGACCATGATGTTTTTTAGCTGTTAAATTGCACTGCAGACTCATTTATAATGTGGACAGGCTGCAAAGTAACACCTAAATCCAACAAGAATCCAAAGAGTCAGTTAGCGGGTACCCCCTTCTTTAAACCAAATGAGACTTATGAGCAGTTGAAATACTTCCTAAAGATAAAGAATAGATCACCTCCATATCAACATCCCTTTTTGTTCTCCAGATCTTCGAGTGTCCAGGCCTTTAATTGTGCCAGGTTACCCAGAAAACACCACAGGGGTGGTGGGTGGTCATGCAAAACTCATGTGTAAAGTTCACAGGCCGGCATCTACTAAGGTGCAGTGGCTGAAGACAGATATCAGCAGCCCAGGACGGAGCCAGGGAGGGCCGCCTCGGATCAAGGCTCTGACGGTGAGAACAAACCTGCAGAAAACAAGCAATGGAGTAGGATTTTTAGTATTCTGTGATGTTGAAGTAATCTCTTTCATGCAGCCCCTACAGACCAATGGGTCCAAGGTGAACACTCTCCATCTGTCCAATATCACTTTGGAGGATGCAGGCGAGTACATCTGCATGGCTGAGAGCACCCACGCAGGACGGACGGTTCAGGCCATGCAGTCAGCGTGGCTGGTCCTGCCTGGTAAGGCACATCTATTGTTATGCCAACATTTAGGGCTACAGAAATATCTTACTAAGGCTGCGGCTACACGAAAACGTTTTCCACTGTAAACGATACTTTTTCTTATCGTTTCGCTGTCGCGGCCACACGGAGCCGGCGTTCCCACTACCCCAAAACGATAGTTTTTGAGAACGGGTTCCAGAGTGGGAAAGTTTGAAAACGGCCTCGTTTCGTTTCCATTGTTACAGCTAAAACGTTTTTGCGTCAGTCAAACGTTGACGCTGTGAGCCAATTTTAACACTTCTCTATTGTCTCACAGCGTGGCGTGACACAGTGGCGTGTGTACTGCATCGTTTCATCGTTTTCATCCGTTTTCGTCTGGACCTGAGTCTTTACAGCAGCGCGTTGCCGTGTGGTCGCAAGAATTTTCGTACCCGTTTTCAAAAAAAACCTCGTTTCGTTTTCGTGTAGCCGTAGCCTAAATCATATGACTCCTCATTCATATTTTATCGTTACTCTTTTTCAAACCACAACTTTTCCCTTCCACAGGTCCAGTCATCTCCAAAACTGTGGCTCTTTCTGCTGCAGAAACCCCTTCAGGTAACTTTACTTTACTTTACTCTAAACTTAAACTTGCGCCAGAGTATCAGGCGCAAGTCTAATCTATTTGTTGAAGTCTAATCTATTTTAGTGTCAGTAGTGTAAAAAGATAAGTTTGATTAGCTGGCAGTGGTGGCCATCTGTGTGGGCTGAAAACCAGTTGCTTAACCTCCTTTCGCTCACTTAAGGCTCCAGTGAACCTTCACCACCCCTCAGATTTACTCTCCGTCCACTGTCAGGTTGAAACATGTTCATTAGCTTGAGCCTCTCTACTTCCTAGTTTCTTCTCTTAGCCTCTTTTCTGGAGTGAGCAAGGAAGCGAGGGAAATTGCATTGTTAGCTGTATCATTCTCAGTCCCACAGTAATCTGCGGAGGAACAAAAAGATGAAGAGGAGGGGGAGGGAAGGAGGGGTTGAGTGGAGGAGGGTCAGGTCATTAAGGCCTTTTGGTCTCCATGGAAATTTAATTTCATTGTGTGCATGTGGGGATGGGAGATAATGGGGTTGAGGAGTTGAAGGTCATAGTTGAGGTAATGACGAGACTTAGCTGAGAGGCCTGCTAATGGTGTGTGCCTGTGTACGTACAACAATAATTTAAAAAAAAAACAAAGGAATGCGTGAAAGTTTGGGGGAAAAAGTTCAGTAACATAAAGAAAGAAGATCCACAGATGGGGTACTAACACTGTCTGCTTTTAACAGAAGTTCTTGAGGACCTCAGCGAAGACACCACAGAGCATCTTCTGCTGGAACCAGGAAATGTCCTGAAGCTGCGCTGTGACATGAGCACACGGCCCGGCATGGCGGTTCACTGGTACAAGGAGGGAGTCCGGCTTCTGCCCACACCTCGCATCCAGATGCGCGGTGCAGTTGTGGAGATCACAGACGTGACATATGAGGATTCAGGCATTTATGTTTGTGTTCTCCGGGGAACCAAAGATCCTGTGAGGAACTTCACTATCACTGTGGCAGGTAAGGGTACCAACACACTACATACTGTAGCAGATAGAGCAAGGCATGTGAGTGTGCAGTTTATTGTAAATTAGATGCATTTCTGTCTGCTATGGAGGACAGAAGCAGCTTACTGTTGTGTTTCCTCTGTCTTCACATTGTCTTTCTGTGTCCTGTTCCCAGACTTGTTAGGCTCAGGAGACGATGACGAGGACAATGGGTTGGAGGACTCATCGGCTGAGATTGAAAATGACCAAGTTTACTTCTCGAGAGGTGTGTAATTTGTTTGCCTTCAAGCCAAGAAATTGCGACAACTCAAACCCCAGATTGCATTTGTATTCTGACTAAGAACTTCCCTATAGGCCCCTATTGGACTCACATCCAGCGTATGGAGAAGAAGCTGTATGCTGTCCCTGCAGGCAACACAGTGAAGTTTCGCTGCCCGGCCACAGGCAGCCCAATGCCAAGCATTCGCTGGCTCAAAAATGGACGGGAATTTAGAGGAGAACACCGCATCGGGGGAATCAAGGTGGGTGCAGTTAAAGTTCAATACTTAACTCTAGATAAAGTGGGAATAATTCAGGAGTTAGATTCTGCTTTTCATCGCTCCCCTATTTATGATATTTTGTCTTTTTTTTTTTTTTGACTAGCTAAGACATCAGCACTGGAGCCTTGTGATGGAGAGTGTTGTGCCCTCAGACAGAGGAAACTACACCTGTGTAGTAGAGAACAAATATGGCTCCATCTCTCACAGCTATGTTCTCGATGTCCTGGGTAAGACATTGATATTTCTATGGAATTGCAAAATCTTTGGATTTTGATGTAAAAAAAAGAAGAACAACATTTTTGTGAAAAACAGCAAAGTAAGAAGTGAAAGTTTTCTGGTCTCATAATCAGAAAGACAGACATGGTATTAAAATGCTTTGTAATCTAGCTGACCATACTCAAGGCAACAATAGTGAGAGCATTAGTCGGCACTTCTTGAAAAGGCCTCATGCCCTCAAAGAAAAGCCTCTGAGGGCGCCTGGCAGCGACCGTAACAGGCAGGCGTCCGCTCCAGTTTTCTACCTGATTTGTGACAAGAAATCCAGGAGGGCCGCGGTTTGTTTGTTCATTTGTTTGCTGGCTGTCCACTGCGGGTCAGTTTCCGTCCCCATTGACGGGGGGAGAAGACTAACGAGACAACTAACGAGATCAGAGAGCGAAAGTAACCACAGATCAAAGAGACCAGTGACAGAGAGGCATCCTAATGGAACAAAATTTCATCCCAAAATGACATTTCCTGTACCTTTGCCAGCACAGAAACACATTCAAAATGACTGTAACAATTGCTGGCTATTTTAAGATATTTGTTTACAAAGCAGTCATGTTTGTCGTCTGCTAAATGGCTACATTTCTGGATGTTTTTAGCACCTGCTAACTATTATTCCTGCCTTCGTGGACTCCTGTTGTGTGTCACAGGCTCTATTAGACTTGAACCATTTTCAGCAAATCAATTTAATCTCCATGTTCCTTGTCTTTGAAGCTCTGAGAATTCTCACAGTCTAACATTCTGCTCTGTTCAACCCCTTCTGTTACTTTGTCCTGATGCAGAGCGCTCCCCTCACAGGCCCATCCTGCAGGCAGGTTTACCTGCTAACACCACAGCCGTGGTAGGCAGTGATGTTCAGTTCCACTGCAAGGTCTACAGTGACGCCCAGCCGCACATTCAGTGGCTCAAGCACATCGAGAGGAACGGCAGTCGCTACGGTCCTGATGGGACTCCCTACGTTCAGGTCCTCAAGGTTGGTCACATGCTTCGGACCACATGAATAGATTCAAGGAAACAATCATAGATTTCTTCCTTGAATTGAAAGCTTTTTGTTAACAGCTCCTGTTCAGGTGGCTTGAGAAAACAACTGTATATAATACTAACTATGTAGACAGTGCAGTAAGAAAATAATATATACTCTAGTTTTTTTAATTTATATCTTCCTTTGGCATTTTGTGTTTTGCAGACCGGCAGCCTGAACATGTCAGATGTGGAGGTGCTGTACCTGTCCAAAGTTAGCATGGAGGATGCAGGAGAGTACACCTGCCTGGCTGGAAACTCAATTGGCTTTGCCCACCAGTCTGCCTGGCTCACTGTCCTTTCAGGTAAAATGGAACTGAAGTCTTAATGAATTTGTGTAAAAAGAATTCTTAAAGAGCCCATATTATGTTTATTACAGTTTGAGTTTTTTCTACAATAGTACTTTGCCACTATCTGTGGATAAAATGTACCTACATACCTGTTCCTACAGAGGAAGAAGCAGCAGAACCCATAGACACCATGGAGACCAAGTACACTGATATCATTATCTACGCTTGCGGATTCCTGGCTTTGATCATGGCCATCATCATTGTGGTGTTATGCCGGATGCAGGTCCACCCAAGAAGGGAGCCGTTTGATGCCCTTCCTGTCCAGAAGCTTTCCAAGTTCCCTCTACGAAGACAGGTACGGCTGCGATTGGTTGGCTGAGACATACAATACAGCTGTGGTACATATGGCAGCTCATAGTCAACATCATAGAACTACATCTATAGGCATGTGTGCTCCTGATGGCTGCTAATTAAATTCTCTTTTCCATAAATTGTTTCTGTTAGTACTCGGTGGAGTCTAATTCATCAGGGAAATCCAGCGCATCTCTGATGAGGGTGGCTCGCCTCTCATCCAGCTGCTCTCCAATGTTGGCTGGAGTCATGGAGTTTGAGTTGCCCTACGACCCAGACTGGGAGTTCCCGAGGGAGAAGTAAGTCACTTTCAATGTACAAACACATCTTCACTCTTTTAGGTAATGCAGATGATACTCTGGAATGACTTTTGAATTTGAGATGCTTAAAAAAAAAGAAGAGTTTTGCAGTGTTGAGTCTCAAAAGTTCAAGAGTATTTAAGTTTTGTGTGGTTGTTGCGATCCAGACTCATTAAAAATTTTAGCTCTCGAATCACGCGAGGATCTAAAATTAAATAAGCCAGTTGCCCATATTTGGCTCACTCCAACCTATAGTTTAAAGAAACCCCAGGTTCAAATTATGGATTTGTACAGTTTTCATTTGGACATACTTATTTTCTCTCACTGTGTCTCTCTCTAGTTTAACACTGGGAAAACCTCTGGGAGAAGGCTGCTTTGGTCAGGTGGTCAGAGCTGAGGCCTATGGCATCAACAAGGACTGTCCTGACCAGTCCACCACAGTGGCAGTTAAGATGCTCAAAGGTAGGAAACAAATGATAGATGAAAATAACTTATGACATTCGTTTGGCTTTGCTGTTGGTAAGAAAAGCGTGTTTGTCTAAACCAAAGAAACACATTTTTTGCCTCAGATGATGCCACAGACAAAGATCTGGCAGACCTCATTTCAGAGATGGAGCTGATGAAGGTGATGGACAAGCACAAGAACATCATCAACCTGCTGGGAGTCTGCACACAAGATGGTGAGCTTCTGGATGACACTAATTAAGACACAAGCGTCTCCTTTGCCTTCTTCCCGAGCTGTTTTGCTTTTGTAAATCTCCAAACCTAATGATCCCAAAGCTCGAGGCTAAAGTAATACAAAAAATAGCCTGTGTCATTCATCCTGTTTGTGTTTCCCTCTGCAGGCCCTCTGTATGTGCTGGTGGAGTATGCATCAAAAGGCAGTTTAAGGGAGTACCTGCGAGCCAGGCGACCTCCAGGCATGGATTACACCTTTGATGTGACCAAAGTGCCAGAGGAGCAGCTCACCTTCAAAGACCTGCTGTCCTGTGCCTACCAGGTGGCCCGAGGGATGGAGTATCTGGCCTCTAAAAGGGTGGGTTTGCTTGAAAGAATGGAAGCAACATCTGAACATCTGAGTGGCTGTAAATCTCTCCACAAGCAGTTCATGCATGCAATGAGGTGCATCGTCAATCTAAAGCAGAAGTTTTTCGGTGTAATTACGTGGGAACTGATTTATGGTTGAGTGTCAAACTCTTGGTTTAATTCATTTTTGTGGTTTAACCAGACATTTTGAACAAAAAAAGGTATTCTGGAGTAGTGCTAAAATGTAAGAAGACAATTGATTAACAGGTAATTAGTTGAGGTCTCCAGTTTCTTGAGTTAGTTTGGCCTGTGTTTGAACGTTTCTTACACGTATCTGTATCAACTCATAGGAAATGTATTCATGAAATACAAGCCGGATAGTAAACCATTTGTGGACATCTGAGCTGTGTAAGCTCTCAAGAGACTCTAATGGCTGAACAAGAGGCCTTGAGTTGCTTCATGGAATTGAATTTGGGTACTTCAGACTGATTTGTCCATTCCAGAATCGAAATGGCAGTACCAGCTGTTCTTCATTTCTTTCTCTTGCTCTCCTCTTCCTCTTTTCCCATCCCCACCCCCGTGTTTCGATTCCTTTCATTTTCCCAGCATGCATTCCGTCTGTGTGTGTCTTATCAACACGTCTCTTTGTCTGTAAGCCGGTGTCTCAGACAGGCATTCCTGAGCAGCGAGCTGCCACAGCTTCAATCCCGTTTACTCTTCTCCATCCATCTGTCTGTCCCTTCAGTTGCAGGGCTTTGTCCTTTTTAGCGCTGCCATAAATCTGTTAGCAAACAGGCAGCAGAGCCATCATCTGGCATCAGGTTTCTGGCTCTACTGCCTAAGAATGCTGGAGCCTGAAAGTAACCCTCCATTATGGAGAGACCCACAAACCAAGAATGGTTCATTTTGCACGTCCCCACAAATCCCACGTCTATTTCGAATGAAAACCAAAATAAACTTAATGACATGCATTCGATGTGGGCAAACAGAGCTTTCTTTTTTCCTCCCAATGGGTTGTTTTTTCTTAAAACTCCAGGATTTCTATATAAAGACATTTTTATTTTTGTGGAATTCACTCAGATGAGGCACTGTTGATTTTAGATTTCTGAGTCTTTTCATTTTCGAATGAACAATGAATCTTTTCTACCTTCTTTTTTCTTCTTTTAATCCCTTCAAATAATTACCTATAACACACAGGAACATGTCAGAATTGATTCAAGCTTTTTATTTTATTTCTAGAACTTGAGAATAGTTATATTTGTTCTATATTTTCAGAGGAATATTTGTTTCTGTTTGTTGAACCACTTTACACTGACCTATGAATCATTCAAATATTTAAAAAAGGCTCCTAACTTACAGGATGAACCAGTGTTGTGTCTACAAATAACAGCCAACTTAGCAAAAAAACAAACATGTTTAATTGTATCTTTAGACTCTTTGTTACTACTAGCCTGTTAGTGATGTCCTTAAGAAAAAGGGAAAAAAAACCCTGCCACAAGACTGAAACAGGACCTGAGAGATGCATCTGGCTCTTCAGCTGATCCATCTACTGTTCACTGAAGCCTCATCAGAAATGATCTCCATGGAAGGGTGGCTGTCAATAAGCTGTTCTTAAGGAAGGGAAACAGGGAGAAAAGGCTGAGGTATGCCAGATGAGACAAGAAGTGGAGTGAAATTCAGTGGCAACAGGTCTGATGGAGCCTAGACCTCAACATTTTTGAAGCAGTGTTGGCTCATCTTGATAGAGAACAGAACAAAAGGCAGGCTACATCCAAAGAAGAGCTTTGGAATGTCCTTCAGGAAGCCAGGAGAACTATTCTTGAAGAATACTTCATGAAATGACAATAAAGCTAATCTAAGAGGGTTTAGGCTGTGTTGAAGAATACATTTTGTTTTGAAATTTGAATTTAATGCTTGTTAGAAACCCTATTTTGACTATTTATGCTTGCACCTGTTTGAATAAACTGCTGCACCCAGGTCCAGTTTTCTTGACAAAGACAAAGAAATTAGGGGTGGCTCAAGACTTTTGTACTGTACTGTTTAAATCATAAACAATGTGCATTTGAGCTTCATGCTAATCTTCTATTCAGCAGACTCAGCAGTTGGCCCGCAGCTCATGTTTGCTTTGTGTGTCTTCTGTCCTTCTGTAGTGCATCCACCGGGATTTGGCAGCCAGGAACGTTCTTGTGACCGAGGACAATGTGATGAAGATTGCTGATTTTGGCTTGGCCAGAGGAGTCCACCAGATTGACTATTACAAGAAAACCACCAACGTGAGTGACAGTTCTTAGCAGCATATTTTCAGGAATTCGCACCTTCCAGTGGACAACTCTGTTTTTCAGTGCAACTGAATCAATGCTCTTTTTCATTCTATGCTCTTGCAATTAAATACATACATCTTCTAGCTTATGGTATATGACATATTCTTGTAAATGATCATCCCCTGTAATATTAGTCAAATCAAATATTAGTTGTTGAAAATATTTGGTCTCCAACCCCTCAGAGATGAGCTATTATATTAGTATAATCAAGACATATCAATTGGTTAAAGATTAAAGTTAAAGTTATGCTTAAAAACCCATACCTGCACCTATGCCAATTTGCTCCTGTCCGGCTCCTTTAACAGCTTAAATACTCCTCAAGATAGATGTTTTTCTCTGATTGGCAGCAGGCTTAATAGAACTTAATAAGAAAAGAGGGGATGAAAAGGAAGGAGGGGGATGATCATGAGGGAGAAATCTGACGGCATGGAAAGGAAGAGAGAGAATTTAGTATGAAAACTGGAATGATGAGATGGAAAGAAAAATGTTCAGAACTACGTGGCACGGTCCCGGCGTGGCTTTAACGTGGCTCTGACATGTCTGTGTTTACTCTGCAGGGACGTCTGCCGGTGAAGTGGATGGCACCAGAGGCTTTGTTTGACAGAGTCTATACACACCAGAGTGACGTGTAAGTCCCAACTTCTCATGCTTTATATTTCGTGTCTTGCCACAATTTTAAAACCTTGTGTTTGAAGTTCCCTTTTAGGGTAACGCTCCAGCTTAGACAAAAGAAAAAAGTTGTGGTCATTAACACTCTGTATTTCTCCTCCGCTCAGGTGGTCATTTGGCGTCCTTATGTGGGAGATTTTCACATTAGGCGGTTCACCATACCCTGGTATCCCTGTTGAGGAGCTCTTCAAGCTGCTGAAGGAAGGACACCGCATGGACAAACCATCCAACTGCACACATGAACTGTAAGTAAAAACCCGTTATTAACCAAGAAATGAATAAGAAGTATGAAATAGGTGCAATTTGCTCATTTGTTAGCTAGATAATACAAAAGTCACTTGGTGGAAAGGTGGGATGTGTGAAGGAGGAACCTTTTGAATTTTAGTGCAGTTCACTTGACTTGACAATTTCTACCATATGTTGATGAAATCATTTTTGTTTTTATTTTGTTTTTCTGTAGCTACATGATGATGCGTGAATGCTGGCATGCTGTTCCCACCCAGAGACCGACATTCAAACAGCTTGTAGAGGAGCTGGACAAGGCTCTGCTGTCCATCTCTGATGAGGTAGGCCCCAATATCCCACCATCATACGTGCAAACACACGTGTTGAAGCCACGAAGATGCACGCACACGATTCCATACATGATCTGCTGCCCACATGTCCTCAGCACACAGACCACTGGAGTGAATGAGTAGTGAGCTGATTGCTGAGCTAATGAAAGCAACAACAACAAAATCTAACCGCTGAGCATTTATCACATCATTGCTAGCAGGTAGACTAACGGTTCGCTTGTATTATTTGTGTTTAAGTTGTAAAAACACATATATTTATAGGCTTTAATACATGCCTAAAAATCTTAAAATCAAAACAAACCAAAACGATCCTCTGGTGTGGATGCCATTAGAAGAACTGCATGTCCAGTAGCACTTTGACGTTCTTCATAAAGTTTTTACCGCTGTGTACTTCTAAGGTCGTAAAGTTGCTGTAAATGATCTCACTGGCCTTTTTCTAATTTCCTCTTCCTCTTCCTCCCAGTATTTGGACCTGTCGACACCTTTTGAACAGTACTCCCCTTCATGCGAGGACACATCCAGCTCCTGCTCCTCAGACAACGACTCAGTTTTTACCCACGATGCCTTGTCCACAGACCCCTGCCTTCTGGGCTACCAGGATGTCCACTCTCGGATAGACATGAAGACAGCTCTCCGATAGGCACCTAAACATGTTCACACAAACACAGCAACAGTGTGATAAGACACTGCTTTGGGCTTTCGTGTAAGCTGACGCATCTGCTGGGCGCCAAATTGAAGGTCCACAGCTGCATTTATAAAGTTAAGTTAAAGATTTTATTCTTATTGGACCTCCGTTATGGCACCAGTCAAAGCCTTAAGATATGAGTAGGCATTTGTACACACACATACACACAAATACAGACACTGACATGACACGTATGCACATGGAGCACTGAGGCCAGTGGGCTTCATAATGTGGAGGTTTGGAGAAAACGTTTCAGCACGGGCAGAAGAACGAGTGGAGGAAAAGAGGACAAACAAACAGCTCTGGCACTGTGCCCACGAACGGCTGTAACATTGGAAAACTGCGGCACTAACACAACAGAAGAGGCCCTGGTACTCAAAACACTTTAAAGTGGTGATGGACAAGGATCTCCTACAACAAACTCGACCCAAAACCAGGGCTTGAAACCTCGGTCGTAAAGACGTTTTAACAAAAACAAACAAAAAAAAAAAAGATTTATTTTGCTATGGTAAAAAGTAAGAAATTGATTGTTGAGCATAAATCACTCTATATAAGATTATTTTACTTATGTGTTGCTTATTTAAAAAGAAAACAGTCTTAAATCTCAGGATTTCTCATGCTAAGAAGTTGCTTTAGTGGCAGCAAAGTGCCTGACCTGATGATTTCCTGTGAATATATTAGATTATTAAAATATTGTATGTACATATCAACAACAGAAAGACGATTGCCTTTTATAAATTATTCTGAATGACACAAAAATGAAGGTAAAAATGAAGGCAAAAGGAGGGAAGAACTTATAAAGTGCCAAACCAGCTGCAGTGGTCACACTGTCTTCAAGTTCAGGTTTCTTTCCAAAATATTCATTTGTATCTAATGGCCAGCAATAGTATCCCACAGGATCAGAGTCACTCCCAAATCCTAAACTAACAGCAGATGATGTTGATGATTGTCTTGTATAAACGACTTTTCTAAACATTCTCAAAAAATAACCCCCTATTTTGAGTTATTGAGTTATTGAGAAACAGAAAATTTTCCATTAGCAATTCAAGCCGCAAATGCTTATGGCCAAAAGAACTTATGGATTGAGCCTTTAAACGTGGCTTAAACTTGGGAAATCTTGGAATGAAACCCTCCATTTGTCATTTTGCAGCAGTCTGTTTCAAGCTCCAGCCCAAAATAACAGTTTGAAGGCACCCAGTTATTGTTTCTTTTGTTGGATGAAGATGCAGAAGCTTTTTTTGGATCTCTAATGCATTTCTGAAGCTATAAAATTAGTTTTGAAGGAGTCTCAAAGCCACAAAAGCTACGAGACAGACACATTTTCTTACGTAAACAAACACATAAACATCAAGACAACATTACATGCTCCTCCTCTTTAACAGCAGCTCTAGTCTTTCAGTCTTTGCCCATATGAACGCTCAGTCAGAGACAAGCTGTCCAGGGTGGGACTCCTGAAAGGAGGACGGACAGTTTTGCATGAGGACTCTGTGGGGAGCTGGCCCAAGCCCACTGTCACTGCTGACAGGGAGGGAGGGGGGACTCTGAATGTGAAAGCCTGTGTGATTGATTTCAAATAGAAGAGGAGGGGGAGGGACTTTCCATTGTCTGGCTGTAACCCTTCACCCAGCTCAATCTGTTGGCGAGGGGTCCTCAGGTCCACAGCCTGGCTGGACAATGAAGGCTTTGCAGGCTTAATGGGTGTGACTACAGACCAGAGGGAGTTATGGGGGTAGTGGTGTGGGGTTAGCTTGGGCTTGTGTGCAAATGAAGAGGCTCTTATTATGGTAATGTCTCCTCTTCTCTCCCAAATGTGCCTATCTTTATCCCCACAGCCACCATCTTTTAAATTACAAATCTTAATTCAGATTGGCCACTGCCAATACTGCCAGAACCAGCTGTATATGATTCCCCTGTGGACTAATATGCCCTAAGAGTCCCAGTCTGCCTGCTGAATCAGACCAGACAAAACAATTGAGACACAAACAGAACAACCTTTGTCAGTTGTGCAGACAAGGATCTCCAACAGAGGGATCAAACAGCATCTTTTTCTGTGGCTCTCTGACCACTTAGATGGCTGCTCTGTATCTGCACTCCTCATTTTCTTTGCATTTTATGCTGTCAGTCATCTTATTGTCACGGCCTCGTTTTGGAATGATGCTCTTACATTCACATCCACAAACTGTCTAAATATGTTTGCATTTTTACATTCCAGTTGTCGGCTCTACTTCCACATACAAACTGTAAACCATCACAGCGTTCTTAAACATTTCCTCAAGAGAATTATTTTAGAAATATCTAATTTATTTGTTTATTGTTTTGTTTTTATATGAAATAAAGTATAATTTAAAATAAAGCAGCTCTGTGTCCTTGTCCGTGTCAGTCTGACTTGAAGCCAAAATTATGCCGGAGTTGAGCTGGTTTTAATTTGATCAGTCAGGATCGATTATTACAGATGCTATTTGAAACCACTGAAAACAGAAAGGCTTATGTGTGTAGTGAGGTGTCTGAGCAGGTGAAGGAGATAACAGAGAATTGTCATCATCTCATCTAGTTCACCTGTGCTACCATCTTAGAAAAGCTGACCCATACACTTAATGCTTTGTTCTCCCTCCAGCTATCAATACAGTTCAGACTTGAACTGAAAAGTGTTTATATATGACCTACATGTGAGTAACAGCCGACTGAGATGGCCCTGAAATAGATAAGGAAATCTACACAGCTAGCTGTTGTTGCTGTTTAAACAGGTTTAAAAGCGAATGCGCTTGAGCCAAAGGTCACATGGAATATGGCATGAGCATTTTTACTCGTGTCTCATATAACCAGTTATCAGATAAATTGTTAATCTAGGACCGCATACTGAAGTGACACAAATTGGCTTTGAAAATTGGAATTAACTATTGGATTTCTGTGCCCTTACAATCCTGAAAAAATCCTGATATGAATCACATCAACAGAAAAAAAATTAGACATATCGCTCCAGCCTGGTGATGTGAATGTAACCATTTGAAAGGAATCAAAACAAACAAAAAAAAAACAGAAAAGAAAAGAAATCACCCTTTTGTTGTGGGGACATCTGGGTGAGTTAAGTTATGTTTTAGTATTGAACTTAGATCTTAGTCTAGCGGAGGAAGAAGCCATACAGTGACTAATTTCTCAGAAAATTTCTCAGACAAGCTGATTCTCTTCAACTATTGTCCTTTAAAAAAATTCATGAGCAAAAATTGTGGATATTTTCTTTTCTTTTTTTTCAAATTAGCCAATTCGTGAATTAGGCCTGCAGAAATGTTTAGAATAGTTTAACTTTCAGTGTTTTCTCCAGGCTCAAAAAAAAAAAGAACAAATCAGAAAAGATGTATTTTAAGTTTCAATGTCAAGAACAAACTGGATATCTTTTCAAATTAAAGTTGAATGTTTGACATCAAATCAGCATTAATGTGTAAGATATGAACAAAAATAATCCATTTTCCAGATCTGTTTTATCCAGTCCAAAGTCGTGAGGTGGTTGGAGCCCATACAGGTGTGATTGCACATTTATATATATGTATATTTCCAATTGGTTCTTGGTTGTAACTTGCATTATTTAGTGACAAACTTGCTGCATCTGTTGATTTTTCCTCAGACATTCTGGAAGTCTCCAGTTTACATTTGTACTTTGGTTTTGTGAGGGAAAATTCTGAGTAGAACTGTATTGTTACGATTGAAATTATGACCAAAACCAAAAGAATAGAAAATAAAAATTACAACAAAATCTCCACTTGAGTTTGTGCCATTAAATCTCTTTGTGCGACACCACAGAGGAAGAACTGCGCTGACACCGTTGTCTTCTTGCAATAGGGTAACTACTATAAGAAAAATATTTCATCTCAGCTATTCAAAAAGAGAATTGGGAGAGAGGAAAACAAGAAAGATGAAAGACAAGACGATAAGACAGGAGCATGAAGAGATGGGGGTTAAAGGTCAAGAGGAGGGAGGAGAGGGCAGCAATGATCCCGGCCAGCTCTGCTTTGTGATGTGTGTATGTGTGTGTTTGTGTGTGAACATGTCTGAGAGTGTGCTATCTCCTGTGTTCACAGTGTGTGGTCTCTACATGGATGTTTTTGTGTGTCTTATCTCACATGCACAATAAATCTTAATCACCCACTGAGTCTCTCTGAGCTCCCCTCTTGCTCCAGCTGATAAAGTTTCTTCTGTCTTCGTGTGTAACATTAATCATAGCCAATTCTGTTTTCAAGCGTAGTTTTTATCTTATTTTTGATTACAGAAAACAAGATAACTATTATTTACTTTTTTACACGTCGAGATCCAGCATGTCTTTGGTGTCAGCTCATTCTCTCTAGCAGGATTCAGACATTCTTGTTTTAACAGTCTTGCTTGACTTTGTACAAGGAGAGGTCCTGCAACTGAACTGTGCATCATTCTGTCACGTGACTGGTTGAGGGAGAATCAGAGCGCAGACAGAGAGCAGGAAACGGGCTGATTTAGAACTAAAGATAATTAAAGGCGACTAACCAAAAAAACATACCGCTGGACAGGAAATCCAAAAGAGTGCATGCAAATTATCAAAATACATCCACATGAAGAGCTGATGGAACAAGAAACCAAGCTGGAAAAAAACATCAAAAAACAAGCCGGGAGAGAAACATGGATCTGGAAATAAACAAAAAAAAACCCGGTGGTGTATATATACTGGGAAAGGTGATGTCTAACGTAACATAGCTGTGTGGAAACCAGCAACTTAAAACTGGTGTGAAACAAGAATGGGAAGTAAAATGAAAACCGATTGCATAAGGGGATCAATCACTACAAAACACAAAGTGAACGTAAAGAAGAAAAACAAATGGAAAAAGACTGCAACACAGAACATGGATGTCCATGTGATGAAAACACAAGTTTAAAAAAGAGATAAAAAGAGCTTAACATAAACTTATATTTTCAAGCAGTGGTGCAGGCACCAGCCAGCCGAATAATACTATGCAAATGTTTAAAGTGAGTAGAGTGGCTGTTGGTTCCAGCTGTCATTTGTCATCAAAAAAGAGAGGCTGAGAATTGTTTATGCACATGCCTCACAAAATGGAGGAAAACTGAATGAAGAGAGATAACAGAGACATTTTTCCCCCTGTGGAATTCACACAGCAGCAGCAGACAACACATCGCCACCTTTTGGGAAATACCAAGATAAAAGATACATAGTAATTGTATAATTTGTAATTACCTTGCATAATAATTTTAAATGAAATGTATTGTTATCCAACACAAAATCAAAAGTGCATCCTTTGAAGGAAACAAAATCATTATTTTTTTAGTTGGGAATAGTTTTGGGTATAAGTAAACTGATGCAGCTTCCAGGAATGTCCATAATATTTCTTTGTCTGATAGGGATGTTAAACTGATGGCTGGTAAGGTTTCCTCTGGTAGGCATGTTATGATCTAAAATGGCACTGCACTGGTGGCAGTCTGTTTATATCTTATTGAGACTTTCTAGAGAGTTTTTCTCTGGTTACTGCTGTTTGTCCTTCTGCCACTTTTTAACATCCCTTTTGCTGAACAACAATGCCAGCAGGAGATTATTGACACGTGGGTGCAGTAGACTGAGCTATCTCTCTGAGCTTATCTATGTTAGCTTCCAAAGCTGTATGATGTCATCAGCACAGTTGTCACCAGCCTGAAAAAAATGTACCCTAATGTAAAAGAGTCGTCTTTACCTTGATCTGTAAGTCCAGATCATATTACTGGACTGACAGATTTGATTATCCATCAATCAAATTCTGATAGAACTAGGTCTCTGCAAAGATATAATTGCAAGAGCTGGCTCTTTAACCACTTGATTAGCCTTGTGTTAACAACCCAAAGTGAGTTAAAGCACCACTATGTTTACCTGTGGGGATTATAACTGTATCTGGGGCCTCCTCTGTATGCCACACCTAAAACACAACACCTAATTTGTTTAGTTGTCTGAATGGTTGGTCTTCATTTTAATTAGAATTATGTGAATCCTCTTATGTACCATTTTCCAGAGCAAAATGTCATACCACTATCTGATCAAGAGAGGTGGTCTTTATGAAGACCAACATTTGCATTTTTTCCTTTGATTTTGTTGCTTGAATGTGAAAAACATGTTGTGAGTTGATAGTTCCATCTACATATCCTTTGCAAACGCACAGGCCCCTTATCATCATGGTACAGTCTGTACAAATGATTGTGGTTACTTAATAGCTTGTTTGTGTGTGTGTGAGAGAGAGAGAGAGAGGGGGGGGGGGGCAGTGTTAGCTCTTCTGATTAGCTGATGTAAAACCTACATTTACATTTAACCAAAGCATCAGATTCTGCTGGCCTTGTTTATCTGGTTACAAAGACAAACCCACAAGGGTTATACACCCAGCAGTCTTGGCTTCGACTAGATGCCAGATGACCCCTGAACACTCTTCAAATGTCAGTTTCTGTTCAAACTGGAAACAAAAAAATATATTGCACCAGTTAATGTGTATGCTAATGTCCCTTACATCAGCCTACATCTGATTCTACAAAAACTGACTTTTCCAGACAGTTTTTAAACATAATTCCCTTAAAAAGCAATAACATCTTTCTGAGCATGGGTACAGTATATGTATGGGCAACTGATGGATGAGTAGTTGCAATCAATAAGCTTCTCTCAGGTACCAGTGTTTTTCTTTCTGCTGAATGTGTGTAAGCCCAGCACTACATTCAGTGGGTAGTATCTGCTGACTTGTTTCCACCTCGATTTGTCTGATTTGTCAGCAAGGGTCCGACTCGCATTGTGGGGGTCTGACAGCTAATCCAGCACTTAGTCAGATAAATGAACTATTGCTGCTGCTGATGGGAAACCCCCAGGCACCAGTTTTTCTGACTTTCATGATAATGGTAGGTGCTGCTGAGCAAGTATTTTGGCTCTTTGTCCACACAAAGACACATCCCATAATCAGCATCTTTATCTTTTACATGTGGAGATGAATAGCTAAACAAGAGGAAGAGGAAGAAAGGCATATCTGGAATGCTTCAAAAAAAGAAATCTTAATTTAAGTTCTTTAAACTTAAAGAGCTGGTATTGTGGCCTTTTGACAAAATCAGTACTTACTGACAGCTGAATGTAATGTCACCAAATTAGAGCACAATATCAGAGATCATTTTTTTTTTTTTTAAATAAAAAAGCAGGAACAAGAAACCTATCTTAAGTTCAATTAAACAAGATTTATGACTGTATGATCCATGGTCTCACTGTATGTGTTTGTGAGGTGTTTGCATCAGTTAGCTGTTTGAACAGCTTGTAGATGTGCTCTGTCAACATTGTTTTTATAACATACAATACCATAGAATGCACAATCGATCCAATGAATGTTTCAATTTTTTTTTTTTTTTTTGTAATTTGAAAAAAACTAAAATATATTTAAAATATATTGTACCCCCTTCCCCAAGGTGGCCAAGGACCTGACTAGAAGCACTGCTCCAAAGCCCAGAAAAAGGACTATTTGGATTGTGTTACATTGTTGTGGGAGTCTGTTTAAACTGTGGTACATGTGTTTGTTCACACGTCCATTGTGACCGACAACCTTATCAATCCTGCAAAATCAATCGTGAAATATTCTAAAGTTTCACTAAATTCCTTCCTGAATCTGTTGAATAAACAGTAGCTATTATCACTTGGAAATTTTCAATAATCAGAGGATCATTTTTGTTATGAAGGGACTAAGATTAGATGCTTTGATCCTCGAGGAAAGAAAAATGTCTCTCAGAGTCCAAATAAACTGCACTACTGACAGTATTTGTCTTGGCTTTCTCAACTCATAGTCCTCATAACATCACAGGAATTCCAACAGCACAGAGCCTAAATATATATTTAAGCAGCCTAAATATTTAAGGTTTTCAGTGCCAAAACCGTTATCACTTCAACTCCAAACTGCCCTCCAGTTTTTGATTACCTGAGAAAACTGAAACAATCACAGAGGAATAAAAGGCTTAGTTTGGCAGGAGGAAATAAAAGAAGAGTGAAAAGGTGTCAAAATATTCATAAAGAAGATTTTACGTTATTGTGTAAACCAACATTATTCTACTGCTATACTGCCAGATTATCCACTTTTGAAATAAATGTGACAGATTTCATTCATTTCGTTGGAAATTTACATTTACATTGAGAATGTTGATTGAACTTATTAACAAGACAAAATTCCATCTTTGACTGAGCTCAAAACGGCACTATAGTCAAGTCAAGCTCTTTGGACACTTTGGACAAGCTATGCTAATTCAGATGATCCTATGTTAACTGTTGGAGAAAATTATGCTCCTATCATATTTCACAGGACATTATGCTAAACCCCCCCAAAAAAGCGTCAGAAGGGACTTTGTTTTTAATAGAACCAATGAACAACCATACAAGAACATCCCTGTTATAAACATTCTTTTCAGATTGCTGCCTCATGTCACAACCTTGCTATTTTCAGCATGTAGGTTGTAGTTTGTAGAAAATGAAAAGAAGAAAAAAAAACACTGGAGGTGGAGGGGATGAAGAATGTTGCTTAAAATGAGCGGCCATTTAGCAGTCTGGACAGTTGGATGCAGGTTCAAAATACCGTCAGAAGCAGTCACTGCTAGAGTTAAATTATGCCATCATGGGAAATCAGTCAAGCAAATAAATAAATCCACTCCCAAAAGCAAAATAATTTTTCTTCTTAAAAGACAAGTTTCAAAGTACTCAAACCAATGTGAAAGCATGATTTTCAGTTTCTTTAAGAAATTAAAACAGCAGCAAAACTTTTTCTGCACTATACCAATTTCGTACCTGCAATCAGACACTCCTTGACACATTTTAAATATCCTGTATGTTCCTGTAAAGAAAGCTCTCAGAGTGATGTTTGATTCAAGTTACAGTTACAGTTCAACTAGGCCATTTAACTTGTCCAAGTATACATGCACAGGAACAAAATTAAGCTAGTGACTGAAGTATGTCAGTAAGATCATCATAAATGTTGCCAAATTCAGATTCAGATTCATTTTATTTGTCACATGTGGATGTACACCCATAGTGAAATGAATTGGCAACGGGCTCCCGTGTACAACTGTGCAGTATACAATAAAATTAAATATGAAATAAAAATACAATAGACTTCTGGTAGTAAGAATATACATAAAATAAAATATACAGAATATTCAGAATATACATGAATCGTGGCAAATAGTACAACATAACAACAGTATTATTATTTGCTCTATGTATCTGTGTCTGTATGTCTGTATGGAGGACGCTGCACATATTTTGTCTTTAAAGTACGTGAATGGCAATTTGTCTGATGTTGCAGTAAAAAAAAAAACTGGATTTAATTATAGCAGAGTGGCAATCTGGAAATACTTTAACACCACATAGTCTCGATGGGCTGATTTTCAATCAACACTTCTTTAGACGTCTGAGAAAAGAAACAGAAAATTTGTGAATGAGGGCAGTTTAAATGGGGAATTTAGCTGTATTAAAACACACTTAAGCCTTATTGTTTTTGAAAAAGATTGACAAAAGTGGAACCTTGGAGCATGTCCAGAGTGCCATGGCCCATTTGAGCATATGCTTGCAACAACTGCATTATCTTTTGTCGGTCCAGTCTGGAGAAGCTTGATTTTTGTGCAAATTTGTTCAGTAGCAAAAATAAAACTTTGCATTGATGGATGAATCCCAAACAGTACATTATGTCTGACAGATGTTAGATATTCTTGGCGAAGCGTGTGCCTGTCTTGTTTAGTGTAGCCACCTTTGGTTTGTTTCTTGCTGTTCTGTGTTTTTATGTTGTCAATCATTCTTGCAAATTGTGCTTTTTTTAAGGTAGTGATAGATAGTTCAAACTCTTTATGGTCTGTGTCCTCTGAATTCTCCTCTTTATATGGGACAAAACTTGGACTGTTATTGGACTTTTTCGCAGTAACAATCTGATCAAGCAGTAACACACTGGGCAGGTTGACTGCAGGCATAATCAACTCTCCTGTTTATCACTGTTTAAAGTTTAACTGCTTTGCTGCAGCATACTGAACCCTGGACTATACATACACACAGAGTACAAGGCTGTCAAGCTGTGTGTGTATGTGTACGTCCGTGTATGTGCATGGGTCCAGTGTAATATTTGTTGGTCTCCTTTATCTACTGACCTCCGGAAGTATTTGTGATACTGTCTGCACACACACACTGTGTGATAAGGCCAGGAAGAGAGTGTGGACACAGGATGTTGAGTTAACACTGGGACAACATGAGAGCAGCTTATCACACAGAGAGGCAACCATAATACAACAAGCAGCCACGTGGATCCATGGTGGTGACAGTGCTGACACAGTCTGCTGGAGAGAGGACACGGGTTGCATTAACAAGACTCATCCTCTGCTTACTGACGGGAAATCAGTGCATAACCTGTGTTGGATTTGCATTGCATCCAACAATATGCTGTTGTTCCTTCTGAATTTGGATAGCAAGGGTATAAAACATTTTTGCCTCTTTCAGTTACAACATGAATTCATGAGGAAAAAAAGAAAACATAACACATAAAAACAACTTTATTTGATTTGGTGAAAGAAGACCTTTGTTGTCAAGGTGCTTCAATAATAACATGTGAAAACTAAAAAAACTCTCACTCAGTATAAACACAGCAGACATAAAAGCTCCTCTGAGGTGAAAAGCTGGCGTCATTTAAAATCACTGTATCGTGACTGTTTACATACCTACCAGACTTTTGATTGCAAATATGTGAACAAGTTGCAGGGTTAGGGCAATCTGTGGGAATACACTGAAGAAACCATTTTTCCTAGCATAAAACTTTTACCAAACTGGATCTTCAAGAAACGTTTCAATAAAAAAATACCATTTTGTCTTGAAAATATTTATCAAGAGATAACAAGAATACTTAAGAACACTTACTTATAGCTTACACACACATGTACATATTACACTTTTTATACTTATTCAATTGCTATATATAGATGTCCTTAGCTGTTAGTTAAGTACCCCCCCACAATCGTGTATTGTTCTGGAACTGTTGTGAAAAAAAAAAAAAAACACTAGGATGTAGACTGCATGCTTTTTTTAACTCATCAAGATGCACATTATTTTGACTGTATCAATATGTTTGCTCAAACTGACAGTGGTGATACAATGCTCAATGTAAATGTGACATTGATTTCTATTCCAATGTGCCTTACCTCCCAATAAAAATATTAAACAAAAAAAAAAAAGGAACACTTACTTATATAAGTTGCTCAGTGCTGTAATCTTTATTTTGATGTTAGTATTGATGGTGTAAACTGTGGCCACCAAATCATAAAACGCTGTAAACAACAATGTCAGCTTTAAATGCAACCACTTATTTGCAGCAATTGTGTGCACAGTGAAATATGTAGAAAACAGCTGATGATAAGCAGTTAGAATATCAGGGGGTTAATGACCTTTCCCACTTGTTGTCCAATACTGAGCCATAAAAGGACAATAATTTATCTGAATGTAGTTAAGCTAAAGAGTGAACTTTGACAACTCTTATGAAGAAAATGATTGATCAAAGTAGACCTGATAAGCGGTTTTATTTTATCCGAGCACATCTTAAATGTTGTTAATTTTTTAAATGAGCAGGTCACCCACAAAACAGGACACTCACATAGACTTGCTTCTGATTTGCGACTGCATGCAAACTTTCCAGAGATAGTAAATCTGGGCCTTTGACTTCAAAACTCCTAACCACAAGAGAGACACACCACAAAGTATGATCACAACAATATGACAACACTGAAAATCTTGTAGTGTGAACTCAGCTTTAAAAGGCATGCAGTAACTCTGGAGCATAGTTGAGCGGCTGCGTTGCACCATTGTAGCCTTTCCGTCTTATTTTCTTCCGTCATCATAGTGATGATGTTAGAGTACAATCAGGTGCTCACACTGATAGGGTTGTGTTGTTATGGGAGTTAAGTCTTGACAGCTGTATAAATATTTATGACTATAAGTGTGAAAATCCACATCTGGATCATATGCAATTTTTGATTGTTTATATAAACAATACAGGAGATAAAGAAACATAAACAGTAAAAGAGATTAAAACAACAACAACAACAGTGAACTACAGACCAGCTTACATAAATCAGGCCCACTGAAGAAAGGCAGTTTTTAATTTGCTGGTATGTAGATGTTAGTTGAAATGCAAATATGCTTTAAATATGTGCTGTATAAGCCCTGTCCCCACAACGTCGGTTTGAAGTCAAAATGAGTTTTCCGTTGAGCAATAAGTTTGATCAAACCACTCATTTCAGAAGCCTGTCATACTGTTTCAATCAGCATTGGTCTTATTCTGCTGCTATGACTTTTTTAACAAGCTCATTAGATACCAAACTAATACTGTTTTTGTTCGGTTTATCAGTTGGCATTGAAGTTGTCGTAGATGGCTGTTGTCAGAAAGGTCTGTCTAACTGACAGGAACTAATAACTTCAATGACTCTTCTTGTTAGAAGCCCTTTGTTGTGCGCATTATATTTAGTTTAACCTCAGATCATTTCTCCCTCCCAAGGTCCAAGTTGTGTTAACTGACTTTTATGAAAAGACACCATAGACCTCCAACCTCTGGTTGGCAGCCCCTAAAGCTACTGACCAGTCGATCGAGTAACTGATGGTTGGTGCTCAATTAGATCAGCTGGAGGGACATTCTATGCAGTTTAGTATTAAGGAGACTGATGACACTAGCTTTTCAGTTACATAAGCTGGTTTACCGTTGGCCCAATCAGTAAGTGGCTTTGGCAAAGTCATAACCTTTGCCTTCATCTCTGTAATCTTAAAGCCTTTTCACACATGCCTTTCAAGTCTCGAATGATGTGTCTTTGTTATGCATCAGTGCTTTGTGTGAAAGTATAGAGGCCAAATGGGATAAATGTGTAGAGGCAAGTTGGCATCGTGAAAAGCACTGCTCTATCCAACGGAGCGTCATTCAGCTGATTCCATGACTCTGTTCGGATGCACGTAAGCACACGTCGATGAGGAGCTGGCATGTGTGAAATACCAAGGAGGGAGAGCGGCGAGTTTTTTTTCACCAGCGCCCAATATGTGAAAAGGGCTCAAGGTTTGTCCCACATGCTGCACCATGATTCTTCGGTGGGGATACTGCACCTTTGGTCAGCTGTGTTCCCCTTGTTTCATGAAAAAAATTGGGGACGTGCAACAATATTGACTTTAGAAAACTTTTAAAACTTCAGGATCATAGTTTTTCAGTGCTTTTAAATGGCAAGACAGATCAGACATGACCTGTAAAAGTATTATGTAATGGTAACAAAGTTGAATAGTACCAGAGAAATTATGATATTGGCTCTCTCTGTTAAAAATGATGTGTGTGTGAAACGATTTTAATGGGACTGTCTGCTACAGGCTGGATTAGGTAACATCAGGAGAGACCAGGGTCAGCCTGACATCCCACATTTAGTGTCTACGGTTACTTACAGCCTAGAGCTTACATGTTATTGTTTCTTTTTTCTATTACATGCTTGAATTGAATACATCCTTGTATAAGTTTAATTAAAGCTTAAATTTGTTTCATTACTCTTATTTATTCTTTCTATAAATGCCAATCACGTGCACAGTAAATTAAGCACAAAGAGTTCTGTTATTCATTAAACCAAATACTCCCAACAGGTTTGGTCATCCTGTAAATATCATGCAGTGAAGCACATAAAAAGCTCATATTGTGATATTGTTAGAGGTTGGAGGCCCCAGCATCCTGAGCAACACATGCAGACAGGAGGGGCCCCATATAACTCTGGTTTCCTCTCCACCCGTCTCTGCTGCTGCCGACTGGCCCTCGTTATTTATTGCTCTGTAATTTCTACAGACTAATTGATTTGGCTCGGCTTTCAGGCTGCAGGGAGACAGGAAGCCAAGCATCCAAGAGGTTAGGATAGAGGAAAGTGTGTGAGTATGTGTCTAAGAAAGAGAGAGAAAGTGTTTGTGAGAAGGAAAGGATGTCTTAGAGTGAGAACAAAGTAAAGGAAGAAAGAATAAATTCAGATGAGAAGAATTGCTACTTAAATTTTCTGTTGGTCATAAATAAAGTTAAAAGACTGTGATTTATTGATATATTTTTTTGCCTGTCACATCTAAATTCCTGCATACCTGCATGTCTGAAACTGTACATACCGACATTTTGAGTGTTCTGCTGAGTCCTGATAAGATTTTATCACTGAACACCCATATTTACTTATGAACTTTTAGTTCAAGTTATAAAACCATGCTCTTTGTAAGAAAAAGGCAAATTTGCTCACAATATTTTCTCAATATGTTACATTTTTCTTGGTATTTACTAGATAATGCCATTAATAGTGCAATTTTAAGGTTTTAATTATATTTCAAGGACACAAGACATGAATTGCACATACAATGCAATTTTTCAACCACAAAAATATTTTCAACCACAGTGGATATGGCTCAAAGCTGAACCAGTTAAGCGGGCCTGTATAATGATAATAATGATAATGTATAATGATCAGGCCAGCGGAGCTGTTCAATCAAACCAGGCTGGGCTTTTTTGGGTGAGTCAGCCTCTCCAGCTTGTGTTTTTAGAAGAGCTCTGTAAATATGCAGAGTTGAACAGCACAACCATTTCAGTCGAACTTAAAATTGCCTGCACTTGCATGATTAACATCCTGGTGCTGTTAGCACAGGCTGAAGAGCACCCTTCCTCTAATTGCTTGGCTAGCAGTTTAGTCCCCGGCTTCTGCACATAGAAGCAAAGCCGGGGCATGCTGCAACTCTTAGGCTTTAGCTGCTTGGCATGGCTGGAGCAAGGGCTCAAGGTTATGGTTAAGTTAATAAAATGTGTTAAAAAAAACATCAGCAGTATACTAGTGACAAAAAGAAAGCACTCTGAAACAAAGCTCTGCCACTATATCTTTCTGTAAGTTGTTTCAGAAAACCTGACATATAAAACTTTCATCATATCAAGCTAAAAAAAAAAGAAAGAAAATATGTATAGATGACATTTTTTGGCTATTTCACAAATTGCAGTTGTCACTGATGACAACGGTCCCATGACAGACAGCTGAATATATGAATGCCAATCAAAACTGTCATCATTGTTATAGCCCCCCACATTGGTGGCAGCATGTATGGCTTTTTCAATAGCATCCTCACTCTTTGCAAGTACATCTTAGCTCCCATCCTCTAGCAGCACTGCATCTATGTTGCTTCAGCAGTTCTTTTAAATGTTTTTTCTTCCCCAGTTTGTTTGTGTTTTGTTGAGGTCAAACATTAACTGGAGCAGCCCCTAATTACGTTAAGTAGTAGTAGATTAAATAGTGAATATCCAAACAAAAGTTTCAAATAATGCCTGAAAATGGCTGAAAACATATCTCTATTAAACATTTCATTGGATAATATTTGAAGTCGTGTCAAAGTATTTACGTGTTTTATAGTTGAAGATAAAATATTAAATCCCACTAATAACACTGTACATTTTTAACTGATCAAATAGAAATAAACAACTGCGATAGGGAACTTATAATAAACGTCACAGCCCACGATTGTTTTTATGTGATGTGGGCTGCAGTGCAACGCTTCCATTTTTTGCTCGCGGTTACACTTGAGGGGCGTAATATACGACTAATACAGTATTTAAGAAAGCTAACTTTTAAATTCATTTAAATTATTTTATTTGTTTCTCTTTATATTCTTTTATGTATTTTAATGCTTCTTACATTCCCTGCTGCAATGCTTTTACTTTATGTAAAGCACTTTGAACTGTTTGTACATGAAATGTGCTATACAAATAAATTTGATTTGATTTGATTTGATGTCTTCAAACAGCTCAGCTAGCTTGTCTGATTGTACTGCACAAGATAATCTGTTGTAAAATACATAACACGTGCATCCAGACTATAAGTAGAAATTACTCTATGAAAAACTAATTTAAAAACAAAGGAGTGTTATTCAGTGTTATTCATCATAGATATTCGTGCAAATCTAACTTAAGTCACATTTCAAGGCTCTCTTCAGTTTAAATGCTTCAGTTCGTACAGAAATAACACAGTAAAGTGTAAGTGATTATCTTCTAAATTGTGTTTGTTAACAATCTGTAAGATTGCTGTACAACTGCACGTTTCTATCTGAAAATGTATTTTCTATTATTAAATGAAAACAATACCCATCTGTGTTTTTGAAAGAAAACACATTAAAAAACAACCCAAAAGCACACAGCAGGAATGTAAATGAAGCATGAATTAAATGTAATTAGCTGTAAATGGGGTAAAACATGCAATACACAAGAGTGGTTCTCCAAGCCAAACCAAGCAGCATTTAGTTGTGACATTAGGTCAACATTAGATTTCTACAATTTATAGCTCCATCCTAAGTAGTTTCAGGTCAGAAGTTCAATTGAATTATCCCCAGACAACTCTTAGTAAAGGTCAGTTGCTTTCTGGAATCAGCCTGCTCAGTGTAAAAAAGCATCATTGAACTGCTGTGCAGCCCAGACCCAGCTGAGTGACTCTCAGTTTGTGAGGTGAAATCAACAGAAGGCTTTCAGACGATGCAGTCATACCCTGCAGCCTAAACTGTCCCCATGGGCTTCATTTTGGACAGAGATTCAATACACCATATATCTATACCAGAAGATTAGTCTTAACCTTCTCTGTATGGGCTGCTTTTTATGAACATTAACATGGTTTATTCAGCTGCAAAAAAGTCTGATCGCAGTATAATGCATGCCAGGGACTCACATATACATCCAGCCAGGCTGGTTGCCACATTATGGCAGACATAATTGTGTTAAGATTAGATTGAAATGATATCATTAAATTTAATTTTACTATATCTAACTTGGCTTGAATTTTACTTCATTTCTCTATATCGTGCCCTGAGTTGACTTTGCCATAAAATGGCACTATGTAAATAAACTTAATTGAACTGATTAAGCACAGATTATAACTCTCACAGAGGGAGAGATCGCTACCTGGTCAAAAAATGAAAACACGTGTTTCTAATGTATTAACATTTAAAGTCCCACTCCTCTAAAAACCAAGTTTCTGGTCAAGAATCACAGAGCTGTTCTAAAATCTTGTAGATACAGAATTGCTTATTTAGAAGCCACACACTTGACTGAGAACTAGCCAGGAGGTCACTAGGCTATGAGCATGGAAGCTAGCCAAACAAATTTTTCTGGCTAGCAAGTCAGATCTCGAGAATCCTAGCAAGCTAAGCTAGATTTTAGTCAAATAAGCATCTTTTAGCTGAAGGGTCTCCACGGCTTTGATGATGCTAGCTTGTTTAAGCGCTGATATTGGATTCTAGCTGCTGTGTCTTCTTTGTCATATTTTATGTTTCAAGTATTTTCAATTGATGCAAAGTCTAGATTGCAGGCAGATCAGTCAGCACCTGGACTCGTCTACTATGAAGCAATGCTGTTGTAATAGATGCAGTATGTGGTTTAACATTGTCTTGCTGAAATATGCAAGGACCTCCCAGAAATAAAAATGTCATCTGGATGGGAGCATATGTTTCTCTAAAACCTGTATATACTTTTGAGCAATGATGGTGCCTTTCCAGTTGTCAAAGTTGTCAGTTCCATAGGCACTAACACACCCCCATAGACAACCACAATTTTCCATTTTGGCCAAATCCGTTTTGAATGTGCTTTGGCCCAGAGAAGACAGCAGCGTTTATGTATCATGTTCATAATATGGCTTCTTCTTTGCAAGATAGAGCTTTTACCTGCATTTGGATGAAACGGTGAACTGTGTTCACTGACAGTAATCTCTGAATTCTGCACTGTAGTTGATGTAATATTTACAGTATTCACAATTTCATACTGGAGAAAGTCGTTCTGAAATTCAATTCAATTCAATTCAGTTTTATTTATATAGCGCCAAATTATAAATTATTGTCATCTCAAGGCACTTAAATAAAAAAAGTCCAATTCAAGCCAATTGGAGTTCAATTCATTGTAATCATAACAATTTTAAAAATAATCCAATTAATTCATATAGAGCCAATTCAAAAACTATTTCTGAGCTAAGGAAACCAACAGATTGCAAACTTGTCTTCAGTCCAATCTCCCGTCCTGAGCGTGCCTGAGGCAACTGTGGAGAGGAACGACTCCCTTTGAACAGGAAGAAACCTCTGGCAGAACCAGAACCAAGAAGGGTGGCCATCCATCTCGACCAGCTGGGGTTTGAGAAGACAGAAAAGAGGGGGGAAAAAACACTGTAACACCATTCAAAGGATATCTGTTGGAACAGGGAAACACGAGTTAATGACCACAATAATCTCACATGTACATAATATCATTTGAGAAATTAAACGGGGGGAAAAAGAGAGTAAAGCGAGGAAAGGTGTGACAGATGAAGCCCCCCAGCAGGCTGGGCCTATAGCAGCTTAACTATGGGATGTTTCAGGATCATCTGAGCCATCCCTAACTATAAGCTTTATCAAAAAGGAAAGTTTTAAGCCTGGTCTTAAAAGTGGAAAGGGTGTCTGCTTCCCGTACATTTACTGGCAGCTTATTCCACAAGAGAGGGGCCTGATAACTGAAGGCTCTGCCTCCCATTCTACTTTTAGATGTCAGGTTCTGGAGGCTTGGTTGGGTTTGGCTGCTGCTTACAGTTCTGTTCCAGGAGGTGGCGTCTGACTTCAGGAGGCGCCAGCAACAGGTGCAACCTGTTATCCAGTCATCAGGAGAAGCTTCAATATAAACACAAGAAACTTGTGCTAAAGAAAATAAAAAAATAAAATAAAATAAAGGACCAGACTCAGTGAATAATTCCCTACACTCCCTATTATATTGATCAGTGAGCAGTGCTGACCAACATATCATTGGGGTCATCAGGTGGGAACCTCCTTTCATCAGTGTTTCGTCTAGTTGGGCCCACGACACCTCCAGGAGGCTAGACAATGGCTGTGTTCGAAACCGCCTACTTCTCCTACTATTCCTACTAGTCCTACTTTTTTAAGTTCCCGGATGTACACTAGATGCATACTAGATTCGCCGAAATGTTGAGTATTCATCATGAGGTTACTTGTCACACTCAAACTACCTAAGATGCAACGTAACGTGACGTCGCCCATCGCCATTTGAACGGTCAAATTCCGTTAATGCGGCTGTGGTTAACGGGACGAGAGCAGTCAAAACGGCATAACCGGAAGTGCATTGCTCACTGCGGCTAGCTTTAGCGCCGAATTCGTGGGAACAAAATTGTAAATAGCTGGTATTTTGTCAGATTTTC
This sequence comes from Odontesthes bonariensis, assembly GCF_027942865.1. Taxonomy (NCBI): domain Eukaryota; kingdom Metazoa; phylum Chordata; class Actinopteri; order Atheriniformes; family Atherinopsidae; genus Odontesthes; species Odontesthes bonariensis. The sequence goes on from NC_134521.1 coordinate 22,571,170, forward strand.
AACACCTTGGGGGTCTAAATGACTACTTTCTCGTCTGAAAATGTTTCAAATGTTGCTAAAGTTATATATTTACAGAGTTTATAGCTTAAGCGAAATCAGCTTTTCAGGCTGGCTGATTTCGGCTCGGGCAGGAGTGAAGTGCACTGTGTGTAAACGCTCTGCATACTGTCTGATCGATCAGTATGCCGTTTTCAAGTATGTAATATGTAGTAGGCGGTTTCGAACACAGCCAATGACCACTGGCATCCCAGAATCACCACCCTTATGCCAGCCAACACTGCCCCTCACACCACAACCACCATAATCTACCTCAGCCTCTCACCAACTGCACACCAGTCACAGCGGGGTGGGGATGCAAACCCTGGTTCGGGGAGGGGAAGAAATAAAAGAGGTAAGAAAAGCAGGAATGGGATTCAAACCCTGGTTCGGGAAGGGGGTAATGAAAATATAGAGGGTGCCAGAGGTGGAGGCAGGACAAGACACACTAGCAGATTCAGCAGACAAACTCACCTGAACAGTTCTACAATCACTAAAAATGCCAGCAAAAACAAAGCCATACAACTCACTCCAAGCCAACTCACCCAAAATGGCCGCCTGGTTTCAAAAGGATCACATGTGCCAAACCCTCCACTTAAATAGCTTGAACTTCTTCTTTGCTTTTTCAAAAGTCTGTTTACCCTAAGTGCTGCCCCTGCTGGGCCTCCAGCTGCTATTGCATCTTCTAATCCAAATCCACTGGCTGGATTTTACTGCTTTATCTGACATTTCCTGCACTATTTTCCTCACACTCTGTCCACTTACACCCAACTCCGTCAACAATGAGACAACAGACTTTGCAACAAATCCTCTACATCCTACTTCCACTGGACAGATTCTAACCTTCCATCCTCGCTGCTCTGCTTCTGCCCCCAACTCCACATATCTAAGCTTTTTCCTTTCATATGCTTCTGCTACTAATTCCTCCCAAGGAACAGTCAGCTCTATGAAATAGACTCTCATTTTACACCTAGACCACAAGACTATATCAGGCCTTAGGTTTGTAGAGGCTATCTCCTGGGGAACAACAAGCTTATTTCCTAAATCTACCTGCATCTCCCAATCACAAGCATCCTCCAAGCTGCCGTGCCTCCTTATCGTCTTTTTAACTTTCTCCCCCTCTTGAACAAACTGAATTGCAACTCTCTTCACCTTGGACCCTCCTAAGTTTACCTGCCTTCGTTTATCTTCAATACCTGCAGCTAAGCTTCTTAATACTAGGTCATGTCGCCATGTATACCGGCCTTGTGACAAACTAACCTTACAACCTGACAAAATATGCCTTAAGGCTGAGTTATACTTCTTTTAACTGCCCTTGCGCTTGCGTCTTGCGCGTATGTTAATGGCTCGAGACATTCATACTTCATTTTGCTTTGTCGGCGGTTGCGTGTGCTGCGTGGCGATTCACCGCCAGGACAGTTGGTGGAGTAGCGGGTTTTTTCAATGACAAGCCTACTACGATGAAAGGAAATTCACCGCCTGGAGCTCTTTGGCAAGTCTCTCTTCCATAGATTCATGCTTCTTCTTCTTCTTGTAAATAGCCGGTATTTTGTCAGATTTTCAACACCTTGGGGGTCTAAACGACTACTTTCTCGCCTGAAAATGTTTCATTTGTTGCTAAAGTTATATATTTACAGAGTTTAGCCTATAGCTTAAGGGAAATCAGCTTTTCAGGCCGGCTGATTTCGGCTCGGGCAGGAGTGAAGTGCACTGTGTGTAAACGCTCTGCATACTGTCAGATCGATCAAGTAGTAGGCGGTTTCGAACACAGCCAGTGGCTTGCGCTTGCGTCTTGCGTGAAGTTTAGAAAATTGAGGTGACACACGCAAACACGCAAGGGGGGGCTTGCAACCGCGCAAGGGCTTGCAACCGCGGCTTGCGTCTTGCGTTGCGTCTTGCGTTACCGACTATAAACCAGGCTTTAGAGTTGCAGTACCTGAACATAACGAACATAACGGGTCTCCATTTACCCAGAGTTTTAGGTTCTGGGGAGTTGGCAATACATCATATGTTGCCCCTATCAAAAATCTAATACTCCTTTCCTCCATACTCCACAGTTCTTTCCAACTAAGCTTTTTCTTCTCTACACCTTCCCAATTCAACCACCGTCCCTGCTTAGCCTGAGCCACTGCCTTTGCACCCCTTAACATTTCCTCCTGTCTACGAATCTGCTCAACAACTAGCTTTCTCTTCTCCTTTGGACCTGCTCTACTCCACACCGGTTTGCCTGGGCCAAGCCCCAAGCCTCCCCGGCCTATTTGCACATTACCCACAATCTCTGTATGTCTAAGAATTGCTTCTGCCTCCTGAGCTGCCATTCTTGGTTTCCACTTCCTCCTCTTGGTTGGGTTTGGAACCACCTTACTAACTACTACATCTTTACTCCCAGCTAACAGGAGCTCTGTCCTAACTTTAGTACATTTAAACTCCTCTACTAGACTAGATACTGGGAGCTGGAGTATGCCTTTCCCATACAGTGCCACAGTACTTAAGCATCTAGGAACACCTAGCCACTTCCTAATATAAAAGCTAACTAATCTTTCCATTTTTTCTACAACAGATAATGGAATCTCATACACAGACAGTGGCCACATCAACCTAGGAAACAATCCAAACTGCAGACACCACAGCTTCAACTTTCCTGGAAGCTCCGATTTATCTGTTCTATCCAGTCCCTCAGCAACATCTTTCCGAAACTGCACTGCCTGCTCTCCATCATTCATGTCTGCCTGGTACCACCTGCCTAAACTCTTTACTGCCTTTTCCCTAATTATTGGAATGGTTTCTTCATCTATTACAAACTTTCTATCACTTAATTTCCCTCTACTTATTGAGATACTTCTAGACTTAGTAGGTTTGATTTTCATACCAGCCCACTTTAGATTTTTATTAGTCTCTCAAGTATTCTCTTCATACATGGCACTGTTGTAGTCACTAACGTCATATCATCCATGTAAGCTCTAAATGGCGTAAGGCGCATGCCATCCTGACGTCTCTCTCCTCCTACAACCTACTTGGAAGCTCTAAAAATTATCTCCATTGTAAATGCTAATGGAGAAATCGTACACCCTGCAAGGAACCACCTTGTCTGCAGTTCCTTGTCGGAGTGTTCACACGTATGGTACGTTCGTTACCACCCCGACCAAGTTAATTCTCGATCTTGCTCATGTATCTTGTCCTGTTTTTGACATCAGGTGTTTCCGGAACTTCTCGCTTTTTGGATCAAGCCAAGGAACTCAGTTGAGAGTATTACCCTCGTCCAGGAAACCAGCCAACCCTCTGGAAAGCTTACCCTGACCAAAGGCTGTTCACCCTCCAACGCAGCCCATCTCCGGATTCTCCAAGAACCTCACTAACTCCTCCCTGGCGGATTTCGTTCACTCACCAGTAAGCCGTTATCCTCTTCACCTTCTATCCTTAAACAACACTCTGCTAATTCCCTCCTCTTGTACAGTGCTCATCCAGTTCCAGGATCTTCAGTTGCCGACCATCCATTCTTACTTGCAATAAACATTTATTATTTACATTGGTCTTGTGTGTGTGTTCTGCATTTGGGCTAAGCCATGACAGAACACTCCGACCAAGCCGACCTACTCAGAAGAGCGCTTTCTAGTCAACAACAACAGCTCCAGGCTCATGAATCTAATTTTAAAATTATGATGGATCAACTACAGGATACCTCATGACAAGTGCAGCATCTAACTGGACTTTTTCAACAGAACGTCCCCCAGACTACCTCCAGTCCACCAGGGGGCGCGTCGTCTCAGCCAGCTCAGGCATCGACCGTCCATCCTCATAACGTCACTTCCCCTAATCCTGAGAAATACTCCGGTGAGACTGTTGGTTGTGGGGGATTTTTGCTACAGTGTTCTCTAACCTTTAACAGTTCACCTCAGTCTTTCCCCAATGATAATGCTAGGATTTCCTCCTTTCTGCGTTTACTTACTGGAAGCACTTTAAGATGGGCTGAGTCAAGGTTCACAAACGTTATCGATTATGGTTGTACTTTTGCGGAATTCATCTCTGAATTCAGACGAACATTTTCAGCTGGGCGGGATCAAGCAGGAGATTCTCGCCGGTTGTTTGCATTAAGGCAGAATAATCGCTCCATTTCTGAGTTTGTGATCGAGTTTCGTACCTTGGCTGCTGCTGCTGGTTGGGATGAGGTGGCATTAAAAGCAGCCTTTTATCAAGCTTTAGACGAGTCAGTGAAGGACGATCTTTCCCCTCTAGAAGAACCTAAAACACTAGATGAATTGAGAACCCTAGCTACCAGGTTAGACAACCGAAGGAGAGAACGAAGAAGGGCCAAGCTGGAGAAATCAGTATCTAGTTCTCAGCCGTTAAGTTATGCTCCCATGTTTAAGACTCCTCCAGCGACAGGTTCCACTGCCGAACCAGAGCCGATGCAGGTTGGCCGAACTCAATTGTCTCACGAAGAGAGGGAGAGGCGTAGAGCTAACAAACAATGTTTCTACTGTGGCTCGCCTGAACATTTCGTTACTAGATGTCCCTCTCGGTCAAAAGGGAGGGTCCACCGAGATTAGTGGGGGAACCGGTGGGCCGAATCCAGAAAATAGGACCCTCGCGCTTTGACTTATCCGCTACTATCATTACTAAGAGTATTCAATACTGCGTTGATTGACTCAGGATGTGACAGAAACCTGATTGATGAGGATTTTGTTCCTAAGAATCAGTTGGAAGTGGAATTACTTCCTTCTTCTCTACTTGTCTCTGCTTTGAATGGTCGAGCCTTGCCCAATATCACCCATCGTACTAAGCCAGTGGAGCTAATTATTTCTGGCAATCACAGAGAAGTAATCGCTTTTTATGTTTTTCCCATAACTCAGTCTGAAATTGTCTTAGGCGCTGAATGGCTAAGACACCACAACCCTCACGTCAACTGGACTCGACCTAGTATCATTTCCTGGTCCTCTAACTGTCTTTCTTCTTGCCTACTATCCGCTGTTCCTCACAGTCAGCCCTCTGAACTTGGTTCCGACGCCGACACTATGGATTTATCATCAGTACCTGAGGAGTATCACGACTTAAAGTCTGTGTTTAGCAAAGATTTGACCTTGTCTTTGCCTCCACACCGTCCCTATGACTGCGCCATTGATCTACTGCCTGGTGCGCCCCTGCCTACTAGTAGGCTTTATAATATTTCTCAGTCCGTGAGATTGGCCATGGAGTCATATATTAATCAGTCACTCACTGCTCTTTCTCGTCAATACTCGCCCCAGGATTCGGACCGCGAACCATCCACCATCCTTCCCCCTGGTTGTGTGATTGGTTCTCTTACATGGGAGATCGAGGATCTCATTCTCCAGGCCCAACAGAGAGAGCCCGATCCAGGAACCGGCCCTCCCAATAAGGTTTATGTTCCTTCTTCTGTTCGTTCTTGTCTTATTCACTGGTTTCACTCTTCTAAGTTCTCTGCTCACCCAGGTGTCAGCCGGCCCATTGCCATCATTTCCAGACATTTTTAGTGGTCTTCTCTTCACAAGGACGTAAAGGACTATGTTCTCGCCTGTACTGTCTGCGCACGGAACAAGTCATCCCATAGACCCCCAGCTGGGTTGCTTCATCCCTTGGAGATTCCTCAGAGACCTTGGTCGCACATTGCCCTGGACTTTGTCACCGCCTTACCTCCATCCCAAGGTATGACCACCATCCTCACTATCGTTGATCGCTTTTCCAAATCATGTCACCTGGTTCCCCTCAGACGATTACCATCCGCATTCCTGACAGCACAACTTTGTTAAGGGGGGAGTAATGTCAGGTTCTGGAGGCTTGGTTGGGTTTGGCTGCTGCTTACAGTTCTGTTCCAGGAGGTGGCATCTGACTTCAGGAGGCGCCAGCAACAGGTGCAACCTGTTATCTAGTCATCAGGAGAAGCTTAAAGGAACCACCTTGTCTGCAGTTCCTCGTCGGAGTATTCACACGTATGGTACGTTCGTTACCACCCCGACCAAGTTAATTCTCAATCTTGCTCATGTATCTTGTCCTGTTTTTGACATCAGGTGTTTCCGGAACTTCTCGCTTTTTGGATCAAGCCAAGGAAATCAGTTGAGAGTATTACCCTCGCCCAGGAAACCTTCTGCCAACCCTCTGGAAAGCTTACCCTGACAAAACGCTGTTCACCCTCCAACGCAGCCCATCTCCGGATTCTCCAAGAACCTCACTAACTCCTGCCTGGCGGATTTTGTTCACTCACCAGTAAGCTGTTATCCTCTTCACCTTCTAGTATCCTTAAACAACACTCTGCTAATTCCCTCCTCTTGTACAGTGCTCATCCAGTTCCAGGATCTTCAGTTGCCGACCATCCATTCTTACTTGCAATAAACATTTATTATTTATATTGGTCTTGTGTGTGTGTTCTGCATTTGGGCTAAGTCATGACATTAGAAACTCTGGGAACCTCAAGTAAACCTGCAGTTTGGGAACCAAGTGCTCTGTTAGGAAAATATCTTACAATGAGATCTTTAAGATATGATGGAGCTCGGTCATTAAGAGCTTTATATGTAAGGAGAAGAATCTTAAATTCTATTCTGAATTTAACAGGGAGCCAATGAAGAGAAGCTAAAACTGGAGAAATATGATCTCTCCTGTTAGTTCTCATCAGAACTCTGGCTGATCAACTGAAGGCTTTTCAGAGAATATGTGGGACAACCCAATAATAAAGAATTACAGCAGTCCAATTTTGAAGAGACAAATGCATGGACTAGTTTTTCTGCATCACTCTGAGACAAGATGTTCCTGATTTTAACAATATTACAAAGGTGAAAGAAGGCAGTCCTAGAAACCTGTTTTATATGCGAGTCAAATGATAAATTCTGGTCAAAAATAACTCCAAGGTTCCTCACTGTAGTACGAGAAGCCAAGGAAATACCATCTAGAGTAACTATATAGCGAGACAGTGTTTGTTTGATGCACTCTGAATCCTGACTGAAACTCTTCAAACAGATTATTTCTGTGTAAATGATCACAAAGTTGAGCTGAAACTATTTTTTCAAGAACTTTAAACACAAAAGGGAGATTGGATATAGGTCTATAATGAGCTAACACTTCTGAATCAAGGGTAGGTTTTTTAAGTAAAGGTTTAATTACAGCAACAGTCTGAGGTACACATCCTGTCAACAAAGACAGATTGATCAAATCCAACATGGAAGTGTTGATTAATGGGAAAACCTCCTTGAACAGTCTGGTTGGGATTGGGTCTAAAACACAAGTTGAGGGTTTAGAAGAGACTATTGCTGTTAGCTCAGAGAGATCAACTGGACAGAAGCCGTCTAAATACAAATCAGGTTCTAAAGATACTTCTAAAGCTGCTGTACTTGATGATACATCACTGATAATAGTGGGAAGCACACCATCAATATTCTCTCTGATAGAAACAATTTTATTGATTATTGATAAAGAAGCTCATGAAATCATCACTGCTGAGAGTTAAAAGAATACCTGGCTCAGCAGAGCTCGGACTCTTTGTCAGACTGGCTACAGTGCAGAAAAGAAACCTGGGATTGTTCTTATTCTCTTCCCCATGTCATGCTATCACGGCTGAAATGTTTCCTCATAAGACACAGACACAGCCGGCGGGTGTTTAATAAGTTAAACTTACACTGGTCTCATTTGTCTGCAGCGCTCTGCTCTCCTTTCTTCCTTCATGAAATGAAAAAGTATCTCCTGACTCTCTCTGTGAGCTCTTCCAGCCTCGATATTAGACGCCTGATGTGATCGTCCATGATTAATATCACCATCATGCAGACCATGAACACGGTGGCCTCCCCGCTCTCCATATTAGCTTCTTTGTGGTGTTTTTCTTCTCTCCTTACTTTTACGGGTTTTGTTTTGTTGTTGAATGTGGCGCTAAACGGCTAACGGCTAACACGTCACTGACGCAGACGGCTGCGCGCGGCGCATCAGTCCCGACCAGGTCCCGACTCATGTGCGAATGCAGACTGAAACAGAAGGACAGTTATCAGAACGAAATTCGAGTAGGACAGTTCTGATAACTGCGTTCTTAGAACGGTCTGTCCGAAAGCGGCTTATGCCTCTCTGAGAGGCTCTGCTATATATAACCTAGTTAGTTGCAACATGTTCATCTGTTTCTGTTTTTGTTCCACTTACTTTTCCTGCCTTCTGTTGCATCTGTTCCATCCCAACTTTTTGAGACCTGCTGCTGCCATCACATTCAAGATGAGCTAATATTTGTAGATTCCCATGCAATGTGAGAACCACACTTAGTGGGAATTGTGCTCCAAGATAAATTCCACGATCAGTTTGCCTTTTTTTGTTTTCTTCCACATTTCTTATGGCTGATTAAACCTTTGCTAAATAAACTAACCAACTAAATAAATAAACCAAAAAAAGAATAGTTTTGTAGTCTTCCATCTCACAGCTATGGACCATATGATGGCAGAGAAGGTGTGAAAGATAAACAGATAGCAGATGTAATCCAGACAAGAGATCTGACTCCCACCCCCCCTCAAGAGGACTTATTACCTTTGACAGTGGCTGTCTGACACAAGGCTTGGATCACACAGAAGAAATGCTTGTCTCACAGAACTGCAGCACAGTTTTGTTTTTGGACCAGAGTCCATAAAGTGTTCAGGCCATACTAATATAAGGACCCAGTCTGGGAACCAATATTGTCTCTGTTTGACATTCCTACTGGTTAATTTGTGAACTTTTTTACTGATGCCACTATTATTTGCTTAAGTCAGCTTGTAATCAACTTGGCTTTGAGATTATTATTTCAAAAACGGACTAAAAGTAATATTTTGTTGACTGGTGTGTTTAATGAGAAAAATGTAACCCATCCAGTCATTTAAGTTTCAAGCTTACTTCTAACCAATTAGGAGACTTGTTTGATTTCCATTCCCTTGTAATCTTAATATTAGTAGTTATTGGAGGTTTAATTTAGATGCTCAAACAAATGCAATCTGTAAAACCAAAAGAAAAAAGAAGCCCATAAAAAAAACTGCAGCCTCAGTCTGCTGTACCATTGCGACGCCCCCACTCAGCTGTTTTTAGGAACTCTGCTCCTTGTCTGTTAGTGCTGCAACAACCACATCACAGCTCGATCCACACATGGCCCAGAGGTTTCAGATGCACGACCATGTGTGAGCTGCAGTAATTGGCGGTGGGTGGTAATTGCTCAGGCGTCACCAAACGGGTGTGTTTGTACGTATAAAGAATGTGTGTGTGTACTGTGTCTCCACCATGTCTCGAGGTCTCCAGTCCCTGCAAGCTGCTGACAGGACGCCATTAGACACTTCATCACTGTCAAAGCAGCAGCAGAAACAAACCATCCAGCACTTGCTTTTTCCTTCACTCTTTTCATCAAAACTTGACATTACATATAACAAAAAATACATTGCATTTATCATCGGAAAGAAGACAAAACTTATGTAGATGTTGTCAACAAAGACATGATCACGTGCAGTAGGATGGGCAGAGGGTAAATAACGGTTGTATTTTTCCAAAATGTGATACAGTATTCATCCATTTTTTTTTTCTCATTCTCATTACAGGCTAGATTATAACTAGCACTTTGGGATTTAAGCTGTATTTGATGTCCAAGATGATGACTATTTTAAATTTGACTGATTGGAATCACATCTCAATACTATATGTAAAAAAAAAGAGTAAGATGACTTATTAATTGTTATGTTAGGCTACAGGTCAGCAGAACAGGTGTGTTTCCTGTTACTGTTAATACTGTTTTTAAGGGGAAAAAAAACATTATTGACTGAATTTCAAAGGGGTTAAAACAGTACGTCTAAATATTTTTTCTTTCTGAAAGGCAGTGGCCCTCACTGTCAGCGGGACTTGTTACTATGGAAGTCACACATGGTAAATGGATGAAGTTTGCTTTCTCACGTGTGGTTAACACTGTGAAAGAGTACATTTTAAACCATAACTTTTTTACAAAACCAAATAGCGACCAAAACATATACAGTTACGATAAACGGTTGCACAAGGGACAGGAAACCCAGTCTTTTGGGTGCACTGTGCTGATCCAGCTCAGATGCATTTTTTTGTCTGTTTATGCTCATTCTCTATTAGGGTTGTCAAAAAAAAAAAAGCTTGTATCTATTAAGATACTAAATAGGTAGTCATTTGTTGTTCGTCTCCTCCACAACTCTGCAACACCTCTGCAGACAGACACAGCCTCTGCCCTCACTAGCAGCTAAACACTCTCGAGTCCACACAAATAACTTAACATTGTTTTCATTGTTCAACAGCTCCAGACTGCAGCCACTCAGTTGAATTTTTGGAGACAGCGTGACAAGTCACACCAGTGGGACTTCCAAGTTTTTCTTTTTCCGTAGTCATCATATATATCGTGAAACACCAGGAGCAGTGTGAAATTGTGTGTGTGTGTGTGTGTGTGTGTCTTATGTGAGTGAGCGACAAGAGAATTAATGTGACCCTGTCTCATAATCATCAAAACAACACAGGTGGGGATTATTAAGATTATGCTGGTTGTCATTTCCCTGTCTGCTCAGTAAGAGTAACTTGGTCCTTTGAGCTTTGAATTCCAGACTGATATGACAATAAAAATTTTTACAACCATGTTGTGAAGGAAAAGCCCCCATTCAGTTTTATATAAGTCGCATTGAATAAATAAAAATCAAAACATGAGCCTAAGTAACTCAAAATTGATACAATTTGTATGCAGCACTTTGTAAGTCACACTCACGTGTTAGACAAATAACTTAAAATGCAACCCAACACAATAATATGTATTCCATCTTAACATCATTAATGCTAAAAGTTTCGGAAAGGAACAGATAGTTTAGCGGACAGGTTTTATTTTTCAGGAAGGGATTCATATCAAGAGATTCATGCATTTATTTGGCCTCCCTGTTTGAAAAACAAACAGACAAAAATAAAAACGTTTTTTTAACAACAAATGATCTTTTTTGTTATAACATACTACTTTACTCTTAACTTTAAAATATAGATGAACAGAAATTAAATTTTTTTTGTTATTTGTTTGTTTATGAGCAAATTATGAATTCATCAGCGATGTAGTCAATAAGAAAAAAGGAGTTTTGCATTGATACTTCTTTTTGTGCAAGTACGTACTTTTTTAAAAAAGTTTACAACTTTGAAAAGTTTAAAAAGATCCGCTGGAAATTGACCTGTTCTGATCAGATATATTCTGGCCCTATTCAAGAATACAGATAACAGAATGCTATCTACTACTTTAAAGCTATCTGGCTCGCTGATTACTCATTTAACTTGAAAAATGTAACATTTTCAATATAGACCCATTTTCACAAGCCTGTTTCTGCCGGACTATGCCACCTTTGGTAAGTCAAACTGACCAAAAGTCTAGTATTTACCGCTATAGGCAAATGATCGGTATACAACATTTTTGATAAGCCTTTTCAGACTGTTTAACTTGCTCAGTCGTTTAAAGGAAAATTGGAAATCTGAGCCACTCTCTGTAAAAGTGGTTACAATTTGATAAAACCTTCCCCATGGCTCCAATACTTGGGATTTCTCCATGATATTCTGGGTTGAGCTGATATGGAATGACCCCATTTCCTTTTCATAAAACAAAGTTTTGGATGATTAAACATTTGACCTAACACTCACAGGAAAACACATTTATAACAAAACAAGTTGAGTATGTAAATGATTATATGCAATTTCATGGAATTCTATCCAGTAACTGTTAAACAATTTTTACGCCAGACCGCAAATATCAGTTTCTCCTGGATGCAAGAAAAGAATGGCAAAGGATTGTTAACGTCAGTAGGTTTCATGCTCTGGGCAATATCGATGTTTGACATTTTGTAGGTGAGGAAACATTGTGCAGAATAAGTCGAAAATGTGACCTGCTGGTGTTAATTATCCATCTCCGGTACATCTCCATCCAACCTCTCAGTTGGTTTAGTAACTGTTATAAACTCCTGCTTCTTGGTCCAGTTGTTTTCAGTGTCAGCTGGAGTCCACCACATTTCATACTTTTAGCCAAAAGTGATAACAAGGAATTGCACTTGGCAATACTGTAAACCATCAGCCAGCATTGATACGACCACAGGAGGCTCTGTCTACAGTGGCTGAGTAATTTGTGGCGGGTAGATGTTTCAGCTTTCAGGAAATCCAAAACCACTTTAGGACAATTTTGCGATTGAACTGAATCGCTTGTCAGTCAGATCACGCAAAGTTTAAACCATTTTAATATGTTTCTGCAACTATGCAGTGCATACTTCTATCCCTCACAAGCATGTTTGAGGCCTAGAGGAAACTAAATGTTACTGTGAGGTATTTCCTTTCACCTCTTTTAATAAATTCAATAAATGTAATTTAGAACTGTAGCCATAATGTGCCAAAATAGTTTCTGGAATTCAAGGCAGGACATACAACAGCATTTCAGTCAAAAGTGGCTTCCAATCTAAGAATTATACAATGCTCTTAGTTTACCTTTCTGCAGACTTTAATTTGTTAAATCTCATGTGTTAAATCACACCTTTGCTTTGTTTTTTTGTTCATTAATCAGCACAGTCTTGGAAGTTTCTCGTCTGAATACACGTTCTTGGTCATGCACCCTTTTTACAAATTTGAAACGTGGGTACGGCTAAGAATAAGAGGTATTGGACTCCTTTCCTATTGATAACAGAATTACTTCCAGAAATAAATATTTCTCTCAGGAGCCAACCCTGTAAGTTACTACTGCTGAAGGAAAGGCTTCGCATTATATCGAAAAAAAAAAAAAATGTTCAGCTCTTTTAATCTCTGGGTTGGTCATGCTTTTGTGTGAGATCGTCCAATTGGTAAGTGTTTTAAGAAAAACAAAACATAAAGCACGTCCACTATTGCACCTCGAGGTGCAGCACCTGTAATGAAAATTAGCACATCGATCCATGTGATACGTCTACATCACTGCAATCTGAGCTGGATCCAATAAATACCCAAGACTTCTGCTGAATCATGTGACAGCGACTAATGCTGAATGTACCCATTTCTCTCTGTTTTTTTTGTTGTTGTTGTTGTTGTTGTTGTTGTTGTTGTTTTTGTTCTTTGTCCAGTGTGAACAAGGTTATGGAGACTTCTCTCCTCCAGGACAAATAAAAGATTTTCACGCTCAGCCTACAAGAGCCATAAACCTTCACCCTGATAGGATGGATATGGGTTGAGTCAGGCAAGTATGCATGGTTATTTTTTGTTGTAGTTAAAGTCAATAAAATACAGGCTCAGATCTGTGACCAGACACAAACTCAGGCTGGACGAGAGTCTAATGTGTTTACAGATTACTTCCCAAACTGAAACTGATTTACGCACTGCCATAAATCTTCTCACATGGGTATGTGGATTCATTTATGCATTTTAGGATAATGGCTAAAAGTTGAGGAGTTCCAACAGTCAGTGTTGCTCGGTATGATTTGAACCGTGCCTTGCACCTTCTCCTCACGGTTCCAGGTAAACTGACTGTGACCGTTATCGGGCTAATTATCAGATCTGCTCTTCCTCTCCGCCTCACTTCTCCTGCAGGAAAACAGGAAGGCAGGATTAGAGCGACGCACTGCGCTGAGATCCGGAGAGGCCGGATGAGTCCCCGGGTGGAATGCACAGTCCGCACACACACACACGTGTACACACATGGAAACAGAGAGCCTAAATACACAGTCTACACAGTCACAGTTAAACACACTTTCTCTCAGTATAGGCTATGCCACACACGCACACACAAGCACACCCTTGTTAAGTCCATTAAGTGATCATGAGCAAACAAATAGCACAAACTGCTCGAGGAAAACTTGCAGGATTGTGAATCTAATTAAAAAATCACCGGGTGAGGAGGAGTAAGATTTTGCCAAGAAACAATAAGGACATAAGACTGCAGCCAAGAATGCCACAGCAAAGTTTACGACCTGCATTAGGGTTCAGACCCTGTCATTACAAGGAAGAGGTGCTCATTATAGCTGTTTATGGGAGGAAACAAATAGTCTCCTGTGACTCACATTTTAGTAGAAATGTAAAAGATGCAAAACAAAGTGTAAAAAAACTTGTGGCTGTACTTGGCCGAGAAAACATGCAAAGTTATCTTGGACAGATATCTGTGACCTTGAGAGGCGGTAATTGAGCGGAAAGGGGATGTAAAACATCCGCTGGTGGGGTTTAGTGTGACTGTGTATACAATCACACACACTCACACACATACACACAGCAGCAGTAGTGGCAGAAGTGTAAGTCCCAGGCTGGCCTCTGTCTGGCATTATCTCATAGCCTGAGCACTCCCGCTCCCTCTTAGGCTACAAACAGAAGCATTACGCGCATCTGCCTCACATTAATCGGCAAAATTTGGAAAACTGCCCATCAGAAGACATTATTGAGAGTGGCAAGGGTGAGATGGGAACCTCACAGTTTTTTCTTCTTTTGTACATCAGACACAAGAAAAGCAGATTTAAAGCTGTTTGTTTTAGTAATTGGTTATTTGGCAAAATAACTTTCTGTGCTGATTCATTTGCTCAAATTCAAATTGCAATCACACACTAATAAATATAACTGCATAAATTAGGCTACCAAGACTGCGCTTCCATGATAACAGCTGCCTACTTTGCTGGGGGGCCCGCATGACGCTTGTTACCAGGGATACCATTTAGCATAACAACCACCACATCCATAGGCAGCTAATAAGAAATTCACATGACCTCATTTCAGTGCAGGTGGTTTCTGTGCCATTTCTTTACACTGACTGCATGGTGGAAACGATCAGCAGGAAGCTGCAGATTAGAGCTGGTTAATGATGACGGAGCAATAAACAGTGACAAATTTTCTGTGAAGAGGAACCTGAAAAACACATACCATATGGTATTCCTTTCTCCCATTCCCCTTTCAGTAAAACAGTGCAAACTGGGATTCTTTCCAGACCTGATGATGGTGATCTGAAGCACATGACATTTATTTAAGTTGATATTAAGCACTTCATTTTCTCAACCCTTTACTACCTTTTTACCTGTGTTTTACCATCTCACAGTAAATCAGCTCTAGAAGACTACATAACTAACTGCCAGCAAGCAAAATGTATTTATGAATTTATTATAAACTCAATCTCCTTAATGCACATGGAGAAATATTTCTTAATGTACATTCTGATTAGACTCCAACATAACTGTTGAAATGGATTCTGAATAAAAGTACTTGACAAGTTGTGCTTTAAAATGCCATAAACCATTCAATCAGGATGAAACTATTGAAATGAACAAAGTGGGCCTGCCTGATCATCTTATTGTTAGAATATAACAAGGGAAGAAGAAAACTTTGGTTGCTCAACTCATCTATGATGGAGCCATGCTGTATTTTGCAAGCAATCTTTGCATTTCTGTTCCTTCTTCTATGAAGCACCGGACTCAACATCACATAAGCTCACTTAGACTTCTGTCTATAAACAGACCATAGCAGCTCATTTCACTCTCTAATTTCACTGTCCCTTCCTCTGCCAAAGACAAAAGAGTGTGGATAAAAGTCCATAGCAAAGCTTGGTGGAAAATAGCTGTCCTCTTCGAATTTTCCAAAAAAGGAATGGAAGAAAAAATTCCTTATGTCCATGAAAATTTTTTGTAGATTTATGGAAAGGTGTTCATACAGCTAGAAGACGATCCTCCACCCAAAAACAACCCTTTGGGGCATTTGTTGACATTTTCCATTCGGAACTTGTTAGGCCCCTGCCTGTTCCTATACCTGTCCTTGGGTCTGCTGATACTGTCAGTCACTGTTCTTGTCCTAGGAACTGCAGGCACTTCACCAACTCCAGTTCCTGCACCTTAAGGCTGATTCATACTCGGCGCAACCTCGCTCATACTAGCTGGTCGCAAATGGCGCAAACGGTCACGTGTCCCAAAATTCCGCCACGCCCCCCGTTGCAAGCTAGAAAATCCTCGCGCGGCGCAAGGTCGCGCACACAACTTTTTTTCTGACTTCGCGCGCGCTCAACCGGAAACAGCTGACCAAGAAAAAGAAAAAATGAACACTGCAGAGACCGCGGTGACCGAGAGGATGCGCCTCTACAAACATCTGTACGACACGTCTATGAAGTTACACTGGGACAACGTTTGACAAAGTTCGTCTTGTTGCAAAGGACGAACATTCCACCTTCTCTTCTGTTTTTGCCGCAGCCGCTTAGCTCTGAGATACATATACAGTTCTACACCCAGAGTAAATTCATTCCGCATCAGATGTGCCAGCCTCTGCTGACGTGACACCACAGGTGGCATTGTGTATGCTTTCTTCGTGTGCTTTTCAGCTTGTTTCCTCAACAGTGACGCTCGCTGGTCTGGAGAGAACTGCAAATGTGACGCATTCTCGGCGCAAACTGCGCTTATGAGCTGAAGGAACTGTGAAGGGGCTGGCGCTTTCGATGACGTCATTAATGGTTCTCGAGCCAGAACAGTTGCGCGTTTGCGCCGAGTATGAATCAGCCTTTAGGGTCAGTAGGCGTCGTGCCAGCTCTAGCCCAGAAAGTTCTCTTACCTTGTCTACGTCACCAGTCCTGCCTTCATCCCGCTCATACCTTGTAGATGTCCCTGTCCAGCCCGCTTTGCTGATCATGATTGTCTTGTTTGTCAGTCTCACTTGCCTTCAGACTGCCTTACCTAACAGCCTCATCAGTTTACCCTGACTCATGCCCACCCTCCAGAACTTTTCTGCCATCAGGGTTGCTCCATTTTTGGAATTTGGTCCGTTGAATAGTTGTGATATTTGTGAATATTTGTGATGTCTCTGCCCTCTTTGGAGACTTTTAAGAGGGAAATTAATGCTGTTTACACAGAGGAATGTCATTGTTTTTAAACATACACCACATAACCTTGATCTGATGCTATGTTTTATGTAGGCCTAAGTTTATCATTATTATTTTCTCTCTTAATGTATTTTTTGTAAGTTTATTTTCCTTATTATATGTTTTGTGTCTGTCTGCGTCTGGAACTGTATGTAAGCTGCCATTTTGACCAGGACTCCCTGGCAGAAGAGACTCTTAGTCTCAATGGGACAATCCTGGCTAAATAAAGGAAAAAAATAAAAAATAAAAAAAAATAAAAAATAAAAAATAAAAGTTAAACCTGGGAGATAATCCACAATCTGATATTGGAAGCTAAATACTCTACAGTCTACACTTAAAAGTTTGCAATGGGAGTCAGTGAAAATCTCCAAATTGCATAAAAGGCCTTGGTTTATACATTCTTACAGCTGAGGATCAAACCACCAACCTTCAGATTGGCAGATAATCACTCCAACTCCTGAGCTACAGCCACCCCATTGATGGTTGTCCTTGGCCACTCTTCCTAGACTTTTATAATGCTTATATAAGGATTGTCTATAAACTTATCTTACTTATCCATAAAACCAGATGGTTGGTCAGTCTACAAGCATGTCTTAAAGACATAAAGACCTGGATGACTCAGAACTGTCTGCTTCTAAATTCAGACAAAACTGAAGTTTTTATCTTTGGACCTGAGCGCTTTAGGGAGAAATTGTCTAGCTATGTAGTTACTCTAGATGGTATTTCCTTGTCTTCTTGTTCTACAGTGAGGAACCTTGGAGTTATTTTTGACCAGAATTTATCATTTGACTCGCATATAAAACAGGTTTCTAGGACTGCCTTCTTTCACCTTCGTAATATTGTTAAAATCAGGAACATCCTGTCTCAGAGTGATGCAGAAAAACTGCTCCATGCATTTGTTACTTCAAGATTGGACTACTGTAATTCTTTATTATTGGGCTGTCCCACATATTCTCTGAAAAGCCTTCAGCTGATCCAAAATGCTGCAGCCAGAGTTTTGATGAGAACTAACAGGAGAGATCATATTTCTCCAGTTTTAGCTTCTCTTCATTGGCTCCCTGTTAAATTCAGAATAGAATTTAAGATTCTTCTCCTCACATGTAAAGCTCTTAATGACCGAGCTCCATCATATCTTAAAGATCTCATCATAAGATATTTTCCTAATAGAGCACTTTGCTCCCAAACTGCAGGTTTACTTGATGTTCCCAGAGTTTCTAAAAGTAGAATGGGAGGCAGAGCCTTCAGTTATCAGGCCCCTCTCTTGTGGAATAAGCGGCCAGTAAATGTCCGGGAAGCAGACACCCTTTTCCCTTTTAAGACCAGGCTTAAAACTTTCCTTTCTGATAAAGCTTATAGTTAGGGATGGCTCAGGTGACCCATAGTTAAGCTGCTATAGGCCCAGCCTGCTGGGGGGCCTCATCTGTCACACCTTTCCTCACTTTACTCTCTTTTTCCCGCATTTAATTTCTCAAATGATATTATGTACATGTCACATTATTGTGGTCATTAACTGGTGTTTCCCTGTTCCAACAGGTATCCTTTGAATGGTGTTACAGTGCCCCCCCCCTTTCTGTCTTCTCAAACCCCAGCTGGTGGAGGTGGATGGCCACCCTTCCTGGTTCTGGTTCTGCCAGAGGTTTCTTCCTGTTAAAAGGGAGTCGTTCCTTTTCCTTTCAGGCATGTTTAGGATGAGAGATTGGACTGAAGACAAGTTTCGGTGCAATCTGTTGGTTTCCTTAGCTAGGAAATTGTTTTTTGAATTGGCTTATTCAAGTGCCTTGAGATGACATTTGTTGTAATTTGGCACGATATGAATAAACTGAATTGAATTGTCTATGCCAGACAATGTAATTCCAATGCAAACTCTATTTATCGGTACTTAAACTCTTACCGATTATCACACAGTGATATTTGTATTTGATCACTAGTGACACTCATCAAAAGTCTTTGGCCGAGGTCTATCCTTTTTGCCACTTTAGATGAATGTGAATATGAATTGTGACAGCTGGGCTCTGTCTCTCTCCTCTGGCTTCACTTCTGCTATCTCAACAGGACAAGCCAGTGTCTTTGCTTAACCGCTAAATGTTCTCCGTGGTCAGATCTCACCATCCCCTCCCATCTCTCAGATATTTCTCCAATGATTAAACATTCTTGCCTCTGACATTCACTCTCAAAGAGTTTGTATGTAAGCTTATGTTTTCCCCTGAGTCGTGACTCAATCTGACTCATTCATAGGATTTAGAGCATTATTTTGTTGCTAAATATTCAGATAACCCTGTCTGACTCAAGAGAGAGACGCTACATAGTTTGTTTGCTGGTTTGTTGGTATGACAGACGTTTAATATTGCTGACCAGAGTTGCATGGAAAAATTAAGAGAATGTCACACTTCAAACAAATGGGTGTGGTATATTAATGAGCTAAACTCAGATTCCTCACAGGGCGGGCAGTACGAGGATAATCATTGCAATGCCCCGTGCATGCAGTTATTATTCTTTATGATCCTGTTTCTGAGGAGTTTTATGTCGTTAAACATTCCCAAAGTAGAGTAGTGGAGCTAGATATATATATATTATTCAGTTTTATAATTGTTTTAACTGTGTCTGAATCTCATTTATTCCCCAACAACAGTTGTTGCTTATTTCCTGAAAACTCAAAAGCACACTTAAATTGCCTTATTAAGGCTGAGTGTGGAATAAATGTAATGTGTTTGTGAATTTGTATGTTTGCATGCCATCCCAGAACCGCAATGAACATAAGCATCTGCAATAAAGGAAGAAGAGAGAGACAGTGAGACACAATAGAGAAAACAAGAGAGAAAGTGAGAGTGAATAGTGGATTAACAGAAACCAAGAGAGAGTTTGAGAGCAGCTTGAGTTTACGACCCAACGTTTAAAGCCACACTCCTTAACTTTTCCCCATGGTGTCTCCTGGCAGGAGAAACCTGATTATCCCAGCTGTTTGACATGACTTTCTCTTCAGTAACCCTCAAAATACTTCACCATTCTGTTATCAAAGTTAACCAGGAATAAATGGTTTATTTGAGTAATTGAAATCAAATATACTGAGGTTAAGATTTTGTGTATTTTATGTATCACCCATAAACTTAAGTTGGTAGTTTGTACAAAAATATATATTTTAAATATTTGCTGAAACTGTTTGCACATCCTGACACCAGTACACGAGACAGCAGCTCAGTCTAAACAGGTGCTCGGATCTAATATTGTCAAAATTAGGAACATCCTGTCTCCGAGTGATGCAGAAAAAAATCGTCCATGAATTGGACGAATTTAATTCTTTATGATTGGGATTTCCCACAAAGTCTCTGAAAAGCCTCCAGCTGATCCAAAATGCTCCAGCCAGAGTTCTGATGAGAACTAACAGGATAGATCATATTTATCCAGTTTTAGCTTCTCTTCATTAGTTCCCTGTTAAATTTAATTTTTAAAATTCTTCTCCTCACATATAAAGCTCTTCATGACCAAGCTCCATCATATCTTAAAGATAGCAGAGCCTTCAGTTATCAGGCCCCTCTCTTGTGGAACCAGCTGCCAGTATATGTCCAGGAAGCAGACACCATCTATCTTTAAGATTAGGCTTAAAACTTTCCTTTTTGACAAAGCTTATAGTCAGATCCTGAAACATCTCATAGTTAAGCTGCTATTCGACTTTCATGAGACGAATCTAAGATGGCCGACGGTCGGCAGCGTTGGGCTGATTCAGGTGCGTTTGTGCGCACTAAACCTGTGATTTATCATACTTCCGATGGTCTAACAATCGTAGAAGATGAACTGTTAAACTTTCTCCTGATTAAGTCGAGAACTCTTGACCAAAATAACATCATTAAGTTGGCTAAATCAAGTTTCAGTCAACAACGCATTGAAGACTCAAAGGCTGTAATGGCAGAGCTGTTTCCTGATAGTAAACGCTGGTCCTCCCACAGGGGAGAGAAGAAAGATGAACTGTACATCAAAATGTGCCTGGCTGTCATCAAAGAGAACGTGGAGCTGCCTAGATTTGTCTCGCACTACATTGACGAACTGCCTCCCGTTTCGTTTAAGCATGTGGATGTTTCTGCGCTATTGGGGCGGATTATGCAGGTTAACGGCGACATTGAACTTTTGCGGATGTCTATCACCTCGCAGGTGACTGCTTGTGAAAAACTGTTGGAGATCAGACTCTCTCAATCAACGGCCGACGGCGGTGGAAAACCCCAAAATCAGTGTGGTGAGCAGTGGGAGTTCCGGCTTCTCCACTGCAGGTCAGCCGACAGTGTCTACTCATCCACGGAGTATTGAAGCTCCACGACCAAGTAGACCTGTGGCTCAGACGGAGACTGGCATGCCAGAGGATACTTCGCCTATGGACAAAACCCCACAGCGGGAGAGGCCAACTAGAGGAGCATCACCGGCCTTATTGGCCTCTGCATGCGAGAGGGAAACTGCCCAGGAAACGGCTAAGGAAAATAGTTGGAGTACTGTGGTGAGAAGTGGCCGCAAACGTTCTGTAAAAACCCATGAAGGGAAACCTCGGAATACTCGAAGAATGCCTGGTATTACTGGGACCGCGGTGATTTACAACGATGATCTGTCAACTGTGGGCACGAAGATGGTCAGTGTTTTTGCCACTAAATTTAACGTGAGCCTCGAAGCGGACACCCTCCGTCTTTTTCTACAAGACCAGATGAATCGTGACGTTAAGTGTAGGAAAATAGACATTCCTCACAGCAGATTCAGCTCTTTCTGTGTTACAGCAGAATGGAACGACTGGAAGGAAATGTACAATCCTGTGTTCTGGCCTGCTGGGTCAGTCATCCGACGTTACTTTGAGCCTCGCCGTGATAAAGGAGCAGGCGGTGCGAAGTCAACAGAAGAGCAGGTGCTCTGCCCTGCTGCGAGCCAGGGTCAGTCGGTTCCGTCACTGATTGCGGAGACGAAGGGCCCTACCGGGAGCGACAAACGCGCATAATGCGTGTGGTGTCCTACAACTCTCGTGGCCTCCGAGTTGGCCACACGGCTGCTGACAAGGCCAGGCGTGTCGTTGTTGATGCGTTGCTGGATGACTGTGATGTGCTGTGTATTCAGGAGAGCTGGTTGGCAAAACAAGACTTGGACAAATTAAATTACCTGCACCCGAACTTCCACGGTGCGGGAGAATCAACCACTGACTTCAGCACGAAGATAGCCAGAGGCAGGATTGCTGGAGGAGTGGCGATCTTATGGAATATAAAATATGACTCTTTGGTGAAAGTTGTGCGTCTTAAGGTGGACTGGGCAATTGGCCTAGAATTTAATTGCAATAGAAAGATTTTTATTATTCTCAATATATACACACCATACGAATTATATGATCATGTTGACGAGTATGTAAGTAGGCTAGCTTGTATTCAATCTTTTATAGAAGATAACAGTTCAACCTGCATTTATGTTTTGGGTGATTTTAATGCAGACTTGACAGATAGCAAGTCTCTGTTTTATAAACACATGCTGAGGTTTTCCAATGATTGTAACCTTGTTATCTCAAGCAAAGCCCTTTTGCCCAACAATAGTTATACTTATGTTAGTGAAGCGTGGAATACCACTTCACGGCTTGATCATATTTTATCTACTGCTGATGCCCATGCCTCCTTACAAAGCATTGAGATCTGTTATGGGCTGGCTACTTCTGACCACATTCCTTTTGCTATGGTGTTAGATGTGGAAAATGTACCTAAGATAGTTAAAAATGAACATGTCTGTGAGTCCAAAATAAATTGGGGGAAACTATCTGAAAGTGATGTCATTAAGTATTGTTTTAATTCTGATACTCTCCTGAGCAAAGTGGAGCTCCCTATGAATGCCATTTGGTGCACCAATGTTAATTGTGCAGACACTACTCATGGGAATGGTTTATGTGATCTGTATAATGATATAGTAAAAGCCTTAATTGAGGCTAGTGGGTCCTTATTCAAGCAGGCCAGGAAGACCAGGAATATAAAGCCTGGGTGGAACAAGTATGTTGCTGGACATCATACTGAAGCCAACATGGCTCATTTAGCCTGGGTCTTAGCTGGGCGGCCCAGACAGGGACCTGTGCTTGATCATAAAAAGAAGATGAATGCCAAACATAAGTATGCGTTACGGTATATAACTAAGCAAGAACAGGTTTTGAGTGCTTCCTCTTTGGCTGACCATTTGCTTAAAAATAATGTCACTAACTTTTGGAATGAGGTGAAAACCATTAATAGAGCCAAAACTTCTCTTCCTTGTAACATAGAGGGGGTAACTGCACCAGAGGACATTGCTGGCCTCTGGAGGCAGCATTATGCAGCTCTGTTCAACTGTATAAAGAGTGAGCCTTATGATGTTGGTGTCATAGAGGATAAAAATGTCTTTTTTCACACACATGAAGTTGTTAAGGCCATAGGGCAACGTTCAGACAGAAAAGCCTGTGGCACTGATAATGTTACAGCTGAGCACTTAAAACTAGCTGGCCCCAGGTTGGCAGTGCTGCTGTCTATTTGTTTCTCTGGTTTGGTGTGTCATGGCATACTGCCTAATTCCATGATGTCAGTTATTCTTGTCCCAGTTATTAAAGATAAGGCTGGCAAGGTTGGTAGTATTGATAATTATAGACCTATAGCCCTTGCTAGCATCATCTCAAAAGTTCTTGAAAGTCTAATAGTGGACCGTATAAGTGACTGCATAACTACCACTGATAATCAGTTTGGTTTTAAAACTATGCATAGCACTGACCAGTGTATCTATGCACTGAAAGAGATTGTAGAGGCATATAGGAGTCAGGGCTCTACTATAATTTTAGGATTTATTGATGCCTCTAGAGCTTTTGATCGTGTCAATCATTTTAAACTGTTCAATAAACTTAAGCAAAGGGGAGTCCCCAGTAGTCTGGTACGAATCTTAGCCTATTGGTACTCCAACCAAAGTGTGCGGGTGAAATGGGGTAACATCCTTTCTACATCTTTTAATGTCAGCAACGGGGTAAGGCAGGGGGGGATTTTATCTCCTGCCTTATTCAACGCTTATATGGATGATCTGTCAAGACATTTGGGGACATGTCAAACAGGTTGTATGGTTGGTGATATGATGATTAATCATTTCTTATATGCCGATGACCTTACCATTCTATCTCCTAGTAGTAGTGGGTTCCAACAGCTCCTCAATATCTGTTCTGACTATGGGTTAGAGTTTGATATTAAATATAATGCTAAAAAGAGTGTGGTAATGATCTGTAGAACCAAGGATGATCTGAAAATTAAGTTCCCTCCTTTCTATTTATCTGGAGAAGAGCTGGGAGTAGCTAATGTCACAAAATACCTGGGGCACATCCTAACTGATACGCTGGAAGATGACGCTGACATGAGCAGACAGAGGAGAGTGCTATATGTCCAAGCTAACATGCTGGTTAGAAAATTCCATCACTGCGCTACAGATGTTAAAGTTAACCTGTTTCGAACTTACTGCTCCCCTCTTTACACAGCTCCACTCTGGGTTAGATACAAGAAGGAGAGTCTGCTGAAACTGAAGGTAGCTTATAATGATTGTCTGAGGATTCTCCTAAAGAAACCAAGGAGTACTAGAGCAAGTGGTTTATTCTGCAATCTAGGTCTTACTACTTTCATGGCACTGCTGAGAAATCTTACTTTTAAGTTCATGAGCAGGCTTGACCGTGCAACAAATGAGCTTATTGCACAATTAGTTGATCCGAGTCGTAGCTCTGTAAGGTACATGTCAATGATCTGGGAACACTGGTATGAGTGCCTTCATTAGCTCCCCTTTTTTAGTATATGTATATATGAATGTGTAATGTATTGTATTAATGATGTATGTACTGTTATGTTTCCATTGTGGGCTTTGAGCCTGTAATAAAGTTTATATATTATAGGCCAAGACTGCCTGGGGGGGCTCCTATCTCACACCTTTCCTCAATTTGCTCTCTTTTTTCCTCCTTTTATTTCTTCATATGACATTATGTACCTTTGGCATTATTGTGGTCATTAACTTGTGTTTCTCTGCCTCAACAGGTATCTTTTGAATGGTGTTACAGTGTTTGTTGTCCCCTCTTTTCTGTCTTCTCAAACCCTAGCTGGTCGAGGATGGCCACCCTTCCTGGTTCTGGTTCTGCCAGAGGTTTCTTCCTGTTCAAAGGGAGTCGTTTCTCTCCACAGTCGCCTCAGGCATGCTCAGGACGGGAGATTGGTCCGAAGAGAAGTTTCGGTGCAATCTATTGGTTTCCTTAGCCAGGAAATAGTTTTTTGAATTGGCCTTGTACGTGTGAATTGGACTTTTTTATTTTTTTATTTAACTAATTGGATTTGATTGGATTTCAATAACAATGAATTGGACTCTAATTGGCTTGAATTGGACTGTATCATCGAAGTGCCTTGAGATGACTTTTGATTTGGCGCTATATGAATTAAATCACCTGAACAACTTTATAGCCAGACTCTCAACTAAGAAACTAAGCAACTCATCCCTTCAGAAATCACTGAGAAACAATCACTACCCCAGTCACCCTGCCAGGAAAATCTTAGAGAGCCTCTTCATGCCTACCTGCAAAGCCCACATCACCTGTGGAGATTTGTCATAACAAAATGATGTGACAGAGATATCAGCTCCACTTTCTCTATTGACCATCATTTATATAATTCTCCCAACTTTCTTTTGATAAGCATCATTATTTAGTCTCATAAGCTGAAAAATGAAGGGATGTGTAAAAAAGCACTTTCACAAATGCAATGCAACCCTGAGTGTATATCAATCTAAGGATCTGAATGTTCAAACACAAAAGTCTGACAAATGGATTGTTTTTGGAGGAAACACATGTTTTTATGTACTTTCTAATTTGTCATTTACCTGTTCGAAACTCTTAAAAAAAAACTTGTTCAAATTCTAAGGGCATAAATTTAACAGATACGTGCACATACATACAAATGAAGTGGACCATAATAAGGAGTAAAACAGCAGTAGAGACTCTCACTCTTAACTGAAGGGAAATGAGAGCATACAATATAAAATGTATGTATCTAGGTAATCATGTGTTACTAAATGCTAACATTAGATAAACCATGTTACTGAACACCAAGCCTGAAAATTTAGCCCCACCCTGCAAGTTGTTGGTTTGATGAAACTCAGACAGTTTGAGTCTGTTATTTGGAAACTGTCAGTGGTTACATTTAAATACACAACAATATTCTGATATCAATATGCCTTGTGCCAATGATTCGGTTCATTCAACGCCATATATCCAAGGACAATTACCATTGCTGATTGAAACAGTCAGTGGGTCTACATGATGAGATTAATTCGATTATAGCTATAGTTGGGTTATGCACCTTATTTGAGCAAGGGTAATTATCCTTGGATATATGGCGCTGAATGAATGGAATCATAGGCACAAAGTATGTCATACGATGTATGTATAGGTGACGCTGTACCCGTTTTAACTATTGCTAATAGAGCCGGTTGACCTCCGGTTGACCTCTTCACCACCACCAACAACAACAAACTCAGGCATTCGAGAAAGATGGAGACCGCAGAGCAAGATGAAGCTACTTCCTTCTACATTTCGTTTGTGATGAGCTGCTTGTTGCACAAGCGCGATGAACAATGGAGCATTCTCCATCGCGTTGTTTGTTTCTTTCCGACGGCGACAACAACAGTAATATCGTCTCCTTTGACTTCCGGTTCACGATCCCGGGAAAAAATCTTGAGTATGCACAGAACGCAAAGTCCAATTCACCACGTACTTCACCGGCTACAAGCAGCTTTAATGTAACTTTAAAAAATTTAACTTTAACTTTAACTTTAACTCAAAAAAAAATTTAACTTTCAACCGAGTTATCTCGGGGTCTTAATCCAATCACGAGTAACCCGATCCGATCCAATTTCTTGTCAGATTAAGATGTATACATTAACTTAATAACTCAGTCTTATTGTAATTTAGCCCTTAATCCGATTTTTACAGTGCCATGTGACCCCACTGAGTGTTTAAGAGCATTTGAACTGAAAGCCTAGTCTGCAGTGACCAAACCTCTCAGCAGAAAGAGTCAAAAGGCTAGGCTAACCTTTGCTTAGGAGCATGTTGTGTGGATAGAGGAAACCTGGTCTAAACTTCATTTTAGTGATGAAAGCAAGTTTAGTTTATTTGGGTCTGATGGGAAACATTATGTCCGTTGTCAAACTGGGGAAAGACTGAACCCAAAGTGTGTAAAGAAGTCAGTGAGGTTTCCTGCAGCAGGAGTTGGGCCTCTTGTAAAGCTATACAGCTCATACAGTCAGTTTTTTATTTTTTATTTTAACATAGCCTACAGAAGCCTCATGCATTTAAAATGAACTGAAATTATTTCAGTTATTTCAAATAGAGGACTTTCTATTTTCTGATTAAGTAACATCCTAAGGCTTACATCTATAACTGATTAGTTACTATAAATATGTTATATTGAGCAAATTTTACAAAATCAAAAAAGAGCTTTGTCGAGGCCTTTGGGGATAGTTTGCCTCACCCTTCAGGTTTTTATATAAAAAGACAAACACGAATAGATCCACACTTACACACATGAACACACAAAAGCATCTTTCACAGCAGACTCGTCCAGTGGTGTAAACCGATTCCCACCCAGATACAGTCAGCCTTTCAGGAATCTGACAGGAGTGTGAAAGTCGCAGTGTGAGCTTTAACATCGGATGAAAAAGATTGCTCATGGACACAATCCTACTGCTGCGTGCGTTTGAAAAAATACCAAGCATTTGCCTCTTAGATAAAAGAAATTGATGTTGCTCTGGTAGTTTAATCTTTGTAAGACTGAAACTGGAAACTACTCAGTGAATTAATCAGTGCTGAGGTGAGTTGCAGTACTCTGTCAAGAATGTTCAACAAGAAGACACAGTAATAGAACTGTATAGTTCATTAAAACATTAATAAGAACCTTCTACAACAGATGTCCTTCAAGTGTTGAATCACCTGCGTTCTGAGTTGATAAGTGCAGGGTCGTTGTTTTTTTTCAATCATCAAACAGCTTTATGAGTGCGCACATGCATCTTTTATTTCTGAATCTCTGTATTGCGAATTGGAATGAAATAAGCCTGACTCAACTTGTTTTTGAAGGCTTAATTGTGCTTTGACTACTTTATTACCTCCTGAGCTCCAGGTACTTGGCTCCCCTTAATTCTCTCAAGTGGTGTGTTGACAGTGAAAACAAGCCTCGGGAACAAACGCCAGGAGGGATCCAAGGATCTGATAGCACAGCCTCAAACTCCCTACTTGGCTCGGGCTACAATGGAGGTTTGAGGGGAAAGATGGACGGTCATACAAAGGTTTGGAGACTTGCCAATGTGCAAGTGCTCCTGAAGTTTCTTTACATATTCCTGCTGGAATGTCACCTCACAGAGAGCTTGGTTTTCTTCCACATTAACACTCCTAGGATGAAAAGATATTTTCTGATTCAAAGAGGACGGAATTGAGACCCTGACTCTTAATGATGATTTATTTTTATTTTTCGCTTCTGTCCCTAGATTGTGTCTTTTGATTTAGCCTGCTTTACTTTTGTTGTTTTGAACTTATCCCATGAAAATGCCAAAACAAAGAACTGATCCTTCTAACAGATTGTTGTGTCAAATGCTGTTTTTCTGTTGGGGGGACCTTTGAAATAGACCATGTCAGTTTTGTAAAGATACTTCTCCCTAAGCACTCCTAAAGCAGATCAGGTCGATGTGGATATGTTCTCATTCTGACATAGACCTCAACCTAAAACAAATAAGTGCAGAAACACTGTCAAATTATTTTGTTAATCATCATAGTTTACGTGTAAAAGACAAATGTAGCCTCTGTAGCTACTGAATTGCTTTAAACCTGCACCATTCCTAAAGTCTACTGGAGAGCAACACCTGTGGCTGTGAAACAACATTTGGTTGAATATACATGTGTCAGGTTGTGGTGTGGAGGGAGGACACGGATGCAGACTTTCAAAAAAAAGGTTGATTTATTAACAACAAAAACAAACAAAGTTCAAACTAAAGCTGCGGCAAAGCCGGATTCAAAAAAACGTTGCTATAAACAAAACAAAAAAGAACATGGCATGGAATAAATACATAGCTTGACAAAAACGTGGAAATCATGGGAAGCGGGAATCGTGGCATGGGTTACAAACTGACATCAAACAAGGAACCAACGAACAGACAGGGGAGACCGGAAACTAAATAGGGAGTGAGAGTGATTGGGGAGTGAGTGCAGCTGAGGGAAAAAACACAGGTGAAGTGAGTGAACTAATAAACAGAGTGCAGGGAAACTAAAGCATGACAAAAAACCTAAACCTGGACTGAAAACAAACATAACCTAAACATGAAACTAAAAACGTGAGTCCATGGGTGTGACAACATGAGTACATGTGAAAATGACCTCTCTTATGATCTACTACTTCAGCAAATACTTTTCCACCGAGTTTATGGTCTCAGCTTCTTGTTTTAAGTGTTCTATGATACAGCATGGCATTCATTCGTGTGAATTATTAAGTGAATTAAAAGTGTAAAAATTGAGGTAGGGTTTGATGGTTTTTGTTTGTTCTTGTTTTCTCATTTCAAGTCAGCAGTCAAAATTGTCTCTTGTAACCATGACCTTTACTATATGTGTTAATCAGAACGATGGTCCTGACCTCTACCCATTAAAATAAGCACTTTAGACACAATAAACACATACTGTGTGTGTGTGTGTGTGTGTGTGTAAGATCTGCCTTTTTGCTGAATGTATGGAAGAGCTATATGGTTGATATATGTGTAATGATGTGTGTATTGCCTTGTGTATTTTGTACTGATGTATGTTTGCTACTGGACACCTTAATTTCCCTCGGGATTAATAAATGATACTCTACTCTACTTACAGTATTTTAACCCAGCAATTATCCTTTTGGAAACCTGAGTTGTTTTTTTGCCCCAAACCCACTGAAAACTTTGAACGCCTCTACAATCATGCACGACCTTCTTGGTTCTCACTATTCTCAGCAGAGCACCAAAGGTGCATCAATCTATTTCAAATGCTTTCTTTTCTCCTGTTTGACTGACTACTCACAGACTACTATTCTCTCTGTAATTCTGCCTGTCTTTTAAAAAAATTTCTGAATGTCAGAATGTCATTGATTTTGAAATTTTTCAGGGATTTGTTTACAATATAATATGAAACTCTGTATGTAATGTTCACAGGAGGAAATGACAAGAGTTTATCTGTGGGCTTTTTACTTGGGGAGAGATCGTTGATAAGTTGGTGGAGTCTTCGTCCTCCAACCAGAGGCAGTTCAATCCCGAGTGCTTTCATGTGCCAAAGTGTCTTTGGAGATGACACCGAACCCCACATTGCCCCCCACAATTCTCATTAAACGAACTACAAAAACTTCAAAAAACGAACTTCCCCTTTAACTTTTTTATTTTGTTCAAACTCAGCTATCACTGAAATAGAAGAAGTGCAGCAGGAACAGAGGAGAACATTTGTGTGCAGCAGACTGCGTTAGTGTTCTCAGTCCAATAAGAGAAATTTACATGTTCTAGAAATCAAAAGATTAAATAGATTAACGACCATATAGCCTCATATATGTATTGTTTCAAATCCAATGCCACCACCAAGTAAAACAAAATGGTGGGAGGCCACCTGAAACGGTGACTATGTTATTACAAATAGTTATAGGAAATACTACATAACTTATGTATGTCACGTACACTCTACAGAGCCAGTCAACCTGTCAACTGTCATGTTTTTCTTTTTTCACAAATATATGAATGATAGTCAAAAATACCATCAAAATGCATAGTTGTATGTAAAATAGCATCACAAATTTTTGGTTTTTGGTTTCTGGATGGGGACCCAGTAAAAATGATTTTCATGGGGCCCAAAATCCCTAGCGGCGCACCTAGCCACGTGGACAGGTTAGCAGGGATTTTGTTTTGGGCAAGCCACATCAGATTGTGTGCCAATTTATCAGCGAGATGTCAGCAAGATGTCAGCGAGATGTCAGCAATCTAGCCCCTGTGCTAATCCTGTCAACATGATTTTTTAGGACTATAATGAAGAACAGATTCCTCAGAATGAACTGTGGAGGTCATTGCTACATAATCTTACACAGAACCACTGTCCCTGGTTTGGTCCTAATCAAACCTCTAGTTGGTGGAACAACTTTGGGAATGAATATGTCTCTGCATAACAGGGGCACAATGATCTCTGTGTAAAATAAAGTGAATAAACTAGAATTCAGAGTGTCACAAGAAGGTGGCAGTATAGTTTACATTTCTAGTGGTAGTAACTCAGTCGAAGAAGTGAATGACCAAACTGAAGACTAGAGGTGTGTTCAAATAGGCTTCTAAATAGTGCTTCCTCTAATATCTTGTTTAGCATAGGAAATACAGGATCATCCTTTCCAAAAGAAATGAGATTATTCCATCCCAGGATTCCTTGAAATCGCAACTTTCAAACCAGTGTTTGATCATGGTCTCACTAACTTGTGTGGATAAATACGAGGACACGAAAGTGAGTGTGAGCAGATTGAAGCAGTAATATCTTTCACTTTTGTGCCTTTTTCTTTCTGTTTTAAATGACAAACCTTAATGATAAATATTTATTTCATATTTCATACCTTATCTTACTAATATGACATTATAACAGTGTGGTAAAATTGCATGAGACAAAGTAGAATATTCATTGAGCTTTTGTAGTTTCAGAACTGCAGACCCACATCAAAACCTAGTGTGGTTGGATTCTCAATGCGGTGCTGTTGTCTTTTCCTGAGACTTTTAAAAGTTTTTTTGGGAACAAAGTTTTTTTTGGGAACAAAAAGGGGAAGTGAAGGAAGTAAAGCTCAAAAGTCTTGTGGAACAATGAAGCATTTATACAACCAACAACAACAGCTGAGAATATCTTTCAGATAAACTGGGCTGGCTGAGGGTTTGGTTTGTGTGTATGCCCGTCATAGACCACGAGCAACACTGAACCTATACTATGCTGAAAATGTTTTGATTAGAAATAATCTAAGTAATTCCCTCGTTGAGCTTGACATGGTCACACTGCTCATTTTGATTTGAGAAAAATGGCTTTTTATTCAATAAAATCTAAATGGTCTATCCCTCCCAAGGAATGTGAACAAGCCCAAATGTCACAGCAATCCTGTTATATGTACAGTTGATGGTTTGGTCTGATTGTGATGCGGAAGAGAAGAAGGCCCAAAAGACAAGAGTTCATCCTCAGGGAAGCATGAATCTGTTCAGTGAAAGTCATGATCACGTCTTCGGCAAATTTTTGCATTTTGTCATGTAATACATTCATATATACGCAATGCAAGGCTATAGATCCACAAGTTCAAGAACCTTTTTTTCATGACTTTGACTGCTTTTATGGAGACTTTAACTTTTGCAACAGTAATGCTAATGCTATGATCTATTAAAACTCGAAAATGCATTTAACTTATTGCTATGTCATGTGATCAACTGTTAAATGATTTTATTTGAAAAGGGGTAACTGAGTGGAGGTAGATGAGGTGGGAAACTAAATGCTGCAGCTGGTCAACAAAAACGGTCATTTCTTCCTTCCTAATCCATCCCCCACTGCCTCTTTATCCTTCCACCACTCCTCTCCAATCTATCTCTCCCTTCACTTCTTCACACTCCCTTCCTTTCCTCCCTTTCTGGCCTCCCTTATCTCCCAGCCCTTCCTCTATGCCAGCTGTTGTTTTGAAGACTGTGACTGGATGGTCTGTGGGTCAGGACCTGGGCAGGACCTCTTCAGTCATTGGGCTGGAGGAAAGCAGGCGTTGTAAAGGAAGGAGAAAGTGTATGAGGCATTTTGAAATATGGCCTATGTATCGTTATTATTCGGATTCATTTCACTGGGTTTTTACTTTCACTGATTGAACACAAAGAAAAAGAAGCAAATGATGCCTGAAAGTGCTCATCTATATTAGACTCCCTGTAAAGTTTTCAATCACATCACATGTGGACAACACATTTTATTATTTGTTGAAGGAGTTATAAATGTATCCACAAAATAGTCCTAAAAAGAGCTCTGTTTATGCTTTTACTGTGCATTTTTCAAGACGACTGCTCGTGTAAAATTCCAGTGAATGAACAGAGGTTCTCTTTCCAGTCATAAAATATCCAGTTGTTTTCTTGCCGCAACAGAAAATCACTAAATCCTGGAAGGACACTTTAAGGGTGCTGCAGCTTCCAGCGCCTGGACTCAATGTGAGCTTTGTCCTCAGCACCAGGGAGGGGAAGGTGAGCGTGAACTGTCTGAACCTTGACCTTTGAACCTAGAGGTCACATGTCCCTGGAAGCCATTTTTGAGGCCCAAGTGTACACGTGGGAACTGGGAGGTCTATCTCAAACAACAGTGAGAGTACAGAACTGTTGCAAAAGTTGGAGGTTTAAGGCCGTGCAATCCCCCTGAGCAGTATTTTAGTTTGTCATGGTCTCAGCTTTCCCACCAAGAAACACTCTCTGTGTGCTTTCCTCTCCTTCAGATGTCATAATTCCTAGTGATCCCTAAAGATAGCAAGCTGATGTAACCCAGTCCATACCATGGCAGAGACAGGATGCTGAAGAGAGCGAAACTATGGATCTGAAGTGTGATGGTCTGTAATATGCAAGTGTGCATGAATATGTGCATTGAGTACTGTAGAGTGTGAAAACAAAAACCAGGTGAATCTCTTACTTGTATTGCTTATCTGCTTGTGTTGGTTCTAACAAGCCCCAGCTAATGAAGCTGCAGAGCCTGTCGTCCCTGTCAGGCAAAGAAAGGTGAGCTTGGTGTGTTTGACCTTTGACATACACAAAGGTCTCCTGTCCCCAGCGGCCCAGAATAGCACAGAGGTGAGGGGCCCTGAGCCGGAGTTTTTTTTTTAAAAACAGGTTGCAGACATGCTGACGTACATTTTACCCTTTATCTATCTGTTTTTACACTTAAATATGTAAACAGCTGAAATATACAGAGGCACTGCATGAATCTTGGAAAAGCTGTAAAAATAAATAAAAAATAAAACCTGTCGAGCCAGTCTTACACTTTTAGTTTGCCACTGTGCACAGGCGGAAGAACAATTACTCAGAATATGTGTCGGGGTTTGCATTTATCTGATATAGTCTGTTTTTTTTTTTTTTTGACTGAACATTTGCACATCTGCAGAATTCATTAGTCAGCAGGAGGCGGTCGGAGTTGGTGGAAGGTGTACAAAGTACTTGA
The DNA here is from genome assembly GCF_027942865.1 of Odontesthes bonariensis. Lineage (NCBI taxonomy): Eukaryota > Metazoa > Chordata > Actinopteri > Atheriniformes > Atherinopsidae > Odontesthes > Odontesthes bonariensis. The sequence continues at coordinate 22,605,210 of NC_134521.1, forward strand.
CACATGAGACCTGAGATTGAGGTTCACATCTAGATTTAGGTTAGAGGTATAGACAAAAAAAAGTGCTTTGGTTAAGGTTGGTAAAACTGTGCCGTAACAGGTCCATAACACAGCTAGATGAATATCAGTGAATATCAGTGTTTTTTGGGGGGTCTCACACCATCTGCATTCTTTATGCCAGTACAGCAGTTTGAATTAGCGCTGAGTAAGCGGAGAGAAATCATTCTTCTTCTTTTTATTTGATTTTTTTTTTTCTTTTAATCAATGCGCTCCTCCAGTTTCTGCCACTGAAACTAAAGTACATCCTACCATTCTGCACTTAAGGGTTATGTCCTCTTGAACAGGCGTAGTTGTCAGTTGGACATGGTTTTTGCAGTGAGTTCAAGTGGCACTTTTTAGCTGAGACACAGGCGACAATAGGCTGGCCAGCAGAATGAGCTTTTATTGTTGTTTGTTATTCACATCACTTTGGTGCATCAGAACCTTTAGAATACAGCCTGCAGCTTGCAGCTGAATGACACCAGATTTACAGTGTGATATTTTGTAACAAGGGTCAATATTAGTACAGTATATAACAATAGTAGAAGAAATAAATGAATAGAAAACAAGATTAATGAATTGAATTATCATTATTTACTTAATTATCAAGATCTGATTTGATAATCTGATTAATTTGTCCTGCTGCTATCAGTATTAACATTCTAGTTTTATCCAAAGAAACTTTGATTCATATGCTGCACCTGTTCATCTGCCTGACTCTTCCTATCAGATCAACCTTATCATACATTTCTGGATTTTTTTGTGTAGCCAGACAATCCATTAAACATGTTGGTCCTCCCTATGTAACCCTTTCTCGCAGGAGTAAAGATTAAAGTCTGAGCTGCATAGAGGTCATTCCGGTCATGCAAAGGCAGCTCAACTTTGACCTTTAACCTCAGTCTTAGAGTCGAAGTCACATGTCTATATAAGCTCAAATCTGCTGAAAAGGATTTCCATGTCAGGAGACACCTGCTTTTGGACAGATTCAAATTTATTTTCTCTTTGAGAATACTATTTGCAAATGGATACCAAAACAGTCTGTCTTGTTGAGGAGCTCGTAGTTCAAATTTAAAACCCTTTGACAGACACAGCCTGTACACTAAAACATTACACAAAGGTAATGTTTTTATAATTCAATGATTAATGTATAACAAACAGAATTCCTGACAAAAACTACAATTACAGATTAATTTCATTTGTACCGAAAGCACTCCTGAGGGTGCTTTCACACATCTCATTTGTTTTGGGGTTTCTGACTTTTCAGTTTATGCCAGACCATTGTCTGGAGCAAACAGCCAAACATTGGTCGGACGAAAAGAAGTGGTGTCAGTCCAGATGAAACTGAAACATATTTTGTTCATTTCTGGCATGAAAATATATTTTAGATGATTTGAACTTTTGGACCGAAAGTAACTGCGGGCAGCTGTCAAAATTGTAAAAGAGGTCAAATGATCTGCAGTACTACTCACCTCAGCAGCTTCTCTCAAAGTCATTTAAACTGCACCTCAGTCTAAACTGATCAATTTCAAGTTTTCAGTGATGTAAATCAACGGGATGATGTTGATTTTATTTTTATTTTTAAGAATGTTTGCTTAAAGTTCAGTGTGAAAACAATTCTAACTGGAACAAATTTGTGTAATCTAACAAAAACATCAGGTGTGATTTTAGCTGTGAAAACACCTTAACAGCACTCCGAAAGATTAAAGGCACATGATTTAGATACAAGGTATTGATATGATTTAGTGTCTCGCTCAAGGAAACAATCTTCACTTTCTCACTTGTCTGTAAGTCTTTCAGTCACAACCTAACTTAAATGAGAAATTGGACAATCCAGCCTACAGTTCAACTTATCTAATATCTGGGTGGTCCAGTAATCGCTGAGAGGAAGTGATGAGCAGCTGACAACAAAGTTTAACTCAAGCAATTAAGTCAAGCCACGGGGCTGTGAATGAACAAAAAACAAATCCCTCACAAATCCCTAGAATTTTTCACTTCTGTGATGCAGCTTCCAGTTCCTACCAGCCCCTCTGTCAGGATATGGCCAAGTCAAGCAGCAAAGCCATACCACTGTGCTCAGTGAGTTAAGTCTAAGCCCCAATTAGAAACTTGCACCCTGTAGTAAAAAAAAACGGAGGCCTTGACACAGCTTTGTGACAGAAGCTTCCTCTCTCTTTGCATCTGTGTAATGACAAAGTGAAGATACTTTAAGATGGCCAGCAATCACTGCTGCGACTGTCATTGAGCAGTGCCAATGTTGGAAAGGGGCACTAACAACCCCTGTGGCAAACTGGTATGCATGCTCTGGTCTTATCATCATGTTGCTGCACAAGTAGGGGTGTTAAAGCATTATTGTGCATTTTATGTACTGTAGGCCTATAACAAAAGTTTAGTTTACTATCATAAAAATGTATTAGACTGGACTAAATAATAAATTTGATACATTTTAAAAACTTGTTAAAGGGGGGGTAGGAGATCTTTTTCTGGAACATTTTTTTACATATTGCTTGAAATACTCTTCACACCCCCATTGCAACCAATTAATTAAAAGTTTTGACACAAATATGAAAAGTTTTAGTGGCCTCTAGAACGTACAATCTAGGAAAAACAGTATCCAATCATTGTGAACGGACCGTTCACAATGATTGGATTCTGATGCCGTCTATCAAACTGCAATCTGCTCCTCCCTCCCCCTCCCCCTCCTTCCCCCTCCTTCCCCCTGTGCGCGTACCCTGCTCCGTGAACGAAGCTTGGCAGGAAGCTAAACTAGAGCTAGCTTGGCTAGCACCTAGCATTATTAAACGTATAGTTAGCATAAACTATACACTAAATACTAAATACTAAATACGGCAACGATCGATGCTTGCTGTCAGAACAGCGCTCGTGCACCTTCGTGCTCGTGCGCGTTCATGTACTCTAGAGGCGTGCCTTCGGGGGGAAAGTGAAGAAAAGGGTTGGGACTTTTTACCTGTGTATTTTCAAAATGCAGCTTCGCTGGACTCAAAATCCAGGATCTCCTACCCTACCTTTAATATAAAAAAATCTGGCTATATGTTCAGCAAGTTTTTTTTTATTTCTGGATACTCCTACAATTGCACAATCGTGTTGTCATTAACAGCCATCAGTGTTGAAGCAGAGGCCTGTCCTCTAAAGGAGGAGACTTAGTCACAACAGCTGAAAAGTAAACATGACTGTTAAAACTGTCCTTAGAAGCCATTTATGTTGGTCATTTATACTTTGCAATGGAATTCATTCTAATATTAACAATTTTCTGGTAGCAACAAATACAAAGAAAACAAAGTTAGTTGCATTTAAATCCATATTGCTCTGACCTCAATCCACCTTCAGTGTGCAGCGTCTTGGACACATGCAAAGGATTGTGGGTGTTTTCAGACCAACAAGCATACATAGAAGTATCCTTGAAATTTCATGGAGTGAAGAACTAAGTCCTTGACTTGGGACACTCATGTGGTGGCATTTGAAAATGTGGCATTCAAAGAAAGGCACCTATCTATGATCCTTTCTTTATACCTATAGTCTCAGACTGACCATGCCTGTGGAGGTCATGGCTAATATTTCATAGCCATAACTCCTGTTCTTTGCATTTCACTGTTTGAATCCATATAAATTTGGCAGAGGGAAAAAAAAATGGAACCTCCTCCCAAACCTTCAACAGCTCATTTGGTTACAGTATGCTGCTTTTGCTTGTAAACTGACACACATCAAACTTCTCAGTGTGCTGCTTTCATTTAGTAATTACCTTCATTTTCAAGTTCACATCAAACGGAACATGTTTAGATTTCATTCATGTGCACTTCCTTCTTTCATCACCGACACCGAGGGCGTCTGTGACAACACAAACATTCTGAGGCAAGATGCCCAGAAACCATCATCTTCCTACTGATGGCCATGAAACAGTATAGATGTCATGGCTCATACTGAAACGAGAGGCTGATATCCTGCTGTGAATAATGTGCTAATTAGATTTGGCCTGAGGTTGTTGCTGCAATCAAATCTATCCGGTGCTGTGGGCTGAGAGACTGAAACTTGATCTGAAAATCTGAAGAAAAAAACTCCTTCTCAAGTCTGTTTCCTCTCAAGTCCTGGCTCGTTGCGCCGTGTTTCCACCACACAAGTGTGTGTGTGTGTGTGTGTGTGTGTGTGTGCGTGTGTGTGTGTGTGTGTGTGTGTGTGTGTGTGTGTGTGTGTGTTTGTGTGTGTGAGCACCATTCTTTATTGAATGTTATTGTGAACATGTGGAGACTGTTCACCAGTTATATATTGCTCTCATATTAATTTGATTTTAATTTCATTTTCACCACACATTTGTTTTAATATCAGTGTAGGTGCCAAGCTAGCTGTGTCGCTGTTAATACTTAAAGGTCACATAGAATCCTCATCTTTAGTAACAACAACAAAGGCAGCAGTGCTGAAGTCTTGCGGACACTAGAATTTGGTGTAAACATTTTATAAATAAGCGGGCATATATATAACACGTCCATGCGCATGAATTATGAACCCATTTGTAGTGACAGCACAAATTCATGCATGTTTTATCTTATCTCTGCTCACCACTGACGAGCACTGAAGCACACACGGAAAGAAAACATTTCTGAATGAGGAGCCAGTTGCAAACTCACACAGTGACCACTTTTAACCGACAGACACATGTAAGTTTTGGGTCCTTTCTTAGTCTCACAGCAGAGTCACTCAGAGATTTTGGGGTCTGCAGACAAATTGCATTTTGCTTTATTTTACAGCTTTTCTCTGTTCGAATATTTGTATTGATTATTGAAGGAAAAACTATCTAAAATCTTTTTCTGGGAAATAACAATGAGAATACTGAACAGAGACAAGGGACTGTTAAAGTCCCATCTTTAGTTTTATAGTCGAGAGTGTGGAGATGGGATTTTGGCACTACTAGCAACCATTTACTGAATGTCTCTTCAAGGCAAAGCTCTTCATTCTCATACAATTCTGGATACTTCAATGAATAATACTGCACTATATTTTATTACTTAAATTTTGTGTGTGATGCTCTGTACACAGTGTTCTGACCTGAGCTTAGATGTCCATGCTGAACATATAAAGGCTCCTGTTTAAAAAAATGTTAAACTCACTTTGTAAAAGTTTGAGTCATATCCTTTGTGTAGGCCATAATAAGCCATATGAAATACTAATCTTTTTCCTTATTTGTTTTTCTCTTTTTCTCTCCCCTGAAAAATAATAAGAATGCTGTTAAATAATGACTGAGTAATTCAATTAGAACAGTATTTGCAAAAGTGCTGACCATATGCTGCCAGTTGTCTGATTCAAAATATGAATCCTCAAGCATATATGTACAATGACTGGGAATTTTCACACTGCAACTGCAGGAAACCATCAATATTCTTAAAAACACAAGCTTCCTTCCATTCCTCAGTGTACATGAAAAAAAGTGAGGTGTACTCAGCTAAAAGAACTTCCTTTTACAAAATGTCTGTCTGTCACCAACGTAGACGGCACTTCTTGCATACATAGCTCTGAAAACTCAATCACTGGAGATATCAGTTGATGCTGCTGGTGCTGTTATTGTACCATGGATACGGTAGCTAACATTAACTTAGCGTTAACATAAGTTACATAGCTGTGCGAGCCAACAAATATTAGCTTTACCTGCTGATTGACTAATGTCAGCTATATCCTTTTTTCTATAAACTGTTAATGTATTTAATGCTTTAAATCTACTTAATATCTTAAATTACATCAATAATGATGACAGTAATTATTATTATAATACATTATTTTTTGTTTTTTTTTGTATTTGGCTCAAGCTAGCATTCAAATACTTACTGTGGTAAGTAAGCATTTACAGGTGCTTACTGTGAAGTGGTAAACCAATGTTTGGTTCTCGCTGCCAGCATCACAGGGAGCCATTGTGCGGGGCAATAGGAATGCACCCAAAGGCTTAGATGGCTCACGTTTCATGTGTAATAAAGCTCAGGAACTTCATCAATTCCTTGAGAGTGAGTTTAAACTGTTCATTTACAAATCAATGCATCAGCATAAAAATGTACTTAGAATAAAGATTTAACATGTCAATGTGATTTAGGTATGATGTTTCACCATGTTTACCTTCTCAGGTTACCATTTATCGTGTCAACATTTGCCAACTTAAAATGTTTTACAAGAATAGTTGCAAATTAGGGAAACATCATAAGGTTACTCATAAACACTAGATTTAGAACAAATTCCTTTTTTAAAAAAAATATTCATGTCTTTCTTGTCTTATTGTGATCAAGATTTATGTTAGGGCAACGCTATAACAATCGCAGAAAACTGGATCAGTTAAGAACAACACTTCCAAAAGACACACAAAGTTGTTCTCAACCTGACAACCAGTGAAAAAGTGGGAAAAGCAAAGAAGAGGAAAGAACAGCAGAGTAGAACGGAGCAGATCAGTCAAGAATTTATTTTAGGAAACGGCACAACTTTTAAACACTGTCCTAGACCATGGAACAGTCAACTGTTGTGTGTTTAGAAGGTGGTGATAAACACCACTGAGATTCATTTACTCAAATGAGAGCATAAATAAACTTTAGCTGTCATTTAACAGCAGTTTGCCAAAGCTATATATGTCATATAGTCCAAGTATTTTTTAATGTCGAAACTTAACCAAGTGCTTGTTTGACTAAAACCAAACAAACTCAGAAAGAAAGCCAAATTAAACCCCTAAAAAAGAAAGAATTACACTGAAGAATGAAAACCAGGGTCCCTGTGGGGGGAAGTTTTGCTTTCAGTCTGTGCTGCCACCATCCTCTCCTGCCCCTGAAAGCTGATCTCTTCTTCATAAAATTGAGCAGGGAACCTATTTGTCCACCCCAAAGAGTAAGTTGTTTTACCACCAGCACATCAGTTGCTGTTAAGGTTAAACTCATTTCAGGTATTCCAGTGAAATCAGTTGGAACTTTTAGTAGGAGAGTAAAAATGGCAATGTGCCCTCTATTCTACAATAATTGTGCCTCCAACTGTATGAGAGCCCCTAGCTGAGAGTGCTGTGGATCCACCTGTTCCTCGTGCTCAGAGCTGCTTCCTGATCCGGATGTGGGAACGTGAGAATATGGATGAGTGTGAGGAAAACAAGTCATGTTTCATTTTTTTCTCCTCATCGGAGGAGTCTGTCCTGTTACCCTCCGGATGGGTTTTGTGTGGAATTTGGCAGAGCTGAAATTTTGAAAATCCCTGATTTACCTCAAATATCCTGAAGCAAAAGATAGGCTTACTTCTGAAAGGTTTTTATTTGTTTTTTATTTTCTTTTTTTGGGGGGGGGGGTTACTGTTAAATGAGTATTAAGGCTTCATACTTGCCAGACAGCAAAACTAACAACACCAAAAAGAAGAGAGAATCATTTAAAAATCACTTTTCTCATCTACCATTGGATAGTATGACAGATCTACTCCAACAAGAGACCTCACTTTCCTGTAAAATAACTCATCAAGTCTTTTAACTGCCAAAATAAGCATGCCGGTATTGAGAAGCTGCTTAGTACACTTCAAAGCTACAAGAGATGGACGAAGTATTCAAATCTTTTATTGAAGTAGACGTACCAATACATCTCTGGAAAGAATGCTCCACTGCAGCTAAAGTCCCTCAACTGGAAGTGCATACAGTACATATCAGCAAAATATAGTTATACCTTTGGATTGTTCAAGGTATCTGACTGGTGTATGTGATGTCGATAGATTATTGAAACTGAAAGATTAGCAATATGTGTGTAAGCAATATGTTATTATTGTTGTTTGAGGTGCTGGAGCTGGAGGTGAACTGGTTTGAACCACTTTTCCGGGCCACCTGATGAATCTGCTGGGTTGCAATATGATGAATGTCTGGAAGCCAAGAAAGTACCAGCAAATTTTTATTCTAATGATGTTATCTCAAGATCAGAAATTATGTTATTTCAAGAAAATAAAGCTTGCTTTCTCATAATAACACGTTAATCTTGCACTTCCTAAGAAATCAACTTTTTGTTTGCCAGAAGCAAGATGAATGAATGAATTACTCAAACTAGTGTTTGCTTTGATTATGTGTAGTTTTTGCCATGATTGTGATCCATAACTGTGCATTAATTATTTGAGCAGACAGTATTTTCTTATAGTAACAAAGATGTGAGGTGAACTGGTTCTGATTTTTCTGCCTCATGCAGCAGCTGCTCAAATAAAACCTAAAAGCAGATGTAACTGCTAAAGACATCAGGCAGTCCCCATTGTCCATCTGAGATTTTCAGCTTAAATCAGCTGCTACAGTTGTCAAGACGCCATCTATGCATGCTGGCATGGCATTCCTCATGTCTGTCAACCAAAAAAAGAAACCCTTTTGCAATGTTTGTACGTGGTAACAAAATCATCAACTCATTAACACAAGACAACAATCTTTGCCACTTTAAAGGGATAGTTCGCCTCTTTTGACATGAAGCTGTATGACATCCCATATTAGCAATATCATTTATGAACATTGACTTACCCCCCGCTGCGTCCTGTGAGCCGAGTTCCAGCCGAGTTTTGGCGTCCACGAAGCTAGTCCGGCTAGTTGGCTGGGGCTTGAAAAATAAAGCGTCTTGCTTCTCAAAACAATATGCGTTCAAAAGAGTAATACATTTGCATCACAAAATCGTTTTCGATGAAAAAGTCAGACCTCACTTCGCTTGGCGCTATTTTTGCCTCCCTTGATATCAATCAAAAGAGGCGAACTATCCCTTTAAGATCAAGAGACAATCATTTCTGGTTTCAAAATTAACCATCTTAATGATTTTGTTCTTTATTAATGGAATAAACTTCAATTAATATAGAACAAAGGGCAGCACAGAGCTTTTATCTCTGTCCCACAGTGTATTGCTCATAAACACTTGGGCAATGTAGATCAAGATGTGGCCCAGGGAAGCTAGACATTGAACCGCCAACCATCCGAGTGAAAGACAACTGCTCTTCCTCCTGAGCTACAGCCACCCGTATGTACAGGTGCCGGTGCCAGCCCTGACCTACAAGGAGACTTTCAAGTGATTCCTAATTTGAATACATCTGTTAAAATTCTAGTTAAATCTATGTTGTTTGAGGTAATTTTTATGTGCAGTATCCATTTCAGTGAAAAGGGCAACTCAGAGTGCCTTTCAGATCAAAAGTTTGACTGAGTTTTTAAAAAGTAATCAATAATAACTTTCAACTGCATTGATGTAATTGTACTGGAGTTGACTTAAAAGCTTATTAGAATAATAGTTCTGGGAAAACCTAAGTGACAATTGGTAAAAGATTATTTATTCAAAGTAAAGTTTCATTAAACTTCATTCAGAAACTGAAGGAAATCTCCGTCAACAATCCTAATCTGCCACCACAAACAGACAATTAAAAAGTAATGTACATAAGTTAATCAATCATAAGATCTGATTTTTGTGTGTGGTTTGCTCATTAAAAACTAAAACGGTCAACTGAGGAGATCTGGGAACATGGAAAAATGGTCAGTGTTTGTTCAACAACAGGCTCGTAAAGCTAACTGTAAAGGGAAAAGATGAACAGAAATTACCTTCAAAAAATATCTTTCTCTTTATAATTTCAACAATCTCGACTTGATGTATTTGTAAATGAAAAACATTTTCCTGTCCAGGAAAGAACCATTTGCTACACTTAAGATGTCCTCACTTTTAGTTTGAGATGCATTTGATAAAGAGAGGGTATGTCTTTAGATGCTTTTTAGTTTTAGATGTTGCATGGCCTTAAGGCTGAGGGGGAAAGAGAGAGATTTACAGAGGGGGGCTGCTGTTACTGTTGGGGACTGAGGGGGTGAAGCTGATGGTGGGAGGAACAGATTATGCAGAAAACCACTTCCAGAGGAAGTGTGTTTTAATGCTGACGGGGTTCCTGCGGAGGCCGTTATGTTAATCTATTCCTCTTGTTAAACGCTACAGAACATCCAGAGTGGAAGAGGGGAAATGCACCATGAAAACCTATAGCTGGGACCTGCGGAGAGACAGGGAGGGAGACAGAGCATACCGTGCATTGGAAGCACACAGGAAGGAAACATGGCATGTTTTTATCAATCAATGCCGATGCCTCTTCACTCCTACCCACTCAGGGGCAGGGTAACATCTTGTTTTCAAGTTGTTTTGAGTGAATTGCAGCCTCCCTGCAACATCCACACCATCTCAACCCACCCTCCCACTCGCCCACCACACACACACATGCATACACACACTTCCCCACCAAACCAGATTTTACAGCTGGATGAAGAGCATCAATGGGAGCAGTGAGCTAGTGGCCAGACAATGGATACGGCGTCCAGGCCAGCACGCCAACCCAGGATTTCCTGGCTTAAGCCAAAAAAAAAAAAGAAGAAAAGTTGGACTCTTCCGGCTGCTCAATAAAGAATTAAACTCTTGTATGCACCAGAAAAACGAGTATATTGGGTAATCTAACAGTCCTGATAAGTGGTAAGTAACAGCTAGCCGGGATGGCGGGCAGATACCAGGTGGTTTGTTTTTGACTGTCACCTAGAGTTACTGTAAGGGTCTGCCTGCCCCCTCTGTGCTGGGCAGAGCGGGCTGACTGAAACAACAGGGCTTAAAAAAAGCAAACAGAGGCAAAATGAGCGGTGGCTTCAAACACAAGCGCCACCCCAACATCAAACACTCTGAATCTGACCCCATCCTTTCCTTTCTGTGTCGCATGAGCCTGCATGGAAGCTGTCAGGCCTAGTTAACGGAGAGATACCCACCGCCAGCCTGTCTGCCATCCCAACCGTCTGACTGTCTGCTGCTCTGTGTAGCTTTCTGTCTGACATCTTAAACCTCCATCTGACTGTCTGACACCAGCTCTCCGTTACTCTGATCCTCCACACACATCTTGTCCCCAAGCTTTTAGGGGAATGGGTTGGAAGAAAAAGGACTGAGGGTGATCAGAATCGTGAAAGCTGAGGACCAAATTGGATGGACTGATAGTAGGGTGAGGGTGGAGAGACAAAGACCAGATAAATAACACATTTTCATTAGTTTGCACCTGCACTGTTTATGGGCAGCTAGGACAACAGCATTTTTATACAAAATTTAGTTAGCCTTTCAGACGTAGAAGCTGGAGCACATTATAATTACATGGATTCGCTTGAAGAATAGGCTATGCAAACTAAAGCATTTGATCAAGAATTAAATCTGGGCTGTTAAGGTGTTCATCTTACTTGCAGCAGATTTAACCTACGTGACGAAAGATGAGCGGAGCGGAGTTTCGCGGTTTTCTTATTTTATTGATAATCACGGAGCTGAACTTCAGCATGACCTCTCTCTGTTCATGCTCGATCCGAACTGCACATCTGCGTGCTTACGTCACACACATTATCACATACAAGTGATTGATTGGCTGAACCTATACAACATTCCATATCATAATAAGAGCGTCACATATTCACATTTAACACCCCCACTCGCTCTTATTCTATTACATCACATAGAAAACAACTCATTAAATCTGAAAACATAACTCATTACATTCCATTACCAAACATGTGTGTTGCAAAGCCTCTCAACTTCAGCTTAGTAGCTGGCTTGGTCAAAACATCAGCAATCATTTGCTCTGTAGGACAGTACTCCAAAGTAAATCTTCCATTATTTACATTTTCCCTGATGAAGTGGTACTTAATGTCAATATGCTTGCATCTCTGTCTATTAACAGGATTCTTGGCCAATGCCATGGCACCTTGGTTATCTTCGTACACCTTTGTCTGGGCATATTGGTAATTGTCAACACCACTTAACAGTTGCTCTAAGTAAATGCCTTCCTGTACGGCTGATGCTAAGGCCATATATTCTGCCTCACACGTTGATAAAGCCACTGTTGGTTGTTTCCTTGTTTTCCATGAAATCAAAGAGCTTCCCTCATTTAAACTGGCACAATACCCTGATGTACTTCGCCTGTCAACTGAATTTGATGCCTAGTCAGAATCACTGTAGACCCTTAGGCCTAGTTTTTGTGTCTCGCTTCTCCTGAAGTACAATTTCTTCTCTTTTGTACCTTTGAGGTATCTGGTTCAGCAAAGTGCTGGGAGAGTTTACTAACCACGAAACTAATGTCAGGCCTAGTGCATGTGGACAAGTAAATTAAACTTCCTACAGCCTCCCTGTACTTTCTCGGTTCTTGCATTTTCTCTGCATCTTCTGTATATTCTAGTTTGGGTTCACATGGTGTTTCTCTAGGCTTGCAGTCCTGCATGCCAAATCTGTCTAAAACCTTGTTCACAAATTTCTCCTGTGACATTGTTACTACACCATCTTTCTGTTCAAAATCAATCCCCAGGAAATGTTTCAGTTTATCCATGTCTTTCATGTTGAACCTTTTAGTGAGCATCCGCTTCACCTTTTTCACCACATTCTCATTGTTTGCAGCAATGATGAGATCATCAACCCAAGCTATAATGATCACCTTCTCGTTGTTTCTCTCTAGGGTGTAAACACATGTATCGGCAGCATTTTGGACGAAACCATTCTCAACCAGGCATGTGTGCAGCATAGCGTTCCAATTTCTCCCTGATTGCTTTAACCCGTAAATGGATTTCTGTAGCTTGCACACTAGCTTCTCACCCCTGTCTGATTTCTTCTCAAACCCCTCAGGTTGCTCCATGTAGATCTCGCAATCAATTGGTGCATGCAAATAAGCTGTCTTAACATCCATCTGGTGTAAGACTAAATTCTCCTGCACTGCTTTTTGCATCACAACCCTTACACTAGTCATGTCAGCTGTGGGTGAGAATGTTTCGTCATAATCTGTACCTGGTTTCTGACTGTAGCCTTTTGCTACGTACCTTGCCTTGTATTTGTCAGACCCATCAATTTCGTTTTTCAACGCATAAACCCATCTACCCCCCACTGTCTGTTTGCCCGGTGGCAACTGGGTCAGGGTGAAGGCTTCGTTCCCCTCGAGAGATTGCATCTCCTCTCTCATTGCAGCTTTCCACTGCCTTGCTTTGTTTGACGCAATGGCGTCCTGGTAAGTATGAGGGACATCGCACACTGCCCTGTAACAAAGGTCCACGCAAGTGTTAAGATTGTCCTCTGTGTCACCTGTGTCATAGTCCTGCAGGTGAGCCGGCCTCCTCTTGGCTCTTGATGGGTTCTTTCTGATCACTGTCTCTGTGACTTCACCTGGCTGGGTACGTTCAGTCTTTTCAGGTGAAGCACGAACACCACCACTTTCAACACTCTGACCTGCATTTTCAGGTTTCTCACCAATCCTCTCATCATCAGTGCTGTCAACCATGGTATGTGTGTCCCCATAACCTGTGTGTGACTGCTCTGTTTGTGTACCTATCTCATTTGTTGTCTTTGTTGTGAATTTCACCAACCTATGTTTCTGTACCTTCTCTGTGTCTGGGTAGTACACTAAGTATGCCGGGCTGTTTTTGTCATAGCCTATGAAAACACCTTCATCACATCGCGATTCCATTTTGCCTTTCTCTTGTTTATAAGCAAAACACGCGGATCCGAATTTCTGCAATTTGGACAGGTTAGGTACATTGCCTGTGAACAACTCGTATGCTGTTTTGTTTGTACGCCTATTGTAACACCTGTTCCTCACATAAGCTGAGGTCTGAACAGCGTAATTCCATAACTCATTAGGTAACCCGCTTTCGATCAGTAGGCATCTGCTCATTTCATAGAGTGTTCTCCAACCTCTTTCTGCAGTGCCGTTTTGGTGGGGCGAGTAAGGCGCAGACGTCTCGTGTCTAATCCTGTTTCTCCTTAACAGTGTCTGGAATTCATGACCTGTAAATTCAGTGCCGTTGTCTGAACGGATACACTTGACTTGCCCGTAGGGGGCTACGTCCGCCAAGAATTTCTCTGTGGCCTTAACTGAATCACTTTTAGACTTGAGAAAGTACACAAACATAGTGCCTGAATAATCGTCTGTAAATGACTGCGCATATCGGTGCCCTTCCATGCTCGGGGTACGCATGGGGCCTGCTAAATCAGTGTGTACTAGCTCTAGGGGCCTTTTTGCTTTCCTATCTGGCTCCCTATTTCGTGTCTGTGTGAATTTCCCCTGTGTGCACACCTCACATGACATATTCACCCCAGAAGAACCTCCCTTAATCTCCATGCCCTTCACCACACCTTGTAAATTTTTCATATCTTCATAATTACAGTGACCCAAAATCTGATGCCAGGTTTGCACATCATGACACACTTTCAACTGATCAACATCATTCTCAACAGTAGGTAAGTAATACAAGTTACCACTTTCATGTATTTCAAACCTGCAACCATCACTGCCGATTATGCGACTGTCCCCTTTTTCGAAGATCACCGTCGCACCTCCGTCGGCTGCTCTTGACACCGAAAAGATGTCGTGTGGGTATGTTGGCATGTAGAGCGCATCCCGGAGCTGCGCTCTGCGTTGCTGTCCCCTGCTGTCCAGCCGGTGGATCACCGCGGTTCCTCTGCGTTGCGCCATCCCGTTGCACTTGCTTCCATCCGCCAACTCCACCGAGTGGGTGCTCGGCTGGAACGAGTGGTCGAAGCTCTGGAACTTTCTGATGTCGTTGACGATGTGGGAAGTCGCTCCCGCGTCCACCATGATCCCTTCCTTCTTCACGTTGCCCGGTGGTCTCTCTCGCTGGACGTAGTTGGCCATGAAGAGGGCATTCTTGGCTCCATCTTGCTTCTCCACGAATTTCCTGGCGCCATCTTGATCGTGCTTCTTCTTGCAGATGGACTCTGCGTGCGTGGCGTTCTTGCAATGGCCGCACCAGACTCGCTTGTAGCATTTTCGCGCCCTGTGTCCCTTTGTTCCACACTTGTAGCACGTCATGTCTCCATCATCATCTTTTCTGATATTTTCTGGTCTGCGTTGCCCTTTGCCCTGTCTCGCATGCGTTTTCATAACATTGTCTGTACTCTGTTCTGTCATCTTCATTTTCTCTGACTCTTCATAGACATGCAGCCTTCTCTTGAAATCGGCGAACGTGACATTATCTTCATTCTGTGTCACATGCACCGCTAGCGGCTTGAACGCCTCTGGTAGCCCGCCTAGCACCATGTCCACGATCAGTCCATCACTGAGGGTTTCCCCTGCTTCTCTTAAAGCTGTGATAATGTTCTCTGCTCTAATCAAATAGTCTGTAACAGTCTCTTTCTCTGCCATTTGCAACTTTGTCAACGACGTGTACATGTTAATGATTCTCGGCTTACTTTTACCAGCGTAATGTTCTCTCAGTATCTTCAGTGCTTTTCTGCCATCTTCAGCAGCCTCATGCCTGATTAGCGACAGGCTCTTGTCGTCGATTAGCCTCACCAGCTCGGCGTAGCAGTCGGCATTCTTTCGCCGATCGTCGTCGTTCGTCTCCTCTGGTTCAATTCTTAAAATTGTCTCTTTTAGCTTCAGGATATGTAGGCAGCTCAAAAACCTTGTTTCCCACAGGTCGTATTTCTCCTCAGACCCGTCGAACAGCAACTGTGGTGCTGGAACTCCAGTGGCTCGGCTAGCCATCTTCACCACGAACTCGCCAAATTTCTCCTCAGCTCCAAACTTGACTTTACCACGTAATACGTCGCGTTTACCTTAAACTACTACTCACGCTCGCTTATCTTCGGCCCTGGGCCCATAACCTGTTAAGGTGTTCATCTTACTTGCAGCAGATTTGACGAAAGATGAGCGGAGCGGAGTTTCACGGTTTTCTTATTTTATTGATAATCACGGAGCTGAACTTCAGCATGACCTCTCTCTGTTCATGCTCGATCCGAACTGCACATCTGCGTGCTTATGTCACACGCCTTATCACATACAAGTGATTGATTGGCTGAACCTATACAACATTCCATATCATAATAAGAGCATCACATATTCACATTTAACATGGGCACTCAGACCATTTAAGCCCCAGCCTGATTATCACCAACAAATTTTAGAGTTTGGTCAAATTTCTGTCTGGTCAGTTGAAGTTTGACTTGAATTTTGAAGATGGAAAAGTCTGACGTTTCTCATGGTGGCTGTCAAAAGATCCCTTACAACCTTTAGTGAGTTTGTTTCAATATAAGGAACTAAAACGTTTTGCCTCACTGTGCAGTCTTCGAACACTCTGTGTTATCTGCATCTTCCAGCCTTCTTCAGCTGTTTTTTTTTTCTTACCCTCTTTATTTGAACTCCTTAAAGGAATGAGGAGGAATGCAGCATTCCTGTTTTTTAGTCTGCATCAATGAGGTCTTGTCTGAATTAAACTTTATTGGAAAGGAGGGTGAGCACCTATGTTTCAGACAGTCATTACAGTTATTTGCACAGTTGAGTCACGCTACGATTACAGCGAACAAATTAATTGAGAAGCCTGCAAGCTAAGGAGAAATTAGTATAGGCTTGGCGGACAAAACAGAAGAACCAAGGGGAGTGAGGAGTCTAAGCACTCTCGGGTCTCGGGTGAGCCACTAGCTAATTGGAAGCACGCTCACTGGAGTGCTGGGCTTGTCTGGGAGCTAGCAGAACAAAGTCTTGACCTGGAAGCTTGCTCACTGTCAAAACCACTAGCTCCCGGAGCTGCCCCTGTTCCCAGAACTCGCCCTGTTTCAGTTGCCTTTGAGTCTTTGCTCTGCTAACCCCACTTAATACTAAAAGAAGTCATTTTTAAGATGCAACTGTCACTCTCATGGATGCCATTTTGCATGTATACACAGTGCATTATGACAAAACTTTGTTACTTCCAGATTGAGTTTAGCCAAAAACTTCTCGTGATTAGGGTCAGAAATCAAAACTGCTCAGGACTAGAAATCGATCATAAGGTACATGAATAAACATGCCATGAAGAGTGTGCAGAGGGCTGTACAGCGTCTTCTCAACTCTCTCAGTATCACTGAGACTTTCTCTTTTTATTGCTTATTTGCCATTTGCTTACCTCGGGAATTATTTGATTGCATTTATATTCTTTAACCTCACACAAACAGTGATATTCACGGGTTTTTGGGGGCATTACATGGAGATCTATCATCTCCTGACAAAAAGAAAATTAGGTTTCTCCAGTCCTTCCTGAATTTCATTTTCTCACATCCTGTATTTCTTCCTCCTCCATTCATGATAATATATGACTCTTATCAACAGGGTTAGATTGAAGTAAGTATCATATGAACTATTAAGAACATATTTCTTTTCCGGCATTATCCCTCAAACATGTTCTGTTTTTGGTTAGATTTAGATTAGGACAGATTCATTTTTTGTGGGTGTGTAAACCATGAAATCTAATTATTTTCCAAAACCTAACAGATGCAATTCAAAGTAAACAAGAGACTCCTACATTTAGAAATAGATCTTGTGAGATCTAAGCAGATAATAGATTTAATTTTTTTTCTTTCTGATTCATTGCTGGAAAAAAAAAAACTAGAACAGGAAGAACTACTGAAAAACACATAAAAAGTGGCCTACACTGGTAAAGCTGAAAAGACCGTAGCAGCTTCCTCTTCTCCGAGTATAAATCCAGGCTTACAGGTGGCTCAGTCTCGCCCCAGGGAGTTGAAAACTCTCCCTCTGAGAATAAGAAGGCCAACAGAGAAGGTTTTTGTGCTGAAGGGAAACGAGAGAAGCTGCCGATTATCAGCACCAAAGGCAACAGATCCCTTCATTCCTAAAACCCTTAAGCAAGGATCTAAAGCCTAACATGCTCTTTTATCCCTCCTGATTTAAAACACAAAGGCTCTTCGTGAGTGACTCTAAGGGACAGCTAAAGATGTGGAGTATGTTCTGAAAGAAAAAATCTTAATCTCTTCTTTAATTATTCAGAATACAGTAATGCAAAGTCTTGTGTTTTCTTCATTCAGAGAGACTTGTGAAGGTGTAAAGGTAATTGTGACTGTTAAGAGGATAAGTTCCTTGTTACTCAGAGATGCGGAAACTTAGATTATAGGCTTCAGTATTGAATCAACAGGTGATCAAACAACTTGAAAAGAAAACTGGAGAGCACAGAGAGGTTTTTTGTTCTCTTTTTAGATTAAGACACACACATTTACAAGAAGTATGGCAGTATTTGTTCAAAACTATTATTTTAATCAAACTTAATTCATCATCATTCAAAATTTGATCTGGCCTACCAGCTGTGAACAATGGCTCTGCAGGTCTACTATGTTCATATATATTTTTTTATGTATACGTACACACACACACACACACACACACACACACACACACAAAATATATTTATGTATATCTACAGTATATATATATATATCATTTTTGTTGTCAGACACATCCCTCTTTTTTTCCTTTTTATATACATCAGTAATATCTGATCTTTCAAGAATAAATCACGTTGTCACAATCATTTCATGAGAATAGGTGAAAATTGTTTTCTTCCATCTTATATATAAATAATTTTTTTTTAAACCTTACTTTCATATTTTTCTTATGAGTTAAAGTTTGGCTTTGCTTTACTTCAGAGATGTGAAAAAAAGATTCCTAGTCGATGAACTGTGAACATGTGATTGTCCTTGTTTTTCTATGATAACACAAGCAACAAAGGTACCTTAGATGCTGTAGTTACAAGGGATATGGAAAAACAATATGTAAAATGGCAGCGGGAAGACCAGTACAAAGAAAACACACAGAGATAGAGATTTTTTTTGCATTTGACTCAGATGACCAGGGATTAATTAGACAACCCAAAGCCAGTATGCTAACATTGTCACAGAGCATTTCAAGTGAAAGGAAGAAAATCCTTAGACATATCAAAGCAACTGAAAGGCAGGCATTACAGTCTGTGCATAGAATTCATTGCGTCGTGTTTACTGCCTGCAGTGCAGTAGCTCAGATTTTGTATCAACCAGAGGAGGTGTGTATTATCGTCCTGACCTGAAGTTGAGGTTCTACCTTGCCAAGCTCAGACAGCAAATTAGATGTAATCTATCATAAAGTATTTGTCATTACTGACAAATTGTTTGATAAAACTATGTACAACTCTCCTAACTCCACTACAATGTTATCAATCAACCCAATCTCATGACTGAACATTTAATAGCTACATTGGTCCACAGTCAACAATTTGCTACAACTATTGATTTGGCCTCAAACACTTAAGGAGGAATGAGGGGATAGCAGAGGGCAACACATTTTCATTCCCAACTTGTCTCATACAGTCGCTTGGTCAAGAGTCCCGTCGTATCAGTTTTCAATGCACCGGGTACCTCTATTGACTGTCAATTTTTGATGCATGGAGGACAGCGTCAGATGCAAACTGACAGTTATTGTTTTTCAGCGATGAGCAATGCACTGACTATGAATTATTCTATGGCGCATGTTTATGAAGATTTAATAATTAACATTATTTTTACTTCATGAGCTCTACTACAGTAGCCTTCTTCTTTGTTACGCATTAAAATTATTTGGCCAAGGCTAGGAAAACATCACGGTCAGGGATTAAAATACACTATGACATTTTTTTATTTTTGGCGCAGTGCTATGCAGACATTTTGCCATGGCAACAAGTCATGTGACAGTGTGACCAAATGTCAGATCAGGGTACAGACACAAGTTTGACACTTACCCGGCACAATGTTTTACAACGTTCTTTTCTTCTTAATTTTTACATGCAAGGCATATTACTCAGTTGTCTTCATTACTTATTTAACAAAAAACAAGACAAATGGAGAAGTAGTCTGTGGAAACCAAGTCCACCCTTACTGCTTCCATAAGAATTAAGAGGATAAGTAGCAGCTGCTTATAAGAGCTGCTTATCAAATGTACTTAATTAACTGGTAATCGGCAAGCGTGAGCACCTCTATAAGCCAGAAGTTTTGGCAGTTTGCTGGTCTCAAGTATTTGGGTGTGTGTTAACACATTGTCAAAAAAGGAAAGACATTAGCAATGATCTTAGAGAAGTAATTGTTGCTCCCCAAGACCATTTCCAAACTATTTGGAGTCTATTCTACAGAGGGAAAGATTACTCAAAAGTTAAAAACATTCAAGATTGTTGCAAATCTTCTCAGGAGTGGATGTCCCAGCAAGTTCACACCAACGTCAAACCGTGCAATGCCCAGAGAAACTGCAAAAAACCCAAAAGCTACATCTCAGACTCTACAGGCCTCAGTTAGCATGGAAAGAAGCATGGCTTGTTTGGAAGGGTTGCAGGAGAAAGCCTCTTCTCTCTAAAAAGAACATGGCAGCACAGCTTAGGTTTGCAAAGCTGCATCAGAACAAACCACAAGACTTCTGGAACAATGTCCTTTGAACAGATGAGAGCAAAGTGGAGATGTTTGCTCATAATGCACAGCGGCTTGTTTGGAGAAAACCAAACACAGCATATTAGCACAAACACCTCACACCAACTGTCAAGCACGGTGGTGGAGGAATGATGATTTGTGGCTTGTTTTGCAGCCACAGGACCTGGACACACAGTTTTTTTTTTTTGGTGAGACTGGGCTGCATCAGCTGCAGTAAAGTTATACTCATCTGGATCTACTCATCTACATCTACAGTTTTGTCTACCCTGTGGAGCAAGATATACATGTCAGAGATGCCCGGCACAGTGAGTGCACATCAACAGTCCATCATCCCTCAAGGTGGGGGAGGGAAGTGACCCGTGCTTCCTTAAGCACCCAGAGGTCAGCCAAAACAGAGGTGTTGGATTCAGATAGGGCTTCATTTCGCCACAGTGTGTTCAAGGCTTAACTGAGCTCTAACCTGTCGCCTCCTGAAAGAGGCCATTGTACTGTATGACTCTGGGAACCTCCCTTCCTCAGTGTCACTATTTTCACTTTCAGGCTAATTGCTTGAAAGGGGAAGAAAAGCTGCAGAGAGCCACAAACAGCTCAGCACTTGTGTAAATACCCTTAGTTACTCCCCACCATGATTGAAAATGATTTTATGTGGAGCGTGAAGACATATTTTGAGGGTGGCAGAGATCTCAAACTGATAAAGAAAGTTTAAATGCAATTATCTATAGGTCTAAAGCACCAGAGAATAAGAAGGTGCACTTTAGTTATTTTCTCTCCATACACCCACCCAGGCATAAACGGATACTTGCTCAATTTTCTCCTCTGAGCCACAGGGGTTGTATTAACTGATGTCCAGCTTTGCCTACAATCTGCTTCCCATTGAGAGGATCAAAGCCCCAAGGAGGGGGGAGCTGCAAAGCAGTAATGTTTCCACAAGGGAGTCATCTCTCTGGGAAAGTGCAATAGGTTAGAATATCAATGAGACGTGCCTGAGAGCGTAACCGCTCACCTGTTGTCTGACTGAGGCTTTGACACTGTTTTTCTCTGTGGTCAGTTGGCTGCCTCAGTTTCCTCTTTACCCATGTTTCCCATCAACTTCTTGCAAGGGCAAGGTTATAGCAACCAACAACAACCACAACAACAACCAAGCTGTGTCACGCAAAAGTTCAAATCAAATCAAATCAAATCAAATTTATTTGTATAGCACATTTCATGTACAAACAATTCAAAGTGCTTTACATAAAATAAAAGCATTGCAGCAGGGAGTGGAAGAAGCATTAAAATACATAAAAGAATATAGAGAGAAACAAATAAAATAATTTAAATGAATTTAAAAACAAGCAACAGTCTAGATAAGTTAAAAGATATCGTGTAGATTTCATGCATAGACACATGAGAAAATAAATGTTTTTAACCTGGATTTAAAAATGTCTACATTTGGTGAAAGTTTAATCTCCACTGGCAGTTTGTTCCACTTGTTTGCAGCATAACAGCTAAATGCTGCTTCTCCCTGTTTAGTCTGGACTCTGGACTGGACTGGACAAAAGTTAAGACATCCTCTTTTCAAGTGCTAAATAAGGACGCCAACAGCTCAGAATTGTGAGGTGCAAATTTTTGTAAATAAATACGATTATTCATTACAATTTTCTCCTCCCAGAATTTAATGTTCTGGAAGGGAAACTACCAGAAATACAAATGCAACAGAGCCAGTTTCAAAGACCGCAGTGTCCATGCCTGTCAGGCACAAATTTACCGATGTGCCTTTTGGTAAATACCAATTGGCAGATTACACCATAATTTGGGCTCCAGCAGGGGCAAAGGGCCATGATCTTTAAGACTGGGTGACTATAGCTCATTGTAGGGTTGCCATCTTGCGATTGGTAGGTTGGCTGTATGATTCCCAATTTCTCCAGTTGACATGTACTGATACTGAACCCGATATTGTCACCAATGTGTTTCTCACTTGTAAAACACTTTGCAAAAAGGTACTTTTTAAATTAAAGTTATCTTTACGAAGATTCATCCACTATTTTATGCCCCGGTAGTCTAAGAAGTGTTTGCCATTGGTTAGGTATGATTTCAACACATTGCACTACACTACTATGCAATGCAGTTTTAGTTTGGCTGTGGCTCATTTCACGAATTTATGTGAGATCAATTTGGTATGGCCAGCGTGGGCATATGAAACAAACAAATGGCAAACGTTCCACTCACTTTAAAACTAAATATAGCTAGCTTAAGTAAAGGTCTATTTACATGCACATCACATAAAGATAAATCACCTTGGGGACCAGGAAGCCCTGAAGGAACTAACATGCACTTTTTATTTTGCAGGCCTAAATAAAAAATGTTTACCCCTTGTATTCATGTTTCTTTCTTTCTTTTTCGAATCCAAAGCATTTACATCCGATCAAATAAAGCAGTCACGTCATGTCAGTGGTAATCACCCACAACCTTTAGGAGGACTGAAGTTAAAACTCTTCGCTTTCTGTTAGGAACAGTCCTGACGAATCTGTGACAGGAAACAGAAAGCGGAAACATTCAGTTGATCCAGCTGTTTTCTCCCATCCTCCCCTTCCTCCTCTATTTGTCTCTGTCTTACTCCCCCCCCCCCCCCCCCCACCATCCGCCTCACCCCCCTCTCACATATCAAATGTCTGCGGGGAGGGGGGCTATTCAAACAGGTGTCTGCTGACAGTCCCATGCAGCAGCCTGTTGGATACAGGTTTTACCTTGTGATCCCAGCTGCTCTCTCATGGGCACACACACAGACGCATATACACACCACCACCATTTGTCCATCTGTCACAAGAATTAGATCTAATCCATAGGAATTTTCAGATGTCATGGAAGGCGAGAGAGAAAGTGTGTGTGTGTGTGTGTGTGTGTGTGTGTGTGTGTGTCTCAGTGAGCTTGAGTGTGTACTTTCACTAGGTCTGTAACGCGACAGCACAGCCACCTGCAGCTGAGAAACCCCCCCAAAATAAAGGACTCCAAAGCAAAGTACAGGATGTACAGAAGGTAGACAAAATGATGTGAACACCACATGGGAAACAACTCACATGATTTCTGTTTAGTTAAGTCACAATTTTCTTAAAACAAATTACTATGCCACCGTACACAAAAATAACTCTATTGGTGAAAAAGGTGTCACTACATTTTGTGAAAAAAGACAGCCATGTAAGTGCAACAACATGTGGAGATAGTGTTAAACTTTAATCTAAAGTCTGTACTGGACCAGAGTTTCTGATAATCACAACTCTGAGGTAATCAGGCCAGTTTGCCAATTTTAACTGGACCGCGGATGTTAGTCCCACACCGCAGGACAGAGAATAAGCTTCCTGTGGTGAGTCAAGTTCTGAGTAATTCAGTAGAAGAAATAGTTGTCCTAACCAGATATGAGAGCGCATATCTGAAAGCTCTTCTTCAGGAATTATTTTAATCTCTGGAAATATCTCAATATAATATCGAGTCAGTCACATGAGTATGTTTGCGGGCTTCAACTGGAAACAGATGGTGACTTGTGTCATTTTAATCTTTGCCAAGTAAGACAATAATCACAAAGTTGTTTCCATTCCCACAAATCAGGTTTTCTTTCAAACAGGCTAAAATTGCCTAAAACATCAGATTTTTTTTCTTACATGTTGCACTTCAGTGTACATTTTCATGTTTTTTTTTTGTTTTGTTTGCTTTTGTTTTACAACTTTTAAAAAAAGTGGAAACCCAGCTATGTAAACCCTCTGTTTTCCTGTGGATGGCAGTGTTAGAAGGCTTAATGCTAATGATAGCTCTTGTTTATGTTACATTTGCAGCCCAAATGCAGTTGCCAGCCACAAGGGATTTTTGGTGTCTTGACCATCAACGTGTTGGTGCTGCTTTACAGATGATTTTCATTATCAAGAGCCTTTGAACTTCATTGGTGGAAAAGGAGTAAGCAAGTTAGCAGACCTCTCTGAAAACTACTGAATATTGTAATAATGTTTGCCAGAACAGAAACAACTGCAAATTAATGATCATCTATTTCTGTAGCAAATGGATCAGTTAATAAACAATTATTTGCAAACAGGACCAATACATGATTCATGTGGATGTTTTTGACAACTTCACCGTTGCAAAAAGGTGATGCAAAGAAAATTGTGTTTTAGGTTGAAATTTGACATTTAACAGTTTGTACATAAAAAAACAGGATTATAAAGAATGAATGATTAAAAAAACAATATGCCTTGACTTTTTTAGACAGAAAAAATAACACACACCTACACGACTAGTGACAAAAAATAAAGTGAAATTTATCAAATGTATCACCCCCATGCCCCGCCTCTCCATCCAGCACACACCTGCAGCCATCAAGTAGAACAGGAGCAGGAAAAGTTTCCTTTTGGGCCACCTGGCAGCAAGAGAGGGACTTTGCTGACTGATAGCTGATAAGAAAAGGGCTCAGCTGATAATAGGTAATGAGCCGTTGAGAGCCTGATCTACCTGCCTGCTTTGTTCTGATATATTAGAGGAATATGCACCAATGAGAAAGCAGCAACAGAGAAAATAAATCCAGTCATACAGTAACTGATCTTGCAAAACTAGGATTGTTGATGACAGTATAAAAGCAATGACTTACTGACGTGTCAGCGACAAATAACATGCAGCAACCAGCAACACAATTAAACCTCAGGTGACGGAATAGGTAAAAACTAATAGATGTTCAGATGCATCTTGAGCTGCCTGGGGCTAACTTTATGTGCCAAAGAGAACTGCCGCCGACATTAGGGGTGTAAACTGGCTGCAGTCATGTCGGACATGATGTTGAAATGCTAGTGTTTTCACACCAGTGGCTGGTCTTGTGGAAAAACTGGCTAAAGTGTCACTTTGATAGAACACTTTCTCTTGGCAGGGCTTCTTTTGCAGTAACAGCAGCCTAAATGTAAATGAAAACAGGCTAAATATACAAACTGACCAAGGCTGACCTGGTCCTTGTACATTTCATTCCACTGTTTTCTCAGAACTGCCTAACTCATTCAGGAAGTTGGGAAATCATGCTTCTGGCCTTCATGGATCTGCATCTGTGAGTAAATTGTTTGGTCATGACAATCAAGATATTTTACATCCTGTCTTTTTTCTTATCATCCATTATAGTCCCAAATATGATGATGTTATATTCCACAGTGGGTGATTGAGAATACTATTCCAATATCCAGTCTTAAAAAAGATTTCCGAAAGGATCTTGTTACAAGCAAAGAGCAGATGTTCTACAGTTTCAAACTCAGAGCCACCAAACACAAAGTTGTTTTTGTCAATGTTAAGTATTTTCCGCAGAACTTATTATAGGATATTTATTATCTTAAGATGAATGAGGTATCAATTTAAGAATAGAGATGTAAGAATAGCTTAAGTCATCCTAAAATAGATTTTTCCCGTTCACAGCGAAGGAGTAAAGCTCAGCTGTATAGGGATTTCCTAGAATTTAGTGTGTTCATCTTCTATCCTCCAGTAAAGTCCAAATAACCAATATGTAGTGAAGGTGTCTGTGGAGTAAACAAATAATAAGACAGCATGCTTTTTATCACAAAGGATCACAAAAACATTAAGATATTCCAGATTAGAGTGTTTTGTGGAGTGAAACTACATTTATGAAAAAAAGTTTCCAGTATAAGAAGACCTGCTGATGTAATGTAGACAACTTATAGGAAGATTAGCTCCACAAAGTTTGCCACAAATATGCCACAAAGTAAGGAATGAAAGCAACCAAAGAAAATGGGACACATGTTCTGTATATTTTAAATGCTATCTTTTGATTTCTCAGGAGAAACGATGAAGACAATCGTTACTCTTTCATAATGTATTTCTAACATTCCAAAAAGAAGGAGCACACAGTCAACTTTTTCATTTGAACCATCCAAGACTGTATTCTAAAGTGTTCCAGACAGGAATAACGTGTTCGTTTAGTGTTCTCTTTGGCAGTGTGGGAAGCTACAGTATATTAAAAGTCTTTGTACTTGCTGCTGAGAGGACTGAAAGTGAACTGTAAAGTTAGAATGCATGTAAAAGATTATTTGAAAGCAGCTTAAACAGTCCAAGGTTAAGTTCCGAATGCAGGTATTTTTTAAAAATCTGATTTTTCCTCCTCTGCTCACAAAACAAAAATGCATGCAACTTTTTTTTGACAGGACTGACAGATGATCTAATCAACATCTTCCTGCACTTCCAGCTCAGTTAAATGTAAAAGCAATTTCTTGAACGTACAAAAATTCTACAGCGTAAACAGCATAAACCACCTGGTCCAAAAGTTGTCCCACTAACTTGTGGTCTAACCTCCTGGTCCAAAGCCAGCCACATTTGCGTTGGGTTCTGTGTATTTAAAGTCTTGCTTTATGTAGCAGTGTATAACTAGTTTTGATGCCTCTGTTGCTCAGTACAGTCAGCAATTAACTGTACATGTTGTGCAAACAAGTAAAAAGTCCTGTTAGCAAGGTGAGCACCAGTGCCATCTAGGCTAGGGCTACCATTGTAAATGAAAGGAATGTTAAACCAAGCTCAAAGTGGCAAATCCAGTTTTCTAGTCCACATATAAATGTAAAATCAGTTCGAAAATATTTGCATCTGAAGGTGTTTTCCCCAAAAGTTCAGTTCAAACTTGTCAAACCTAAAACATCTTCCGCTTGAGTTCAGCGTTATGGCAGAGTAAAAAAAAAAAAGATCAGAAAGACATGAAGGACAAAATACCATTACTAATGACATTGTTTTTATTTAATGTATTTTCTCTTTTGTTTGGATGATGGTGAGTTGCTTTGCTTCTAGTTCAAGTAGCATGATGTCTTGGCCTTTGCATGCTTCCATTTCACAGCTATGATCTCCCCAAATGCTGTTACAGACTGACAGCCCCTACTATCCACCTTATTCTGTCCTTCTATTTCATGTCAGCTACCAGATATTTTCATTTTTCAGTTTGTTATTTCCATTGTCTCCTTTCATTTCTCTTTGGAGCATGTAATCAGAAATTATTCAAATCAATATGGGAGGGGGGGGGATTACAGCAGCAAACATGTTTACTGGGGGCAAAAGGGCTACCTTCTCCCTTCCTAGCATGGAAACAACAAGAGTACATGCAAAATAGGCAACATGACACTTCACCACATGATGCCATGTCCAGTCATCAACTGATGGTTCACTCATGGAAGCACAAGAGATTCAATGAAAATAAAAACCAGCCAGGACAAGCACAACAAATAAAGTCATGTTTTCAAAGTAGTTCTAAATTTAGATTCAGGATTCTGTCGTGACAGCATGTTTATGACTAAATGTGGCTAATTAAATTAAAGTTTAATGAGAGGGAGGATAATTAAACCGGGGAGGAACATAAGAGGAGCACCGTGCTCCTTCCTAAAATACTCCTCAGTGAAGTTGATCCGTTCTGAAGGCTGACACCCTTCCCTCCTGAAGGTTCTGTTCTGTGCGATTATATTAAACTGAGTTTAACTAATGTTTTCTTTCAGATCTGAGACGTGAATCGAGTACTCTTTCATGCAGACAGAGAAGGCAAAGATCAGACGCCATAAAACCTTTGACAACTTTGTTGAGTTGATTTTTTTTTTTTTTCTCCCTTCTTTTGAACCTTTGAACACATGAGCCGAGAAGTTCAGGAAATGGAATGAGACACAAAAGTAAAGAAAGGCCACGTACTGCACTGTTTCCTCATTGTAACCCAGAGCAATGCGGGCATGGCATAAGGTGCCCCTTACTGGAGCATTTAGGTCAAATGATATGACTTCAAAAGAGCACTGCTTAACTCACATTTGTACAGCAGGTGTTATGGAAAACCACCACCGTGACCGTGGATGAATATAATATTAATAGACCGCCTTTCATTTTCAGCCATTTTCAGCCTAAAATTTTTTTTCTATCATATCAGACATAAAAAAAACTTCTTTTTTTTTTTTAATGTATGAATGAGAGCAGCTTTTGGGTATTTTGACTCTGTTAAAATACAGTACATGTAAGTACAGAAATGAAGAGGGAAGCAAACACATAGAAAGGGATATGATGACATCATAAATGTGCCAGTTTGCATTTTAAGTCATTTCTCTCTCTCTCTGTCTAGCAGTGTTTAGCCCCTCAATATTGCAAATAGTTTCCAACTGAAAACTGTGTGAACCTTTTTTATCCAACACAAAAGGGACACAAAATCTGACTGCACTCTTAACTCGTGGGGTCTTCCTGTGAAAAGTTTGCATGTACTCCACCTTCCTTCCATCGTCCAAAAACATGCATGTTGGGTTAATTGGTGATTCTAATTTGACCATAGGGGTAAATGTGAGTGTGCACGGTTGTTCATCTTGTTCGTCTGAGGGTTGGCTGTGAGAAACTAGCGAGCTATCCATGGTGTACCCTGCCTCTTACCCCACAGCAACCGGGGTAGGCTGAAGCATCCCCACGATAAAGATACTGAATACAGCAGGTGCAGAAAATGGATTAAAGTAGTTTCGTCTTTAGTAGCAAGGTTCAGTTTTCTGCTACTATTACTGTAATACATTACAGGCATAGTAAGCATTGAAATGAAATATCACATAATGTCCATAGCTCCTCAGCTCTATATAATTAGTAATCATACAAAAAACTAAATTATGTCACAAATACAACATTTATGTTTGATCTGAAAACTTTAAAAGGTTGATTAAGGTAACCTTTGGTAACCTTTCATTCAGATGTTTTTTCCACAGATGTATCCAAGAAAGAAACAAAATGAGTACAGTAGCTAGAATATCATGATCTTATATTTTTGAGAGCCTACATCAACTAAACAGGTACTTATAGAAGTGGAATTACATAAAGATAACAATTTATTCAAAACTTAATACAGGACCGATTATTGTCTCATTACTGAATAGAGGACAGTTGGATTTGAAGCATACTGACTCAATGTGTTGTCCTCCAAAGAGAAGAAAAGCAGAGGCAACCTGGATGGAGCATTTTCTGTATGTGAAATGCGGAACAGTACAACTCAGTCTTCACTTTACATACAGACAATAAGAAATTTAGTGCAGCATGACAGCTGAACTGTCTCACAAACACACTCTGGCAACCAAAAAATTTTTATGGCAAGTAGACAAATCCAACTGACAATTAAAAAGAACGTATTCAGGACTGTCCGTTAGCACACAGACTAAAGACATACAGTCGCTGTATGGAAATCAGACTGTGAATATTTTAATTCTGATATGCCTCTTTTAATATGATTACAATAACGGTGAAGCCATTCAGCTTTTAGGAGACCAAGACAAATCGTCTTGTCTTGCAGCTCTTAGAGACTATCCTGAAGTCACCGTACATGTTGCACACCACCTGGATACTAGACTTAAACACGCAGTGCTAAACTCTCAATGTCTTTTTGAGCATTACTGTAGGACTACAGTATTAAAGCTGCAAAGAAGGAAAAGTTGTCATTCGGCTTTTAGGTTTCAGAAGTAAAAGTCTTGATTCATTTTCTGCTCCAACATTTCAAGAAGCTCTTCTGGTTAGCAACTAGTACAATAGTGAAAGTAAAAGTCAGATAGATGCGATTGCCAAGAAAGATCTTGACCAAAAGTTCTAAGCCGAAATAGAAAAAAAAAATCAACTTTGAGATTCTGGATCAGTTGCACAAAATATGAAAGTGGCATTTTGTGATTATAGACCAATTCCAGGAGCAGGTACACCCTGCACCCCAGCTACACCTCAGCTACACCTGCGACCCTGAAAGAGGGAGTATAGAATATCGATGGATGGCTTTTTGCATTAAGGATTCTGTCTTTAATCTATATTGATAAGAATAATTGTTCAGGGATTCACTCAGTGGGAGCAAAACCGAGCAGTAATGCAGCTCTTATTGGTTTATGATGGAAGGGTTACTCAATGGGACTATCTGGCAGGGGCCCAGGGGATCAACAAGTGAAAGGCCCGTGGTCCAGAACTTTTGTTTTGATTTACAGCTTAGATTTACTGTCTGTCAATCAGTCCACGATAAAGACAAAACAGCCACAAAGAGATTCAAAACAGCTAGAAAAAACCTGAAAGTTACTCAAAACAGCGACAAAAAGTCTTAAAATGACTCAAAGTAGCTTCATAGACTCAAACAGAAACGAAAAACAAAAAGGATTGCAATGACATTTTTCAGTGAATACTGTTTCAACATTTAAAACATTGGATTCTCTTTTTACTTACATCTTACAGTGTCCCAGCCTTGTTGGAATTGTGGTGTACAAAGAGTTTTCAAATTAACTACAAAGACGCATAATGACAACACAAAGTTCGAAAACAATTACAGAGACACATTAAAATACTCAAACTAACCGCAATGAGACTCATAACGCAATACAGTTCCAATAACACTCAACCCAGACCTCAAAGTTGCCAGTAACAGGCTCAAGGAGACTAAAAATGACTACAGTCTCAAAACGACTATAGAAAGTCAAATGACTCAAACTCGTCGCACAGACTCAAAATGACAGTTTCTTTCAAGAAGATTTTAAATCTGTCTCACAGATTTGTTCATGTAAATGTTTTTGTAGCTGCTCATGCACAATATCCCATTTATTTTAGGAAAGGAACACACACAGGCCACACCCGCGTACGCATAGCAGCTCTCACACACTTTGATTTAGGTCAGTGTGACTTCCATTGGGCCCTCAGAGGAAGCAGGAGATTTATTACTATTGAGAGGCTTGTTACTAATACAGAATCATACATGTACCATGCACCACGGTGTTGAAAAATGGACCTGAAATTCTGGGGATAAATGTGAGAGCGAGAGTGGAAAAACTTAAATCGCATAACATCATTGACGAATCCCCATCCATTAGTTACTGGATTGACAAAGCAACAAGCTTTTTGAGCTGGGACCAAACTCTTTTGTTCTGATCCAGATCTTGCAAAGAGCAAGTGCGCCACCATGTGGCTCATGTTGCCCCACATCTGATCGAGAGAGAATCTATACTCGGGTTAACAGTCATGCTGAATCAGAAAACAATCTTCTCTAAACTGCTGTGATGAGCTTTACACACACTAAACGTGTCGGCAGCAAGAAACTGTGCCGACACGTTTAGTCTTGCTGATATTTGTACTAAATTACAATCACAGGTTTGGAGCTCTTAAAAGGCAGCCTCTGCCTCATTCTTATGTCATAGTCCTAAATCCCTACACATGTGAAAAAACCCAAATGATTTCCATTGTTGAAGGAAACTATACTCCAGAGATGAAGACTGATCTTCACAGAGTTCTGTCGTGAAGTACAGATTTGAGATAAATACATTCTCAAGTCAAATCATTTCAAAGAAGTGTGACGATTCCTTTGGCTGTGTGAAAGATCTTCTGTTTGGCCTCTTCTCTCAGGAAGAAGACACCAGAGCGGAGACCATGAATGAGGCGTGGTCCAGCCTGCGTCCTTTTCAGCCTCCTCACCTGGAATCTCAGACGGCATCTACACAACATGCTCCAAATTCTGCCTCCAAATCCGTACCCTTTGAATGTTGTTTTTTTTTTGTGTGTGTGTGTGTGTGGGGGGGGGGGGGGGGGAAATAAAAACCAAAAGCCCGCTTTAAAACATTTCTCTACTTTATGCACATCTTCGCAGCATTTTTTTTTCCTGATACATAACTCATATCCAAAGTAAATCTTTGATCACAAAACACCGAACACAAACGATGAGGGTGAAAAAACCACAAGGCCACGTGTCTTTCACATAATGATGCTCTGTACAGTATTCATGAGCCCTCTGTAAAAATGACTTTAAAAAATGTTCCTATAGACAGAAAGTTGATGACATTCAGCACTAACATATTGAACCAATTGTCTTATGAGAGGAAATTGACAAAAATGTTGGGTTTTTTTATATATATATATATATATTGACATCACCTTGTAGTTTGACATCACTGCTCTGGTAAATATTGTGATCTTTGCGACTGACAATTGCAGAGCTCTGAAAGTATTTCCTGTGGAAAGTAATGAACCTTTCACCATGTGATAACAAAAAACCACTGCATTTCCATCGGCCACCAGCTGTTGTTCAGCAGCTGTCACCGTCTCTTTGTCCTCTGCCCAGAGAAACAAACATTGCTTTAAAAAGAAAAAAGAAAAGAAAAAGGCTTCAAACCACTTAATGAGCTCGTTGTTCATACATTCTGATACATTAAGGTTTTACAGAATCTAATTCAAGCTCAATGTACTCATTTGTAGCGTGGCTTATAGAAATGTTAGGGATAAAACGGTTCACATCAGGACTTTTGTTACAGTAAAAACTGAAGCCAAGAAAAAAGAAAAACATTTTGCCCAAGACAATAAAAAAAGAATTCTAGCTAACTGAGCTTTTGGTGCTCGATAATGTCCACAACAACAACAAAAGAAAGAAAAATAGATAAACATAAAAGACAACAGAACTGTTAAAGCAGATTATTATTCAATTCAGCAATTAGATTGAACAAACTGGACGCTGACAGAAAACCTCACTTTGACTCAGTTACTGCATCAGATTAAGAGAGAAACTTGCAGGAAGCAGAAGGGAGTTGGGACGAGTTTCAAAGAATGCATTCACTGGAAATGCCAACCAACTAAAAGTCCGGAGAGGAGAGCAGAGAGCTACAAGGCAGATCTTCTTTGTAGTAGTCACGTTTATATGTGGTTCTGGTCATGAATTTCCAAACTGGTTAGTTGTTAGTTAGGGCTAAACGATAAAATGCCTTTTTTCTTTTTTTTTGCTGAACTGATTACTTCCTTATTTCCTTGAAGAGCTATCTGCATGCAGTCATGTAGAAGCAGTCGCCCCCTCTGTCATGGACACGGCCTTTCTCCTGCAGCGGCGCTCTGGTTAGCCAGAGGAGCATGTTCAGAAGGGAGCTGAGAGGGCTGATGGCTGGAGGTTTCTGCACAACTACTCCTTTCCTCTTCCTTTGTCTGAAAAGTTTTTCTGAGGGGCTAGAAATCTAATCCGCAATCCTGAAAAGAAACTGGATATTCTACACTACATGGGGGCACACATAACAGAGGGGTAAGTTGGGAGCCATGTTCTACTGAAGTGAAGCTGCTCTTTCCTTCTTCTGATCATCTTTTTATGTGATTGCTTCTTTTTGGTGAAGCTGTTGAAGTTCGACAGCTTCCTCAATCTTAACGACTTAATGTAATTTCCCTGCTCGCATTAAAAAGGTATTTCATATTGATGTACATCAAGGCTGGATTTCAAACATGAGACAATAATCATCTGATTCGATAGTCACCTCGATACACCTCTGCCAGCGCCCAGACCATGTTTGGAATGCTCCCCAGAAGCTCGATTCAGATTTTTTTTTTTTTTTTTTTTTTTAGGAAGAGGAAGATGTTGCAGGGAGCCACATCTAGTGAGCAGGGCGGCTGGCGAGTACAGATTCCATCTGTGTGTTTTCATGGTCACCCTGCTGAGGTGATACGCTGGTTTGGATTCCCCCACTGAGGACTTGCGTTTGGTCTCTGGCTCACAGCCGTACACCAAACCCCCCCGAGGCCAGCACTGATCCTCGGCAGGACCGGCTGGTCACTTTGGGCTGGAAGCTGATGCTTGATCCTCGCATGTTTGAGGTCAGCGGTGAAACTGAAAATGCACAATTACACGCGGCGACAGAGGAGCATCCAGGGAGTGCTCAAAGTTTGGCCTGAGGGCTGGCAACGATTCAGACTTGCACATGGTGACCACTTTAAAGGTGGAGCTGCCAAATTTAGACGAGGTACTGTTTTAACAGGCCTGGGACTTTTAAATGGAATCGTTTATTTTATTCAACATCTATTTGTTTGGACCTGGTGGTTGTTTTTAAGACAATAAGTTGTTTGTTAAATGAAAAGCTGGTTATATAGAAACACCAGGTCCACAAAGAAAGATATTGGAAAGCCATGTTAATTTAGCCCTAATAATGATTAATATCCCATTAAACCCAGTCCTAATGCACATCAATATGGAAACTGTTTCTTCTGTCACGGCAAGTATTGCCAACAGAAGCTAAGCCAAACAAACATTCCTATGAAAGGGTAGATGAATCACAACTAAACCTTTTTACACACTGTAAGGTATATTAACTTTACATATCAAAAGACTCTTCTTTTAAACAGAGGAAGAATGAAATAAAACACACTGTCAGTTAAAGCTGGAAACAAAAACGAAGCAGTTCCAGGGTTCAAACAGAGGTTCAACATGACTGTTCTGCAGACAAACCTACTGAGAGAAGAGTCAGACGGGAGCTGGAGGTTCATGAGGGTTCAGGGGGTGTTAATGTGTTAAAGGGGCTGGTTGTAGAGTGTCAATCCAAGTCCTGACTGAAGCCTGCGCAGTCCATCCCAGTCCAGCCTCAAGTATACTGGTACTGCTCGGAGAACTCCGTGTTCTCTGGGGCGTATTGGTAATTGCCCTCGTACTGCTCTTCTCCGGGGCCGTATTGGTCATCCCCCGGTGCATACTGCTCATCCCCCGGTGCATACTGCTCTTCTGCCGGTGCATACTGCTCTTCTGCCGGTGCATACTGCTCTTCTGCCGGTGTGTATTGGTCATCTGCAGGTGTGTACTGGTTATCTGAAGAAGCGGGCTGGTTGTTGCTCTCTTGCGATTGTTCTGTTGGGTTCTGGCTCTCTGCGGTCTTCAGGCCTGATTTCTTCACTCTAAAAGAACAGGTTGAAAAGGTATTTTTTGGGATATTTCTAATGATAAAGTGTGCGGTGGTGGTGGTGCTGGAAGCAGGAACAACGTCAAACTAAATCACAAAATAACATTGGAAATTCAGTCGGATTATTGTTGTTGTCTCATATCCTTTAAAAGAAAAATCTAAAAGTCCCGTTAAAATGAAGTATGATCACATTAAACGTCACCCGAAGCTCAACATGTGTTTTGGTATTTCTATGCTGAAGAATCTTTCGACGACCTTTTCAATCGCAATCTCCTTTTATCGATGTCTCCAACAAAACCGTCTGTGTGAGAGTGTGTGAGGTCTAAACGGCCCTTTTCAGCTTCCCACGCAAATACACGATTGTAGTCACCGAGCGTATTTACCAGAGACGTCCTGCTGTAGTCTTCGTCGTGGGGGCTGCTCACTTTGATATTTACGATCCCATTAAGCCTCGAATACACACAGCTGGATCTCATGTGTTGTCATGAATTAAAAAAAAAAGCGTGTTTCTCACAGTGTTTACTCGTTGTCCTAGTTTCCAAGCCGGCAGCAGAAGGTGTGAGCATTCGCATTTGCCTCTCCCTGCACCTCAGCAACAATTAGAACACGCTTTAGCCGGGTTCTCTGTTCTCAGGAGAAAGGCTTCCCCAAAATATAAAGCTCTCCCTCATTCTGAACTAATCACAGACTTTTTGGAGTTTTGAAGCGTGCAAAGCGAATCTAGAGGTACTCGAGATTAAAAACGAAATGGCCGGAAATGATCGCGTCTTATCCACTTTAAGAGAGGTGTGTGTACTCACTGGTTCTTATGCCTGGCACCGCTGATATGAGACTGGTATTGTTCCACAGAGTTTAGCTCAATATTGCAGATGGTGCATGGGTAACCATTTACTGAGGAAGCTGCAGAAACAGAAAAGGTCAAAGTTTGAGGTGAGATCAGATCAGTTCTGGAGCGATGAAATATTTATATTTCCAGTTTGTCAGCCAAATTCAGAGGTGTGGAACTCCCTGTTCTGACCTGCTGCCGTGGAGGGGCCGTACGTCTCCATCAGTTTCAGTCTGGTCATCTGTTTTTTGTGCTTCTTGCCCACGTAGTGCTGCTGGGCCATGAGCGGGTTGTTGAAAGAGGCCTTGCACACAGAACAGAAACGGTCTGGGTTGTTGTTGTTGTCCGTCCCCGTGGCACCGCTCGAGTTGTCTGCTGGTGCTGGTTTTTCCTTCGGCTGTACCTTCTGCGGGGCTTCTGCTGAAACTGGAGAGAGAAAACAATAAGATCAATATTACTGCAAAAATCTGTCAGAAAAAAAAACAGAAATCATACGTGGAAGAAATAAGACAAAAAGGGAACAAACAAACCTACATGACCTAAAAAAAGAAAGCACATACCTGGCGGCTGAGATTCAACCATTTTCATTCTCAGCCTCTTGGCATGCAGTTTGCCCTGATAGTGAGACTCAGCTATTACTGGAGAAGAGAAGGTCATGTTACATAAATGACATGCCTTCATCCGGTCCGTGTCTCCATTGTTACAATCCTCCTGATGAAGACACACAGGAACAGGAATCATTTACTGCTCTGCGAGGCGTCACTTGTCTTATTAGCAAAGGATCAGCTAGTTATCATCAAAGTCTGTAAGACAAAATCTCCAGAAGGAGAGAAAACACCAGTGTTTGGACACCGTTAGCTAAGATGAACACTCGCTTGCTCATCTGCTTTGTGACGATAACTTGCACTGACAGGATTCTCCGTCTCGTGTATGTCACATAGTGTATATACCAGTCAACAGCTGAAGAGCCAGTGAAAGAATTTGAATTATAGCAACACGGTGACTATCTATTGATTTGATGTGTGTGTAGTTCACCGTCTATCTCCCTTACCGACAGCGAATCACTGCCCAGCAGCTCTCTACTGAACAAAGTCAGTCAATGCTTGAAGTGAGATCAGAATGAAGTCGGAAATCTGATACTATGCATACATATTTAACCGGAAGGAATTACCATCACTCAGGCAATGCATTTCGCCATCTTGTGGAATCGTCGGTGAATTTATTAGTTTATCTGCTCTTCTGGTAGATTAACCAAAAAGTGCATCGCACACCCCGACTGTCAGCAAAAGACCGAGTTAATCTTGGACGTAGGAAAGATGTACACTCATGCAGCTTTTCTTGCAGACATGTACCGTTTGCTGCATTCACTGCTGCAAAGTAACGTTACTCTTACTGGCTGATTATCTCACACTGTAATGAGAGATTTTATACAAGCGAAGCCGGAATGAACTGAGCGTGAGGCAAACAGTGAAGTGATTCCTCAGCTTGCGAAGAGTTCTTTGGTTTGGTTTCAGCAGCACGTTCCCAGTTTACTCACACTGTCAGACAACTTCGGCTTCTTGGCGGTCAGCTCTTTGTCGTTTTGCTGGGAGAGATAACGTCGCACCTTGTTGGCGTGTTTCTTGCTCTGAAAGGAGGAACACGAATGCGTATAAAGCGGAGAAAACAGTAACTGCAGAGAACACAGGAAGCGTTTTGATGACTTAGGCGAGTAAATATTGACTTATGTATTCTTCTTTCAACGTGAGAAAAGATCTGGACAGAAACACACTTTGGATTTGATTATTCATTGTTTGACTTGACCATTTCCAGAACATCTAAGTGATATCCTAATGGTTTATGTCAAACATGAAATCCTCATTTATACAGAGATTTACTGCGTGTCTCTATTCATTTAGAATAAAACACCTGAGGCATCACTTTGGGCTCCTCTGACTTGCATCATTTTCATCCTGGCACCTGAAGATGTTGTTCACTTAAAATTAATTCAGATCATGCCAATTCATAAACTAATCTGCAGCTACTTGCCATCGACAGAAACCCGACAATCTCAGTCAGAAGTGAACTTTCCTACTGGTAATTCCCTGGGTTGTTTTCATTAAGATTTCCGTACACAATAAAACACCAAAACAAGAGAAAAAAACAGCGAATCTCCTCTTCGTCGCCCACCCTTTAACTGGTAGGATACAAAAATGTGCATCAGAGCTCACATTTAATCAGCAGTCTACCCAGAAGTCTGCAGAGTCTAATCTGGTCAAACGTCTCCTCTTATTCAATTTGTGATTTCATAGAGCTGAAATTACAGCCAAGCTGTTTTATTAATTTCTATTTTTTTTTCCTTCGGTTGTTCTGACAATTTAGCAATAAAACAATGATTTGTGCAAGACTCATAAATACTACCTGGAACCTAACCCAGTCAGCTAAAGGTGGACACGCTCTGAGAGAATAACACTGTGAATGTGATGCTAAGTGATTTATGTAATCATACCTTTAAGCAGATAATTATGCACACAAGTTAAGTCCCCCGACAGCGGAAGAGCACCAGGAAACCGAGCGCACTGACCTGATAATGAGTCAACTTCTGAGATTCAGAAATGAGGACGGCACTGCAGACTTTACACTGGGAGTCGGAAAACAGGTCGCTGTGCTCCTTTATCATCTTATTTACTGCAGGGTGGGTTGGGGGGTGGGTGGGGGAGGGTGGAGAGAATGCCAAAAGATTTAAAATCGGGCAACATCTTATGGGGAAAACAGAATTATGATACAACGTTAAAAGAAAACAATCCATGTCAACAGTTCAGCTAAAAGACACAGGACAGCTCAGTCGTGCAAATTTATTGGCCATGAAGTCTCCTTTCATTTACAGAGCACGAGAGAACAGCTTTCTACTTAATCTGCAGCCTCACAAATACCAGGAGCAACCCATACGCTCACACTTGTGCAGACATCAACGTATAGCACTCGCCAAGACAGCAGCACATTTTAACCCCACCTCTGAGTCACAATTCTTGGCTTAATCCGAGACCATTTATTCACTTTGATGCATCAACTCGAACGCATGACTCAAATAACAGGTGGTGTATTATAAAAATAGTCAGGGAATTCAGTGATAGTATTCTGGTGGGGGTATCATGATGTATTTGAATGACTGTGACAGTGTGTAAGAGCAAAATGTGTCACATTAGCAACTTCAAGCTTCTGTTGAAGTGATAGTTCTCTGTCATGCAAATCTATTACATTTATATAAATTACAAGTTCCGTACAGAAAGAGCCTTTGCTGCACTTTGTGTATAAAATATAACAGTTTTGACACAATGTGAGAACTTGTACAATCAAAAAGAATACTCTTCCAGTGGCGTCTCGTATCAGAGGATCCTTCAAAGATTTTCTTTGGCTGCTTTGTCACACATTTTCAGTCCAGTTCTTGCACCTGACCATTTTCAAAGGAATGCGCTTTTTGACCTATGAACCATCCAAGCGTATAAAAGGCGCCCAACCTAAGGGATGAGCCAGTGTTGGCTCATCAATGAAATCTCCAAAGATAGCACAGTTCAACACACATGGAATAGTAACATTGCACCAACAAGGCGATTCCTAAAGGACTATCACCTGAAACCTTTTCTCAGCATGGTGTGCAGTGTGTCTTTAAAAAAAACTTGAGGAAACTGGACAAGTGGAGGACAAAATTCTAACAAATGAAAAATGTTATAGAACATGCAAAGACAAGGCTGTAGTCTGTGCCAGTTGTGTTTTTGCAAGTCTAGATTCATTTTAAGAGTTTAAGATGGTGATGGAGTGATGAAAATTCCTTTTGAAAACTGTTATTCATAGTGCATCGCTTTTACAGTAATAACAAAGTGTGGTATTTATGTTGAGGTTAACCTGTGCTACTAGAATCACATTCCAAAAGATTGTTTTTTTTGTTTTGTTTTTTTAAATCCCCTTGTCATTTGCACTCAGGAACTGACAACATTGGTTAATTTGATCCAACTTCTCAGCTGAGACATTACCTGTCAGTTTTCGTCACCATAACCCTGTCAACAGTGCAGAACTGGACAGCCTACAGTTTAAGGAATAAAGTAATACAGTAGGGGATGAGGTACATAAACTACTGCAGTAGTTCAACATGCAAATAAAGCTGCGAGTACTGGTGGAACACCTTTAAAAAAAACTGAAAAGTAGCTAATTCGGGTTCAGATTATTAAGAGACTAACTACAAAGTCCCCATTCAAAAGAGCGAGTATACTATAACAAATATCTTTTTCGGGAGATGAACATCCACGCTTACGCATGCTACACCCCGCACCACCTGGCTGCAACCTAAAACAAGCGTGTCAGCCTGAAGCGAGCTTAAGATACACCCCTCAGATTCCACTAATGCACAAGCAGGAGACTTCATTAAAAATCGGTAGGAGGAAACATCAGATGCAGGCACGCACTCGTCGACCTTGGAGCTGAAACGGCTACAGCTAGCTTAGCTTAGCATATTCTAGCACACCGATGCGCTCATTCTAAGCCGCTGGCTAATGTTAGCTTGTACAGGGCTACAACAACGCTGGCTTTCACGGCTACAGTCGCGTAAACTCTCAATGGGTGCACTAAACCTGTTCTGATTTAACATTCGTATGCATTTAGTAAAGAAACAGGTTATACCTTCCGCCAACCCCGACGGTAGGTGAGGAAAATCGTTGGTCTGCATCGCCTCCGCCATGATTTCTACACACAGCTAGCGGCTAGGCACAGCGCATGCGCGATCATTGCTTGGACAGAGTGGAGGCAAAATCAAAGCGTTCAAAAACTTCAAAACTTCAAAGAGCCCGCTCATGAAACATAACTTTAGAAATACAATTGGAAAATATGTTTTCAAATGATGAAATCGTAAAGTAGATTCAAAGGCAGCATCAAGGCATGCAATATGCTTTCTTAATAAATAGATTAAAATAATTACATAAGATCGTTATTAAAGTTTTTATATGTCCATTGACAGAGACTTCGAGATGAACAGGGTGTAAACATGCCAATAATGTAATGACGTATTCAGACGGGTAGCTGCTTTCTTTTCAGACCACTACGATTTAGATGTCAGTTTCCGTAGTGTAGTGGTTATCACGTTCGCCTAACACGCGAAAGGTCCCCGGTTCGAGACCGGGCGGAAACATGGTTTTATTTATTTTATTGAAATGAAATTGTATTTTTGTTCTCTCTCTCTCTCTCTCTCTCTCTCTCTCTTTCTGTTTTTTTACATTGTTTCCTCCTCTTTTCTGCCTTTTCTTTTCTTTTATTGGTTGATTTAATTTAGTGTTTTGTATTTTGGGGGGGGGGGGGGTATATATAAGCCCTTGGGCTTCCTTTCCTCTCCTGCACATTCTTTTGGCCTTTGTATTAATAAATGAGTGATAAAGCCACTAATCAGTGCATTAGAAATATTATTCAAAGAGACATTGTTTCTAAACCTGCAGCCGTTTTTTATTTTTTATTTTGGGATTGCAACTACTCTCATATCTTTTGGATTGACCTAAATAATTTTATAAACAACAAAATTCACTTCTATTACAAACTGAACATCAAGCATGTTTTATTTGGTCTGACACAAAATGAGGAAAGAAATCCAGGGAAATTATTTGTTATCAACCTTCTTTTAATTTTTGCTAAATTTCATATTCATTGTATTAAATTTACACACCAGCATCCAAACTGTATTTAAAATACTCTTTTCATCCTATTTAGGATCTTTGGAAAATTGTATGAATTCTAAAGCCAGCAAAACAAGAAGATTATGTGAAGAATATAATTTAAATTAAATCATATACCTCAAGCTTTTTTATTTTACTTATATTTTTATTTTATTTTATTTCCATTTCACTTATTTTGTTTATGAATCTCTAACTTAAAACGGTTAAATATATTTTATTTTTGGAACTACTTTTTCCAAAAATAGTTCCAAGGTAGCGTAGGTAGCGCTTGGTGTACACGCAGCAAAACGTCCTTGCGCTTCAGATTTCTCCCGCGGCCGCCTCTGTATCTATGAAAATTTATGGGTATTACTTCCTAGTAAGACCTCATAGCTAAATGGTAGCACTGCCGCCCTTTAGTGCGGGTGGCTTGGGTTCGATCCCCATCATGGCAGATACATTTTTTTTATTTTTTATTTTTTAACTATTTCAGCATACTTTCAGCCATTTCAACTGTTTCTAGCTTGAAATCATTCCACTCTCGTCTTTTAAATGTCATTTCAACTTCAAACTCCTGTTTCTTCTCAGCCTTTTTAGCTTCTATAGCTCCTTCAGCTTTAGCTTCTTCAGATTTTTTAGCACGGTAATTCAGCTCATATGCATTCTCACTGCTGTTTCGCAGGAACAGCAATTTCTAGTTTGTATTTTAAATTCAGCGATTCTGACATATGCGGCCCATAGGCTTACGCTGTGGAATCTTCGCCGTTGGTAGCGAACATGGCGCCCATGATTCGAGGTGGCCGAACTCTCTCTATATACGGCTCTGCTTTAAGTGTCTCGTTCCAGTTGGCCCATAAAGCAGGACACGTCACTGTTCTGAACTCAACTGACAAGGTAGAAAATGATAGGAAACCTATTGATTGTTCCTCTTTAAGTAGTTGACTGAGAGAAGCGGCTCATCACAAAGTCCCTTCAGAGAAATAGGTGTTAAAGCTGCAGTCTGCAACTATTTTTCAAGCATAATGCCTGGAACTGTCCGGGGATTCTGAAAGTAGTACATTAAATACCCCAATACAAAAAAAAAAGAGTTCTCTAGGTCCCCTATATGTCCCGCTAGGTTCCTCCAAAGCCAGCAGGTTTGTTTACAAAATTGCAGACCGGACCGGTAAAAGGTAACCAATCAGGTTACGAGCTGGGCTCTGCTGCCTGTCAATCACCGATTGTGCACGCGCGATACAAGGTAGGCTCGTCCCCACGCTTATTTATCTAGACTATTGAACTTCGTTACGGGCTAGTCTACTTACTGTGTCTTCCATGATCGCAAATGACAGGTGAGTTGATGAATGAGGAGTCTTGTACGCGAATCTGGCGTGCACGTAGACGTGCACGAGTTCTCATGTGTTTTGATGGGGCGGGACAGGAAGTTGAATAACTTTTTATTTTTCGTTTAAAAAATAAGCATTTCTTGCATTTTGCGACTACGGAGGTCACCGTTTTCAACTTCAAGCGTTCTGATAGATCATGTAAACTCTTAAAATGCCAAAAATTAGGACTTTACGTATGACAACAACAAATCCTGCAGACTGCAGCTTTAATGGCGTGCTTTTTATCCACACTTTCTAGCGTAGCAGGAAGGTGGTTACTACCTTATTCAGGTTAGTACATGAATGGCAGACCTGCGGGGCAGAACTTCGCTGTAAAACCTGCAGGGGGCGCCAACCAACTTCACATCCACAATCACTTCACTGGAAGATTTTTGGAACAAATTCTTTACTGAAAGTCAACTGAATGTGACAAATCTATGATGATCATTGTAATCACACAGTCTTAAAGCTGCCGTCGGCAGGTTTTCAAAATTCCGAGTCTAAAGTCGGAAAATTCGAACTGATACAACTTTCAGGTCCCTCCCCCAACCTCCAACAAGCTCCGAATCGCCCCCCAAACCCCTCCCCCTCTGTGGACGAGGTTGTGCACGTGAGTTCACACCAGTGTGAGCGCACACAAGCTGGGGCAGACTCACGCTCAGCAGCGTGTGCACAAGCTATGATTGACAGGTAGGATTCCTCCACCCTAACGTGATTGGTTAAAAACAGCCGGGAGCGCTCGGTTTTTGCAAGCATGATTACAGGCTTCAGAGGGAGCTACAGAATTCGTTATTTTTCCTAAACAGACTATTTAATATTCTACTTCCAGAATCCCATGACAGTTCAAGCTAATATGACTAAAAAAAAGTTGCTGACCGCAGCTTTAAAGTGGAGCTTCTTCTTATGTTTCTATGCAGCTGAGCACTCAGATCATGATGATGATGACGTGTGTAGAAATCCTGCTGACAGAGACTTGGAAAGGAGAGATCTGATATTCAGCAAACCACATTTAATAGTTTGATGTTTTTGTTCAGTCAAAGTTTTTCTTTTCTTTATTTTTTTGCACAAGAGGATTTGCTCCTTTTGTGTTAATTGATGGGGGGTGTAGCAGCAGGTGGGAAGCTGCAGTGAAGTGTGTCAACTCTGCATCCTGCTCTGAACCCTGGGTTGTCATGTTTCATGCCGTCTCTCCTCATCAGACCAGGTTTTCTCCAGAAAGATTGCCAATTATCTCTGTAGCCTCCTAGCATTATTAAACGTATAGTTAGCATATACTAAATACTAAATACGGCAACGATCGATGCTTGCTGTCAGAACAGCGCTCGTGCACCTTCGTGCTCGTGCGCGTTCATGTACTCTAGAGGCGTGCCTTCGGGGGGGAAAGTGAAGAAAAGGGTTGGGACTTTTGACCTGTGTATTTTCAAAATGCAGCTTCGCTTGACTCAAAATCCAGGATCTCCTACCCTACCTTTAAGTCATAGAATTCATTCTATGATGCAGAGGAGTGTTCATAACATAAAGAAAACAGAGACAAACTGCACAGAAAATATAGATCTCATTTGGCTGATCATTTGATTTTATATCAAACTGAAATTCCTTGATATAAAGACTCAAATGGCAGCTACGTGTTTGTTAATACATGCACCTGAAAATCCCCATGAGCATATCTGGAAGAAGGGGAGGGTCAGTCTCCTCATTGAAAACCATTGTCTCCATCCTCTGGCTAAACTATGGTACTACAACTGTGGTTTTTGAAATGTTGCCTCTTCTTTTCTCATTTTCTGCAGGGAAAGTTTATTTTTATTCATTTATCCATTTTATTCATAAACATTAATTTAATTTGTCGTATATAGTAGCCCGAGATGGCTACGTGTATTTCTACTCCAACAGTAGTGTGACTAACCCTAACCCAACCAATGGAGTTTAAATGTTTTGCATTTCTTTTATAACTCCATCTTTCTCGCTTATGCAGGCACACAATAAAGAAAATAGGACGAGACAGAAAACCCAAAGACATCATCAAACAATCAGAACAACCAATTCAGAACAATTTAGTGATCATAATTGATTGTGTATAAAACAACATAAACAATAACATCTAAACTGGAGGCAAATTAAAAACCTGAATTGCTCCAAGGTTAACAATCAGTCAGGCTTTAGGTGGTCATGGCTGTTATTCCAGAGTGCAGGTGCAGGC
Organism: Odontesthes bonariensis; assembly: GCF_027942865.1. Taxonomy (NCBI): domain Eukaryota; kingdom Metazoa; phylum Chordata; class Actinopteri; order Atheriniformes; family Atherinopsidae; genus Odontesthes; species Odontesthes bonariensis. Next base: position 22,650,148 of record NC_134521.1, read on the forward strand.
TTGTGTAAGCACTAAGCAGGGTCGGGCCTGGTTAGTACTTGGATGGGAGACCGCTTGGAAATACCAGGTGCTAAAGAAAAAAAAAGAAAAAAAAAAGATGAGTTTTACCTCATTCTTTCTTCAGGGATTGCAAGGCTCACCAGGGCTACCAGGACCACCAGGACCCAAGGGAGATAAAGTATGTGTCATAAAAACGCATAAAGGATTACGTAACATCAAAGATCTTATGGTTCAGAATAATTTGAAAGACTTGCTCAAAAACACATGTTGTTCCCAACCTAAGACTTTAATCTACTTTCACTAATCTATCACCCAATCAGCACTGATCCATTTGATGAAAACATAATCTAAAACCAAACCTGTTTTCTTCATCAAAGAAATGTTTTGTTCGTTGGCTTCTAAGGGCTATCAAGGCGTCATGGGCAGGACCGGGCAGACAGGATATAGAGGCCTTTCTGGTCCACCTGGGATGCCTGCCATTGTTGTATTCAAAACATCTGAAGAAGAGTGGGAAGCTTTCAAGGTAAGCATCTGCAGGGGCTCCTCACCAACAGTGACCAGACACCCTCTGTTCGGATGTTTAAAATGTCCACTCAAAGAGTGACCGTTTCATAAAAAGAGGAATATTCAATAATATTCCTAAAATTCTGAAAATTGAGAGCGGACGAAGTAATAAAATCAAATATGCACACTTACGTACAGCATCTCTGTGATTTTTAATCGACTTGCTGTGACTTTTTACAGTTTCTATATTATTGGGGCTGCTTGAGTGCTTTATATGCAAATAACATCAATGACATGATAATCAGGGATGACCAACATGTCTGTGGGAAATTAATGATGCAAAGTGTCAGCAGTGTGATTAATGGAGGCACCAAAATGTAGGCTAAGGAGCCAGAAAGATAGGGAAGCAAAAGCCTTCCATGGAAATAATTACATTTACAGTCGCTTCCGAGAGCATAAGGTTACAAACAATGGGTGGAAGAAGAAGAGAGGGATAGATACAGCTGAGGATGATGAATTGAGTGGGAACAGGTGAGTTAACAAAGAAGAAGAAACAGATGTTGAGATAAAAAAAAAACTCCAAAACCCAAACCTACAGATTATGACACTAAGAAAACTGTCGTTGGTAGTTTTTAATGCCTTTTGTTTACTCTCTGTCTACCTTTAAAAAAAATGCTGGGCCACATTTCATGAATTTTGTTGGAGAGGTGGGCTATGGTCAAAGGAAGGACCCATTCAATCTTGGGCGCTGATCTCAATCGCTTTTTGTAAACTCAGTAGCAAAGATTAAATTGTCCGGGTGCCCTTCCAGTTACTGTTAATTCACTTGAACCAGTTCTGAATGGTGATTTATTTTTTTCTCTCTGCCTTTCTTTTTTTCTCTCTACGTCAAACATTACACGAGGATCAACCTCAGCACGTACACATACACACGGGGAAGGGGGCAGCACAGACGGTGACAATGGTTGAGTGAAATACTGGATTTTTTTTTTTTACTTTGTTTATTGAACATTTTAAACATAATAAGACAGACATTGTTGGGTCAGAATAAAAATGTAAATACAATCAGTAGCCGCAAAAATTCTGTTAACCCCTGTTACGGCCACCAAGGCACAACATATTTGGAGGACACGAGACAAGATTGAGGGTGCAAAAATATATATTTTATTATTAAACTCTCTGGAACTTTAGTTCTTGATTCAGCTGCTTTTGATTTTCTGTGAAGAAAAAGAGAGTTAACTTCCCTCAGTTTTCCCGTGCCCCAAAAAAAGAAAGAAAAGGGAAAAACACAACCCCAAAAGTATTAACAGAAAGTTGGACCTGGTGAGCCGATCAAACAGAACAAAACGGTACAGCAGGGGGCCAACCCTATACAGGGCCGTCGAAGCCCCTACTAGTACCGGACTAAAGCAAAAAAGAACCTAATGCAAAAGAAAGATCGAAACCAGGACAACCGGTCCCACCAGTCCATAATCATAATGAGAAAACGAACAAACCAAGACTAACCAAAAATACCGCATGACAGGCTGGAGACGTCAGCTGCAGCCTACCACGACTGGACGAGCGCGCACCGCCTCAAGGCGCGTTCCCGTTGGTGATGGAGCGAGCGGAAGCGAGTGGAAAGGTGGAAGTCAGTAAGGTGGAAGTGGAATTCCCCGACATGTCGAAACCCAGCCTATTTATAGGCGGACCAACAGCGCCACAAATTAACGTAAACTAATTAATTACCCAAAATAATTACTAATGTGCCCAAAGCACATAACAACCCCCAACCCACCCTGACCACCCATCCCACCCACAGGCCAACAAAAAAAAAAGAGAAAAAAGGTAAAAAAAAAAAAAGAAATACTAGATTTTTAATTTTTCTCGAGGAGCCGCATGATCAACCAATCCTATTCTTGTAGAATAGCCAGCTCGTTGCCCTCTCCTTTTACATCATGAGTTATTGGTTAGTTATTTATTTATTTTATCTATGAATAAACACTTCACACATTGTTTTAGCTCCACATCAGTGCATCCCCTATTGCTGTGTGTTTGCATGTGCTTTTGTGAGCCACAGTGAGTAGTTATCATAGAATTCCTGCAAATCTGTCAATTTGCATTTGTGTTCTGTCGTCTATAAATATTGGTTATAGTTAACTTAATATTATATACTTGTCAATTTTTGCACTGTTAGAATTGTTTCACATTCTTATTGAGAGAAATAACTCTCAAAGGTATTTCCCCTTGTGTTTACTTACAGAAAAAGAAAATCTACAAAAAGCTGGTTTCTTCCTGGCCTGTAGGTATTTTATTTTATCATTTTTATTTATTTCATTGCACGGGTGCAGTTAATTGGTTTTTGTTTGTTTGTTTTGTTTTTTATTATCACAGTATAAATCACTTTAAATCCAGGGCCATTCTGATAATACCCCCAAAGAGCTGCTAACACTAATAAATCACTAACAAGGAACCCAACTGAGTTGTGATTATAATAAAGTTCTCAAAGCAACTCCAGGAAAAGGAAGGAATAGAAACTTTTTAACCTAAGTGCGAACATGTTGTTGACCTTGCTGCTAGTTATGATACCTTCGTTTAAAAGGTATGATTGGCATATCAAGAGATAGAAAAAGTAGGAAACATGAACTCTAAGTTATAATGACCTCTGACTGGACAGCAAAATCAAAAGGCCAAATCATAAAATTTAGTTTTGAGTATCTAAAAACACCATACAGGCCTTCCTGAGGAGTAGCCTGTGTATATGCTGATAGTTGTTATATTTAAATGGCTATGCTCATTTTAGCATGCTGATTACCTTTGCACATCAGTCTTAATTAGTCTATGTGATCGCTGGCCATGTCACTTCTTATGTACAGCCAACTGCTATCAACACAGGAAGTGGAGTTGAAGTTGAGAGCAAATCTTTAAATGTTCGCTTAAAGGGACACTATGTAATTTCTTCCCCCATCTAGTGGTGCAATTTTATTTTGCAAAGTCGAATGAATTTGCTCTCTAGCGCCTCGCGTTTTCAAATGTGCGTTGAACTACGGCAGGCGGTATGTGTCAAGATTCAAGAAGCTCACGTTGCCTTTTCAATTCTCTTTTTCGCTTTTTTGGCGACGAGGATCCCTTCTCCTGTGGCGTGGCATAACTATGGTCTTCCATTGCGAACAAAAGTGCAGGCCGTTCAGGCCGGTTTATACCAGAGAATGTCTAATGGCGTAGAGTGGCTCTGTTTATACCTGCATGCAAACGTGACGTCAAAATGGGGAACACGCGATTCGAAGTGCTTTATGTCCCTCTCGGCACTTCGTCGTTATTCATAGACCGGAAGGACATGGCAGCCTCCATAGAGCTTGCCTGCTCTATGTAGATACAGACAAGTTATTCTTCACTCAGGAGGATAATTGAGATTTTTGACAGAGATAATCTTACATCAACGAGGACTAATTTATGAATGAATATGTTGATTTGAGGGTTAGGGTTAGGGTTAGGGTCAATCTCTGAACACTTCTGCTAAACCCTCATTATCTGCAACGAAATCACGTATCAGTACCTCATATATGATAAGACAGTCACTGCAAAAGTGTAATCCTTGCCCATACTGTATATATGTGCACATGCTGTATATACAGTACAAGCAAAAAGTTACAAGTTAACTACAATAAATGTTGTTCCTCTACTAAAGCAAAAATGTCCCCCATCCTTAGAAGCGTAAGGGGCCTCCAGGGCCTCCTGGACCTCCTGGAGAAGTTGGACCAATTGTAAGTAGGCAGATGCCTCATAGAGACAAACTGAAAAAGAGGTTTAAACTATGTAAGATTACCCTTTTGCTCTAATGGCTAATTTCGTGTCCAGGGACCACCCGGGATAACTGGAAGGCAAGGACCACAAGGGCCTGAAGGCAAAACTGTAGGTATCTGTCCTCTATTTACTATCAGAGTCTGCGCTGAGTCTTTGACTGTCAGCCAACAGACTTACTTAATGACACTAACAAGACCTTTAGAAAATCCATGGAAAGCTTCATACATCTGCAGTGTGTAATGTGAAAACTGTACAGCAAATATGGGGGAGCGTTATAGAGGATGTGATGTTCAGCAAGAAAACATCCCAAAGCTATTGTTAATGTGTTGCTATGTAGTTGCAAGGGTGTTGGGAGTAGTTAAAGTGTTGGGCTAGTTTATATGGTGTATCGTGGGGATAGGTCATATCATAATTTTGGATGACTTTTGTATGGTTTCAGTGACTGTTAAGCACTAAGTTGTCAAAGTACCGGTTGATGGTATGCTCGCGCATGTGAAAGCCCAAAAGAGTCAATGGACGATAATCCCATATATAAAACAATTATCTTCTCTAGAAAAACTGCGTTCAAGTATTTAAAACATTACAACAATACATGCTCATAAAAAAAGAAAAGACACAGGTCTGCGGGTCTTAATGGAACTCAACAAACAAGGTATTTGTGTAGTGTTTGGGATACCAACAAGGAGCACCCAAGTATTTAATTCCATAATTTTCAATGTTCATCTCCGGTTCCACCTGTCTTGATGCAACCCTTAACTGTGTACATTTTCTGTTTGGTTTGTCATAGGATCGTCTCAGCTGAGCTCAGCCGATGAAATAGAGTGAAGTAAGATCACTAATGCAATTTCATGTTTACACTTGGGTAAACTATGAATTCCTGCATGGTCACTAACTAACTAAACTGACTAATCCCCTTTCCCCTCAACCGTCTTGTCAGTGATTGGCTGAGGCCTAGTTTTGTTTGGCGTTTACAGCCCCCGTGTTGTCTCCTGAAACCAGAGTTTTTTGCAGTGTTTTCAGGGGGCAGGCGGCTAATCAAGGGAAGATTTGAGAGAATACTGAAATCATGCTAAACCATGCAGCACCTCATAATTCACCTTTACTCTTCTATTCGCAACTACAGTTTTTTTTAACTCTAGTGTCGGTTAGATACAACAACAGATTACTGTATTCAATCAGTTGTAAACTTTGTGCGTTCTCAAACTGTTTTTGTATTTGCCCAGGTGTATGTAATGTTTTTTTTTGTTTTTTTTTGTCACTACAATTTTTTTTCAGTGCCATCACGTAGAGTGCAAGCAGCTGAGAGAGGACAACCGCAGGCTGCAACAGGAAAATTGTTCACTGAAACAAAAAATAGCAACACTGAAATGTAATACTATTAATATTCAATAAGTTTTTTATGACACAATATTTTTGTTGTTGTTTGTCTTACATGTTAGCTAAATTACTATTATGCATTTCTTTGCTCAGTGCTCCCAGACATTTTGGAGAAGATGCAGGGATATCTTTACCAAGCACCAACACAATCACCAGCAGCAGCACCAAGACCAGCACCAACACAATCAGCTGCACCAAGACTATGGTGCTAGTCTTGGTGCAGCTGATTGTGTTGGTGCTGGTCTCGGTGCAGCACCAGCAGCAACACAATCAGCTGCACCAAGACTAGCACCAACACAATCACCAGCAGCAGCATCATCTCCAGCACCAGCAGCAGCACCAAGACCAGCACCAACACAATCATCATCAGCATCATCTCCAGCACCAGCAACAGACTCTGTAAGAATCTGTTTGATTTTGTTTGCATAGGTTAAGTTATTTAGTTTCAGCTGCACTGTTTTCTAAATGCATCAGCTGTACACTCGGTTAATTTAAATGCATGCAGTACCCCTTTCAATGTTTTACCCTTTTTTGCATTGCAGCCAAGGGCGCTGTGATTGGTTGTCTCAGCTACTTCCTTGTTCTCGTGGCAGCAGTTTTTGAGAGCAAAAGCCTTGTCAATATGCTGTTAAAAACGATATCAGTGCTTTCTTTCTAATGTGTGTAAATAAATGAAGCTACAGTGACTGAATTAGTAAGTACAAACGATATATCAGTTATAGGGTACACTCGTGGCACAATGCCTGCAGTCTGACTACCGTACTAGTTTCTCCACTGAATGTAAACACACATCGGCAGACTCAAATTCCTCCATGCTTGCATTTTCTGCAAGTAAAAACGGACTTGGTATTTCAAAAAATGGTACTGCTTGCTTTAAAGGTCATCCCAAAAGGACTTGTGGAGCGTTGCTCCATACAAAGCCCCCAAAAATTCATCAATGATTTGCTGCACGGCCTCTACACCAGGGAATTCATGTCCACCCATTCTGTGACTGGCCAGCCCTCCAGCAGCGGCACCGATAAAAAACCTGGCCTCCCCAAGCAGGACCTCCTTGAAATTATAAGTAGGTATAGAATAGATACTTGGGAGGTTTCAGAAAAGCTGTTTATTCTGATAACCTCGTATTCATATCTTTGGTATATGTGTTTGTGTGTTCCCACAGATGCTGTTAAGACGAAATTCTCATTCTTAACAGACACGAACGTCAAATCATTCATCCGACAAAAATTGAACAATGCGGTCAAGCTCAACAAGTGAATGGATTTCCCCCAAAAAACTTTTTTTTTCTCTCTCAAACACATTTATTCACACACGCATCTACAACACTCATCAGGTCCAACAACACTACATTATTACCCTTCACGCATACAACACCACATTCCAAACCCTTGCGCAAACATAGCCTACAAACACAAACAAACACACTACATTGCTTCATCTCCCTCTCTTTCGCTTTCCCTTTTTTGAACTTTTGAACGTGCCGGTGTGCACAAACAATTATTATTTGACAATAAATGATCAACTGTTTAAAGAATGTTGATTTTTTTGTTCTCATTTCTCGTATTTTAGCAGTCTGTAGAAAACATTGTGCTAATGGTAAGTGGTTGCAGTCTTAATTTGTATGCAGTTAATTATTGTTAGTGTTATGGTTAAAAACTGCATAATGTAATGGTAATGCAGTTAGTATTATAGTACTAAAATTATAGTATTCTATAGTAAAAAAGTATAGTAAAAAGTATAGTAAACATTCTGTTATTTACTGTAGTATATTTTTGTGTTTTTGTGGTATACTGTAGTAATATGCATGTAGTATACTGTAGTAACAAAACTGTAGTTTTTTGTAGTATACTACAGTTTACTGTAGTAAAAAAACTATAGTAAGGTCCAAAAACACTATAGTATTTACTATAGTAAATATAGGGTATACTATAGTTTATTTACTATAGTAAACTAAAGTTTTTTTGTAGTATACTACAGTTTACTGTAGTAAAAAAAACTATAGTAAGGTCCAAAAACACTATAGTATTTACTATAGTAAATATAGGGTATACTATAGTTTATTTACTATAGTAAACTAAAGTTTTTTTGTAGTATACTACAGTTTACTGTAGTAAAAAAACTATAGTAAGGTCCAAAAACACTATAGTATTTACTATAGTAAATATAGGGTATACTATAGTTTATTTACTATTGTAAACTATAGTTTTTTTTTCATATAAGACAGACAAGGAGCTACAACCTAACTTTCATCAAAACGAGCCATCGTCGGAGCCACACCAATAACATTAGTGTTTATGTGTTTATAACAGTGTTCATGTGCAGCCGGCTGTGAGAGCAGCGAGCAGCGACCGTCTACAAAGTGCAACCGAAGAGAGACATTACAAAAAAAGAATCAATAAATATTCAATAACTTCACTAGGATACAGTGTAGTGTCACCAAACTCACTACACACTTCACTGGTCTCCTACAGATTACACTATAACTCTTGCTTTGAAAAAAAAAAAAAATTTCATAATTTCTGGGAATTTTTAATAGAAATATTAAAAATTAAGACTTAGTGTCACGCTCTCACCTTTAACAAAGAAATCTCACGCTAGATAATTTTTTCTTTCTGTGTTGATTTTTTTCACTCTCGTTCTATAATTTCCGAATGCTTAAACTCATGATTGAACCACAACAGAGTGTCTGTCTCTGATTGTTTTTTTTTTTTTTTTTTTTTTTTCTGTCTCTGATTGTTGATTCGCTGGAAACGGCTTGTCATTACGTCAGTCGGTACGTCAGTGACGTCGGTCTGCCAAGTCGAAATCTGATTGGTAACGCAGCGCTGTCTCACTACAGCAATGTAGTGTTATTCCATTCAAGTGAGCGCGGCCAGTTCAGTCTGAGGGGAAGGACAGAATTTGCCACTTCACTGAGAAGCCGCGAAATCAGTAAGGTAAGGTCAACTTCAACGCTTTGTCATTATAGTCGAACAAATAACTACATAATAGACGCCACCATTACCCATAAGTGGAACCCTCCGATTTCCTTGGCAAAGGTTGCCAAACTAATCCTTTGTATGCCACATTCCAACGCCGACGCTGAACGCGTCTTCTGTGTTGTGGTACCCTCTCTTCCATTATGTGCATAAAAATGAACGACCTAGAGCCGTGCTACAAGTATGAGCCCCCGGCTCAGATAGTGAAAGACGCAAAGTCTGCCACAACCCGTTACGATGTGATGATTAGATATGCACACACTGATATCTTCTGGGTTTTTTTGTGCCTGGTGGTGTGTGTCTGTCTGTCTGTGTCTGTCTGGTGGTGTGTGTGTGCCTGGTAGCCTTTTGGAGGGGACTGTACTGTATGAGTGGGGAAATTGAAGAGAGACACTTTGGATATGGACATTAAAGGAAAAAAAAAAAAGAGACAAAAAAGGCAAAAAGAAAAAAAAAAGAGACCAAGAAAAGGCAAACAAAAAAATGGATCAGCAACCCTGATGAATGGTTATTTTTTGATGGTCACAATTGTTACAGAATGTTAATGTTTATATTAATATTATTAATATTTTGATTTCTGATTTGAGTTTATATATTGATATTTGTAATATATTTTATTGTATATATTAAGTTATTTTTAAGAGGGACCGTGTACATTGTCATTTTGTACATTTTCTGTTAAATTCTGAAATGATCTATGACTATGTATACATGTATCTACATCATATCTATATCTATCTATATATATATATATCTGTACTGTGGAACAACTTCTGAGATGTGTGTCGCGTACCGACCTGCTGAAACCTCACTCCAAGGTTTTTGGAAAAGTTGGCAACCCTGCATGTGGGGAACCACGCTGCTGAAAGTCGACCCTATAAAAGTAGTCAATTATTTTACCAATGGGATTTCATGGGGACATCAACACCTCCTTTAAAAAACAATGCCACTGAAAGTCAAACATCCTAGCTGTAGTTACCGGATTCTGCCGCAACAGCTCACACCTATCAGCCCACTCCAACTCTTCAGCTGTCTGCGTTCTTCCAGCCTGTCGCAAAGCGCTATTAAGCAGATTTTGCCAACGCAGATCAGCTGAAGAAAAGGAACAAAACCAAGTAGGGACACTTAACTGACGAACACAAGCTAACTGGTCACTCTGCGCTCCCTGCCAGTACACTGGAGTTCCTCTAATAGGTTTCAAAAACCGATAGCCATCATCACACGCCAACAACTGTTTCAACCCATCGTCACTCTTCAATAGATTGTTAACCTTTGTCAATGCTCCACCCCCCCGCCTTCCTTTTCTTAATGCTATGGACACATTGGAAACGACGTGTTCGACCTCCGACATGTACTGAGCAAAAAATATGTATTCTATATTCCGGGCAAATCTGCCATCAGCATGCAGAACACAGTTATTAAAATAATGCGTTAATGTCAAACGGTGTGGTCGGCTATCATGATATGTATGCTGTCCCTGCGGAAACAATACTGGAAAACATTTGGCTTCATTGGCATGATCAGACAGCAAGCTAACAGGGCTATTTCCCTCTGCAGGAGCCACGTTCACAACAGCATCAAAATACTGGTCCAACACTTCTTGGCCAATGTCTACAGGCATCAGACAACTGTCCTGAAACATACAGTGTTGCTGTCGGTCATGTAGAAGTTCATCCTCGTCACCATCACTGGCTTCTACATTACAACCATTGTCTGCTCCTGAAATTACCTCATCATTCTCCCTACAAAACTCATTAAGCCATGCTTCATTAAACTGTATATCTTTATAATGTACATTAATGTTTTTTAAACACTGCAATGCTTGCCTAACACGCATCGTGTCCACAAATTCATACTCGTAATGACCCTTGTAAGTTAACTTATGCTTCAGCTTCACAGGCAACAAAGACCCCTCCATATTGGAACGGGGTAACAAATTACTTGTTTGAACAATGTTTGCTGGAACACATGTCACTGGGCCATGTACTCCATTTTGTCCACCTTTGTGCAAAGCTAACATCTTCATAAACGGTATATGTAGCGCGATCAAATGCTGTTCTAAACTATTCAAACAGGCCAGTTCTGCTGGAATGGGACATACAGTCAAATTGTTCCCTGCAGATTCAGCCGGCTCCTGTCCTCTAAGTATCTTACAATGACAGGTGTAACAGATCGAAAGCTTCCCTCTAGGTGTGTCAACCAAGTGACACGGCATCACACAACTGGCATCACATTTGTGCAGATAATGGTCAGTAATGCACTTTGCGGCTACAGCAGCTACAACTCCAGTCTTATTATAATCTGCCCTTTTACAGGTTAAAACCTGATGTTTAAACAACAACCTGTGGCAAACACAACACACAAAATCTGGTCCATCTCTGACTTTATCTAAAAACTGCTGCATAACAAAGTCAAATTACAGGCGCTTTTCTTACAACTGCTGCCTATTCAGCTTCATACCTGCTGCAACACGCTGTTTATATTCAACATTTGCATACTGTGTTCTACTCATTTCCTTCTTCTTGGCTTGATACGTGACATTAGTCCTGTATATGGTCTTACTCATTTCCTTCTTCTTGGCTTGATACGTGACATTAGTCCTGTACATGGTCTTACTCATTTCCTTCTTCTTGGCTTGATACGTGACATTAGTCCTGTACATGGTCTTACTCATTTCCTTCTTCTTGGCTTGATACGTGACATTAGTCCTGTATATGGTCTTACTCATTTCCTTCTTCTTGGCTTGATACGTGACATTAGTCCTGTATATGGTCTTACTCATTTCCTTCTTCTTGGCTTGATACGTGACATTAGTCCTGTATATGGTCTTACTCATTTCCTTCTTCTTGGCTTGATACGTGACATTAGTCCTGTATATGGTCTTACTCATTTCCTTCTTCTTGGCTTGATACGTGACATTAGTCCTGTATATGGTCTTACTCACACTGCAAAAAGCCAGCTTTCAAAAACAAGAAAAAAAAGTACAAAAATTAGGTGTATTTTGCTTAAAAATAGCAAAATTATCTGCCAATGGAACAAGAAAATGTGGCTTGTCAAGACTTTTCAAAACAAGTAAAAATATCTAATCTCAATTAACCCACAAATTCCTTAGCATTAGTGTATTTTAACTAATAACAAGTAATTTTTTCTTGATTCTAATTAAATACACGTGGCCTATTTTCTCAATATATTGAAAAATATTCTTGAATTAAGTAAATGCTAGAGCCATTATCTTGACATGGTAGAATGCACTAGGCCTTACGTTTCTTGAAACCAGCAAAGTCATACTAAAAACTAGTGTACTTTTCTTGATATGGCTAAGAATATTTTCCTCTGTATGTAGAATATTTTTCTTAAATTTCTTGAAATAAGTAAAAAGCTGTGGAATCATAGTAATGCTTAATAATCAGTGATCCTGACAGTACTAAAAGAGGAAGTGACACAGACTTGGTTAAATGAAATGCTTCTTTATTATATTTAACATGCACATGAGTACAACACAACATGGCAGCCTCAATTTTGAAAGGTGTAATAGCATGCCATTGTGTACATCACACTGTCAGCGATGTCCTCTTTTGGAAAGATGAGCACAGGCATGGTGCCGATGGCCAGGATGCAGTTGGTCTTGCACACAATGACGACATGGCTGAGGAGTGGTCTTGCCTGGAGGAAGGTGTTGGGGTCTTCCGCTGACTGAAACACAAAAAGATAAACAATCACAAAATCATTCACTGTTGAGAGACTATGGTCAAGTAGTGGAACACAAAAAAAACCGTCATATATGCATGAATTTCTTACCTCAAGGATGTGAAGCATACCCTCCATGTCCTAACTTCTTGGGTGGAGCAATAGGTGATGGGAACATATCCGGCAAAGCCTTCATCATGGCAATAGTTTGCTTTACTGTGAAAAACAAAACAGTCTCTTTTTATTTACTGCAGTCAGTTATTGAAAAAAAAAAAGCAAAAAACAAACAAACATGATCACCAATTAGGTGTGTAATTACCTTTATCTGATAACGGAGGCCTCATGACTTTTTTGAAAATGCCATAAAACTGGGCCTTCTCACTAAAGGTCCCACAGTGGTTCTTCAGCTCAGGTATGAAGTGGGGGTTTCCTTGATTGAGGATCCTCTGCAGTTCATCCATTATCTGACACAGAAAGACAGGCAGAAAAATATATAAAAAAATTAAATATCAATGTGTCTTACTACTACTGCAATCTTATCAAACATAAACTTAAAATGATTTAATTTTCTTACATGATCCACTTCTCTGAAGCAGGGATATGCTTGAAGAATTTTGGTAGGTCTGTCCTGCTCTTTCATCACATCAAGAGTCAATGTAATCCTGTCTTAATTGGTATTCAAGGTCCAAGAGCTGGGCAACATCCTTCTTGTTGGGTCTGGGCCTGGATTTGTAGAGCTCCTGCAGAACTTTGTAGTGTCTTGCCTGGTTCTGTGGGCTGTCAGTAGTTTTAGGCCCTCCTGTTGAAATTAATTTACTATGATTGCCATATAACAAACAACAGAAGTATAATGAATGAATAATTAATGAAAATTCACAATCATTTCGATGTATTTTTTAATATAAATCTAAACTAAAGCATTCCCCCTTGTCGATACTTGTAGTAGTTTTAACACTAAAACACAATCTCAATATGTGCTCTTACCATCCACTTGTTCACCCTCTGGGGAACTGCTTGTCGACTGTGGTGATCTTTCCAAGATTATAGTTGAAGCACCGGATTCAGTGTCATCAGCGGATGACTCTGGCTGGCTGCTGCTACTCTCAAAGCTAATGTCCCGTCGCCTCTTTCTCGAAGAGGTGTCACATTCTGGACCCTTTTTAAAAGCTGCTTCTTCACAGATTCCTGACAAAAAAACAAAACAGAGTGTGTAAAGATCACAATCAAAATTAGGGCTGAACGATTATGGAAAATAATCTAATTGCGATTTTTCGCGCCAATATTGCGATTGCGATGCGATATGCGATTATTTTTTAAGGTCTTTGTCTTCTGTATTATTAAACAAAGACAAGCAATACATCATACAGGATGGCTAAAACTATATTACATTAATAGTGCCAGGAAGAGCAATAGCGGGCAATATGGATGTTAGTGGGAAGAAAAGGAAGGGTGGCGCTGAAAGAGCAAACAAGTTGGAGGCGTTTATCCTCATGTCTCTGGATACCGATGTCATAATTGACAGAGTAGCTGAGAAAAGTGAGCTGATGAAAAGGCTGCTTTTGTGATGAGGTAAAATAAGACGCTGATTTGAAACACTCATAGTGGATCAGATTAAATTAAACTCTGTCCTCGCACAAAGTACATTGCAAAGAAAACGTAAAGCAGTATCTACCTTTAGTGCACATGAGACCTTATATTAGAATCACTGTAATTTAGAATGAAAAGATATTAGATCTGAGCACGCATTTACCGTGTCACTGTCTTAGAACGTTTTTGTAGAGTAGAAATACATTACTATGATCACCTGTGTTATTTTTTTCACATTTCTATCTTTCTTCTGTCTTTTCATCTTTTGAAGGTTCCCGTGTTTAAGGAGTGCTGGGTGTTGCTGCTGACAAGAGGCAGGATGGGACAGCATCAGCATCCCTCCAACTTGTTGGTTTTTTTGTTTGTGTGTGTGTGTGTGTTCGTGTGTGTGTGTTTGTGTCTGTCTGTCTCGGGGTCAATTTGAAAGCTCTCATTGGTCTACATGTAAGTTACCAATTCCTTTTGCATTTTAATGTTTGTTTTATTGATATTCATATTCTTAATATATAATTGTGTATTTACTTTATTTTTTTCTATTTATTTTATTTTGTACAAAGTAATTATTGACTCATTATAAAGATAAATGTTGAACTTCTATTGTTATGTGTATCATCCCTTTTTATTTTGTATTCTAAATGAAATGGATGAAAAAAAATCCTATTCTTTCCAAGTCCTGGCATAATTTCACATACCTAACATTTTATTTTGAATTGAGAGTCATTCTCTAAGTTGATTAGCAACACAAATTGGTAATAAAAGAAATCCTTGATGTTACTTGTAGCTTGTAGTGAGATAAACAACTGTCTCAATCTGGTGGCCTTTTTGTGTATTGCAATTTCAGAAGTTCAGCCTTTGTATCCAGTCATTGGTACAGTCATCCAGTCATTTCTTGCTTTATATAATGTATTGTATCACATAAGTAATGATATATTATTCATAGTTTAGCCTACAGTATTACATTTATTATAAATATATTAACTAAAATGAATGAATTAATCTTTTAATATAATTCCTTAACTTAAATTTAAGTAACAAGGCGGAAAGAAATGACACGTCTAAAAAGTAATGTGACCCACGGTCAATAGATCATAATTTTGATAAGCCTATAATAACAGTATTTTGGGAGAACTTTTCATAATGCTTCTCATAGTGTTAAAAATGTTTGTGTCTCCTGGTGCACATTGATCGTTTAAGGCAGTGAATCCCTACAAGGGATTAGGGGTACGTATACCACCAGAGGTACGCAAGCACACTGCAGGGGGTATGTGGAAAAATTAACAAATGTATTCAGCATAGTCACATAGAGCATGAGTGAAGGGGTACTCATGGTATGACAAAAAGGCTTAAGGGGTACGCACGTCAAAAGCAGTTGGGAAACAGTGGTTTAAGGGACCAAAAAAAAAACATGCTGTCACAGCGCACTTAATTTTTGCCCCTTCAATACCTGGTGGTGGCCTGGTCTTGGTTAAAAATGCCCGGCCTGAAAAATTTCCCCAGTCCAGCCCTGGTGGGAAGAAAAGGAAGGGTGGCGCTGAAAGAGCCAGGGATCAAAAGAAAGCAGCCCTTCAGGCAGATGCTGCGAAATGCCTGAAAATATCGGTTATGTTTACTGTAGTTTAGCCTACAGTATTACATTTATTATAATTATATTAACTAAAATTAATTAATCTTTTAATATAATTCCTTAACTTAAATTTAAGTAACAAGGCTGAAAGAAATGACACGTCTAAAAAGTAATGTGACCTACGGTCAATAGATCATAATTTTGATAAACCTATAATAACAGTATTTTGGGAGAACTTTTCATAATGCTTCTCAGTGTTAAAAATGTTTGTGTCTCCTGGTGCACATTGATCGTTTAAGGCAGTGATTCCCAACAAGGGGTTAGGGGTACGTATACCACCAGAGGTACGCAAGCACACACACAAATGTGTGCAGCATAGTCACATAGAGCATGAGTGAAGGGGTACTCATGGTATGACAAAAAGGCTTAAGGGTTACGCACGTCAAAAGCAGTTGGGAAACAGTGGTTTAAGGGACAAAAGAAAAAAAACATGCTGTTACATCGCACTTAATTTTTGCCCCTTCAATACCTGGTGGTGGCCTGGTCTTGGTTAAAAATGCCCGGCCTGAAAAATTTCCCCAGTCCAGCCCTGATATCAACCAGTGATTCCTATTAATTAAGGAGTATTTGGCTGCTGCCCTTTCCTTCAGTTGCCCCCCTGGACTCGCTCTCTCTCTCTTGAGCGCACACATGCATGCATAGAGAGCATTGGAATATACGGTAAATAAATGCTAAGCTGCCAAACAGCTAATTGTACAGTGGTCTTGCTAACAGATTAGCCAACAAATTAAGCCAAAGCTAAACTAAGCTAACTACCTAACTTCTGTACCTTAATACGGTAAACATCACGATAAAATAATAATAATAAATGCATTTTGAAGGCGTGACCGTTCGTGTTGTTCATAGCCCCCATGTACGTTCAGCAAGTAGGCTACTCTGGTTTGTTCAAATTTGCATGCTATCACTTGTTAGCCACTTTCACAATTAGCTTAACTCACAAAGACAGACAAAAGTAAATTCACATTACCTTTCAATACTACAACAGTTGACTGTTGTAGGATCCATGCCCGAAAAAAATCTTCCGTCTTCATCCATGGCGTCGCGAGTTTAGAAGACTTGCAAAGGCCGGTGTAGGCATAGACATAATATGTCTATGGGTGTAAGGTGTTTAATCTTATTAAAAGATTAAACATCTTTTAATAATCTGATGCTGAAATCATACTCAATGCATGATGTATATGGCCATCTTAGAATATTCAAAAAAATAAAAAAAAGAATTGTTTTCTGCAAACTTCACCAGATTCTTGTTCTACATGTCCCCAGCTACCTCTGTGGTGATTTTCAAGTTATTTCACTGCATCATTTTCTTTTAATATGATGCTCAAATCATACCCAATGAATGATGTATATGGCCATCTTAAAATATTAATAGAAAAATCAAAACTAATTGTTTTCTGCAAATTCCACCAAAGTCCTGTTCTACATTTCCCCAGCTACCTTTGTTGTGATTTTCAAGTTATTGAAGTTGCTTAGAGACACACCAGCGCGGCACAAAACCCGCGCATTTTTAATAATGTCCACTACACCCGACGCTCGACAACAGCCTCAAAAGCGAAAACGCTTACAAAAGTACAGGCGTGAATGGGAAGAGGCACATCTATGGCTGGACAGAGTCAGTGGCGATGAGTATAAAGCCAATTGTAAAACGTGTCGGCGAGTGTTTTCTGTGGCTCACGGTGGGCTGTCTGATATCAGGCAACATGCATCAGGAGAGCAACACTGCAGACACATAAGAATGCAGACCCAAGCCTCAGTGTCACAGTTCTTCATTCCCCAATCATCTGCTGAGACTGATAAGGTATGGAACAGTAAATAAATAAATTTGTTCGGAGAAAACGAACATATATATATATATATAGCCCAGACGAGCCATGGTGGGCGTCCCTTATTTTCATTTCTGAAAGGTGGCAACCCTATGTGAGAGTGATTTGATTGTCAACTGGGTTTGCTTTGTCTGTCATTTAAAATCTGTACCATTCCTTTTTTTTATTTTTTTTTATCGCGATAGCATGCGACTTCTTTAAGTATTCCCAAGACGTAGTCCATTCACTTTAGAGCTGTCACTGATCATTTACCGCCCTCCTGTTTCTGTAGGATGGAAAGTAAGGATGACAGTTTCCTCAGGTCCCGCAGCCGAACCTTTCCAAAGATGGCAAGCTTCCCTGACTTGGATAGTTCTTTGGATGGAGAATCAAGTCCTGAAAAAGATCAGCAAGACAACGGAGACAACCACATCACCAGCAATGGTGAGCAAAATCTCATGTCCTCAATAGCAGGACCAAGTGACAAACCACTGACCTTTACTACAGTGGATTTTTAAAACCACTAATGATCATTTTAGTAAAATTTTAGTAAAATCAGTAGGTGTGTTGCCAGCTGATACCATGCCATGTGATCATGTGTTCCTCTTTGCTTTTTCTTTAACCTGCACTGCAGTAAGTGCGATGGAGACTGACAAACACTGGCTGTATGTTTGCATTTGTCACTGTGTTTAAAGTACAAACATGAACTGCACAGATGAGGTTGATTAACAGACAATGATGCACACACATGGTGTAAGTCTTAGTCTTTTTCACATTGTCAGATATGGTCAGTGTTTTGACCTCAGTGAGGGAACAAACCTTAACTTAACTCATTTCACTCGTGTCGTTTCCCAGTTGTCAGAATCTACGGTGCCCATCTCTAAAATTGTGATCACTGCCAACCTTTAGTTTCAAAATGGTCACCGGGCTTGTACTTTTTTTAAAGAGCTATGCCAGATCTGTTTTATTTGATGTAAGTGTTTACATTTACCACATAGAAGTTCTTCTGAGATGAGGTAGCTTAGCTGACTCGTTGTTAATTGTTTATTTAGGTGTGTCGACAGAAGAATTGTTTAAGAAACAGCTTGTTGGCTTCCTTTTTTTTTTCTTTTTGTAATCATCATATGCCCAGCTTTGTTTGCTCTTGTTCCAATTTCAGGGAGAATTGGAGTGGAACATGTAATCAGCAAAAAGCTGCAACTGAAAAGAAAAGCAGAGGTCAGTAAACTGATAACACGGGTTAAGACATTGCTCTTTCTGCATGTGATAATGGGTCACCAAAACCATGTCCAGAAAGCAGAGTGATCCCGGGTTTCCTCTTTTTGTAACTTATAGTGAGTATCTTTTTGTTTTGGTCTTTAATTCATTTCTAAAGGTCGCGATCTTTCGTTTGATTATTGGGTGGATTTATAATTTTTTATATGTTTAGAACAGCAGTTCCCTGCTCCATTGATTTCAGAATATCTCAGTCCCTATCAGTGGTGTTACAGACCACAGCAAGTAATATAATCTCTCCTGGAGATGCTTTCTCTGTAGAAAATTCCGATTATTGACGTGATGACCAAAAAGAAGAACAGAAAGACAGTTGAACTGGAAAATAATCAGTATTTAGAAAACAAATTTCTCATGGTTTCTGCCTGTGACAAATAATCATCAGAAAGTTTTTCTCATGACTCCTTTTGTAAGATCAAAACAGTGACTTTTATTGCTGTTCTTTACAAAAGATACATACAGTTAAGTTGGTCCATTGCTGAGCGGCTGCACAATAACTGCTACCATGCCGGCAACCTTCGTCTAATCACACTTTTAGCATGCCAAAACAACAACAGTGCAATCTTTTTGTCTTGGTTTTGTCTGGGGAACATGTCAGTGGGTTAAAAAATGATTAAAAGAATCTGAACACTGAATTTGCATGTTCAGAAAGCCCATCATTAGTCCCACAGAGGTGTTGTTCACATTTATTCAGGTATGTACAGACTGTGAACTAACTGCATTTGCATCTTCTTCTTTTGCCCAGTATCTGAGAAGTGACCTGATGCGTCAGTTTGACAACCAGGTCAGTGACTTTGTGGACAGTCTTATTGAAGAATCAGCCAGCCTTGAGCCAGCACCTGTGCCTGCCGTCTTCTCACCCCCACTGTCGGACAAGGAGAGGAGCAAACTTGGGTGCACACCTCAGTCTCTATAGCAACCAAATAAAATGTTGAATTAAATCCTTGATGTGGATATTCTTTCTCTAGTTGTCTGTTGGTCACACTTGTGCTCTTCAAGTCTTTCATGTGAAAAATTATAGATTTGCTCATCGCCACCCCCGTTGTGTTTTTCTGCAGGCACTTTCGACCTCCCCATGGCCAGGGAAAGCTTTTTGTGAGTCGCAGGTCCCTCCTAGAGTAAGTTGACACTTAGCTGCAAATGCCACATGAGTATTTCGTACAAAAGACCAAGGTACTCTATAAGTTGGCTTCAGATTGTGTAACAACTCGATTGCAGTTGTACAGGCACCACATTTGTGTTTTCTGATTTTCCGCAGCGAGCTGTTTGAGGTGAACCACATCAGGACTATCTACCACATGTTCATTGCCCTTCTCATTCTCTTCATTCTCTGCACACTTGTGGTAGATTTCATTGACGAAGGCAGGTAATGTGAAACGTACTTTTTTCCTCCATGCAAACTCAGTTGGATAACTTTGGGGGGGGGGGGGGGCTTCTTCTTGTCTTTTTTCTTTTGCTTTTGCAGATGGGGTAAATATGATGACAATAATTCCTGAGCGGAAGTGTCAAACTTGACATCTCATATCTTCTTAATCTCCCTTTCCTTAGACTGGTGTTGGACTTTGACCTGCTGGTCTATGCATTTGGACAGTTCCCTCTGGTGGTGTGCACATGGATCTGCATGTTCCTGTCTGCGTTGCTGGTTCCCTACACCTTATTCAGTCTGTGGTCACAGAGCCAGTCGGGCTCTTATGGTCACACCAGGCTGTACAGTATGCTGTTTGGTTCCGTGTTCCTGCTCTATCAAGGTCTGGGTTTGGGATTCCTGCCCACATATGTGGTGGTGACTAACAGTCTGCCGCCTGCATTCTGCCTCATCATCATCCTCGAACAGGTAGATGAACCGGGTGGCTTATTTAATCTTATTTAATCCACCTTCACCGTTGATGAACTTAGTAAAACTTCTTCGATTGAAATGTGCTTTAAAAAAAAAAAACACGCCTTACTCCATTAAAAGGTTTCATTTAGTTTTTGATTCTTTTTCTCAATATAGGTACGTCTAATGATGAAAGCCCACTCCTTTGTCAGGGAGAATGTGCCAAAAGTCCTGACTTGGGCTAAAGAAAAGACCAGTATGTAGCCATCTAACTTCAGCATGGTTTTTCTTGTATATTCAAGGGATTTTCTCTGTCCTTACTTAAATAAGCCTGTTTCCCCTGTTATTGACAGGCTCTGGCCCAGTGGTACCTCAGATTTCTCAGTATATCTACTTCCTGTTTGCACCCACGCTTATTTACAGAGAGCGGTACCCTAGGTAAATACTCTTTGCCTATTCGTTCTGTGTCGGTTATGATTCCCTCTTGACACCTAAATGAAGAGCACTGTTTTTTCCACGCAGCAGTCTATTCATGAAAACCCTTTTTTCTCATCCAATTCAGGAATCCAGTGATTAGATGGAGCTATGTGGCCACAAAGTTACTTCAGGTACCGAATTCTTTTGCATTTTCATGCTCACCTAACGCGTTTTGACGTGAAAGATATCGGTTCAGTTTTGAAACTATACCAGCCGCTCCCCTTCCTCTCCACAGGTTCTCGGCTGTCTGTTTTATGCCTATTACGTGTTTGTGCGGCTGTGCATCCCGCAGTTCCACAGCATCAGTCTGCAGCTGTTTGATCTGCGGGCCATGGTGCTCGGTGTCTTTAACTCCATACTGCCAGGTAAGATCCGCTACACGTCATTGGTCGCTTTGACAAACGCCCTACCCATGTGGTCATATTTGTTTTCATGAGAGACGTATTATATCTGTTCCATGACAAAATGTTCAGTCTTTGTTTTTTGTTTTTTCCTTTGCAGGAGTGTTTTTTCTCTTCCTGGGCTTCTTTGCCTTACTCCATTGTTGGCTCAATGCTTTTGCCGAGATGCTTCGCTTTGCAGACAGGATGTTTTACAAGGTGCTGCTCTCCCCCTCACTGCAAACTTCTAGCGAGGCCCCTACACTGTACTTGATATTTGACTTCATTTTAATTACCCCTGATAGGACTGGTGGAATTCAACCTCTTTTGCCAATTACTACCGCACTTGGAATGTAGTGGTCCATGACTGGCTGTATTACTATGTGTACCGGGATTTCCTGTGGGTGAGTGGCTTTACAGCTGATACAGAGGATTTTTTAATGTGAGCAACAGTTATTTTCAAATGTCTTTAACCTTGGTGAAATTCATGGATCAGATTAAGCGTTATGCTGGATATGTTTAGACTTGTCTGTTTTTCCTGTTGTCGTCATTCCAGGTATCTGAGAAGCGTTTTCGGGCAGCAGCCATGTTCTTCGTGTTTATGCTGTCTGCGGTGGTCCATGAGTACATTCTTGCAGTCTGCTTTGGCGTCTTCTATCCTGTGCTCTTCTGTCTCTTCATGTGCTTTGGTGGTAAGAAAAAGGACAATCGCACACCTCTCTACCTTTGAACAGGGCATAAAGAACATGCATGTTACTCCAGAATTGAGCTAAACCGATCTGTCTGGGTCACGAAGCTCTGAAATCCATTCTATTTATGAGACATTCATCTTTTCACTGCCTCCACACCCGTTTTTATGTCTTTATCCGCCCACAGTGATGTTCAACTTCATTCTGCATGACCAAAGGAAAGGCCCCATCTGGAACATAATCATGTGGACATCACTGTTCCTGGGTCCAGGAGTCATTATCTGTCTGTATTCCCAGGAGTGGTATGCCCAGCGCTACTGTCCCCTGAAGGAGGTAACGGCATTGCTTTGAGATCAGTATTTTCTTCCTTGTTTTGCAGTGTAAGTAACTGTCAAGCAGATGTATAGACAGAAATGTACCCTCTTATGATCGTGGTGTTTTTGTTCCAGTCTTCCTTCCTTGAGTTGCTGAAGCCGCGCTCCTGGAGCTGTCAGAGAGGCTCGATGGCAGACTCTGATAAGCTGTGACAAATAATGGGACTATTCAGGAGGACTCTCGGTGATCAATATAAACTCAGCCAGCCTTTCTGATGATGTCATAACTTCTGATCTTGTGATTTTTGTTTTCTGTTCCTTGCCTTAAGTTCACGTGTCTGTGCCTGTATATGAATGTATGGGAAAGTATCTGCCGAAAATGCCAAAATCAGCAAAGTCACAGCGATG
Source organism: Odontesthes bonariensis (assembly GCF_027942865.1). Classification (NCBI taxonomy): domain Eukaryota; kingdom Metazoa; phylum Chordata; class Actinopteri; order Atheriniformes; family Atherinopsidae; genus Odontesthes; species Odontesthes bonariensis. The sequence goes on from NC_134521.1 coordinate 22,672,846, forward strand.
CCTTATCTGTTTTTAGTTTTCAAAGGTAACCCCACAAAAAAAAAAAAATCCTCCTCAGCTTCAAAGCACTTGTGAGCTCCTACTTGTATGCACTATAGATGTTTCTGATGTATTTCTTTGCCTTGATCAACTGTGAAAACACGCCTTGTACTAATAAGACAGTGGCAATAATGACATGGCTGCTGAATACAAACATTACGCAGTGCAAACATTATTCATATGTGCAGTAATGGTTAATATTTAACAGGGTTTGCCGTTAGAATTCCACTGTATTTCAGTGTGTTGTATGGTGAGACTGAAACAAACGTATTTATTTTCACTGCCAATGAGATTTATCATGGAAAAATTACCGCTGTTTGGTGTTTTGTATAAATCTGACAAGCAGTGGTCTCTGTATTATAACCTATTTGACGATTTTGATTCCTACACTACAGAGACCAACTAAAAGACAGCAGCTTGAATTTTACTGCTAATTTACAACAAAAAGTTTCTAAATCTTTTCAATCAAATAAACGTCCATCCATCCATTTTCTATACCGCTGATAAACGTCATGAAGTAAAATTGTGCCAAATTGAATAGGTAAAATTCCAGTATCCCTGGCTCGACACACCACTGCTGCCCTCACTGTCTGAATTAATAATTAAGCAGTTTCAGTCTTTGCTACCCACTGTGTGCAGGTTTGTGTCACACACTTCCGTCGGGTTGCATATGATGTGAAAACAGTGATCCATCTTGCTGACAACCAGCACATTGGGTCTTTCCTGCTTTCCTCACCATTGTGCTTGAATCTTCTGCAGGTGAACACATCAGACAGCCCTCCCAACTCAGCCTCAGAGTCTGGTACTCCTCGTAATCGGCGCCAGCTGCCCCTGACGCCCTCTCGTCCACGGCCTCAGGGGGGGGGCGGCATCGCGGGGGAGTGAAAAAAAAAAAAAGACAATTTAAATTTAATTTTAATATTTAAAAAAATATGGGGGGGTGTATTCGTGGTTACGTTTAGGCAGAGCGGGCGGCGCCCCCATCTTCCCCTCCTCCCCTTGGCCAGACTCAGACTCAGGCTACGTGCCCATGACAACGGTAACGACAGATAAACGCAGAACATTTCGACAGATGTGCCTATCTTGCACACGGCGACGGCGTTTTTAGGAGTTCAAAACGGAGAAAACGCAAACGCCCTCCAGAGTGGAGATCTTGAAAACGATCCAACCTCTCGTCGCCGTAGGAACAGTTCAAAACGCAGAAGTGCGTTTTTTGCACACGTTAAGTGGGTAGTTCTCCATGAACGACTCCCATATCTCACTATATTTATTTTGGACACTCTCCCAATCCACATTATCCACTGCCTTCCTGGCTTTGTAGTTCAGTGTCGTGTTCAGGAGCAACTGGACCTCATCATCTGTCCAAACAAAGTTTGAAGGCGTACTGTTGTTGCTGCCGCGCTTCGCCATTTTCTTCCAACTGACGCGGAGGAAGTAGCCACAAAACAGGCATTTCTCATATTTATTAATATAACAATATAACTCATATAACAATACCAAAGGTATTGTTGCTACTGCCACCTACGTCCGGGGCGTGCATACTACATCGGCAAACTGCGAGTTTTATACGTTTTCCCTGTTCCCATGGGTAGACAGATATCCACCCCAAGACGCTCGTGAGAACGCAGATAAATTGTGGAGGAAAAAAACGGACATCTGCGTTTATGCTTCAGAGCGTTGTCGTGGGCACGTAGCCTCAGATCACACATCATCAATACACGTTTCGGCCACAGTTGTTTTTCGGCGCCCCCATCTTCCCCTCCTGAGACTCTCACCTCTCGTGTTAGGTGAGCAACGCAGCACAGTGCAGAGTTTGGGGAGGGGGGATTATTCAATATATATTTTTTTTAATTATTAATGAATAGTTTTGAATGAGAGTGCATTATTACTGTTATTATTATTATGTTTTTTTTTTTCCTTTTGTTGATTGTATTTTTCCCCTTGGTCGGTCATTTGTGATTTCAAGCCTTTCATTCACTCACAGGGTGATAACAAAAAAAAGTGTCAAGTGTAATCATTATCATTATGACACAATAAAGTATTAAAAAAAATATATATACAATTTGTTCTTGAATGTTTGTACTTTACCGTAGCACCTGACTGTATTTTAACTGCCTTAACCCCTTAGCATTCCTGGTGATTTGCCTGAAGGAACGCCTGCAAACTGCACTTTTTCTTAAATGATCACTGTAGATTATTCTACAGGAAAAACTACACATGAGCCTTTTCCTCATGGCTTGAAGGAAGCCTCTCTTTGAGCTGGGCTCCGTTGACCAATAGGAAAGAAATGCGATGGAGCGAGGGGAAGCGCTTTACGCAGGGCCTGGCCATCATTGGCTGAAGCTGTTGTAGAAATCACCCAGCAACCTGACTGCTGAAACGGGACATGTTTAGTGAGGGGGATGAACGCGCGCGGCTTTCAAATAAACACAGAAAACAGGATGTTTGATGGCATTTCATGTCATGTGGATGGAAATAATTAATTACGCAAAGAAACGTTGTGTTATTTCGATGCAGCAACATTTACGCTGCATATTCATGCCTTTGGTGGACCTAAAGTGAGGATTTTGACTAAAACATTTGTACTGGGCTCGTTCTCTTGATGGATACGGACAGAAAGATATTGAAGGTGTTTCTGTGCCAGAGGGCGACGAATGTGGTATCAATAATAGTACTAATAGTACTCAATAATAGGGGGGAGGGCACCAGCACCGGGTTTCGCCCGGGGCGTAAATCAGTGTCGGACCGCCACTGAGCACAAGCAAAAGAAAATATTGATGTTGATATCTGTTCTCGTAATTATTATGTGAGAATGGCTTTTCAAATATCATTTTTATTTAACAAAGATCATATAGATATCGTCATAATGAGCACAATTATGATGTGAATTTCTGGTAAATTCTGGTCTGTTCTTGGTGTGAATCCGTATGCATACCTGCATCAGAATCACCTTCAGAAAGCCCCTTTTAGCACCTCTTTTATGTATCAAATTACGCTTGAGTGGAATTCTATCGGTTTCCGTAGTGTAGTGGTTATCACGTTCGCCTAACACGCGAAAGGTCCCCGGTTCGAGACCGGGCGGAAACACATTTTTGTCCATCTCAAGATGTTTGGATGGCGTCAAACGCACGTGCTCAGGTAAGTTAATTAAAGGTATCGGCAAAAGTTTCTCAATATCGTCATATCAAACTAGCTAATATCAAACAGACCTATGTATGAGAAATCATTGCTATTCTGACAAAAACTAGTTTCTTGCGCTGACGCGAGAGGCGCTCATCCGTGTCAGCCGACTGTGTGCGCGTATCTGTCTGCTTTATTTCATTGCAGTTCCAGTGACATAATGGGCTGACTTCTAACCAGATAATGCTAAATCTCCCAGTTCATAATCAGGCCTTTCCTGCTAGCGCATATAGCCGCCTACTGTGTCTATGGGTTTCCACATCCAAAAAGAAAGCGCAGGGTTATCTATGAAATGACCAGCAAACACATTCAGCAGGTTTCCGTAGTGTAGTGGTTATCACGTTCGCCTAACACGCGAAAGGTCCCCGGTTCGAGACCGGGCGGAAACATGGTTTTAGTCCATCTAGAATAGAAAAAAACTTTATTCATTCCCCAATGGGGGAAATTCAAATTAGTCAAGTAGCTCAAAAAAAATTATTGATATTTACAATGATTGTATATTAACAACAACAATAATAAACAATTCTAATAAAAATGTAAGGTGAAAGGTGAGAGGTGAAAGTACAACCGCACAAGAATAAGATCTGAAAGCTAGAAACAAGTAGACATGTGATTGACTGGCGACCTGTGTGGGATGCACAATGTGCAATAAGGGTCAGAAAGATTTTGAAGTTGTGGCAATAAGAATGCAAAAAAAAACAGTAAAATGGCTCTGTTCTGCATTTTCACAAATCAGAAAAAGGTTTTACGAATGCCAAACAAGGTTTTAATAAATTTATAGCCTCTTTAGAATAATTCCATCCAGATTTGAGCAGTCTAACCAATGTAGTTTCCATACAGGACCTAGTTTAGGGTGATCAGAATGCAAAAAAAAAAACAGTAAAAGGGCCCTGTTCTACATTTTCACGAATCAGAAAAAGGTTTCACAAATCCAAAACAAGGTTTTAATGAATCTACAGCCTCTTTAGAATAATTCCATCCAGATTTGAGCTGTCTAAGTAATGTAGTTTCCATACAGGACCTAGTTTAGGGTGATCAGAATGCAAAAAAAAAACCCAGTAAAATGGCCCTGTTCTGCATTTTCACAAATCAGAAAAAGGTTTCACAAATCCAAAACAAGGTTGTAATGAATCTATAGCCTCTTTAGAAAAATTCCATCGAGATTTGAGCAGTCTAACTAATGTAGTTTCCATACAGGACCTAGTTTAGGGCGATCAAAATGCAAAAAATGCAGTGAAATGGCCGTTCATGCCCATCCCTTTAATTCGCGAAGAGAGTGGCGATCACTCCCATAGACTCCCATAGAAAGAAAGGAATGCGGAAGTCACGTGGGTCACGGAGACGCCACAGTTCCAAACAAGAGTCGCAGCTCCGTTAACCTCAATTACTCGTCAAGAACAATTACTGGTAAGTTAAAGCTATGGTAGGTAATCCTAGAGAGCTAGCAAGAGAGCTAGCAAGATTCGAAAGTGTCCCCTCCTCTAAGCTCCACCCCCCCCTCCCCATTCCGTCAGTGCTTCATCCAAAGCCGGTAGAACCGCGTGCGCACATGGAGCAGGGAGCCGGCAGAGGGGGGCGTAGGCAGAAAGCAGAGGCATCTGATTGGTTTTTTGTAGGCGACTTGGTCAGCTTTTTCTCAGTCCTGCAGCTGCCACAGAGGTCTGATTATTTTCGTCCCTTTTTCTAAATACATCTTGTATAGATTTCTCTCAGGATAGACGGACCATTTCACCCAGTATTACAAAATGTGTTTCTGAACAGGATTACCAACCATGTCTTTAATAAAATAACAGCATTTTAAACGTTTTTTTTTTTTTTTACATTTTTAAGCATTATCTATCAGAAGTATACTCTTAGATATCGTTATTTTTACATTTGGTTAGCATGAAATTTCGATGTTGATGTTAAAACTGTAATGGATTTAGGGACCTAGCTTAAAGCTTGGTAACGGAGGCTAACGTGAGGTAATTAACGTGATAATTTCACTAAAGTCCGTTAACTTTTTATTGTCAGGTGACATAATGTAAAGTTGTTTTGATTGTTAGGTTTTAAAACCTTACCAAAATACTATAGGCCTATAGTAATAATACATTTAATAAATTTTTGGTATTTCTGACGTATTTTCTCCGGTAAATTGATTAAATTACAACATTTTTGGCATAGTGAGGCATTAGCTGACTGGTCTTTAATTAAGTAAGTTTTTTTCAGCATGACTTTGCAGCTGTGATAATGAATTTATTAATTTCTCTGTTGTTGTTGTCAGGGAGGTCAGGAGATGTGGTGGTCGCTGCTGTCATGCTGCCATGGATGAACCCTTATTAGGGCTTCAGCCGATTTCTACAATGTCCAAACCCTTGAATTTGATCAAATGTATTTCATTGTTGCAGATTAATCTACCCAACAGTATAAATAGCAATAAAATAACTTCTTTATTAAGGCTTGTTTTACATTTTCCATGATGACATTTTATAATAAAATGTTTGGTTTAAATCTGTTTTGTTTATTTTTTCACAACTGACACATTTATTTTGTCTGGTTTTAACCAGAAAAAAAGTTAAATTCATATTTTATTCCATTATACCCGCTGAATCCGTCGGTCGGGTCGCGGGGGGGCATTGTCCATCTGACACCAGAGAGAACAGACAGACTGAATGACATCTTCTACAGATGGAGTGTTTGGGACAACAGGAGTAGATCCTGGGAACAGACGGTAACATCAGGCTCTGTTGGAGGATGTAGATCTGAAGGTAAGCTGGACCACTGGCATGATTCAGTATAAAGGAGGACAAGGTAGCTGCCCCCTGCTAGCATGCAGGGGTACCCTCTACGATTTAAAATGGTGATAAATGTGTCTCTGCCGCTCCAAAAAAGAAAAAATGTTGATAAGTCGGTGATCGGTGCAGTGATCAATGCACATTATGGGTCAATATTTACCGAAAATTGCGTCGTAAATGTTAAAGTTATCGTTTTTGTGCTCCGTCCCGCTAAGACCCGTTCAAACTGAGCTGTGTATGGTGCAAGGCCAAGAAGAAGAGATGGGTTTTAAGAGGCCTGTCTGATGTGCAAAAGGAGCTTGTTCCACAATTTTGGAGCAACCACAGGGAAATCTCTGTCTCGTCTGAGCTTATGCTTGGTTTTTGGAACATTCAGGAGCAGTTGATCAGCTGACTGGAGAAAACAAAGATCATGTAGATATAGTCATAATGAGCCCAAATTCTGCTGTGTTTTTCTATTAAATCCTGATCCTTTGTTGGCGTGAATCCATATGCATACAAAATCTGTCTTAAAGCTGAAATTATTGTTGCTGTCAGTTTCCGTAGTGTAGTGGTTATCACGTTCGCCTAACACGCGAAAGGTCCCCGGTTCGAGACCGGGCGGAAACAAGTTTTTGTCCATCTCGAGATGGGGTATGGGATCAAATAAGGGTCAGAAAGATTTTGTACTTGTACAATGATGTTCACATGTGTAACAAAGTTTTGAAGTTGTAAAAACATTTTGTGCATGTGTAACAAAGTTTTGAAGTTGTAAAAATAGTTTGTGTATGTGTAACAAAGTTTTGAAGTTGTAAAAACATTTTGTGCATGTGTAAAACTAAATCCAACGGACACACAAATTTCCCACATTCAAGTACAACCCTGACGTTACAAGTTTACAAACTCAAGTTACGAGTACGAATTTTGACCCTGTTTTGACGCCTGAGTGAATAGCCAATGAGCACGGTGCTTACTGACTTGCATTATTTTGGTTACAGATAAATCAGCTTTTGTGGATAAAAAAAACAAAATACACAAGTATATTTTACAATAAGTTTATTGGTTTAATTAAGTTCATGTTACAATTATGTATTCTTTCAGACAAGTTACTTTGAGTTTAATTTGTGGCCCAAGAACAAAAGGAGGAAGCACTCCATACTGCCTACTTTTATAACCTTGGTGACATCATCAGGAGAAACAATCTATGGTGATAGTGGTAATGTGAAGTTTGAATTAATTATTTTATTGTTCGTATGATTTTTTTGGATTGTTAAAGCCAGATGTGCATTAGGATGTAAAGTGATTTGCTAGAACGTGCATTGAAGGGGAAGTAATGATAGTTTGTGTTACAGGTCCCAGGCTATGGGCACTGTACACAGATAAGATTCTCTACAAAACAGTGTCTCAACCTTCCCTTATGGTTCCTGTCGTAGTTCATGAATGCTCTCTACATAGTTTACTACTGCAGTATATATGTCTGCCCCAAAACCCGAGGAAGGTGCAGTTGGATTGAACAGTTCATCCAATCGTTCCAGTTCTTGCATACTCAAGGGACATGCCAGTTCAGGCACCTGCACTCCAGTTTGACCCATGTCTGTCATTGCCACGTCTGAAAGATGGGGCACCTAAAACAGTACAAAAATTGTTATAGCTGTTGTCCACAACATTGGTAAATAAAATATTGTTTTCCCTTTTGCTACATCGTGAAATTGCCGATATCTTTAATTAACTTACCTGAGCAGAAGCGTTTGACTCCATCCTGTTTTTCCTCCATCAGTACCAACGTGTGCCCACTGAGTGTCGTTGGAGCTCAGATCCTGGCCGGCAGAAATTGCTGCTCCTTGATTGGATGGTTGGTTGGCACGTGGGTGGGCACCGGGTTGATTGGCAAGTCAGTAAGCAACGTGCTGATTGGCTATTCACTCAGGCGTCAAAACAGGGTCAAAATTCGTACTCGTAACTTGAGTTTTGTAAACTTGTAACTTCAGGGTCGTACTTGAAGGAGGGGAATTTGTGTGTCCGTCGGATTTAGTTTTACACACAAAACTTTGTTACACATACACAAACTATTTTTACTTCAAAACTTTGTTACACATGCACAAAATGTTTTTACAACTTCAAAACTTTGTTACACATACACAAACTATTTTTACAACTTCAAAACTTTGTTACACATACACAAACTATTTTTACAACTTCAAAACTTTGTTACACATGCACAAAATGTTTTTACAACTTCAAAACTTTGTTACACATGCACAAAATGTTTTTACAACTTCAAAACTTTGTTACACATGCACAAAATGTTTTTACATAGACACAAAATATTTTTACAACTTCAAAACTTTATTACACATGTGAACATCATTGTACAAGTACAAAATCTTTCTGACCCTTATTTGATCCCAGAGTGATGTGAGGTGAAGTACAGCTGTACAACAAAAAATAAGTGAATGCGAGAATACAAGTAGCCCTGTGATTGACTGGCGACCTATCTTGGGTGTGCATTGTCTCTGTACCTCGATGACAACTGAGGTGGGATCAATATATGGTATAGTATTGAGAGCTCTAAAAGCAAATAAGAGAACTTTAAAATTAAACCTAAAATGTATGTGCAGTCAGTTTGAAGCCGAGCAATGGAGGAAACACTAACCCCAATATAAAGTACATTACAGTAATCCAGCCGAGTTCTGACAAAGACATGGATTACTGCCTTAAAATGCTGCCTGGATAGAAATTATCTTGAAAAAAAAGCTTGATTTGACCACTGCCCTGATCTGATTGTCAAGCTTAAGATCGGCATCCACTTTAAAGCAATACAATGTAACTTCTCAAAAAGCCCACTATGGAGCTCCCCCTACAGGCTTGGAGGTAATGTACGATTACACTGTCGTAAATACAACACCCTTTCGCTTTCACGTTTCACGTTTGTTGACGAACCGGCGAGGAGTCAGAAGGTGCAAGCTATGTCGACCGAGAAGGTAAGAGTAATCAAATGTACCTGGGAGTGTGAGAGGGGTCTATTTGTTTTTGTGGTAGGTGTGCCAGAAAGCAAGTCGAAGTACTTCTGCTCAGCTCCCAGGCCGCTACCGGGCCGGTCCAGCAAAGTTACATAGCGCAGTTTTTCCAACTCAGACCCCCGAAGGGCATAGGAGACAGGCCAATCGTAATATTAAAACTCATTCTAGCCGAACAATTTTTTTCAAGCTGTTATTTTAAGGTAGAAATGTTACATAGTTTTGCTTTAACCCCCAGGTTGGTAAAAGTTGGCTTGATATAATGGGTCAAGCTACCCAGATCCAACAGGGGGGGGTCTCAGTGGTGTGTCCAAAAACCATCAATTCCATCTATTTTTCATTACAATTTAAGAAGTTAAGAGCCATCCAGGCCTTTATGTCATCAAATCGCTGTCTGAGGCTAGCCTGGGAATTCCCATGCTGCTTTGCGCGCGATTTCATTCACACTGCAAAGGCAGCCTGGAAACCACCGCCCTTATTTTTGCCTGAGTTAGAGAACCAATCACAGAACGGGGGGCAGCAAGACGATGACGAAGTCTATGCGCGACACCGAAGCTTGTAGAGTGTTAATCCAACATGGCAGCGGACACAATGTTACCGTTCGATGCAGCCGTAGAAAGTGTTTTAAGTAGCTTAGAACGCAAGTTTACTTTTAAAAAAGAGCAACGTTTGGCGTTGAAAGATTTCATTGCCAAGAAGGATGTATTTGCTCTGCTGTGAAGAAGTGAGAAGTGATACAATTGGCTATGAATCGCGTGCAAAGCAGCATGGGAAGAACCAGACGCCATTTGATAGACATTCATAGCGCCCAATAAACAGCTCTAGGCATTCGTAAACCACGCCTCAAATACGAGAAAATGCACACCTAGTTCCCAGACCACCATCTCATCGAGATGTGGACGCGTCAGCCAGGCTAGTCTGAGGCAGCAGTTCTGTGGGATCCCTGAGCGAAAATCCATCATGCAGGTTGTATGTAACTTCTTAGAAACCGATACAATTCTAGAGCGTTTGAAAAGCAGCGGAACCACAGTCTGCGCCAGTGAGGTGTTGGCGATGTCAGTGTACACGCCAGCCCGCTCCTCTGCAAAGGCTTTCAGGACCCTCTGTGACACTCTATCTGGTCCTGTTCCCTTGTGAGGATTGACCTGCTGCAGAGATCTTAGAACCTGTGTCTATGTTACCTGGAGAGTTCCCCTTCAGCCCCTCCTGATGGTAATGCTGGTGTGATGTCCTGTTGATGGCTGTCAAACCCGGCATGAAAGGCGTTTTTTGTCTGGTAGGTACCCGAGGTTCTGGCTGTTTGTCTGTTTCCCTTGTAGTTTGTCACAGCCTGGATACCCTGCCACATTCTGCGAGTCACAGTTCTCCAGTTTCTCTTTTTTGCTGCTGTGATTAATTTTAGGAAAGCATATTGGACCAGCCTACACTGATATATATACTATATACTATATAATATCCTGGATGAACTATGGTTTTGGATTGAGAGAGACCAGATTAGTGCTGGAGGACACACAGATGGATGTACACCAGCTAATGTAGCAGTTCACAGTCTCTGTATATTCATGGATGCTGGCTGAGGCTTTCCTGAAGACATCCATATTTGTTATTTGTAGATAGTCTCCAAGTTCAGACAACTTTTGAACTGTCACGACTGAGAGGCTCTGCTTTGTGAGCTTCTTTGTATATGTTGGCGGCAGCAAAATGGCAATATAGCCAGGTTTACCTAAATTGGGCGAGGTCCTCTTCCTTGTTGCCAGAGGGAGGGATGTAAACAACATTAGGATGCTCTGTAGCTCCCTTTGAATACAACATTGGGTGAACACAGTTTAGCCCCGATTTTGATGTCTGAACACCACAACTGCTTGATAAGGGCTCCAATACCTCCCCCACAGGTTTGGACTCCTCCAAGCTACGTTCACACCAGTACATAGTGACCTGTCAGTGTTACGGCTTCATCAGGAGTGTGTCCGCCAAGCTTCTGTGTTTCAGTTTGCCATGTTTCAGTATGCCATTGCGTGACGATACCCTTCATTTTATTGCCCACCGATTGTATGTTGCTCACGAGGATGGTCAATATTGTTAATCTCCTGTAGCTAGCTAGGTGCCATAGTTGCTACATGACACCCTCTCTGCCATGTTTCCTCCTCAGGCTGGCGACTTCACTGCCTTGCGCTGCAGCTCAGGGTATGCAAGAAGCTGAAGATGGTTCAAATTCAATAAACAACACCAAACTTAAAGAGCACAGGCTGACGTTATTAGATCAACACTATGATTTCAAAGTGCTGATTATAAGATTTAGTGCCATCTAGTGGTGAAGTGTCAGACTGCAATAAGTGTCTGGTTTGTCTCATGCAATGCTGTGAAAACATGGCAGTATGACATAGTATATTGCCATGGTAATGGATTCACACTGTATATAGATATTAATGGCTCAATCTAAGTTTTAAAAACAAAACAAAAATATCTTTATTTTTACACGATTCAACACAAATCAAAACATCATGATCAATATAACATTGTATGCCTGACAATACATGTCCAAAATGCAACAGCCTGAAACTTTCCTGGCTCATCCTTGTACATGTACACGCTCCACCTATTCTCCAAGCTTCATCAATAGCTGGCCTCAATAAAATGACAATGATATCATACCGAGAGCCTTGATGAAGTTAGAGAATCAAGAAGCGTAAATGAATCAAACAACTGACACGTTTTCTTATCAAACAAGGACATCAAATAATGAAGAGACTCTTCTGGACATATTTCATCTTTCACATGTCCCACTTTAAAGCAAAACGTCAGCCTGTTTCAAGACATGCAGTCATGTGAAAAAGAAAGTGCACCCTCTTTCAATTTCAAGGTTTTATGCTAGGATATCGTTTTTTTGGTATTTTTTATTTTTTTAAATCAATTTGGTCCTTACTAGGTCTTCAACTAAGCACAACCTCAAATGAATAATAACATGATATATTACAGTGAAAAACTGGTTGGATTATCAGTGTCTCACATCATTGTTGAGGAAATGTGGCCAACTCGTCTTTACAATTCTGCTTGAGTTCATCGAGGTTCACAGACATTCAAGCTCTCTACTGTCACATCATAGCATTTCCATCAGGTTGAGGTCTGAACTTTGGGTTATTGCAACACCTTGATTCTTTTAGTCTTCAGCCATTTAGTTGTTGATCTATAGCTGTACTTGCTAACAGTGTACTGTTGTATGACTCAATTTCAGTCAATATTTACTTGTCCAACAGATAGCCTCACATTTTGACTCTGGAATACATCAGCAGAGAACTTCATGGTCAACTCCATGATTGCATGGTGCCTCGGTCCTGTACTGCAGAAAAAGACCAAATGATTGCTCTCCGATCATCATCCAATCAGCTCTCCACCATTGTGCTTCACAGTTGGTATAAGGTGTTTATGCTGATTTGATTAGCAGCACCTGGCTGCTACTGCAGAGTTTTCATGATGTAAAAACCTACTAATTTAGGATTGCTTTTAATACCCAGTAGTATGACGACACTTTTATCTTATTTGATTTTGTTGTATTTTATTGCTTTCACTGTTCTTTTATTGTTTTTATTTGTTTTTACTTATTTTTCTCTTTATTTATTACCTACTGTAAAGCACTTTGGTACATCGTAATGATTGTTTGTAAAGGGCTGTATAAATAAAATACATTTACATTTACATTACATTTAAAAGGATACATGAAACCTTCAAATTGAAAGAGGGTGTACTTTCTTTTTCACAAGAATGTAAAAAACAAATGTATGTGTTTAGTTGTTTCGACTAGCAACAGAAGAAATATCAGCGAAGAAGAAAACTGCAGATGCTGAAAACAACCAGGATGAAAGAAACTGTTTGCACTTTTATTTGCAGGATTCAGTCCAGTTAGGTTTCGCTATGAATTTAGTTGCGGCTCATAGCACATGGCAGTTGTCATTAGCTCCTACTGAACAAAGGATGGAAACTTCACATATGTTTTTCCTTTCGGGATCACCAGGAGGGCCTCACCATTTTTTGTCTCATCTTTGGCCAGCTCCAGGAAGCACTCGGCCACTTCAGACACACTGCATCAGAAAGGTAGAGTGGCATCAGTGAGGATGCATGCACACACTATTATTCATGGTCATTAATGAGAGGTTACAGGAGTATTTATGGGTCTAAGAAATGACAGTAATGGAATTAGATTTGCACTTGAAGAAGGAACGTCAGTAAAGATTCAGTAGCGCACAAAACCAAATGCTTAGCGAAGCCTTTTTTAAACAAAGCAAGCAAAGACTCACGTTAAAACTCCAAGCGTGTCTATCAACTTCTGTGTTGCATCACCCAGGTGAGAAAATTGTCCCAGTTTTTGTGGGATGCTGGTCAAGAAGTCAGTTTGCACAAAACTAGGGCAAAGGACATTGAAGCGTATACCGTAGCCTGAAGCCTCAGAAGCAGCCTGGAAGAAGAAACGCAACATTAGGCTTCTCACATGCTGCACTGCATTAACAACAGCACAAATATGATGAAAATGATGCTTCTGTTTATCTATCTCACTGTAGACGTGTAGATGAGTAACTTGAGTATTAAAAATGAGGATTAGCTTGTAGCTGCTTTAGCTTCAGTTGTGGCGTCCATCAACACTGAGACCAGATCCAACCACACCAATTTTTTTTAATAAAGAAAGAAAGTTGGCTTGTGATCCAGAAATCCCAAGCCAACTTGTGAAATATAACAATTTAATTTACATTTCGCAAATGAACACTTGGAAAAACAGAAACCTTAAATGGTTTTTAAGTCTAATAGTTACATTTTCAAACAGATGATCAGAAAACAGAACATCGCGTCTGGAATCCAGTCATCAGGTACTGTTGCAATATGTTCTCTCCAATTCTGAATGGGTGGTGACAAGTGTTGCCAGTTCGGTGGTCCTAGATCACAATTAAACTGTCTTTAAAAATAAACAAGAATGTCTGTAAGACAGTGTCATTTTTGTTCTGGTGTTGGTGCTGGAATAGATGTTTTTGCCCCCTTTCTTTTTCTTTTTAAATGTCAGCTCTCCATCTCAAATACAATCAAATACAGATCTGAGTGGCAGATGGGCCAAACCTGTCTTTAGCCCCTTTCACACTGCGACCCGCTACATTAGCGGGTCCAAATTGCACCTTCGACCCGCGTCGAGCAATGTGAACGCTTGGCGTGTCAGGGTGACCCGTGTCGCCTGAAGCCGAGTTCAGGGGGCGTTGCCTAGTGGCAGAGCGTCACACGAAACACAGAAAATGCTGGGCGTGTACAATGACGTAGGCACAAGCCATGCGTCGGAGGTAGGGTTAAATACACCTGTCTGCATCAAATTTTTCAAACAAACGATGGCGGGACAGCTTGAGATATCGTTTATGCAATTGTATATGCAGTTCATGGAGATGTTACTTTAGGGTGCGTGGATGGTTAAAACGTGGGATGCCGCCGATGAACATATGCGGAGAATACGGGAGCACTATAACCTCCAAATTGAGGAAATCCAGCTACAATTTGAAGCAGAAGAACGCGAACACCGTCCCCGAAATGTGGCGGTAAATAACGTCCTCTGCTCGGAGGCTGAGGAGCTCGCGGACCTCCTTGTCTCCCCAGTTGGCCATATTAAAAAATGTCTCCAACTTGATGTAGGCTAAAACAGAGTAAAACTTGAAGTGAAACTTGTCCTCACCTGTCGTTGTTGTTCTGAATCAGCTGTCCATTCTGTCTTTTAAACTCCTCACGCCACGCCACGCCACGCCCACGTCCGACCCGCGTCGATTGCGTTCACATCAAACTCGGCTCGGCAAAAAGACTAGGGTCCGACGCGGGTCGAAAGGCGAGTTGAGTTGACGCGGCAGCCCGGGTCGGCAGTGTGAACGCAACAGCGGACACGCTAAATTCGCGAATTAAACGCGGGTTATTCGGCAGTGTGAAAGGGGCTTTTGAGATTGAGCACAAAGCAAAGTGTACAGAAAAATGCAGATGTGGTCTGCAGTGGACTGTCTTACACGAAGCAACAATCAGCAGAGGACTTCTCGTCGTGTGAATATTAGCTACTTGCTTCTCACATGGGCGTGGCGTGGCGTGACGTGAGGAGTTTAAAAGACAGAATGGACAGCTGATTCAGAACAACAGCGACAGGTGAGGACAAGTTTTACTCTGTTTTAGCCACCATCAAGTTCGAGACATTTTTGAAGATGGCCAACTGGGGAGACAAGGAGGTCCGCGAGCTCCTCAGCCTCCGAGCAGAGGACGTTATTTACCGCCACATTTCGGGGACGGTGTTCGCGTTCTTCTGCTTCAAATTGTAGCTGGATTTCCTCAATTTGGAGGTTATAGTGCTCCCGTATTCTCCGCATCCCACGTTGTAACCATCCACACACCGTAAAGTAACATCTCCATGAACTGCATATACAATTGCATAAACGATATGATATCTCAAGGTGTCCCGCCATCGTTTGTTTGAAAAATTTGATGCAGACAGGTGTATTTAACCCTACCTCCGACGCATGGCTTGTGCCTACGTCATTGTACACGCCCAGCATTTTCTGTGTTTCGTGTGACGCTCTGCCACTAGGCAACGCCCCCTGAACTCGGCTTCAGGCGACACGGGTCACCCTGACACGCCAAGCGTTCACATTGCTCGACACAAGTCGAAGGTGCAATTTGGACCCGCTAAGGTAGCGGGTCGCAGTGTGAAAGGGGCTTTAGATTCCTTCACATTAATATTAGGAGTGACAGAGAACTGATCTGCTGGATCTGAAAAGGTATCAACATCGTATCCAATCATTTCTGGACCTGCTCACACACCTTTTCATCTTTTCTTATTTTAGTTTTAGTTCTAATACATTTTTCTGCAATCGTTTTTATTTTCCACACATTCCTTACCCCCATGGCTCGAGTGAAGCCAACCACTCCGTTCTTGGTAGCTGTGTAGACAGGACAGCTCAGAAAAGGGCCCAAACCTGCAGGATATCCGTTATATATGTCAGGATTTCCATCAGTTTTCTGACATTAACATTTTCAGATGACCATTTCCTATCTGTATGCTGTGCTACATTCAATAGTCATACTTACAACAGAGGATTTTCCTTTTATGAGTAATCAGAAACAAATGACTCACTTACAGAAACAAAACTGAGAACACCTATGATTTCCAATCAGCCCAACTGTAGCTATAAAATGACCTTCATTTGTCATAAATTGCCTGACAGTCCTCCTCAAAAGTAATGCAATTACTGTAAGGTGATGGAATTTTTAAGAATTGAGAATAAAGTATCATTGCACACTGTGGAGCGATAAATCATGTGCTTTACCTGCCATAGATGCTACGTTGATGATAACTCCTCCCCGACCTCCGGTCAGCTTGTTCATGTGCTCCAGACCAATATAAGTCCCCCTGATGACGCCCATCTATAGCACACAGTTCATTTAGGTGATCATCCTGGCAGAATATAGAAACATCCTCTGACAGTGAGTACATAAGGGCTGTTGTTCATGAAAAAGAGGTGTGGATGAAAAACACACCTGGTGGAAATTTTTGTGGTTGTGAAACCGTGACCTTTTAAGAAACCGAAAAAACCAGCCCGTCAAATAAAAGAAGATTAATGTGCTCAATTAAACTGACAAGGTGCTTAAGAATTTCTTTACATAAGAATAACTGATTCATTTCTTTTAAATAGAATGTGAATCTTCAAATTCACATTCTATTTCTATTCCAGAAGTATGTTGCATTGTTAGTGATGCACAAAGTACGACAATGTGCAGTTTGTGTCACACCCATGGACTCACGTTTTTAGTTTCATGTTTTAGGTTATGTTTGTGTGTCACTCCATGTTTAGTTTTTGCCATTTTAGTTTCCCTGCACTCTGTTTATCAGTTTCACTCACTTCACCTGTGTTTTTTCCCTCAGCTGCACTCACTCTCCAATCACTCTCACTCCCTATTTAGTTTCCTGCCTTCCCTTTCAGTTTTGCGGGATCTTTGTTTAATGTCAAGTTCAAAATCCATGCTAAGGTTCCTACGTCCCATGAGTTCCACGTTTTTCTAAAGATAAGTATTTATTCCATGCCATGCCATGTTCTTTTGTTTTGTTTATAGCTCCGTTTTTCTCCGGCTCTGCCGCGTTTTATGTTGTTACTTTGTTTTTCGTTAATAAATCTTCTTTGTTTTTGTAAGTCTGCATCAGTGTCCTCCCTTCCACACCCAAACCTGACGGTTTGTTGCTCTTTCTGCTTCTTACCAGGTTTATGGAGACTGCTTTCTCCCATGCACTCTCATTCAAGATGCCGGCATTGTTGCACACCAGGTCTACTCCTCCGAAGGTCTCTACCGCTCTCTGAAAGGCAGCTTGAAAGAACAAAAGCAAAAAAACTATGATTAACTTTTGGTTTCGCAATCAAGTGCGCTTCCACAAATGTGCAGCGGGCTCGAAGGGCACTCTCTTTTTTTTTTTTTTAGTGTTGGAATATTCAGCATTGAGCTGCAACAGTGGAGAGGATGCATCTTGAATTTCTCCTGTGTCACAGAATTTCCCTTTGAAAAGATCTTCTTTTACCAAGATGTCGGGTTTTTTTTGCCCAAAAAGGTTAGTTTACTGATTCACTGAATTACTACCTGAACATTACACTTCTACCCCAACGATCTCTTAAGTGACTGCTGTGGGTTTGCTCTGTATTACAGATGTCCAGCTTTGACCTGTATTTTGTCTTGGTTGAGGCAACTGCAGAAAACCAACTCACAGACAGAATGTGGCCAAAGGAAGAAGTGTTGCACGCGCTTTTCCACCTCATGAACAGAACAGTGAACAGTCCTTTTTAACTCCAGTCCAAACTGCAGCCTTTGTGCTGAATCTGTAGCATCAATAAACAGTTGTTTTTTCCTGCAGTGTCTTGAGGCTGCTGCACCAAAGGTTTCTCAAATCCAGACATATTCTGAACGATCCTGCACAAGGAAATACATCTGGGAAAGTTTAAGTGGGGCAGACGTGGTATCAATGTGTTTTATAGCTGCTGACACTGATTAATAATTTCAGACTTTTAAATAAATCTAAGTTCTCCTTTTTCACTCCCTGGTCCCACATCTGAAATGTGAAATATCCTGCTGTGACTCTGTGTGCCAGCTGTTGTCGGTGTGTGTTTGTAGCCTGCATCTGGAGATTCAGTTCAATTAGTCTCTCAAATATGTCACTGAGGTATGCAAGTTTCATGAGAAAGCTGTTGCTCCAACACTAGTGGGCAAATTCATTTCCATCTTCCTCCAAAAGAAATTCTTATCTAATCCCTCACTTCAAAACACGCTGGATGAGACCTTCCCGTGTGACAGCCACTAACTCAATGTGGAACAAACCAACTGTGTGGTCTGATGCCATCTCCTCACACACTGCAGAAACAATCGGAGCGTTAAATGTTTAATGTTGCAATGATATCCGTCATCTCATCATTCAGCTCAGGGCTGCAAACCCCACACAGAAAAGCCCCAGCTGAGATTCAAACCAGGAAACATTTTGCTGTGATGCAGCATTGCTATAGCCTGGGTGCCAGCCGAACTTAGCCCCGCCCATAACATTTTTGGTCGGGAAGTTCGGTCTGGCTCTGCTCAGTTGGGAAATCATTATGCCCGACATGGAATCAGTCGACCCAATCAGATTGCCAGGGCGGGCTTTATACGATGATGGACAGATGATCAACAGGGACATTATCGACTACGTCACTAAAGAGCGTTTGGTTTGACTTCGTTTGAAACAAACATGGCTGCCGCTGGAGAGCTAGGGTGTGTAGATTCTGCCATCGAGTCTGTTCTACAGGATCTCCACATTGCATTCATTTTGAAAGACGAACAGAGGAACGCAATAAAGGCTTTTATCAATAAAAAATATGTTTTTGCCGTCTTTCCTACAACAAGTGTGTGTCGCTTAATCTACGTCACATACTACGTTGCTCTGATTGGTTGTAGGTCTATCCAATTGAGCGAAGAGGCATTTTTTCTCCTGGTTTGGTTGAAACACGCCCCATACTCAAAACTCTATTGAGCGGTATCAGACTCACATTCTGACTAGAATCGTGAGTATGACGTAGTCAGGCTAGCATTGCTAACCACCACACCAGCATTCAGCATAAATGCCATCATGTATTCCTAAAATGAACAACAAGCTCAATGCTTATATATATGTATATGTGTTTAAGAGTGTTTCTACTATGCAGTCCTCATCCAGCCATTTCAAACCGGTCTGCTCTCTTTGTACACCTCAAAGTTAACAGGGTGTGGTTCTCCACCTGCGATTAAATGCTACCTGATAGGGACGTTTTATCCTGAATTAATCCAGTGAGCCCCGGTTTCTGTCAATACCTGTTGTATGAAAGGTAAAAAATACTCAATGCAGACAATGTGGGATTGAATGGTTTCATGTTTCCAGGCGTGTTTCTTTCAGCAAATAACAGCCCAGATCTGCTGCTCCTTTTCCATACAGCATGGGTAACGATGAGTAATCAAAAAAGTACGTCCTGCAGTCTTTTCCAAAGAAATTGTCCATGACCTTTTTTTTTTTTTCAGAAACCTTAAGAAAAGACGGCTTCAGATCAGACAACTGGGAAGCAATGACAAATCAAACACACTTAACTAAGCTGAGATGTAAACAAATATTTATACTTTTTTATATCTAAGATTATTGAGAAAGTTGTATTTAACCAGCTCAACGACTTTCTGAATGAAAGTGGAAGTCTTGATAACTTTCAATCAGGCTTCAGACGTCATCACAGCACTGAAACAGCTCTGGTCAAAGTGTTAAATGACATCATGTCGAATACTGATTCTGGTAATGTTTCAGTCCTGGTTCTGTTGGACCTCAGCGCTGCATTTGATACTGTAGATCACAGAATCCTGTTGCACAGGCTGGAAAACTGGGTTGGACTTTCTGGAGCGGTCCTTAACTGGTTCAGGTCCTACTTAGAAGGCCGGAGCTATTTTGTTACAATTGGCAGCTATGAATCTGAG
Source organism: Odontesthes bonariensis (assembly GCF_027942865.1). Lineage (NCBI taxonomy): Eukaryota > Metazoa > Chordata > Actinopteri > Atheriniformes > Atherinopsidae > Odontesthes > Odontesthes bonariensis. Next base: position 22,692,836 of record NC_134521.1, read on the forward strand.
CGAGTGGCCATGACATGTGGAGTCCCCCAGGGGTCAATTCTTGGACCTCTTCTGTTTAACTTGTATATGCTCCCTTTGGGTCAGATATTGCAGAACTTTAACATCAATTATCACAGTTATGCAGACGATACACAACTTTATGTGTCTCTGTCACCGGACGACTGCAGCCCAGCAGACGTACTGTGTCAGTGTCTGGAGGAAGTAAACACCTGGATGAGAGAGAATTTTCTACAATTAAATGAAGACAAAACTGAGATCATTCTGTTTGGGAGCAAAGAGAAGAGGGTCAGCGTTGATAAATATCTTGAGACTCGGGCCCTTACAATCACTGTCCAGTGAGTGCATGAGTGTTGATGGACTCAGATCTGACTTTCAGCAGCCACATCAAAGCTGTCACCAAGGCAGCTTTTTAACATCTCAGAAACATCAACAGAATTAAAGGTTTCCTCTCCCAAAAAGACCAGGGGCCTCATGTACGAAGGGTGCGTACGCACAAAATAGTGGTGTACGCACCTTTTCACGTCAACGATCAGATGTATCAAGAGCGAAATGACCGTGGAAATGTGCGGTGCCTCACGGCAGCTTCAGGGCTGGCGTACGCACTTTTCTACAGCTGCTGATTCTTTGGCGACACCGAAGGTAATGTTGGGAAACTGTTATAATAAATAAATGTGAAAACAATTAGTCCTCAGACTATGATGTGCACATTTGAGATAGATGAACAATTAATACTGATAAACAATTAACGCACATGTGTCTCCATTTACACGAGTGGATATAAAAGCAGCGCAAAGTGGTGCAATACATACCATTAAAAACAATGGCTGCTTTAGCAGTATTAGAAGACTTTGCAAATGGTGCAATTTGAAGAGAGCGTGTGTTCACTACAACAGAGAGGATTAGCTGGCATATGATGGCGACTGATTACTCATTAGCCGTTTTGAGGGAAACCCTCCTAGAACTGTGCGCAGAGTTGCGGCCGGCGTTGGAGCGCAACACAGCGAGGAGCCATGCGCTGCCTGTGCCCACAGGTGATGTGCACACTGGGGTTCCTATAGCAACCGGGGCATTCCACAGGGAGCTGGCCAACTGATTGGGACTGTGCCAGTCTACCCTGAGCCGAGCAATGCGAGCCGCGTGGGACAGAATTTTCCGCATCTCAGCCACGTATATCAAATTCCCAACAGGCCAACATTAAAGCGCAATTTGAAGCGAGAGCCGGTTTTCCTAATGTAATCGGAGCTATCGACTGCACACACATTGCTATAAAAGCGCAATCACATGATGAATTTGTATGTTAACAGGAAACATTTTCATTCGATCGATGTTGCAGTTTTTTGCTGGTTAAACTTCAGCTTAAGATCTTTCTAACAAGCCCCTGATCGTCTCTGTGGGCAAATGTTAATAACCCCGTGCGTAAAGTGTGAAATGTCTTAATCAGCCTCGACTTTTCCCCGGCGCACTTCTGCACGTTACTGTATGAACACGTTGTTGGGAGTTACACAAAAACATCGGTATTTACCTTGGGGGTAATCAGAGTCACCCACATGAGCTCCCACCACCCCAGAGAGAGCAGTGTCACCCATAGTTGCGCCGACTCTCTGTTCAAACAGTCGGTCACCCCCCCACCCGCCTGTTTTGGCCACACTGCGGCGGTGGGCAGCCAGTCTCCGCTTCACATCCACCTTAATGTTGGACCACTTCTTCTTCCCCTCTGCTTGTGAGGCTTCTCAGACCCCACAGCATTGACAGCCTCAGGCTCTCCCACCCACTCATCTTGCGTTTGCTGCTTATGCCGGAGGACAGCATGTCAAAGAACACATTTTTTCGGGCCTTTCAGAAAGTAGCACCGATATCTCGCTTTCCGTGAAGTTCGTCTTTTTTCCCGTCTTATTCATTCTTTTTTCTTTATTTTCTGATCATGCAGCGAGGGGAATCGCAGGTTCAGGGCTCATTTAAATATGATTTGCGTATTTAAGTAGGGGCGTGGACAGGGAGGAGTCGGCTGCTCCGACATGTGCGCTCAATTCCACGTTGATTGGGATGTACAAACGAAATGTGCTTGGATTGATCCGTGCGCACAGATTCGTACATCCGACGTTGGAGGTCATTTGGGTTTGAGCGTACGCCATGTTTCAGTAGGAAATCCACGCAAGTCTTTGTACATGAGGCCCCTGGACTATTTGACCAGACCTTGTGTTTGAGAGGTGTGCGTTACCTTTAATCTGCTCCTCTGATTCGACATCACATTTCAGGAACAACGCTTTTCCTGCTCCGTGCTGTTTATTCAGGGCCTCCGTTAAACTCTCTCCAGCAGTTTCATGTACATCCAGGAGGGCCACCTGTACCGGTGAGGGACACATCAGATAAGATGCTCTGTGGTCAAATGTGTCACACGTGGCTGTTTTAAGCAAGTGTTTAGTTTGTTTTTTCAGCTCTACTTTACAGTAAACTGAAAACCTCAGAGGGGTAAAGTTTGCAACTATATTGTGTATTTCTGTAAATACGTCAAATTTATTCACAACTTGTATGTTACTTTTTGGTTTACTCATGTTGAATTATAGTAGCGCTGATGGACTGGCGACCTTTTCCAGGGTGTACCCCCCCCCACCTCTCGCCCAATGTCCGCTGGGATAGGCTCCAGCCCCCCGGCGACCAGACAGTTGGATTAAGCGAATATAGAAAATGGATGGATGAATTATAGTATAAAAGTCAAATACCCATACAGTATGCTGCTGGTTTGTACACTATGGGGGAAGAATGGGGGAAGATGAGTCATTTTTCAGTCAAATTAAATCCTCTAATCCAATTTCAGGATGCTTCTTATCAGTTTAAATAATCAGAATTAATTAGAGACTAAGAGTTCTGACAATATGGCTTCTGGAAAACAAAAACAAAAAAGCTTCTGCGACTCAGTTTGCCCCCAGCTCAGTGATAAGTTGTGGGGGTAGACTGACCATCTAACTGAATCTAAACCAAACCTATTTTAAAAAATACCATGCCTCTTTAAAAACTAATTTGATAGTCTATTTCTTATTTATTTTTTCTTGAAGACAATTTAACAAAAAATAAATAAATGCTCGCCATTCCTAAAAAGACATTAAGTTTGAGAAGTTCATTAAGGACACAATGTAAACTAAAACAGGTCTACACAATGGAACGATTGACCGTGAGCCTGCAGCTGAGAACGCACGACTTGGGAGACTAAATGAGTTAGTACTGTTTAGGCAAGGCAAGGCATCTTTATTTATATAGCGCATTTCATACCACAGGCAACTCAATGTGCCTGTGGTTTATTGGGATGTATTGTGAGATGTCTTCTCTGTGACTATAACCCTGTATATATAGATATATATTCTTCTTTTTACTTCCAATGTATTGCCAAGGAATGACTGTTTGTTCTTGTTACTCTAAAAAAAAAATCATGGAAAATCAAATAAAGCCAAAGTTTGAAAAGAAAGCAACAAAAAGTTAGCCCTAAAGTTTGATCTTCCCCCAAACAATAAAGATTGTTGAATAAGCTAGATAAACCCTGAATAGGAATAATTAAATAAATGTCCCTGAAACTGATAAACATTTGAGTCAAAAGCTGCCGCCCACAAAAAACGTTGGCATCATGTAGTTTGCGTCGGATCCAAAAAACAACCCTTTGTTCACTCTCAGGATATTGCCAACAGCCATTGCAAATGGATTGAGCAAAACTTCATGCATCACCCCTGCAGTGATCATTGTTCACCTTTGTTTTCTTACAGCATGGTGCAGTGTTTCCTATGGTCAAAGACAAGGAAATCATCCGAGCTCCTTTCCTTAGCGTTTAGAGAATCCAACCGGCTCTGGATTATGTCACAAATTATTGCTCCTTCCTTACAGTTTGTCTAAACTTCAGCAGCTCCATTTACCCCACAGCATATGGCTCGCTTTACCCCGTAGCATATATTTTTTTAGGGGGTTTCTGCTTGCTTACCAAGCAAAAGTACTTTTCCACCTGAATACAGTGACTTGGTGCTGTAGTCATTACATCTGATGTAACAGATGTTCGCTTTGATGAGCCAAAAACTAAAGACGACACATTGTGGAGGGCTGCTTTCCACTCAGGCAAATATTTAGCCCCAGGCTCATCTTACTGCAATCTGCCCTACTTCTTTATGTTCTTGTTTTTTTGGGGGTTTTTTGGGGTTTTTTTTAAATGTTTTTTGAAGTCTAATTACAAAAAGCTGGGTTGAACTGGACAGATGTTGTTTTCTTCTGCAGTTTACCACAGAGGAAGAATCCTGGACTAATTTTCCTGCCTTTGATAATGCAGACTAATAATGAACCAAACCAACAAACAACAAACAAAAGCTTTGCTATTCTAACTGACAACACGAGCATCTGACCTTGGGTAACATTGAACCTCCATGACCACTTCGGGAGTGGTCGTGGATCCCAATTCTGGAGTGTTTGAACTTACTTCTCCTTTAGGCTATCCTTTGCTTTGTTCCTAACTAAATCTTTGTTTTAAACACCAAACACACATCTGGACTGAGGCAGAACTCTACCTTGGCACCGTTTTGCAGAAGGATCTCCGTCACTGCTCTCCCGATGCCCATCGCTGCTCCTGTCACCACTGCGTTTTTATTCTGTAAAGCCATTTCAGTTGCTCGGTTAAAAAAATAAAATAAATGGCAAGAGGAGTACGTTGGTCGTTTGAAGCCTGCCAGGGGCGAAAAGAAAAAGAAATGTGGATTCTGGAGAAGTTGGTCGACGCACTTGTCGCCGCCCATAAGATTCTTGCGGGCTCAAACATGCCAGTGGGGGCTAATTGGTTTCCTTTCCTTTTTTTTTTCCGTCGACGCAGAAGGCAAGGCAAGGCATCTTTATTTATATAGCGCATTTCATACCACAGGCAACTCAATGTGCTTTACATAAAGACAAGGCATTTAAAGCATCAATTTAAAGAGAAAAAAAATAGAATAAAAGTTAAAAACACAGTTAAAAGCATTCTGAAGCATTCTGTGGCCACTACATTTCAGCCTTTTTAGATCAAATAAGTGGAACAAACGCTACTCGAACACTACTCGCGTTTTTAATTTACTATATACATATATTTTTTAATTTACTCACTTGTCACTACGCTCAGCCTTCAGTTTCTAACAGTTTACCGGTGGATAATATGTATGCCGTGGAGTTTAGAGAGTCAGTAGCAGTTTGTGACATGTCATTTTAAGGACCTGTTTGTATTATTGTCACACTGTAATCCTGCGTAAAACTTACATATTTTGAAATGGGGTTTGGAGTGACGGTATATAAGTAACACTGGTAGGTTGTATGGAAGTTTTTCTGTGCCATCAGAGTTTGAATACGAATTTCTAATATCGATTTTTTACAGCATCAAAATCAGACTCTGAATTTGAAAAACCAACAGTGTGGGGAAAAAAAAAATCAGTGGAAATAAAAATCAACTTAAAAAAATTCAGTGGCTGTATTCTCAGAATCCAGACAGTCGCTGCTACAGGCAGATGTGGCCACTAGATGGAGGTAGAGAGCCGTGTGACTTAATTATCTGCAGGGAGATTTGTCATTGACTTGCACTCTTTTGCCTGTCGTGAATTCATTTCTTTCTTTCTTTCTATGTAGAAACCTGGGGAAAAAACTGTGTGTGGCAGCTCATAGCATAGTCATAATAGTCATAGTATATTATGTCTATGGCTAATAGGGATATAAAGTAAGGAATTCAACAGACAAAAATTTAACTGCCTTGTTTTCAGTGGGACTTTAGAGTAGCATTGTGTAACAATTACTGACATCTTTATGTCCAAACCATTTCGCAACGAATTGCATCCATCTGCAGGCTTGACTGCCTGTTGTAGAGAGAAAAAACAACCTCACAGACCTTTTGATCTTCACCAGTGATTTCCATCTGGAAAAAGCCACAGCAGAATTTGTTTCCGATAGCTGCATTCGTCTATCCCAAAATAAACTCACGTCTTCAGGTTTTCACTGCTTTGACAAGGTCGTTTCACACAGTTTCCTGTTCTTGCGATATATAATAAGTGTGATAGTTCATTTCTCAAATATAAACCGTCAAACTTCTGTCTATTCACTGCCACAACTTCCTCCACTTTATCCTTATTCGTCGCGCTCTGAACAGTGCTCTTCTTATGTGCTTTTTATGGAGGAATAATGTCGCTCTCCCATGTTGAAGGACCTGCTGGGGTAATAGATATAAAGTCTCTCATGCTGAGGTAATAGAAACAGAACTATTCACATAGAAACGTGATTACAGAGTAATAGAAATATAGTTGTTAATGAAATTATTATTTTTTTCTCAAACATCTTTGTTAATGTTACACATCACAACTTTAAAGGAACTTAAAGTGAAACGGGTCATATTTAAGGGCTTTTTCTAACATGAGACCGAGTGCACTAACTGGACCCCTTTATGGAGACTGCTCCACAACCAAGGCTTTGTTGGCATGGGTCTTGAACTTTCCCTTGCTATAGTCTGGAGCTTTGAGAGGTCCAGTGGGGGTAAATGGAGTTAGCATCTGTGCCGTAGTGGTAATTAAAAAAAATCTGACAAGAAGCAATAAGACCAATAAAGACACCAGCAGAATTGAGCAACACATCCACAATACTGATGCATCCACTTGGAAGACATCCAGCATAACTTGTGATATGTGTTTTCCTTCTGTAAAACAAATACAGGCCTGTCGGATGCAGGCCTCTGAAACGTGTCACTCAAGGAGAACATGAATTAAACTTATCCTCATGACCTTATTTATACCGTCAAACACCAGAGAAGTCTGAATGCTATGATCATACACAACCAGCCTACAAGTACTCTGTGTTGAATACAATTGTTAGCTCTCTCCAGCATACCTAAAACTATCAATAAGGCTAGCATGCTTAGCATTAACTAGAATGTCAGAAAAACAGGTAGCACCATATTATATCATAATATATAGTATATAAATTACATACCCTTGCTGGTTTGGTCAGTACTTCTCAAAGTAATTATTCTTCTTTGAATACTTTGGTAGATATAGGCTGTACATTTTTGGCCAAAGTTATTACTTAATTAGCCTTATTCTAATCCAAATCACAGGGCTGTTATGCTTAAAAATAAGTATGAAAAACTGTCAGTAGTTTGGGTCAGTGGCAGTAAGTGATAGAGGATCAACTGCATTCCTCCAAATCACCTCTACAGCCCTTGTAAGTAAATATAATAAGCTATAGTATTATATTAGTTTTTCTTCTGGACTTTATGACTCACAATCTAAGGATAAGAGTTAACCAAGTGATGCTTGGCGTATTGTGTGTTTGTACTTGTATAAAAGGTTTACTGAAGCTCCTCCAACTCTCCACATACATACAGTAAACGATCTAAGTATTAGGTTTCCCATGTATAGAGTGTGGGTGAGTACATGTGTGTGGGACACCTATTGCTTAAAGCGCTTTGACAAGCATACTTTGCAAGACTGTGCATGTTGCTGCAATTGTTGAGCTCCTTGACAGATATACTGTGCTGGAGTCCAGCCAATGAGCTCTGTCACAACCATGAGAAATGTACAGAGAACTGCTGCAGTAGAGGCAACAACATCATAGCTAAGACGTCCATCCATTTTCTATACCCACTTCATCCAATTCAGGGTCACGGACGGAGGCCAATCCCAGCCGCCATAGGTACACCCTGGATGGGTCGCTAGTCCATCACAGGGCCACACAGAGACAAACAACCATTCACGCTTTCAGCCACTCCTAGAGTGAGTTTAGAAACACTAATTACCCTAACATGTTTTTGTAAATGTCCTTTTTACCAAGTCCAAAAACATGCAAACTCCACACGAAGACGCCCCAGCCGAGATTCGAACCAGGAATCTTCTTGCTGTGTGGTGACGTTGGTAACCACCACATCACCATGCAGCCCATTGCCAGGACATTATAAATACTTTTAATTTAACATTTTCATATGCTCTAATGTTCTATATGCTGCGCAGACCCTTGATCATTTTAAAACTCAAAACCCACGTCTTTTCTCTGGCATTTAGTTCTGGTTGAGCAGAATATCTTGGTCATTAGCATTCAAACACAATTTCACTTACTTATTTTACTCGTTTTAGATGATGTCTCACTGCTGATTTTACTTCATGCTCATTTAGTGACTGTTGATCACATGTAAACATATAACTTGTACAGCTAAGGTTAGACTCTATAAATGTGTAATTGAACTGACTAAAACACAATTTTCCCCCCGTCTCACTGTTCATTTCTGTAGCAACCATTTCAGACTATCTGATTGTAATGCTTCATTTTAGCTCCTGTCTCTTTAAGGCTCCACCTTGCTCTGATCGGTCAGCTAATTGGTGGGGGAAAAAAGCTTGTGAGGCAGCTTTATTTGAGGCGTGCCAAACAAGCTTTGATATTGTTTGCGTATGTGTAGTACTCACAATTACATAATAGAATCCGGGTGAATTACTCCTATTCTATGGTTCACTATCTGTCCTGGAAAACAGGAATATGTTACTACAACATACGGTGTGTTTAATTCGGCTGTGCAGAGGAGCACAGAGCTCTGGTCCTGACCTACCACTGGGTGGAGCGTAGACATGCTACATGGTGACACATGGTCTGTTCACTGAGTGCATTACATCATAATTAGCTACACACAGCAAGCTTCAACACATGGGCACAGAGAGAATAGTTTCTTTTCGCTGTGAGCATGACACCTTCCTCTTTAACAGAAAGCAGACACCATAAAGTATTTAGATGTATGTTTTTATTGTTCCCAAACTTTCTCCAAGATGACTTTTCTTTTTCTTTTTTTTGGCAGGGTCTACTTTTTCCACTGTTTTGCATTTATGATGCTGCTGCCTGCATGTGCTACCAACTGAGGATCTCATAGTGAGGTTCGATGTTAGGAATAACTATGAAGAAAGCAGCACCTAATGTAAAGACAACATGGAGTTTTTAAATTCTCAATCAAAATTCTTTTCTTTTAAACACAGACACCCTTGATTTTCATTAGTTAGTAGGTATAGACAGTATATTGCAAGCACCATTCATTTTTATTGAACCATACTTGCTAAATCTGGTCTTGTATCTTAAAAAATTACAGAGTGAAAAAGACTAAATTGAATATTAGAATATGACAACAGACTAAGAGCTGTGAGATGGGAATCACTTCCCCAAATTGTAATAAATTAACCTTGACAGTCTCATGACAAATCATTCTATTGGAGTCTATCTGTGGGAGATTTTAGAAGCACCTTTAAACATACTCTGAATAAAGTCAGGTTTAATAACTTGGCTGCTTCTCTCAGAATCATTACTAATGGTAAAATTAACAAGTTAACTCTTGCTCTTCATCTTGATTGATGCGATACAGTGTCCCAAAAGAACAAAATGAGTCTAATCCAGTTAAATGGTTATGAAAAATTCAAACTCTGCGTCCACAAACTGGCTTCCACAGCGTCCACAAAGCGCCCCCCCCCCATCCCAACCTCGTCCTGCTTACATGGCAAATCCACCATTTAACAGCTTTCAGCTGTGATTTGCTGACCAGCTGCTGATCTGTGTTTTTATCCCTGTGTGCCATTTCACTGGTGATTGAACTGTTAAAGAGCACCAGTGTGCTGGACAATGCCAGAGAGCTTTACATTTCACCAGTGTCATCGGCCACAAAGAATAGGCAGCCGCCTATTTAGCTTGTTTACAGTGTGGGGCCACAACGGGCAGGCAGGGCGAGGGTGTGTGTCTGTGTCTGTGTCTACATGTCCTTACCTACGACTATGATTGTGAATGCACAGGCTTTGGTGTATGTGTGCTTAGAGATTATGTGTTCTAAGGGTGTGTGATGGGTCCTAGAGCTTAATAAGAAGACAGCCGTACAGCTCAGCTCCTGTTCATTCAGACACCTAGAAGGGCACCAAGAATGACAAAGTTTTATTCAGGTAGAAAGCAGCCAACTCTGGTATCTTTCTGCTAAACAACCTGTGAGTCAAACAAGAGATTATCAAGTCAAATTCATCATTGTGCTCTTTAAGTGCTTCTGCCAGAGACACAGACTTCCCATTCATGCGTTTGAATACAGGTAATAACAGAGGCCATGTTTTATTAAGGCTTTTTTTTTTTATTAAAAGAAAAATAGAAAACAAACCCTTACATTTATTTTTTCTTGTGACTTTCTAGTGATGAAAAGAACTTGTGGTGATTTGGGTTAGCTTATGCTAGGTAGCTAAATGCAGAGTAAATCTGCTAGAAAGAGAGTTCAGCCAATAAAGGGATCTGTTTGGTTGTTCTAAAATAAAAACAGATTTGGAGTGAATCTGTCGGGGTAATTTCAGATAACATGAACATGTTCAGAAACAGGTGTTATATGCTAGGCAACAGTGTCTGTGCCTATGTGTTGTGTACAAACAGGATTTCAATGCGCAACAAAGGCGCAACAGTCAGGTGAAAAGGGCTAAAATAACACAACAAATAGAGCTAATAGTCAGTTAGCATTACGTTAGTCAAAACTCCATTATAGGCCCAGTTAACCCACTGTGCCAGGTGGTTTGTTAAATCAGCAGGGAAGTTTTTGAAAGCTGTTTGGAAACCAGCAGCTGCTTTGAAAAGATACTTGGTGGGTGATTGAATGAACCATCTGTCTCCGAATATCTATTCTGACTGAACTCTCCTTTTTGGTTCAACAATTTGTTGAAAATGAGAGGAGCATACCCTTCTTCTCTTCTCTAGAAACATGTCTTGTGTGTTGTTATTTAGTCATCTTTCAATAATGAAAACCTCAAGTTCTGATACAAAAGATGCTATAGACACATTTAATGTAGCCTAGATTTTTTAGTAGTAGCTGACATTGTTCATTGCTGTTTCATCAAACAAAAAAAAAAACGCTCTTGTACTTCACTGTAATTGTTTTTAGTTTGACCTGTAGCTGGGATTATTAATGGTAAAAAAAAAATCTACATTAAAATCAAAGAGTCCAATTTCACACACTTCACATGACAACTCTCAGTCCAACTTTAAGGAACACACGTAGTTATTGTGCAAAATATTGGTGGTAGTTTTTTGGGAGAAATCCCTAACGTAAAATCACCTAGAAATGACTTCTCAAGCATTTATGTCCCTAACCCCATTTATGTCATAGGGAGATTGTTTAAGCTGGTACTGAGATAGACTACCTCAAGGATCTATGCTTGGCTCCTTTTCTTCTCAGTAAACATTATCTTGCCTGGTTCGGTCATGCACTCACAATCTTTTTTGTGTATAATGCTATGGTGATGACACACAGCTCTATATTTTCTCCCTACCTGGTGACCCCACTATCTGAGGAGGGAGCCCAGTTGACTACAATAATATTTCTAGTTGAATTAAACCTGTCTTTGAGATATCATTCAAGCCTTACACATACGATTAATTCTGTGCGAGAGAATTCTGGCCATCACAAGTGGTATAACAAACAAAAGGTTCCAGTACAAAGTTTGACTTTATCCCTTTCCAAAAAAGACCCATATTTAACCTGCAGGCAATCAGTCTACTGCAAAACTTCTTACAGACCTGGAATAAGTAACATTACCTTCTTTTTGTCAGTCAGACATTGAACATGTCTAGTGACACTATTGGCTAGCGCAGGACTAGTTAAGGGGAACAAAAGCTGTCTGGTGTGACTGCAGTGTCAGACTTTTGTTTTCCATAGGATTCAGCAAAGACTTGGACCTCTGAATGTCTGTGATCAGACCATAACTCATTAAAGTCACTTCCAAGCCTGTTTTGATTGGTAAGCACAATAAAAAATATCCAGTAGACAGTAAAGATTCTTGGATGTCCAGATTTGCTGGCTATACTCACTTGGGTCTAAAACAAAAGAATTCTGGGCTACTCCATTTAAGTTCAATCATCTTTTAGAAAATAAAAATTGCCCCCACCTTATAATTTTTTTAGGGCTGGGACTTTAGCGCGTTAATTTCGATTAATTAACTACACACATATTAGCGCGTTAAAAAAATTAACACATTTTAATCGCACACTATAATTTTTTTTTTTTTTTTTTAAATACAGACGGATGGAAGCGTCGACAAGAGCGTGGTTGTGTGCAGATTATGCAACAAGGAATTCGTGTATCACCGCAGCATATCAAGCCTCAAATATCACCTCAACGCTAAACATGTAGCAGCTAGCGTGGAAGCTAACGGGGGCCCAACGCAGCTTAACATCCAAGATTCTATATACTGTGTTTTCATGCATGCTACATTGAGATTTCAAATAGGGATATGTTCTGTGTTTGTTGAAATATTGTTGAAAATGTTAATTTTCTAAAGGATAAAGTATATGCGATTAAAATGCGATTAATTTCGATTAATTAATTTCAAAGCCTGTAGTTAACTCGATTAAAAATTTTAATCGAGTCACAGCCCTAAATTTTTTACAATCAAAAATAGTTTTTTTCTGTTTTAAGGATTATCTGTTTAATTGACAGTTGTCCAATATTGGAGGTTAGGGGGTTATGATCTATTAAGTTGTGCCCACTTTCACAAATGACTGATTGGACTTAAATGTTTACCCAAATCATTGAACAAGTTTAGAGTTTCAAAAAGGCCGTTTTGAGATGTTCTTTGCATCTCATTTTGTTAATGGTGATTGATACAATATGCACCAGAGAAACTGTGGTTAGTTTGACACATCATTTTATTTATGTATTTTTTTTAATCAAAGTTGGAATTTGTTCTCTTACTTCACCACAGACATTTATATTGGAATCTGCAGATTCAAAGACACATATGGTTTGATCTAATATTGGCCCGTAAAGATGGATCAGAATGAAAATGTAAAATAAAGAATTATTCGTAAAAAAAATAAATGTATCAGCAAATATGATTGAATTTACTTCAGCTTTTGGGTCACGTGAGTTAAAGTGTGAATGGCTCTTTAGTGTCTGGAGAGTGATCTCAGGACTACATCCTAAGTGGCTGATAAGTGTAGATGTAGACCACCTCCTCTGTGCAGTGATGGACTGCTGAGCTCTGTACTGAAGAATTACTTCTCCTGTATTGTGCTCATTGAGCTGTGTATGCTACACTGCTTTGTTCATACTTTGGTGTTCTATCCTAGGGGTGCACACGCCTCTGCCATCACAGAGCCTAAAGCATAGATTCTGTATTGACACAGCAGGACTTTGAGATGGCTACAGGTAAAAATGTTCAAACATGTCTTTTTTTTGTCTGTGAATCTTTGCTGAGAGCGAAAAAGTGAGTAGACCCAAGCCAGGACCCTAATTTATAATTGGCATATGCGCTCAGGTATTGGGTTCACATCAGTGTTGTGCAGAACTGGAGCGGATAAAAACCTGCGATTACTGCAGAATAATTTGACACAGGGCTGAATGCTGATTACGCACTTTCCCATGGCACTCAAAAAACAGATGTTAGCAGGTGTTAGTGGGGTTTTTTTGACCAGTGTAAAAAGATTTAGGCGGAAATTCATGATTATTCGAGTTGGTGGTCCAGCACAGGCTGTAAAAATACAATGTAATACCATATATTTGTGTTGTCATTCAAGGCTGTCTCCTTGGAAGTCGTAGTAGTCAAGTTGCTGAATAGGTTCTGAAAACATTATAACCCTCAGAGCACTGAGCTTAAAACAGGGAACTTCTTGATAAGGGAAAGGATTTAATCGACATGTTTGAGCAGGTTTATCCATGTTCAAAATCACGTTTGAAAATACCAGTCCTTGTGTAACAACATAAAAAAGGAAATACATTGATGGAAAGTAGTGCAGCAACACCCCACACAAATGAGAATGTTATCAGGCAGCTTAACAGGACTCTGCAGATCCTACCTATCTCTAATTCTCAACGCTGTTGTGTTTTAGATACCAAATATCAAAATTTAGCCTGCAACTGTCTTTACATGTCATACGGTAATTCACACCATGTAGCTAGATTGCAATGTACATGCAGCCATCAAGACCCAAACACGCTTAAAGTCTTTATGCTGAGTTCAGACAGTGCCCAAATTAGGGCAACCGGTGGAGCTGAATGACTACAGAGCGGTGGCTTTGACATCTCATATCATGAAGACCTTGGAGAGACTCCTTGTTCGTCGCATGAGATTGCAGGTTGCTGAGGCTCTTGACCCCCCCCAGTTTGCCTACTAGAAACACATAGGAGTGGAAGATGCGATTCTGTACATGTTGCATCGGGCATATGCTTATCTGGATGTGCCTGGTTCATATGTGAGAATCATGTTCTTTGACTTCTCCAGTGCCTTCAACACCATACGGCCTCCCATACTGAAAGACAAGCTGCTAGGTATGGGTGTGGCCCCCTCCCAGACAATCTGACTGCCAGACAACAGTATGTCAGGATGGGGAAATGTGTTTCTTGAACAATGCAGTACTGGCGCTCCGCAGGGTACTGTTTTGGCTCCTTTTCTTTTCACCCTGTACACATCGGACTTCAGGTACAACTCAGTCCTGCCACATTCAGAAGTATTCTAGATTACTAGAATACTTACTAGAGACTATTCAGACCTGCAAATACCAGGGGGTGGTGCTGGATAATAAACTGGAGTGGTCTGCCAACATAGACGCAGTGTACAGGAGGGGCCAGAGCCCTCTCTTTTTCCTGAGACGGCTCAGGTCCTTCAATGTCTGTAGTGATATGATGTGCATGTTTTATCCCACTATCATTGAGAGTGCACTGTTCTACGCTGTTGTCTGCTGGGGGAGTTGCACTACAGACAAAAACTGTAGGCGCCTGGACAAACTGGTGAAACAGGCTGGTTCTGTTGTAGGCAGAAGGCTGGACCCTCTCGGGGCTGTGGTGGAGCAACGGATGAGGAGGAAATTAGATTCTTTTTTGGAGAATAATAAACATCCCCTCCACAGCATCCTGGCAGGACAGAGGAGCAGCTACACTGAGAGGATCATCTCTCTGAGACTGAGAGCTTCAGGAGGTCCTTTGTCCCCACAGCCAGAAGGCTTCTTAACAGTAACTGCTGACAAGATCTTCTCAAATGTATTTATTTATTTATTTATTCAGTCATTTATTATTATTAGTCGTAGTATTTTTATTATTATTATTGTTGATATACAATCATTGTAAATATTTATAATTTTTTTTAACTAATTGACCAATTTGAATTTCCCCCATTGGGGGATGAATAAAGTATTTTTCTATTTCTATATATATATATATATATATATATATATATATATATATATAAAAGTTTGGTTTCTCAACTGTAATGAAGACTGTCTGACTGTCACATGACTTAAAATGTGAGGAACAGCCAGAGGCTTGACAGCAGCCACAAGAAGGATTCTGGTTCTGTCTTGTCTGCCACACCCCATTCTGCAGGAGGGTTTTGGTCCTTATCAGTGAGGGCAAGGGGAGGTGGGCTTGGGTGGTTCTCGGTTTTTTGTTGCTGCACTCTTTTTTTTCTATGGGTGTTTCATGTGATGATCTACTGACATGACTCACGGCAGTGCTGCTTGCAAATTTCCTCCAAGGTCAACAACTGGAGAGACTGAAAGATTCCTAAATGGAAAACGCATGCGGATGTTGCTGAATTGAAAGAAAACAACAATGTTATAAACTAGAAGGATTTTTCTCATATTTGATCCTTAATGTGTTTATTGTTTCAAAAAGGAATGAGGATTTCGTCATGATGGCGCCGCCAGTAAGCTGGCACACTTGGCATTGCTTTGAGGAAAAGTTGCACAAAATGAGTGTGAAAGTAAGATGACTGTATGTGGAATTAGTGACATTTAACTCTTTTTTTTATTTCTCAGTCTCAAAGGTTCTCATTCCCAAGACAGCTTTATCCTACATACCCCTTTCACACACCTGTCATTCATACATTGCTACTAAGGCTACGCCTTCATGATAATACGCCCGTTTATACTACCCACGCACCATGATCAGTGCTGGCTCGCAGCATATTTTAGGCTTTCGTCACAAACATAAATTCCTGTGAGCTTCACCTGAAGCTCCTGCACTCATTTATTTAAACACAGCATACTATACACATGGTGCATTTCTCATGAGTTTCCCATGTGTGAAACCTGGTAGAACACAGGAAGGTGAAAGATAAAAATTTACACTTCATGGAATCTGGCAGCCAGCCAAATTGTGTTGCTATACAGGATTTCCCCAAGCAACCATTCAAAACAAGCCCTACTTGTCCAGTCTTTTAGAAACTGTACTATTTTGCACTTTAGCATTTAACATGCAAACAGAGGCCTGCACAGTCTGAGATGTAGCTCTTGGGTTATTTGCAGTTTCTCTGAGCTTTGCTCGGACTGACCTTGAGGTGAACTTGCTGGGATGTCCACTCCTGAGAAGATCGGCAACTGTCTTTAATGCCTTCCACTTGTGAAAACCTTTTTTTTACTGTGGAATAATGAACTTCAGATAGTTTGGAAATGGCCCCCTTCCCAGATTGATGGGCGGCAACAATTGCTTCTCTAAGATCATTGCGGATGTCTGCTTCTATAGAGGTGCTCACACTTGCTGATGATCAACTAATCAAGCGTATTTGATGAGCAGCACCTGGCCTCTTACTTTACTAATTACTTTATTAATTTAATTACTTTACTTTAATTACTGTAATTACTTTACTTTATTACTTTATTAATTCCCATTTGCACTGCTCACACTTTATCATGCACACACTTTGTTTTTTGCACTATCCGCACATTCATCACAAGCATCCCACTCCTCTTCTTGTACAGTTTTGTTCATTCCTTGTTTTGTGTATGTGAACTGTGATCTGTATGCTGTGTTGTGTGTGGTTGTGTGTTGTGTTGCACTAGTGTTGTATTTTGTATTCTGTTTTGTATTCTGATTTGTAATCAGTGTATTGTGTATTCTGTGTCTGTCTGTATAAGCTACTGGATCCTTAAATTTCCCTTGGGATTAATAAAGTATCCATCTATCTATCTATCTATCTATCTATCTATCTATCTATCTATCTATCTATCTATCTATCTATCTATCTATCTATCTATCTATCTTTGTATGTTGACTTTTTTTTTGTTTAACAAATAATGAAAAAGTGTAATATGACATATGCTCATCTGAGGTAAAATTGGTCTAGTTTGAGGACTTGATAAAGACCAAAGAACTTTTTATATCTTGATACGTAAGGCATTAGAAGTGAAAGAATGTGAAAGAATTCTTTTTTTACAGGACTGTATTACTACTGGGAACGGGGAGGTTAGCTGTACAATTCTGACGCAGTTTTTTTTTTTTTATGAAAAGTAATCATCAAGGTGGTGGTAGGGGGTTAAAAAAAACAACTAGATAAATTATAACACTTCAGCAAAATCCCACAAAAGCTATGATCTAGATGTCCGTAGTAGTGAGAAATCACGGATAAAGTATATGAATGTGTGGTTGTTGGTTTCTGTGTACCCCACCTCCATCCCAATGACAGCTGGTTTAGGCTCCAGACCCCTGACCCTGAATTGGATTAAATGGATACAGAAAATAGATGGATGGAAATATGACTGACGCATTTTGAATATAACAAATTTCTGTATGTATGTCCAAAAAATGTATGTTCAAAGTAGTTTTACACAGCAGAACAAGATGGTGGGTAATACAAAATCAAATGATATTTCTTCCTTTTGTGTTTACCCCGGTGTGAAGGAAGACTTTTCTTGTCTGTGTTCCACAAAAAGGCAACATTTTCTTTCTCTAAAAATATTCACTCCCAAACTTTCTCTCAACTTCCACACACGCTGTATGAGCATCTAATGGTGCACGGTTCGGTGAGTCTGACTCGAACCTTTATGTCTATAATTTATCAGACAGACTCAGAATGCCCTTTAATCTTGTGTCACTCACTGGATAACACTGGAGACACATCCCAAACACAGACTCAGATTCAACCCACACACAAACTTCAAGTTCCAACCGCCTATGGTCAAAATATGAACCTTCAGGGGTGGGGGGGAAACTGCTGAAATTCTCTGGGAATGGGGAATTAAGCGACTGGGTGCACACGTGCAGCTCCGGTCTGGACACGTGTGAAAAGTGTGACGGTGAAGAGGGGTTTCCAAACCTTTTACCCACAGATGATAGACACGACAAAAACATTAAGTACACGAGTGAGGTGCAAACACATGTTACTCCATGTTCACCAGGTTGTACAGACAGACATCTGTGGTAAAAGGGACAGAATTATTTATAGTAAGTTTTGGGAGTTTTGTGGACGGCTCGAGAGGGCGAGACCGCGCTGCGTTCATGTCTGTCGGAAGAAAAAGTTCCGTGTAACAGCGTCCGAACCACAGTCGATCTTTAACTTGTGCACATACATATATTTACTCTATTTTGTATTTCTATTGTATTTCTATATGTATATATTTTTAATCTTATTTTGTATTTTAATCTTGCATATATATATTTTACATATTTTATTTGATATTCTGCTATTCTAATTTAGGAATATTTAATTTTACTTTAGCTTTTTATTAATGTGACTTTGCTACCTAGTTTATATTTGACAGTTTATAGTTGTATTTTGTGGTCATTTCACTGCATGTTGTACCGTGTATAACTATGCATGTGACAAATAAAACTTTGAATCTTGTACTTTTGAACTCTCTCACTAACAAATAATTGAAATTATAGTTCATATTAAATGGAACAACTGACTGTCTTGAATAATTGACATCCTTAAAACTTTCATTCATATTTCCTGTCCGAATAACTTTATATTTGGCAGTTATTTTTTATTTTGTGGCCCATTCATATATGAATGATTCATTTTACTCCAATTCAGTTGTTGGAGAGCTAACAGCTCCATGCTAAAACTCTTAGCAGCTCCAGCCTTTATTTCTTTATATTTGGCCTCCAAGCAGCCAGACTTTTTGTAATCTTTTAAAATGGTCTTCATCAATAGTTCTCCAGGCTTTCTGAAGATCTTTTAAAGTTTAGCTTTGGACATTTGCAGCTTTTTCAATCATATTAAGTCCAGGTCTTGTACCTGAGCTTTTTTTTAAATCAAAAACATTTTTTTTTTGTTTCTTTGTTTCTTTGTTAAACCACCTAACACAAAGCTACGGACTTTAAATATGATAGGGCACCTAAAACGCGTGCTGAACCAGTACTGTGTCTACACTTAACAGTAAACTCAGCAAAGAATCTGTTTTAAAATGTTATCTTTAGGTGCTTTGTTAATAGTAGCTTGTCATCAAGACATGTCGTTTGCTACCATTTCCTTATTTTCATCTACATAAGATGCCAGAGATAACAGTTACATATTCATCCAATAGTATTTTTGCACTAACGAGGTGATTTCCAGAGAGCTATTTGTGGAGAACTTGGCATTTCTCAGCTTGGTGTGTGCACCATTTGTGTCCTAAATTCAGAGAATTTAAGAAACTGAACAAGCAGAGGACAAAAGAAGAAGAGGCAAACTATCTGCAGTAGATTAACAATATTCTGAAAGTGATGTCCTTAAGAAACAAGAAAAAAATTAACAAAGATCTGACACAGGACCTGGGAAAGACCTGAGAACTTTTCCTGAAGATTACTTAAAGAGATGACAAGAAAGCTTGTCTAAGAGGATTCAGGCTGTGCTGAAGAATAAAGGCGCTCAGACCAAATAATAACTTTCAAGCTTGTTAGAACTGTACAAGCTCTGTTTTTGCCTTATATTTTTTCAATTCAAATTTATTTATATAGCAGATTAAAACAACCTCAGCTGACCAAAGTGCTTCACAATAGCAACTGCATCACATATTAAGAAAGTCAGCAATAAAATAGCAATATAGCAAATACTGCATCACAGATAGAATAGTCACAAATAAGATTAGTAATAAAATTAGCAATTAAATAGCTAGTGTTGAAAGCCAGGGAAATTTATGTTCGTACGTTTCAACAAATAGCTGCGCCTTTTCCCATTTTCCTGGCAATGTTTGTGCAGAGAAATGGACTGTGGCTGAAGACTTTTGCACAATATTGTATTTACTATGTGATTTGCTAATTTGGATTATTTAGATCATTTAAATTAAACAATATGATGCTCTGATAAAGATGAAACAACCTGCCACATCATAACTAAAAATGGACATAATTAAGAACGATGACCCAATGAGAACTTGTTAAACGCGTATCTCTTACTGATCATCTTGATAAAATGACTGATTGCGTGCTATATAAACTATTTTGTGTGCCTGACTTGTTACAAAACTTAATCATGCCCTCAATAACATATGATGGTAGAAATCAAATTGCACAAAAAAAGCAGGATGAAGTAGAATTTTAAATGATTATTTCTGACTTTTTCCACTGACAATGAAAGGTAAGCTATGTGTGTCTTTATGTTTTTTTTATGTGCAATAGCTTAGTTAAATATGTTACTTATCATTGGCCATTTACATGTCGTCATTTAGTAGATGGTTTTCTGCTCTTTGTATATTAAGAGCAGTTACATGGACAAAAGTCCATGGCTACACAGTGAATGATTAAAAAATATATATCTTTACAGTCATGCAAAATGCGTATTTTGTTCTTTGTTTCTCTCTGTGGCTTCAATCCTTTAAAAAAAAAAAGAAAGAAAGAAAAACGACGAAATTTGAGATTAAGACAATATTTTATGACGAGTGCTACTTGAAAGCACCATCTCGCCCTGACCCTAAAGCGCGCTCCCTGCGTTTACGTGGCTACTCCCCCTCCACAACGTACGTGCGCGCACCCCCTCATCGCGTGGTGGGGATCATCCATATTGCTGCTAGTGGTGGGGATAAGGTTGTAATCCTAAGAGGCCCTCGGACACCTTTCTTTATTTTTTACATGTTTAAACCCTGCGCTGACTGCTCCGCGTCGTAGGCTGAAGCTGCTTAGGTCTCGGGGCGACAGAGGAGCGGCAGTACCCGCGGAACAACTCCACATTTCCCCTGTAACTGAAAGCGAAGTCAGCTTGGGGGGAGGACTGGTAATCCTGAGGGGGTAAGAAAGACGGTGGTGGGAAATGGCCACTCAGGTGGAGGCTCTCCTGCCCAGCAACCCGCTTGCCAAAGCGGAGGAGCACGGTAATGTGATCCGCGGCGAGCCGAGGGAGGAGGAAGAGGACGGCCGGGGCGACGGGGCCAAGCGGCAGACGGGTGTCAGCGACAGTAACCCCAAACAGGGAGGGACCACCGGCACCGAGGAGCAAAGCTCCACACAGGGGACAGAGCAGAGCAAAGACGGCTGTGACAGCGAAGACAAGCAAAACGAGGAGGGCGTCTCAGGCAGGAAGGAGTTTACCGAAGCTCCCCCGCCCAAGGTGAACCCGTGGACTAGGAAAATGAATGCGGTGACCGTGGTCAGCGTGAATGGACAAGCACACACCGGTCTGTATCCCCACTACATGTCCAACTACTGACTGTCATGTTGTAGAGGTGTCTGTCCGTCTAGCTTTGGTGAGACGGGACGAACATGTTGCCTTTATACGGTCTCATATCATTTATTTAACCAAAAAAAAAAAGCCACTTAAAGCAAGAGCCCCCTCTGGTTGTCCTCTTGTTGCTCCTCGCCGGTTGGTTATATTTGGAGTTAAAGCCCCCTCCTCCTCCTCATGTGAAGGCTATTCTTGGGGTTCATGGGTTGCTGACCGCACAAATGGTCACACCCTTTAAAAAAAAAAAAAAAAAAAAAAAGAAGTTAAAATGCTCCAAAACGTCCCAATGTTTGGTCAGAGCTTATTATGTCAAGGTTTAAAGTTAAAGTCTTTACTTTTAGCTTAGCATTCACGCTGTGTTTGTCCTTTAATGTTATTTTATAGGTGTACATTTATGATGGAGCTCTCAGACAACATTAGTGATGTCGGGCGGTTGTTGTGGAGTTGCTCTGCGTGTCACCACTCTTTACAAACCGCATGCATGAAGTTTTTATGCTAGTGCAAGCATTTATTCGGCCTTATCAGGGGATATTATTAGCGTCTTAATTTCAGCAGTGTCATCGTGCATTCTCTTTGCAGACGGCTGTGTGTCTTTATGATCAACCTTCATGTTCTCCCTCTTGTGTCTCATGTCTAGAAACCACACAGTCAGGACAGTTGCTAGCAGACACCCTTCTCTGCCTTTTCAAATATTGAAAGCGGTTTTTACTTCTCTGCGTGTTTGTATTTTGGACATGTGAGTAACGTGGGTGATATAGCCACGTCAGACGTTAAGGAAATATCCGCCCTGG
This sequence comes from Odontesthes bonariensis, assembly GCF_027942865.1. Taxonomy (NCBI): domain Eukaryota; kingdom Metazoa; phylum Chordata; class Actinopteri; order Atheriniformes; family Atherinopsidae; genus Odontesthes; species Odontesthes bonariensis. The sequence continues at coordinate 22,714,998 of NC_134521.1, forward strand.
TCTCGCATTGCATCAGTTATCAGAGAAGTGGTACGCATGGTCGGTTGTGTAGCAGCTTAGCTTAGCTAACAATAGCTCACAGACTCCCCCTTCGGCCTAGTCCGTCGCCAAGCCCTTCCCATTCAGATGTTAGCGTTAACGTGGTCATGTTCTTGTTTCATTTACGGTGTCCAAAACATGCTAACATCTCAGTCTCTTTTAGTGAAAGCTCCCCGCACTGTAACATCGCCCCAAATGTAACAAATGCTCGTTTAATCGCTAAAAAATAACAGGTTTGTTATGAGACGTCACGTGTTCACTCCACGTGTTCCCCGAGAAAAAGGCATGACTTCTGCTAGCTAGCTGGCTAGTTCTCTGACTGACTGGGCTGGAACAGAAGCACTATGTCAGTTCAGGATGTCCAGTGTGAGACAGCCTTGCTGTTTAGTGGTTTGTAAGGTGGATGGCATGTCGTGTGTGCGTTGTCAGAGTAACCGTGGCTCATACCTGCTTGCGCACCTTGCTAACCACCGTTAGCATGGAAGCTAGAGAGCAGAGTCATCATTACTTGAGCATGATCTCACACAAATTACCATGATGTTTTATTTTGTCAGGATTATACAATAGTCAGCCTGGACTGCTTGTTGAAATCAAAGTCTTATTTGCGGAATATTTGGGGGATTTACTTGGGACAGGTCCCTATGGTGTGTCAATACAACATTGATTAGTTATTTTTCTTGGATTCTGGCTGTCTTGCAGTCAGGTCATCTTTGTTACAGCTGTGACCCGTCAGCTTTCTGGGTTGTCCATTTGTGTGCCAGCTGGTTTGTTTGCAGTGTTAAATAATGTGTAACTATTGTAAACTTCAGGGTATGGCCTGTACCCATGACCCACACGAATGTGCTTCAAAAGCTGTTACAGTAGTCTTAAACCTGAGTAGGAAGTCAGTGGTGAGTTAGCCAGGCAGTATTGCCCCATTATGAGTATTTCTTTATTTTTCTCACTAATCCGTTTTTTTTTTTTTTTTGTTTGTCTTTCGTTAGAAAAGTAGTCCCAAACCTTTGTTGTGGATGTTTGCAGTTTATACAAAGCCGAAGTCACCATGTTTTCGTGTACATAGCTTGACAAATTCAAGCTGTGGTTTTGGCTTGAGTGGCCCATTTCTTAAATCAAGATTTCTTTAGAGCACAGCGATAATGTGGAAATGCCTTAAATGACTGTAGGTTGACACATGGTCTTAATGGACTAATTTTCAGTCACAATTCCCAACGTGTTTAGCCCTTTGTTGGGAATTTGGCTGCATTGATATTTACACATACCTCACTGTTTTCACTTGAACTGTGGAGAATGTGCGCAGCGCCCAGGTCCATGAGAGTCTACTTGGGCATATACCTGCAGGGGGATTAGATCCCTAACCACGTTATCTGGATGTATTAGTCAGGGCTTGAGAATCTAACCATAAGTTGGAAAGGTAAAGGCTCGTGTATACTTCGCAGCAGTGTGTCGCAGTGAGCTTGTCGCAGACACGACGCAGTTATTTTTGTTTGTGATTGAGGGACAATCATGAACAAGCTAGGATTGTTGGTGTTACGGTTACGGACGTCATTCAACAACAATGGCGACTGGACGAATGCGCACTTTGATTGAGATGCAGCTGATCGATCTAGAAATAGAAGAAATATTGCTACTACCGGAGCTGGCAGAGAGGGAAAGAATCATCACGGTTAGCTTCAGCCGGTTAGCAAACCGGAAATACGCATAGTGTAGAGCGGATGTAGAGTTGACCAATAGGAGGCCTCCTTTCTCTCCTCCCTGCTGCGATGTCTGAAGCAAAACTTAAACATAAAAGAGTTTAAGAAGAAAAACAACAAGAAAAATATTGAGACCACTCGTAAAAACGATAATTTGGCAATAATAGCAGGTATTAAAAGTAAAAGTAAGAGGTTAAAAGTATACAAAAAAAACAAACAAACAAAAGGGTCTTTTCAAAAAAGCTCAGTGGCATATCGGTGGATTAGATATAGGCTCTCCCACAGAGGTAAGTTTTAAACTTAGTTTTAAAAGCACAGAAGGAGTCTGTGACCCACACCCAAGCGGGGAGCCTGAAAATTAAATGCGCTGCCTCCCATTTTAGTCTTGAAAATTCAGCCAAGCGTTCTTTTGGTGTGATAGAGAATGGTGAGAAGGGTCAAAGCTTGGTCATTTTTGTATGTAATGAGAAGCATTTTAATTTGTTTTCTAAACTTTGTCTAAACTTTGTGGCCATAGTGTTTTTCATCGACTGAATGATCTTGAGAATACTTGTACACCCAGCAAAGATGGCAATGCAGCGCTGTTTTGGGACAAGATGATTTAAGTGATGTTATGCTGATTAAGGAAAGGCACTCCATAGACCTGTTTAAAGAGAGTTAAAAGACCAAGCCTGTTCAAAATTACTTCAAGGTTCCTCGCAGTAGAACTGGAACCCTGGAACCAGACTAATGTCGTCATCAGCGGCTATATGGTTTGATTTTTGTAGCGAAAACTGAACTTGTTCCAGTGCAAAGCCATGTTGGATACCATAACCAGCACTGGGACCTGTGGAGGCAACAAACTGGAGTCTATCGCATCAATTAAACTTAAATGGGTCCAAAGCAGTACCCTTGATTCAGATCGTATGTTCCAAGTTTTTTTTAACAAGCTGCTGTGGTCAAAGGTGGGAAAGGCATCACTGAGATCACGAGGAGCAATGTACAGCAGGCTGTGAGACCAGTGTGCAAAGACTGTGCAGCAGTGTCCATTTGTGTTTTACAGGAGTTATTTGTTCTGGAAACCAGTAAACTGGAACACTTTATTTTGAGGTTTAGGGTCTTTCAATTTTGAAAGTTGCTTCTGTCGTGTTTTATTTGGCAGCTCGTTCATGCTCGCACTATTTTCTTAGCGGTGGCGGAGTAATATCAGCGAACATCCAGTACAAAATGTCAAATAAAACACGACAGAAGCAACTTTTCGCCACAAAATTTAATATGGATTACCAGTGCACACCAGTAACCACTCCGGTGAATTGATTATTTTGAAATTATATTGTGCTTTTACGGACCTTTCTAGACATGCGCATGACTTGCCATTCTGAAGCAGGTTGAGAAGAATCAAAATTAGGCAAATACCGGAGACAGCAGTAAACATCAAAAAAGCGGTGAGGGGGGTTCTAAAACATTGCAGACGACTCAGAAAAGAGGCTTAATGTTGAAAATACCGCAGTTCCCCTTGAAAGTTCTAAAGACTGTCTCTGATTGGGACTTTAAAAAAGTGCTTCCCCTAAAATCTTTATCAAAGTTTGCTTTTGATTGAAATTATTATTCATATGAGAGGCTAAATCTAATTATGGTAGAGCAATGGTACAATAGTCTGTAATACATCGTGTGACTGAATAACAGTCCTGTCATCAGCCCTATTCGGACGGGACTAGTTCAATGGGGGGACGTATGGTAATGTTGGTTAACCAGACGACGCCAGGGAGAAGAAATGACCAATTTGGACGGGACAAGAAATCCCTGTAATATTCATCTAACATGGGAGGAGTTGTTGGTTACGCACAACCGTCACATCCTGGATGCTGCACGTCTTCATTTCACTTCCGTAAACCCCATCTGTAAACAGACATGGCGCCGACCATGCGTGCTTGCAAGCAGCGCTTCATCCAGAACCTCCATGTTTGCAAACAGACACACCTAATTGTTTCTCTCTTTAAAAGGATGTGACGATATATTCCGTACTTATTACCGAAGGTCGCATTCGCACGGGATTAGTATTACCTATGGTAGATACTCCGGACCGTTTCACAGGAGGTAGAATTCTCGGCAAAGTTTACCGACATACTCCGCTATCTTTACTAACATGGCGCGTTCGGATGGGACTAGATTTCCCCGTTATTATTACTTTACCCCAGGATCCCCCATTAAAGTAGTCCCGTCCGAATAGGGCTTTAGATAAGAGTGCAAGCGGAGTGGGTGAAAATTCTTTAAAACAGGTTTGTAGTTTCTTACTTTGACTTTATTTGTGCAAGAAGACTGAATTTGAACAAGCAAAAAAAAAAAGTAGGTCAGAAGTGCCACAATTTTAGAAAGCCGAACTTTTACTTTAAATGTCATTTTAAAAGAGAAAGCTGAAACCTGTGTAAATGCTCGGGCTTGCCACAATAAGAAAAAAAAAATGAAAATGAAAGCACATAGGCTCACATATCTATAAAAAGTGACAGCGTGATATATAAAACCTGTAGTTTATCCAGACATAAAAACAGCATCATTGTTTAAACCGAATTATCACCACACACCACTTTCTATGTCAAAGACTGATCGTCATGTGACTCAAGAACATTGAACGGTCTGATGCCTGAATGTCACCTCTGGAGTATACGGGAAGATGCTCCGGGTGTCCAGAGTTCAGGGAGGCCTTGATTTATTGTTGGAAACCATTTGAGACATTAAAGTCTAAAACTTAAAGATCCCACAACATTCAGTCCAGACATAATTAGACCACATGATGGTTAAGCAACACGCTTCTGGTTGTTGATATTCTGAGGAAACATCTGAGTCATGTGTAGCAGTTTAAGGCTATAAGATGTGACCACACTGGATTTAGCTGCCTGTTAAAATGTATGGGAAACAGTGTGGGACTTGTTTGCACATAGCTGCAAGCTGATAGGGCCTCTTTCTTTTTTGTTTTGCATTCTGCTAGATGGAACGTCTACAAGCTGATTTCCAGTCAGTCTGATTAAGTGGGGGTAAATTTGACCTCATTCATGGAATATTGATGGGCTATTTCCTTGGGTTTAAGCTTTAGACTGTTTGAGTTTTATTAGCTGCAGCTTTGTCAATGAATGTTTTTTTTGTGTGTTTTCCTGAGTATTGCAAACTCGGGCACTTGGGTAAGAACAGTTTGTCAGCTGACTCTCACAGCAGTTTTGGTGGTAGCAAAAGGCAATTAGTTGCAAACAGGATCTTACTGAGTGAAACATTTTACAATTGATCTCTGTCCAGTACACAGAATTAGCTGTAACTGCAGGCAAAATGCAGCCACTTTGCAAAGCCCGTGAGTTTCCTGTCCTGCTGTGACACCTGCTGCTGCTGGCTGACAGAAAAGCAGCATTTAGGCTGAAAATAGACCCTCGTCCAAAAAATATGAGGGGCTGTGTGTTGCTGCAGATACTGGAGAAAAAAAAACAAATTTCGAGACGCCGGGTGTTTTTCATTAAGCTGATGTGTCTCTCGGTGTCCTTACCAGTGTTGTTGTTCCTCCCACAGAGGAACAACAACAATTCATGGTGCATTTCAGGGATTTGATGATCCTCCATGATGGCTTGGGGAGATTAATTACCAGGCACTATGAGGAATGAGAGGACACTAAAGTTAGCAAAGCGTAAAGCACCCATCGTCCAGTGTTAAAGTCGTCGTCCCTGTTCAGTCTCATTTCTTTTTGTCCTCCGTGAAGAATACAGCCTTATGTGTGCTCCTGTCTTGAAGCTGAGGTTTGACCCTTCAGTCACAAAGATGATGATGGTAATGATAAATGAATTTGTTTTTTTTTTTTAGTTTGGGGAGAAACCCTAAATTACTTAAGATGATGTAGCCCACTCTGAAACCTGCAGCAGGGGGAGAGTATTACACAAACTCCACTCAGTGTTTACACGATTTCAGCTAGTTTCAAATTTAGTGCAACATTTTTTTTGTCTTTAAACTTGGAAATACAAACGAGAACGTCAAGCTGAGCTGCAGACAAAAGCTAATTAATAATTTTTTTTTAACTTAATGGGCTACATTCATAGTGAGTTAGAAAAGCTGTTAAATGTCTGTGTTAAATTCTGAGTGCTGCAGCTTATTTATGGTTGTGAAATGTGTCGAGCTGAGCTCAGCTGATTGGTTGGTTTGTGGAAATTATGATTTTTTTTTTTTTATTTTTTATTTTTTTATTTTTATGATTGAAACATTTCTTTTTAAGAATGTTGCTTTCCCACAGCTGTTAATTGCCACGCATTTGTCTTTGTTCATATCTATGTTAAAACACATTTTTATCTGTGTAAACCATGTTTGACATTTATAGTGCAACTCCTGTTTTTAGAGCAAACAACAGAGCATCACATTAACTTGGACTTTACAACGGCAGAAGAAAACATTTGTCTGGCTGAAATTGAACACGTTTCTCTCTTAATATTTTTGTGCAATTTGAAACCAGCTGATTTTGGCAAAATGAGCTGTAATGCTGCTCATTGTCTGTATCCAGGTGGGTTAGTTCGGCATCGGCGTTGTTAGATGTTAATGAAGGACTGACATATTTTTATGCTTGAGAGGATTTCTGTGGTTTACCTCTTTAAGCGCCTCTGTCCTGCCTGATGTGGTGACCGTCATTTGTTCCAGTGGAAGAATAGTGAAGCGTAAGCTGCTACATAAATGTGTTCATTGTAGCCACAGTGTCGCACCAACAGCGGAAATACAAAGATGGGTGACAGTCTGTGTTTGTGAATGTTTGAAGAATCAGATGCAAACTTTGTCCACTGATCAGTGGATGGTTGGAGATGATCAGAATGGAGTTTTCTAAACATGAAACACCATGGAGGGGCTCCAAAGAGTACACATGGGGTAGGAAATAATGCAGAAAGTATGCTGGGGGAATTGCATTGTTTCACTTACAGGATAATTTATATTCGATTAGATTTAATGACTGTGTTTGTGTTGAATTCTACAGCGAAATGACCAAAATCCTCTTTGGGAGAAGATGGTGTGAAGTAGCAGTAATAAGTGCCACAATCTGTTTTCTTTGACAGCCCCCTTATTTATCTGATCCACTGATGAGCTAAAGAGCTGGCTGGGCAAACTGTGCAAACGTGTCAGTTGTGGATATTTTAGTTCTCACATGAAGCTCCTCCGGAAAGTGTCAGGGCTGTAGCGCACAAGAGTAAAGTGTTTATAGTACTACCCCCCAACCAACTGTTAATTGGATTTTTGTAGAAGGGTTCATGTTCACATAGTTTTGGCACCCTATGGAAAGCACGGGCAAGATGAGGTAATGAGGAGCTTAAACGGTAAACAATGATTGAAAAGCGTTCTGGATATATCAAAACAGAAAGCAGACAGTGTTTATTGTAGCGTTCTTACTCTATCGCTCCTCTCCCCCCATGCTTGAGAAACACACTCATCACACACACAATGTCAGCTGTTTCTTAGGAGTCTATGTCCTCAGACGCCCAGCTCGAGTTACTTTTATCTGCCTCAGTGTTGTGTCTGCACTTGGTGATAATGGAACATCCCTCGGTGGACGTTCGGGTGGGGACTGTTTGTGTGTGCGATGTGTTCACTTCACAAAGCTTCTGTGGCCATATGTCATGACTTAGATGGGACTTGGTTTTACGTTTTGGTTTGGTTTTATGGACTGGTTTTATGTTTGTGAGGAAAACTAGTTTTTTAATTAACGCAAGACAAAAACAATTTAAGTTATAACGGGGAAACATTTCTGTTCATAGTTTGACATGATACGTGTGGCTGTACGTGTAATGAAGCAATTTTTTTCATTTTTTTATAAAAGCTTCTGTCAGCACTCCTGTTGATTGAAGCCATGGTTTGGATTCAGTTTCACTCCATTCCTGTTTGTACTCTCCACTTTGTATGTTGTAAAAGAAAAGTGAGGACAGCAACACTCTGACGTTCAGTGCAGTTGGCAGAAGGTTAATTTGATAGCATTTAACATAAGCAAGAACTTTAAGCATGTACAAAATTGTAGTGTACACTCAACAATTGATGGCCTCTGTGGAACAAAAAAGTAGCACTCGTTGTGTCGCTGTAGCCTGCTCATTTTGGATTATATTAATTTACTGGAGAGTAAATTTTTTTGCAGGAACCTCCAGACCTATTTGGTTGTAGAGAACCAGCTGTTGAAGTTGTTTAAGCTGCGGTGCGAGTAGCCGATTCCCTGCAGAAACAGCCCTACCTGCACTCTACAGTCAAATTAAAGGGGATGTGCCATTTTTTTAATTTTTTTTTTAAACAAATTGACATGGTTTTCCTTGGTCATAATAAGACGTCTTCGACATGGATTGGTCAAAAAAACGGTAAAAGAGACGGGGACGATACATCATCTCTTTCCTCCTCCATTATTTTACACCTCTATTCCAATGCATAGTTTTAGGGGCCTGGAGTCACCCGATTGATTCCATTCTGTCCTTCTCTTCCTCAAGCCTCTAGCATGGTTGCCGCGTCAGCTAGCGCAAGCGGTGTTGATGACGTCACGATTTCCAAAACCTCATGACAATAACCTCAGCAGCAATTTCACTTGAGACATTTGATTACGCACAAGCGGGCACGCAATTCAAGTCCATGCGGACCAGGAGGAAAGTGTGAGACCACAGTAGGTGAACTGTTCACATTTTAGGTGCAGTCGTTTAATTTCATTGTTCATATGTAGCTGCTGGGGCCACAGTCAGTCTTTTTGTCTGCTATACATCTGCTTGATGTGTGATGGCGCGGTGTGGATTCTCTGTTCAGCTTAGGGCTGTCGCGGTAACCGCAAAAATGAAATATTGCGATATGAAGAAGCCCACCGCGCTTCATGATCGCACGTGACCTGATCTCACCACAACACACGTTGAGAAGGTATCAAAACTAAATGTTACTTCGCCACTTTGGGAGCATTTCAGCTTTCAGCCAAATGAAAAGGGGGAACCAGCCAATTCAAATGAGGCAATCTGTAAAAACTACGGCAAAATGGTTAAAGTAAAACAAGGAAACACGACTAATTTAAGGGCTCATCTGGCAAGTAGCCGTCCAGCTATTGAGGTGCGGTTGCCGCCGCCTCCTGCCACAGTCGCGGAGCAGCTCATGTCGGGGCTAGCCGACAGCTTGAAGTCGGCGGTTAGAGCGATGGGTAAAAATAGATTATGACGAGATTTTTTTACGACCCTGTCAATCAAAATGACGGACAACGTAAAAAGTCTAGCGCAACCTCTGTTTCAGATGGATCAAAATGTTAACGGGTGTAAGGCCCGACCGATTATCGGCCCCACTGATATATCGGGCCGATATTTAGCATTTTGGGGATATCGGCATCGGCCATACTTTCCATAAATTTCCACCGATAAGTTTATATAATTTTCACAACCAATTTTGCAGCCGTCTTCTGCTCTCGCCACTTTGAGTTCATGAGCATTGCCCCCGCCCGTCACAGCATCTGATTTGTTTGGCACACGGAATACAACCAATCAACACGCAAGGCTGCGAACGGTTTCAAGGTGGCCGTGGCGCAAGTTGGGGGCGGGGTGGCTACTGAACGCTGTGAGCGGTTTCAAGGCGGCTGCGGTGGTGGTAGTATTACTTGAAGCAGAGAGAACAAACTCCCTTCAAGGTAAGCATATACGAAGCCTTATCCCCTGCAATAAGTCACAAACACACCGACGTTGCAAAAGCATGGCACCACAACGTCTTTATTAGTGTATACAACTAGTGAAAATGGTCCATTTGATCTGTGTTACGACGCAAACCTTTAGCTCACGTAAGGATAACCAGAATGACAGCGAATACTCCTCACTGAAACGGTTGTCCATAAAGCAGTCTCAGCATAGTGTACAGTAATTTTTAAATCCTCACATGGAAACGTGAACGTGTCTGTAGTTCTACACGAAAGGTGGACTGAAAGCCATGGTCAATGAAGACCAAATAAAAGGTGTTTGTATTTGTTCCTGAGACTAACCATTTGTTAACGCAAGCCTGCTAGCTACTTGGTAGCCTGCCGGTGTGAGAGCCTATCTTGTTCCGTAACAACTGGTTACCCATCACGTTAGAACCAACGGTGATTGGTCGTAATGTCCCTCTTACTTAACTTTAATAGAATTAAGTAGTGATGCTTCGATCAGCATTTTTTTGGACCGATCACCAAAATCATGATCTGCCCGATTGCCGTTCACGGAAGGAATCGGACATTTCCATGCCTTTCATCTAGCAGAGAGTGCCCCATTTATAGAAATTAAACCGCCAGAGGTAGCTGGGGACATGTAGAACATGAATCTGGTAGAATTTGCAGAAAACAATTAGTTTTGATTTTTCTATTAATATTTTAAGATGGCCATATACATCATTCATTGGGTATGATTTCAACATCAGATTATTAAACATTGATGCAGTGAAATGACTTGAAAATCACCACAGAGGTAGCTGGGGACATGTAGAACAAGAATCTGGTGGAGTCGGCAGAGAACATTTTGATTTGGTTCTAAATGAAGTTTTCAAATCTGACTATGCAGAAATGAGTTTGATTCTGAATATGCTTCAATAATTTTGTTCTATCATTTTGTTTTAATCATTAAAAAGAATGTAGTAAAAAAAACAACCAAGTAATGACAGGTGTATGTATTCCAACAAATGAAAGATCAACTTCGATATAGATTTCTGAGTTTACGGGGTGCACTTGAATGCACCATAAATCCGCTCACACGCTTTACCGTACGATGCGATGTAAACGGGCACTCGATTTTCAAGTGTAGCTAGCGCGATCGTGCCTCTCTGAAGCGCAGATGGCGTGACTGCAGTAAGTTTCACATCTTTCTGACAGACTTTGAAGAAATTCCAGACAGGAGAGGTCATGTTGTCGAGATGCACTGTAGAGGTTTTGCCTGTTCGGTTCTGTACACACGTCACGTACCACATTAGAAAGTGGTCGCTAGTAATTTACGTCATGTGATCGGTTTTTTGATCGGCATATTTTTCAGATCGCCGATCAGGTTATTTTTGGGCATTATCGGCCGATCATGATCGGCAGCCGATCGATCGGAGCAGCACTAGAATTAAGTTTTGGCCAGTCGATGCGTTTCAAACATCTGGAGTAACATCTTGTTGCGGGTAGCCAGACAGGCTGTCACACCACCACCAAGTAGCTAGCAGGTTTGCGCTAACAACCATGGTGTTAGGTGAACAACTTCATGAAGCCGTATGCGACGCGACTCAGATGGTTCACTGTAAAGTTGTACAGGGATGTTTATGTTTATTTTACTGTTTAGAAATGCTATAAGCAGCTCCCTACACTTGATTTTTAGTTCTCAGTCAGTTCATTTTCTATTACTTCTTAATAAAAAAATAGCATATATTCAAGTATTCTCATAGCAGGGAGTGATTTATTTTTTTATTGATAATTATGTATTTATATTATTTTATTTCCCGTTTTATTCTAAGTTATGTTTGGCTTTATTTTACAAATGCTGCTGGCAGCTCCCTGCACTTTTCATTTTTACAATTAAAAAGACTTAATGGATATGAAAGTTTGTGTCAGGGCATGCTATTTTTAATTTATCGTGAATAATGTTTCTATTTATCGGTTGTACATATCGGTTATCGGCCTCCCATTTCCATAATTATCGGTATCGGCCCTAAACGGGTGAATCGTTATTGAATCTTGAGGCAGATAAAAATGTGCACATGATCTATTCTTTAAATATAGAACATTGGAACCATAAAGATGTTTGCTCTGATATTTGAGGCACCCTCTAAACACTGGAACTGGTTCATTCTTTTAAAAGGTTAAATCTTGATCCAGACTGCAGTTCAGATGTTTAGCTGCCACTATTAGAATGTTCAGTCATTTTCTTTCTCGGGAAAGCAAATAAGTGGCTCAAACTCTGTTGCAGTCAACCTGCAGAAAGCCTTGGAGAATAGATTTGGATGTAGAGCTAACCAGTTAGAGTTCAGCACCGGGCCTATGGTGTCGGATAACGTTTGAGGTCAGTTTAGATTCCAGGTCTCTCTCTGTTACTTGACCTCAACTTGTTTGTGTGTGTGAGCAGGTTGTTAATGTGGCAGTGGTTACCCAGGGAGATGCCTACTGGCTCTCTGAGCTTTTCACTCTGCTGGAGGTGATGTCACCACACTGATGGTGTGATGCAGTGTCTGTGAGACATGTGGTCATACTGTACACTGTTGTTTCCTCCATATTTGGTTCTTGCAGGCTGACTTCCCTGTGCGGTTGTCGCTCTGCTCTGCTCCGCCTGTAAGACAATCAGGTTGCAAGCAGATAAAACTGAAGTGTGTGTGCTTCACACTGATTAAACATTTTTGGAGAGTTTGACTCGAGTATTACAAGTTAATGGCAAAGTTGAATATGACGTCTCCTGAGCGAGGCGCTGTCTTTAATGAGCAATTTTTAAAGTCCCACATTTGTGTCTCTTCAGTTCCTTAAAGGGATTTGTTTCAGATGAAACATTTAAACAAGGCTGGGCTGTATGTTTTGTTCAGAGAGGTTTAAAAGTAATTTGAAATGCATGTGGTTTGTTATGAGTGGAGCTTTTCCCCCACATCACTTGCCACAGTAACGGGGAAAGCCACAATCTTACACTTGCCAAAAAGAAGTAAATCTGTCACCAAAAATACGACCTCATAATTATGATACAAAACATGTGAGTGTCGGGGTAAAAAACACATTCAGATACCAAAAGTCCCAACATCTGGTGAGGACTGGGCCGATTTCCCAACACTATAGCTGGGCTTATTACTGCAGAGCCGACATGGCACAGAGTTTATTTTTAGGTGTCACCAGCGATACCCCGTGGGATTCAGAGCAGGTTTTGTTGCCAGCGCTTGCTGATGCACACGTGGGAATTTCTTTAGACTCTACATGAGGTGTGTGTGTGTGTGTGTGTGTGTGTGTGTGTGTGTGTGTGTGTGTGTAGAGTTTCTGAGAAAAAATGGGACAGTTTTTATGGGATGCAAAATAAAAGATGGAAGGAAAGAAAGATGACATCTGAGAGTGAGCATCAGAAGAACAGAATGTGGTTATGGTAGCTCTGAAATCACTGCAGCTGCTTTTTGATTTGAATGAATTGTGAAACTATTTGGAAATTGGTCTGTCATATCTACAGCTTATATTAAGCATTAATAAGAAAAATGTTTTGAAGTTTTGCAATAATGGAGCACAGACGCTCCCAAATGCAGTGGATTCGTTAGGCTGTTGATTTAAGAGGGAATAGCCATTTAATCCTTAAAAAAAATATACTGTATACATAATTTACATATTAAGTATCTATTGATCAGACATCTGAACCATAACTGATTACATTGTTGAAATCAGTTTTTATCGTGTTGCAAGAATGCAAACAAATGCATCTCCTAAACGGTCAGTTTGGTAAGAGATGTGAAGAAAAAAAAAAAAGAAAAAAAAGAGCCCAGTGGATCGACATTGTTTCTGAAAGCAATGTTCCTGCAACAGTTAGCAGAAACCTGGGCCAACCACTTCTTGTTGCACTTGTCTTATCGTCCTGCCACGTTGAACATGTGACCCTGGAGGAGATTGTACCTGAAAAAGGGTTAAATGCCAACTGTCCATGACTGAATTGTGGACAAGAGAAATTTGAGATATAATTTGGCAATGCAATTATTTGGTCATTAGCAAAGTTATTTGGAAATGTATGTTCTGTAATTCAGCTGCCATGCATCCTTATGCAGTCACTGATAAAAATTATCAGTCAACAATTTTTATACAGTCAATCAGATTGGAGTGTGATAGTGTGATCTCTTAAGCTAGGTACTGTATGCTCTTCATGCTTTGACATTTATAGATTGTAATTTGTGTCCAAATTTATGTTGGCACAAAGCTGTACCACAAGCTCAGAAAAGACACACACACTATGGAAGAGATGAGTCACTGCACTGAACAAAAAAGGTTGACATGGGTGGTGGTGCAATTTTGACCAAAGCATGTCACAAACGCATAATGAAGACCTCAAGAAATTGTCAACTAATTAAAATGGGTCATAATTTGACCGCCTTTAACAAGTCTTCATTTAACCACTTTACCCCTCCATTATAAGCCTGTCATTAAACTTTTAGCTGGACATCATTAATAGTTCAGTGAAGCAAACGGAATACACAGCCACACATAGGCCTAACTTGATGAATAAATACCCATTGTTGTCAAGTTAAATGTATATGCAGATTTTCACACAGCTTAGAGATAAATGATCAGATTTCTCTGAGATGAAACTGTTGCTTTTCTTTTTGTTAATCTTCTCTGTTTTTATTTATTTTTTGTTCATATGCTTCTGTTACTTGGACATGTGTCTCCGTAACGCCCACACACCATCGGTGTCCTTGAGTTGAACAGAATATAACAGTTATCAGAGCTCTTGTACATTTGGGCACATGACACTTAACGCTCAGTTCTCACTCTCAACTGTTGAGTCAGACAGTTCTCGTGGTGTTATCAGTCTTGCAGCTACTTTGAACAAGTAAACTTTTTTTTCAAAGAAAGTCCAACACAAAATAGTATTTTTGAAATGTTGTGAAGCATCTGAAATGTTGACAAATTGGATATTGAAGAACAATAAACTGGTTTTAGTAGCCTAGATGTTTTTATGGCCACATATCGTTGCTTTAAGCATTGCTTAAAAAAGAAATTCTGGGAGGTATTTGCATGCACAAAGAAGATTTCTGGAGAGCTACTATCTGAATGTGCTGTAGACCATATGACTGCCTCAGGAGCAGCGGCTTATAGCTTGGCAGTTATCCTGTGCTCTAGGAAGCTTTGGTCTGACCTTAACCCATCATCTGATCTTATCTGATAAGTACTGAACTTGAGTGATGCATATATGCCTAAAGGTGGTCGGTTGGTGGTGTGCAGCTCAGCTGATCAGGAGAATGCGGCTGAGCTCCTCAAACCTGCTGTTGATCATTGAACAACAGCCCATTGTCCACTTGACGTGGTGACCGGTGGACTATGAAATTAAATCACGGCTCAGATACAGTTTCAGGAACCAGTTCTGTTCAGTTCGATGCTGCTGGTGGTCTGTGTTGTTGCTTGAAGTCTGAAGTCTTTACAAAGCATTTGTAGCTAATTTAATTTCATGAACCATTTATTTATTTATTTTTTTGCCAAAAATGTTAACCACATAGCTGCAAATGGCAATGTTGTATACTGTAAAATGTCTAAAGATTTGTGATGTCAGACAACTGCTTTAAATGCAGTTTCTGTTTGTGAATTCTGGACTTTTCATCTGTTTGTTCATCCAGCATTTGATGTGATGTACGTCTTACGATGGCACACTGAGAGATCTTAATGTGTTATTTATATGGGTAATTTTTAGCCCATATAAATAGGCATAAACAAGGTTTGTGTTTCTAATGTTTGTGGGCAGTGTGTTTTAATGACAGATTGCAAATCCTAATGAAAGAATGTCAATAAGTAGTTGGATTTCCTTGTCCGGTTTTTAAAATCAAACAAATATAATTTGGGTAAGTGAATTTAAAAGAAAAAACTGAAAAGAATTTGCTGTTGATAATAAAGTGAACAGCCAACCTCTGAAGTACAGTATAAGCGGCATGGTTTGAACTTGTGGTTGAAAGTAGATAAAGATGAGGAGGCTGGTCCACGTTACTCTGGAGTTATGATGCTCTTTTCCCCTTCAAATCTGAGCAGCTCACTTGGTGACACATTTACAGAACTTCTGTGCCCCAAACAAAGAGAGAAGATTGTGTTTTCCCCTTAGTTTTTCACTTGGTAAAACCCCCAAATATGCTTTTAAGAACAAGAAATATGGTACATATTTTTTCACATTTCCCCTTTAAAGGTTTACCACAATAATTATCCTGGCATTGGATAAGCTTTTGATTAAGTAAAGGATTGTTCTGATGTATTTATTTTTGTGGGTATTTGGTGATGGAAAGGACTGTCTGTCTGACCAACTGCAAACACACCAACTAGCATCTCTGTAGCACACATCCTGATAATTAGGATGAGCTAATCATGCGACAGTGATCAGTAAAGAATAACTTTCCCATTCTGAGAGGTTAATGAATTCATGAACATAGTTGGGATGAATTGCAAAACTGGGGAGAGCATGTCAAATTAACATCTGTAAACAATCTCGAAGTATGGAGGCTGTCAGAGTGCTGGGTCATGGTGACGAGGCAGAAATAAAGCTGTTTCATCAGCTGGCCCACTTCCTGTGATGAAGATTTGGAAACGCATCAGAGGACGTCAGCATTGATATCAGGAAAGGTTGTATAATTCACCACCTTATAAGAGAGCTAATGGTCAAAGTGTATGTGCCACCTAAGCTATGCACTGTAAGCAGCAGTGAGTGGGACAGCTATTGTTGTTCACAAACTAATCAGATAATAAGGGTTAAATACTTGTGGAATTCATGCTGATTCCTTTACTTAATTTAGCACAAAGTTGTTGCCCCGGCCAACGTTTGTGCCTCAGACTGCTGAGAGGAGAACAAGAGTGTTGTTTATAGGATAACTGCGGTATTTTCAACATTAAGCCTTATTTAGTGGAGTGGTTACTGGTGTGCGCTGGTAATCCATATCAAATTTCGTTGCAAAAAGTTGCTTCTGTCGTGTTTTATTTGACATTTTGTACTGGATGTTCGTTGATATTACTCCGCCACCGCTAAGAAAATAGTGCAAGCAGGAACGAGCTGCCAAATAAAACACGACAGAAGCAACTTTTCGCAACGAAATTTGATATGGATTACCAGTGCACACCAGTAACCACTCCAGTGAGTTGATGATTTTGAAAAGGGACGTTTATGGTGCTTTTACGGACCTTTTTGGACATGCACCATGCTTGCCATTCTGAAGCAGGTTGAGAAGAATCAAACTTAGGCAAATACCGGAGACAGCAGTAAACATCAAAAAAGCGGTGAGGGGGGTTCTAAAACATTGCAGACCATACATGAGGCTTAATGTTGAAAATACCGCAGTTCTCCTTTAATGTGGAAGTAGTGGTAGTCTAAGGTACAGATGGAAAGCTGCAGATAGAGCCACAAATCTAAAACTGTCATAGAGATATTTGGTTGTACAAGCTAGTAGATGACTTTGTAGGTGGACAGTTGAACTACTGATGAGCAGACAATTAACAAGCTGGCCAGCCACGATGTTCTAATGCTAATTTGTGCTTTAATGTGCTGATATTTTGTTGTTGGGAATGGTACATTGTCTCATTAAGTGAAAAAGTGTTTTGTTTCAGTAAATTAATAAATTTAATTAGTAAATAAGTTTGGTGTAATCTTGGTAGCTTTTCAGGCTTTTTTTTCACCAGTGACTTCTGCCACATAACTGCAGGTAAACCATTCGTCTTACGTGGAGAAGTTTACACTGCATCAGCAGAGGGTTAAGAAGTGGATTGTGTTGCACAACTTAGTGAGTACTAAGTAAGTACCCTCCATCTTTGCTCTAGTTTTCTGCTCCTTTGAAAGTCAGGAATTATAATATACCTGGAGATGGGTGACAAATAAAATTAAAAAACAAAACAAAAAAACATGTTTGTTTGTAAGGTGCTTGACTACCACTGTCTGGCAGCACGGCTTTAGTTCAGCCTCAGGTGGGTGAAATCCTACTGGTGGGATTGGACAGTTTTTCTGAATGATATTCCCTCATTTCGTGTTGTGAGGATGGTGGTAGAAAACATCAACATGCAAGTCCAAAATCTCCAATCGTTGTTGTATTGGGTCGAGCTTCTGTGACTACACACCCCACAGCATCTGAGCCATATCATATTCATATTAATCAAACCATTAAATGGTTGGGGGTGGCCTGTGGATGAGGGCCGCTGACGTCGTGGAAGAGATGATTGTAGTCGGTGTGGAAATGTTTAATCACTGGCTCTGAGTGATCACTCAGAACAACTTTGTGGTGAAATGAGCTGGTGGTCTTTGCCGTCTCTGCCGGTACAGTTTAAAATCCCAGGCAGCTATATCTAGACGGCTACTGATTTTTAAACCCCGGAAGACATTAATATTAGAGGTGTGATTCACTTGATTCTAGGCCAAACTTTGGTAATTTGAGAAATCCTCTTGTTTCATTGTTCGGCTAACTGGCAGGTTCACATGACGTCATCAGACGTGATTAGGATCAGCAGCAGACTGCTGAAGCAACATCATGCCTGCTGAGTTATCCAACTGAAACGGTGCCAGCCTATAAGAGGCTTTAATTTATCAGTGAGATGTTGGCAGGTTAAGACGTTTAGCTGCCATCTTTTATACCCAAAAATGTATAGATGAAATTAAAGTCTCTGAAATCTCTGAAAACGTGTTCATGATTTTCAAATTAATCCCCCAGTAAAACGTGAATGGTTTTGATTTTTTTTTTTTTTTTTTTTTTTTTAAAGAGGCACTGGCCCACACGTCGGATCATACGAACCGCTCACATCTGTCCGTTATCAGCCAAATAAACCTACTGCATGTGAAACCATGAACACATTGTGTTTATGATCAAATATCAAATATTTTCATCACTTTTCAACTGGACTCTTCATGAGTTGTTCCACTTCTTCATCGTCTCATCTGAGCTGAAGCTCAAAGTTCCAGCATCCAGGGAACGGGTGACACCGCTAACCGGCCTCATCTTAGCTGCAGCTGCTATTATGCTCCAGCATTTATGACAGGAATGTTTGGAATGGGGTTGTTCTAACTGCGTTACCACTGTGTGAACCGGGGTTTTTGTTCTGACCAAAAATTCTTGAAAATAAGAATAATAAAAAAAACCTGTTGAATGTTCTGTGTATATTTAGCACAACATGGTTTTATTCAGTGTAATTTCAGTTAAATTCAATTTTACTATTGAGCACAAATTCAAACCAGAAATCGTCTCGGTGAGCTTTAGAGAAATTACACGAGTTCATGTCAGTCCAGCTGAAGACGACCATATTTCAGTCCAACTCTTTATGATCCGGTTGCAAATCTTTGTTTGTGTTCTTAAAGCAAATATCTGATTTTCTTTTTCTTTTCTTCGTTTTATGCAGACCTACAGAAAAAGGGATCTATGATCCAAACTGCTTCTGTGGTTTGTTTTTAATTTATTTTTTATTTTCACCTCTTATATAGGGAAAATAGGCAAGGCAATTTTATTTATAGAGCACAATTCATACACAGGGCAATTCAAAGTGCTTCACAGCTACATAAAATCACAAGAAGGCAATAAAATAATTAAAAAGAAATAAAAAATAAAATAAAGAAATTAAAAACCCATTAAAATAATCATTAATTAATTAAAAAGCAAAGAGTGCAGATAAAATACTTTCAGGTGTCATATGCACAGCTAAATAGAACTGTTTTCAGCCTGGATTTAAACATTGTCAGAGTGGAGGCCTGTCTCACATCTTCTGGAAGACTGTTCCAGATTTTAGGGGCATAAAACTGAAACGCAGCCTCACCTTGTTTAGTCCTGACTCTGGGCACCAGCAGGAGACCCCTCCCTGAGGTTCTCGGAGCCCGAGTTGGTTCATATGGCTCTAACATGTCAGAGATGTACTTTGGCGCTTGACCATGAAGAGACTTGTACACAAGCAGAGCTGTTTTAAAGTCTATTCTCTGAGCGACAGGAAGCCAGTGCAGAGACCTGAGCACTGGACTAATATGGTCGTATTTCCTGGTTCTAGTCAGGACTCGAGCAGCAGCGTTCTGGATGTACTGCAGCTGTCTTATAGCCTGTTTAGAGAGCCCAGTGAGCAGGCCGTTACATTAGTCTAACCTGCTGGAGACAAACGCATGGATTAGTCTTTCTAAGTCTGGTTTAGACACTATTCCTTTGATTCTGGCAATGTTTTTTAGATGGTAAAAAGCTGCTGATGTTACAGATTTAATGTGGCTGTTAAAGTTCAGGTCTGAGTCCAATATTACCCTGAGATTTCTAACTTGATAATTAGGTTTTAGAGAGAGTCTCAAGGTGACTGATAACACTTTCTCTTTGTTTCTGTTGGCCACAGACAATGATTTCAGTTTTGTCTGAGTTTAGCTGGAGGAAATTGTTTTGCATCCACACACTGATCTGTTCGATGCAGCGACACAATGTATCTACAGGCCCGTGTTTTCCTGCCGTCAGTGACACGTAGATCTGAGTGTCATCTGCATAGTTGTGGTAGGACACATTATAGCTGCGTATTAGCTGGCCTAGTGGAAGCATGTACAGATTGAACAATACGGGTCCCAGGATTGACCCCTGGGGAACCCAACAATTTCAACAAAGTATTTCCTGTCCTCCAGATAGGACTTGAACCAGTTTAAAGCACAACCAGCCCAGATTCCCACCCAGTCTTCTAACCTCTGTAATAAGGTCGCATGGTCAACTGTGTCAAAGGCAGCACTCAGGTCCAGCAGAACTAAGACTGTGACTCTACTTGCATCTGTGTTCAGGCGGATATCGTTTGTCACCTTGATCAGAGCTGTCTCAGTGCTGTGGTGGGGCCTAAAGCCTGATTGGAAAGTATCAAAAGCATTGTTACACAGGAGAAAGTCACTAAGCTGTTGGTATACAACTTTTTCTAGGACTTTGCCTAAGAATGGCAGGTTTGATATGGGCCGGTAGTTGTTCAGTACTGTGGCATCAAGATTGCTCTTCTTTAGAAGAGGCTTAATGACAGCGGTTTTTAAGGCCTTTGGAAATGTTCCAGTCTGGAGTGAGATGTTGACTAGATGAGCGAGTTGTGGTAACAAACTGCTCAGCACAGACTTTAGGAATCTAGTGGGCAACTCATCAAGGCAGCACGTTGATGAACTCAGACTGCAGATGGTCTCTTCGACTGTTTGGTCAGTAACAGGTGTGAAATGTGTCAGCTCTAGGTGTCTAGCTGGCTGCAGAGTAGTTATTTGTGTTGTGGAAATTATTGCATTTTTAATGCCTTGAACTTTGTCATTAAAGAATGTTGCAAACTCATTACACTTGGATGTAGACATGAGTTCTAAAGGCAGTGAAACTGGAGGGTTTGTTAATCTGTTTACTGTAGCAAACAGGACACGAGAGTTGTTACTGCAGTTTTTGATGATTTCAGAAAAATAACTCTCCCTTGTTCTACGCAAAGTCTGGTTGAACACACATAGCTTTTCTTTGTAAGTCTCATAATGAACCTGGAGCTTTGACTTGCGCCATTTCCGTTCGGCTCTCCGGCACTCCCTTTTTTGTGCCCTGACCGACTCTTCTTTCCTCCATGGCGCCCTTTGCCTACTTTTAACCATTCTAACCTTGACAGGAGCAATGGTATCCAAAACATTTAAGAGACTTGATGTGTAAGAGTTCAACAGATCATCAACATCAGAACACAGGGTGTTCTCAAACCTAATCATTTCCATAAACTGTGTCCCTGTTCTGTCATTTATGAGTCTTCCCCGAACAACTGCAGAACCAGCTGCTGATTTGGGTAAAGTAGATAGGTTTAAGAAAACACAGAAATGATCAGATAAAGCAACATCGACGACATTCACGTTTGAAATAACAACACCCCTTGAAATGAGCACATCTAGAGTGTGCCCTCTGTTGTGGGTGGGCTCAGTCACATGCTGAGTTAGACCAAACATTTCAAGGACAGCAGTGAGCTCTTTAGCTTCCTTGTTATGCGCTACGTCCACATGCACATTCAAATAAATGGCTTCTGCTTTGTCCTGCCCAGCGGTCAACACTGTAGTTTCAGGAAGTTAAATGGCTCTCACACCGTTTCTCAACTTTGTGGCTCAAAACTAAGCAAACGGTTTAAGTGTAAAGTTCAGAAGTAATGTAAATGACCAAAGGTTTGTTGTGTGTGTGTGTGTGTAGGTGGTGCATCACCATTTTCAGTATTTAGGCTCATCCATAACAGCCAGAGTATATCTGCTCTGACTGTAAAACACTACAGACTTCAGTCTTCCTCAGGCTAAACTGTTGTAATGCCCTGTAGCTGCGACAGACTCACCATAAATGTAAAACCCTTGTTAGCCTTGCAACATAAGAAAATAAACATCAGACCCATTAAACTCTGATTACATGAGCATACAGATATCAACTGACCCAATCCATGACTCCATCCACTTTTGTCTGGGTGAGAGTGGCAGTGGCGGTGTGGGGCTAGCTTAAAGTTCACTTCACACAGAATATTGTTTCTAGTTGATTAGATTCCCATTCCGTTAGTACACCTGCTCCCTGCTGAGCTTTACCTCCTTTCTGTCTGCTGCTCCTTGACCCCCCCCCCCCAGCATGTAATGCAGTCAGGCTCTCTGCAAACGTGACCTTCTCAGTGTTTCCCGCAGGAAATTGCTTAGTCAAGGTGGTGAGTCATCGGCCGGGACCAGGGGTTTTGCGCGGATAGCGTTCCGTCGGGTAGGGTGTGGGGGGGGGGTACTTGGAATAGGACGGGGGCTGTTAGAGCAATAACGAAGCTGTTTAAGAGCTGTAACACTTTTTTTATTTACATTATTAACTATTTACATTAATAACCAGTAGGTGTCGCAATTTAAAGTTATCAATGCTGTCTTTTAATGTCTGAGCCTGGCAAAGCATTATTACTTCGGTATAAAAAAATATATATATATTTTTTTTTTTGGAAACGTTGGCAAGGCGGCAGTGCAAGTTTGCTAAGGCGGCCGCCTTAACTATAATGCGCTGCGGGAAACACTGCTTCTGTTGGTCAGTGTTTTGCTTGAGGGTCTGTATGACTTGTAAAAACCAACAAAGAGCTTACTGTAAATGATGGAGGGCCCGTACACACTTTCACTTAGCAGAGCTGAATAATTTAAGATGGCGATTATTCTGTCCAGAAAGTATAGACGGGACCTAAATTTAATTTGACCTCAGTTGGCTTCCTCTGTTCTTTCGGGATGAATGGAATTGGACTCTGCTGTTGCATTTTGTTCTGCTGACATGGCCACCCTCACAGATTGTTCAGTCTCTTGTCAGCAGAGGTTGTCAGTCTAACAAATATTTATGTAATATTTAGCTTAGTAAAGACTTTCTGTCTTTAGATCCACGTTTGGTTTATTTGGCTCTAGATATTCCTGTTTTTATCATTCAGACCCTCTGGAATCTCTTTGTGTTCAGAATAGCCGGTACTCCACCGTCTGTGGTGTCGTCTGCAAAGGATTTCTCAGTCTGCTCTTGTCCCATCGCTGGTGATATCCCTCTATGGGGTCGTCCTTAAGGAGCTTACAGAGATTTACTCTCTGGTGTAAACTGCTCCCTGTGAGCAGCTTTCACTCTTGGTATCAACAAGTGTGGTGATACTGAAGCAGAAGATGGAAGATCACTGACTTCACACAGCAAAATGAGCCCGATTCTTTGGCTGTTAGTAGATTTATTGACTGTAGGAAAGTTGCCATTTTTAGAATTGGACAACAGATTGACCTGAAGCAGACAGATAACTGAATATCTACATGATTCTCTGATGCTGTATGAGTTTCCTTATATACTGAATGGATGGTTATGTAGTCAAACAGATGTATAATCTGAGCTTGTTTTGTACACTCTGCCTTGATTTGGATTAGTTCACACGGTTGTTGGATTTGTGTTATGTGGTCTGCTTGTAGGAACCGGTGTCTTTTTTTTTTTTTCTCTTTCAAAAACTTTTGTGGGATTATTTCTGTCAGTGTTTAGACTTTTTAAGGTGTGGACCTGAGAAAGTTGGTGATCCAACAAATCAGATGTATGTGCTGGCGGCCAGTTTATAGTACACACGCACATGAAAAGCTTTTACTTTCCAAATGCTCGCTCTTTTGTCATGTTCCAGAGAAACTTAGACGAACAGTTAGTAGACTAGATTTTTTTTTTCTTTCTCTTTACTTCACCACAACTTTTGGATTTTTGTTTGAAGCAATTAATACCAGTCAATTTTCTCCATAAAGCACATGTAAAACAACAAACCAAGTGCATGGTTTTAAAACACTTAACAGAAGCTTTTACATGATGTGTGTCTCATGTACGTGGAGCCAGTTGTAACGTCAGCTGTTTTCCCCACAGAGTCGAGTGGCCCTGCCAAGGTGGTGAGAGCAGGGAACCCACCCAAAGCCAGACGTGGAGGAAAGGTAATATTTTCTGTTTGTGTGTCTCTACATTTAATTCTCTACATTGCTCTCACTCACATGTCCAGTAGTAGCCTGGGCGAAAGCCGACTGTTGACTCTGTCAAACAGTCTGGGAAAACCCAAGAGAAATCCGTTTCCATGGAGGGCGGGACCTTACCCAGCAACTTAAATTCATTGGAGTAACGGAGTTCCCTTAACCAATCATAATGTTTAGAAATGACGTTGGTTATGCGCCGAGGTTCATGCTTACTCTCGCGAGGCTCTAGCTCGCGAATCACGCTTCCCACATCCGCTTTCATTATACCGGTACCATTTGATAAATCAAACTTTTCCCAAAGCCAGTTGGAAGGAGAGCTTCGACATCCTTGCCACTAACAAAATTGAAGAGGCATTCCTCTTGCTCTCGTTTTAATTGTGTAATGCTCTCCAGAGTTGAGACAACTTCATGGATAGCTTCTAGCGTTCTTCCGTCGCCATGTTTATTTCCGCTGCGGTTGAACTACAATTATATGGACTACAATGGACTCCGCGCGTGAGTTCTGCGTCACCACTCGCAACTGTTTGCTGATTGGCAAAACACTGAGCGAACCGAGGTAGGGGGATTTGGCCAGACTATGTGCGGAGCCAAAATCTTTGGGCGGAAGTACGTAGGATGGCGTCGCCAGGCTAGTCCAGTAGTACCTACCTGGGTTAAATTTTTTTTTTTTGTGTGTGTAGTTAAAAACACACGACTCCATACTAACTTTTTGCATTGGTTGCACTGGTGCTCCTGACTTTTTCTTTTAGATGTACAGCCACAAAATTTACCACCTCATTAATGTATTTTAAAGATCGCCAGTTTGTCGTCTGTCATCTTCACTGTTAGTTGTGTAAATGATTGACAAAAGGAACACGTGTAGGTAAGTGTGTTTCACAGCACAAACAAAATTCTCAAAAGTTTTAAAACAGGCGCACACAAAGATGGGCTGTGTTCGAAACTGCATACTTCTCCTACTACTCCCACTACTCATACTAACTTTTTGAGTTGATAAGCGAGTTTGAGTAAGCGAGAAGTTCCCGGATGCATACTAGATTCTCCGAAATGTTGAGCATGCATCATGAGGTTACTTCTCATACTCAAACTACCCAAGATGCAACGTGACGTCGCCGATCGTCATTTCCTGTCAAAACGGCAGTTTCAAGCTAGCTACAACGAGGGTAGGTTCACTTCCTGTTTTTAAAACAAAAGCACCAATTGTATCATAATGGCTTTCCCTATGATAAAAGGCAACGGTTATTTTATTTTGTGAAAATAACTGGAAGTGCGTTGCTCACTGCGGCTAGCTTTAGTAGCGCCGAATTCGTGGGAACAAAATTGTAAATAGCCGGTATTTTGTCAGGTTTTCAACACGTTGGGGATCTAAACGACTACTTTCTCGCCTAAAAATGTTTCCAATGTTGCTAAAGTTTACAGAGTTTAGAGCTTAAGCGAAATCAGCTTCAGGCCGGCTGATTTCAGATCGAGCAGGAGTGAAATGCATTGTGGGTAAACGCTCTGCATACTGTCGGATCAATCAGTATGCAGAATGGAAGTATGCAGTTCGAAAGTATGTAGTATGCGGTTTCGAACACAGCCATAGACATGTGGGACAAAAGAATAGTACTATATTGCAGTAAACGGTAAATGTTGGGGACACCAGTGTGACCAAAGGGAAATAGTTTTCTGCAGTCCACAGATTTTAAAATGGTCACACGGAGCCTTAAAATGAAGCAAATTGGTGTCTCGTCCACAGCTTCTGCAGTCACTTCAGTCCAATATTTTCAGCCCTGGTTTAAGAAGAGATTGTAGCTCATTGAGTTGTTATTTTAGAGTAAAGTTCTGCTGTTAAAATGAGAGATGTTTGACATCATTCCTCAGAGGATGGCAGGGTAGTCTACAGTTCCCAAAAGCCAGTTCCAAGAACTGCAAACATGGAAGAGTGAGCATGATAAGAACACAGAATAATGAAGTGGAGGGACCATGAACAAAACATTTTACCATCCTGAGCAAGCATCCTGTTAAGCTTACAAACAGGTCGGATACATACAACAGTGAGGAGTTTCATGACTGAAACTGTGCACTCAACAGATTTATAAAGCAGGGCTTAGTGTTCTTTTAAAAATCGCGCACACGTGCATTAGCCAGATTTCCAGTCACATTTTAACCACGACTGGATTCAGATTTCCCCCCAATTATTCATCTGCATGCAGCAGCGTCTTTTTCGCCACAGCTAAATAGAAATGACAACAAAAACACAGCAAAGAAGAAGCACAATTTCACCAAATGTGACATTAAGACCATGTGAAGTAGAAAATGTCTGTTCTGGAATCACTGTATGAATTCAGGGCAGAGAACCAAAAGTGCATCAGCTCACAGATGGACAGTATGAGGGCAACAGTGGACCCAGCTCTCCTCTTAGCTGTTTTCGAGCAGCACTAGAGCAGCTGTCCTGATCCATAATCCATTTTCACAACAGCAATAACTTACAGTACTCAGTTAATTAAGTTAAGTTTATTATCAGAACATAACTATAAGAAATAAAATTGCACAATCTCACTTTAACACTGAGGCATAAGTGTGCCCTATAAGCACCAGATCCTAAAGTTTGCAGACTGCAGAGTGGGATGCATTAGATGAAGGTCGCTTCTGTGAACAAACTGGGCTGCCAGCTGTCACAAATGGAGTGTGATTCTCATGCAATTGGCAATTTCGGGTGCATTTTTTTTCTTTTCTTATCCAAGTTCACAACATTGGCATTGAAAGAAGGACCAGTAGTACAGAGCTGGCAGCACAGTTCAGGGATGAGCGGTCCTGTTCTTTTCAATGTGCATTCATTATTTACACAGTTGACTATTCAGACAGTCAGAGAATAAACTGACCAAATAAAATGGCAGCAGTCTCCCAACAATTGATTAGAAGTGTAATTTCTGCAAAGATTTCCATGGACTGCAGCGAATTAACCCTACGAGAAAACTGCTGTTAATTTAAATGGACTGTTGTTGTAATAAACCAGAATCTCTGGGGCAGTATAAGTTGCCTCCTCCTCTGACGCTTCCTGGAATGTGCTCGTGTTCTGCGTGAGCAAATGGGACGGCAGATAAAGCAGACGGTCTCCTCGAAGCTGTTCATTCACAACTTTCTCTTTTGGATGGCAGATACAGCTGCTGGAGTACTCCACAGTTGGTAGCCACACCTTAACCTCAAGCTTTTATGGCTGCCTTGTATGCAGTGAACTGTCTCAGAAACAAAACCGAAACTTAAGTCTGGTTTAAGGCTGATTTATGGTCGGAATCCAGGTCGTCTGCGTGTGTGTCGCAGTTAACGCAGACATGCCCCCCCGCCCCTTCCGCAGACACTCTGGTGCACCTCCCCAAAATTGTAACTCACCGCAGACAGTGCCGCAGATATCGCCGCAGGGAGGAGAGAAAGGAGGCCTCTGATTGGTCAACTCTACATCCGCTCTACACTATGCGTATTTCCGGTTTGCTAACCGGCTAATGGTGACGCTAACCGTGCTAACCGTGACGCTTCTTTCGCCTCTCTGCCAGCTCCAGTAGTAGCAATATTTGTCGCCATTGTTGTTGAATGACCTCCGTAACCGGAAGAGAAACACGCCACCCACCACACCCACAATCCTAGCTTGTTCGTGATTGTCCCTCTTGCGTTGTGGCGCGGGATTAACATAGCGCAGACCGCGCTTCAAAATTGGGCATAAATCAAAAATAACTGCGTCATGTCTGCGACAAGCTCACTGCGACACACTGCTGCGAGAGTATACACGGCCCTTTATGGTCGGTGACGCAAGACGCAGCGCAAGCCCTTGCGCGGTTGCAAGCCCCCCCTTGCGTGCTTGCGTGTGTCACCTCAATTTTCTAAACTTCATGCAAGACACAAGACACTATAGAGTAGCCACTCTGGACGCGAGCTCAAGCCACTATCTACATCACATCCGGCGGCGTGTTCATCTTCCGGTTTCATCCCCTAATAAAAGACCGCTGTTTTCAAACGCCAAGGTAGAAAACGAAGAAGCATGAATCCCATAGACATAATATATTATATATATTATGTCTATGATTAATCCACTCGAAGAGAGACTTGCCGAAGAGGTCCTGGCGGTGAATTTCCTTTCATCGTAGTAGGCTTGTCATTGAAAAAATCCGCTGCTCCACCTACTGTCCTGGCGGTGAATCGCCACGCAGCACACGCAACCGCCGACAAAGCTAAATGAAGCATAAACATCTCGAGCCATTAACGCTCCATATGAAATGTTCCTTTATCTGTCACACTGTGACAGCTTCAGTTCTGATGTTTTTTTTTGTTTGTTTTTTTTAACCCAGGTTGGAGATTTTGGTGACACCAACAGCTGGCCGACTCCGGGGGAGATCGCAACTAAAGACATGCAGGTAGGTGTTACTGCTGTTTGTATTGAGGTGCTCTTTGTCTGGGTTGCAACAGAATGAAGACGCAGTGAAATACTGAGCCGCTCACATGTTGCTGCTGCTGCTGCAGCTGCAGCAAACTAACATCCAAACTCTTAAAATTGCTCTGAAAGTGGCTGAAACTCTCAAATGATCAGTAAGATCAACTGACTGTCTCTGTGTGAATGTTAGAAAGGCTGGGAACAGAGGAACCTCCAGGTGATATTAAGCCTCGTTTCCACTATGCAGTCCGGTATGGGTCGGTTCAGAACGGTTCGCTTATTTCAGTGTTTCCACTACCACGAAAGCGTACCGGTCCCATGGAACCCGTTACCATGTCTGTAACCCTTCTGCTTGGGGTACCGAGCACACGGGACCGTTTCCAGGCTCTGCTCTCCGTTGTTGGTGAGGAGGCTGTGCAGCGGGAGCTCGATGGCGCTGTGCCAAACCAAAACGTTTTCCAGCTGATTTAGGGCTGCACGATAATGGCCAAAATGATTATCACGATTATTTTGAGCAATATTGATATCATGATTAATTTCACGATTATTTGTTGATTTTAACCAAAACAAATTTATCTATTTATTTATTTTATCGGCTTATTATAACTGCTTTCACATCCATATTGTGCTACATTCCTGGTAATGTACAAATATGTGCAACAAAATAAAATAGGTCCTCTTATTCACCAAAATTCAGTGCATCTCCTTAAAGAATAAATAAATGAGGCTCGCTTCAATGGATGCCTGAGTTGAGGTTGTGGGATGATTGGTCTTTGCAACGCATTTCTTTATGAGGTGCCACCAGGGACATAAATCAGAATTAACTTCCATATACACATATGAAATTAAACTCTTCCACATACTATACTCAAAACCTTGCACAAACACTAGTGAAAAGCTCTCACATAAACTAGTGAAAACATTTACCTCTTATATAACCTACTCAAAAGCTCTCATACACACTACTGAAAAGCTTTCATATATACTAGTGAAAACCTCTCATACACATATGTCAAACCTCTCATACACATATGTCAAACCTCTCATATACATATGTGAAACCTCTCATACACATGTCAAACCTCTCATACACACGTCAAATATGTGTGGATTTCAGTTGAAACGGAAGGCATTTCAGTGAAACAGGAAGGTGTTTTATTAAACCGAAGTCATTCTGGTTAGCTTCGTGCATTTTGTGCAATCTCCTGCCGGTATTTTATGAAATAAAATAAACGACAATTGCTCAGCCACCCGCTGAATACCGCACACAAACAGCGGCATTACTCAACTTTATTTTGGCTTCAACGGAGACCCTGCAGCTGGCAAAGGCATGCTGCGCTGGCAGGACGGAAAAAGAGATGCTAAGCGGCTATCCACCGAGTCCGGAGCTGGAGTTGAAGTGATCGGTTGCTGCCCAAGCCTTGTAGCATTTGACAGGGTCCTGATCGTCTCCGTTGTAGCATTTGACAGGGTCCTGATCGTCTCCGTTGTAGCATTTGACAGGGTCCTGATCGTCTCCGTTGTAGCATTTGACAGGGTCCTGATCGTCTCCGTTGAAGCTAAAATATTGTTGAGTAATGCCACTGCTTGTGTGAGGTGTTCAGCGGACTGCGGTCACGCCATCTGCGCTTCGGAAAGGCACGGTCGCGCTATCTACAGTTGAAAATCGAGCGCGCGTCTACAGTATTTTAGCTTCAACGGAGACGATCAGGACCCTGTCAAATGCTACAACGGAGACGATCAGGACCCTGTCAAATGCTACAACGGAGACGATCAGGACCCTGTCAAATGCTACAACGGAGACGATCAGGACCCTGTCAAATGCTACAAGGCTTGGGCAGCAACCGATCACTTCAACTCCAGCTCCGGACTCGGTGGATAGCCGCTTAGCATCTCTTTTTCCGTCCTGCCAGCGCAGCATGCCTTTGCCAGCTGCAGGGTCTCCGTTGAAGCCAAAATAAAGTTGAGTAATGCCGCTGTTTGTGTGAGGTATTCAGCAGGTGGCTGAGCAATTGTCGTTTATTTTATTTCATAAAATACCGGCAGGAGATTGCACAAAATGAACGAAGCTAACCAGAATGACTTCTGTTTAAAACTACAACTCCCGGTTTAATAAAACCCCTTCCTGTTTCACTGAAATGCCTTCCGTTTCAACTGAAATGCCTTCCGTTTCAACTGAAATGCACAAATATTTGACATGTGTGTATGAGAGGTTTGACATATGTGTATGAGAGATTTGACATATGTGTATGAGAGCTTTTCACTAGTATATATGAAAGCTTTTCAGTAGTGTGTATGAGAGCTTTTGAGTAGGTTATATAAGAGGTAAATGTTTTCACTAGTTTATGTGAGAGCTTTTCACTAGTGTTTGTGCAAGGTTTTGAGTATAGTATGTGGAAGAGTTTAATTTCACATGTGTATATGGAAGTTAATTCTGATTTATGTCCCTGGTGGCACCTCATATTTCTTGGTCCTCATACATTCATCGTATTGAACTTTATGGTGTATTTTCAAGTGGCTAAAGAGGTTCGTTGTGTTGCTTTGTGGTGCCAACACAACCGTACGGCACTCTTTGCATATCACCTTTTCTTGTGTTGTGTCACTCGCCTTGAACCCAAAATGCTTCCACACAATGGATGACGATCTGGTTCTCGGGACAAGCTTCTCGGCCTCACCCTCTGCCACGTTAGACATTTTTTGTTTTCTCTGTTAAGATTGTTTATAGCTTATAAGCCAGGCTGCTACCTGATGTGGTATGTTCGCCACGTTACTTTGTCCTCTGTAACTAGTGTCTACATCTAGAAACTAAACTGCGCGGTGCAGGGAGCAACTCTGATCGGCTCATGGAGGCATGTGATCAGACAGTGGTTTACGGAGCGCTATTTGGCTTTAAAAAAACACCAGAGAGGGTTAAAGCGGAGGATTTTTGAAAACACCATTAATATGGAGTGTTCTATGGACGGAATGACGCATTTTAAATGTCGCTCGATCATGTGAATTTGCTCGCAGGAAGCCAATATTGTTATCGTGATTAAAATTCGATATATTGTGCAGCCCTAAGCTGATTGCCGCAAAAATGGCAGAGAGTGGTTTCAACTGGAACCCGAGCCAGTGTGGCATTAAGCTGAAGAAGCTTGGAGGTTGAGGTTATTTGCTGTTATATGCTTTTTACGCTTCGGCACGCACTCCGCCCACCCCTGAGGGTCCCCTTTGTACAGTGGGAACGCAAGCGACCCATACCGTTCCGAACCGACCCGACTGCATAGTGGAAACGAGGCTTTCGTAACACTTTGGTCACATGAAATATGAGTAAACAATTGAAACAAGAACACAGTAAAACTGAGTTTTTTAATTTATTTAAAAAAAAAAAAAAAATTCACCGTTTTAAAGGTTGAATAGTTTCATCTTTATGTTTTCATGACATGCATCAACTACCTTAGAGTACTGGGTTTATCACTTGGTGCTTTCATACAGCTATGAGTTTAATTGAGATGAGCTGTGGTGACTTTGTGTCAGGAAAACATCCTTCACGGTGACAGAGGCAGGAAGGGATTGTCGTCTCCTTGTTACTAAGCCCATAGTCATATACTTTATAACAGAAAAATTTCGAGATAAACAGATGATGATGTTCACCCAAAGAGTTTCTCAGAAGCTTCAAGTTACAGATGATATTTGCCAGCCAATCAGGACGAGCGGCCCAGCTTGCCCTGCTCCTCTTAACTGCAGTGGGTGAGTGTAGTTTCCACAATAGGTACTTTAGTGGTTGTGGCTGTAATTACACAGCAGTTAAACTGTACGACCAGACAGAGCAGTCTGTCTTTGTCCCCGGAGCTGCCTGTGACTTTTTATTTTTTTTTATTTTTTATGGTGAGGCTCAACACCAGGCTGTGACGTCTGAAACTGTAGAGACGAAACAAGGATGGCTGACCTAAAGTAGACCTCAGGGGAAACGTTACACTAAAATGGATAATCATTAACTGGTAAAAGACGTTTGGAGAAGAGGACTCTGATCTCATTTCAGACACAAGGAAGTACAACTTAAAAAAAGATGTGTAGGTAGACATACTTCTTCAATGTGCAGTGATGTTGAATAATTGATCTAAACAGAGGACCACAGAAACCAATTCTATGGTTTTATTTTGCAACTCAAGCAAACACACTACAACATTTAAACCTGTGACTGAACTAATACTGGACTAATGGATCAGCTGATCAGTGCTCCCTCAATTACAGCAGATAATTATTTTCCATTTATGGTGACTCAGTGTCCATGTACTGAACGGTAGATAAATCCTCCGTGAAAACAACAGTCCGAAGCCTTGATATCGAACATCATACCCCGCATGTAGCTGTTTGGCTTTTCCCGGTTCGTTGTGGGTCGTGCACAGCACAGCTTGACAGTTGTTTGGCTCCTAGCTCCGGTCACCCACCCTCTATCGCTCTCCCTGGGCGGTCAAACCCTCCGTGGCATTCCTGCCCAACAGTCGACCACACTTACGGGCTGCCCTGGGGGATCAATGGACTTGGATGTTGGGTACAGCCTCACAGAATCGTAACTTCAGCGCTCTCAACCTCGGGTAGCTCATGTCCGGGTAACCAACTGTCCTTCTTGCTCTTATAGAAGCATGAGGGCTTTGAGAGCCGGGGCTCTATTTTGAGTCTTGATAATGATTCGACAAATGGATAGAAGAGCTTTACCATCATCAAAGACGTACAGAATGTGAGGTGCCACATTCTTCTGATCTGCATTCAGAATGTCTTTCTCTTTGAGTTATTACAGCAGGCTGGAGCTCTGTGCATTGTACACGAAACCAACTAAAAAACAGTTTATAGGATTTGGGTAGAAATGTAGTCTTAAACAGTGGCGGCTCCTCCATAGGGGCGAATTGTGCGACGCACTACCAAACACGGAGTTTTTTTTTTTTTTTTAATCTAGTTGCTAAAGTGGGACTAATCTGCTGTAGGCAAACTGGTTGTATATGTCATTGTCCAATCAGATTAAGGTCGCGTCTGGTGTTGCTACGCCCATTTTGTGCGATTTCTGTCAGGGTCGAATTTGCACCAGGAAGCTCCCATTGACTTGAATGGGACCTCGGTTTTTTTCAAAAATCCTGCTCCCAATGCATTTTCCATGAGGGTTTATGTGCTCGCACAAACGACGCACAACGTGCTTTCGTCATATGTCTGTTGCGCGGGACCATGAACGTTCTACTTGTTGTTGTAACATTGTGGTTTTCAATAAAGAAAAAAAAAAAAAAAACATTCTATGAAGAAGATGGCGAGTGTCGAGTGAAACAATACGTTAGTGTTTCTGACAGAAGTTCCCTTTAGTCGTCGTACTGATGCGGAGAAGGAAGTTTGGAAGAATTTTGCAGGATTTTCGGGCTCGCCTTGCGAGGCAAAGATGAAACCCAGGGCTCCACCAACCCTGCTATTTTTCCAGGTAGTATAACTTACCCTTTTGTGCTCAATCGTTGACTTGTAATGATTTAAATCTTTTATATAATGTTGACAATGATAGCAGAATGTATAATGACACATTCATTGTTAACGGTGCAGTATTATATTTAAAAAAGAGAGAAATCTCACATAAGTAAGCTGCACTTAACCATGTTTGACAACTGGTTATACTTTTCTAAGTCATATTTTCCAAAACTTCAATAAACACTTGACTTGGATTTATATGTTGTCATTTTAATTACATTCTTTAGAATGAAAATTGAATGAATATTATCATTAAGAGCTTATGTGTCTACTTATCTCATAGAATCCTGGAACAATATGAGGAAAATAAATAAATAATGGTTAAGGTGTAATATTAACTGATTGGCAAATTGTGCAAAACATAACAAAAAATTATTTAAAATTATTACAATAAATTATGCTACCTAGACAAATATACCTCAGTCCTATGGACTTTTATGGTACTTATGGACATAACGGGGGAAATTGCAGTCACTTTGGTTATTTGGCAGACCAAATAACCCCTCGACTCTGCGTTGTGTTTATATAAGGAAGACAAGGAATTTCTGGATGATTGGACATTTTATTTCCTGTGTGGGAGCATAACAGGTTTGCATCAGTGCAATCGGTTCGGCTTCACACAGCACACTCTGATGCAGCTTTCACAGACTGGAAATTGCACTACCTAAAAAAAATGTCAGGAGCCGCCACTGGTCTTAAAAGAGAAAGTCATGATCGGACCAAGCTACATAGATGCATTTAAATGTATGTAAAGAAGTACATTCTTTGTGAGTAACGTGCAGAGTCTGCAACCACACGGTGAAATGAGGGAGGAAAATCCTGCAGAGGAAGACTGGTTCTAAAAAGAAACACAAAGGACTGCGCCACCAACGAAAAACCGGGTGGACCGATGTGAGACCAGGTTCAGTGAGGAGGTGCGTTTGTACAGGCAGCTGTACGAAACTGCAGTGAAACAGCACAGGGAGCACGTAAACTCCCAAAACTGGTGGACAGAGATTGGCAGAACTTTGGGGAAAGAGGGAAAGTTCTGTAAGAATGTGTGGAGGAAGCTACGGGACAGATACGTGAAGGCAAAGAAGAGGGCAGAGACTCAAAAAGTGGTGATGCCGGGGGCTTCAGACCATCACCTCTTTTAACTGAATTAAAAAATTAAAATTATCCGAATACTGCAGCAGTATCATTAATTACAGTGTTCCTGCTCTTCATTGTTTTCTTCTCCACTTTCGTGGTTGTAGAGTAGCGCTAACCTTCACGTAGCAGCGCCACCTCTGTGACGGAGAAAATTGCAACGACTTGCGCCACTATACATGCGGGCACGAACTCGTGACGTCATTAACAGCGGTCGCGCGAGCAGACGCAGCAACCATGCTAGAGCCTTAAAGGAGAATTCCGGCATTTTTTTAAACATATCCCATCTTTTGGAGACCAAGGAAAGTTT
This sequence comes from Odontesthes bonariensis, assembly GCF_027942865.1. Classification (NCBI taxonomy): domain Eukaryota; kingdom Metazoa; phylum Chordata; class Actinopteri; order Atheriniformes; family Atherinopsidae; genus Odontesthes; species Odontesthes bonariensis. Next base: position 22,750,107 of record NC_134521.1, read on the forward strand.
GCCAAAGGGAAAACCGCGAGAAATTTTCATGCCCGCTGCGCAAAGTTGTCCGATTGCGCTGAATACCATGAAAGCGGGCTCTATCGGGCAATCTTTTAACCTTTCCTGAGGCTCTTAACGTGTATCAAAATACTTTTTACCGAAATGGCCGTGGTGTCAGTAGCAATACAATTCAACCCAGGGGCTAACCATACCATTAGCTAGCACAGACATTATAAATTTTGAGATTTCAAAAACGGCGCTCTTACCTTTCTCAGCTTCCGTGTTCCACAGGCGTGCGCACAAATTAATTGATCGCCGAAGTCATACACTATAGTATTCCAAAATTGTCTTTTTGTCCACCAAAAACGACCCTCGGGAACCGAACTACACATTGCCATGTTTGTTATTGTTTCCTATCGAACAGCTGACTCGTTTCAACACCCATATTCGCCGTGATGTCATGACCTGTCACATGACTGCACCTTCGCCCATTATTCAGCTGCGGGAATTAAGAACCCTCTGGATTTTATTGGAAGCAATTTCGAGATGGATAGTTCGTCAGATTCTGATGTTGGAATGGAAGAGTTTGATGGTCGGGGTTATCTTTTTGAACCAGAATACACTGATGAAGAGTTGTTGGCACACGATGCAGCGAGGATGGCTCAAACCGATGATCCAGAAACGGGAGCTGCTGCTAGGTCACGCATTGGGGAGACATGGTGGTGCAGATGTGGACATTGTATTGCACTGACCACAGAGGAAGACAGTACTTTGGAATACTATAGTGTATGACTTCGGCGATCGATTAATTTGTGCGCACGCCTGTGGAACACGGAAGCTGAGAAAGGTAAGAGCGCTGTTTTTGAAATCTCAAAATTTATAATGTCTGTGCTAGCTAATGGTATGGTTAGCCCCTGGGTTGAATTGTATTGCTACTGACACCGCGGCCAATTCGGTAAAAAGTATTTTGATACACGTTAAGAGCCTCAGGAAAGGTTAAAAGATTGCCCGATAGAGCCCGCTTTCATGGGAATCAGCGCAATCGGACAACTTTGCGCAGCGGGCATGAAAATTTCTCGCGGTTTTCCCTTTGGCAAACTTTCCTTGGTCTCCAAAAGATGGGATATGTTTGTAAAAATGCCGGAATTCTCCTTTAAGACGTCCATTCTGCAAACACTCTTCTATAACATATCCTGGTGTCCCCTTCAGTTGCTGGTCAGCCTGGGGATGCATCTAATATGTGTCCTCTTACAGTAACAGCAGCAGCCAGTATCCCTCAGAGCTGTTTCCTATTTCTGCTCTCTGGGTGATAGTGTGTCACTAGACGAGCAACCCGGTAACCCCCCTCCCCCTCCCGTATTTTAAGCATCCAGGTATGAGTGAACATGATGGAGACCACATTACTTTGAGTAGGAAAATAAATGTGGGTCATGTCATCAGCACCAGAAATAACCAGCTGGTCCAGTGGCAGAAATCGAAAGTGGAGGGGTTTGTTTGAGGGTAGTGACCAAGGGCTGGGAGAGGATGCCCTTTTAGGGACCCCCTTCCAAAAGAAACCTCCACTGGATCTTAGCTGCTGCTATTCATAGGGATGCTGGAGTGCACCGTCTATCAAGTAACATTTAAAGCTGTAAATCAGCCACAGAGCTCCTCTGATTATTCCCACTGAAATCTGATAAAGGCGGGGTTTTTGATGACTGTGCTTCAGTGTTCAGCGCTGTGCTTAAAGTTAAACGTGAGACTTTCTGCTGTTAATTGCACTATCATCACATTATTATGTGACAGCTATTAGATCAACCATTTAACAGTGTGAGGGTACAGCTCGGTCAGTTGTTAAATGTTAAAGTGTAATTAGCACATCAATACACATGCTTTGCCGAAACCACTTGTCAATGTGTCACTGATGATATGGAAAGGGAAGATATTGAAGAAAACAATTCCTACTCACCAATATCACCGAGTCAGTGGTCCCAAGAGGGATTATGGGAGACGGGTGAGGCAGTGAAGCAGGTGACACTAACTCAGAAAACTTGCTGCATTCAGTGTCATTACAGAATTTTAGGTCAGACAGTTCTTTTTATGTATATCAACTTTAACTGTACGTCATTTTTGTTAAATGTTTCAATAACTTTTACACATATGGTGTGTAGTTTGCAAATGTGCGTTAGAGGAAATTTAATGTATCAGATCTCGACATATCTGCAGATAACCCATCCTAAAAGAAAAGTTCAACCGAGATCAACAAATGATCATTTTTCAAATATATTTTACATGAAAGGCCAAGCACTCGTTCTTCATCACCTTTCAAAAGTAATCATTTGTTTTTTTTTGTTTGTTTTTACCAAAAAATACAAGCCATGATATTTAAAAATGGAAACAGAAATCCATGAAGCCTTTTATAGACCAACAATAAATAGAAGATCAATTCGCTGTGAAACTTATTGGTATCAGCAGCTTTAGATAAATGGAACTGGAAGATTTTATTTATCTCTACAGCAAAATTCCATTGTTGCAGTAAAAAAAATATAGAAGAAAAACAACTGAATAACAAAGTAAAGATGAAGAATAATCCAGTTAACTAGTGTTAATAGAGGAATATTAGATGAGTAATTTCATATTTATAAAATCATGCAGCAGGCCAACCTGTAGTGACTGACAGTCGGGAGGAAAAGCACTTCTCTCAGAAATATATCTTAACAAAACATCACCTACCTGCATCTAAACTGGCCGCAGTCAACCATGAGTACGGCTGACAGGTCGCACGTTTGTTGGCGTTCACACGTGTAACTCCTCAGATTTCATCTTCAGTTTTCTACGTGTCCATGTTGGCATCATTTAATTTCCTCCATCCATCATGACATACTGTGTATGTATGTATGTATGTATGTATGTATATATATATATTTGGAGGGGGTGGTGGTTGTTAACTGCAGGAATGTTCATGTTCTGTCTTTTTTTTTTTTTTTCATCAGTGCAAGAGGTGTGAATCAGCATTCCTGTAATCGTAGCTCGGCTGTCGGCACACACACCGTGTTGTTGATTCAGAGAACACACTCCACCGCTCACACTTGAGCCTAGAACAATCTTCTTCTAAAAATGATCTGTTCCTATTTGAGCAGAATCCTTATTAATAATCAGAAGAAAAAGAAGTGTGCCAGTCTTCATGTAATGAATTAGCCACGCAGCCGTTACCCCTGACCCAAAGCAAAGAATGACCTCCTGTAACAGCAGGAGCAGGAAGGAGTCGCAGATTATCACATCCAGAGCCGGGACTTTGTACATTGATTTTACTGCCAGAAAAACGGGCATTCTTTTTTTTTTTTTAGTTGATAATAGGTGGAGGATGCTATAGATTTCCTACATATAATATGAGTGTGTGTGTGTGTGTCTGTCTGTCTGTGTGTGTTCTTCATGGTCCACCTCATTGTCCTATCTAAACTGCTCTTCCCTCCCTCTGTTCAGATGGAGGCAGTGACACGGACCGTGTCCTGCCCGCCGACTGTCAGGCAGGGCAAAGACTCATGGAGAATCACTGTAAGTTCCCCTGCAGCTCATGAAGCCTGCAGCCCGCCTACCTGCTGACATTCAGTCGCTGATCATCAGACCCACACCAAGTTGATCATGTCAAACATTTCGAAACACTACACAAAACCAAAAGACACCTCGGTGTCACTTTTTCTTCCTTTTATTAAAACTGAACTAAAGTTTACTTCACTTTTTATGTAAGGAAACCTTTCCCAAACTGCTGCGGTGCGGCTGCAGGATTAGATTTATCTCGAAGGTCAAACCGTTTCGACACATTTTCTGTGCACGGTTGGCTGTGTTGGGTGGTGTTCGTCTGTTAACATCCATTGTTGTCGTCAAAGTCCCAAAGCTTTGTCCAAACTCGCGTCCTCCTTTCATACCCTCACTCCCTCTTATTGAAAAGACTGTCAATAGTGAGCAGTAAATTGAAATTTCAGGCATTTACCCATCATCATTTTCCATGCTCGCCATTATCGATTGATAAGAGGAGTTGCTCAATCTAACTTTGTTTGTATAGCACCTTTCAAACGTTTCTTGTTGTCATTCAGAGTGCTTTACAAATGCCTGAAAAAAGGAACTTTGAAACTAAAGCACACAGCAGTGATAAACCAGTACCATGTTTTAAACTGCAAACGATGGTTAATGGGTACCAATATGTTTTAGTAACGGTGTGTAAGAATAAAACACTTGTATGCAGCCTAGGGTAGACCTCAAATACATGTGGTGACATGAGCAAATTATGTCATTAAATCTAAAAGGCCGAATTATTTTAACTCTGAAAGCATCAGAGTTTGAGAAAGGGGGAGAAAAAACAAAAAAGGGCAAATGTCAGTAGCACCAAAGGGCAAATATGTTTTGTTGTAAGATTAAACGGGTTCCTTCAGTTTCTCCAGTTGGTTCAATGTCATTTTAAAACAATTATTTTTATACCTTTGCAAGACTAATTGAAGTTTGAAAAGTTACCGATTGGTTGTGGTGACTTTGATGTTTGCCGATACTTCTGTTTTAACAGTGCTCCTAAGAGCATGCTCGGAGTGAACTTTAGATTTAGGCCGATTAGGTAAGTTTTTAACGCAATCCCTCTTAGGCTGACATGTCACACTTTGTGGGGGAGTGCAAACAGAGGGATTAGGGGCATGAAACCTGTTGTCTGTCGCACACTCACCGAATATAAGACTAATGCGTTGCCTGAGTTGTATTGAAAAGCCTTCGGGATTGTCAAAGTTTGCAGATATGTGTGTTGCTGATAGCTAAGGAGAGGCTGAACTCTGCTCGATTTGAATAAACGTAGATATCGGTTCTGTGAGCAAAGATAACCAGCAAAGCCAGTTCATGTTTGTTAAACTACTTTGTAATCGTTGCTCAGTGTTGGCTCAGGTTCAGATGGAAGAAGGCGGTAGTTTTTACGTTACTGCAGTCAAATGTTAGAGAGCGAATGAACAAAGGACACCCGAAACATATGCAAAGCTGTTCACCTTTAAACAGTGGGATTTAGTTGATTTAAAAAAAAACAAAAAAACTTTGTTTTACAAACCGTGACTGGTTTATTCAATCATATTTATTATAAATCATTCTTTATTCAGTAGTTCCATTACTGATTGTTGCTATAAAATAGTAGTCTTTAAACAAAGTGCAATAAAAACACACCGTATCACACCGTCTGGGTCACTTCAGCTGTAATGCTGGTTCAGTTGCTTTTTTAAACGGATTAAAACCAGCCAGTCAAGTAGCAGAATCCCTTTGCATTTAGGCATGTAGACGCGGTGAGAAAGCAAAGCAGATGCCAGAAAGGTGGCTGTAGATGCCTTGTTGATGGCGGTAGAATGGGAATGGAATGGTCATACTGGTCCAACATACTACAGTCAAGATATGCGAAATAGCATCTTTGAAGTCCCGTTTCCATATACATGCGTGTTCGTGTCCATGTGAACCAGGAGTCCATTAATTCCTCTGGAAATCTCCGACAGCTGTGCAGAACTTTTTTTTTTTCTTCTCCCCCCCCTGTGGAATTTCGCTCGAGAAGCCAGAACTTTTACGGTGGATTTTGGAAAGGGACTGCCCTGTATGTCAGGGAGTTTGCTAAATGAAGTAGAGAACATTTACAACATTGTTATGTGTAACGTTTGGAGTGAAGAACACTGGTTCATACATATTTTTTCTTTCACACAAAAATAGTTTCCAGGTAGACCAGCCTCTGAGCTTCACCCTCCCCTTGTGTTATTAGTGTTGTTCTTTGGAGGCATTTCCACACTCATATCCCACATATAGTCATTTTAAATCTTGATGTGTGCATTGTGTCAGGCCTCAGAGTTAAAAGCACACATTCACATTCAGAACGTACAAAACTTAGGTTCCTTCTTGTCCTGTAGCAACAATCCAGGCTGGTGTGGATGTGATACAGTGGAGAGCGTACCAGAGACTGGCTTCAGTGCACTGAGATTCTCTTTACAATGACGAGTAAACCAATGGGATGGGCAGCAAGAGGTTGGCATTATGAAGGCAACGACCACGTCATTGTGTTCTAAAGTCTCTCAGGGAAGTGTATCAGCATCTTTTGTGTCTCTGACACAAAGAATTCTGGTCCGTGAAAGGACCAAAGGTTGGAGATGGCTGTGTATAAATGCAGCTCTTGTTGAAACATTTAATTTGTGGTTCTTTACTGTTCACCAAACTGTGTCTGGTTCTCAGTTACTGCTGTTGTGCAGACTTACCACTTCTAAGCTGATGAGCTGATAATCACAAGATGCAAAAGGTGCTTCTCTGTTCAAGGTGGCAGCTTAAATGACAAATTATTGCTAACAGCTTTTAGATAGAATAAAGTTTGCTGATAATATGCTCTAAATCCCACTTGTTGTTTAGTTGAATCTTTAATACGCAGTTAGTGGTTACAAACACCACTAAGGCTGTGTGTTACCCTTTCACACCAGAGCCCAGTTACTTTGGTGCCAAGAAATCCAAAGCTTGAATAGTCCAGTAAAGCACTGTGTTGCTTGCTTGTGATGTTCCTTTCGCTACGATTGGAGCAGTGCGGTTAGGAGGTGGATGTTTAACAAATGAAATCTTTAGAACATGTTTTTGAGCTCAAACCCCACTTCATTCTGAACTTTAGCCAGTTTAATTGCTTCCTAAGATAGTTGTATGTAGTAGGATATTATTTACTGGATCTAAAACTTCTCAGCCGGGCCTTCTGTCTAAAAGCCTGTTGCCTCAAACTGTTTCCCCTCCAGGGTCCGAAAAAGCCAAGTGCCAAGAAGGAGTTAAAGGAGAAGAGAGAGAGCAACGAGGAGAGCAAGGAGAACCTGAAGGCCAAGTCGGACGACTCGGGAGAGGAGAAGAACAGCGACGACTCCCAGAAGAATGGGCCCAAGAAAAAAGGTTAATATCGTCGACTTTTTTTTTTTACCAGCTTTTCCCCTTTGGCGCCATCTCCTGGCCAGAGTTTACCCAACAAGTAGGGATGTGAATTGATAAGATTTTTACGATTCTAATTCCATTTTCGATTCTGCTTAACGATTCGGTTCTTTATCGGTTCCCTTATCGATTCTCATTTGGAGAAAAAGGACAACAAACCGGTCGATTAGCATCAACTTTGTTTAGTTTAGAAGAAACACGAGTCATGACCTTACAAACCCAACAACGGTGAGGTCCACATTGGTCTATCATGCCCTGGGTAATTTAACTCTTCCTGCTCTGGTGAAAGGAGAAGCTGGAGGTAGACGTGAACTGGGGGTAGTACCACCAGCCTCTGGCTCTGAGCCAGTCAGGCTCTGTCTCTCATGATTTCATCTAAATGTAATGCCTGAGAAGGCGTTCATTTAACCTTAACCGTTACTAACAGCAGGTTTTACAATGAGGCAAATGGCGCTAACATGATAGGCAGTGTTTGTTTGTTAGTTATTTGCAAAATTGCCAAACGATTCCAAGGAATTTAAACACTGGGAACCGGTTCTCAACAAGAACCGGTTTTCGATTCCCATCCCCAGCAACAAGCGACAAAAATACATTGCAGCTTGGAAAAAGGTTCAACCTAACACAGAAGTTGTCTGACCTTAAAGTTTAGAATCATTTTAGGCACTAAAAGGACACTTTTTATGTGTGATGGATGATTCCAACCACCAATGCTAAACCAATTTAATGGCAAAGGACAATTCAAAGTAGAAGATGTTATCAGAGTCAGTTAAAGAGTAATGGCTTCTGAGAACTGAGCTAAAGGCTAGTCAGTGCAGTAAAATCAGTACTTTTGCACTGAAACAAATCCCTTAGTACTGTTAATACTCTCATGCTGCTTTATATCCCATCACTACAAGGCACTCCCAGGGATGTGTATTTATCAGTCGAAATAAACATGAATAACCAGGAGAGACTTCACATTTAAGTTTCCTTTATGCCTGTTTGCTCAAAAAGTGAGTTCTGAAGAAGTTGTGAGTTCAGTAGATTCTAAGCCTGAGGAAAGATACTCACCATGATTCTGCTGCTACAGCAGCTCATACTTCGGCATCATTTGTGGGATGGCAGCAGGGTGAACAGGCTATGGTGGGATGGGTTTTGTATTTTAGTATCCTTTGGCTTACTTCACCAGTATCGCTGTTCAGTAGATGGTTAACACAGATGTTCTGTTTTAATCACCCGCTGAGTCTTCTGTCAGGATGCGGTGGCTCCTCTGTAGGAGTTTAGAAGATGTTGTCTTGGGAGTTTCTCCCTCTTAGAATTATCATGAAATTACACTTGTTTCTCCCATTTGATGACTATGACAGGTTCTCAATGTTTTTGAATCTCTGGAACCCAAAACTGTTCCCTAGCTCCAATAATGTAGACTGAGATGTAGTAACACCAGTAGTTCAGATGGACTGCACCTCCAAATACTACCTTTCATGCTTTCGGTTTGTCACATTGAGTGGGACGCTAATGTGAGCGCAACATATACAACAGAGGTGAAATAGAAGGAAAATCTCCCATAAAATGACCCATTTTGTTTTTGCTGAAAACAAAATGTTTAACAATTTGTTGAAAGTGCACAAGTTCTGTCAGTAAGTGTTGACTTGAAGTTGAGCACAGTCTTTTTTTTTTAAATTTGTGCCAACAACAGATGACTGAGTAGAGGTTGGTGATGGCTAGTTGCAGTTTTAGCTGCAATTAAAGGTTTAAACTGTGCCAGGCATGCGGTCCGGGAGTTTTTTCTGACCTTTAGTTACCAACTGAATTGTGTGACTTTGCTGCATTGATACTCAGACTTGACTAGGCACGGGTCGGTTACTGGTTTCAAGGTATACCACGGTATTAAAAAGGCAAGGTTTCAAAATCACAAAAATTTTCTGTCATACCGTCCCTGCAGTATGAGCGTTTTTTTTTTTTTTAATGTGGCGTCTCGTCAGAGAGAAAGGGGAGGTCCCTCACGCCGTGTGCAGCTGCAGCGTAGTGCCCCTCGCCCCGGATTAGTAGTCGTGCACCAGTCAAAATTTGTATCTTGACACGTTCGGAAAACGACAAACAGGATGGACCTATTCGAATCCAGACTTGGCGAAGAAGTGCGGTTCAGGCCCCTGTACGACACTGCACTGAAAACAACATGGTGCACGTCAGCTCCCAGAACTCGTTGACGGAGATTGGCAGAACTTTGGGGAAATTGCTGTTGTTTCATTCACTGGAAGTGGCTTTGAGTATTATGAAAAGCGCTAAATAAAACCAATCTATTATTATTATTGCATCCTGAAAGTAATTAAATAACTCCCCAAGTGTGTCCACTGAAGCAATATTTCATGAATAATGGAAAAGTTTTTTTATTTCTCTTGTTTTTAAATACAGACATTCAAAACACACATTTTAGAGCTGTAGTCATAATACCGTTAAACCGCGATATTTTTGCCAAAGGATATCATACCGTCAGAATCTCATACCGGCCCATGCCCAATTCAGAGTGATGCAGTGAAACGTGTATTTTTAAGGTGCTGTTTACGGCCATGAGAACTCACTTTAGTCTTTGATATGAAGTTTAAATCGGTTTTGTTTGTCAGAACAACATAGAACCTTGTTAAAGATGAATGAAGTGCAGATGTGCTGCAGAAGTGATGAGCTTCATGTCTCTTCTCTGACTCAACACAAATGAGGAGAACTTAAACAACTCTGATCTCAGCATGAAAGCAAAAGAAAAGGTTGATTTATTGCAACATTATAAACATGTTCCATATTCGTTTCGTCAGAAGATCCATTACATAAAATCCAGTAGTGCTACAAGTTGACTGCGTCATTGTTCCCTCTGTGGCCTCAGTCTTATCAGTGGCTCCTTATGTTTCATTTCCCACCTCTGTCTCATTCTCCATCCCTTACCTACTCAAAGCCACGTCACGTAAAACTGGCTGTCATTTCCTCTCTTCTGTCACAAACTCGCTCGCAGCACAACCAGTTATCTTGTTAGACCGCAGATCACTGATCCAGCCTGCTGGCCAGCTGAGGTACTGCAGGAGATGTAGGAGGTTTCCCGTACACTACAGCCCTCAATGCAGTCAAATCCTCCAGAATACAGAGATCCTGTTTTCCTCTGAAAATCCATCCGACTCATCAGCAGGGGAAAAGTGAGAGTTTAGAAATCTACAAACTTTTGCAACTCTTGGGCCAGCTGGACTTTTTTTTTTTCCTGCCGAATGTGTAGATAAAATGTTAGCGTATGTAATTTGCAAAAAGAAAACAAAAAGGACCATTTTTCATTTCGACATGTTTTACATTCTCCCAGCCATCTTTCAATTATTCTAAAAGAAGACTGATTCAGTCGTTAAAATTGTTTAGCAAGCTTTTCAACAAAACTGCCGCAGCCTCTGAAGGACTCGGCTGCTTGGCAGCAGGATATGAATGAAGCGGAGCAACACGAACACTCTGAACCAACTGTAAAAAAAAAAAAAAAAAAAAAAAAAAAAAAAAAAAAAAAAAAACAACCCTGAAATATGATTTAAAGAGGAGGAAACACCTGATAGAACCTGACTTTGGGAGTGTGGTCATCTACGGAGCCCCTAAAGGGATATGGAGGGATTTTTTATTTATTTTTTATTTTTTTGCGGGATCTCGCAAAAAGTATTGCGAGATCTCGCAAAAGTTTTTTTCCCACGTCAGTGAACCGGAAGTAAAACAGACACAGCGATGGAGGAGCCTACCCATCATCCGTGGGAGAAGTTTATTGATTTCTATTTTAGTATTGGCCTAACATATAAAGAAATCAAATCCGTTCTTGCACGTAGACATGGCTTTGACATAAGTGAGAGACATCTGAAAAGATGATGGGTAGGCTCCTCCATCGCTGTGTCTGTTTTACTTTCGGTTCACTGACGTGGGAAAAAAACTTTTTGCGAGATCTCACAAAAAAAAAAATCCCTCCATGTCCCTTTAGGGGCTCCGTAGTCATCAAATGTTTGGGGTTAAAGAAAATGGTAGTACAAAGAAGTGTTCAGTTTCAGTCAGAAGCGTGTAGCTGAAGTGTTGCTACACAGGTTGTGTTTGGGAAATGTGAAGTATTCGCTTCTATAAAGACTTTTTTTTACTGAATAACATTTCATCTGGAAAAACTTTTGATCAAACATTTCCCCAATATTTTGCCACAAAAAGCACTGTCTGTGAAAAGTTTTGGACACTTCCACAGTTTGTGGAACTGAACTGGCTGCGTCTCTTCTTCATGTCATCATGAACAGGAAACAAGCAGAAGTGGGTTCCTCTGAAGATCGACGTGAAGTCGGAGGGTCCCAGGGAGCGCTCGGCCTCCAGGAACAACAGCAAGCAGAACGAAAACCCCCGGCTGCCTCCCAACGCCAGGAACGACCTCAGAGGTCAGTCTGACGTCCTTACTGAGAGACGGCAGAGCTGTCGGGTAGTGAGTGGCTGCCACAGCGAGACGGTGGACGTGACTCACTAGCAGGATGTGGGGAGATCTGTGTGCTGCTACTCATCCTCCACTTCTGCTTTGACAGCGCCATTATTTAAATGTGTACTATTTTACAGTACGTGGGTTATAACACATCGGCAAAATATGTTCTGGCAGCTGAGGAGAGATGTGAGAGAAATAAAATGAGGGAGAGAGTTGATTGGCTCAGTTTAATAGTGGTCTGGCTGTGTGTCCCTGGTGTGCTGCTGCGTTTGCTAATGCGACTGTGGTTACTTTTCCTCCAGACTGGCACAGTCAAAAGTACGAGCGCGAGTGGCGCGATGACCACGACGAGGTGTCCAGTGTGAAGAGCGAGGGGGCGCCGTTCCGCGGAGGGTTCAGAGGTCGCGGACGTGGAAGAGGAAGAGGGCGAGGACGAGGCCGAGGTGGTGGCCGAGGTTGGTTGGTTTTTGTTTTCTATATTTCCCTCCCCTACAGAATTTTACAGATGCTATTTCTGACGTTGGTGAATACAAACACTTGTGGCTGCCTGTGTCTGTTACTTCAGACAGCTTTGTTTTCGTTCTAGTTTATGCTGTGATTCTGTTGGGCAGCCTGAAACAACAGAGCGGTGAAATGGTCAGTGTGACCAGCATGTTGCATGATGGATCAGTTTGATCATTCCCTGCTCCCGGCGTGCAGGATGGACACTTTGCATTTCTGCTGTGACGTTGACTCACAGGTTTTCAGAGTCTGCGTCATGTGGCACTCGCTCAACTGCTTATAATAGTGATGTTTTTTGGGCTTTAGCTGATAAGATTTATTTTACTGTTTGCATCATGAGAGAAAATAAGGCTTTTCTTGAGATGCTGAAACATCCTCTCTGGTGTAATTAGCGGCCTACCCTTTAAACTGCAGTATTCTCCTATAACCCACCTCCAACTCTATTTCAGTTGGACGAACGTGTTAAAACGTATTTCAAAAGTCCAGGTTTAGTCTGACTAACACAACGAGGACGTCATGTGACCTGCAGACATGCTGCAGAAGTGATGAGCTCTTCATGTCTCTTCTCTGATTGAACATCTGTGAAGAGAACTTTCACAACTCTGATCTCAGCACTGAAGTTGGTATTTGGGCTCATTCATTCGACATGTGCAGCCTGTTAACCGTGAGTTTTGGTGGTAAATTCCAGATTCGTTGCCTTTTGTTAGATGGTTTTCTGGCAGGTCTATTATTACCTCAAAATGGTTATTTATATTATATTTATATGATATTTTATATTAGTAAGCTTGTAATAAAATGGTTTACGTGTCATCAAACATCCTTTGAATGTCCTCAGCTGGATGTTTTTCTTTCCGTCTACCTATATTCCTTTCCAAGTGAACGCGGTAACATTCTTTTTCTTTTTAACTTTGTTGTTGGCCTCTGATTGAGCCGTACAGTTTGACCATAAAGGTCGTTTGCATGTTTTGGTTGTGCATAAGACCTGAAGGGGAAAAAAAGATAAAGTAATATTAAATAACTCCCCTTTGTCTTCTTGCTATAACTTGTGCCACATTTAACTGATTGTAGTCCGTCAAATCCAGGCATGTTTGGTAAGACAGAATGTGTAAAAGCTTCGGTTGTGTTAGGGTGCCTCACCTCCCTGAGGCTACAGGAGCAACCTCCAGAGAGCGTTGGAATGAGGAAAGGCCTTGGATCCAACAGAGGGCCTGTCAGCTTTGGCAGAATTCTCTCTCTTCCCTCCCCTTGCTCATCTTTTCCTCCCTTTTTGTCTTCTGCTCGCACCTTCTTACTTGTCCTGTGCAGAGGACCAGAGGACCTTGATGTTTAAGGAGTCTCCCACATTGCTTTTGGCAAAGTCACTCTTCCATAAAGTCCATTTCACCATTTTAAGTACTTCTGTTCTCAGGTTTCCTCTTTAACACAAATACTGAAGGAACTGACCAGTTCCCTGTTAATTTGAAGTGATCCGGATCTCGCTCGTTGAACCGTCTAACTGCCTGTTTCTGTCCTGTGAAGGCCACTATGACTACCACTACGGCTACAAGTCCTTCGATGGGAAAGACGGACCTTACAGTCAGAAGTTCGGCAACTCTGTCACCTACTACTACGACAATATGAGCAGCAAAGACCTTTACTCGCTCGATCACGACCTGCTGAAGGACTACATTAAGAGGCAGATGTAAGTAAACATCTCTCCTGCGCTTTCACTGGGAGCGTGGTAACAAACTCTTTAAGTTCAGATGTGCTGTAGAAGTGATGAGCTCATCATGTCTCTTCTCTGACTGAATATTAATGGAGAGAGCTTTAAAAACTCTGATCTCAGCATGGAAGGAAAATGTTGTTAACGTTTGGTTTTCTGTGATGAGAGAAAAGATTTCCTCCCTACACGGAAAAGCTGTGAGGAAACGGCAACCGACTGCATCTGATTAGTCAGTTTCTGCAGATGATGTTGACCACACGTCGCCCTGTTTTCCTCCACTTGCAGAGAGTACTACTTCAGCCTGGACAACCTGGAGCGGGACTTTTTCCTGCGAAGGAAGATGGATCAGGAGGGCTTCCTGCCTATAGGGCTCATCGGCAGCTTCCACAGAGTGCAGGCCCTCACCACCGACGTCAACATCATTATAGAGGTAAGCAAACTGGTCTGGCTGAAGTTGTAGAAAAATAATCTGAGATCTTAAAGCATTCAGAACAGCAACATTTCAGCCAGGTTAACAATAAGCCACAGCACTGCTGTGCAGCACGTTCCCTCTGTGCTTAACGGTAAAGATTTCGTCAACTAACTGTTAAAATTGTGTCGATTAGAGGGGAGGGGAAAAAAAAAAAAGACCACCTACTGTTTAAAGATGTTCTGCCCCTTATCAGCTCCTCTGTACTCCATCAGATCAATCTGTCTGTATCAGCTGGCCATGTAAAACCATTGCTTAGGCTACGGCTACACAGAAACGTTTTTCACTGTAACCGATACTTTTTCTTATCGTTTGGCTGTCGCGGCCACACGGAGCCGGCGTTCCCACTACCCCAAAACGATAGTTTTTGAGAACGGGTTCCAGAGTGGGAAGATCTGAGAACGGCGTCGTTTCGTTTCCATTGTTACAGCCAAAACGGATTTGTTTACATCTGCGTCACAGCCACATGGCCAACGCCAGTGACGTATACACATACGTCAGTGACCAGAACAAAAAGCGGCTTCCATTCAAAATCCGGAAGAAGAAGACAACACAACAAGGACAGACAGCGATCATCATGGACCCCACAACATTGATAGCAGCACTGCTGCAGACACTGCTAACTACAGCGGCGTTGTTGAAGGAACAACGTGAGCTTCGCGCTGGTAGAAGTAGGGGCGTACACACATGCGCATTGCTTCTTCTATTGTTCTGGTGTAACTGGTGGGGGTGGCTTACAGCGCACCGAGAGGTGTTTCGTGTGTACTGCATCGTTTTCAGCAAGCGTGGCGTTTCCATCTGGACAGAGAAGCTCCCCTGTGTGGTCGAAATCGTTTTTGTACCCGTTTTCAAAAAACCCTCGTTTCGTTTTCGTTTAGCCGTAGCCTAAGTCCAGTGATTCCCAAACTTTCTCTGCTGGGCCCCCCTTTGGTACATAAGAGAAGTTTTGAGAAATTATAATTAGAAATTATAATTATTTAAAGTGTTGGCTGCAGAGTCATCCAGCATAGTTGAAACCATGTCCAAAGCACAGGGAAGTATTAAATGCTCCGCTATTGTGTGCGGCTTTTTAACACTTGTGCCCCTCAGTAGGCAACTTTATAGGAGGCACGGAAGCAGCTTTAGTAAAAAAAATGGCCGTTGAGCACGGCACTTTACGAGTTTTTGTCTGGGGGGGGAAAAAAAAAACAAAAAAAAACTTGCTTGTCTTTGTGCTCTGGATGTTTTGTCTCCAAGTGGCATCTTGGCTTGTTTGTCTTCAAGCTGTCACAAGCTAGCGCTTTAAGACTTTCAGTCATCCAAAATGCTGCAGCCAGAGTTCTGCCAGAAAGCAGATTTATTTAGAGTAGAATTTAAAATGTACCTATTTGAGAAAGTTTGTTTAACTTGCTGATCTTTTTTTTTTTTTTTTTTTTTTTTTTTTTTTTTTTGGTGGCTTCTCGCTTTTATTTTCAGCTCTTGCGATCTTCTGTTGTAAACTTGCGATCATACGTGCACTTTTGCGTGTCTGCGTCGACATTTAGAGTTTTGCTTCTGCTCTGTAAAGTACTCGGGGTTGTGTTTTTGTCTGAAAAGGGCTTTATAAATAAAGGTCAAGATGAAAAAATGTGTCGAACACTGAGGTCCTTTTCCAGTAAGATCCACCTTCATATTTACTGTAGGGGAAGCGAACAGTTTGACCCTTTTTGGACGTTGATTATTATGTGCTGCACTTTCTTGTCTGAGAACCGGCTGAGGTTTGCTTTACATTTAGGTATTTCTGCAGGTTCTGACACAGTTTGAGCAGATTTTTATATCTATATGGCGATAAAGCATCAACTCTTTTCCTTTAAGCTCACAGCGATCCTTTCTGCAGGAATGCGGTTGTATTTCTTTTCCCCCTGAGCCTAACTGATGTACCCTCTCTGCTGTCAGGCTTTGAAGGACAGTAAAGAAGTGGAGGTGATAGACATGAAGATCCGTCGGAAGGTGGACCCTGAGAAGTGGCCGCTTCCGGGCCTGAACGTTCCCAACCACACACACACCGACTTCTCCCAGCTCATCAACTGTCCCGAGTTTGTCCCGAGACAGATGACCGATGAGCCCAGAGGTGGGCAGCCGGGGGCGGGGCAACAATACTCTTATTTCTAGATCTTTTTTTTTTTTTTAAAGTGACTTTTTTTCATTTGCGTTGAAAAAAGTAAGATTTCATAAGATTTTATTGACTTTGACTTTACTTATCCTGCATTATAACAAGGTTTCAAAAGTCCCATAGGAACTGTTAAAAAATTAAATCATTGGTGCTGGTAATCAGAGGAGATATTGTCTCTGCCCCTCTGTCTGATGCAGGGTCTTCCAGGACCGCCGCATCAGGGGAGCAACTGACCAAGACTGAATCAGACATCTCCAACCTCAAGACGATGCCGAAGGGCCTCTCAGCCAGCCTCCCCGACCTGGACTCCGAGTCCTGGATCGAGGTGAAGAAGAGGCCCAGACCCTCCCCAGCCAGACCCAAGGTCAGCTCAGAGAAGGTGAAAAGTCTTTAGAAGGCATGTTGTTCTGGTTGCTGGTTTCCCACAATGATGCCTCCTGCCAGCATAGAGCTGCAGGTGTTTCACTGTTGATGCTGGAAAGTGTCCATCAGTCATCACTAATGTAAAACCAGAGAGTTTTATCTTTCCAGCCAAACTCAGCCCTGCATTTTAAAATGTTATCGTTCAACTCATCTGTGCTTCTCTGCAGCCATCTCATGTATTTGTGCACAAAGATCCAGTAAAGCAGTTTTTCATTTAGCTCTTTGAGCACTGGTCATCATTTCTTCATCGTTGGTCCCTTTTCACACCTTTCACCTCCTCCTTCCTCTTCTTCTTGTGTTTGGTTTACTGATGAAGGCCCCCTCGTTGCAGCAGCAGAAGGAAAAGGATGATTCTGTTCGATCCCCGGTTCCCCCGCCTGGCTCCTCGCCCTCCCCTGCTACCTCAGGAAACAAGGTGAGGAAGAAAGTGTGTTTAGGGAATCGGGTAGCATGCTGAGAGTGGGATCTATTTTTTTTTTTTTTTTTTCCCTGAATGAAACATGAAGATGATAACTACAGCTCTGTGGTGTCTGCAGTGTTCATTTAGTGTGAACCTTTGATCCCCAGTGGAATTGAATGATTAGCCGCATTCGCACTGTAGGAACCTTTGGCAGTTCCTATAACCTTTTCAGGAACGGGGCCATTTTTCCCTCATTCGCACACACAGGAACTCGGGACCATCGCCCTCAGTTCCTATAACCATTTCAGCTCCTTCTCCTCAGCTGGGTCTTCTCTGGGTTCTATAGGAACACATCTGACGGAGGTGTTTGGTGGTCGGTAGCTCCGCCTCTTGTCATGTTGTCACGGCTGAAATGTTTCCTCATACGACACAGACACAACCGGCGCGTGTTTAATAAGTTAAACTTACACGTTGTCTCCTTTGTCTGCGGCGCTCTGCTCTCCTTCCTTCATGAAACCAAGAAGTATGGCCTGCGCTCCATCCTTCGTCTCCTGACTCTCTCTGTGAGCTCTTCCAGCCTCCATGTTAGACGCCCGATGTGATCGTCCATGATTAATATCACCATCATGCAGACCATGAACACGGTGGCCTCCCCGCTCTCCATGTTAGCTTCTTTGTGGTGTTTTTTTCTTCTCTCCTTACTTTTCGCGGGTTTTGTTTTGTTGTTGAATGTGGCGCTAAAGTAACACGTCACTGTCGCAGACGGTTGCGTCGCATCAGTCTCTGTCAGGTCCCGACTCATGTGCGAATGCAGACTGAAACAGTTCTGCTGGGGAAGGATAGTTATCAGAACGAAATTCGAGGAGGACCGTTCTTAGAACAGCGTTCTCAGAACTGCTCTGTCCGAATGCAGCTATTGTGGGGACGTGTTGATGTGTATGATGGTTCCAGTAACTTCTCAGAACCTGTGACATTCCGGTCTTTGGTTCTGATTGTTTGATCAGGACGGAGCAGAGCAAGACGAACCGGAGGAGCTGGACTTCATGTTCGATGAGGAGATGGAGCAGATGGACGGGCGCCGCAACACCTTCACCGACTGGTCAGACGAGGACACGGACGGCGAGCTGGACGACCACGACGTCAACAAGATCCTGATCGTGACGCAGACGCCGCCCTACCTGAGGAAGCACCCGGGGGGCGACCGCACGGGCCACCACACGTCGCGTGCCAAGCTGACCTGCGAGCTGGTCAAGGTGATCAACGACGGGCTCTTCTACTACGAGCAGGACCTGTGGGATGACACGTACGAGCCCGAGTACGCCACCATCAAGGTGAGCACGTTGCTTTGATTCCAGAGCTACTGTTTTAATGTCGGATAACAAGGGGCTCATTGGAGCGGCTCCTCTAAAGGCTTCCACATTACATCATTGTGGTTTTGGAGGTGTTTCTGCCCGAGGCCGGATGACAAGTAGATTTATTCTCCTTCAGTTGCAGCTGGTTCTGGATATGGACACAAAACACCCAACAGAAAGTAGTTTTTGTTTTGTTTTTGTTGTTACTGCTGGCCATTGTTGCATTGTTGAACTCTTTGTGGGACCTTCACGTGTCGGCCTGCACATATCCAGCGGTGTGTGGAACACAGGCCGCTTGTTTATAAATAAACCCCACATGCAAGCCCTCGGCCTGAGGGGCTGCAGGGGGACACGAAGATGGACGCTCAAAGATCCGAGGTTACGAGTCAGCATGTGAGTCAGATGTGAGATCTTGAAAAAGGAGGATTTTTCTAAAAGGTGACGTTGTTGGAGGGACAAACGGCTTTGGAAAGTTCAGGGCTTGTGTAGGTTGGTGTGCCGGTGGCAGAACAGTTGGGAGTCAGATATGAGGGTGAAAAAAGCGCTTTGGGCAGCTGCGCTTTGCTGCTGCATCTCAGCCTCCAGACTGCTAAAGATGAGGTCCGTTGATGATTTCCTTTAATGTCACAGGGTTCTCTCTGTTTTTAACGTAGTAACATGACCTAGTTCCAGTTTAGTTTTAGGCTGATAGTTGTTTAAGTTTACACTGAAAGGTCTGATTTTAGGACACATTTTTAAGTTCTTTGTATCAAACATGAGCAGACGTCAACTTGGCCTTTTGCCTTGTTTAAACTAACAGTCAAAGTCATTTTAAAGAGAATATCTTGAAAGCAAACTGATTCTCTTCAGTATAAGTCTTTATAAGTCAGATCTTCACATTAACTCTGGACTATCTCATTTTCACAGCAAGAGGTGGAGAACTTCAAGAAGGTCCACCTGATCACTCGCGAAGAGTTCGACTGCCTGACCCCGGAACCACCCGTCGACCCCAATCAGGAAGTCCCCCCAGGTCCCCCACGGCCCCAGCAGAGTAAGGACACAAACGCACATCATGACGAGCACAAGAACAGCCCCACTATGTTTTATTCTGCTGTAAACTTGCTTATTTATCTGGAATAAGGCAGCATCGGCTGACATGTCCTCCAGAGTGATCTGTTGGGCCATCGCTTAACCTGATGCTGAGTCACAGAGGAGGCTTTGTGTGAATTTGTTCAGAATTCCTCAGCTAACAGTAAAGTATAAAGATGAAACATTGCTTGTGTCTTCAGTCCCCACAGACGCTTTGGCAAACAAACTCTTCGGTGCCCCTGAACCCTCCTCGATAGCCCGCTCGCTCCCCACTACCGTGCCTGACTCGCCAAACTACCGCAGTGCCCGCACGCCCCGCACGCCTCGCACCCCTCACCGGAAGGACGCAAACATGACGCCGCGCTTCTACCCGGTGGTGAAGGAGAGTCGCCCCGTCGACGCCAAGGTAAGAGTGAAGCTAAAAGTTGTGGTTCACGACATTCACAGTGACACGATATTTCATTTGGGAACATGAATTCTTGTCCTTTCCCTCTCAGACGCCCAGGAAGAGGAAGACCCGACACAGCTCCAACCCGCCCATGGAGTGTCACGTGGGCTGGGTGATGGACTCCAGAGAGCACCGCTCCCGCACCGCCTCCGTCAGGTGAGACTGCCTGCACCATACTACCAAGGATTTTAATCATTTACAGAAAAAAAACCAAACGGCTGATTTAAAAAGGAGAGCGCCACTGATTTCATGATGTTTTTGTCGAGTATGATGTTACATTTCTGAGCGTTTCGTGTGTGCGGTAAAATGAGAACCAGAGAAGGCTACTGTCATACAAACAGCTGCTTTTAATGGTTGAAAGTGTTTTTTTCTGTTTAGAATAATTTGGACAGTCTGAGCTGCGCATTCAGGATCTTCATTATGAAGGAAAACAAAAAAAATACTATATGTTGCTCGATCTCAGTTCTGTGTCATAGGGGATTCTGCAGCTGAGTTTGAGACGTTAAAGAACATAAAGACAGATTACTTACTTGGGATTTTACATTACCCCATTATGACCCAAGGCGCCCTGAAGACATGGGCCCACAAGTATCGAATTGAGTCTTAATTAGGTAAAAGCCAACAAATCGTGATCAGTACATGTGATTTTGACTTCAGTTTAAAAAATTCTGGATGTAAAATACAGCAGGTAAGGTTGACCTCTCACTTGGGACCGAGTAACTCGACTAGATCTGATATTCAAGGTGGCTGCACGCGCTCTGTGTTCTTAATGCTGCGTGTACACCAAGGGCGACCTCCGCTGCCTGGTAGCGGAGGTAGCTGGAGAAGCTTCGCTTGAGAATTCGCTTTGGTAGCTTTGTTCGCTCGTGACGTCACATTTAGAATGTTCAATTCTTAAAGGCCCCGCGGCTGTGCAGCACCCCCGCGAAAAAAAACATGAGGAAAGAGAGGGCAGGGACACAAATAAACGTGTTGTTATTTACAATTTGTTATACAAGATATACATCACGTTACAAATTATGTAAAACTACATTAGGTACACCTGAGAAGAGCAGGAATAGCAGCTGTGAAAAATAAACTAAATTCGAAATAAAATCCGAAATAATCCAAAATAAAACTTAATTGCAGTGAGAAAGGTATGCATTACTACACTATTGTATTGAAGCACTCGACACGGCAATTGCAACGGTCTCAGGATTAAACGACTATTGTTTGGATAGGAACCAAAGTTTACACGTCTGTTTCCGCGAACCCCGCGGATTGTCGGACCCCTACAATCTGTGGACTGTCATTGGTTTTCGCCGAACCGCGTCATAGCTCATTACCATAAAGTTAGCTTGAGTTTAATCGCTGGAATCCGCTCTGGTCGCTCAGTTCGCTCACCCTCCATAGAGAAATAATGATTTCCGGCGCTCAGGTAGCGTAGGTCGCTCTTGGTGTACACAAGGCTTAAGGCCTCAGTATGCTTCTCCGTCGCTACCCGTCAATCCGTCTCCGTGGTCACGGAGAGGCTTTAAACCTTTGGAAGTTCTCCGTCAGGATGTCGGATACGCAAGGCAGTTCACCTCCCCATCAGTAGGCGTCGCTACGTTAAACGACCCAATCTCGCGCCGTCTAACGTGAAAGTGGTTGATTGATTGTTCACCTTCCGGCTCCGTTCCACTCCTCACAGCGAACGATGGCGACCTCTTCAATAAGTCGTTTCTCCATTTGCTCCATTCCGGCACACAGTAAACTCTTTCAAAGATGGCGGCGTTATTGTGAGAGGAGGGAACTAACTAACCGTAAAAGGGATTTGGGAAACGATGTTGTTAGCCGACCAATCACAACCCTTGCGGTCTCCGTCACCTCGGCGGATAGGCTCTCCGTAGACGACCATAAATCCGCCTTTAACCTCCTCCACCTTCCTCTCTCTCAGCTCTAATGCCAGCCCATCAGAGGGCACCCCCGCCCTGGGCAACATTGGCTGCACGCCTCAGTCCCTTCCAAAGTTCCAGCATCCATCACACGAGCTGCTGAAGGAGAACGGCTTCACGCAACACGTTTACCACAAGTACCGCCGGCGCTGCCTCAACGGTACGTTTCCCTCTGTTGTACATCCCTGCCCTCGGACCATTTGTCCATCAAACTGATAGCAGGTGCTCACTGATCCCTTCAGGGAAAAATAATGAATTTCCTCCTTTCAACTGTCCTCCGATCACAGAGCGGAAGAGGCTGGGTATTGGCCAGTCACAGGAGATGAACACACTCTTCCGCTTCTGGTCATTTTTCCTGCGGGATCACTTCAACAGAAAGATGTACGAGGAGTTCCGACAGCTGGTGGTCGAGGACGGGAAAGAGGGTTACAGGTAAGAGCCGGCACTACTTCTGCATGTGACAACTTCTTCAAACGGCCGTTTCCAAGCCGTCGGCCTGCTTTTGAGTTGATGTTGCTGTTGGTGAGAGACACTCAGCCGCCATGATGTGGAGGTTAGAGATGTTTCAGGTTCAGCTGATCTCAGATAAATGATTGTTTTAGAAGAACATTTTATACGTGTTGTTCCTTTAGAAAAAGCAACCTGTGTGGTGCTGGGTGGGCAGCAGCTTTTTAGCTGTTTGCTAAACACTGTCTGATCATTATTCAGCAGCCCATTAAACTGAAGATCCCTGTTTGACCTTTCAGTTATGCTTGATCCCACTGTGTGTGTTTTGGCCTGTGTCGCAGGTACGGTTTGGAGTGCTTGTTCAGGTACTACAGCTACGGTTTGGAGAAGAAGTTCAGACCGGACATCTTTAAAGACTTCCAGGAGGAGACCATCAAAGACTACAAGGCCGGTGAGGGAACATGGAGACCCCGTCTGTGATGTGGTTTATGTCTGGTTTAGCGCTCGTCTTCTGTAAAGTAAGATTGACTTTCAGACACGATTGAAGACATTTGTCTGTCTCCTGATCTCAGGCCAGCTTTATGGACTGGAAAAGTTCTGGGCTTTTCTCAAATACTCCAAAGCCAAGACCTTAGAGATCGACCCCAAGCTGCAGGACCATCTGAGCAAGTTTAAACGCCTGGAAGATTTCAGAATTGATGTAAGTTTGGTGCTTAAAGCACAAGTGGGTTTAATGTTGTGCATATTAAGACCGTTTCGTGAGACTGAATTTTAAACTTGAGCTTGAGATTCTTTGTTTATCTAAAATGTCCCTTTGTGGTTTCAGCCGCCGATGGAGGAAGGAGGCCGCAGAAGACACTCGTCCAGCGGGGACGGTCGCCGCCGACATCCCTCCCAGCCCTCCAGTCGGCCCCACAGCCAGGCGAGCGGAGGCTCCGCCCCCAACGCTGCTGCTCAGGGCCTCGCAGCCAAGTACGACGCCAAACCCGCCAGCCAGAAAGCCCCCCCCGCGCCCCCCACCGACCCCGCACCAGATGCCAAAACACCGAAGTAACTCCACACACGAACACACTGGCTCAAACGGATCGGCTCCACCACGTCTGCAAGTCGCCGGTCCTCTCTGCGCCACAGGAGGGGGAGGGGCGTCCGGCCCCACATTCAAGCATGACCTTTCATTTTCCCCCGACATCGCCGGCCTGAGAAACACAAACAATCGCTACCGCTTGCGTATTGATTTAAGTCTTTTAGAACTTTTTAATTTGGCAAGAAATGAATGAGGATTAAGACGCTTCTTTCCCCTTTAGAAACCCCTGCCGGTCCACATGATCGATGGTTTAGGACCCCCCCCCCCCCCCCCTCCATGTTGACCCCCCATTCTCTGTGACTGGGACCCTCCTCTTTAATTGTCACTGTCCTGCTGGCTGAAAGATATTTGATTCCTTGCCCAGAATTGAGAGAAATGACTTCTTCAGCATGAGATGGTTGATGTGGACTGAGCACCTGAAGAGCCCCCCTCCCCCGACGGCCCGCTGGAGGCCGCGCTGCTCCTGACATCCAGCCGGACCAAAGTGGTTTAAACCGAGCGACTGACATTTCCAACTGCAGGGGGCTGAAAATGAGAAATATTTTATTTACCTTATGGCTGGTCATGGAGGGGGATTACTAAACAACCAAATGATTTAAAGAAAAAAAAAAGAGAGACTTGTTTCAACCCCTCAGTATGGACAAGATTAATGAAAGTTGCCTTATTTTAATGGCTTTACGGCTTCTAACTCGTGCCCGCCACCTTATTGTCGATTGTACAGCATCCAAATCACCATTTATCTCGTCACCGTTTCCAGCAGAGGCCACTATGTGGCGCTTCGTCTGCCCAAGTGTCCTCCATCCCTCCCCCTCCCCCTCACTCTCCTCCATCACCTTTTCAGAACTGTCTTCCAGGTGTTACTCAGTCTGTTACAAGCCCCGTAATTCTTCCATGTGTTTGCAACTTGTGGCTTTTTTGTGCTGAAAAGAAGAAAAAGAAAAAACACTTGAGTGGAAGAAAGAACCAGGTTATCTCCTTTAGGGTCCTTCTTCCTCCACCTCCCCGTCATATGAGCTGCATCCATCCCTTCATCCATCTGTTGGACATCCATCCATCGACGACGCTACAGGACTGGAATCATCAATCTGGATTACTTGAAGAGGTGACCGTTGCGAGGAGAGGGCCCTCCCGCTCCGACGCAGGCTCAGATATTCGGCCCGACGAGGCCGATCGGGCTGCGCTGCTTCCCCGCTTCACACATCAGTCACAGGCATGAACACTACCGAGTGTGGTCAGGTACAGATGTAGCAGCGTGGGCACGCTGAGCAGCTGCCGCGCTGTGGACGGAAACTGAAAACTGGATTGTTCATTCGCGCTCCGAGTCGTCACTCATCCCACAGCGGATGATGAAAATCTTTATCCAGCTCCAGAACTGATGATATCAAGTACAACTAATGTAAATGTGAATTTGACAGAAGAAGAGAAATGATCTATGCTTCCTTCTACGTTTTATTGTTTATAGAACAGATTATATATTTGCCTTACATATGTATGTCTCTTTTTTTTTCTTTTTTTTTTTTTTAAACGATTATCTTTTAATTTTTTTTCATTTCTTTTTGCTGTGTTTCTCGTGCTGGAGGTGGGTTTGTCAGGCTTTTAAACATCTGCGGACTGTGGATTTGGGAAGCATAAAAGGGAAAGTTCTTTAAGTTTGTAGTGTTTCATGTTGAAATGAAAGATTAGATTTAATTTTGTTCTTTCTTTTACACTAGTGAAGACGTTTGCCCAAGACGAGAGCAACATTTCCGACAACAAACTGCTGAAATTAGACAAACTAATAATGAAGTTTTTTAGCCTCGAGTGTTTCTAAAGATAGTTTAAGTCTGGAAATGCATTAGAATACTTTTTTTGGGGGGGGGGGCGGGGAATCCAAAGTCTTAATAACCCTGGAAATCCATATGTGAAGTGAAATGACCCGTTAACAGCCTGCAGTGTTTTGGGTTTTTTTGTTTCTTTTTTTTTTTTTTCACCCTGCAGCAGTTGCATAATTGAAACCATCGGAAAGTAAAAACTTGATCTTTTTAGCTGAAACTGCCTGTGTGTGCCGCAGTGATGATTCCGCCTGCCGGTTCCAGGGGTGGATGCCACTTAACTTGTCCTGTTAGTGTTTTTTTTTTTTTTTTTTCTTCCCCAGTTTCTCTCCTTCAAATCCAGGTTCGTCAGACATGCAAAGTTGTATCTGCTTTTTCTTTTTACCCCCCCCCTTGAACCTTTCATTGATTTATCTTTGGGGAGTTTTGGATCTGTGTCGCAGAGCTAACAGCTGATGGATCAAAGTGTTTACTGGATTGAAACACAAGAGCTATGAAATATTCAGAAAACCTCACTTTTCCCCCAAACCAGTGAAGCCTTTGACTGAGTGATTTGGACATGAACGACCTCCCTCTTCCCCTCAGAACAGTGACGCGACCCTCCCTCTGTCATCATCTGTCTGTGGACATTTGACGGGACTCGAGTGATTTGGGAGTTTACAGCCTTCTTTATCAGCGTTGACTTGCTGCTAGGTGTCCGTATGAACTCTAGGGGGCGCTGCCTACGGGGCCCATCAAGTTTCGCATGGACACGACCTGCTGGCTGGACATTAGAAAGATGAGAGATGGACTTGGGAAGGACAAAAGGGAGGGGCAGATAAAAAATAGCCTGACTGGGGTTTGTGATGTCGCCCAGAGGAATATGGCTGGTTATGTCTGACTGAAAAAAAAGGACAAAAATTCCATAAAGCCATATGAATAAGAAATGACTGTATATGAACCATTAAAATAGTTCATTACATTATCCTAGGCTTGTCATGAGGAAAAAAAGATGAAAATAAGGAAAAAAGGAACAAAAAAATATATAAAATGGAAAAATGTAAAATACTTGAATGAGATCTTGTATTATAACATTTAATATTCATAATATCTGCTTTGTAGGCTGACGTGATTCGCTATTAGTGTTATTTGTAATTTGTAGTAATTATGCTTTTCCTTTAATAAAGAAAAAAAAAACACAAAACGGACAAAAAAACCTCAAACACCAGCTACTGTGATCATTTCTGTCTGAGTTGCAACTGCTGTGAAACGAGAAGGACGACAGGAAAACATTTTTTAAATATTTTATTCTTAAACGGTCCCATAAGAACATTTGTCACATTTTTATTTATTGTAAGATATACATTCCCAACCGAAGGTTTTCTGTTTACAAAACGACACAGCTAACATTTCAATGCATGTTTATGTGCCACCATCATCTGTCGTTTGCCAGAGAAGACGGATCTTCCTCCGTTTAGACGGTGAGTGCTGAGCTTTAAGTGCTGTTTGTTTGCGATACAAAAGTCAGAATTAGTGCAGAAGCCCCCCATTTACCAACACAGTTTACAACACTAATGCTATATTAATCAAATTTTGTTAAGGGTCTGCATCCTGACATGATTACATCACTGTGGAGTCTGGGAGAGGCTCAACGCTCCCATGATGCAACAAAGTCACACCCCAGAGAAAGTGCTTTCTTTGAACACAGGAACTTTGGCACATCAAGAAGGGAATGAGTCCCAGCAAAGACATCTGAAGGCAAGCAGAGGTTTGAGGATCTGCCCTCCATCAATGACCAGACTGTCCTACTGTAGCAGGGAAGAGTCCAGTAAACAAGATGACTTCTGAGCTCATGTTAGTCAGTTTAAATTTGCACTGAATTTAGAAAAGAAAATGCAGGAAACTTTAAATTGTGAAATGAACAGAAATGCATAAAGTCCAATCTGAATGACTAGTCTTAGTAGAACTTCTCAGACATCGTTTCATTTGCTTTTCCTGGTGGATGTTAGCCGCTTCCAATCTTTTCTTTTACCAGAAGACGGCTACCATCATTGAACCAAACCAAGACATATGTGTTGGGCTAAAGGTCACCCTGTGACTGGCAGTGAACATGGAAGTAAGTACAATCTGTTAAAGTGCAACAACCACATTTTTATCTCATAAAAACGATGTTTGTGACTACAAAGGTCTGGCAGAGTTTCACAGTATAAACCTGTGATTAAAACTAATTAAAACAATCAAAAACTAAATTAAGACGGGTTGAGAACTTAACCCCACCACCACCTCCTGAGGTCAAAGGTCAGAGGTGGCAGGTCATCACTGGCCCTTCTTGGGCAGGTCAGGGATGCTCTGAGTCAGAGGCGTGAAGCTGGTGAGCAGTGTGTGGCGTTCATGCTGCTTGGTCTGCCTGAATTTGGAGTCGGTGCTGTGGAGCCTGTCCAGCACACCGAAAACCCCGAAGCACTGGTTGAACCTGGAGCCGGGAGTCCAAGTGTTACAGTTCGGAGCCAGTGTCGAATGTTAAGTGCAGAGTGCAATGTTTAAAGTTTTTCAATTTTTTTTTTTTTTTTTCAACGAAATTTCAAAGTGATTCCACATTACTGCCTTCGTGTAATAAAGCAACGCTGAAAGGAAAGCAATTCTGGAAGACTTACTTGAGGTGGTGGAAGTCGTGGAACTCGGGGGAGGGCAGGAACGGGAGATGATAGCCGCAGTGGGAGATGGTGGTGCTGAACAGAGCCAGGCAGTACCACATGGAGGTGGAGGACAGGTGGGAGCCCAGGACCACCGGCCCAATTACCGCCGGCAGCATGTTGGAGAACTTATGGCAAAAATAAAATAAAATAAAATTTCAGTGGGCCAAAAATATCGAGCAAATTAGAAACAAAAAGGCGCACATCAGGCTGTTTCTGAAACTAATTCCCACCGCGTCGGTCAGACGAGGCTTCTCCTTTTCCTGATTTCTGTTGCCAGATCGTTTGCTCGTTGACCGTTTTAATGGAATATAACAAGTGTAAAGATGGTATTCAACACCATGGATCATTGTTTGGTACCAAGACTCGTTAGTTTTAATATGTGGTCGGGTGGATCCTCCCACTTCTGATTAAAGTGGAGCACAGAGAGGTCAGATCATTTCGAGCATTTTTAGCATCTACTCCAGGTGGAAGACATTAAAGTGAAAATGACTGAAAATAAACAACCCGCTTTTTCAATTCAATGGTTTTACGTATCAGGGCACACAATAAAAAAAGAAAAAACCTTTGATGAGCAACAACACGTGACACTGCATCATGCCATCATTAATTAAAGAGAAACTAAGACAAAATGCAGAAACCCTCTGCCAGTTATAATGTTTTACACATCGTCATGGAGGCGAGGCTATGATACACCTTTCCCCACTCTGCTCTCCTTTTTCTCTCTGTACATATGCTTATTTATCATTGTTGTCATTATTTCTCTTTCTCTGCAGGTATCTCTGGGGCCCGTTGCAGAAAAATAGGATTAAGACATCCAGGATAAGTGACTGAGCTGAGCTCAATGAATCCAAAACAAGAGCGTCCAGGCTTAACTGGTCGCACAGAGACCAAGCCAGGATGAGCAGATACGGATTCATCAAGCCTGGTGAAACCAGGATCCCTCAAATAGACCCCATCCGAGGCAGAAATCATCATGGAGGCAGACATGGAGGTAAAACACATCATTAAAAAGAAAGGCAACAGTGATAAAGTGATATCTTGAGACTCGTGACCTTACAATCTCTGACCAAGTTGGTAACCTCGGAGTGTTGATAGACTCAGATCTGACTTTCAGCCAACATCCTCCGGGATTAATAAAGTATTTTGAATTGAATTGAAAGCTGTCACCAAGGCAGCTTTTTACCATCTCAGAAACATTAACAGAATTAAAGGTTTCCTCTCCCAAACAGACCAGGAGAAACTCATCCATGCATTCATCTCCAGTAGACTCGATTACTGTAATGCTCTTTTAACTGGACTTCCTAAAATGAGCATTAAACATCTGCAGCTCATCCAGAACGCTGCTGCTGGAGTTTTAACCCGGACTAAGAGATCTGAACACATCACACCAGTTTTAATATCTTTACACTGGCTTCCAGTCAGTAACAGAATAGATTTTAAAAGCCTGCTGATGGTCTACAAATCCCAGAACGGTTTAGGCCCAAAATACATCTGTGATATGTTCAGAGAATATAAACCCAGCAGAGCTCTTAGATCCAAGGACTCAGGTCAGCTGGTCCAGTCCAGAGTCCAGACTAAACATGGAGAAGCAGCATTTAGCTGTTATGCTGCAAACAAGTGGAACAAACTGCCAGTGGAGATTAAACTTTCACCAAATGTAGACATTTTTAAATCCAGGTTAAAAACATTTCTGTTCTCATGTGTCTATGCATGACATCTGCACGATATCTTTTAACTTATCTTGACTGTTTCTTGTTTTTAAATTCATTTGAATTATTTTATTTGTTTCTCTTTATATTCTTTTATGTATTTTTAATGCTTCTTCCACTCCCTGCTGCAATGCTTTTATTTTATGTGAAGCACTTTGAATGGTTTTGTACATGAAATGTGCTATACAAATAAATTAGATTTGATTTGATAAAGCAGTGAAAAAGCAAACAGAAAAAGCGTGGCAAAGTATTGCTGACCGCCTGAATGCGTAAGTAGTGCACAATTACACACTCACCGCTCCGCTGAAACATCACAATTACAATCCAAATTCATTCACATCTCCAAAAACGCAGTTGTACTCTGATTATGAATCAGTTGAATTTTTAATTGAAATGGACTGCAGATATGAGTGAAATTGTGTAAATGTTACTCCATCAGACTGTATAACAACTCTTTGATAAATAGATGAGCTTATAATAACTTTAATTTATATAGCACCTTTCAAAGGACAAAAGGTCTTTTCTTATGTTTGCTCTACGTGTGTGTGTGTGTGTGGTGTGATGTAGATTAAACATGAGCGGTCCAAATGGACATGGCAGCAAGTCAAAATCAAATAAAAGAACATTCTGCAGAATGGTAGGGGCCCTGACTAATACTTAACAATGCACAACCGTATGTTGTACCCAGAAGGTGACTGCTCACACATGTGAACAGTGAAAAAGAAAACCCACAGACAAGACACGGGCAGTGGGTCACCAAAAGCTGTGGCGGTCAGTGGTCGTCTGGTGAGGGACCAATATGTGTTCAATTATTTTTAGTTAATATGCATGCTGTGAATTTAAGTTAAATATGTCCTGCAGTGGCAGAGGAATTTGTGTTTTTTTTTTTTCATTATTTAATTTAAATTAATGTGACCTCTTATGATGTTGGTGCTGTACACTGTGCATATACAAGCTTGGAGGGAGACTACTGCATCCATTCATTTGTCTGTTCATTTGATGTGTATGGATTTGTCCTGCATTTATGTCAGTGTGCAGACATGCAGGGTGTATTATATACAGACCTTTGAATGTGTATATATCCTTGTGTTGTATAATATGCTTTGATTCTGGGCTTTCTATCTTGTAGAGTCACACAGTGACTTCTGTTTTGAAAGGAGCTGATGGTTGACCTGTTTTGATTCATCCTTATTCATTAAAGGAACATAATGTTACACTTTGATGTGTATTTATATTTATATGGGATTTTTATTTTATACGACCGAGTATTAGGGCCACACTGAGGAAGAAAAAAAAAGTAATACATTTATGAGATTGGTTCTTTCTGCGGAAAAGATGCATTTTCCTGCATATTCTTTTTAAAGTCCTGGTACTTATGACAATGTGATGCTGATGTGCCAAAAGATTAAGTATCTCCTTGTTTGTGAAACCTATACTAAAGTACAATTCCACGAAATGCTCCACAGTCCTCATTTTAACAACTCTCCTCCTCTGACTTTATTCTCATAAATTTATGACTTTATTCTCGAAGTCTGTGAATTTTATTTTTCTATTTTTTCTTTGTGGCCCTAATATTCCGTCATTTTATACATAGCCTTATAGTCTATGGGAAACTGTAAATGATCTAATGATTGCAACATCATCTAAAATCATTCTTTTATCCAAAATGATTGAAATGAATGATCACAAATGTTTAAATAATGACGGTGGGTCTAGTTATGTGATAACATATAGGCAGTGGGCAGTGGAATAAATATTGGTTTCCGTTTGTGGTAACTACTGACTGAGATAAGCGGTTAATGAGGTTAAATAGATCCTGGAACTTAGCCTGGTCTGGAGCAGGCTAGCTCCACAGAATAAATCTCCATGGTAACTTCTACCATAACATATCCTACTGTCTCCTATCCCGCTTTTGTGCAACCGGATCACGGATAAGTTGAGCCAGGATAACCAAGATATCCCGGCTTAATCCCTTATCCTAGTTTTGTGCAACGGGCCCCTGGTCTGGTGTTATGATGCTTGTTGTCCCCTCTTTCCCATCCTCTCAAACCCCCTAGAAAAAACAAAAACAGGATGAGATTACTCACCACATGCTCAAGAGGATGGGCATAGATGGAGACGACTCCAATGGGAGCGGTCCACTCATGGTGCTGTTTGTGGAAATGTTTGTAGAGGCTGGGATGGTGGAACAACCTGAGAAAAAGATCAAATTTAAAAAACTAGCCAGGGAGCGCGGAACGTGAGGTTTAGAAAGACAAACAAAACACAGGCTGTCCCTGATGAACCAAAGCTAGATGAAACAAACGTGCATGCAGCCGTATGACAAGAACAAAAGGAGAAGACGGAATGCTCTCTACCTATGCGAATAGTAAAACACAATTTCCTCCAGGAGGGAGAAGACGGCCAGCTCCATCAGGCCCCAGTGGAAGGTGGGCAGCTCAGGGCCGCAGGGGTTTCCTCTCCAGCTCATCAGGTAGTAAATGGCCACCACCATGGGCCCAGAGATGAACACCTGATTGAAGACAACAGTCTTCACCGCGTGGCGCAGCTTAACGGGATCGACCTGCAGGAGGACGAATAAGTCGAAGAGACATATAAAATGGATGCTTTTCAGTGTGGTCGTAATGTAAATCCATCCAAAATAAGCACCAGGTAAGTACATGTGCTTATTCTGCAGCAGCTCTCTCATCTCAGCTTCATCTCATACATGAAACATATTGTTCATCCAACACTTTCATTGATATTTAATTATTTCCATAAAACTGTGTGTACTTTTCTCTGTATCGAAAAGTGTGTTTTAAATAACTCTTTAAATGTGTCATGTGTTAATTGATGATGGCACAGTGGTCAGCATTAGTGGGAGAATCATGTCTTATTAAATGTATTTTACAGTCAACTTGGCATTTTCCCTTTTTAACCTTTGGAGCCTTGTTATAATCACACGATACGTTATGATAACCTTTCCTGTGTGTGTTTGTGTGAGGACAATTTGTCCCTGAAGGGTCACACATAAACCATAAACCAAAGTACAATGACAACGTACAGACATTGACTGAATTGGATTAAATGTGTACATAAAATGGATGGAAGGATGAATTGATTTGATTTTCATAAATCAGGCCTTACCTACATTCAAATCTTTGATTCTTTCAATTTTATGGTGCAGCACTGGTATCATCTGTTAATATAATTTCTCCAACAACTTTTGCAGTGATTTAGCCCCATAATATCACATTCTGTGCTTCTCTTTCAGGACTCTGTATGTACTGTCGAAGCCTGGTTTTTGGCGAGCATACTGGACCCCATCTGAGCAGAACGACTCTGCTTAGGTCTCGTTTAACCAAAACAAACTACTCCCAACATTTCTCATCTGCAGTTCTTTAGGTGTATTTTCTTGCATCATCAATAGAAAAAAATAACACAATGGTTTTCACACAGGAGCTCTGATTTCCACTGATTGCTCCTGTACAAGGCCTGAAGAACTTATCTGCTCATGCATTTAAGTCTATTGGAAATCATGGAAATTTTTTTTCAGTAACTGCGGTAGTTTCTACTTTTTTTTCTACTTTGAGGCCTATATTTTCCAGTCGTTTTTCTTCAGCATTTATTCTTTACAGTTTGTTAGAGCCGATACTAATTTTTATTGGTTTGAAAAAAAAAAAAAAGTTGTTTTCAACATGACATTTTGGGCAATTTAGCTTTTTGTTACTTACAGTTTTAACACATTGTAACTATACATGCATTAAAATCTAACACCATCAAAACAGTGAGACGCACCCATTTGGTCAGATCTGTACAAACATCACCAACATCCTGGATTAACTGGAGCAAAGTAGTTTTATTCTCCCAGATATGTGTTGATGACTTTGATACACAGACCGATAAATAAGACACACAAGCTGTGTTACCAAAGTTGATGCCACATTACAGCACATCCCGGCCTACTTTACGACCTCTAGGTCTCAGGTTCAGACGACCATTTTTCGTCTTGTCGTTGCAGATTACCTCATCGTTTAAAATCTACAACTTTATGACTGTAAAAATCAATGAGGCGCCATAAAGGTGAACTGCACAGTCCACGTGAAGCTAACTGAAGTCATCTCTGAAGGAATGACACAGTTAATGAAGAAAAGATGTGGATGTGAGCTTCATGCTGTGTGGATCATGGGGACAAAAAAAAAAACAACACAACAGAACATGACTAAATCTATTTTTATAGCATCAATAAATGAGCTTCCTGTGTGTGCACACAGTGTTCCTGGTAAGAATCTCTGATAGACAATCGCAATGCGATTACTTTTCACCAGCCTTGTTTATCAGTAATGTTAGTCTTTATCACTGCCGTGTGCAACAACATCTGTTAATCAAACACAGTGAGAGGACTTTGTTCGGTTGGTGGACACATCAGATCAGCAGCCCCGAGGACCTGCTCATGCGTCCGACTCGCACTGATAATCAGTACTGATACATTAAAGTTAGATGTATTTAATAATCTATGGTTTTTATTTAATAAGCGGTCACATTTTATGCTTAATAAAAAATTTTAAAAAATCGAATGTGTTAATCAAAGATTCCCAAAGGAAGGATTAGAAAAGAAAGCAAATTGTAAAGAGGCAAAAAACTGTCATTGAACGCGAGAGTCTGGAGCCTACCGGGCTGTTCTTGTCCACCTGGATACGGTATCGGGTGATGAAAGATGGTTTTCCAGTGATGTCCACCAACAGCAGCAGGGCATTTGTCGACCAGAACACCACAGTGGGGGCCAACATTGTCCCTGTTGAGAAAAATGAGTCAAACCTCAGAAAGCCCAAACGCATCACGAAAAGTCTTTAGGTCATATTAAATCGGAATATTTTAAAATGACAATGTGCAATGTTATTCGCACATATTCAGTATCGGCAGTAGGAGTGGGCCACACAGAATGTTAATTACACTAAAAAGATGAAAATCTCTGCAGTCAGGTGCAAAAAAATAGATGTTGATGCACCAGCATTTAGCCCAAATAAGTTAGAAAATATCCACATATGCGATACAGTGCACCCTGCAGTTACCAGCTGGGTCAGACTTGTTTTGCTCCACACAACTTTTACAAACAACACCGTTCCCAAAAAAGTTGGTATACCAAGTAAAAAGTAAAACATGATGAAATAATCTGCAGCTCATTTAAAACCCACTCTGATGTGCCGTCTTTGTACCATTTTAAATTATAAAGCAGATTTAATTGATTTTCCAATCTTTGCACTTTGTTTTTTTCCCCCCATTCTAACCTTCACACTTCATTGGAATCTAGGTAGTGATACAAAATCACTAAGGAAACAATAGGGACAGCATGCGGTCTAGTTTGTAATGGATATCGCATTAGTCTCGCACCCCATGCCCAACACAGATGATAACTGAATGAGGAGGGACACTTTCCAAAGCATAAAAGCAGCACACAAGTTCATGACAACAATAATATTCTTTAAGGTTGATACCGGATGTCATAACTGACCTAAACCACAGTTCTAAATCACAGTTGGCATAAAATACAGAAACCTTCTGTGTGGCCCCACAATCCTCACAATAAACCCCTATTTGTTTCGTATGAGATAAAATCATATGTGTAACCTTAACTTAAAATACATTAGCCATGCTGCCGTGAAACCTCCTTCTGGCAATCACAAGTCAGATTCCAAAGAAGTCTACATACATCCATGAAGCCACCAGTGTTTCGCAAAGCACTTGTTCATATAATGAAGGTCACTCCAGAGGTCTGTTTCACGAAGCAGGTTTTGTGAAAACTCTGATTTTATTAACCCTGAAATGAGGAAAACTCTGAGTTTTCCGTTTCACAAAGGGAGGTAACTCTAGCCTGTTTCACAAAGAAAGGTAACTTAACCTCTCGGTCAGTTACCGGAGTAACAGACTCTGAACCTATCAGAACGCGCATAGATGTTTTTGCATTTACAGTCAATTATCTTTTTGAGCGGCACCATCAGAATTTTTTTGGGACAAAAGAAAAAAAAAAAAGAGACACATAAATATTTGTATGAATAGGCTTAAAAAAGACATATATAGGCCTATTATATTTTATAAAGGCACTCGTGTCTTGGGGGTGGACTCCCTCAGCCACTGCCTTCTTTCTGTTGGCTCAGCAGAAGTCTGTGTTAGTTTAAATAGGCTTAATTATTTAAAGGGGACATATTATGCAAAACTCACTTTTTGCGGGTCTTTGTGTTCATATTTGGGCCTCTACTGTTCCTTTAAACACTCCAAGCGCGAAAAAAACCCATCCATCCATTTTCTGTAGGTCAGTAGAAAGACTTTGGTGTCAAGAAAAAAATGCTGCTGTGAGCCATTTGGATGGCTCCCCTATTGTGACGTCACAATAGGGGAATTTGCATATACCTGTCGAGTCCCCACCCACTCCCCACCCTCTACATTAGTTGAAGATCCTCCATCTTGTATCGAGCATCGAGCATACGAGCGCAATGGCTACGAAAGGAAAATCACACATGAAGTGTTGTGTTGTTGGCTGCACCTGTGGTGCGTTTCTGGAGACCCAGGTGTCCAGCAGCAGCTCCAGTCTCTGCCGGTGATACCTCCCGGTGGTTTTCACAGCCACGAACAGGTCAGCCTGTGTGAGCTGCTCCACAGGCCGAGGGGGAGCGCTCCTCCGCGCCGGGCCGCTCACCGCTCTCCTCTCCCGGGCCAGCCGTCTGAAATAAGTTGAGAAAACATCCACGCCCAATGCAGCCGGCAGCTCCTTCTGGTGTCCGCCAGTGAGCACGAGCACGGCGACAGCAGCGCGAGGTCCCGCTGTTGAGAAAACACTTCTTTTCTGTCCATGAGCGAAGTGGTGAACCCATCCACGCAGTGAACATGTGGAAGCCTGCCGGGGGACCGAGGCTCGCCTTCAGCTCAGCGGGACCTCGCGCTGCTGTCGCCGCGGTCACCTGTCTGCTGGTGGCCGGGAGACGTGCTCACTGGCGGACACCAGAAGGAGCTGTCGGCTGCAGGGGGCGCGGATGTTTTCTCAACTTATTTCAGGCGGCTGGCCCGAGAGAGGAGAGCGGCCCGGCACGGAGGAGCGCTCCCCCTCGGCCTGTGGAGCAGCTCACACAGGCTGACCTGTTCGTGGCTGTGAAAACCACCGGGAGGTATCACCGGCAGAGACTGGAGCTGCTGCTGGACACCTGGGTCTCCAGAAACGCACCACAGGTGAGTCAGGCTGGAGACTGCAGAAGCTCTGCACTGAGAACAAATGAACCCTTAATTCATAGGGAATAGATAGATAGATAGATAGATAGATAGATAGATAGATAGATAGATAGATAGATAGATAGATACTTTATTGATCCCGAAGGAAATTAAAGCATCCAGTAGCAAGACATAATAAAGCAATAAAAATGTTTATACAATTATAAACACTTTAAAAACAATCTAAAAATGAAAAAAAAAAGTTTAAAAATACACTCAGAAAATAAAGTACAGAATTGTACCTTTAGGGGTACGATGGCTTGTCACTGGGGCAGTACCCTCTGAAGGTATAGTTTTGTACCCTTATACTGAAGTAGCCTAACAAA
This sequence comes from Odontesthes bonariensis, assembly GCF_027942865.1. Classification (NCBI taxonomy): domain Eukaryota; kingdom Metazoa; phylum Chordata; class Actinopteri; order Atheriniformes; family Atherinopsidae; genus Odontesthes; species Odontesthes bonariensis. The sequence continues at coordinate 22,787,161 of NC_134521.1, forward strand.
GACTGTCTATTGTACCCCAGCATGTAGAAAAAAAAAGGTACATATATGTACCTTTTACCACTTGAGTACATATATGTACCTTTTGGACCCTCAAAACAAAAAGGTAAACAGTACACGCAGTCGGAGGCTTCTCATGAGCGGGGTGGGGCGTGGCCAGCAACAGCTTATTTGCATAAAAGTGACAGAGCCCTTTAAACAGCTCAATTTGGTAGAGACTGAAACTGGCAAGAATAGAGCTGGTGAAATCTCTTTATGTGAGAGTGATTTTATGCAAAGAACTTCATGAACATGTTTTGTATAGCCCATAGACCAATTCTAACTTGTTTAAAGAGGTAAAATATGTCTCCTTTAACAGAACATGATATAGATGAGAAGACATATTTTTGTGTGTGTGAAAACAGCATTAAGTTGGGGATAACTGTACAGTCAAATAGCCACTTAATATTCATTTTACAGTGTAAAACATGATCAAAATGAGCCTCAATGCAGAGGTCTCACCTGTTTGAACAATGTTTTTATATTTCATCTTAAGCTGCTGCCAAGTGCGCTTCTCCCCCGCGGGATTGCACCTAATTATTGTGATTGCAAAGGACTACATTTAAACTTCCGCTTTTGCTGCAGCAGCGGTGTTGCACTTATTTCTAAAAACATATTGAAACTCGCCGTATGAGCGCATTAAGATTTCCAATTCGAGGTTGGTGAAAAACGTAGACCCTCCTCTTCCCCGTTGCCATAGTGACTCGTCGAATCGGGGCTCCATTGATGCTGGCTTTTTATAGTTGTGGCGCACACGCAAAACTCAAGGTGAACCTACTCAGAGCTGATTAAACTCACTCAAATCAGCGTTTCTGGAACCGAAAACTCAGAGTTTTGTATCTCAGAGTAGATCAGCTCAGAGTTCAGGAATAGACTCAGAGTTTGTTGAACCTGCTTTGTGAAACGGACCCCAGGTGTCCTCCTTTTTTAAACAAGAAGCAAAATAAAGCAGATTTTATTCCTTACCTAAGAAGAACAAAGCAGCGTCATGACCTTCGAATGCCACGTACAACTTTGTCCACAAGTTTTGCCAGAAATCCCCCGAAGCTCCCCAGAATCTCTGAAGGTGCCTGGGAGAGGAAACATTGTCAACTTTCAAGTCTACAGATGATTATTGTCATTACATAGTGAACATTTCTTGTTTTTTTTTTTGTGAATTTAATTTAATTTTTTTCTAGAAAAAAACCTTTTGTCAAACTTTTAGTCACAAACACAGCCCACTAGAGAATACCCATGTACCCCTGTGATGAGAACATATGGTAATGTAACGTAAGCTTAATGTAAAATGACCACCAGCACAGGGACTATTGGGAGTAAACAGAGCTAATGGCACCCAAATAACCTGTGGGAAAATATTACAGACTAGGTATTTAATGAGCGAACTCTGTTGGAAAGCAGTCAATGCTATTGCCCTTCCTCATTGGCGTAAATTGTTTTAGATTTTTTTTTTCTTTGAAATGGAGTCGTGAGATAGTCATTCGCAGTCGGTGTCTCACCTGCAGTAGACAGTGGTCAGAGTGCTCTAAGCTAACTGCTAGTCAGAACAGAAGTTGTTATGAGCACATTTCACCCATCTAAAACAACTAAAACCTAAAAGGTTTCGGTAACAGTTGAACCATTACACCACATTACACCGTGCATCAGACGGTTATTTACTTTGTCTCTACATTTTCTCAACCAAAGAATGTCCGCGTTGCAACGCAGTCCAGGCTTTGGTGCAACATGGACAGTCTTTGGTTCCCGGGAACGCTCTCACCTCTGTCAACTGCAGGAAAGACACCAACTACCCATTTAAAAAAAAAAGAAAGAAAGAGAGACAGAGAACGTTTTCCTATACTGTTCGTAACTTATTTTTAAATCCATCGTTTATATACTGTTTATGATCCTGTCTTGTCACAGCTAGTCCCATCATCTCCTATGCCGTTCCATTCAGTCAGCTCATATCCTGCATCATTAGGTCTCATCCTAATGTTCTGCCTTCTCCTGGTAAGTCTTGTCCAATCAGGTCTCAGCATGTTACATCTAGTCCCATCCATGACATCCTCTGGAAATACTTAGATCTGTCATGTTAAGTACACATGATCTGCCATAACACTCTAACACTGACAGGTAATGTTGCCTTGTTCTCTGGGAAAGCCTGTAACCTGCTGTCAGCTAAATGGTATTTCAACGCCAAAGAATCTATCGATGCCCTCCAGACACCCTCAGTTGCTCGCTGTTCACACAAAGCATCTTTTGTTGCCTCTCATTATGCCCCTGTTCCATTATGTCTTCAGTTAACATTTAATTGTGTCATGCCCCAATTGGATGAATTGGGGCATGACACATGATGCCCCATCATGTCCTGACCTATCACATCATGCATTTTCATGCCTGCTCTTGTATGCTTTCAACATAGTCTGGAACCGGTCTGTGTTTTCTTGTGCCAGCCTATCATGTGTGTCACTATCCTGTCCTGTCCTCGCCCCAACCAGAAAGTTCTCTTCTGTTGAGTTTTAAATACTCGCCCTGCCTTTCTTGCCTTTTCTTCTCTGCATTAAAGTTAACGCCACTCCTCAAGTCCATTCAGGACAAGCTGCGGCTTTTGCTGCGGGAGAGATCCTACCATGTCAGTGAGTTGCCGAACGCAGCCAAGAATAAGATTCCAGATCCAATGATGACCGCAGCTTTTTTCACAGAGTCCCACAGTCCTCCAGGGCCCTCCTGGGCAGAGAAAAAGCAACAACTGTGTCAGAACTGTGCATACACGGCGGCCTGATGATGATGATGAGCTGTATCAGTGTTTCTGAATCAAACACTTAATGGTGAAGAGGTGTCTAAAACAACAAGACTGCAGCTGACACCAGTGAGAAAGACCCAACATGTTTTCACCACGAGGTCACGTGTCAAGAAGGAGAAAGTGAGTGAAGAGAGAACACTGTCATCATTTTATCTGAATTATGAAAGCAGTCAGTAAATCACATCAAATAAACTGATCAAAAGAATAATCTCAAGTTTAGGACAGGTTTCACACTGACTAAATGATAAAAGTGTCATTTTAGTCTGCGGAGCTACATTTCTAACTGTTGAATTTAAGCTTCATCTCCTGCTGCAGATGATCCTGATAAGAGTTATTTGGTTTATGTTGATGCTGAAAGTAAAAGTGCACCAATGTGTCTCACAGTGCATTTAGTGAAAGCAAATTATGAGCCATCAACACAGAGAGAAAAGAGGAACTGTCCACAGTTCAATTGAGTCCAGGGATAGATATCACATTCATCAGACTTAATGAAATGTCAGCTTTCCCTCCCGGCTGCTCTCAGCCCAGCCATGGCAACCGTGGGAAGAATGTCTCAGCTATTTTATGTTTGATGACATGCTCATGATCACACTTTAAGTTGAAAAGGCACAGATTTACTCCAAAATATGTTAAGCTAGCAGAATTTCCTAACAGAACACACACCTTCACTGATCAACACACTCCTCAACATTTTTCGGGACCATGTGCACAAACCATTGTGTGCTATTGTCTCTTTGCTTCCTGTAGGGCTCCATAAATTGGCTTGGGTTAAAAAAAAATGCAACTTGTCAGGTTCAGCCTGTCGTAAAAGAACAACAAAGCAAACAATGCAGGTCCCAGCGGAGTCACAGCTGAACAACAGCAGTCAGGTGGAGGTTTACATAACAACTGTTTCAGACACAACCCGAACATGAGAGAAGTGCAAAAACTGATCCATTTTACAGAGAAATGTATAGAAAGACCAGTTAGGACAGATCAGAATCAGAGCCGTGCTCAATCTAGTATCTATAGCTACATTAAGACAGTGTGAAAGTTAATAATTCTTTTTTTTTTTTTCCATTGATTTAATTGGCTGAGACTCCTCTTAAAATTAGTCTTAAGAGACATGCAGACATACACTGAGTATCACCCTTGCTTACTAATGTCAGTCTTAGCTTCAAATATATGAAGACCAACTCTGGCCCACATTCACAGAACAGGATGCAGAACTAACAGGAGATCATACAAGTGTTTTTGGCTTTGTCACAGCAAGGAGGCAGGTTTCAGTGGAGCTTTAATACAACTGAATACATCTACAAATTAATAACCTCCACCCATAATCAGAAGACCAGTTATGCAACATATCACATTAGCAAGTTAAGAAAACAAAACACGTAACAGATGAATGGCTGCACCTGTGCTGACAATGACTCGCTGTGCTACTAAAGAACTGCCTGCTATTGATCTGATGATGATGATGATGACAGACCTTTTTCAGCACACGTTTTGACTTGTTACAGCAGGAAAAGCCCAGGTGAAACAATAACGATAACAAAGAGAAAGCAAAAAGTGCAAAGCAGTGAACTTAGATGTGTGTTACTGACCTGCTCTCTGACACCGACTACGCTCCCCTCCGCTCCCCTCTTCTCTGTGAACACAATAACACACTTCATCTTTATTTTCAGGCTAAATTTAGAACAGTTTAATCACTACTGTGAATATTCACGATGCTGCGACAGCATGTGTAATAAAAAAAAAAAAAAGATAAAGGGTGTCCCAAAAAAGATTAAATGTAACATTTCAAAAGAAATGTGGCCCAGTTCCAATTCCCTGCTAAATAAAAGCATGCTTTAAAATCCTATTTTTTGTTCCTTTTAGAAATTAACTATATTTTTGATACAGCTACAATAAATGAATACATTTCCATTTGTTTTGTCTCAGAAATGGTATTATTGGCTTAAAAAAGACAAACTAATAAACTTAAGTATTCTAATACATTAAAGTCTAACTGCTTTTCATCGTTCCACAGTACAATAATCATCTGAGTGCAGCATAGCCTGGTAAAAAATAATAATAATAATTTTACAGCTGCAGGATTATATATAATCCTATTATAATCCAACCTTACAGTGAGTGTGCACTTTTTCCACACAAACTCTTGGGGATCAACGTGCCCTACATCCACTCTGCATCTCTCTTTGTAAAAGAGAAAAACAAAGAACCAAACATATCAAGGGTAACAGAGGTAGAAAGGCTGCAAGTAATGACCGTTTTCAACATTATTGAATCTACTGATTAATATGCAGATGGTACCTGTTCACCATTTGATAATGAAAAATGTCAACAGGCCATAAAAATAAATCTGTCACGTGTCATACAGCAGGTGGTGCTTAAGACAATAAATGATTCAACTGTAAGAAGTCCTTTTTTCCCCTGTTTGACTTCCGAGTTATTAACTGGTAAAATACCTGAACTTAAGCTTTAACTTTGTTTCTGTCACAGAACTTTATTCACAATATTTGTCATTTTATAGATCAGATGACTACATCATATTAATCGAAGCTGGTGCTTAATCATCCATAAACTAATACATCAATTCAAATCACCAAGGAAAGGCTTTAGAACCTCCTAGAATTACTGATATTCTTTCGCCGAAATGTGAAATAGTTTCAACGTCAGAAATTCTTCATTCACTTCTTTTCAGAGCAATTGAATAATGTTAAAATTGATCAATAACGAGTACCACAGACACTATGCGCACCTCGTAGGAACATTTTGAACTTCATGCCTTAGAAAACTATTATACCAAGCAAAGAAGGTGCGCTGCGTTTCGCTGAAGGCACCAAATGCTTTTTCGCAGAACTTTGTTATCACGACTGAATCCATACTAGACACTAACTCACCGTTTACTGTAGTTTCCACCGGCATGTTTACCCTCTTTCTCCCTCGCTGCTGCCTCCAGCGCGAGCTCACAGCAGCAGTTTATTGACAACAGCTGACGACTTCTGATTGGCTGCTTCCCGGTCAGCTGACTCAAACCATAACCGAAAAATTCGGGTCCTGCCTCTGTTGAAGTGTTTTCCTCCCGTCCACATGACTTATCCAGGTGAAGGTTGAAACTCAGCATGGAAGGTGGTCTCTGGACTGAAGGTGGGGGAAACTGCGTGAAGAAAGACGGATCTGAAAAACAGGTCACATGTCTTTGAAACAGTGTATATTCAAACTTTTAGTATCCACTAAACATGGAGAACACAGCATTTAGCTGTAACAAGTGGAACAAACTACCAGTGGAGATTAAACTTTCACCAAATGTAGACATTTTTAAATCCAGGTTAAAAACGTTTCTTTTCTCATGTGTCTATGCATGACATCTGCACGATATCTTTTAACTTATCTTGACTGTTGCTTGTTTTTAAATTCATTTAAATGATTTTATTTGTTTCTCTTTATATTCTTTTTTGTATTTTAATGCTTCTTCCACTCCCTGCTGCAATGCTTTTATTTTATGTAAAGCACTTTGAATTGTTTGTACATGAAATGTGCTATATAAATAAATTTGATTTGATTTTGATTTGATCAAATTGAAACCAGCGCGGCAGCATTTAAATATGACCTAAACACTAAACCCATGCACATCTTCCCTTTATGCAACTTTTCTTTGCTATACCAGTGTAAAAAGAACTAAAACGTACTCTTTGGGCTGGGTATTTTTCCACTGTTTTTGAGTTAGTTCAAAGCAATAATAATTAAAAGATAAATTATGAAAGATAAGAATAATAAGAATAATAATAATAGAAAATAATACTTAAGTGCAGCAAAAATTTTACCTTTTTTATTCAAGCTTAGACTACTAATGTTTGGCAGAAGAGTTATGTTTGCAAATGATTCATTTACAGATGTAGCAAACTAAGCAGGAAAAAATATGGAATCTGAGTGATGAAAGATGAAAATACGAGTGTTAAAGTGTCTTTCATAACAGATTTACTCTCGTACATTTAGCTGAAATTCTGGTTGAAGTGGCTGTGCTCTCAAAGAAGACAAATATATTGCTGTGGCCTTAATTTTGAGAAGATGCATCTAAAAATGCTCTAGATGACATTAAATATTTTATTTCTATAGTACAGTGGAGACAGAAATAATTCAATTCAATGCAATTCATTATCAGCATTACCATATAAAATCTTCTCTATCTTCTCTTTTCTTCAATCACTCATCCTGGGCATACACAAGGTGACAGTGGAGGGTTAAACTCCCTTTTAAAAGGAAGAAACCTCCAGCAGAACCAGACTCAGGAAGGGTGGCCATTTGGCTCCACCCAATGGGGGTGGAGAGGACAGGAAAGAGGGGAAAACAAGCTCCATAACACTAGGGGCCCGTTGCACAAAACTAGGACAAGGGATTAAGCCGGGATATGTTGGCCATCCTGGCTCAACTTATCCGTGATCCAGTTGCACAAAAGTAGGATAAGGGAAGTGGGATATGTTCAGACCTAAGTTACCATGGAGATTTATTCTGTGAAGCTAGCCTGCTCCAGACCAGGCTAAGTTCCAGGATCTATTTAATCTCATTCCTTATCTCAGTCAGCGGTCGCCACAAATGGAAACCAATATTTATTCCACCGCCTAGAACATATTGTTAAAACATTTAACTATACCCACTATCATTATTGAAACATTTGTGATCATTAATTGCAATCATTTTAGATAACTGATGATTTTAGATGAACTTGCAATCATTAGATAATTTAGTTTCCCACAGACTACACATAAAGTACATCACCATATAAATATAAATACGCATTAGAGAGTACCATGATGTTCCTTTATTGAACAAGGATGAATCAAAGCAAGTAAACCATCAGCTCCTTTCAAAACTGAAGTCACACAGTGCTCTACAAGACAAAAAGCACAGAATCAAAGCATGCAGTTTGAGACAAACAGTTTGTAAAAATGGGCTATACAAATAAAATTGCCTTGCCTATACAGCAGTTTCCAGAATACACAGAATGAGGTGTAAATATTCTTGTGCGAACACATATGCTAAGTTGACATTAGGTGAATGGCGGATGGTGGACTTGAAGGAGAAATGAAGGCTCGTGACACAACAATCGACTTGAAGGGTGTTGAGTGTACGAGGCAGTTGAGGAGGAGGCTTTTTGAGGAATTGTTGGTGGAGGTGGGTGAACTTGAGGGAGAAGGAATTTGCGGGTACGCATCGTCAGTAGTGTACCTCTGGGTCATGGGGTGTTTCGGCCTTCAACACTATACACCCTCTCCAGAGGCGGCCAGCTGCAGGGTGATCAGTCCTGAGCTTGCGTCCCAAGCCCAATTAGCCTGTTGGCAGACATCCCAGGGGACTATGCATGGCATGGGCGTCCAGTTCCCTGAGTCAGGCCTCGGCTGGCTGACCGCATACCTCCTGCTGCACTACTTGGGGGCCCAACTGGGGTCGTTCCTCTTCAGCCAAAGCCACTGGCTGCTCCTTTCGGCTGCCTCTGATGCGTCTTTGACGGCTGTGCGCAGGCTCTGGCCCCTAAGTCCCATGGCCCTCAGACGTTTTGTGGCAGATTTTCCCACAAAGCCTCTGCACCCAACCTCCACTGGGCGGACTTCAGTATTCCAGCATTGATGTCGAGCTTCTGCGGCCAACTCGGAATACCGCAGGTGTTTCCGCTCGTATGCCTCCTCTATGGAGTCCTCCCAGGGTACAGTGAGATCGACCATGTATACCTGCTTTAGGGAGGGTGACCAGAGCACCAGATCAGGCCTCAAGGTGGTAGTGGCGATCTCTAATGGGAAAACCAGCTGTTTGCCAACATCTGCCAGCATCTTCCAGTCGCGTGCTGGGCACAGCTGGCTCCTCTCTGATGGTTTAGAGTTACTTCTGGCAGTTGTGACCCCTTCACGGACAAAGGCAATTCCCCATGAGGTTTTAGATGTTGGCAGCGGTAAGGAATTGATGCTGGATCGTTTTCCCTCCAGTGTGGAAGCAAGGCTCTTCAAAACTTGGTTGTGGCACCAAGTGTACCGTCCCTGGGTGAGGCTGGTTTTGCACCCTGTGAGTATGTGTCGGAGGGAGGCTGGCTTGGCGCACTGATGGAGATTAGTTGGAGATGGAAGGACATCGTAGGTGGCTCTGATAGTAAAACTCAATCTCTTCGCATCCATGGCCCATACATCCCTCCAGCTCAACTTCCTCCTTTCGGCTCCTTCCCACCGTGTCCACTGACCCTGCTTGCCAAAATGTTTGTAACAAAATGTTACCATCACAACCTCATAAGTAGTGACATTCTTAACACAGCCATGATGTTAAAAGTGGTTATCAATAGAGGTTCTGTGGCTCACCTTGTGATAGGCGCCGATAGATCTCTGAGTTCCGAAACACTCGGGAGTCGTGGACCGAGCCGGGCCACTTTGCCACAACATTACTGATCAAATAGTCAGCATTGCAGACCATCTGAAATGATAAGATGTTAAACCAATTAATGCACAGTACAGGCAATGTGTGGGCAGGCACATTCTTAATAAAAAGGAAACTTGTTAAGTATTTGTCAGGGGACTTACCATTCAGCAGGATGTTCTTATATTTTACTTTGACTTGCTGCCATGTCCGTTTTGGCCCAGTCATGTTAAATCTACACACACAAAAACACACGCACACACACAATGAAACAGTGGAGGAGCATGGAGTTAAATTTAGAAAGTTTCACTCACATGCAGTCAATTTCAACTTATTCATAATCAAAGTAGGGTACAAATATGTTTTCAAATATGTTAATTAACATTTTATTTGGATTGTAGCCTAATTGTGATAGTTTCAGTGGAGTGGTGAGTGTGTATTTGTGCACTAATTACGCATTCAGGCGGTCAGCAATGGTTTGCCACGCTTGCTCCCTTTGTTTTTTAACTGTGGCAGTATTTCCTTTTTGTTTTATTTTCTCCTTCACCTCTTCATATGCTTCCATTAATAATTCTTGCTCCGCTGGGGAGGAATACGCCGCCCTTGTTGCCATGGTGAATCAGTGAATCTATGATCGATCGTGGGGTCTATTTAAGCAAGCCGTGTGCAGCACTTATCCAGGATCGGTTTCACCTGGCTTGATGAATCCGTGTCTGCTCATCCTGGCTTGGCCTTTGTGCAACCAACTAAGCCTGGGCGCCCATGTTTTGGATTCATTGAACCTGGCTAAGTAATTCATCCTGGATGTCTAAATCCTACTTTTGTGCAACGGGCCCCTGGTCAAGGATACCTGCTGAGAAAGAGAAACACAAGTTAATGACAACAATAATGTTATGGGTACATGGAGAGTAAAAAGAGCAGAGTGATAACAATAAAGAATAACTGAAGTCCAATCTTGAAGTAACAAATGCCTAGGCTAGTTTTTCTGCATCACTCTGAGACAGGAAGTTCCTAATTTTAGCCACATTGTAAAGGAAAAAGAGGGTGGTGCTAGAAACCTGTTTTATATGTGAGTCAAATGACAGATCTTGGTCAAAAATAACTCTTGATGTTTCTCACAATTGGAAACCAATACAATGCCATTAAGAGTAACTTTAAAGCTGGACAGTGTTTGGATCCAAAGACAACAACTTCCAATTTTGTAGAGCTGAGGTATCAATTACCATAGCAATGGTAATTTATGCCATGCTGTCTAATAATAATCTTTAATGGAAGCAAGTAGACAGTGAAAAGAGTGGGCCCAAGCTCAGAACCCCGAGGCCCTCTGGTGTCTGAGGAGGACTCATCGTTTACATGAACAAACTGGAATCTCTCAGATAAATATGATTTAAACCAGCCTAATGCAGTTCCTTTAATCCCAATAACACGTTCAAGCCTCTGTGATAGAATATTTTATAGTTTAGTTTATAGTTTTTCCTGCAAATCACATTTAACAGTTTAATTCACCCATAGTCCTAATTTTATAAGCTTTTCATAATTTATTTGTCTTGTCTTTTTAGATTTTCTAAATGTGGGTGGCTGGGGAGCAGACGCTGGATAACTAGGCTATGCATGTGCAGGCAGAGCTTGTAAAATCTGACCATTTGTTTACAATTAGAATAACCCTTATTAGGAGGGTGAACTTTTGCTGTGAGTTGGTATTGCTGGTTTGATTAAGTCTAAGATGCAGTTTAAAAGCATTTACGTTAAACTATGTAACTGCTGCAGCTTTAGACCTTGAAAGAATGTTGACGGCTGCGTGTCATGGACTTTCCTCTGCGTTTTCTCAGTTTGGTAACATCTCCTTGAGTTATCATGTGCAGCTCCTTAATCAGTGCATACACTAAACGGTGCCCTATCATTTCCACACTGTTGTGCATAACCAACTCATAAAGCATCTTTAGATAAATCTACGGACAGAACTACTGCATGAACTTTGCCTTATTTTCAAATCGTTCATAATATAAAGTAAGACTTTAAACTGCTACAATCAATACATTTAAGACATGTTTTATGACATCTGCTGCATATCATGAAGATGATAAGACCAAGCAACTGCAGCCTTTGTGTGGCCTCTGTGTTCTGAGAGGTTAATTCTCTTATGTCACTGATGGTTTGTTAGGTCTCGGGAGACCTTAACTCTGTTCCTATCAGCCATTCAAATCCATTCTCCGCTCATGCAGTCAGTGGTCTCAGGATTTACCGTGAGAGTTGCAGTGTTTTCAACACACATGCCAAATGTAACCAATTAAATTCAAGCTATTAGATTTTTTAATCAGTATTTTCTGTATTGTTTTGTAATTACGTCCATTTATGTTTAGGTTTATGCAGCCAAAATGACTAAAAAATAAATACCTGGAGAATTTCTAGATTCATCGCAAGAAGAAGCCAAATTAAATCACATTAAATACTTTCACATAAGTAGAAAAACTTCAAATTTTGCAGAATTACGAATTAATTTATTGCATTCAACTATAAACTTCCCTTTCTGAGTGTGATTTGTAGCCTGTTAAAGGTAAAAAAAAACTGCTCAGGTCTGACCTCTAGTGAGGAGAAGCAGTCACTGCAGCAGTTATGCTCTATATGTTTGTCAAAAGTGTGTTTTTGCACAGAGAAAGCCGAGCTTGTCTTCTTTTTGGAATTGACTCACTTAATAGGGGTTTTCAGACTTTTTGTTTCTATCATTTTTAATTAGTTTTCCTTTAAAGGCGTGGGTTGTACATGGATGAATGAACAGAGTGGTTTTTCTTACATTTCACAATATATTGTCCATCTGGATATTGATTCCTCACATCTTTGATAATTTCAACCACATTATTATCAAGGCTCATTCAAAGTTCACTACACTATTGGATGCATATGAGACCCACAGCCATACATACATACATGGATACATACATATGACAATAAATATATTTTCTTAATCTAGAACTACCTATCTACCTAATCTAGTATTTTCCATAAACTCCACTTTTCCAGGAACAAAACATTTGTTTCTTCCATCAGCTGCCACCTAACTTAAAAAAAAGGGGAAGAAACCCTTGTTGATCTGCTGACCCTACTCCTCCTTCAAAGTGATAACAGAGGTGCAAAGTTTCTGGTCTGACAATCAAACGTTTACACATAAGATTCAATTCACTCACAGCTACAATAATATTATGTCCCAGGCAAAGATGAAGAGTGGAAAAGCAGTCCATCAGGCCAAACTGCTGGTAAAAGGTCATAATGACTGAGTTGCATTGTAGACTTGACTTTTATTCTTTTCTCTCTAGAATAATGAAATCTTCAGACTATGTATACATCTACTAAACTTTGCTGCCAGACTGCTGAACTTTTCACTACACATCACAGTCTTAATGTAAAATAAAAATACTTAATATTGCAAGTTAAAACTGCAGAAAGTTTACAGACAATGTGTAGATTTGATTTGTTTCAGGCTCCTATTCTCCGCACTAACATTAAAGAATTCAAAGATAAGATGTTTCATAACAGATGTTTTTAGCCAACAAAAATTGGCCCAAACCATAAAACTACCACCTCCATGATTCACAGATGGGAAAAAGGTCTTTTGCTGGAATACAGAATTTTTCTTTCACCAAACCATTTTTTTCCCCACCAACTCTCATGTGTTTCATTGTTGTTCACTATTCACCTGACTGTGGACTTATTATTGTGGGCTACGGTGAAAAAGACTGTTAGTTGCTTAGATATTACTCTATAGGTTCCTTTGTATTAGTCTTAAACCTTTTCCAGTCTGATAACCATCAAGAATTTTTTCTTTTTTCCCCCTTTGTTTGTGCCATGATACACTCACACATATATGTGTTGTGAAGCACAGATTTTGACAGGTCCATGCTCTTTAAATTGAACCGAGCACCCACTTAAAGTAATACTATGTAACATTTCTACCTTAAAGGCCTACAGAAAGGTGATTTTTTGCACAAAACTGAAATAGCAGATCGATTCCTTATATACCATGGAATTTTTTTATGATTTTAAAATAATTTTAGGCCCCTGGATAGTCCTGATTAGGCCCAAATAAACTATCACCACATTTGACTCGAATTTGGCAAACTGGAACGACAGGTGCGTGACGTCGCGAGTGCCAGCTGCTGGAACAACCCCCAGTAGTTCTAGTAGCGAAGCCAGCAGTTTGCCAGACCTGGACAGCTTCTTCACGACAAATTTCGATGTGTGCCGCGGGACGTCGCTTGGAAATATAAAATGTTGGGTTCAGTGCAATTTTTATTGCGTGTAGATGTACGAAGTGCATGTGTTGCCCTCAGCAGCAGCAGCTCACACCACCGGGGACAGAGGAAGCAGAGAGACCCGCGGTCTTGTGTCTGTGTCTCCCTGTTCGCCTGCCTCCTCTCTGGTGAAATCAGCCGGATCCATCCCGCCGTGTTCAGCTCCCTGCGGTGCGGACAGGAATCCACCTGGCGGAGAGAGGACACACTCTCCGCCAGGTGGAGAGTGGAAATCTCGGCAGAGCGATCATCAAGAGCCCCGACGTGGACTCTTGATGATCGCTCTGCCGGCTGATTTCAGGGCAACCATCCCGCGGTGTGTCCGCTCTCCGCCAGGTGGATTCCTGTCCGCACCACAGGGAGCTGAACACGGCGGGATGGCTCCGGCTGATTTCACCAGAGAGGAGGCAGGCGAACAGGGAGACACAGACACAAGACCGCGGGTCTCTCTGCTTCCTCTGTCCCCGGTGGTGTGAGCTGCTGCTGCTGAGGGCAACACACGCACCCACAGCACTTCGTACATCTACTCGCAATAAAAACTGCACTGAACCCAACATTTTATTGCCTTCACCACTCAACAAGCATACTAATAGCGGCAGCCAGGAAAACCCATGGCACCTGTGACGTCACACGGAAGCCCCGCCCCCAGTCTGGAATTCCAGGAAGGATTTCCAAGCGGCAAATTCAAAATCGCAAATTTCATGCGTTTATGAAATGTTTTGGTGTAGAGTCCAATGATCATTATTGTTCCTCTGTGTATGTATTATCATTATGTATTGGGTGTAGTGTCAGCTTTCTGTAGGCCTTTAAAATAACAGCTTGAAAAAAATTGTGTGGCTAGAATGAGTTTTGATATTACGATTGGCCTGTCTCCTATGCCCTTCGGGGGTCTGAGTTGGAAAAACTGCGCTATGTAACTTTGCTGGACCGGCCCGGGAGCTGAGCTGAAGTACTTCGACTTGCTTTCTGGCACACCTACCGCAAAAACAAATAGACCCCTCTCACGCTCCCAGGTACATTTGATTACTCTTACCTTCTCGGTCGACATAGCTTGCACCTTCCGACTCCTCGCCGGTTCGTCAACAAACGTGAAACGTGAAAGCGAAAGGGTGTTGTATTTACGACAGTGTAACCGTACATTACCTCCAAGCCTGTAGGGGGAGCTCCATAATGGGCTTTTTGAGAAGTTACTATTGCTTTAGTATTGCTTTAAACCTGGTAGGCACCGCATTGACTGAGAGCACCTGTCAGTAATTTCACTTTCAAAGAAACTGCTAATCATTGATGTTTACCACTGCATACCATGAGTAGATACTTTCAAGTATAAAAAGTTTTAATTTGTCAATATATCCTCAGTGTGGAAATAAGAAAGTGGTAGGATGATTGTACAATATGGTGTACAATGAAATAACACAAAACTGTAGTCATTCTGTTGTAGTATGAATGTTGCCCTAAGGACATAGCTTAATAATTTTGGAGTTCCTGAATTTTCCTTTAGTACCGCTATGAGAGTGACATCAGTACAGGGAAATGTCTTCACACAGCACACTGAAGTGGCCCAAATCCGATTTTTTTTTGGCCCTATGCGACCTGTATCTTTTCATGACAGTCTGAACAGCACAGATCGGATTTTTTCAAATCCGATCCAGGCCACTTGGATATGTGGTCCTAATTCCGATACGTATCTGATCTTTTGCCATGTGACTGCAGTCTGAACTGCCAGGGCGCATTTATCCGATCTACGCGTCTGAAAAGCCGCTCACATCAGTCCCACCACTCCTGGCTACGACGACGCACCCAAACGTGTCTTTGGATAGACGATGCCACTGCCCCACAAAAGGCCAGGGCCAAAAGCCTAGCTCTTTTTCTTTTTAATATCCTCTTTAAAATTATGCCGTGATTAATGTGCTGGCTCCGGCTGGACAACAACTTTAAAGCAATACAATGTAACTTCTCAAAAAAAGCCCATTATGGAGCTCCCCCTACAGGCTTGGAGGTAATGTACGGTTACACTGTCGTAAATACAACACCCTTTCGTTTTCACGTTTCACGTTTGTGGACGAACCGGCGAAGAGTCAGAAGGTGCAAGCTATGTCGACCGAGAAGGTAAGAGTAATCAAATGTACCTGGGACCTATTTGTACCTATTTGTACCTATTTGTTTTTGCGGTAGGTGTGCCAGAAAGCAAGTCGAAGTACTTCCGCTCAGCTCCCGGGCCGCTCCTGGGCTGGTCCAGCAAAGTTACATAGCTCAGTTACTCCAACTCAGACCCCCGAAGGGCATAGGAGACAGGCCAATCGTAATATTAAAACTCATTCTAGTCGCACAATTTTTTTCAGACCTCACATCGCTTGGCCCTATTTTCTCTCCCTTCATATCAATGCGTTCAGCCACTTGCCGATAGCCGCACCTGTTACGGTGTTTTAGGGTGACCAGATGAGGTTGGCTGAAATTCGGGCGGGGCGCGCGGGTGGGCTGACTTACATGTACAGTAATAAAATGCTTTGTCGTCGGTGTTCTAGTGTAGATTGGGTATAATTGCAATAAAAGACGCACACTCCGGTAATATCATGGCAAGTTCAATTCAATTTCAATTCAATTCATTTTTATTTATATAGCGCCAAAAACAACAAATGTCATCTCAAGGCACTTATATAGTAAGTCCAATTCAAGCCAATTGGAATTCAATTAATTAATAATAATCATAATTCATAAAATAATCCAATTCGTTCATATAGAGCCAATTCAAAAACAATTTCCTAGCTAAGAAAACCAACAGATTGCACTGAAAACTTTTTGTTTTTCGGTCCAATCTCCCGGCCTGAGCGGCGTGCCTGAGGCGACTGTGGAGAGAAACGACTCCCTTTTAACAGGAAGAAACCTCTGGCAGAACCAGACTCAGGAAGGGTGGCCATCCGCCTCGACCAGCTGGGGTTTGAGAAGACAGAAAGGGGGGGAGGGCCGCAGCGGCGGCGGCACTGTAACACCATTCAAAGGATATCTGTTGGAACAGGGAAACACGAGTTAATGACCACAATAATATCACATATACATAAAGAGAGTAAAGTGAGGAAAGGTGTGTCAGATGAGGCCCCCCAGCAGTCTAGGCCTATAGCAGCTTAACTATGGGATGTTTCAGGATCACCTGAGCCATCCCTAACTATAAGCTTTATCAAAAAGGAAAGTTTTAAGCTTGGTCTTAAAAGTGGAAAGGGTGTCTGCTTCCCGGACATTTACTGGCAGCTTATTCCACAATAGAGGGGCCTGATAACTGAAGGCTCTGCCTCCCATTCTACTTTTAGAAACTCTGGGAACCTCAAGTAAACCTGCAGTTTGGGAACGAAGTGCTCTGTTAGGAAAATATCTTACAATGAGATCTTTAAGATATGATGGAGCTCGGTCATTAAGAGCTTTATATGTAAGGAGAAGAATCTTAAATTCTATTCTGAATTTAACAGGGAGCCAATGAAGAGAAGCTAAAACTGGAGAAATATGATCTCTCCTGTTAGTTCTCATCAGAACTCTGGCTGCAGCATTTTGGATCAACTGAAGGCTTTTCAGAGAATATGTGGGACAGCCCAATAATAAAGAATTACAGTAGTCCAATCTTGAAGTAACAAATGCATGAATTAGTTTTTCTGCATCACTCTGAGACAGGATGTTCCTGATTTTAACAATATTACGAAGGTGAAAGAAGGCAGTCCTAGAAACCTGTTTTATATGCGAGTCAAATGATAAGTTCTGGTCAAAAATAACTCCAAGGTTCCTCACTGTAGAACTAGAAGCCAAGGAAATACCATCTAGAGTAACTATATAGCTAGACAATTTCTCCCTGAAACGCTCAGGTCCAAAGATAACGACTTCAGTTTTGTCTGAATTTAGAAGCAGACAGTTCTGAGTCATCCAGGTCTTTATGTCTTTAAGACATGCTTGTAGTCTGACCAACCTATTGGGTTCATCTGGTTTTATAGATAAGTACAGCTGAGTATCATCAGCATAGCAATGGAAATTTATGCCATGCTGTCTAATAATGTTACCTAATGGAAGCATGTATAAAGTAAAAAGAATCGGTCCAAGCACAGAACCCTGGGGAACTCCATGACTTACTCTGGTGTGTGAGGAAGATTCTTCATTTACAAGAACAAACTGAAATCTATCAGATAAATATGACTTAAACCAGCCTAATGCAGTTCCTTTAATCCCAATAACATGTTCAAGTCTGTGTAATAAGATACTGTGATCGACCGTATCAAATGCAGCACTGAGATCCAACAGGACAAGCACAGACACAAGTCCGCTATCAGAGGCTAAGAGGAGATCATTGGTAACTTTCAGCAGTGCAGTTTCTGTGCTATGATGCACTCTGAATCCTGACTGAAACTCTTCAAACAGATTATTTCTGTGTAAATGATCACAAAGCTGAGCTGCAACTATTTTTTCAAGAACTTTAGACATAAAAGGGAGATTGGATATAGGTCTATAATGAGCCAACACTTCTGAATCAAGAGTAGGTTTTTTAAGTAAAGGTTTAATTACAGCAACCTTAAAAGTCTGAGGTACATATCCTGTCAACAAAGACAGATTGATCAAATCCAATATGGAAGTGTCAATTAATGGGAAAACCTCCTTGAACAGTCTGGTTGGGATTGGGTCTAAAACACAAGTTGATGGTTTAGAAGAGACTATTGCTGTTGTTAGTTCAGAGAGATCAACTGGGCAGAAGCCGTCTAAATACAAATCAGGTTCTAAAGATACTTCTAAAGCTGCTGTACTTGATGATACATCACTAATAATAGTGGGAAGGACTCCATCAATCTTCTCTCTGATAGAAACAATTTTATTAATAAAGAAGCTCATGAAATCATCACTGCTGAGAGTTAAAGGAATAACTGGCTCAGCAGAGCTCGGACTCTTAGTCAGACTGGCTACAGTGCTGAAAAGAAACCTGGGATTATTCTTATTCTCTTCTATCAATGATGAATAATAAGCAGTTCTAGCTTTACGAAGGGCTTTCTTATACATTGTTAAACTATCTTTCCAGACTAACTGAGACTCTTCTAAATTAGAGGAACGCCACTGTCTCTCCAGCTTTCTTGCAGTCTGCTTTAAAGCACGCAGCTGTGAATTATACCAAGGAGCCAACCTCTTCTGACTGATTACCTTCCTTTTCAGAGGGGCAACATTGTCCAGTGCTGTACGCATTGAAACTATAGTGCTGTCAACAAGAGAGTCAAGTGCTGCTGGAGTAAAGTTTATGTAGTCGTCCTCTGTCATATCTGCACATGGCAGTGAAGAAAAGGATGATGGAATTAATTCTTTAAATCTGGTTACAGCATCCTCTGATAGACACCTTCTATACGTAAATTTCTTCTCAGAAACTGTATAGTCAAGTAATGTAAACTCAAAGGTTATCAGAAAATGGTCAGATAAGACAGGGTTATGAGGGAACACTGTTAACTGTTCACTCTCAATGCCATAAGTCAGAACAAGATCAAGGGTGTGATTAAGGCAGTGAGTCGGTCTGTGTACACTCTGAGAAAATCCAATAGAGTCCAATATAGAATTAAAGTTCATATTCAGGCTGTCATTTTCAACATCTACATGAATATTAAAGTCACCCACTACAATGACTTTATCTGTACTCAGCACTAACTGGGATAAAAACTCTGAGAATTCAGACAGAAACTCAGAATAAGGGCCAGGTGGACGATACACAACAACAAACACAAGAGGTTTCTGGGATTTCCACTTTGCGTGGGAAAAACTGAGAATCAGATATTCAAAAGAGCTAAAACTAATCTTGGGTCTGGGACTGATGAGTAACCCTGATCTGAAAATAGCTGCCACTCCTCCTCCTCTGCCTGTGGTTCGAGTTCCAGTGTATTGGTATAACGTACACAGTCCAAAATTCCGGGGTTCATAAAATTAACATGGAAGTTAAAATTAACTTTAACTTTTAACATGACGAACTGAATGTACAAAACATCAAAATGCATTATAACATCAGATTCTCCTCCGTGGGAAACGCCAAACTCCTTCCTGCACACTTTACAGAACGCCTTAAATTCATCCGTCAATGCATTTGTAAGCCATGAATATTTGCCTTCCCATTCCTTCCTGTACCTGCATTGTCGCTTTTGTTTTTTTGCTTGGTGGTGTGGCTCTTCGTCTGCCATTTCGCTAGCTATTGTGTGTCAGTGAAAGTGAATTTTCGCGCCGGTCAATGTTCGCGCTTACTGTTGCAATGGAATGGAATTAGAATGTCCTAAAGATAACAAAATAGATACATTGTAGCCGGGGCAGCACACAGCCACTTAACATTTGGGGCTGCGCAAGCAAGCAGCCTCTAGGTGGCACAGACGGCAGTAGCATTAGTTTGAGATGTGTACCTTACCTGGGGTTAAAAAGTAATTATTTGGCATAAGTTTAATTTTCGGGACAAGTACAGCCAGATTCGGGATTCGGGACAAAAGCTTAGAATTCGGGACTGTCCCGAATCTTTCGGGACATCTGGTCACCCTACGGTGTTTCCTGCTCGGAAGCAAGGGACTGCTCGGTCTGCACTTCGGTCTGCACGGTTTACACAGCAGGCAGTGATACGAAGGTCGAAAGAAATAGTGCCAAGCGATATGAGGTCTAACTTTTTCTGGAGGGAGGATTTTGTGATGCAAATGTATTACTCTTTTGAACGCATATTGTTTTAAGAAGCAAGACGCTTTATTTTCGGGACCCTAGCAAACTAGCCGGACTAGCTTCGTCAACGCCAAAACGAGGCTCGAACTCGGCTCACAGGACGCAGCAGGGGGTAAGTCAATGTTCATAAATGATATTGCTAATATGGGATGTCATACAGCTTCATGTCAAAAGAGGCGAACTATCCCTTTAAGATGTTACTGCTCAACAAAAATCTGTCACAATTAGCCAGCTAATTAGCCAGCATTAGGGCCTTTGCAAACCAAGTTCATATTTGTTTTCCAAATTAAATACGATGTGACATGTCAATCATTTTATACACACCCACTCCAAATCTTTCATCCATCAGTGAAGATTTTGGAACAGGTTTGATTTTCTGCATATTTTAAATGTAAGTATTCAGTAATTTATGTAATAGCAGTCAAATTAGAGTTATTTGACACCACAACACTTTACATAAATGGTAAACCAACTCTTTTATAGTCTTTTAGGTGAGATGATTAAGTGACATCTGCTAAACTTATTATCTGTGTGTCTCTGCACTGACCACTTTATGACAAACATTATAGAAAAACAGTGTTAACTTTAAGGTGGAAATGGGTGATCTTCTTTTTCATGTGTGGTTCCGGTATTGTCAGCCAGGTATCAAACTGGATCATTGTTATGACCTGACTCCAATGGCCACATAAGGGAGACACACCATGAGATAAAGTTAAAAAATAAATTATCAATCCAAATTAGATATCAAAAAGCAAATGTTTATATCAGGGGGTGGGAATTACTCAGATCAGCAGTGCATGATAGTCATAGTAAATTATGGAACTCTAAGTGTCATAAGGCACAAACAAAAAAAAGTACCACTAACATGATAAACCAAGGTGGCACAGAGTACCTGTAGAGGAGAGCAAAGAGTGATTCAATTGACGTCGGGACTTACTGGGTTTACAGATGTTCTATATATCTCTCTAATCAAACAGCAGCGCAGCAGGCATATAACTAATCAACCACAAGAGGACCTGCATGGATCATAATGCCACTGATACACTAAAATACATCAAAAGTTGGGATTTTTCTGCAACTCTGGTAAATATATCTCTCTCCTCTTGACACCAGATCAAATGGGCCCGGTATTTATATCTTTCAAATGTGAAGACGTTGAGAGGACAACATAATCATCAGCACTGCTTAATGGCGCCATTTTTGCTTTGTATTTCAAATTTCAGCAAAGGATAGGTTACAAAAAAACAATCAGACTCAGTGTGCAATATTTCTGTGCATAATACTTTTTGTCGAATGATGGGTTGAAAAAAAAAACATCTGAAAAATACACTTTACAATTTTTGAGCAAAGGCCTTTAGTGTTACATCTTACATTGATTACATATCTTCCTCCCAATGGCTGAAACTTATTGTGCACTGGATGTATTATTTTAGAAGATGTGGTTTCTTTGAACTGGGGAATTTGAGAGGAACTTTTAGTAAATCTTTGAAATATTCCCCAAAAAAGAGAGGGGAAGGTACTTGTTAACCTTGCCATTATTGAAGGAATACCAGTAAAAAGATAACAGTCAAATACTGAACTCAAAGTTTGAAAACAGCAGCTCACAAATCAATGTCCTATGTCACAATAGCTAAGTCCACAGTCATAGCAGTGCATTACCTGTGGCTGTAACATATAGAGATAAACACATAGCCTAGAGGTCACCAACTGGATATTGATATTAAGGAAGAGTAGACAAAAAACGACACAAAAATAAAAATCAAATACTTAAGTTAAATTATTGTTAGGGATATTTTCCCATTTGGACACACTGTAATCATTTTAAGCCATCTGGGGAGGACTGTCTCCTTTAGAACAATTATTCACGTGCTCCATCTTGTGAGTTAAATGTCACCTATGCCAGAAGTTATTGGCAAAAGGTGTATTAATGTCCCCAAACATTACATTTTAACTATCAATGATACTGTTTATATACTCTGCAACAATTTAATTGACAAAGTATTAATATATTCTCTTCTGATATATATTTTTTAATAATAAAGAAATAAATCTTCAAGCATAAATAATAACTTGTTTTTTATGTTTAAGTTATGCTGTTTCCACGAACCATATCATCAAAAGCTTTGTGTGAAATAACTTTACAAGAAAATTGAAACACACCAACTTGGCCACCAGATCTTAAAAACTCTTTAAAAGGCTCCAGTTCTTTCTCTTAATTCGTGGAGTTTTTCTCTCATCTCTGTACACGTATGAATCAAATTCACAAGCCTTTGAGACAACTGACGTGTCTTTTTATGAATAGAGGTGAAGTTACCTGTAAAGTTACCTGCTGCAATGCTTTTATTTTATGTGAAGCACTTTGAATAGTTTGTACATGAAATGTGCTATATAAATAAATTTGATTTGATTTGATTTTGATAAAGATAGCATGTAGTCAGATTTATTCACATTGTGGCCAACATTTCTTTTGCTCTGATATGCAATTTTCAGAAAAACATGGATCCAATGTGAAAAAAACAAACAAAAAAAGGGCAGTAAAATGTTTTCTACCACTGAAAATAATAATGTAATCCAGTGTAAATGAACGTGCCCCTGGGCTTCTCAAGGTGACGCCCCTGGTTAACGGCTAATTATTTGTCTCATAACATTGGTAGAGATTACGATTCAACATTCAAACTGAAACTGTGCGTTTTAGACAAAGCAAAGGTGTAAAGGGTTAACGAGCCTCTGAGCAGCGGATTGGGATTCAGCAGCTTTGCTCTCTGCTCTCAGCGGTCGCGCTCCGCGAGCAGCGCTCGCGCCCTCCGATATTTCAAGCCGCTGTGGATTGTGGGAGTCGGGGACACTGCCCAGGCTTGTTATCGGAGAACGGGAGAGATTTTTTTTCTGCTGTGCTGTTTTGTAAGTAATTCTCCAAGTTCGTACGCCTTCGGTTCGAGTCTCCCACTATCGCGTCTTATTGCTTGAGCAGGCACCCGTACACCGAAGTGAGCTGTTAACGTTGCCATTTCGTGCTTTTCTGGCATGGAGGCCGACAGCGGAGACCGTGTCGCTGGAGCTGAGTGGCAGGAAGGGAAGGGAAGGAGGAGCGGGCAGCTGCCGCCGCTCTGCCGGCTTTATTTCATGGAAATCACGCTGACCTGAAGAGTAAATGTCCCTGTCTCGCCTGATAGTTGAATTTTTAGCAAATTAATTCTGTCATTCACAGTGTGGGGAAAATAAATTTCCCGGCGCGAGTCGTTCGGCTCGCTGTTGACATGCGGAAATCGTTGTCAGTGGGCAGTACTGAGAAATGCCTTCTGTGGCGATTAAAGCCACCTACACCTGGCCGGAGTAAAGCAATGCCGCAGATGGTTCGAACGGAATTGAATTGAATTGAATTGGTTTAGTGTGTGCCGGTTAATAACGCTGTAACTGTCACGGTGAGCGTTGTGTTTGACGCACCGTTTGGACTGTTTGTGTTGAGCAGGATTAGGGCAAAGCGTGGCCTGTGGTGGGGCTAATTGAGTACCAGTGACAGACAGCTAATTGATGTGTGGATCTGGTGCACTTACATTAATGCTGACATTTCATGGGATTATTTACAGGGTTGATTTGGAAGATGAAGGTTTTTATTACAGATTAACCACCAACACTATATCTAAATGTATATGAATATGCATATTTAATAACTGACCCCTCTGAGGATGTCAGGACGATGGTGGCATCTGTCATGAATAAAACATTTGCTTGCTGAAGTGATCTTGTGATAATCCACTTCCTCCTGCACAGACAGTGTGACATTTAGCAGGTGGATGATATTTACGAAAAGCCAATGTGGATTTTGAGTAATTACCCACTAAATACTGATGGGAGTTATGAGACGAAGCAGTATATTGTGTGTCCCAGGTCACCTTGGATTTGTTTTTCTCATCTCATTTTTATGGCTGCCATCAGAGACCTCATGCAATCTTTGTTTCTCTGTGTTATTTTTAAGAAGTTCTTCAGATAAAAGACAAAAATATATTTATAAATATACCCTATCTGCCTCTGTTTTAAAATCCACGTCATATCTAATGTATATCAATCAATTTCCAGTGGCCGTGAAACTGCCAGGACTTAAACGAGTAACACTCACGTGTGTCAATGGACTGTGGCTGATGTGTTTCCATGCAGAGCCCAACGGCGGTAGCGTTCCCAGCACCATGTCCAGCCGAGGAGGAAAGAAGAAGTCAACCAAGACGTCCCGGTCCACCAAGGCTGGGGTCATCTTCCCTGTGGGGCGCATGCTGCGCTACATCAAGAGGGGGTTGCCCAAATATCGTATCGGGGTGGGGGCACCTGTCTACTTAGCAGCTGTCCTCGAGTACCTTACTGGTGAGGAATACTTTTGATACAAGAGCAGGGGAAAATATAAAAATGCATATTTGAATACAGAGATCTGGGTAACAGTGGATGTTGATGAATCTAAGAGCATTAGTTATTTAATGCTATTTGTAGGCATCAAATTACGTGAAGGATTCTTTATTAATGTATTTAGTTTGGCGTAGACGTGTTCCAAAAGTGTATTACAATGATTTGCAGATGACATGAAACTGGTCTGAAATAGTATGAAGTAAAAAATGGTTACTTTAAAAAAAAAAAAAAAAAAAAAGTTTATTTTGAATTAGTTGCCGGCAACGTTTAAAAAAAAAAAAAAAAAAAAAAAATCATAGAAAAGTACAGCAGGTGGTTTTCTCAGTTAACAAACACTGTTAACTGAGTGTTATTTAATAAAGAACTGAGGCAGCACAGCAGTGAGTTGCCTCGTCCCAACTTTTTCGTTATCCCTATTCATCAAACGAGCTTATTTATCATTAAAAAAAGCAGCCGATGTGTTGCTTTTGTGCTGTTTTCAGTTTGATACTGAGTTCAAAATATTTACAGTGACTAAATGCCTTTCTTATGCGCATCTTACTCAGCTAAGTGCTCACCTTTTCAGACCACTTACATCATTTTCTCATTCAGCAAAGCACACACGCAGACCGAAACCAAAGCTCTTAAAGACTGCTGGTATTGGGAATGATGTCACTTTTGTGGATGCTGATGCACAGAAAGAACTTGTAAGCTGTTTATTCGGGGATTTCACAGTTCAGAGATCACCTCATGTCCTGATGTTTGCTTCAAAGTTGATGGCTTACATTTGGAGGCACACTTGCCATCGGAATATTTCCAAGATGTTTTATGTGTAGATACATGGACTGATTTTCTGAATTTGTTACAAAGTGTTTAATTCTCTTGATATCTTTTGGTTTGATTATTCACTTAGCGGAAATCCTGGAGTTGGCAGGTAATGCGGCAAGAGACAATAAAAAGGGTCGCGTAACACCGAGACACATCCTGCTGGCCATTGCCAATGATGAGGAGCTGAACCAGGTCAGCCGCTGCTCGAACCATTCTCAGTTATTTTTCAGATGCATGTAGAACGTTTTTAGATTGATTTGCTACCTTTGGAACTCAAATCTTGAGTTTTCTCCCCCATTGTCAGTTGCTCAAAGGTGTGACCATTGCAGCAGGTGGAGTCTTGCCCAACATCCACCCGGAGCTGCTCGCCAAGAAGAGAGGCGCCAAGGGAAAACTGGAGACGCCCGTGTCACCTGCCCCCGAAAAGAAACCCAAGCCCGTCAAGAAAACAGCAGCTAAGAAACGGGGCGGGAAAAAGGCGGGAGGGAAGGCAAAGGTACGCCAACAGGCTCCAACCCCGATTCCTGTGAATTTGCTCGAGTTTGTTTTGAGCAGGTTTAAAGTTGGTCTTGTACACTTCCTTAAAGGGGAACTCCGGGGCATTTGAAGCGCATTTCCATTGCTAGAGGTTGTCAAATACTGATAGTAGGACACAGACAGGTGCAAATCTGCGCTCCCTGTGTGGAGATAGCGCTGTTCGCTCAGCCTGTCATGCGAGGCTAATACGTGGTGGCTAAGGGGCAAGCGCTAACCCTTCCACGTAAAACAACAACTTGCACACTGCAGAAACGTCACACCACTTTATAAACCATCCGACAATAAAGTCACAAGCCTTACCATCAAAACCATATGCATGGTTCTCACATTACTGGCATGGGGACATTACAAAACAACTTTATAAACAGCATGTCACTTACCGGTTGGTTGTACGCTCGCGCATGTGAAAGCCCAAAAGAGTCGATGGACGATAATCCTATATACAAAACAATTATCTTCTCTAGAAAAACTGTGTTCAAGTATTTAAAACATTAAAACAATATTGGGCATGTATTGTTGTAATGTTTTAAATACTTGAATGCAGTTTTTCTAGAGAAGATAATTGTTTTGTATATAGGATTATCGTCCATCGACTCTTTTGGGCTTTCACATGCGCGAGTGTACAACCAGCCGGTGAGTTACATGCTGTTTATAAAGTTGTTTTGTAACGTCCCCATGCCAGTAATGTGAGAACCATGCATATGGTTTTGATGGTAAGGCTTGTGACTTTATTGTCGGATGGTTTATAAAGTGGTGTGACGTTTCTGCAGTGTGCAAGTTGTTGTTTTACGTGGAAGGGTTAGCGCTTGCCCCTAGCCACCACGTATTAGCCTCGCATGACAGGCTGGGCGAACAGCGCTATCTCCACACAGGGAGTGCAGATTTGCACCTCTCTGTGTCCTACTATCAGTATTTGACAACCTCTAGCAATGGAAATGCGCTTCAAATGCCCCGGAGTTCCCCTTTAAGCTTTGGTTACTGCATGCATTCGCTGTGGCATTCTTTTAAGAAGCTTTTTCAGTGTTGCAGCACTTATTTCCATCCAGAGTTTCATTGATTTTTCAGCTAGATCTCTTACTGACGACAGGAGAGTCAGACTGCCGTGTAAAGTCTGCTCCAGCACATCCCAAAGATTCTTAAATGTATTAAGGTCTGAACTCTGTGATGCCAGTGTAAAAATGAAGTCATGCTCCCCGATTGTGGCACTGTTATCCTGGAATGTGCCCAAGCCCCGAGGAGGGGAAAAAGTTATTGATGGAAAAAACATGTTTATTTAGTATTTTCAGGAAGGTTGTTTTTTTTCTTTAGGATTACCAGAACCATATAAAGTTGGTGATAAGGTTTGTTAATTCAAGCATATCATGAGCCAAAATAAAACAAAACACACACGCACACAACTTTATTTATATAGCACTTGTCAAAACCTGTGTTACGAAGTTCTTTACACAAATACACAATGAAAACACGTTTCTGATTTATAAAACAAGCGGGGCCGAGGAAAAGGAAAGAAACTTGAGAACTTACCGTACAGACATAGGGAACAGTGAGTAAGAGATGAAACAATTGATGAAGAAAAAGCTGTTTAAAAGAACCATGAAATATTCAGAATGTGATCAAAAATAAAACCTTTAGGTTAAGAACTCAGAGGACTCAGTGTGACACAAGCAATTATGTTTAGTTTCACTTAGTAACAGTAAACACCGTCAAATGAAAATTAAGGTTGGAAGATGCGATTAAAAATAAGTTCTCAACAGTGGTTTAAAAGAAGATGGTGATTGGGTAAACCTTTCTGTAGATGCTGGGATGCAGTTTTCTATTTTCCCTAGGTTGTGTGTTTCTGTTGGGGACCAAAGCTGCCTGTGTCCGTGTTCACCCTGTGCTACTGACATGCTAGGCACACACATGTTGCTGATTGGCTGTTCTCCAAAAGTGTTCACTGGACTGTTTTATGCTCTGTTCAAGCGAGTGCTTTGTCTCTTCAACAGAAACAGGGAGAGGTGAGCAAGGCAGCGTCGGCAGACAGCACCACAGAGGGATCTCCAGCTGACAGCTTCACTGTGCTCTCCACCAAGAGCCTCTTCCTGGGTCAAAAGGTCAGTCACCTTAGAGACTAACCCCACACTGGTCTAATCTCACTATGCAGAAACTATATTCTAGTCACTCTTAAATAAGTAAAAGATGAAGTAACAAATACATGTATCCAATATTGTTGTAGTCATCCAGACTTCCTCATACAAAGAAGCTCCTCTATGATGTTATATAGTAGATCTTCAAACGCAGGGATTTAGTATTTGTAAGACTGGCTTGTAGTGATCATGATCACAGTGTTGTGTATCACAGATCCATTAGCTCCTCTCGCTTCTGTCTGGCTGAGCATAAAAACAGCTGCTGAACCTTTTTACTGAGCTGAAACTTGGAAGTAAATTTGACTGCGAGACCCAGCTGAAGCTACCCTAACCCCCCCCCCCCCCCCCCCCCCCCAAGGTTATTCTATGTCAATGTTTCAAAATCACAAGATCATAGGCTCATTAAAATGGATTTAAAGTTAAAAAAAAACAAAAAACATAACAGGAGTGTGGAATGATACTGTTAAAAAAAGAATGACTCAAGAGTGATGCAAGAAGTGCCAACGGTTCCCTTTTACTGACTTTTAATCAGTGATAATTAAAGATGGTTGAGGCTGATTTGTTTCCATTTTGACTTTAGTGCGTTGGAGCTGAGATCAGGGGATAATTCCGTCAGATCCTTCGTTGCCTCTCACTGAAGCGTTTTTGTGTTTTGCTCTGACACACAGGTCTCTTCAACACACAGTAATCAGCTATTTACAAATTGGTGAAGTGTCAAAGTGCTTCATTACATGGTTCAGACGCAAGCCCGAACAGTATGTTTAGAAGAAATTTACTCCCACAGTTCAAGGTTTCAGCTCGGTTGCAGGCTGATGGCTGCTGGCAGTGCATGCTCCGCTCTGCGCTCACACGTTGACACTAAACTATAACTGAATGCAAATGAACTCGACATTTAGTATGTAGTAAATAAGAAATCTGTTCAGCCTGTATGCTTAAGCTGCCATCCTCTGTTATATATGTTATTTTTAAAGCGTAATAACTCTTGGCTGCTTGTTTGAACAAAATTTCACTGGACAGTTGATTTGAAACACACCGTGACTTAGAGTTGATTTGGCTGTAAAAAAGTAGCAGCATCACTGTAGTCTGCTTTAGGAAAGTGGCTCCGTGTAGCTGACCACAGTAAACAGCTCACCTAGAAATCGGAGGACAGCAGTTAACCTCCCACTGACCTCCCAATAGATAAACTAGCGCTACTCTATATCACATGGCACAAGCTGGGGGAAAAAAAACCTAACCTTACTTAAATTCGCACACTAGGATGAACGCTCCCAGGAAGGTGAGGTAGTAGTTAAATGAATACTCCCTGGCCTGGAGCATTCATCCTGGCGTGCAGACTTTGGTTTACAGACATAGTTATTGTGACTGCACCTTTCTCTCAGCATTTTGTTTGTCTTCACTCTCAGTCTCGCGCTGTGTTTTCTGTCGTCACTACCTCTCTTTTGGATGATGTGCTCCTTCATAATCAAGCTGTGTGTTTTTAAAGCTTGGTGGTGAAATAGAATGTTTGAATAACACTATTGAAATTAAACTACGAGGTTCTAACTGGGTGTAATGATTTAAGTTTTTAGAGGGATACCTTGACATTTGACGTGTTTTTTGCAGGTAAATATATGTCAAATTAGCTGCTTTGAAACTGTGACTGAGGTATATTTTTCTTAAAACAACACAAAACTTTCAACATACTGAACATGCTATTTACAGCACTGATCATAAGTTTCAGTTAGGTCCATCCTGCAGAATGTCGTCCTTTGGATTCTGTTCATTGTTGGAAATTTAAAGACTTAAAAAGAATCCTTCATCCCACCTACAGGTCTGTTTGAAGCTGATGATAGTCTTTGGACAGGATACGGTGTCAGCTTTTGCACTGTATAACAGTGTTGTCAAGGGTGTGTTTGAGTCTTTTTTTTAATTTATTTATTTTTTATTTCTTCCATCTCATGATTATATGACTTATTTTACAGAGTTTACTCCACTGTGCACAGTAACAAGTGGTTGCAAATCTGTGGTGTTCCCAGTTTGGTGATTGGTCAAAAAGCTCAGGGTATCCCTCTAAACTGCAGAGTTAATCTGGTTTTAATGGCTTTGCTTCCTCACCTCTTCCTTCTTGCTCCACCTCCTCCTCGGCATGCCTCCCCTCGCTCTCCCCCTCCTCCCCCTTCACAGCTCAACCTTATCCACAGCGAGGTCAGTAACTTGGCTGGCTTTGACGTGGAGGGGGTCATCAACCCCACCAATGCTGAACTTGAACTTAAAGACGATCTAGGTGAGCTCCCCATCCCCTCCCACGCAGCGCTCTCTAGTGGCCCTGGGCTTTGAGATCTGAAATCCTTGAATGTTTAACAGTTTGGCAACGTTTTTTGAAACTGCTGGTCAGAAAGAGCGCCTTCACCAGATCTGTTTATTCACACTGTGGGCAGCTCGGCTCAGTCTTGCTCACTTGGGTCACATGTTGAACTGTGGAAGAGATGGCGGTTAAGTCCAGTGTCTGCACGGCTTAACTGCTTCTCATCTTCAGCTTCTGTGTAAAAGAAAATCTGAAGGCCGCTCGTTGAAATGATAAGAAATCTAACTGAAGGTTAGTTTGATTATTGTGCTCAGTCCATAGTCGGTCTGTGGTTCAGAGATGCGTTGTTTTATTTTTCAATCTTATTTATTTGTATTCTGCTTTTAATCTGCAGGTATTTGATCTGTGATGAGGCTGCTGTCAAATGATTTCATTCATGGGGATCAGTGTCCTCTTATAACATTCAAAAACTGACTTTTAGAAGCTTTTTGAGACATACAGTATTTATATATATTTATTTCTATATGCATATCATGCAGCACTGGGTGTGTTTGTTGCTGCTTCCTGGATGGCCGTGGTTTAGAAATAAAAACAAAACAAAAAAAGCTACTCGCAGTGTGAATAAATGCTGAGATCCTTTTTTGGGTTAAGATACAGAGCAGGAAGGTGCAGATGAGTAGAAAATCATGAATGAAATCCAGTTTCAAGAAGAAAAGAATTCCCGCAGTGACTTTCAAGGATTTTTTCTCAAAGCTCCTCAGAGCAATCAGTCTGCTTGCTCTTTGTTCCGGTTCATTCCAGGTCGTCATCCTTTCAGTTGTCTGCAAGAATTTGTTGTGCTTCAAAAATCGCTAACTGTAGGAAAAAGAGCACTACATTACAGAGGAAAAATTGGGATTAACCTCTATTAGTTGCAGAGTGCAGCCTGATTGAGAGGTCGCTCACCTGGAGTGGGATCATTGAATCGGAACGACACAGTTGGACTCAATACTGGTTTCTTAATTTCTGCAGTTTGAAAACCACAAAAAGAAATTCACTCTTGCATTCAGTTATGTTGAGTGTAGAAAAGACTTTTAAGGTTAATAACTTAATTTCTGTGTTATACATTTTTAAAAATAAGATCCAGCCAACTGTGCTTTCCTGCTTCCTGCTTCCACACTGTAACAAGGCCCTGTTTCCTCAGTTGCCTCCTTGTTTCCTATGATGTCCTCAAGGAGCACGATCACCTCTATGTCTCTTGTTTTCCTGTTCTTCTCTTTTGTCCATTTTTTTTTTCCTTTTTCTTTTATTCCTTGTCTCATTTTATTGCTCCTGGCCACTCACTGTGTTTTTACCACCATGTTGTTGCCTGTCATTTGTCATTGTTGTCATTTGTAGTTGCAAGTTGTCCAAGCCGACATATCCATCGTGGAGAGCGACGCTGTCGTTCACCCGACCAACTCCTCCCTCTATTCAGGTGGTGAAGTAGGTAAAGGAACCACTGACACCGCAGAGACCATGACTGCCTGTCTGCTCTCCCTCTGCATATCCAGATGGTCCGCGCTGCAGTCAGTGGACAAACACCACGGCAGCAGCAGTTTGAGACTCACATCCAGGAATTAACGCTGTTAAAGCTGATGTTTTTACTGTGAATGCTCCACATAAATTGGTTACATATTGACAGAGGTGAAAATGAACTTGTAGAGGCTTGAAACGTAAAAACGGGAACTCTTCTATGATTCATGCAATGTGGTGCTTGAGGATGACTCGATTTGCAAATGTTTATATATCCGCGGCCAACCTGTTGTGCGTTTCCAGCCAGTTTTCTGTAAACCTAACCGAGTGTTCACACCGTGTAAACAGGTCAGCAGCCGATTGTTTTCTCTGTTATTCTTGAACATTTCACAGGCTCCTGCTCACACTTGAGGTATGCTATGAAGCAGGATTATTTAGTTTGACACATTTTGAACTTGACCTCATAGTGTCATTCATTTTAACCTGGCAACAGAATGGGAGGAGGGTTAAAGTCAGTTTCAGAACGCGTCACCCTGTTAGAAATTCTTCTGATCATGTGATCTGAGTGCTAAACCGCGCAGTTACAGCTGATTTTAGTGCATTCCCACAGCAGCCTACGTGCCTTCTTTCAGCGTTGCTAGAAAAAAGTCTGTTTTAAACTACTTCTTGTGGAACATGGACTGATCACAGAGAATCTTAAAGGAAATCTTAAGATTTCCACATACTTTTAATGTAAGAACATAGTCAAACCTAAATGTTATTCTAATGCATTAAGAGTCCACTGAGGGGTGAAATGAATACAACTGCAGGTATTATCTGTTGTCTTCTTTGCAGCAGAACTCTTTCTTTTTTCACCATAGCTCTCCGTGACGTGTTGTTTAGCATTGATGGCGCCATAGTTGGTGTCAGACTCATGCATCCTCTATTGAAACCAATCCTTACACGAATGACTCACCGATTCTGCATTGAATATTTGAATTATTTAACAGAGTGAAGTAAATTTTCACTTTCTGACTTTCAAGTCTTTGCGAGTTAATTTTCATGAGCTGCAGCCAGCCTGCCAGATTAAACATGGACTGTCCATACGAGGCTTCACGTGCGCAGCTATCTCCAGTGAAGACACTTCATTCCTGTCAGCGCTGAAGTAGCAACGAACAGAAACTTGATCCACACAGAGCTGACGTTGAGTAAGATGCACACAGCTACAGTGTATATTTTGCTCGTGTGATCATGAAATCTTTATGCTGCTGCTCGTTGTTGGTTTTTTTCCACTTGTCTGAAACGCAGACAATCTGACACCCGTCTCATTTTCTGCAACTTCCAACCTCTCGACCACGCTGACAGTTCAGCTGGTTCGGAAGACAAAAAATATAGTATCTGATGAAGACATTATTTCCTGTAGCTTCACGGGTTGATCAGTAACTGAGTGCACAAAGGTATAACTAGTAAAGTGCTAATGGCTATGCAACAGGCCAGTAAACTGCACTAGCCCAATGTCTTTATTTGCTTGCTTGGATTGACTGTTGCATTTTATGAAGAGCTGTTTTCACTGACCTTTCTTTAATGATGCTGACACTAACCTGGTTGCTTTCCTCCTCCGCTTGTTTTTAATGATGTTGCAGCCAGCTCATTCATTTATCTGCTTCTGGAGATGTTAATTGGCTTCCCTCTCTTCTGGCTTCCTCTATGGCAGCTCTCTAAAGCTCTACATTAATCTGAAAAAACGTGAATAATGTGAAACGACTTCCTTTTACTAATCAAATTGAGAAGAAAGAAAACGGTTGAATTTGCTCTCCCTGCTGCCTGATATGTACCTCCTGGATGCATTTCTCTCGTCTTCCCAAAACAGGGTAGAATAGTTAGAAAGAAAATACCCTCAGTCATTTGCAAGAGGGAGGTAATTAAGTACTAAGGTTTTAATAAATTAGTTATACTGACTCTGAATGAGTCATTTGGAAGAGAGCAGTGTCGACTCTCTGCTTTTAATGAGAGAGCTCAGAGATTCAGAGAGAGGCCATGCGAAATGATTGACAGCACTGTTGTGTGTCTGCCTTCCTGTTGGCCATGTTCATCCATCTCCATGTCTTCCTGCTTGCCCGTCTGTCTGCATGACCTCCTCTACTGCTGTCTGTCTATCTGTACGTCTGCTGTGCATGAGGATGTATTCACCACAGTCCTTCCTCCACTTACAGGTTCTGCTCTGGAAAAAAAGGGAGGGAAGGAGTTCACTGAAGCGTTGCAGGAGGCGAAGAAGAAAAATGGCCCTCTGGAAGTGGCTGGTGGTAAGTGCACAGAGCAAAGGTTTGTGGATGTCAATGAGATTATTATTATTTTTTTTTTCACTCTCTAAATGTATTTTGTGTTCTATCTTCTAAAAATGGGGTTAATAGTATTGATAATGGTGGCAGGGCAACAGATTCACACCTCGTATTTAGTGTTTTTTCTTTTCCTTGAACCTGCTTTTCCAAGTATATTCCAATAAATAAAATGTAGAGAAAGCAACTCCAGGGAGTTATAAATGATTTAAGGCCTTTACTTAATGACAAGTGCAAACACAATAGAATAAATGCTGGAATTGAGAACTTTGATGCCAAGAAGATATTTCAAATTATTGTGAAAAGTTGTGTAATGTAAAAGATGGTAATCAAATCAAATCAAATTTATTTTGATAGCACATTTCATGTACAAACAATTCAAAGTCCGTTACATAAAATAAAAGCATTGCAGCAGGGAGTGGAAGAAGCATTGAAAATACATAAAAGAATATAAAGAGAAACAAATAAAATAATTTAAATGAATTTAAAAACAAGCAACAGTCAAGATAAGTTAAAAGATACCGTGCAGATTTCATGCATAGACACATGAGAATGGTAATAATGACGCACATGGTGGAACGCCTCTTAACTGATTATGTCTCTGTAAAACCTCAAGTTTTATCATTGACATTAGCAATTTAATTATCATGAAGATCCACAGAATCCAGAGAAATCTTTTTAGGAAAGAGATGCTGAGATCCTGAAATCTGAATCGCCGGGTTGGTCTGGCCTTCAGCACTGCCTGAGCTGACCTCCGTGATTCTGTTGTAAGAATCACCGCAGGTCTTAATAACAGTCGTGAAAACCATTGTCGGTGAACAGATGAACAAATTAAAACATAACCAAGCTAAGAAGAAACGTGCACGAACAAAGTTGTGAATTGAGTTGTGAAATTAAATTCGCTGTATTCTATCGTCTAAATTGAATTTAGGCAAAAAGATTTATTTTGATGTTATTTTCTGTTTTTACACTCAGTCTCATGCACTGGACAGCATTTACTATATTTGAGTGTCACATTTGTCACGCTGTAAATCTCTGCTCGTATCCACCCAGCTAAAGAGGAAGTGGATGATGCCAGGGCCCCGTTTCAGGGATTAGCCCTTTTGGACACGAATACAAAGATCTCACACACTTGGACTTATTCACTCTTCTCTTAAAGGCTAAAGGTTGAACCTCTTGTAGAAACGGTGAATACTTGTGGTCATTTAGTCCTGGCACCCCTGTGAAAGTGTAGTCTAAAACTAGATGTTAGACTGGCAAAAACCTGCAATTGGGACGAAAAGCCTGAAAGAAACACTTTTATGTTTTATCTGCGTTTCTGTGTCATTTTCCATAATTTTTTAATTTGTTCGCCACCTTTGGCAAAGTTAGCTCAGCACCCTCATCCTGTTCTCCATGTTGGGCTCATAAGTAGATCACCAGGTGACAGAACACCAAGCCCGCTGAGCCTGGCAGGGATTGTGTGGATCTGGATCAACCAGATGTTGTTCAGAACAATGATCATAGGAGTTCTGCAGGAGGTTTAAGATGATCATCAGCTGTTCATTTCTCTGAAAGTATACAGAGCCCTCATTTAGAACTCGTTTTAAGCACCTTTTGGCAGCAAGGAGCAGTCGTAAATGCTTGGCACACCTTTGGAAGTTCAGATTCGAGCAGATTGGATACAGAGCTGCTGTTTGAAGGTTTCTTCAGAGATGCTCTCCACAGTTCAGATACACAGTCTGACTGGGTCACTCTGGGACTTTCTGCTTCAGGTTGTTCTTTGCTCAAAATCAACTAGCTCGAGATCCAGACTAATGGAAAAAAGCTTTAATTTAGAGCTTTTTTATTTTTAATTTTTTTCCCTCTTCCTGCCGCAGTAACGCATCCCCAGAGAATGCTTCCATTACATTGTTTGATTGTAGAGATGGTGTTAATGAGGTGATGCTCAGAGCCTGGTTTCATCCACGCATACAGCTGGATATTGTGGCTAAATATATTGAACGTAGTTTACGCAAATTTGATCAGGGGACTTCAAGAGCTTCTCTTGGACTGAGCCATTCAGGTGCAAACGCAGGTGAGTCACTGGCAAACTCCAAGTTTGCCGTCTTAAACCTTTTTAGTGAGATGTGGCTTCTCTCTGGCTAATCCATCATAAAGGCCTGATTGTTGGAGTACTTATCTGATGGCTTTTCATCTGTCAAGTTCTTCCATCTCCACAAAGGGAATCTGGATCTCATTCATACAGACCAGTGGCTTGCTGGTTATCCGTCTGACCCAAAGTCTTTCATCTTTTTTTTTCTCAGTTTGGCGCCAGATGTATAAAGTGTGTTAATGGTTTCTGTGCTTTTGGGCACTTACAGTTCTCCAAAAATATTCTTGTATTCTTTGTCTAAAAAGCTGCAAGCTAAATGTGCTAAGACAGTTCTCTCATCCTCACGACTGGATTTTCACACTTTTATACACCATCAAATGGGAGAATATGTGTTGTCAGGTGTGTTTTTCCTGTTTACTTCTAATTCTGTCCAAAGAGCTCATTCGGGCACAGAAGGACTCCGGTGACACAGAACACACCAGAGCTCAGTTATATTAGAGGGTCCGAATGGCTTATTTCAGTTTTTCTAAGAACTGAACAAAACACTTCTGCAGTATAGATTGATTGGTGAAACAATTATTTATTTAATTCAGTCTGAAGCAAACTATAGAAAGTCTCAAAACACACGTGATTATTCAACTGCAGCAAAGTACTTGGACTACTTCTTCTAGTCCAGTGTTTTAGGTCTATAGAGGCTTCTTGTTTTAGTCCCACTCGACAGCTCTTGACATGTAAAATACTGCAGGAGACATTTTTCTGACATCGCGCAATGTTGCTAAACAGCTGTTTTAGGAAATCCTTGTGCCTGTCTTGATAATTAAAAAACAACTATATAATATTAAACTATATAATAACCATGATTAAACCACATATCTATCTTCAGGTGAAGCGAATGGGCTTGGGTATGGTCCACTTCTTGGTCTGGGGGTGGGTATTTGGTAATGCTGGTCCCATCTCAGCAGCAACACTTTTGATGCGACTGACATAAAACAGCAGCACAAACTTCCAAGTGCATCAACAGAAAATCCACATGCATGTTGCAATACTGCCGTTTTGTCCACGTTAGGTTGATTGACAGTTAATCTCCAGATGTGCAATACATAAAATCTGCAAAGTGTGTTTGACTCAACCAAAACCATTTAAACAAAAAAAAATCTGAGCTTGCCAGGCAATCATGAATACCATCATCATCATCAGGCTTTTCCTCAGCACCAGCCCGCCCATGCAGTGAGACTGTGTGAAGTCTCTCCATCTTCTTTGTTCCCCATCTGGAAATCAGCTTGTCCTCAGCTTTGACTGCTGTCCAGTCACACATCGCCGTGGGCTCGTAAACTCTGACCGGAGGCTTTCTCACATCACAGAGTCGGGGGTTTTGGCTGAATTACACCTTCCACAGCTGCTGGGTTGATGGAACACTTAACTAAAAGTTAAACTCCAGAGAACAGGCTCCTCTTCCCCGTTCTTCCTCTTTTTGTCTGCAGCTGTCTGGAGAAGGGATTTTGCCCTGGTCTCAGCAGTTAAAGCTTTTATAGTTTCCACGAAGACGAGTGCTCCTTCACCTCTGGCCTCCAAAGTCAATGTTTGGGTTTGGACTTCTGATAAAACTGTTTAACGAGGCTGATTTTTGACTGATGAACTCGACATGTGACAAATTCCAGCTGCGTGTCTGTAGTGACCAGATTCACCGTTTGACTTAATAACATCACAGAAACTGCAAAATACTTAAATTATTTAATGATGATAATGTAATGCTATTTTTTACAGTGTTGCAGATTACTGAAGGGGGTATTTTGACTGCTGTGCTTTGATCAATTTTTATGGCTGTACATGTACAAATTTATTGATTGACCTTTCTGCCCCAAGGCAGGAAGAATCGTTATTCAAATTCAAGAGAAGTGGATATGTTCCATGAAATAGTGAACATGTCTCTTTCAGTTTCGAGTGTTTTCTATGTTTTATTGTGATTAAAATATTGGTTCATTTTACATTGAAATGTTGGTTTATGAGATTTGTAAATCCTTGCACTCTGTTTTCTCTACCTTTTACACAGTGTCCCATCTTTTTGTATTTTGGGTTGTATGAACAAGAATAAGTTAATTTAGACATTTTTCCAGAGTTGCTGCAGTGCAGGATGCTTTACCTGAATTCTGTATAATTTCCTCTCCTCTTTATACCAAACTAACCTTTCTTCATCTCCTCTCCTTCCCCAGCTGTTCTGACTGGTGGCTTTGGCCTGCCTGCGAAGTACGTCATCCACTGTAACAGTCCAGGCTGGGGCTCAGACAAGTGTGAGGAGATGCTGGAGAAGACAGTGAAGAACTGCCTGGCTATGGCAGATGAGAAGAAACTCAAGTCTGTGGCTTTTCCCTCCATTGGTAGTGGAAGGTAGGAAAGTGCATTCAGAGGAAACGCATCCATATCAGCAAGACGCTGAAAATGTGACGTTGTCGCCACCTTACTGACAATATGCAGCATTTTTCCTTTAATTGCAAAGATGGTACAAATCCTGAAGCTCACCAGTGTGCAGTATAATTACCAGTTAAAGGCATTGTCGCTTTCTCTTTGATCCTAAACAGGATGCATTAATAATGCCATGTGTGCATGGAGATTAAATAGAGCAGAGTGACAAAAAGGGCATCATGGGAGGTCCCCCAGCAGTGTAGACACTCTGGGAACCACAAACATCCTGCAGTCTGAGAGCGAAGTGCTGTGTTTGGAAAATATC
Organism: Odontesthes bonariensis; assembly: GCF_027942865.1. NCBI lineage: Eukaryota > Metazoa > Chordata > Actinopteri > Atheriniformes > Atherinopsidae > Odontesthes > Odontesthes bonariensis. The sequence goes on from NC_134521.1 coordinate 22,826,090, forward strand.
CGATTATGACGTCTTTAAGATATGATTGAGTTTGGCCATTAAGAGCTTTATATGTGAGGCGAAGAATTTTAAATTCTATTCTGAATATTAACAGTTCTAAAACTGTAGAACTATGATCTCTGCTGCTAGTCCTCATCAGAACTCTGTCCTGTGGTGCCCACTGGCAGCAGATCCTTTGGGTACTGTGGCTTGAAGGGTGGGGTCTCTGTTAATTGGATATGTTTGGAGACCGACTGAGTGGCGGGGACATGCTTTTCCACACCTCACACCTGCTGCTGCTGCTGTTCAAGGTTACCAAAACTATGGTGTTGTGTGCTTGGTCCTGGACCCATAGTTCCCCAACAGACCGTAATCAAATTGTGTGTGACCTATCTTGGCAGGAATGGCTTCCCGAAGCAGACGGCAGCTCAGCTGATCCTGAAGGCCATTTCCAGCTACTTTGTGGCCACCATGTCTTCCACCATCAAGACCGTCTACTTTGTGCTGTTTGACAGCGAGAGCATCGGGATTTACGTGCAGGAAATGGCCAAGCTGGAGACGAGTTAAAGTACGAAATTTTCCCTGTCATTGTCCCTCTCAACTGCTCCGTCTTTTTTTGTTTTTTTCCCTGAAAGGAGAGAGGAAGCTGATTACTGGTGATTTGTTAGACACGAAGAGCAGAAGAAAAAGAAGAGTTCTAAAGATGGAGAAGTTGTTTTTGCATTATGTTTGTGTGTTTCCTATATTGTTTTTATTTTCTTATCTACTTGTCACCTCTGGTGTTTAAGAGTAGATGTGCACTGTTCATTCTGCGGCCTTTTAATACGAACAGTGCTGCAGAGTAAAGATTCTTCAATTGAGATTTAATTTTCAGAATATAAAAGAAGTTATGAGACATAGCTGCACCTCAATTACGGAGACTTCCGGAGAAATACGGGTTAATGCATGTAAAGATATTAAAAACAGCTGTTCCCTTTCTGTTGATCTCAATATCACAAAGCATTGAACTGTGTTGTATTTTTTGGTATCATCTCTGCAGTTTAGAAACATTTGTTGTTGTACTGTATAATGAAAAGGTAAAGTGTAATGAGAAGTTCGGTTTGATCTGCTTTGTTCTTCAGGAGACTTGAATAGCAGAATGATTCTTTGTGTTACGTGTTGCAAAGTCCTCTTTTTGCCCTGGTTTACACAGGCAGAGTTTTCACAGTGTGCTGCAGAAACCTTTAATTTCCAAGTGAACAAAGGAAGATAAAGAAGTTAATTGTGATGCGAAGGCCAGCACCCGTTGGTTGTTATTTACAGCATTAATAAATCAGTTCTTGGATTACAAGTGGAGATTGGAGGTTTTTGCAGGGCACCGACAGTTTCTATCGTGTATCCCTCTAAGTGTTTATATATATATACATATATATATATATATATATATATATAGAAAGTATTTGTGAAACGTTTTAATCTTCACACTGATTCTAAATGGCACGGGATTTGAAGGAAGAAAAAAAAAAGAAAGGTATTGTTTTTTGTGTGTGATTTGTCTTTTGTTAAGCCATAAAACAAATGTATTCGTTATTGCTGGAAATGGAGGCTCTCTGCTCTTGCTTTTGATTCGCTCTTTCATTCAGCCGCCACCAGATGGCTCCCTCTGATAAAGCATCGACGTATCATCTCAACCATTGTTTTTTGGTGCGGCAGCAGACCTCTTTGCACAGACGCTGATCGATTTGAGTTGGCTTTGAATTGGGAATGATGGACATCTATATGGAGGGACCTGGCTGCTCTGCTGCATTTGGACTTTTCAACAGCCTGACTTTCTTATAACAGGAAAACAAACAAACAAAAAAAAAGCTTTCTAAAGAACTGCTACAATTGATGATTCTACAAAAGGTCTGTACACTCCGGTAATAAAATACCTTTAAAAACATCATTTTAAAATAATGAGATCATTATGTGTTTCACGCAGAGCTGAGTGGTGCAGTCATGAGCTGGAGCTCATAATTAAAGACGTGTGTGTGTGTGAAGTCAAATTATAGGAGATGCCTTCATAGTCCCCCATGAAACAAGTGTGTGTGTGTGTTGAGTGTTTTACACAAAAAAAATCTGCTGTGTTAAAGTGAGCATAAAGAAATTGTTGCAGCACAAATGGCAGAAGTGAATGAATGTTCTACATTTTATTTAATATGAGAGCCACTTTTAAAACCTCTGGTATCCAAAGCTTAACAAGCATGTGCGTCTCTTCACCTGATGTGGACCAAAAGGATTTTTATCGTGAGGACATTTTGGTGGGGCTCTCATTTCTGTTGCACGTGAATCTCTGCTGTATGATTGGTTAAATAAGAGCGTGTGTGACCAAAGCTTAAAGAGATATATATATATATATATATATATATATATATATAGTGTGTGTTTTACACTATTGTTGCTTTACTTTTATTTTCCCACTGATTATATCATTTTTGCAGAGGTTTCTCACACCTGATGCAATTTCAACTCATGAAGGCAAAGGTCATCCATCTCAGCTTCTCGTGATTAGATGAACTTACGAGGCAATCCAGCAGAGAGCAAGATAAACATATCTGGTCTAATTTAATGCTTTGATGTAGCACAAATCTCACGGCTGAATTTTTTACCGTGGCGCCGGCCTCCAGCTACCCGATGCCTTGGTTGCTTACCTAGGTGTAAGACTCCCGTTTCCCTTTTCTGAAAGGGAAAAGATGGTTGTTTAGTATGCGTGTGAGAACTGGAGAAAAAGAAGAAGAGTAATTGCCTTCATGTTTAAAACAAACCATGTTTATTTCCGTTTCCCATTGCTGGCACTTGTGGTCATGCAAATAAAATCCTGTACTTAAATACAATTTTGTGCTTAAGCTTCACTTAGATATTTCCGTTTCTCATCATTTTTCACCATATTGGGCCACCATAGAGCAATCCCCAGATCCTTCATATTGTACTCAAGCGAGATGGAGTCCCAAACTGGCCGTGGTGTCTCATCAGTGTGTGTGAATGTGGCTTGTGATGTAAAAGCACTTTTAGTGGGTGATAAGACCAGAGAAGCACTACATAAATACCTATTTAGTCAGGTGCAGTTATTAGCTACCACCACTTGTAGTTTTTTAAGATTTGAGATTTTTGCTTCTCTTTACTGTTTAATTCAAAGTAGTGTTCTCTGATGTCTCATAACGTAGTGGAAACAAATGTATGTGTATATAAGAACTTAGTTTTCTGTGGACCCCTTGCAGCTTCTTGATCCCTAATTTGGGAACTACCGGATAAAACTAGCCAACTGTTTATAATTATTTCCACATGAGCAATAACAGTAAAAATGGTGCCATACCTTCACAGTCCAGAAATGTTATACATTATAACACAACATAAAATTCTAAAGGCACAGTTTATTTCAGAGAAATTACTTTTAATGCATTTTGCTGCTTACATATTTCCTCAAAGATAGTTTTAATGGTATTTTTACTTGTGTTCATTAAGTGACCAACGCTGGAGATGTGATTCATGCTTGTCTCATTTTGTGGGCTTCTCTTATACTTAATTCTCAATCTTGATCCATATAAATGATTTACAATGAATTGTTCAAATGTTTCCCTCTCACTCATCCAGCCAACACTGTGCAACATGAGCAATGACTGCGTTTCAGTGTGTGTTTGGCTCAGATTTTTATTACAAGAGACTTACAACAGTATCAACAGTATGGCTGAGACTCCCACAAATAGACGTGTCTAAAATATACCAGAGTTGTACAGGAAGACAAGAAAAGCAGAGTGACAGTGGAGCGAAGAAGTTCATTATTAAAGACGAAAGATGAACAAAAAACAAAACCGTAGTTTGTGTTTGTGGATTTCCAAATTATGGCCACAAATACACAACACACTAAACTCTTCTTGAAGAGAAAAGAAAATAGACTACCTTTGGATGACCGGAACACTGAGGTTGTATGTGGCTCCATGTGGCACAAATGGCTGAAAACACTACGATCCGTACGTTGCTTTTCACAGACAATCATGCTTGTAGAGTCAGATCCTGATTAAAAGAATGAGGAGCCAAAGAAGCAGTTGAACTAATCTTTAATGAACAAAGAATAGCAAGGAGACAACTTTTTCAGGTTTGTTCTACCATGCGGGCAGCTGTGAGCCTGTGTGGCTATCGGACAGAGTCCAGACCCTGGTCCTGTCCTGGGGCGATATGCTGGCAGGGAACAGGGAAGACCACAGAGTCAGATGGGGGTCAGTTTCCCAGCCATCCAGGGAGGCCGGGACCTGAGACCTCCTCTGAGGGCGCCCATCTGACGCCTAATCCCCAGGAAATACAGGCAGGTTTCACCCCCTTCTACGACCCTTCCCATCTCTTTTCCTCCATCTCATTGTCCATCCCTCCATCCTTCCATGATTCTACCAGCAGGCAGAAAAGCCTTGTAAATTCAAAGCATCTGTACGGGCAAGGGCCAATCCAAGGGCCGCCTTTCCCAGAGCCCGCGCAGATGAAATTTTATTCTTTGCACGAAAAAATTACAGGGGGAGGGGGAGAAAAAACAGAAAATAAAGTAAAGCAAACAATGTGGAAAGATCAAGGAGGAGAAGAGATGAGGGGTAAGGAGCTGGTCATCAGAGATCTGCCCCGCTTTTCATTGTGTTCATAAGAAGAAGGCAATATTATGTTCTTTATGACCATGAGTCCTGACTGGGGCCTGATAACAACAACAGTCTGCTTCCAACTGCTACTGGTTTCAGACAAGTCAAGTGAAAGCGTTAACAATGAGCTCGTAGAACGAAGAAAGGCTAAACTAGCCTTGTGTTATCCTCAAAATGTATTACTTTTATTTCTTTAGTAAAAAGATATAACAAATCAGAAGGGGACATGCTTAGGAACTAAATTTATTTCCCAAAATAAGCATCATAGGACCAGTGTAATGATAAAAAAATTCAAAATAAAAATAAAATACAGAGCATAAAAAACAGAAATACTTGAAAAACAATCCAACAAAGGGAGCCTGTTTAAAAAAAAAAAAACAGCCTCATCAAGAGCAATCATTTCTGATCCTTTTAGGTTTTTTCATTCGTTTTCTTCCTGATGCTGTCACCACTGTGTACAGCTTTAATAATTTCCAGCTGGGAGTTGCTGCTCTTTTTTCTTTGCAGAACAGCAGGATACATTAAACGCAGTTGCTTTATATCAAATTTGGTCACATTAACAGTATAAACACTCCGCATGCTTGGATGTTTTGTGTAACCGGGACACACCTTACGTGTGCACCATGAATCCTAAACCTTAGGCAACCCGTTCACCAAACCACCTCTCGTGTTAAAATAAATGATAAAAATCCTCCAAACTGTCCGCTGTGGAAATGGATTTAAGGTTGTGCACGAAATAAAGCCTCTGTGAATCAGTTAGTTGTTTTTTTGGTCAGAGCCTGGTTTCATGTGGTTGAGGACAAAGGCGCAATATGAAATTCGATAATTTCCAAGAACTCAAGATGGATTTACACATTAGAAAAAAAGAGTATTGGATGTGACCTCATGTGGCGCAGATACTTTGACAAACTGTGGAATCTGGGCTTAAAGTAGACCTGACTCATCTAGAGTAAATCACTTGTGTCAAAAAACTGCAAACCTAGTTGTCCTAAAGGTTTTCTTTTCACCTCCTCTCCTCCACTGCTGCCTGACACGATGGTTAAATCCTTAGCTAAACTGGTGTAAATCTACAGCACTTTTTCACTGGGTTTCCACTAGTTGCCAAGCTCAGATCGTTTGCTGGCTAACCCACAGAAATATGAATAAAGTTACAGTTTTTGGAGCATAAAGGTTGCTTTTTTTTGTTTGTTTTTATTTTTTTATCTTTGTTATTTTGCAGTCCAGAATATTGATATTGGCCCATTCTGCAAAACAAGGATCACAGTCAGACTTATTTTCTAACATCTATTGCCAGCCTCTTAAAGAGGTTCAGCTTTTAACTCAACTTTTATTATCCACATGAGCTAACAAATCTTTGCCAAAGTTAGAACAATTGCAGCCATTTCAGATAAAAAAATGATTTTCTTTTTTCTTTTCACCAAGTTTATTTAGTGGCTGAACCGGCAGGGCGTTGTTAGAAAAAGGCAGATGTGACTAAGCTGATGGTAGTAGCTGCTGCTCATGCTGCCCGGAAAATGCCACTGTCAATCAAATCTGATCAAATCACATCCACATACTTCTGATGAAGCTGTTCAGTGCCTATCAAACTGACCAAATGCTATCAAACGCACTCACAATCTTTCAACATTTAAAAGGTCTCATAAAACTGACCTTTTTTGAGCTTCTTTTTATTGTGCACATTCATGTTTTTTTCCCTCTGCAACAGCATATGGCAGTCAAAAACCTTCTAACAAACCTTCACTCATTCATAGCCATCCACAACCCTCAATAAAAGCATGTATTCATGGAACTTTTGAACCATTTTTGCTACCTTCCAAATGACGTCCTCTTTTAATTCTTTAGTTGATTTCAAAGCACCACAGGCCCTCTATCTAATGTTTGTTCAGTGTCAGAAAAAATGTCACCAATTTTTTAACAGGCCACACATTTTGCCAATATTCACAAATGTATTCATTAATTATTTACCAAATCTGTCACAGTCATCCAAGATCAGAAATGAAGATGTGAAACAGGATGCATCAAAAAGAGGAGAACTGCAGTCAGTGAGTAAGCAAGAATGCATTTTCTTATCTGTGCTTACAGCCAGGAGAAGGAGTCACTTCCATAGTATTTGTACATTGAAACTACAGCATGTTTGTGACAGTGAGGATTCTTAAAAAGGATTGTGAAGTTTTGGCAAATAAAACATATGGTTGTTATGGTAGGGAAGCTTACTGTGGTTTAGATAAAAAGCCAGCATAAACTGTGAGTCCGTCAGGAAAATTAGACAGTCTCCATCATAGAAGAGATACACAAAATGTCAGTCAACCATATTGGGTGATTTACCAAAGCTCAAGCTTACGCTTAACAGGTAATTCCTACTACAAATCACTAGCTATTTAGCTTCTGCCACAATGAGTGGCTGCATTCGATCTCCACCTCTCCCAGCCAAGAAGAACAGTTAACACAAGTTTGACCGATTCATTTCTATAGAGAAAACTATGGTCTGAATTAGAATTCTAAAACACTTGGATTAGTTTGGGGAAAGCTTATAATAGTTACTGTTGATACAAAAAGAGAAAAGAAATTGTGGTTCATTGACAGGGTGCATTTCTAAGAGGATTCTCACCGTTGGTTTGCACTAAAATGCCGCTGAACACTGGCACTACTAGACCATGTCCAATGTGAATGAAGTTTTAAGGGACGTTTTTATACCCATCCACAACCCTCACCACTTCTATATTCTTACTTTTTTGCCCCCCCAGTTCAGATTACATCCAGAATGGGCACTGAGTCTTGGCACTCTGCATAGCATGTCATTCTAAATCATCCAGAGTGAATTCCTTGATAGAATGCTATTGCTAAAAGCATAACCTATAGGTTACCACTCATATGGCTTGCTGTGAACCTGTGTCACTTAATCCCATGATCCACTACCGTTAAACAGAGCTAAAGAAGGGATAACCAACATCTACCAAACACAGGAGGGAGCACAACCCGTTCCCACTGTATCACCACCAGGACATGAGTCCTTACTGGGTTAAAGCACCTCTGTGGGTGCACTCTCGCTGTCAGGGGATAAATTAGTCTTGACAAGAAGGGCTGCAAACTCTGACGATCGTCTGCCACCTCGAAAGGGTTAAGTCGGATCCCAAGCTGGCCACATCACACTGTTGGGTCATTTAGTGCAGGAAACCTGATAGTTTGGTTCCTTTTGATGGCCTGATTCCCAGGCTTAAGAGAATAAATTAAATGCAATCCCTGCCTAGGCCTCAGCCGCAGCAGCAGGGCATACTGATTTAGGATTTTCATCTGGGGAGCTTTTCCCTCCCTTCCTGCTCTCCCTGTCCACAACCCTCCCCCATCAAACTCTGCTTCACTGTGAAAAATGGTAAATATGGTTTAAAATATGGCTTCTGTGAGGCAATAATGAAAGCTCAGTGCAGCTGTCAGTCACTGCATGGAGTCAGGTTAGGCGAAAAGGGCTATAAGTGCTGGTGGATGCAAGAAGGGTAGAAATGGAAATGTGTCACCAGGTGGCTCAAGGGTCTGAGGTTCAAAATATTCTCTCTTGATCCCAAATGTCCCGTTGCTGTGTGGGGGGCTTTAGTAGAGCTACCAGTCTTAAAGCCAAGGAGGGATGACAAGCATAGAATATGTGTTTAGACTACTGATCTGTGAGTCAATTCAATCTGTGTTTTTGACTGGAAGTATTGTATCTCAGTTTTAATGGATAATGAAATTAAAGCTCTTTTTTGTACCTCAAGTTGGCTTTACAACTGCATAAGGTTGTATTATAATAAACTGACTATAGACAAATGGGTAAAAACATGAGTTCTAATCATTTTAGAATCACTGACAAGTTAATATATTACTTTTCTAAATTATACAGTGTATTAAAGTCAGATTAGTAACTGTTAAACTGACACTCAAACATTTTTTAACAAAAGAAATCTCAGGGCTTACAATGAGATCAAGAACTGTGAACTAGAAATGTGTTTTCCGTGCTGCTATAGGAGCCTACCGGACCCAAGCCCAGTGGCATGAACGGTCCTTGCCTCAGTGTTCACATTTCTTTCAATCAAATCACCACAAACTGACTACAATGAGTCAGGGAAACAAAATGTCACAAACAACTCAAGATTACTTACAACAACTACCAAGAAACACTCCAAATGATAACAATCACAAAGTTAATTAAACTCCTGTGAAAATTACTCAAAATTTCCCAAAACAAATTCATAAGTGACAGTAAACCCACAATGATAGAAATCAACTGTTTAGGGTTGTAAAATTACCTCAAACTGCGAAGATGCTCCAAAAAACTTCAAGATGACCAAAAATAATGAAAGAAAGACTAATGACAAACAACTTGAAATCTATTCAAAAAGACCCAAAACAACTTCAAGATAATTAACAACAACTTATAAAAGACCTAAAACGGCTAACGACCACAGTAAGCCTAAAAAAGACTAAACAATAAAGGAAGTCAAAATGCCTCGCAACTGCTTGAACATGGGCAACAGCAACTAAAAGATAGCACACAATGATAAACAACAACTAAAACCTTTTCAAAATGACCCAAAGCAACTTCAAGAAGACTAAAAACAACTAAAGGAAGACTCATAATGATGATAAACTACCACAAAGAGACTTTAAATAGCTCACAGTGATTACAAAAAACAGATGGATAAGAAAATACCAAAAAGAAATGCAAACCAAAAAACAGAAAATGACTTAAAGGAGAAAGAAAATTAACACAAATAGTTTTTAGTCTCACTTGTAATAAACAAAGATCCACGAAAGACCAGGAAACAGCATCATTATCACATCCACAGAAACAACAGTATCACCTAACAGTCTTACAGTAACAGTAATCTCTTTAAACCCTTAAATATATTATATTATTTGATATGATATGATATGATATGATATGATATGATATGATATGATATGATATGATATGACACGATACGATACGATACGATACGATGTTATGTTATGTTATGTTATGTTATATTATATTATATTATATTATATTATATTATATTATATTATATTATATTATATTATATTATATGCGGGGGAAGACATGGGTCTTTCTCATTTTCTCCTTGCTTCACTCCATCTGTGAGCAGAAGACAAACATGGAGGGTGAGCTGTTCCTGTGTGATACAAGAGCAGGAGTGGGTGGCCTCTATGATGCATTCATCCCCACTTTGGTGAGCAGTCAAACCGGAATAAAAATTCATTATAGTGGAATAAAGTTGCCCTCTGGGCACACGGAGACTTTGGGTTTTAGTGCAAAGAATGTTGTGCCTGTATGTCTACATTACACACTTTCTGTTGTTTGAATGTCAAGTACTATAACTTTAAACTAGGCGAAACTCTTTTTAAATGATACTAACTTATCTCAAAGGGAACAAATATTGATTAACAAGAGGAACACGTTCTGTATATGTGGAGTTCATGAAGACACAGGTTATTGTCGATCCTACTGAAGGAAAACAACACAGGGCTTGCTCATCTACAGTTGAAATCAGATGTTTCAAAATAAGTTGGACTTTTACGTTTAATGACAGCCTAAAGATCATAAACTTCAACTCTAGTTTAAACACTGATACACAGCTGAAATCATTTTTTTTGTAGAGCACAATTCGTACACAAGGCAATTCAAAGTGCTTTACAGCCACATAAAATCACAAGAAGGCAAATAAAATAATTCCAGAAAACATAAAAAAATAATCATTAATTAATCAAATTAAAAGCGAAGAGTGCAGATCAAATACTTTCAGGTGTCTTATGCACAGCTAAATAGAACTGTTTTCAGCCTGGATTTAAACATTGTCAGAGTTGAGGCCTGTCTCACATCTTCTGGAAGACTGTTCCAGATTTTAGGAGCATAAAACTGAAACGCAGCTTCACCTTGTTTAGCCCTGACTCTGGGCACCAGCAGGAGACCCCTCCCTGAGGTTCTCAGTGCCCAAGTTCGTTCATATGGCTTTAACATGTCAGAGATGTACTTTGGTGCTTGACCATGAAGAGACTTGTACACAAGCAGAGCTGTTTTAAAGTCTATTCTCTGAGCAACAGGAAGCCAGTGCAGAGACCTGAGCACTGGACTAATACAGTCGTATTTCCTGGTTCTAGTCAGGACTCGAGCAGCAGCGTTCTGGATGTACTGCAGCTGTCTTATAGCCTGTTTAGAGAGCCCAGTGAGCAGGCCGTTACAGTAGTCTAACCTGCTGGAGACAAACACATGGATTAGTCTTTCTAAGTCTGGTTTAGACACTATTCCTTTGAGTCTGGCAATGTTTTTTAGATGGTAAAAAGCTGCTAATGTTACTGATTTAATGTGGCTGTTAAAGTTCAGGTTTGAGTCCAATATTACCCCGAGATATCTAACTTCATTATTAGGTTTTAGAGAGAGAGTCTCAAGGTGACTGATAACACTTTCTCTTTGTTTCTCCCCACAGGTCATAGCCATTTGGTTTGAGACACAGTTACCAATTTCAACAAAATATTTCCTGTCCTCCAGATAGGACTTGAACCAGTTTAAAGCACGACCAGAGATTCCCACCCAGTCTTCTAACCTCTGTAATAAGATCGCATGGTCAACTGTGTCAAAGGCAGCACTCAGGTCCAGCAGAACTAAGACTAAGACTTTACTTGCATCTATGTTTAGGCGGATGTCATTTGTCACCTTGATCAGAGCTGTCTCAGTAATGTGGTGGGGCCTAAAGCCTGATTGGAAAGTATCAAAAGCATTGTTACACAGGAGAAAGTCACTAAGCTGTTGTTATACAACTTTTTCTAGGACTTCGCCTAAGAATGGCAGGTTTGATATGGGCCTGTAGTTGTTCAGTACTGTAGCATTAAGACTGCTCTTCTTTAGAAGAGGCTTAATGACAGCGGTTTTTAAGGCCTTTGGAAATGTTCCAGTCTGAAGTGAGATGTTAACTAGATGAGTGAGTTGTGGTAACAAACTGCTCAGCACAGACTTTAGAAATCTAGTGGGCAACTCATCAAGGCAGCACGTCGATGAACTCAGACTGCAGACCTTTTTTTAGACACACCAAATACTTGAGTAACTTGAGTTTTTAACAAAACCAGCAGTGTGACCAATGTTCTGTTACACCCTGAAAAAGAATTATGGTGACTGAAACAAACACGTGTATGTGACTCAACTTGAAGAGCTTCATTAGTGTTGGAACTACAGTTAACATTAGTTCAAAGGTTGCACTATTGGAAAGCATTTAAGGTAAATAAAAAAATAATGATTATCAGATATGCTGTGTTTAAAAAGTGAAAAGAGTGCATCCTGTGGGCAGCAAGAATCTATCTTCTTCACAGTCACACTTTATCCTGATGATGTATCCATTTCAAAGGGGATGTGGAGGCTCATGAAAGAGCACTGGTCTGGACTTTCATTAGATTATTTGGAAAACGTTGACAACAGCAACAAGTTTAACATCAATCCAAGTTTCCGAGCACATAGGAAAATTTCACTTAAATTCAAAATCTGGACTTGACAGCATGTTTCTATCCACCTGCTTTCATTCATGTTTCCAACATGAAAAACAGAATAAACACATCAGAAATAAAAATCAAAAAAAGATGGAAAAGCAGATGTTTTATGAAAAACAGAAAGGAACTGAGTAACAGAAGCCAACTTCGGCATATATCATGAATTACATGTAACATTCGTGATCATTCATGTAAGACAGTCGTAGTACCACTGAATACACTCATCTGCTAACAGTCACAACAGGCTAGTTTTTGGAAATAATCACTAATTTGCATTTATCAGAAGCACTGTCATTTTAAACTACAATGAAAAACCTTGAATAAAAAATGACAAAGACAACAAATAGGGTAATTAAACTTATACATTTCATTGTTGTTTGAAAAATATATGTTCACTTTAAATTTGATGCAAGACGGGACATATCAAAGCTCGCACCGATTTCACTGCTGCGTCACCTCTTCTTGTCAGAAAATAATTACAGTCTGATTGCTGTACTTTTAAATGTGAAATCATTTACCATTCATGCTTAAATTGAGAGTTCCAGCTGATCAAAAGCTCGGTTCCTATTTGCTGCATTTTTATTGAATGATTTTCCAAATGTTTCCAGTAGGTGACAGGTCTGAACTGCACTCAGGCCAGCCCAGCACCTGGACCACATGCATACGAACATTGTGCAGTTTCATTCTGAAACTGTGTGTAAGGCAAAAGTCAGAGTGATACATATAGACTGTTTTCAGCAGATCTTAAAAGCAGTGTGTACACATGGACTTCACGATCCCTGTGAAACTTCACACACATATGAACCTGACTTCCGCTCTCATCTTTAGCCTTCTTATTAGTTATTTTCATATCAAAAGAAATTCCCACCACAAACAGATAGACATGGAATTAAAAGCAACAGTGAAGAGGATACACTTATATTAAAGGTAATAATGAAACACTCAGCAGTAAAGTAGTGAAAAAGTAGTGATCCCTTTTTTTTATTTGATGGTATAACTTGAGAAATCACAACCATGACAGAAACTGCTGAATGAAAAAAAAAGGAATAGAAGCAATAAAGTCTGTAAAGTCAGCATAAAGGACCCTGCAGAAGCAAGAAAGAAATGGTCTGAATACAAACTAGAGAAACAGCATCAGAGCGATAGAAACAGGACCACAACAAAATAAATTCGATATTGATTAATCAGATCACAAGTCACAATTCTGAATTCGAGTTAGTAATTTATTCTAGATAATCTCAGGTCCAGAGAAGATGGCAATGTTTTCTTGATCTTGTTGAGATACGTTGTGTTTTTTTAGGATGCAGTACAACATTTTTCTGGGCATTAATCAGTGGGTACCTGGGACTGTCGTCCCGAAACTCTGCTGCAATGAATGTCGACATAGAGATAAGATGTTTACATGATGGGCAACAGACAAACATGGCAGTGATTTTATTCCTGGGAACAGGACAACAGGATCAGGTAATGTATCACTGCTCAGTTGTAAACTGCTTTTTATTGGTCTCGCCAGGGTCTTAAGGTTATACAGAGGTTATTCAACAGTCCAACATCTCAACACACATATTCACACACAAGGTATAAGCTCACAAGATCTTTGTCGTTTCTTCTACACACACACGCACACACAGGCTCCCTGTCTTTGTCTGCGGGGTTAATCTTTGGGCCACATCAAAGGGTCAGGTCCAGCAGATAAACTTCGGCCCTGGAGGTTCCAGCCCTCTTCGCTACGTATATCTGCAAATCATTAAGCTCAAGGTGATTCACTGCAGCTCACTGAGTAGCCCCAGAGGATTCTGGGCCAGATAGAGAAGGATTTGTCCGAGCCGTTGCTGTCAACCCCACCGACACTCAGGGGGACGTTACTCTGTCACTCATCTTTGTGCCTCTGCGTGCTTAAAACCAGACAAGAGAGCCACTCAGGACACCCCCGGAGATAAAAGACCCTTCACCCCTGACAGGATGAGATCTCTCTGAAAACACACCATGCAAATTATATTCTCTTTTGGCTTTGTATGAGGGATCTCCAAGAAGGAATCCTTTTGAAAAGGCCAAATATTCAGCCGGTTGAATGTCTAGAGGCTTTATTGGGCAGAAAATGTTGAATGGGAAGCAAAGGACTGTGCTTGTTCCTGCTTGACTTGGAATACGCTTCTAACAAAGTAGACAGGGGTGGCTGAATGGATGCATGTGTCATTGCTGCTGACATGCTAAATGAAGTGTATCAAAGCGTGGAGGTTTGGCATGAAGGGTGGGCCAGAATGAAGACAAGAAAGGGCCCGGAGAAGGAGCATTGGAGAGAAAAAGGGGCAATTTACAAGAATGAATCAGAAGAAACAAACACATCTTGGCAGCACCGACAGTTCAACGGCCTTTCAACAACTGGACACAAAAATGTAAAGTTTCTATTATCTTTATTTATTTAAGAGGACTGGCTGTTGAAGCCCCTCGATGCACCGGTGGAACATTTCATCACAGTGATACGTGTGTGTGGCAGGAAGAGGTTGGCCTCCGGCTGATTGGGATCCCAACCTTCTTCAGAGAACAGAGAGGGCTCCCAACGTCAGAGCTCTGACACCTTCAGAGACAGACAGGTGACGCCAGGGTGCCCCCCACCCAAGAAGAGAAGAGAGAGGAAGGGAGGATGAGGCAATGTGACTCAGGTTCATCTGTGTTCGTGTGAGTCTTGAAGTGTGTGTATATATAGTTATACCTGTCTCCGTATTCACGCATATACATGTGGAAGCATGTACACTTTCAACACGAGGAGGTGAGTGTATGTGGTGTGTGTCTAATTGTGTTACTAATTCCTGGTAACCAGCAGGGTGTGTAACAGGGTGTGAACACAGAGAACAACAAATATTGAAGGATTCCAAGAGCTCGTTGTTGTTTCCTACGAACGTTATTTGATTCAGTCACGAAACACTATAGGCATAAAAAAAAGAATACAGTGTCTCCAGTCATATCAGATATGTATTTTTTTTTCTTTTTAAAGGATAATCTAATGTGAACAGACCTGTGAAACATAAATTGATACCAAATTGATTTTAAGGACACTTTAATACAGGGTAAAGATTTTAGGTTAGCAATGTCTTAAAAGCCAAAAATGTCACTGATCTGAATGTGTTCAAGACAGCATCAGTAAAATGTCTTACATAAGCAATGTTCTCATATTCAATATAATTTCCATAAGAGAGGGATTTAAAACATTTCTTCAGTCATGTTTCCGTGCCTCGAAATATTTCTAATGACAGAAGACGGACAATATCAAATGTGGAACTCTTCCAAGTAGAGTTTTGTCAGAAAGCTAGAGACTATTTGTGGATCACATTTAGCAGCATTTGGTTGGTGTTAATTTCAAACACCGGGTGTGACCTTAAATCCACTCAGGCCGCTCTGAGCCACGCCACCATCTCTTGTCAGCTGATTTCCTGAGTCTCCTGAGGCCATGGGAAGGCTGGTGACAGATGGAAGCGTGGAAGATAAACATGGATGTGCAGTTTCATCACCCGCGGGCCACCTAAAATGTCCCACTTGCACCTCAGACACACTTTCAAAATCCTCCTGTTCATATAACGCATCCACTGCCATCTGACACTATCACAAGCCAGTGACTTACTCGTGTGAAACAGTTGGGCGGTAAAGTGAAATAAATGGGTGTTGCTTCACTCAGGAGTGGTTGGACACAATAATTTCTTCTTTATTTCGTCACATTTGAAATAATTTCACTTTTTTTGTCATTTTGTCAATAAAAATTTAGTAAAAACTGACAATGTCTTCATAAAATAATGTCTGCAGACGCCTCATGCTAACCTTATAACTTTATCAGTAAATGAAATAAAGACTTTGACAGACAATAACACATTTTTCTAAATTGAATCTTTCCACTTACGCAACAGTTTTGCTTTGTCTGAAAACAAATTTTTTCTCTTGTTCTGTCTTGTAGCTAAGTATTAATCATTTAAGATAAAGAAAGAGTGGCACTGTATCCTTTGTTGTGAGATTATAGAGCTGTGTTAACACATGAAAACATCATTATTCCTCAGGGGAAAACATGGGAGCTGTGGTTCCATTTTTATTAATGTGTCTCACTTTTTCCTTCCTAGGAATCAGACATTTTGTGACTTGTGCGGTGAGTAATGTAATAAAACTGGCAGATGAGGTTTGTTTGATTCATAGATTGTTTAATGATTTTACATTGTTATATCACCTCATCGATCCACTATCTTTGTGACTAAATAACACCTGTTTCAAAGCTCTGAGCTGCAACGTGAAATGTGTGCTTCATGTTTATAGTCTTACACCATCGCCACAAGCACAAAATGACAGAAACTTTAATGGAAAAAAACACAACTGGCACCAAAGCAGTGTAAGATTTATCCTCACATGGATCACATAAGGGCATCAACCATATCTATAACAACTTTGATCATGATTCAGAGCTGTTAAACCTGGCACCAACACATTAATATCCTGAGTCTTTGGCAGTAATAGACAGCAGCACATGCTCTGATTGGAAACTGTTACATTAAAGTCCATGCAAAGCAGAAAGGAATTTGTCTAAATTGGTTAAAGGAAAATGTGTTTTTAACTTCGCAGCCAAACACAGATCATTTAAGCAATCATCGATTAAACAAAAACAGATTTCAAATGGATGAAAATCTATTCTAAAACCCTGTGAGGGTATCCCTTGAAGACCCTGACTAACAGATCTCTGATCAGCTCAAATGAACCACATTAAATGGTCAAACAAGCGTTGTTTGTCTTAACCCAACCCAACTGCTTGGATGTGAAATCGCAAACACATACTACAGATATTAAGTTTCTGTCACCTCCCAGTGGTGTATGAAGTTACCAACATTGTTAAATTGCGCCACTCACATTGTTATGGCGAGTATGTCCTGCTGAAGGTGAGGTATTGCTTCAGCGTGAGCACGCCAGCAGACTCAGTGTAGCTGCTGGTGCAGTGTATTGATGCCCTTGACAATTTGTTAATTTGTTTGTGTGGGAGATGATCCTCAACTCTCTGTCAAAGTGGAACTTCACAAAATCAATCCAGCGAGCATCCGCTGACTGTAGTCACTCATGGAACTGGTTCTCTGAGTAGGTACACAGTCCTCAAACCTACACAGTGCGGTGCTGATTCTTCACAAAAGTAATCCATCGCTTTTAACTCCATAAAGTACATGCTCATAAAGCCTCAAACAACCAGGGTATGAGAACATTTACGTGACCTTTCAATCCACCAAACATGAATCTGATTCTGAACTGATTTGTGTCGTCAGATCTACTGTGGTGGTGCATTTCAGCTTTGCTTTCTCAGAAAAACTGACAGATTATCGCAGAAAATTCATGATAAAATGGATTAATGGTCCAACTGGACAATTCAGTACAACATCATTTTCAGCCATGTAATGTACGACCACTGTCTTACACATTTATCATACTTCCCTGCAAAACTCTAAATTTGCTCTACTCAGAATTTTGGTTCCAAAGGGGAGTTACGAGGTTTTGATTTCACCCTTTTTTAGTTTGTCCTAATTAACAATATTAAATCTGAAGTTTTTTTATTGGACAGAGCTGACTTGATCAAAAGGCAGCGATGGAAGTACAAGCCTTACAGATCAATTAAACAAACACATGCTGTATTTTTAAAAAGCCATGCTTCCTCAACAAAGGGCACCATGAGGCACTTATATCAATTAGATTGTGCTGCATAAAACTAAAAACAGAAATGAATGCAAGGATGAGGATTCTCTCCACAGATAACACCTCTTCTGAATCTACACAGTCAATGTGTGAAAATAAATCCAACCCTATGAGTAAAGATGACTTCTACAACGCGGAAAATCTCTTCCTGGCTTTGCCCTGATGCCACTTAAGTCATGACCTGCCATTTAACTGACCTCAGACCTCACACAAACTGCCTCCATGACACATTTTGGCAGTTAAGACAGGAATAACATGCTGAACTTGAATGCTGTATTCATATGCCATTAAATATGGCATTTCAGTGCCAAATAAACTAAATGAGCTATTTTCTTTTTAATATAAGTTGTCAAATATAAGGCAATGTGGTCGGATGCAACAACACATGCATTCTATGTAAATCTGTAAGAGGAACCTCCATCCATCCATTATCTATACCGCTGAATCCGTCGATCGGGTCGCGGGCGGGCTGGAGCCTATCCCAGCAGTCAATGGGCGAGAGGTGGGGTACACCCTGGACAGGCCGCCAGTCCATCGCAGGGCCACATAGAGACATACGAGACAAACAACCATACATGCTCACACTCACTCCTAAGGACAATTTAGAGATGCCAATCAACCTAACATGCATGATTTTTTGGACAGTGGGAGGAAGCCGGAGTGCCCGGAGAGAACCCACGCATACACGGGGAGAACATGCAAACTCCACACAGAAAGGCCCCAGCTGGGTGTTGACCCTGGAACCTTCTTGCTGTGAGGCGACTGTGCTAACCACCACACCACCGTGCAGCCCTAAGAGGAACCTAAAGTGGCTCATTCAAACACACAGAGAAAGAGAATAATAGAAGGATTCATGTTAATGGTAAGATGGGAGTCTTCATCTTCGCCTCTTAATGACTCTTTGTCCAATTTGTAATAAATATAACTCAGGAAAAAATCTTAGTTTGCAAGGTTCATGCATTTGACTGATTTTCTCTTAAAAACACCAACTTTTTCTGACGAGCTCCTAAGTTGCAGCTCTGTAAAAAAGAAAGAAAAGACATTTATGACACATATATTTTCTGTTAAGGGCAACAGACTATAGCACAACAGTTTGGTAGGAACACCTTTAAAGACAGATTAAGACTCAGAAAATCTTCCCAGGAAGAAAGACAGGTAGAGAAAACGTGGGTTTCTTCAGCTGAGATGGAGGTGAAAAAAAAAATTGGGGAAGACTCTTGACTCGTGATTCTTGATGCATGTAGTTGTGTGTTTGTGTGCACATTTTCATAGAAGAGCCTTGAGCCTGTATGTCTCTGTTGTGTTTTTATGTTCACTCGGGCCACACATGTATGCTTTTGTCTGTGTGTTTTGGGTGTCAGGTCTTGACACCTTAAGCTTCTTCCTTTGGTACTTTCAGGACCTGAGGCTTTACCCCAATCCTGGACACACACACACACACACACACACACGCACACACACACACACACACACACACACACACACACACACACATGCCTTGAAACAGCAGCCCTGGCTGTCATCTATAACCCCTCAGAGTTCAAAGTCCAGCAGAACAATGAGAGACAATTAGGAGCTTACAGAGGGGATCTGGGCCTTTCGCTGCCAGGGTGATGAATAAAGCTGGAGGAGGACAGGCTTTCTGTTAATGTTGGCCTTTTTGTCTTCTCCCTGTTCTTTGCCAAAGGAACAAAGTTTTAAAAAGGAAATAATTACCTTAGAGGAGACTTCCTCAGAGTTTTCATTCTGTGGAGTGGTAAGGATCACGAGTCCTCATGAAATCCCATTAACATAATTACTTTTAGGTAAACCTGGTGATCCGGAAGGAAATGGGTTGATTTGGTTATTGAGAGAGTAATTATGGATGGATGTGTTAAAAGCAAAGACCTCATGAGATGATGAGAAAACTATTAAAAGTGCTGACTTAACTTTATCTTTTAGATCTTAGATACCATAGATTTCAAACTTTTGGTTTACGGGACACTAATAATCACTGATGACCAACATTAAAATATAATTTAATATAACATTGTATAAATATGTAATATAATTAGAAATATTTGATGTTCAGGGTCTTGGCCTTAATGTGGTTGTTATTTTGAATTGTGCCAATCATATCAACACAACATCTCAAGAGCTGCTCAAGAACAGTATAAGGAACGTGACAAAGTGTTGATGCTGCCAAACTCCCTAGATTGCCACATCCAAAAGACCCTCGGGCACCCAGGGGTCAGGGTAAAAAAACATGCACTTTTACATTTCTAGAAACCACCGATATGACTAATCTTAATATTTCAGCAAACAGGACGTCAAATTGAAAAAAAAAAAAAAAAGATTGAAAGGTTTTAACCACATTTGACATGTGGTTCATTTTTTAGGCAAGAAAAGTGAAGCTATATCATGAATGTCTTGTGGGAGAAAAAATTAATGTATCTATCGTAGTCAGACAACTTGTCCAAACACGATCACTTCTGCATCCTGCGAGGCTAAGATGGTGAAGACCGAATACTGAACTCACAACGGCTGTGTCAATCATTTATTTACAATGTAAAGGTCAGCGGTAGCGTCATCTTATTAGTGATTGATTCGTGACCCACACACCCATTTTTTTTTTTTTGTTAACCAATTGATTAGTCCAGAAAATGTGAGATGGCAATTTTATTACTTATTTGCTAGATGATAACACCTTAACCCCCTCACAAAATATTCAATTTACAGTCAGTTTAAAGGAGAAATACAACAAGTTCTCTCATTTAAAAGCAGGAAATGACCTATATGTCACGATCTGTGTTGTTTTTTTGTTTAGTCTCTAGTTTCCAGTTAGTTTAGCCTTGCCATTTCCTCACCTTTCCTCAGTTCCCTCCTGCCAGTCGTCAGCTCCACTACCTTCACCTGTGTTAATTATCCTCAGCTGTACCCACTGACTAATCCCTCTCCCCACAGTATTTAGTCTCCCAGTTCTCTTCATTCTTTGTCAGATCCTCTATTAATACACCCATGATTTTCCCTGTCTGTCTTGTTCCTGTGCCTCGTGATGTTCAGTATAATTTTGTTTCTTCTTAGGTGTTTTTGTTTTTTTCAGGTTTAGCTATTTGCTACTCCGGGGTTGCTGTGATATTTGTTCATAAATAAACAGACTTTAAGTTTCCTCCTGGCTCCTGTCTGGTGTCTGCACTGGGTTCTGCTTCGCCTCTACCTCCAAACCATGACAACATATTTGCATTCAAATGATTAATTAAATTTCTCTTGATCAACAAATCAAATAACTGCTTAATTGTTCTAGTAATAAATTTATCACTTTTCCTTCTTCATTTTTTATGATGACACATATGACATGCAGCGTAAGAGATATTGCATACCACATACATTTACACACACACACACACACACACCTCCCTTCCCCCTCCACCCATTAAACATATTGTCCATGGTGTCCCCTTTGTCTCCATCCCAGTCATTGTGTGTGACCACTGTAACTGGAGACCAGTCTAGACTGGCTGGCTACTGGCTCTAATCCTCAGAAACATGCGGCAGAATCAATCTGAAACTAGAGAGCCACCATCGCCCTTATAAGCAGCACAAACACTAATTATTCGGACAAACATGCGAATAACAGATGTTTACCAACAGGCAGGAGCTCAGACTGCTGCGTCAAGACAAGCTGATGTGTCGCTGGTTTTAGTGGTTGCAGCACAGGAAGCAGTGAGTTACTTCTTACTTATACATTCCCTAAGTAAATTAATTAGTCAGCTCAAATTCACAAACAATTGCTGGGATAATTGAGATTTAGTAGAGTTTGTCACTTACAAAAAAGTGACTTGTGCGATATAGTGTGATCTTGTAACTTTAGTGCGTCTAAATCAAAAGCTGCAGCTGAGTATTGTAATTAGATCAATATTTTCTAGTTTATGAGGTATAATTGTGCCATGTCAGGGAGATAGTACCATCTAAGCAACATATGACAATTGCTGCTACACCACAAAGATGCAACCACTTAGTATCCAATAAAGCAAGAGAAAAGTTGCAGTAGAACGTGTTGCAGTAGAACGTGTTTCCCTGTCCTCTGAATCCGTGGAGAGGGAAAATATTGATGAACAGAAACAAATGGTGAGGAGGCCACATGTGACCAGAGAGAATGTGTGCCATGTCTCGACCCTTCCACAAGCCTCACAGACCTCGGATCATCTTAACGCCCGCGCTCTGTTTCCATCTACAACATGACACTGAGGGATGATGGAGGAGAGAAGGGCACGAATGGAGCGGATGGTATGACAGTCAGGCATGGTGAAATGATTCTTGCTCACAGCCATGAAACACGTCCTTTGTCTTCTGTCTTTTTTTTCTCTCCCACAGGCTTTGTTGTTGGATTTCTCTGTAAAGATGAATCTGTTACAGACTTCAATCATTAATTTGCAACCGAAACCTCTCATCCACATGCTGCGGGACACAAGATATGACAACTGTGTGACAAGAAGGATTTATTTTACAGTAAAAGAAGGCAAGGCAATTTTATTTATAGAGCACAATTCGTACACAAGGTAATTCAAAGTGCTTTACAGCTACATAAAATCACAAGAAGGCAATAAAATCATTAAAAAGAAATAAAAAATAAAAAAACATAAAAATAATCATTAATTCATTCATTTAAAAGTGAAGAGTGCAGATAAAATACTTCCAGTTGTCATATGCACAGCTAAATAGAACTGTTTTCAGCCTGGATTTAAACATTGTCAGAGTTGAGGCCTGTCTCACATCTTCTGGAAGACTGTTCCAGATTTTAGGAGCATAAAACTGAAACGCAGCCTCACCTTGTTTAGTCCTGACTCTGGGCACCAGCAGGAGACCCCTCCCTGAGGTTCTCAGAGCCCGAGTTGGTTCATATGGCTCTAACATGTAAAAAAAGAAGAAGAAAAAGTGAGGATGAGATGATGAAAAAGCTTTCTTATTTTTTATTCTTGATCCCAACTTGCTCTTACATCATGCAGGCAGAGATTTACAATAATCTCACAAGATCAAGGTGACTGTTGTTTTTTTCCTCAAACCTCTCTCTCACATTGAGACACATTAGCTTAATAAAAAGCATCCTTTGTTTTCAACCAACATCTCCACCTCCTCCTTTTTGACTTTGTAGGTCAATGAACTAGGAAGTGTGTGAGTGAAAAAGAAAGAGGAAGAGAAGCTCCTTTAGAACAACAATGCTGTCTTGGGTAAGGTTTGTTAGAACAACGAGATTGGAAGCATAAGAGGTATTGTAGGGTTAAGATTGGAAAATGGTGACTCGAGTGAACACAGAAAGCAAAACAACACTATCTCCAGCTCTGCTCTGGTCATAAATCCCATGGCCAAGAGTGAACTTTGTGATGTGAATACATACTAATATGTAATGCTGCTATAATGCTAACCTCTACGAGATATAAACAAATCCCCCCAAAAAGTTCACATTTAAAAAGAAAAGATAGAAAAGTCATCTTCTGCAGCAAAATTCCATAGGTTTTTTCTTCTAGTTATTGTCTTCTGTTATATCATGTACTAACAACAAAATTGACCCTGCACCAATAGGACTGCAGATTCATCAGGATGAAAAGAGAGCCTTCTTGGCTTCCTTCCTGATACATCCACTATAAAATCACTCACAAAACACTCACATTAATTTATGACTGTTTGTAAAAGGTTTTGCATTGTGACAAAACAAAACTGCCTGGAGGCTGAATCATCGGGCAAATTAAAAGGAAACCACGAACAGAGGAGAGAAAACTCTGAAACTCAGAAACCCTAAATTCTAACTCTGAAGTGGCTCCAACTGAGAAAAGAAATAGGAAGGAATTGGGAAGAAATGGATGTTTTTAGACATCTTAAAAGTAGACAAATGTTAACTTCGGACTCAGAAGTGGTCAGTCAGTTTTCACTGCTCATTTTTCACTGTAAACACCAACACTTTGTCTTTATTTAGAGGTTTAGTCATTTTTTATTTGATTCTTGACTTACTCTCATTTTGCAGCACTTTAGCAGCGCTGTGAGGCTGTTTATCTATTGTTTCCTTTGAAATCCACCACTTTGAGCAGAACACTAACGTCACCATGCTCATTTTTTTTAGCTTGCCATTTTAACAAGTTAGTGGTGCGAGAGGAAAAGTTAAGGGATCTCAATCATGAGGATTTCAGTGCTTGGAACCCCTTAATGTCTGTGCCAAATTGTGTAGTGAAAAGACCACCATTAGTGTTGCCAGAGTACATGTATAACATCCTCTGTGTGTGCCCTCCAAAACTTGTCTTGCTCTTTCGTCTTGTTGCCATTTAGAAATTTCAAAGAGACATTGTTAGGAAAACTTTGAGGTCTGGGTTACAATACCATTTCTTTTTAAGTAAGGGACTTTATAGCCACAGTTCCTCCTTTGCTACATGGGCTTCAGCTGTAAATTTATTTGCCACTAAATAGCACTTGGTGTAATGTTATTTTGGTGTATCGGTGAAATAGCTGTTCCAGTTGTATTTTCCCTATTGAAGTCTAGAACTTTGAGTGGTAAATCCACCCCCATTAAAAAGCTAAATTCTTTGACTTTGGGGCCAAAAGAATAAATGTTTTCGTGAAAAACTGTGAGAAGGATAATCTTTCTCTAAAAGACCCTTTGTTTCAAAACAGCTAAAAAGTTATGTTTGTTTTTGAAAACTACATTTGCCATGTGGGAAGAGAAAGTTGACACAGCACTCAGCGGTGATCGCTGTATGAACTGGGATTTGATCCGTGGTTCTTTGCAGTGGTTGATCAAGCATCACATTCCTACCCCCAACTTATCACATACGGTATTTCACATTGCATTTGCAACACACTGGCATCATTTTCTGATAAATTTCAGGGTAAATTGTTGTAATCTACATCAGCATTTTGATGAGTGAGGACATTTATCCTGAAACATCCCATAGTTAAGCTGCCATAGACTGCTGGGGGGCCTCATCTGTCACACCTTTCCTCACTTTACTCTCTTTTTCCCCCGTTTAATTTCTCAAATGATATTATGTACATCTGACATTATTGTGGTCATTAACTCGTGTTTCCTTGTTCCAACAGGTATTCTTTGAATGGTGTTACAGTGTTTGTTGTCCCCTCTTTTTTGTCTTCTCAAACCCCAGCTGTTCGAGGCGGATGGCCACCCTTCCTGAGTCTGGTTCTGCCAGAGGTTTCTTCCTGTTCAAAGGGAGTCGTTCCTCTCCACAGTCGCCTCAGGCACGCTCAGGACGGGAGATTGGACTGAAGACAAGTTTCGGTGCAATCTGTTGGTTTCCTTAGCTAGGAAATTGTTTTTGAATTGGCTCTATATGAATGAATCAGATTATTTTTTTAAATAATTATGATTACAATGAATTGAACTCCAATTGGCTTGAATTGGACTTTATTATTTAAGTGCCTTGAGATGACATTTGTTGTAATTTGACTTTTTTCCATGAGACTGGGGATTGTATGATAACAGATGTGCTTACACTTCCAGTTGCTGTTTGGTTACATTTAGCGTCTTGTTAAGGCTTTGGCAACGTTCATGGCACTGGTTAAAAAATATCTTTTGACAAAGTTAACAATTGCTAAGGGGTGCAATTCTTCCATCTGCAACGAGCTCCTCTTCTTGGTTTCCTGCCACAATGAAGAAAACCGTCTATATGCAAGGGGCTTGTGTCATCGAGAAATCCTGAACAAGCGTCCGTAGGTGACAAGTACGAATGACAGCAGTTCGTATGGAGGAATTACTCAGAGTAGAGTCTCAGGTGAGGCATTAGTTAGTATTCAGAAGTCAAATCCTGCCGTTTTGTCATAATCACCAACGCCTCTTGGCATCCGAAAAGAACACTCAATGAAATACTGAAAGCACGTGGCAAATATCTTACAACCAACTGCATACAGAGGCAGAAGGAATATAGGTGGATTAAATAACAGGACATCCGGTTTGAATCTTTTGTCTTTTGTAACTGAACTTTCTTTTGTCCTGGAAACCTCTGTTTGAATCCTATCAGAAAGTTAACTCTGCACTTTGAAAAATAACGAGGTACCTAGTGCATCAAAGTCTGATCCTGACAAAGTGGTGGTATGTCATGCTCTGAAAAATGAGGACCCAACACACCTCAGAGCAGATGTAACAGCAACATGCTACCTCTAGTATTGACTTCCGCTCTCAGACCGATCCAGATCCTGGCTTCAGTATTGAGATGTGTTTACACTATGACACCCTCCCATTTCCCCCTCTCGTGTCAGCCTGCCATTCCTGCCTGTTTTAGCTGAGGACAGCTTGTTTTTCACTCTATATCCTCCTTCAGCAGCATGGCTCCATCTGTCTCTGTGAGGGGAGATGAAAGCGTTGGGGTTAGATGTGTATATTTGACTTGGGGAGCAACCACTCAGCGCTGGTCAAGATAAACCAACACTGTCTTTACCTCCATTCTACCCTCCTTCCTCCATTTATTCATCCAGTTCTCATTTCCTCAAATCCTCATGTGCCCAACTCCTTGCTATTTCAATTCAGCTCAGTTCAGTCTGCTTAGATTTTAGTATCAAAATACAACAATAAATAAAAACAAGCAAAAGAAGAGGGCATGGATTTTTAAACTTGTTTCACTTTTCCTCTCATCTATTGTTTTATTAACAGATGGTCCAACATTTTTTAAAACATTTGCTACAATGCAAACAAATTGTTTCTATCCAAATTTGAACTCTTTCAGTCTTGAAAACACTTTCAATACTTAGTGAAAGTGAAAGAGCAACAGTCTAAAAACTCCAGCATCAAAAGGTAGCTTTTATTGTGTGGACAGTACAGACGCATCACCATTAATTTAAGATTAAAAGTATCTTGCTGTATTCAAATATATGGAACATTTCCATGTACATACAGTCGAATTATTGATCTTTGCATGTTTAAGGGTGTTCTGCGTTATCTGCTGGAAACAGAAGAGGATGCAACAGCAACTCATTTGTTTTCCTGATAATAGTTAATTCTAACTTTTGCCATGAAGAACACATGGTGCAGTTAGGTTGTAGCCGGTGAGCCAGAGGCACTGTGATGGCATGAGTGGAACGTGAGAGAAAATATATTAGAAAAATAAATGAACCGACATACCTTCACATACTTCCATTGTCTTCATAATGGATTTAGTGGCAAACCCAGCTATTTTATGGTCAGATTTGAGAGGTGGAAAGAGCAGTCACAGCCTTTGGGAGATCCATCGCTCCAACAAAAAAAACACCACTTTGTTCACATTGCAGGCAAAAGTGGTCCAAATCTGACTTTTTTGCCCATGCGTGGCCCACATCTGATGTTCTTATGAAAGTCTGAGCGGCACAAATCCGAGTTTTCCAAATCAGACCCAGGCTACTTTCATTTGTGATCCTAAATCAGATGTGATGTTTTTTCATCCAACTTTTACATCACTCAAGTGAGACAGACGTCACAATTCTGCACCAGAGGAGTTGTGACGCAGCAAGATCAATAGTAACAATGTACGAAACAAGAATGGCAGACACCCTCGGTGGAGCTAGTCAGTGGAAAAACATTGAGGTTTTGGGCTTAATTAAAATCCTCATAATTGTATCAGCTCCAATTGCACAACAACTTCAGAATTGATACACACACACTGACATGTGCAGCATCCATATTTACTTCCATAAACGCAGCGTGCTGCGTTTGCAATGTCATGTCTTCTTCTGCGCAGCCGGGTCACTTCAGGGCCGTTCACATTAGAGTCTGATGGCAGTCGCATTTAAATGATAATGTGAAGAACCATGCAAACAGAAAACAGACTCTCAGCAAAAAATCTGAATTAAGCATTTAGACCTACAGTGTAAACATTTCGACCTGGTCAGCCAAACCCATCGGCCGCAGGAGGGAACCTCAGCCAATCCTTCAGGACTGTCTGCCCTGTCACCTAGCTGTGTCTCTCAGATAAATGGTTGGAACAGTTTCACATTTTATAATTAATTTAGTCACAAAATCAAGCTGTATATGGGTCAAATTTGTAAAACAGCTGTCTGGTAAATGAAGGCAGAATGAAGTCAGACCTGTGTCCTCACTTCTGCTATAGTTTAATGTCTGTGGATAAGACATGAAGGCTCACAGAATCTGATTTCATGCTTGTCATAGTCATAAATAGAACATCTCATGTCTGGCATTTTAGCCAACCAGAGCAGAGGAGAACAAACTGAACTGTTTCTCCATCTTGCTAGTGTTAGCTTCTCCTATAACTTGCCAGAGCATCAACCAGCTAGTAGTCAGGATTGGTTGATGATGATTCCAGCAAATAGTCTCCGCAGAACATTCAGGATCTCTGATTTAATACATAAAAAACACCATATGAACATGTTCCAAAAGGTAAAAAGGTAGATTTTTACTTCTTGAAGCTATTGCTATTTCACACAAATGCACACATGATCCATGATCTTCTGAAGTTCAAATGGTTCACAAACACAATTATATGCATTCAGCATATGCAATCAGTAGGAACAATTTATGGTATGCAAAGAGTCACTCCACACCATATGCAACGCGCACAATACACACACTGATGCCGAAGCTTGTGGGAGAAGACCCACTCACACAATGTTCAGGGGTCCAGGTCAAGTGTGTATTTGAATCAAACACTTCAACTGAGAAGAACAGGCAGATAAGAACTGAATGAAGCTCTGTCAGAATACATTTAAGTGTTTGTGTACGTGTGTGCAAAGTTTGTTTCAAAATGTTGAATGGAGAGTTGAATGTAATGTGTCCCTAAGCAGTCACCAACCTTTCTCAAAGCCTGATTTTAGGATGAACGATATTTTTAAACACAAATAAATAGATAAACAAAATAAATCATTTACAGAACTATTAGTTTTATTATACAATGTAACTATTTCATCAGTACATATTTCATATTATAGTACATCTTTCATGATTTATATACAACTTGATTTTAACCACTAAAAACACTCATCTTAAGTAAATCATGTGTACTTTGGGGTAAAAAAAAAAAAATTTAAAAATAAAAGATTAAATAAATGAATCCACTTGAGTTGATTGAGTAGAAAAAGACGAGTATGTGAAAATGGTGGTGGAGACATTGCTCTAGGTCACCATTTTAAGACAGCAAATGACTTTGTACTTATCCTCTCGGTTCAGTAGCTTACTTATGATTAAATAACCCTGCAGTTTTTAAACGTACAGTTAATTTTTTGATCGGCTGATCAATCGTTCATATGACAATTATTTTAGTTAAAACGTACAAAAGATTTAAGTAAACGATGATAACATGCCAGTTTTCCATCATAAAAACTCAAATGTCTCCAATGGTATCTCTTATTGTTTCTTGCTGATATATTCTAATAAAAAACACGACAAGATTTTAAAAAGCTTTAGCCGTATGCTTAATTCTAAATACTCAACATACCAAAAGAAAACAGCGATCACTGAATAACTAACACAGAGAAAATTTTATTCCAAATTAGGGTCCCCCTGATCATATACCAGACCAATCTTGTGGGAAATTGCCCTGTTTGCAATTAATGCTGTATTAAACTTGATCGCCCCAAATCCTCTGTAAGGTAACAGATTAGTCTGCACAGCTGGTCCACATTGGCAGAGCAGAGGCAGACTCTAAAGTTACCATGTTAAGGAGCATTCCCTTCCTCAATGATGGTATTTATCAGATTTGTTTAAACCTTTTCAGGCCCTGATGGACCTGCAGAAAGAGAACTGGGGAACTTTACAGACATGTGTGGTATCTTTACCATTTGATTTCCATGACACTCTGTTTGCACACACACACACACACACACACCACAGGAGGGCAAAATGCAATGACTTTATCTGTGCATGTATTCATCTGAATGTGCATTAAGCTCTCAATAACAACACAGGTTCTTTAGGGAACGTAACGGACGTCTGAGAGCTGATTTTACCAAAGAGATGTTGACATGCAGTGATGCCGTGTGTCTGTGAGAAACATTGTGTGCAGGTATTCATTTTACAAAAGGGCTGAGGATGTCTCCCTTTGGCATTTCACTGGTGACTCACAGGACAAACATCTGATGCTCTTTACTGTTGTGTGCCAACAAAAATACACAAATGTGTGTTTTATTTTCATTTGCTGTGCATGTTTTATTTAAAAAAAATTGAAGAACATTGAAACAGTGTAAAGATTTCTTCCAGATCATTGAGCCATAGACAAGTTTTCAATAACTGATACATCAAGGAAGGGATCCGTGTTTGCTCATCATTAAAGATACAACAAACCCTGCATTTTCTAAACCAACAATCCCACGCTAAGGCTAAGCTCAACTCACCTGCACCTTAATAACCTACCAAAAAGAAAATGTGAGGAGCGGCCCGGGAGCTGAGCGGAAGTACTTCGACTTGCTTTCTGGCACACCTACCGCAAAAACAAATAGACCCCTCTCACGCTCCCAGGTACATTTGATTACTCTTACCTTCTCGGTCGACATAGCTTGCACCTTCTGACTCCTCGCCGGTTCGTCAACAAACGTGAAACGTGAAAGTGAAAGGGTGTTGTATTTACGACAGTGTAACCATACATTACCTCCAAGCCTGTAGGGGGAGCTCCATAATGGGCTTTTTGAGAAGTTACATTGTATTGCTTTAATCAATCATTTAATTAATTTAATCATAGTCATCGAGAGGCGGGGTACACCCTGGACAGGTTGCCAGTCCGTCACAGGGCCACACAGAGACAAACCAGACAATCAATCCACACATTTGCATGAGTATGCTACTTCATAAGAAAACATATTTGTAACTCAACATCCACGCTCACACTCACACCGAGGGACAATTTCGCATCACCAATTAAACTAACATGCATATTTTTGGGGGGTGGGAGGAAGCCGGAGTACCCGGAGAGAACCCACTTATACACTGGGAGAACATGCAAACTCCACACAGAAATGGCTCCAGCTGGCAATCAAACCTGGAACCCTCTTGCTGTGAGGCGACTGTGCGGACCACCATGCAGCCCCAAATTCTTACTGTAATGCTACGACGAAAAAGTCGAGATAAGTCCCCACATCCAAAAAAACAAAAAACAATTCTATCTAAAATGTTGACTCATCTATGAGTCACATATGCGTTTTTCAGTTAGTTTTGGTACATGTATTCAGTGTAAAAGTAAACACGCGGTACAATGTTCTTCTATCAGAGGTTGGCTTAATGTGATGACAGCTGGAGACATTCCAGCTCGTAGTTTTATATGTGTGTTTTCGTGTGTTCTGTTTGTTGGGGGGGGGGGACTTGTTGACTCTTGGTGAATGGTTACCTCTTGCCGTTGTGTTGCGACAGGAACCGCAGCGGCCTGGTCCCAAAGCTGTGCACTTATCAGACCGAAGGCCATCATGACAAACGCCTCTGGTGTCGATTCAGAGAAGAATCTGTGGTGATCATTAGTGACCACTTGTTCACTTACTGAGAGGTTATATGTGCAGGTTATTGATCAATTTAATGACCTGCATGTCAAGGAAGGAGGCTTTTAATCATTAATGACTCGTGATAAAAAATGCCTTTCTTTTTAGAGTAATTTCACAAAGGTCTTTGTTGATATCTGGTGTGTGTGCATGTGTATGTGTTGGCAGATGATGTTTTCTCTCTTCACGGCACAGTGAGAAACCTGCTCTCATGTTTGAACAGCGATGATGTTCCGTGTTTGCTTGTCATTAAAGATACAACAAACCCTGCATGTTCTAAACCAACAATCCCACACTAAGGCTAAGCTCAACTCGCCTGCACCTTCATAACCTACCAAAAAAGAAAATGTCCACTTTTATCACTTATACAAGAAGCGTTCTTCATAGAAAACAAGATTTGAATTGAAATATCAATCTGTAACTAGATATTTACTTAGATTAACGTGTATTTTTACCAGTTTAATAGTTTGTATTTTACAAAAAATTAAATGTCATAGATCACTAATCTTCAAGAGCAGAAATGTTCCCATGGGAACACAAAGCTACCTTCGTAGGATTTTAAACAACAAACACAAGACTGAAGTGACTTCTGGAATGAGAGAGGAGGTTTTTACTTTATTAACATTTAATCAAAGCCATAGTGTTTCTCAGCCACAGTTCAGGATGACAACTTCAATCTCTTTTATCAAAGTCCAGCCCATTCTCACTCCCAGATTTGCTTCAGGGCACCCTCAGCGTAATCCTTCAAAGCACATTGTGCATGACTTCCATAAAACTCTCCTAATATCTAAAAAACATGCCAATCAGCTATGTTGATCTTCAGTTACAGATATGTTTACTTATGAAGTAGCATACTCATGCAAATGCTTGCAACCGCTGGTCAGTTTGACTTCAACAAACAGCTTTAAACATCTATGACCACACAAACTGTTATGCTGTGAGAAAGAAAGAGCAAAAACATGGGTGTGAACATTTTTTGGTGACTGAGATCCAACTAATTTGACCACAACAGATGAGAGAAAACAATGATAATAAAACATTTTGATTTGTAAATACATAAAATCATGATAATATGATCATAATTGTCTAATACAGGATTTTATGATTTGTACATTAAGTCGTTTGATTTTCATTTGTCATATATTGGTAAAGCTCTACCTCAGGACATGATATCTGCCCTTGTTTCCCACGGTTCAAATTCCAAAATACTCAATTCCAGCCCAGTTTCACTCCAGAAAGTGTGAAAAGTGTCAACATTTGTCCACAGTACAATAACATTGCTGGAACAATGGTCGAAAAAGAGATGAGATAGCAACTGTCATCAAAACTGAACATTTTAAAAGGGGAGTTAATAAAGTGACATTGGAAATTCAACTATTTTTCATTCAGGGCAGACCTTTTTAGGGAGTGCTTTCAACGCCAGTGAAGCCTGATAATAAAAAAAAACTAAAGAAATGAAAGACACCATTATGTATACCTGTCCTCAATTATGGCATTGATTTTCATTGTTTCAGATGTGCATAAAAAAACAAGACGAGCTTGGGCCAGAGGCAAGATAGGCACAATGCAAAGTTACAGTCTGAGGAGCGTAAAAAGTCAGCAGTTCTATAATGAAACACATTCAAGTTAAAGCAATAAAGTGTCACAGAGGGCTTATTTTCCTCAAAAGCAACTGTTTTGTATAGGTCAGCGTTTACATGATGTAATAGCAATCTCCAACCAAATCAACCTCACAGTATATTTTTTAATACCTAACCTTTATCGTGTTTTTTTTTTTTTTTTTTTCTTTCTTGAAACCTAAACTCAACCGCAAATGTTGGGACACACATCTATGTCCAGATTGATCTGATATCAGCTGCCATGCCCTCCTTAGAGGTGCTTTGATTGATGTTAGAAATATCAACAAGTTTGCAACTTTGCCACACAATGTAAACTTAGGCATGCCACAAGATTTTGTTGTTTTCAGGCAAACTAAGTTATACAATGATTTTGGAGACTTAAAATTCTAATCATTTTTAAAATTTGGGGGCCTTTCCTGTGAAATGAATATCTTTTACACAGTGGACCAAAGTAACTACAACACGTTGTAGAGTGAAACTGACTTTCCAGTTTACAGCAATTCAGAAATGAGACTACAAAATAATCATTTTGGTCATCTGAAACCAGCAAATGTTCATCAAATGTTTGTCATGTTAAATCAGTCTTTAAAATCCAACCAGCACAACACAATATGTTACATACTTTATATCCAATCATCTTGGCTGACTGAACAATCAGGTTTCAGCAAAGTTTATTTTGAAGAGTGACGGCTTTCACATCACCACATCACTGCCCACAGCTATTGTAAAATCAACATGTTAACAAATTTCACAAGTATTCACGTTGTCTCAATATCTTGCTCATGTCTCACAGCATCTACAGGAAGGTTAACAGTGAATGTCAGGTCAGAGGAGACTATCTGTCAGCTGGACTGCTGCTTTTACGCCCATATCTTCCCTGAGGTGTTAAAAAGAAACTGACACAGGTGACATGTTGGTGTGACAGGAGTGGCGTCAGGAGGAGACGCTCCAGGGCGTCCGGTGGCTGCACTGTCTGAAAACTTAATGACCAAAGCTCGAGTTATGTGTCGTTGTTTAAGAGTGACAGACAAGATGTCGAAATGTGTGTGAGAAACCGTTTGAGGGTCCATATTGTGCAGTAATGAAAAAAAACAAAGTTATGTTGAAATGAGTATTTATGGCCCCGAGGCTAGTATGTCAAACATGAAGATCGGATCTGTGTTTAATGGTCTGTGAGATATTTCTTTTTTCACAGTCGAGTGGATAAAGTTGCTGTGTGGCTCCTAATTTTGTAAGCTACACTGAAACATTAAGGGGCTTAAAAATAATTTGATATCACAGGTGATCTGGTTAACCCTGATTTGTAACAGTTTTTAACAAGACTTTGTTCAAAACAAATAACAGCCACAGGTCGCAACTTTAAAAACTGTCACATGTACGATTGCTAACAAGCCACTTAGTGACTCTAAAGGGAGGAAAATTCTCACTACCTCTTAAAGAGTAGGTTTGATCTATATTTTGATTTCCTTCTACCTTTATGAAAGATAATTTAGTCAGTTAGATGAAGAATCAGCAAAAACAGAAAGAATGTGTCAGTCAGTTGGAATTGACAGATTATTTGCTGAATATCTGGAAACTCAGCTCTCAAAAACTGCATCATCAATCATTATTACAACAGAAGCATCTGCTGTGTTGTGATGACACATCGGTGAGGTGAAGATGAGCAGGAAGATGTGAACGCCACAGTTTCCCACTGCTGTCAGTGTCTGAAAGGATGGATTTTGAATGAGTGTTTTCCAGAGAATTAGCGAGGGCGGATATGTTGTTCTTATCTGATCTGCATGTTAACATGGAGGGAGCAATCCACTGTCAGCAGCTGCTTGTGTAAACCTGACTCAGAGCTCAGAATGAGAGGAAGTGTCAACTCGTGCGGAGAACACGCTTAAAAGTGTTTGGAATTTACTCTAAAAGGTTTTTGCAGAGTTCACCTGCTGATGCTCCAGTTTGCATTTGAGAGTGCAGAATATTTCCTGATTTGCGACACCTCCACTTCCATTTAATGCATTAGGATATGGAACAGGAACTCGTTTTTCCATGAATTTCATGATGTGATAAAGAGAGGATGAAGAGTCCACTGGAGGGGAAGATGACGATAGTCTACATCCCTTTTCTGATATGACTGGAAAAGTTAGTTTGTCAGTTTATTAATCAACAAGCCTTTGGCAGACTGAATAATTGTAAATTTGAACTTATTTTTAGTACCAGCTTCCAAATTCTTAGTCTCCCATGACATTCATATAAACATAAACAAGACAGACAGTATGTGAGAGCTTCAGGTTAATTAATATTTGTTTTAGTTGATGACAATTTTAAATGACATGAAAAACAATCATTAGATTTGGCCCTGGACTGAAAATTCAGAGAATTTGTTTCATGGCCACCTGGCAGTTAAAGACATGTTTGAGCCTGAGAAGAGAATTATGGGTAATGAAAACCTCTTGTTGTGTGTATCTTTCAAACCCCTCTATATTCTTTGTTTCATTTAATTTCAAGTGGTGATTTCATCACAGGGTAATCTCAGTGTTTCTGGAAACACCTGAAATTACAGTTTAGTTTAAATGTGTGTCTTTAACTTAATTGAATGTTTAAACAAGTTAAATGATGCTTAGTTTGAAGGAAACAAGAGATCAGAGTTTAACTCTTTAGTGGCACGGATCAAAACGTCACAGACAGAAACCGCTCTGATATGACTTTATCCCAGTTTAGAGATCTTTCAGGTGGCATTTGCTCCTCAAATAGTTAAATTTACTCTGTGATCCTGTGTAAATGCGGTCTGAAACAGCACAGTAAGCACCTGCAGGTCCGTGCATGAGTCTGGAACTGTGTGAGAAAGTCCTTTTTTTGTGCTACTACTGAGTGCTTGCTACCCATTACACGTCACCTGGGAGAAGACTGGAAATGCAGCCAGTGAGATGTGACATGTTTTGTCAAATATTCAAACATTTGTGCTGTCATTTAGTATTCTTAAGAATGCTGGGAGCTACGAATTAAAATCTCAGAATCTTGTTGAAAAGCAACATGTCAACACTTTGTGCTTGCTACTCATTTTGGTTGAGGAAATATGAATAGAACAGTTATGTTACAGTTGTAAAACTACTTGTGGATTTTTGTCGGGATGAAAAAAATCCAAACACAAGCAGGAAGATGTTTAATTAATAACTTCTGGATGATTGTCAAAGCTATGAAAAAACATACCCACTGTACCATTTATGTGTTTTTATTAGGGCTGTGACTCGATTAAAATTTTTAATCGAGTTAACTACAGGCTTTGAAATTAATTAATCGAAATTAATCGCATTTTAATCGCATATACTTTATCCTTTAGAAAATTAACATTTTCAACAATATTTCAACAAACACAGAACATATCCCTATTTGAAATCTGAATGTAGCATGCATGAAAACACAGTATATAGAATCTTGGATGTTAAGCTGCGTTGGGCCCCCGTTAGCTTCCACGCTAGCTGTTACATGTTTAGCATTGAGGTGATATTTGAGGCTTGATACGCTGCGGTGATACGCAAATTCCTTGTTGCATAATCTGCACACAACCACGCTCTTGTCGACACTTCCATCCGTCTGTATTTAAAAAATAAATAAAATAAAATAAAAATTATAGTGTGCGATTAAAATGCGTTATTTTTTTTAACGCGCTAATATGTGTGTAGTTAATTAATCGAAATTAACGCACTAAAGTCCCAGCCCTAGTTTTTATTTAAACACATTCATTTCTACACATTTCAGCATTATTTAACTGTAAATTGGTTCCTCAAAGGTTTGGGGTCCAGTGCTTAAAAAAAAAAAGAAAAAAAAATTGGACCACATCAGTCCAGCTCTGAGGTCTTTACACTGGCTGCCTGTCCATCAGAGGATAGACTTTAAAGTTCTGATGCTGGTCTATAAAGCTCTGAATGGTCCAGGACCAGAATACATCAGTGACCTCCTGACCCAGTATGAACCTTCCAGACCCCTCAGGTCATCTGGATCCGGTCTTTTATCAGTTCCCAGAGTCAGAACCAGACATGGAGAAGCTGCATTCAGCTTCTATGCTCCACATGTCTGGAACAAACTCCCAGAAAGCCTCAGATCAGCTGAAACACTCAGTGTGTTTAAGTACAGGCTGAAGACACACCTATTTTCAGCTGCATTTGAATAAAGCTCAGAACTTATTCACATTTTAACTACTGATTTTATCTGATTTTATCTATTCTTCTTATTTCTTTCTTTTTTGTTTAAAATTTAAATCATGCTTTTTATTTATACTGTTTTAATGTCTCTGTAAAGCACTTTGAATCGCCTTGTAGTTGAATTGTGCTGTACAAATAAACTTGCCTTGCCTTGCCTTAATGTATGTGAGGTGGTCACTAAACCAACAATGCGATATAGAAAATGAAAGAGGAAGACAAAAGAAACAAGGTGACCCAAAGTTTGACACTGGAGCATTAGTAATTTGTTATGTCTGGAAAGGGTGTGTGGGGAGGAGTGAAGGCTGGCCTCCTCCCTCCTCATCCCTCGTTAGTTAGGAATTTGTTTACCCTTCGTCTCAAGCCATGACCTGTAATGGACCACGAAGCCCTCTGGTCAACACAGGATTACCCAAGAGCTTGTCCTCGGGGCGAGGAACACACACACACACACATACACAAGCTTCGCACTGGGCGATAGGCTGCTTTAGTCCCACTGATAACAACCATTACTAATGGCAATTAGCCCATTAGATCCTTGTTAATGCCCAATGACTTGGAGATAGTTTGGGTGAATGAATCTAGGAGGATCTAGTCTACGTGGCCTATCTCTTTTTACGTCTTTGTTCTGCAAAGAAGATATGGATCACCATTCAAACAAGAGTGGAGGATGGTTTCCTCATAGGTTACGAGCAGTTTTAGGAAGTTGGCTGAGGGGCACTTTCAAATTTATTGCATACATGTGAGAGATGAATGTTTCAGTTGAAAAAAAAAACATAGCAGCAGCTCCTTGAACAGCTGGCAAACCAACCCGATGCAAATTCAATATTAAACTGGGAGTTCGGGTAAATTGTGAATTAGTAATTAGTAGGAAACAAGCTTCTGAGTTATGCAGCTAATCAGGTTAGAAAATCATTCACATTTATGAGATAATTACAGACAACTACAGTATTTCTATCTTCACTTTAGGAAGTTATGGCAGCCACTTGCCAACTCCTGTTGCCAAATTTCATTGAAAATCCCAATTTAGCCATCAGAATACAAACGGTGACCACACTGCTGAACACCAGTAGCCAGACTATCTGAGTATCTAACCTAAGTACCTAAAGCTTAAGTGGCGATCTTTAAATTTTGTTGCTGTGTGAAGCGGCCTGTCTACCCCGGGCTCCATTAGAGGACTTTGTGTTAATCCTGCAGTGACTCTGCCATCCTCTGGCTGCCCCAGGCCTCAATGTGGGAGATAGGACAGCCTGAGGATTGCATGAGTGCTTGGAGGGAAGCCCAAATGCTGTTAAAATAACTCACCAGACTTTTTTTCTTCTGCATCCCTCCTGTGAGCAAACACAACACACACATACCTGCTTGATGAATGGAAGTTTCTGCCCGGTTTACTCTGCAGTGAAAACGCCTTGA
Organism: Odontesthes bonariensis; assembly: GCF_027942865.1. Taxonomy (NCBI): domain Eukaryota; kingdom Metazoa; phylum Chordata; class Actinopteri; order Atheriniformes; family Atherinopsidae; genus Odontesthes; species Odontesthes bonariensis. The sequence continues at coordinate 22,864,562 of NC_134521.1, forward strand.
GTGACTAATTCTGCATACAAGCAGAAGAAAAAAAAAGAAAGAAAGAAAGAAAGAAAGCAGAAAATCCAAGTCAGGACCAACCATCTCGATGAAGAAATGGGGAGGGTTTCTTGATGCCTGCCAGAAACATATAAAACATTTTTGCTGGGTTTAGTGCACGCCACTCTTTGAAGGTCAAGGTGTTGAAATTCAAGGGCTTGTGCTGATGCTGATGTTAACTTCTTTCTCAGAAAATGTCCGTGCCCTTCGTTGGTCATAACTGTCATAGCTGACTGTACATCTCTACATACAAGTGGTTTCTGTTGGACTGACTGCTGCTCGACAGCAACGATACAGTTCAGGCCACAATTGTGAGCCATTAACTTTGAATCAATTGAACAGATTATCTGTCTACGTGCACGAGTTCTCATGTGTTTTGATGGGGCGGGACAGGAAGTTGAATAACTTTTTATTTTTCGGTTAAAAAATAAGCATTTCTTGCATTTTGCGACTACGGAGGTCACCGTTTTCAACTTCAAGCGTTCTGATAGATCATGTAAACTCTTAAAATGCCAAAAAGTAGGACTTTACGTATGACAACAACAAATCCTGCAGACTGCAGCTTTAAATCTATATCTAACAGCAAAAATCTTCAGCTTGATAACATGCTTTTTCTCTGAAATTCAAATCCACAAGAATTATAGCTCAGATTAATGTAGGTTTGTCCTCTGTTGGAACTAGGAGGAGCAATTGCATAAATCAAAAGGTGGAGGAGGGGAGGAGTTGGTGGGTGAAGCCCCTCAGAAGACAGCAGCCCTTTGACAGTGAGCAACTGATGAATTATGGGACTTTTGCATCAAGACGGGTGGTACGGTTGCACAAAGTCAACTTGTAGGAAGGGAGTTTCCCTTCAAAATGCAGTTCATTGGAAAAACACGCTGGGTCTGAAACAAAGAGTAAACAAATGTGGATGAATAGACGACCTACATGTCTGTTTGGCAGGGCGAAGGAGTGGCGAGTGAAAAGTGAAGGGAAGTATGCAGTCTGACTTTTTCTACCGTGGGTAAAGTTTACCGTCATTTCAGGCCATGTCGTAGTGATGGACTACTCAGAAGTAGTCGCACTGCAGTTCACAACAGGCTCAATATGGTCCAATGTTTTGACCTTTCAGTCATGACTGAAGCTATTTCAAGATTCAAGATTCTAACATAAAATAATAACACAAGTAACTGAATACAAAGTAACTGAATTCCAAAGCTAAAGGAAAACAAAATTGCAAAAAGTTCAGAGTTCTAATGGAACTGCGCTGGGTAGATAACAGCAGCAGCTGCACAAATGCAGGGAGAAAAACTATCAATTCTGGCACAGGGGCCACAGTTCCCATTTCCAACAGTTAAAAATCATGAAAACTATCTTGTGTACACTTCTCTGTAATGACACAATGACACAATACTGAAGAGTGTAGAAATGTTTTATGAACAAAGCGAACAGTATTTGCGAGAAGCCGTGGGTGCTGCACTGTTTATCAAAGGACTCAGCTATTGTCAAAAAGACTGATAGTTTCTCTTTGTCAAAGTGCTTCTGCTTGTTGACCTTCCTTATTTATTTGGTTGCTACCATGACTACGGTTGGACGGCCCTGATGTACAGAACTTCTCAGTGCTCTGACAGTGTCATTCTCTCCAATGACACATCCAGTGTTTCACCAGGACCGTGCAGGTCATGAGAATCCAGGCGTTAAAAGCGCTACGGCAACATCGTCTGAGCAGGGTGCTACTCGATGCTTTGAAGTGCTTTTCAGTGGAAGATTATCAACAGAAGGAGAAGAGAAAAGCTTGAACTGATTTTTGACATGATGAATGCGTAGAAAAAAAGAGCACAGTAACATAAAGATAAATCCAAATTTTAAATCCAGGTTAAAAACATTTCTTTTCTCATGTGTCTATGCATGAAATCTGCACGATATCTTTTAACTTATCTAGACTGTTGCTTGTTTTTAAATTCATTTAAATTATTTTATTTGTTTCTCTTTATATTCTTTTATGTATTTTTAATGCTTCTTCCACTCCCTGCTGCAATGCTTTTATTTTATGTAAAGTACTTTGAATTGTTTGTACATGAAATGTGCTATATAAATAAATTTGATTTGATTTGATAAAGATAGAGTACGATATTAAAGCGAACAGTGAAACTTTGTTTCAGCTTTAATATGAATAAAAGAGTCCATTATGTACTTCTAAACAGACTGGACACCACCATTGATGATTTAAAGGGACTTTTATATTTATTTTTAAGTAGCGTCGTGTGAACTCCTTATAAGTGATCAGTAGTCAGTGCGGTTACATGGCACTGAAAGGATCAGATAATTGCCTAAATTACAATAAGAATGAGTTGAGCAAGGGTTATTATGCTTGGACATATGGCGGTGAATGAATCGGATCAGAGGCACAAAGCATGTCATACTCGATACGATAGGTGGCGCGATAGGTGGCGCTGTACCCATTTCAACTATTGCTAATAGAGCCACTTCCTGTTGACCCCTTCAACAACAAACTCAGGCATGCGAGAAAATGGCGAACAAAGAGCAAGATGAAGCTACTTCCTTCTACATTTGGTCTGTGATGAGCTGCTTGTTGCACAAACGCGAAGCACAACGGAGCTTTCTCCATCGCGTTGTGTTTCTTTCTGACGGCAACAACAGTAATATCATCTCTTCCGTCTTCAGATTCTCGACCCCGGGAAAAAATCTCGAGCATGCGCAGAACGCAATGTCTAATTCACCACGTGCTTCGCCATCTACAAGCAGGTTTAGAGTGACTTTCAACCGAGTTATCTCGGGGTCTTAATCCGATTGCGAGTAACTTGATTAGACCCAATTTCTTGTCAGAGTAAGGTGTCTACATGAACATAATAACTCAGTCTTATTGTAATTTAGCCCATAATTCGATCCTTTCAGTGCTTGAGAACTGGAGGCTTTCCTTACGGGCGAGTCAAAGATAAAATCCCTCTGAAAAGAGGGGTTTGAGCAAATGCCTTGTTGTGGGCATTTACACTACAACAGTTCTGCATCACATGGTAGCACAGAGTGGGTCATCGCAACAAAGTCCATGTGGCGATATGGGGAGAAGTAGCATCCTTTAGCTCAGCCATCAGGAGACCCACTGATTATTCAAGCAGAGTACCCTGACCACTGTCTACTATACATAAGACTCAGAAGGGGCCTCATGTGACCCACTTAAAAAACATATATATTAAAGAATCCTATGTGAAATTAGATTGAATAGATTTTGCAGCTTTGGTTGGTTTAGTTGAGTTTGCTAATCTGATGTCTTGTGTGTCTTCTCTCAGGCCATTAAAGTTGGCTTCAAAAACCTACCAAGCTATCCATCCGAAAAGTGTTTTCTTTTTTTTTTCTTTTTTTTTTTGCATACATGTCAATCACTCTAAGTCCTCAAAAGCTTTGTTTGAGTCCATGTTGTGACATCTGCATGCAGGTATTCTGAACTCAGGTCAGAGATGATGTACTGTATTTTGGTGCTTTGTCACCACATTGTGAAGCAGAGATGTTCATTTGACCAGAAAACTCTGGTCTAAAGGGCAGGGAACTCTTTGATGTGAGCCTAATATGGCTTGTAAAAAGGGGGATCCTGCACTTTAAAGTGTTGCCTGACACTGTCCAGACATAAGTGTGTAACAGTGTGTGTATTTAAGTGTGTGTAGTATGTGGAGTATCTGGACTGTAGTAGGTCTGTGTCTGTCATCCTAGAGTTATAAAAAGGGATGTAAACATTGAAAGAGAGGCCTGGAGAAAGAGAGCTATCTTTTATATAAGAGAAGCTTCTTATGTATCCGTTTTTAAACTTTTATATTTCCTGTTCCTCTGTACCCAAGTTTCCATCAAAATTTAGGGCACAAACTGGAAACAAAAAAAAGCTCAACATAATGGAAATAAAGGCATTTTCTTTCTTTCGTATGGTAAGTGTATGGTGCCATTGGTGGCCTGAATTAGATTTAAACCAGCTTATGTTTACAGTTATCTCTCAAGTATTTCTCCAATGCTACTTTTACACAAACCTTATGTGGGCACAACGACAGGGATGAATATGAATTAAGTGATTTCTCAGATTTCCTACATTGATCAAAAGTAAGTGTGAATGTTTGAATGTTTGTACCTTGGTTGAAGATAATGAGCAGGCAATTAACTGGTAGAACTAAACCAAATAGTTAAATCAATCCACAAGCACACACATGTTCACAGAATTTTTGTTCACAAATCACATCACATCAGACTAACAAAACTTTTACATCTGACTGAATATTTGATGTTTAAAGGACTTTTTAATGCTTATGCCAAGGACTATTTGGTCTACTTTATTCTACTACAGAAAGAGTGTGTGTTAAACACACCAGGGAATACTTTCACTGTTTAATCTGCTCAAATAAAGATAAAGAGTTGTTACGACAGGCATAAAAACCTTTAGATGACACATTAAAAAGGGAGTTACTTGGCCTCTGCTTCCTGGCCAGGGCAAAGCACACATAAGATATGTGTAGATGTGGCTGGTTGTAGTATATCATGAGGTGACATATATTCATTACAAATTATACAGATGAAATATTTTGAGCTCACAAGAGCATTAAAAACTCTGCATGAAGAAAAAGCAGAGAGAAAGAACCTAACATTTAAGGCAGGTTGCTGCAGGCAGGAGCTGGGAGTTGGTGTGTTTGGCAGGGTGAAGTAGGAGCTGGGGGCTGCTGTGTATAGATCACAGTGTGGTGAGGAGGAGGTCAGGGCCAGTGCATCTAACTCTTCTACTGATTGTTATGAAGGGCCATGTGTCAGTATCCATCTGACCACTTTAGAACTCTGGCTGTTCCCTGCGCCTCTCCTGCAAAAGGTCCTAATGCATTCTCTTTGACCCCGCCAGTGTAAATCACATACGCGGCCTCAGATCTCGTCTAGCTGCATGGTGAGTGTGTGTTTGTGTGTGTGCAAGAGAGAGCCAGAGAGTATGGTGCACCTGAGAGAGTGAGAAGCACAAGAAGAAAGAAAGGAGAGTCAAAATCTGTTCAGAAAGATTGGCAGCTGTTTTTTTCTGCTCTTTGTCTTGTAACTGCTATGATTGAACCAATAAGTCCTTCAGTCTGAAAAACAACAAGCAGCAGGTCATACCAGCAGCAGGAGATACTGTATTTGATCAACAAACTGTTAGAAATCACTCTTAAAGAAATAGGTAAATATAGTTGTGATTATGTGACAATACCATGGAGAAGAGCTGACACACACACACACACACACACACAAACAAATCTTGGTACTGTGATGGGAGAGATTACGGTTCCAATTAAATAAGTACTTAAGGATAGAGGAACTTTGGCTGGGTTATTGTTTTAGATTGGTTAATGATCATAAAAATATATGTTGACAATCAGTTTGATATGGTAGAAGAATGGTAAAAGTCTCCCTTTAAAGGTAAACATATTGATCTCTCCACTGAACCCCATCTTCTCCTACCTAGACTGACTGTGTCGCTTAATTACAGTGTCACCTAACTTTGTCCTTTGTGTAAATAGATATTGCCTTTTAAAACACTCAACATTAATATATAGCAGGGTCGTAGGGTGTGCTGACTTCTGAAAACACATGTTGGTGTAAAAACCCTCCACTGGGTTGCTGGGTTTTAGTGTATTTGTGTTTGTGTGAAACTGAATTATCAAAGATTCTAGTCGGACTGTATGTGTCATTGTGGAAGAATAGGTTAGTTCTCACTAATGAGTCTGACAGATTAGTATATGTATAGGCACCAATTGCAGACAATGTACATTTGATTAAAAGATTTTAAATTAAAAGATTTTAAATCAAAATTATAACTTTTATCTCTTTGATAGATATGACGAGGACATATGCTTCTCAGCCTACTGGGAGGCCCATCCATCTATTTTCCATACAAGCTTAATCCAATTCAGGGTCAGAGGGGGGGCATGATCTTATCCAAGCTGCCATTGAGCGAGAGGCAGGGTACACCATGGACTGGTTGTCTGGAGAGACAAACAAGATGAGCAATCATACTCACTCGCATTCACTCCCAGGGTCAATTCACCATTTAACCTAACATACGCATTTTTGGACAGTGGGAGGAAGCTGCTTTACCTGGAGAAAGCCCACATATACAGGGAGAAAACGTTTGGGAGGCTCAGTTGGTCCTTATCACTTATAGGTATACAGACAACATTCACATTTGAAGGTAAAGAAGCTGATGGCAGCCACAGCCCTTTTCCCCTAAAGAAAACCCAAGTTTAAGACCTGTATCAGACTTTTTTTTTTTTCATGAGCAACCCTTGACAAGCTGTTGTTTTACTTTCAATTTACACTTCATGTTTTCATGTGGGTTAGGTTCAGGCAACTCTTTTAGGTATGGCTTTCAATCAGAAGGCTGATTCCAAACTGTTAGAAATTGGGTAACATCACATTTTGGGTCAAAGTTGGACCATCCAAACATTTATAACTGATTACATTTTACCTGTAAAAACATCTTAAATCCATGATTACGACTGTGTGACCTGGCTTACTTTTTGGATATCAGTGAACAGAATGGATGATAATGCCTGCCTACCAGGAAGTCCTCACAAAGTCTTAGTACTGAATGAATACACTGAGTAAGTCAAAACTTTGGACACACCCCACCCATTCATTTTGAATAAGTGTAGTATTTGTGGCCAACCTTTTGACTGGTACAGTACATGTCCCTGGCCCTTTTCTCTGGTGACTGGCCTTTGAGACAATCACACCAACAAAGCTTCAGTCTGTGATGAGTTGGGACTTAAAATGTGTTGCTTTTCATGTATTAATATAGTTTTGAGTACTAGACAGCAAAGAACAGAACACTGATTCCAGCAGTGAGACAGAATAGAACAGTAAAACAGTGGAACCTACAGAAAAACATTTAAAAAAAACAAGCTGAAAGACGCTGAATGGAACATTGCAGGGCATACTCTAAGGTACATTACCTTATACAAGTGACATCTTTTACATTTAGCCAGACAATAATTAACTGCTAACGTAAAACAATCTCATTATAGCTGCTTCAAAGGAATAATACAGACATCACTGAGTCTACATTCTCTGTAACTCTTATATCCACTTTGAAATGAAACAGTCCACAGTGACAGGTTGAGGTTCTGTAGGATGAATGAGAGGCAGCAGCTCATGTAAAGTTAAAGAATTAAAGAAAAACAAGCTTCTACCTGATATATTGCACATCAAATCCCACGAGAAGGAGAAGTGTGTCACAAAAGAAGATCTGTATTTTCTAAGAAAAGGTCACGAGAAGCATTTAGTAGAAATGATTGGAAGAAATTACGTCACTTTTTGGAATGAAGCTCATCGAGGACACTAACTTTCTGCTTTTACATGATTTGAAAAATTTGACCTTAATGATTACAAAGTGTCTAAATCTAGAAGCTCAAGTATCCTGGTGCAGCTCTGTGACTTTGGGTGTGTCTTTTAATAACTCACAGTGGATTTATACACTCCTGGACAAACATGTCATGCATGCAAAGTCTTGCTGCTGAAGCATACATCACATACAGAGTTTACTCCTAAAACATGAAGGTCGTAACAAATCATTCACAACAACAACAACACAGATTAAGTGTTGGATAAATGATAATGATAAAAGCATTTTTTTTTTTCCTTCAGGGATATATTTTCATGTCATTATGACCGTGATTGCCAGAAACTGTGCTCTCAACATTCCCAACATTCCCATGTAGCTCTTGACCCCTGACAGCCTTAAATTATTAACATTCCCATATGGGCTTAAACCCCCTGATCGCTGCTTGCAGCTACATTTTTCATGTGTTTTTCATACCACCACAAAAATTGACACAGGAGATAAATATCCTCTATCTAATCGTGGCTCGTGTGTGTCTATTCTTTTGTGTGTCAGTTCTGAACTTATCACAATCACAAGGTAAATTTTACCTTTTGTCATCCTGGGGCCAAATAGTCCTTACTGCGAAGAATATGAAGTTTTCAATGAGCTCCTGAAGACAACAGGGGGCAGTAGTTTTCCTCCTTCTCCTGTACAAACAGATTCTTCGCTCTCTGCTGCTTCCTTTGCATCAGACAGCACTGACAGCACACAGGGCCAACTGCACAATGGGTTATGAATGAGGTCCCATTCATCACAATTAATCAGTGGGCCAAACCCATTAACTGTCAGGTGGAGGACGAGTTTGTCTGTGGAAGAATGATGGACTGCTGGAGTGTTGAAATACATGTGATGGCTTCAGATAGTTTGAGGAAAAGTGATTCTGTTTGTTTGAGATTGTCGTTTATTCAAAGAACCTTTCATGTCAGTGTTTTTTTTATTATTTAGAACAAACAAATTTGAAACTGAACACCACCTCCATGTCATGTTTAAACTAAAATATGAATTTATCATCATTTTGAGGGATTGTAGGGTATACTTTCTTCCTTTTATGCTAAATTTGAAAAGATTAATTCCTTTTTCTTTCTTCAGTGCATTTATTTGAATTCCATTATTGGTTATCATAAATTGGTCAGAATGAGTTCTTACCAACAACAAGAAAAAAATTGTCCTTACACAATCCTTGGTAATGTATAATCTAATTGATATAGTATTTGGAAAGAGCACATCCTGTTAAAATGAGAATAACTTTAAAATTGAACTGAAGTTTCCAAAAGCAAAATTTGTTGAGCATGATTTCTTTTTCTTTTTTTAAAATACTTTTGCTCTTTACAGATGCTCGTAAAGAAGTATCTGTACTCGCCATTTTTACCTAAACATTTGAATACCTTCACTGGTGTCTAATTCTACCCAAATGATTTTTTCGTATCTTGCACATGAGGATATTTCCACTGAATAAACTTGTCTGAACAATGTTCCAACTTGTTTTTAACAGTATTTCCATACTGGCAGTTACCCAAATATCCTATAGAAAGATCTCATGAAGGTATTTCCATATTAATTTGCAAGCTGCGTGTTTGTGATTATTTTCTAAACACATATGAGTTAAAAATGGGATGCAGTGTAACCTGATATAGATCAATAGGCTGTTGATGATAGTTGAGTATTTCTGTCAAGTTGGAATGGACGTCTGTAAGATGTCTGAGTGACCAAACCCTCAAAGTCCTCCTCAAACAAAAGTAAATCTCCCTTTTTTTCTGTCTCTTTTCTGTTCTCCTCACTTTTCTCCCTCCATAACAAACACCATATAATGATTTTGGATATGTGGTAGATCAAGCAGAGTTTTGCCAGCAGCTGTGTGGTGCTTGGGCAAGCTGTGGGTTGCCAAACTAAACAGAGGGGGGCTCCTGAAGTCACCTCTGCTCAAACATACACCTAATCCTCGAAGCACCAGCCAGATCGCAACTCTCAAATGTAGAAGACAGTTTAAAAATAGAGAAGGGATGGGGGGGACAGAGGTCAAATCTACTGAGGGATTTAAGGCCTTATCATTATCACGGAACAGCAGAGTTGAGCCGCAGCCCTGAGAAAGTGCCTCTGTGTCTGCTGGAGCTGGAGGCAGGACAGGAGGCCTCTGCATGACTAACAGCAGACAGACGCAGAGAAAAGTACTCGTCTACACATACCTACAGATTCAAGCGTATTTAAGACAGGGAGGTTAAAGACATAACTTGAAGAGCCAACCTATCATTTTTTGCTCTAAAATTACATACATATTAGCTTTTACTTTGTATATTTGGAAGAGTTAATGCTTTGTTTATCTATTCGATTTCAATCCACACAAATGAATACCCATTGCTGTACCTTTAAATCATCAACTAACAGTTATGAATCGCACACAAATCTCTATTGTAAGATTTGTGTTTTTACAACTGACCGTTACATGTGAACTATCTAAACATCAGTGGACGTATATGCAGCGTCTCATCCAAAAGCTTGGGCCCCCTGGTCAAACATTTGGGATAAACCAAAAAATGTCACATTTCTGTGAAAAGTTACGCAAGATTATCTCCTTGTTTTTGCCTTTCATGGTTTTGTTCAAGAAGATTTCCACACATTCAGAAAACATAAAAAATGTCAAGTTTCAAATCAAGGTGAAAATCCAAGACAAAGAGTGAACTTTCAAAGTTTCAAAATCATAAAACATCAAAAAGGTATGAAGCAAAGTTTTGGGGGTGATCAGAACGGTCAGTAGTAGCATCCCTTTGGAAACTGTCACACTTTTTCAATGCAGCTAAGAGTCTTCAGTGTTTGTTTGGGAGATTTTCTCCTAGTCTTCCTGCAAAAGGTCTGTAGTCCTGTTATATTCTTGGGCCGTCTTGCATGCATTTCTCTTTGATGTCTGTTTTAAAATAATGTTTAGGTCATGGGACTGAGGGTCAAGGCGGAATCTTGAGCTTGCCCCTCTTAATGTATTAAATGTGAATTTTTAATAGTGTCAAAGCAAAATAAAAAACTATGGTCTGGTGCATACGGTCACTGGTATTTTTCTTAGTTAGCGCCTCTATCATCAACTTGCTGGGCACTGAAACCAAACTTTTAGGAAAAGTGTGATGATTTTTTCGTTCATTTGGACTGTAAAACCAGGTATTTTTAGGTTTTAGATCATGCAATGCTATCTCCTCTGTGAAACGTCAGAATATGCACCAATTTCCCCCTTGGTTCTCAATGGTGGATCTGGCCAAGACAGAGCTAGTGCTAATCTTGCTAACAGTACTTTTTATTTGTTTGCACTTAAATGTCCAGTTAAACCACTATACTGAGGAATGAAGGCATCAGAAGGTGTTAAGGAGGATTTGCTGCATAAAGCAACACTCCAAAGGTACAAAGCCAAACACCTACGTTGCCAATTTTGGACCAGACCTTGAGCTGGTAGGACATAGCTTTAAGTTTATGCTGGAGAATAGAGAGAATTTTTTTCGTATGTCTAGGACATTGCTGTTGCATTTGACTGAGCTGCCTTCCCCTTACATTTAAGAGCAGATCAGCAGTCAGTCCTGTAAAAAATCCTGTACTTTTTTTCCCTCTTTTTTTGGGAACCGAGGAGGGAAAAATCTTGTTTTTAAAGATACTCATTTTTATGTGTTGTTGTTTTGTTTTTTTCTTGCGCTACTGATCACTAAAAAAACTCCCTAGAGGAACACATTGTCACCGTATTCTGTGAAATAGTCACAAAATCGACCCTTGTGTCACCGGTGGAGGTGTGGGATGACTGAGCTGTATACATGACTGTCAGTCCAAAGAACAGAGTTTGACTCCTATTCAAACCACTGATGTTTCAAACTAACGTCACTTGGATGGACAGGTATTTTCTTGGGATTCAATTGCAGTTGAAACACAGTTTTACGCATTCCAAACTACTAGGTTAAGCTTAGGAAAAGAGCACAGTTCAGTTAAAAAACAGAGATGTCACATCAAAGTTTGCTGCTGAGTCCCGTCACCTCTGGTAAACACAAAAAATGCCGGAAACACAAACCAGACGTCCAACTATAATAAATCACTTTTAAAGTCATGCTGGATGGCGCGAAAAAATGCATAATTCATGTTGATCATCATGAATTTAGTTTAGGATCATTATCCTGTTACGGGGGCATCTTTCATGTCTTCATCTTGTTTGCTTATAGATGTAGCTGGTATTTACTTCAGTCTTTTTATTTATTTTTTTGCTCTACCAGAGAAATATATCTTGTGACTGCAGCACAAACACACAACATGATCGACCTACCCCTGTTCTTATTAAATAGGATAGGCCCCTTCTCTTAATACAAACATATTTCCACGAACTTTGTTCTGAAACTTTAGTTTGACTTTACCGATCCATATAACTTGCTCAGCTGTTTATTGACATTCTTGTTCTAAATTCTGTCTTGAAGATGCCGGACATGTTTTCTTCTGATGAGTCCTCTAAAGTTCATATTCCTCCCAGTGTTCCTTCTCAATCCCTGATGGGTTTTTTTTTTTCAGTAAAACAGGGGTTGTGAGCTGCCTTATATAGCCGGTGTTATTTGGGAAAGTTTTATTCTTACAGACCACAACACCTTTCAGACCTCAACTGTTAACTGCCATTGATTTAATATTGTTTTTAAAAGAGATGATATCATTTTTCATAATGCTTGATATACTGTAGATATGATGATAACATTCAAGTCGGGATGCTTTATGATGATATTTTAAAAGTCCTAAATAATCGATTCAAACTGACATTTCAGACAGGTTGCCTCACCATGCTTTGTTATCTCCAAATGGCTTTTTCTTGCTTTGTGCCCATCATTTGCTTTAAGTGCTTTAATTGGAAGTGCTAGGCAGATGTTTATAGGAGCTTTGTGCTTGCTGATTGTTTGAACAATGTCTGAGGAGTTGTACATCATCTGTCACCTGCACCTTTTGAAAAAGCTAATGGAAGAACGAGACCTTTGTAAAAGCTATCCAAGAGCTCAAATGTCTTAAAGTGTCCAGTTATTAAAGATATTGCAAGCCAAAAGTAATACCCTTTTTGTCTTTTGGTGTGAAATGTTGACCAGTGGTGCCCAAACCTACCACTGTAGGTTAGTTCTCCATGATTCACATGTGACAAAATGTTAAATATCTGTTTCGCATTGAACAGATCACACGTGCAGACCTGGGATTATTTGTCATTTACTTGCAACAGGACAAAAGACAGACAAGTAAAGAAAAATGATCTCATTCAAATCTACAATTTTGTCCGAATGTTCCTTTTTTTTTCTCAACGGGCTGCCTGCTTTTAACCTCTGAGAGGAAACAGAAGGGAAATGTTGGACAGCAGAGAATAACATCTTCCAGACATGTTATGAAAATAATTCTGTAAAAAGAATGCAGTATCTATTGGAGCCAAAAAGTCTTCGTCTTTGTGTTATTATCATCAGGAGATTTATCAGTACAATGTCTGTCGTGCAATTTACTGATAGAGTTTCATTGTTGTGCTTAGCTGATTTAAAACTTGGACAGAACAGAAGGGGTTCAGAGACAGCATGAGGACCATCACAGCGAACTAAAATATCACAAAATCATGAAGAAGAAGATGATGTTCATAGTCTGTGGACTTCACGTGTGAGTTTCACGTTATCTGTGATGCTCAATATGAAAAGGCTGATGAAAAGCACTTGCACGAGCTGTCGAGGGCTGGAGATGGATCCCAGCAGCCCTGTCAGTTCTGGACTCAGAGGAGGGACACACACACATGCACACACTCAGCTGATGAGTTTGACTGGCCAAATAACCGATAATTGATGATCAATAAATGTAGACTGAACATTTTGCTGTGAAAGGATGCTGTGTTTAAAGAGCATTGTGCGTCTTTTGAGGGCACTCAGCTTATCAAAAGCAGCACAAGTGAAAACTGAAGGGGAAAAAAATAAACCCAGTTGAGGTTATACTGCAGCAGAGTAAGACATAATGCAAAAAAAAACCAACTTCTCTTCATCAATCAGATCCTTTTTTCCCCCTGATGACAGTGAAACCCCATACTGTGCCACTTTGGTGAGGCTGCTGCTCCGCTTTACTCCAGCATGTGCAGGAATTTGATTAAAATTGTGTGGTTTTGTTGGCTAAAATGACCGCAGTGACATTAAATCAAAACCTATTGACATGCTGTCAAATGTCTTTTCTTATGAAATGTGCGGCGGAGCCGTGATAATTCTGCACAGCTTTGGCCACACCATGCGCGCTTAGCGGCTGCTTTATTATCACCTTGTTGTAGCTTAGTGTGTATACATGCCCTGTATACAAAGTTATTACAGACGTGAAAGCACTTGAGCCCTCTGAAGTAAAAAAGTGTGCTCAGAGGCTTGATTTAGAAAAAAAAAATCTCCGTTATTTCAAGAGGAGTCGAAGGCTTTATTGTTAGCTTTTGGCTACAATTCTGGAGTCAGAGATGCTTTTAAAGAAGAACTCCAAAGCTGACCTTTATGCCTCAATCAAAAACAGACCGTTTGGTTAAAAAAAATGAGAGGGCCAAGAAGGCGGGGAGGAGAATTTACCACCGTTTTAGAAGGAAAATGGGACTTGGCTCTGTTCGTGGAAAGAGTAGGATATCATAAGGGCTGTTCGGTGTGTCAAATCTGCAGCCGAAAACAAAGTCAAGTGAGCTGCAGGAGATTTAAACTCCCTGGAGCAGAGGTCCGATGATTAATTCTAGCTTTGCACGACTAACTGATTGTTGGACATTTCAAATGAAGGAAAAATGTCTCGCAGTGCTTGTTGGTTAATAACGCACAGATTTCTACTTCATTCTAACTTTATTTGCAGGGAGACTAATGAATATTGGCTGATGTGTGTATTTCCTTGCATGTCGTCAAAGCGCAGTTATTTGGGCTGTTTTTTTTTTTTTTTTTTTTTTAAGTAGCTGGAAGCTGAACGACTTTTTATCCACTTTAATATCGCAATATGTCAATTTTCCGCCTTGGAGGGGGAAAAAAAGCGACGTCGAACAACTATAACCTTAGGAGCTAATTTGCTTGAAATAAAAATCGGGTTGAATTAAGCTCTCGGACATTTAAACTACATCCTGGTCCCTTAATATTATGCTAAATGCGTGGAGATACTTTATATTTAACCAGAGACGATCCAGGAGTTAAGAATATATTTAGTCAGAGGATAAAAAGTATTAAAGATGGACTAGAGTACTTTAATGTGGGATAAAAAGGAAAGAAAACAACGTTATGAAACGATTAACACGTTCTTTTGAATTAGACGTGATTTTATTATTTTCAATGGAATACTCAGTAAGTTAATGTCCTTATATGCGGTAGGCTACATTTCAACAGATTTCATCACTAGAGAGCTAAATCGTTCTAGGGTAAACATGTAACAAGCAAAAGGTTTTCAAAAACGTTTGATTTCAAGCCGCTTCTTAAAAAACGGCAAAATGCAAAGTTTAAAATGGGACACGAACAGAAAAAAACCCCCCACCTTTGATCATTTGTTCAAACTCAAGTTCCTAAGAAACATCTGAAAACGTGTCATCCAACTCATATGTTGCATGTGTGTGTGGGGGGGAGGACTCCTTGTCACCGTAATGGAAAGATTCGAGGTGCTCTTTGGATGGGATAAGCGTTTGAATATAGTAACACGGCATGTCCATCAATATCATCAATATATAATATCACCGTGTCATGTAAAGAATGGCATTTTACATTTTTTCGGGAGAGAGTGTCTTGGAGTTCTTGGACATTCAAATCTGATCATGTATTTTGATGAGAAAGTAATATTTCATTCAACATTAAAGGCAGAATATATGGAAAAGGGAATTCTTCTCACATAAAGTGTGTGTGTGTGTGTTATTTACTGACTGATTCCTTTAACCGAAGACCACAACAAAGCAACAACTGGAAAAATCAGTGTCTACCTCCCGATGATCAGAAATGTGACCTAAAGGCAGAGAAATGTGAAAATAAATATCTTTATCTATTGTTCTATTTCAAAATATGTGTTTTCGTACATTTAAGGCAACCTCCCCCTTCTTTAGGTAACATAAAGCTAAAAGATATTGACCAGCATCACAGAACTGAAACACACACTCTATAGTGTTTTTTATTATTATTATTAAAAACGAAAACAAAATGAGAATAAGCATGTTTGTAATAATAATAAAAAATAGTTTATGGAAGGGAAAGCAGCAGAAAAAGATTCAATCGTTTCAGGGTTTTTTGGGGTTTTTTTCACGGTGAGAATGAGGGAGACACGGTGGGAAAATACGAGGCCTCCAGAACAAGAAAGATAAAAAAAAAAAAAAAAAGAACGACATGTATCAGAAGTGATCATCAAACAGAAGCCATGGAAGCAGATAATGTCACCTGATCTGCTGGACACGGATCGATTTCCAGCCTTCAGACCTCAGTCTCCAGCTGAAGAGCCTCATGGACATGAATGATCCCCTCGCTCTCCTCCACTGTGTGTGTGTGCGTGCGTGTGCGTGTGTGTGCACGCGAACATTTACAGCAGTTCGTGGGAAAAGATTAAATCTGGGCATCAGAAAAGTCCTAAATTATACACTTTAAAAAAGCCTTGCTAAATATAAATAGTAAGCTAACATTGTACAGTGAGTGTTTAGTATTGTGGTTTCATATTGATATAATATGAAATAATATCGCTATTTATTTATTTAGATTGAAAAACAAATTAGTCTGATGAGCATGAAATAATCTGTAGGCACAACACTATATTGTTCAGGCTTTTATTAAAAAAAAGAAATAAAAAAGGAGACACCATGTGATACACTGCAAACAGCTCTACACACAGAGCACTGATGATTGCCAGAAAACTCTTCTTTACAGGAGACAACGTGCTGTTAAAAAGCTTCTTGAACAGGCAACTTTTAGAAAATGCTGTATAAATCATTCATAAGAAAAAAGAAAAGCAAAAGAAGCGTTCAAAGTGTACGATATAGAAGTTAAATGGAAGTTAAAGCCTTCCACAAGCGAGGCTGCAATGTTACCTCCAAACAGGCAGACTGGGTGCTTTATCATGGAGTCCTTACTGTCTTATAAATGCTGGCAGGCTGTTTACTGGACCAGCAGAGCCATAAGCCCCTCACACACTCACAAACACACACTTACAAAGGCTCTCCCTGGCTTCTATAAAGAGGCTTGTGCAGCAGATGTGGGGTCAGCGCTGCAGGGCCTTACAAAAGGCCTTGACTGAGCCAAGCTGATCTTTTACAACATCAAAGCCTCACCCTGGATCCTTTTATATTGTTTAATTAGTTGACTATTAAAGCAGCAATTATCGGTTGAACAGGATAGTCTTAATGAGATTAATGAAAAAGCTGAAAGATCAGCAGAGGTGTTTGCACAGATGCAGCAGGTTGCAGGTCTAAAGGTGAGGTGGGGGTAGGGAGGCAGGTTTGGGGTAGATATGAGTTTGTGCACTTTGAGTTGATTTCCTAATTTCCTGTAAAGGTGTAAAGATCAAATTCCTTCACAGTTAAAAAAAAAATAGGCAGCACATAAAATCTCACAGTTATCTTCTGTGAGGAATTTCCAGGAACTCTTGAAAACAATGAATGTGTCTCCTTCAGAAAAATTACATATACAGTTCATTTTTGCCTGGGCTTTGTGATAGCTGACAATCTTTAAATATTCAATCTATCTGCAGCCACCAGCTTCCGTAACATGCTTTCGTTCCTACCTGCAGACTGTTTGAGGCAGGGCGAAGTCTTTAGTGGGTCTGACCCAGGCGACGGGGTGTTTAGGACCGCAGCTGCTGCAGAGCCGAAGGGGAAGGCAGCCAGCTAATGCAGCCAATTACAGTCTAATCCAGCAATGAAGCATTGTCTCAGAAAGATAACAGAGCTGCTAAGTGGCACAGCTAATGACAAGGGGGAGGTGGAGATTACTGCTGGATAACACCGTACACCCTGTCTTACGGGACCATAAGATAAGTGAAATGAAAGTGATATTAAAACAGCATGATATGGTAAAAAACAAAACAAATCTCAAATCTGGCCTTATTTTTGGGTGGGAAATTGAAAAGATTTTGAATATTATTGGAACTTGGACTTGGTTCTCTTGTATGACGGTCTGTGCTGTAAGACCACTTTACTGTCCAAATCCACAACCCAAAAATCTAAAACTTTTGCAATGTAATAATTTTTTTAAAACTTAAGCATGTTACAATAATAATAATAATAATTTTGAATTTCCCTCATTTGCACTGTAGACATTCACATTCTAGTGTTACACATACTATAGCATATTCAAAAAGAACCCAT
The DNA here is from genome assembly GCF_027942865.1 of Odontesthes bonariensis. NCBI lineage: Eukaryota > Metazoa > Chordata > Actinopteri > Atheriniformes > Atherinopsidae > Odontesthes > Odontesthes bonariensis. The sequence continues at coordinate 22,882,261 of NC_134521.1, forward strand.
AGAATACTAAAAATGATCATTTTGGGGAGAACACATTTGCCAACCACTTTGATCAAATACATCGTTTTGGCATATTTCTTTGCAGAAAAAGTTCAGTGGTGTATGTTTCAGTCATGAATAAACTCCGTTCATTCATTTTTACAAAAGTTCAAAAGAAAGCAGCACATAAAAAAGTTTTTAAAAAAAGCAGGGGACTTTTTTCTGGGTGTTAGGAATGAAACTTTTCTTAGAGCAGGTATGCCACATAAACAAAATATATGGAACTTCCTGAACACATTAGTACACTGTAAAGAAACAGCAAACTACATGCAATAATGAAACCAGGAGAGGACTACTCAAGTACACATTTCGAACCAGCATGCACAGTAAGTTCTAGGGTTAGGGGTTAGGGCCACCTTCAACATTCAGTAGGCTTCTAGAGGATTAAGGTACAATTGTGATGCAGATCTCTATATAACAGGGTTTAGATGCAACAACAAGATAAACTGCAACTCCTCCACACCTTCCTGCTGGTAGAGATCATATAAGCAGCCAACAGCACTGAGAAAATTTCATATTACAATTTATTCTTGTGTACTAATATGGATGTAGTATGGCAGGACAATATGGAATATAAAGGCCCTGCTGCTATGATTTATACGGCCAAAATGATTAATTTATTGAAGTTTGCATGAATCGTTTAACCAGTTGCTGGCACTAATAATTGATGTTTTTTTGTGAGTGTGAATTGTTCTTTTTTATTCATTTTTATTAGCAATTTTTTTTAGTTAGACAAAAGTTTGTGTGTTATTTTTGCTCTCAGTTTTGTGCCTAAAATGCATAATGTAATGTGGTGGTTTAAAGAACATGAGATCTTCATATCATGCTGGTCCAAACTCGGCCCTTTAAATCTAAAGAAATTAAGATTTTACCCCACTGCTGCTAATTGTTTTGGCTTGTTCGTTTCCTTCCTTCTGTTTTATAGCCAGAAGAAAAAACAAGCAATGAGTGCTACGTACGTGACATAAATACGTACAGACCTACTAGATCTACAGATGTTGCTACGATGCACTAGTTACAACAGCATCTGTGGATTCTTTGTGTTTAAGCCGTAATATTTCAATCGATAATTCTATCTTGGGGAGAGAAAAAAAAAACTCTTAAAAACAGAGCGAAATCTCCCTTTAAACATGTAACATAAACTCAGTAATCATCCCTCAGAGTGCTTACAGGCAAAGCACAGTACAATCAACTGAAATTTGTAGGAACGGAAAGCCCTGGCAAGGCCCAGGCCCCTGAGATCATGTCTGTTTTATTGGGGGATAAATGTTGCCATTGACATTGTGGAGGGGGAAAACGGAGCTTGGCCCGCCCAGCTCTAATTGGCTGTATTAGCATCATCATTGCTGAATGCCAGCCCCTCCCACTCTGCCATTCTCTTCTCCAATTTGATTGGCTGTGTCAGCATTCCAGTGCGATTTATAAGCTACCTCAGGAAGGGTTTTTTTCTTTCTCTCCCGCTTTTGCTACTTAAGTTTTTTTTTTTTTTTTGCCAGGGCCTAATAAGTATCACAAGTATGTGTGTGTGCGTGTGTGTGTGAGTGTGTGCCCTGCTCTCGATCAAGAAGTTTTCCGGAACAAAGGGGCTGAGAGGAGTGGAAAATCAAAAACCGCCTGGAAAAGCGTAGTAATTTTGATTAAACTACAAATATAAAATAACAGAATAAATGGATAAATGACCCTTTCAGATATGCCCTGCATGCAGTCTGACCTACAGATAATGTGACAAAAGAGCATACATATGTGATGGCACATATGTGCGAGATTCTATGGACTTAGAGAAAAAAAATGCTTTGGGCAAAGAAGGAGCTAATAAATGTCAAAGCAGCCCTTTTTTTATGCATCATTAAACCCATTTTATTTTTGTGGAATGACACCCTACCCTGAACTTAGATTTGACTTGCAGATGCAGAATTTATGAACACAAATGCCTGAAACAACCAGGCTCCCTACCCTGACGGAGATTTACTATGTCATAAGTTCTTGTGTAAAACTATCTAAATTATCAAAATTTCTTATCTGAAGAAACTTTAGATTGACTGAGCAAACAACAGCAGGCACTAAAAACAAATCAAAAATGAATTTTCAATATGGTTCTGCCCACTAAGTGAAGGCTTTTTTCTGATCGTATGATAGCCTTTTGTGTTGAGTGCAGTTTGATGCCCTACCAGTACAGCTGGGGTGTAATATTCTTGATTTAGTCCTTTTTATGTGATCAATTTTTAGCTTCCGGTGAAGTGTTGGTGGCTGACCTCTTTGAAGTGCTGATCCTTGGAGATGCTGCTGTCCAAAACAGCTTTGCAAAAAAATCACAGGAGATCTGAACTCCCTAATCAACGATGTAATAATTGTAGCTTTATAAATGGGCCTGTTTTACAGTGTCTAAACACCAGCATTACTCATGTTTTGTTTTTGTTTTTTAAACATACGTAATGTTATGCAAGCCAAGATGGACAAACTGCTTCAGACAAACATAATTCAGTGAAGTAGTATGCCAGTTTTCAACCCAACCCAATTCAATTCAATTCAATTCATTTTTATTTATATAGTGCCAAATACAACAAATGTCATCTCAAGGCACTTAGGTAATAAAGTCCAATTCAAGCCAATTGGAATTCAATTAAAATTCAGTCAAATGATAAATTCTGGTCAAAAATAACTCCAAGGTTCCTCACTGTAGAACCCACTGTGCACAAAGACTGCCTTCTGGCAAGGTGATGCATGCACACACCTCTGTAAAGTGAGTAGACAGACATGAAGGGAGTGTTTAAAGCACAAAATCACATCAGGAGACAGAGCGACAGACACACCTACCTTCATCCCTTCTCCACAAAACCCACAACTACTCTGTCACACAAAAAGAAAAAAGCAAGAATCTTTGTGGGTCATCTTTTCCTTGCCCAGCCATCTTTAATCCCTGCTCTGCAACGGGAGGGAGGAGGATGTCTCCAAATTGAGAGCCTCCCTTGGGTACTCTTATTCCAAGAAATGGGGCTTAATTGGGGCCCTTCTCTTCTGTTCTTCTGAATTCTCGTCAAACATGTTTGTTAGATTTACTGGATCCATTTTCAACTGATTTCTCAAATTCCTTTGTTTATTGGGGTGGCTGTAGCTCAGGAGGAATAGCAGTTGTCTATCGATTCGGAAGGTGGAAGTTCAATTACCAGCTTCCCCGGGCCACAGGTTCGAAGAATCCTTGGCCAAGATACTGAACATCACTTTGCCTCTGATGCATCCATCAGTGTGTAAATGTGTGTGATAAAGACAAAAAGCACTGGGGAGAGTGCAACACTGTATACACAGCAGTAAATGGGTGAATGTGGCTAGTAGTGTAAAAGCGCCATCTGTGGTCAACTAGACTAGAAAAGCGGTATATAAGTCCATTTCGCATTTACAAACATAAAGAAAAAACCCTTGACCATGGTCAGTATAAAGATGGCTAAAACTGTTATTAGTGTACAATACAGAGAAACAATTTGTAAAATATAAAACCACCTCACTACCTCCTTGGCTCCACGTTGTGATGCCAATTATTTGGTGTAAGTGTTAAACATGCAGGGTAAGCATTTTGAAAGAGTGCATTTTAAAGTAGCAGTGTGAGGGATTAAAGCTGGAGTTACAGTTGACGCGTCTGTCACGGCGGTGGCGGACCGTGACGTCAAAATGACCTATCAGGCATGGCGCTTCCCTTGAAAAGACGGCGCAGCGCGTTGTCGTGCACCACTCGATTTTTGTAACTTGGCGGCGCCAACAACGACAGACCGGATGGACCATTTTGAGACCAGGCTCAGTCAGGAGGTGCGTTTGTACAGGCAGCTGTACGAAACTTCTGTAAAACAACACAGGGACCAAGTAAACTCCCAAAACTCGTGGACAGAGATTGGCAGAACATTGGGGAAAGAGGGAGAGTTCTGTAAGAATATGTGGAAGAAGCTACGGGACAGATACGTGAAGGCAAAAGAGAGGGCAGAGACTCAAAAAGTGGTGATGCCGGGATGCTTCAGACTTTCACCTCTTTTAACTGAATTAAAAAATTCAAATGATCCGAATACTGCAGCAGTATCATTAATGACTATTCCTGCTCTTGACAGCGGCATTGTTTTCTTCTCGACTTTCGTGGTTGTAGAGTAGCGGTAACCTTCACGTAGCAGCGCCACCTCTGTGACGGAGAAAATTGCAACTACTGGCACAACGAATTGCGCCACTATATATTACCGGCACAAAATCGTGACGTCATCAACACTGCTCGCGCTAGCAGACGCGGCAACCATGCTAGAGCCTTTAGCGACATCTAGTGGTGAAGCTTCAGATTGCAGCCAACTGTATCAGGCTCCATTTGAACCGGGACAACCTCATGAAATAGCAAAATTTGTACCTGATGCAAAATGTTGCAGTTTAACAAAGAAAGGCTCATAAGTGGTAAAAATGACTGTGTTCTTTACGCTGTTCTCTATACAGAAACAATTTAAGTTTTGATTCATCAGTACAGCAACATGCTCTCCATCTGTGCTCCTGTGTAATGACATCCATTTTCAATGACGGAGGGAATGGCAGTAGGCACTAAACATGTACCTTTAAGGAGTAGCTTGCAAAAGATCACTGGCTTGAGTTTCACCATTCACCGTTTCAACTCCCTATAAATTTACAGCCATTACATTATTTCAACTGAATCACACGAGAAAACCCATATCACATGTGTAACTCCAGACCACAAAATGTTGCAGATTTACAATAAAGGCCGAAAGATTGACCAACAACTAGGGCTAATTTCCCTATTGTGATACAACCTTAGTGGCACCTCTGGTCATGGGTAAAATTTTGATTATGTTCATGTGATAACATGATGATACAAAGTCTCAAGATAGCAGTCGTCAACACCTTCACACAACAGATCCAACATCATCATCATCAGCTTTATAGATAACACTACAGTGTTTTGCCAGATATGTGACATGGGGCTCTGACAACAACCTCAATGTCAAAAAGACCAAAGAGCTCATAGTTGACAACAGGAAGTCAAATAAGTCCATAAATAACTCCATCTGCCGAAGTTGAGCGCAAGACAAGGTTTCCCCTTCCTTGGCGCTGATATCCATGAGAACCTGACATGGTCTCTTAACATCTCCTCTCTGGTTAAGAAGTTCCAACAATAATGCTGAAAAGATACTGGGTGGTCCATTCAAACTGACTTTGTCCTCTCCTTTATGGAACAATCCTTGTTTAACTTCAGGCAAGCAACCCTTTACATCTCCTGTATGGTCATCCAAAGGCATCCACACAGTTAATGACATTTGCGATAATGGCATACTGCACACGTTCCAAGACCCCCAACACCAATATGATCTCCCAGGCTCATCCTATTTCCTTTATCTCCAGCTCAGATCTTCGATGAAGGCGTATGGAGTGCCTTGGCAACCATTATGTTCACATCCCCTATCTAATCTTGTCTGTCCTAGTAGCCTTTCGCGAGGCCTGGTAGCAAAACTGTACAACCTTCTGATAAGGAACTCCATGAAACCTCTTTCTATTGTGTCAATATGGGATAGGGAACTTAAGGCAATGGGTGTTGATCCAGACTGGGAGAAGATATGGGACAATCTACCACTAACATTTAAGTGCCTGGCACATCAATTAATTCATCATAAGATGATCCACAAGGCATATACAACACCATACATACGTTTCAAAATGAATATCTCTCAAAATCCACAATGCATGCTTTGCCAGAACGCCACGGGTACCTTCCTCCATATGTTTTGGGAATGTCCCATTATAAGTATATTTTGGAAATATGTTATTGAGATGTTATCCAAGTTTCTTGACATTACTCTTGTGTTAGACCCCTGTTTTTGTTTATTAAATGATGATTCCACCCTTGAGCTCTCTCTACGTGAAAAACGTCTGGTGTTTGCTGGCTTCACAGCTGCCAAAAAGTCAATATTCCAGCTGTGGTTCAAACCTGATATTAGTGCAAAATGTTACTGGATCAGATCCTTACTGGACATTGCATTATTGGAGGAGACCACAGCTCGACTGAACAACGTCAGTTTATCTACAGTAAATGCATGGAAGGGCGTTGCTCAAGAATTAAGGACGTTCTAACCAGTTGAAATCTATTGGTATGATGTCCCTGCTAGTTTTTTTTTTTTTTTTCCTCCCTTTTATTTGATCTGCCTTTGTTTTGTTTTTGTTTATTCTTGTGTGCACTATTAAGCCATATCTTGCTTGTACATATTCTTCTAACAGTGCAAATAAAAAATTATAATCAAAAAAAAAAAGAAGTTCCAACAACTCCTCTACCTCTCGAGGACCCACAAATCTTGTCCACAGATAGAGTGCAAACTCTAATGGAAATATTGAATAATTCAGATTTCACATGTTTCTACACCAACAGAATTGCTGCATACTGGAACCCATGATCGTTGTGTAAAGCTAAGAAAGTAACTTTGGTGCCTAAACCAAAACCAAATAACATTGAAAAAGGTGACAAAAAACTAGAAGGGTCTAACAAAGGACTCAAAAGATCCTTGAACCTCAGTCTTTAGAGTTGATGTTTGACCACCGTTCTAACAGGTAAAGGACAATTGCCTCAGCTGAGATGTTTATCTTATCAGTGTTGGTAATTTAGGCTTATCTTTTCACAATGGGGCAAAACAGTGTGAAATGTCAAACAAAAACACCTCAAATCCACTGAAACTGCACTCAAAATGTCCTTAGAAGTGACATGTTATGAGTTCAGAATTGTGTTTTGCGTTGTTAATGATGCAGAAACAGAATCACCTGACAGAAATGGAAAGTTGTAAAATTTAATTTGATTCTAACAACTTTTGGTTCACTAAATAGTTATTTCGCAACTATTCCATAAACTGCCATGACAATAGCACACAATAAAACTCAGAGTGGAACAACTGGTGTCTGAGAGACTGCTGCCCCAGGAAATGAAAATGTCTTTTTTTTAAGTTGCACTTCATAAGAACTGATAGAATAAACACATTTGTTAAAATAGAAGTTGGGTGAAATACATATATGTATGAAAAAAACTTGCTTCAGCAGTGTGACTGGAAATAATTAACTGCAACAGAAAAATCTATGTGTTGTGATATGATACCATGAAGGACAAGCAGCAACTCAATCAGGAAAGTCTTTTTAACTTTCAAATTAGACTAAAAGTACTGAGCTGAGAGTTGGTAATATATCTTTTATTCAGAGTTTATTTATTTATAATCATAGTTAAACATAATTTGGTACTGTACCTGGTTTCGAAACCCACTCCGAGCGTGACAGATGGTTTTTAGTGTGTCGACAGTCCAGGCGACTCAGCATCAACCCATTAAAGGATTAGATAGAATTCTAATCCCTCACAGATCAAAGCCTCAAACCATCTTGTCTGCTCCTGAACATCGCCTCCTCTGCCCCACTTTGTTTTATTCTATTAAGCAGCTGACTTGAAATTAGTCCTATGTGATATTAGGGCACAGTGAGGAATACGTTCACTAGCTCTATTTCACCTTACAAAATGAATATAACGTCAGTGGCACTAAGGAATTAGTCTTGTACAATTTGTTTAATGTGTAATAATATGTTTGACATCATGAAAAAAAGACATAATGCTGCCTGAGTTTCAACTTTGTAAATCCATTGATCACTGTGTTCACATTCTAACAGTTATCAATTCAGGCAACAGTTACATTTCCCTTAAAACACACTTGCCAAACATAGGCTGCTGGCAAGAGTTCAACATAGTTATAGGGTAACCATGCTGTCGCCCTCATTCAATCATTATCCTCTTTTTAAGCCAGTGTCACACAGAGACTGCTTTGACCAGTTTTTTAGCTCCAGCTTCATCACATCATATGCAGGTTATGAAAGGTGCTAAGCTATGATTGGTCAGGGACCAGCTCATTGTCTTGTTAGAGGAAGAAATTGTGGCATAAACATTCATCTTGGGGCATCTGACCATAATTGAGAATGTACTGACGTGTAATAACTCAAACCACAGACCATGCACATCACAGTCGTGGACTGGGCTTTCAGCTGATGTGTCTCAGGAGAAGTAGTGAAAAACAGAACTCCTTTACAAAGTCCCGCAACAGCTATCTTAAGTCATTAGTTTTGTATAGGACTGTAAGACAGTTGTTTGAATAAAAATCAAGTGACTGTGTAGCCTGTCTTTACATGTTAGATTACGGGATTTACGGTACATGTCAGATTAGGTCCAGACTTAAAATTAGAATCATTATGGATATTAGGATGGTCCCAGCACTTGAATGTAGTAGTAGTCATAACAATGATCTTTTCCTAACCTGCACAAATTAGCTATGATTTATTTCCATAACGATGTAGTTTTATTATCTAACCAGGAAATATGTTACCGAAACCTTAACAAACATTTTAGAGATGAGGAAACATCAAGTTTAACAAACAGAAAAGAGAGGAGGATGGAAAAACAGCTTGTAGGTTAAAAAAAGTTAACAGCTGATATCACAGTATCAAATTTTGTGACCCAGAATTGAAAGCATTGTGCGTAGCAGGGGCGTGTCCTTCCACCTTAAAGGGGAACTCCGGGGCATTTGAAGCGCAATCCCATTGCTAGAGGTTGTCAAATACTGACAGTAGGACACAGACTGGTGCAAATCGGCGCTCCCTGTGCGGCGTTGCGCTGTTTGCGCAGCCTGTCATGCTAGCCAAATACGTGGTGGCCAAGGAGCAAATAATAAACCTTTCACGTAAAACAACAACTTGCACACTGCAGAAACGTCACACCACTTTATAAACCATCCGACAATAAATTCACAAGCCTTACCATCAAAACCATATGCATGGTTCTTACATTACTGGCATGGGGACGTTACAAAACAACTTTGTAAACAGCATGTCACTTACCGGTTGTTGGTATGTGCGCGTATGTGAAAGCCCAAAAGAGTCAATGGACGATACTCCCATATACAAAGCAATTATCTTCTTTAGAAAAACTGCGTTCAAGTATTTAAAACATTACAACAATACATGCCCAGTAATATTTGGCTAGCATGACAGGCTGCGCAAACAGCGCAATCGCCGCACAGGGAGCGCCGATTTGCACCAGCCTGTGTCCTACTGTCAGTATTTGACAACCTCTAGCAATGGGATTGCGCTTCAAATGCCCCGGAGTTCCCCTTTAAGATGGTGGATTTTTGTTCTAGATCGACACATCATATAGGGACAACTTTGAGGTGGATTGATGGATCAAAATGGGAAAAAAACTTGATCAATACCAACATCAGTACCTTATACATCAATCAATACAACCAATCATGTATAAGTTGTTAATTTGTCAATCACAACCAGAATTGTTCCATAACCTTAATTTCCAATCATCTCCCTCTTAGTAAAGATGGGAAGATGGGAAGCCATTTGTTAATTATACTCTTATAGTAAAAATAGTACACATCACAGAGCGTTTCAACAAGTTAGGCTCTTAATATGACAGTAAAGGGTGTTTCACTGTGATATAGAACAGAACTTATTACTACCGCTATATACTGTATTATTTATGTCTTTAGATTAATTACATAGTTAGACATGTGAAGCTGTTAGACATTCAAATAACTTATTTGTTCTTGTAACCATGAGGTAGATGGTCCTTTAACCATCATAAAAGGGTCCCTTTTACCCAACTATCAATGTTTCCTTTATCTTATTTACTTTACCTCAAACTGTGACCTTTTCATAAATCTTACTAAACCATGTTCCTAAACCTAGGTAACATTTAGCCAACAATCAAACTAATTTCTTTACTCAACAGGGATTTAAAGGTGTTTTTGTTTTTTCAGTTAAATGCCAAAATACCTCTTTGTGTGTGTCATTATGGCAGGTAGTCTGCTCTGGTATCACTTTAAATAAAACTCAGAATTTGTATTTTTTGTTCAACCATTGCTAATGAAGACTGACCAGTTTGAAGGTTTGCAGTTTTGTCTTCAATGGCAGTTTTTTCTTCTTCTTTTTTTAAATCCATTGCAAACATTATTAAAGGTCTTTAGATAATATCTGTGTGTGGCAGCTGAGCTGTTTAGGCGGGGAAAGACTATAGTTGCTGTTCATGCATGATTCACACTCTTGCACCACACTATCCACCTTGCCACAAAAATATCATAAGTCATGAGTTGCAGAGTCATCTAGTATAGACATAATTCCTGTGACTACTGGGCAGCACTGTTGGAGAAAATGAAAGAGGATAAATGTCAGGTAAAGGGGAGTGGAGGGTGAGTCAATGAGAATATACGGGGGAGGAAGGTTGGGAGATGGAAAGCTGTAATTGGTTGCCTGACAAGGATTAACCTGTCTGCTTCCAGCCTCTCCCTTCTACCTTAAACAATATATATGTTACACCTTCGTTACCATGGTGACCACCTTCTTCATCTTTAGCTCTTTTTGTTTCTACTTTGCGTCTCTGTGGCCCCATGACACTGAAAAGTCACCAGCATTTCTTGTCATCTTGTGTCTTCACTTCAGCTCTGCCACCTCTCCCTGGCTCCCTGTTGTGCAAAGACTAATTAAGCATAAAACAGCTCCTAGTTAGACAGGTAGACTGTATTGTCTACCTGTCCAGGTAAGCGGAACAGTACTACTGTACGCTACATTTGCATCTGCGCTTCCTGACTCCCTCACCACAAACACGATAATTAAAAGGCAGGGAAGGGCATCCCCTTCCTTTAATCTTTGGATTTAAACTTGATTGACGCTTAGAAACCTCGTGCCACACACACATACATAGAGCGCAAATTTCCCAACACACACGCTCCTAACCTTAGATGTAGCTCCAAGGCAAGCAGATACTAGTTTGTGTGAGAAACCATGGCAGACACACACAGACAAACACTCCTGTGAAAAGACAAGAGAGGGTTTGCGACGTTCCCACCATGTTGCTGTATGACAACGCACAATAGGACAGGAAATAACACCCAGACGACTGTACACATGCCTTCATCCTGTATTCTGTCTGAACAAACACTTGATTGAGAATGCTAAGATTAATGGCTGAACGATTTGCTCAACAACAACAGTGGTGCAACCAAGCATGTAAACGGACTAATATAACACAAAATGCCCCAACATTTTCATTATATTTCTCATATTTTCAGGGACTGCTAACCTGGACGATTAACAGTCTCTTAATCTGATAAAAATTTGAGTTTCATTCATGTCGTGTGTGAGAAAATTACAAATGCAGACTTTGTTGTTACAGGAACTCGTCATTGTTTGACAGCATCATTTGAAGATGGTTTCATGGTGTCGCGGTTCTTCAAATGTTTTCCCCACCAATGTTATGATGGTCTGATTGACTTGATTTATGGGAGATGTTTTCATTTTGCATGACATGTGCTTCTAAAAATTGCATAGAACCCCATATTAAACTTTTTATCTGACAAGGTCATACGTTGCCAAAACAGCCAAAGCTAACGCCACTTGTTTGATAAATATTTATTTAGTTTCTTTTGCTTTGATTGAAATGAAAATTAAATCAAATTTAAAATGAAATTTAATCAAAATTAAATGGAATTTTTTTGGGAAATTAAAAGGGAAATTATATTATTGCAGATTCTTTTTTTAAAGCAATCATTATAAGCTTTCATTATTGCTGCTGGCAAGAAGGACCTTGTGTATCTTTCTGTCATGCAATGGAGCTGAAGAAGCCTCACACTGATCGTACTCGTTCCAACATGATGTTATAAAGAGGATGGTCGGAGCTGTTTTTTTTTTTTTTATTAAATTGAAATGTCTAAATACCCCATCTGAAACCCAACTACAATTCCCTATCTCACATGAAGCTTTCCAGGGCTGCAGTAAATACATTTGTTCCTCTTTTGTGCTAATGGGAGCAGATAAAGCTACACAGTGGCGATTGACAGCAACCCACCCATGAACGTCATGACTGATGTTGGATCAACTAAAGAGGCTGCTGATGATCCATGAAAGTCAGGCTTACCAGAATGTGTCTTAGTCATACGATTGTGAGTTTGTTTTCTCTTTTGCTGAGGAACACCTGTGTTACAGTATAAAAAGTGTCAAAGCAGACAGCAGATCAGCAAATAATACATTCAATTCTTTCCATCAGTCAACAGACTAAAAATTTTCTAAGATTAAAAAAAGTGCTGATAAATGGATACACGCACAGCCAAATAAACTGATAATAGATACAACATTCCTTCAGTAATCCATATTGTGTTGTTCAAACATGTACATTTGATGTTTTGTATCTCACTGTTACTCACCAATAAAACAGAAAATACAACAAAGAAACAAACAAAAAAACAACACATTTTGTAAGATGTTGCACTTTGTGAAATCATGTTAGTTCTCGTATTATTGTTGTGTATTGTTACTGTAATTTGTGTTTTTTTCTTTTTTTGGCCCTTTGCTGTGGACATAAAACAAACACATACACACACACGCAAAAAAAACACCCAGAAGTATTTTGTTATATATACATATATATATATATATATATATATATATATATATATATATATATATATATATATATGTGTGTGTGTGTGTGTGTATATATTTTTCATTTCTTTCTTTCAGCTTGTGCTTTCTGAAATGTTTGTTTCCCAAAATGATGTTTTTTCAGAAATGGTCCATTTTGTGTGTTTTTTTTTCCCCCTTTGTTTGTTGACATATTTCATAAAAACTTTGCTTTGGTTGCGGTGTTGTTGTTTTTTTGTGTGTTGTGTTGTTTTTTTACCTACAGGGTCTTCTTATGGGCGGTTATACATACGAAGGCACTTTATTCTTTTCAAAAGGTTTCTATATTTATTTCTTTTCTGTTACTGTAGTTGTTTAAATTGTCCTCTTTTGGTGTTTTGTTTCTGAAGAAACTGAAGATTTCAAAATGTTATTTTTAAAAGACAAATTTACACCACTGGTCTTATTGGGGATTTTTTTCTTTTTTCTTAGTTATATTAAGACACATGGAGAAACTCACACATGGTCCAAAGATCCAGAAAACGATTATCTCTGTGACAATACATCCTCTAGAGTGTGTAGCTGCAGTCATTTCTTGCTTTCATTCTCCAATTCAGTTACAGTACTTAACAGGCAGAAAATAAATAAACAGCCATGCAAATAAAGTTATTTTGTGGTCAATGTTAATGAAGCTACCATAGATTGTTTCAGCTTAACCTATAACACGCAGCAGAGCCACATACCTCATAACCAAGCAGAGGATTACAGTTTTTAAACAACATCCATCTCACACTCTCTTCCTCATCTCATTCTCTCTGTCCACAGGACGATGGGATAAAAAGCCAACACACATCCCGACCATAAACAATTATCTGGATCCTTGTCTGTGTCCTCTGTGTGTGTGTGTGTGTGTGTGTGTGTGTTGACAGATATTACAAATGACTTACTTTTTGTATTATTATTTTTTATCTTTATCTTTATGTATTATGTATTGTTTTTTTATTTGGCTTTGTCATTCACCTCACCGGCTGCCACTCGCCCCTTTGCCTGAAAGGAGATACATGGTGTTGCAGCACAATCTACAAACCACACACAACTAAATATGATTTAAGTTGGCAATCACGGTGGGCCAAGTGAAAGATCTGCACATCAAAACATGCACAACCTGTGATCCATTGGCTGTTCTGATCTACAAATGAAGTTGTGTGGCCAAATGCTTTTTAAACACTAGAGCAGATTCCAGTGGTCACAAAAAGGATTAAAAAGGAGGAATTTTGGGTAAAGTGTGTAAATGTTTTAAACAACCCTATACTGTGTGTAAAATAAAAACAGTTTGTGTTTGTAAAGGAATGCAGGGATTTTCCCCTTCCGTTTTTATTTTGCGTCACAGGAAAAGCACCTTTAATTAAAAAGTGTACAGTTATTCACATTTTAAATACTTTTTCTGATTATAAGTATTGGTTATGGTTACGTTTTTATTCAGTCTAATGTCGCAGGGGAGGTGGTATAATAGTTAGTCCAACAGACATTATGGGTTGAAAAAGGACAGAGTTTGTTACCTTAAGCATTTCACAGTAAGCATAATTTCAAATCATATGTAGTACACTGCAAACGTAGCTAATTTTGGATGCAAAACAAAGCCTTCTAAGGTTTCCAGACATTAGGACCTCACCCCTCCTGCACTGCACTACTTTTAACCAGACTGCAGTTTGTTTCTTTCTCATACTTGCAGCTTGTAAAGGGCAACCAGGTCTTTCTTGCAAATTCGACATATGATTGGACGGTGAATCAGATTACCCAATTGTGAATTTGCCAACATGTAAACCAAACCAGCATCTGCAGAGGAGGTGACCACACCAGGCAGCCACACCTTAGAGTTTGCCAGTGTGTGGCCTTTGACAGAATCCACCACAACATGTGTCATTGCAGTGTCACAGTCTAAAACCAAATAATGAAGATTAATGACATGCAGAGCAGGGAGAGATTATGTCTTCATTAACGTCATAAAAAGTGCAAAGTTAAGCCAAGCCCAAACAGAAAACTAGTGTTTGTACAGGGTTGCCCTACGTGTCAGGAAATTTAGGAAGTTCTTTATCCATCTGCCAAAATCATACTTGTCTTAAGCAAGCTGACCTTTCTCTTTGTTCTTCAAGACGGGCAGATGTAGAATCAGCTCTAGAAGCAGAAATTTAAGTAGGTAATGTATCTCAAACATTTCTATCCAGACTGCATGAACCTGTAATTTTGTTTAATATATTTCAAATTAGAAGTAAAGAGGCATGTTGAGGAGTTTTAATTCAAAGTTCATTACACCACTTTACGCTCCTGTGCTTGCAACAGAAATGGGAATCATAAACCCAAAGTCGCTTCTGTCGGTGTTTAGATAGTGTTCTGAGTGGTGCAGCGCTGCAAGGCTTAATGGAGATTATCTGCACTGTCACACCTGAGTAAAGCAAACTGAGGCCTTGTTTCAGTTGCCAAAAACGGAATGATAAAAGCCCAGACGAACCAAAAAGCTTCAGCTACCACAAAATCTCCTCTCAGACATTTCTGTTGATCCACACACTGTCAGATCATCATCAATTTATCACAACCAGCTAATGAGGCCACGTTCTGCTTGAAGAGTTTAGGTAAAGCCAGGCATGACTGCCAGGCTCAGACAGAAAAAATAAACATCTCCTGTGTGATCACGCCTGCCTGGTTAACGTCACTGACAACATGCTGCATTTCATACAATTAAATAGTCCTGTCTCATGGCAGTGAAGCATGCGATGTCTTCTTTTGATGATTCGCTGCTCTCCCGCTCTGTCAGTTAGTAAGGTGAGGTTTTGTGTGCACAGTCGTTGTTTCGATGAGCTGTGAATTGCGTTATGTGTCTGTTTGGTCATATTTATAGTCGTGTTTTAGGGTAGTACAGAGCTGTGGGAGGTCTGGTCAGGGAAAGGAGAGGATGAGTACGTTTTTCTTACCTGACTAATGTTAGATCAACTATGATTTAACATTTAATGTAAACTGTCAGCCATAAAACCTCACATTTATGTCATCATGTCAATGCCTGCACATGTGCAGGCATGAATGCGTAATATGACCATATATCCATAAGGTTACAAACTACAAAGGAAATGCATATTACCTATATTGAACTCTCAGGGTAATATACAAAAATCTGTATTTCTGCTAAACCAACTATTCTTTTATTTATTCTTTTTATTCAATTTGATATTCCAGCAGAATTTCAAGAAAATGGTGGAGCATGGACAGCAGAAGTACCTATTTAAATTACTGTGTGGATTATAATCCCTTTAGTTAAAGGTACAAATGGATGACTAGCAACCATAACAGGAAATGGAATCCTCATAACAATGACAACAGCAACAGAAAAATAATTATGGAAAGTAATAATGAACATCATTTTTGAGTGTTACATTTTAACACTTGGGGTCAGATGAATAAAATGATGTAGTTTCAAGAGAAAAGCTGCGTATGCACAAAGGCTAACATGTACATACACATTTTTTTCATTCGATTTAGAAGTTACGCATGGTTCTCTTCTATAAATCTCAGTCATTGTGAAATGATATGAATGTACACGAGCCAGATTTCCACTCCCTTCTTTATCCATTAACGGAAGTGGTCACTCCCCTAATTTGTTATATAAAAGCATTGTTTGCACCACAACGGAATAGACATGACAACAAAAGCAATAGCAACGAAGAAAAGAAACAGGAGAGATGTGCACTGACAGTTCAGACACTGAAGGACACTGTGAAGGTAAAAAATAAAAATAGAAAAAAAAAGAAGGCTCATATCATAACCAAGTGGGAAAAAAAGTACATCAGCTCACTTCATTAAAATGATTTTATTTGTTTCTCTTTACATTCTTTTATGTATTTTTAATGCTTCTTACACTCCCTGCTGCAATGCTTTTATTTCATGTGAAGCACTTTGAATTGTTTTGTATATGAAATGTGCTATATAAATAAATTTGATTTGATTTGATTGGATTTGGCACAGACAGCATCAGGACACCGGCATACACAGTTCCTCACACAGCTCAAGAAGAGCAGTCCTAAACTGTTGTCAATTATCATCTTGTGACAGATAATTAAAGCAATCACTTGTTTTCTTCTCAAAGTCACAGTCACATTGTCTTCTAACAAAGCTTTGCCGACACACATGCTGTATTTATTCATTGCATTAACAATTAAATGAGTATGTAAATAATCAATAAATAAAGATGCAAAAAGCAATCGGATAAAAATCTGTATCACGCTAACTATCACGTTTGGTTTTATTCTAATTTCTGTGGTGTCTTTTTTCATTTTCCCCTCACCATATCAGACTTAAGTTGCCCTAAACAAATGTATGTATGCATGGAAAAAGGAAGCGTGAGGTATGCACATTCTTCCTTCATAAAGATCTGTTTTTTGTTTGGTAAAGCATGGTTTTGTGTGAGTATCATTTATGCACCCAGCCCCTGGTATTTCTCAACATTGTTGCAAATTACAAAATATGCAGGAACTGCTCAAAACAGCAGCTGGCTAACATCCATTTGCACAAGATTATACCAAAAGACAAACCACCCAAGTTGCTCTCCAGTGACAGATGAGTGGATTATATGCAAGTTTTATATATTGCTCAAAAGTGCTTGAGAGGTGAGCTTTTTGGTCTGAAGGGTGTAGATAATCATTAGAGGGTGAGTTTGATGGAAATGCATTTAACCCATCAATTTGTTGTGACACTGCTAAAGTAATGTGTGGTGCACGTGGACAGAAAACAAATTTCGACACTTGCAGTAGACTCCGAGCTCAGACTTGAACAAGAAGTCTTTGGCTGCATTTTAACCACAGGAACTTATTTGAGAAACCAGGGTGTATCAGGAGGTCCTTTCTGGAGCCCCCCTCATTTTCCACTGCAGGAACCAGGAGCTAAACAGAGTTCCAGAGGAAAAATTTCACCCCTAAAATGGCGCTGGTAGGGAGGTTGTACTTTTTAGCCTACACAGAAAAGAAACACTTTTAAGAAGGCAAAGAGTGTACAGTACTGTCACCAGTAATGCTCTCCCGATTCCTCTTGAAGGCCATGCTCTGTTTGATGTTCTGGATGAGAGGAAGTGTTTGTTAATGCTGCCACCACAGTCAGAGAACCACCAGGTCAGTGCTGCCACAGGTTGGGTCATGTCCGACTGTGTGTGGGAGAGAAGCATCATTGGAATAACACCGGCAGAGACAAGCAGCATGCAGGGATAGACACGATTATGCTCTTTCTTTAAGTTCGAGTTGCATTTTTGGTAGTGATTACAATGACAGCATTTCTGCTTATGTTGCCAACACTACTGCCAAAACTCTTTACCTGGGAGTGAGTTGACACTCAACACTCACCCAAGTTAAAAATCTGTAGAGTTCAAATATTTTTAAAAGTGAATTCAACCAAGTGATTATTGTTTTCAAATTTTAAGCAAAGAGATCACGTCAAAATCCGTAGAGCATTTGAACTAATCTGAGTTTCAAGTCATGACAATGAGTCACTAAATCGTCCAGACAATTCCTTTTACTGCTTATTGCAGTTTGTAAAATAACACAAATACACACGCAAAGCATGGTAAATAGCCTCACCTGCGTTGGCCTCGCTTGGCCCCTCACCCTCTATGTCGCATCTAATCCACAGATGCACCAGAGATCGCTTTATGCATTCTCCATGAGTGGAGGTGTGCAGCTACGAGCACATGCAGCCTAACTGCCCCTCCTGAGACCAACATGAACGAGGGGGTCTGAGTCTGTCAATTACCCCCAGGAGTCAGTAAACCTTAGCACACCGGATGCCACAAACATACACATGCACATGCCCACCTTACATGCTGGCTGAGAGGCAGTGGCATCATGGATATGTATGACACATGCATACACGATCACACACCCAGACAGTTGTGATTTCCCCAGGTAGCTACTCTAAGCCTGAAAAGGGAGGATTTGACAGAGGCCTCGTTTAACACAGACATCAAAATGAGAAGGGAGGTGAGAGTGGGGGCTGATTTTTGACAGAGATGTTCATCTTGTTTTGCTTTGATTGACAAGGAGACAAGCTCTCAGTTTAACCCACCACATCTCACAGAGCATCTCCTGAATGTTAAAGTGGTAACACAACTCAATTTAAGTGGCTGTTCACATTCAGAAGGTTTTCCTGGGGTCAAAGGGAATTTTCAATATAAATTTGCCACAGTTTTTTTGCCAGTTTTTTATCATGGTTGCCAGGTGATGTTGGTCAATGCACCACTTTAGTTAAGCCTGACATATTAAGTCTAATTAACTGCCATTATAGCTTGTACCGATAATTAAAGTCTTGAGAGCAAGAATCCGACAACTAAGTTAATTCACAATTTTTGGGGGTTTTTTTTGTCAAAGAAAAATTTCTGAATGTGAGAAATATCTACCAAAGAGGTATGCAGAAGATTTGGCTCCAACATAGTTGCAAGATAACAAATCAATTCCGTTTGGATGCAACTATCACACTGAAGGATACTTTAATCTCAAAGTACAATCTTGTTTCCCTGAAATTTGGAAAGTACAAATGAGGGAATATTTCAGCAATATAAGAAACGATGATCCTCAAACAGAAATGCAAATAATTTTGGTTTTTCACCACCGGCGGTACAAAAATGCATTAAAAGATTCAGGGAACCGGGACACATTTCTGTTAAACAAGACAAAATGTTTGTGATCTTCAGGCCTTCCGATAGCAATACATCGAAAACATACACGATTCTTTTGTTCTTGACTTTGGACTCAAGAAAATGTCTAAAACCAAATTCAGTTAGCATAATACCTTACAGCTAAAAATTCTATATAGAACTACCAAAGAAGGAAAAAATCTTTTATAAACAAGAATCATAGGTTCTGCCGTCTTCTCAGCCCCTAAGTTCATCTATAGTCATTTTTTCACTAGTCAGAAACCCACAAACACCCACTAACATCCTGCTTTAGATTGCAATGTGAAAGTGTTTAATCAGCATTCAGTCATACATCAAATGCCTAACAGCAGTGGCAGGTTTTCATCAGCTTGACCTCAACACAACACTGATGGGTGCACCATCACAGAGGATGCTGTGGACTATATGAATGGGCACAGCTCAGATTAATCAATTTTGCTGTCTGTGAGACAGCTGGCTTCACACTAGTGAGACTGACGTCTGTCGTCCCTTTAAAAATAATAAACTAGCCTAATCATCTGAGAGAAGTGTGATTCTGAGCAGATTACCAACACAGCCTGTGGGATACAATGTATTCATCTATGCATTTTGTCATTGTGTGGTTGTAGCCCTTAGAGCACTGAGGTAAACACGTTCATGTGCTTTTTTTAGCACATGTACCCTTTTTTAAAATATCCGTCTAAACATGTTACTACAGGTGGGAAAAATGGGTATAAAATAAATGGAGGTAAAGTGGAAAAACTGTCCTATGATCTAAAAATCAAGATTTTTAGGAAGCCATGCACACCGAGCAAGGGAGAAGAGGAAGCATCTGGCTTGTTATCAGTACAAAGTTCAGAATCTTGCACATTGCATGGATAACTATAAACACACAAAATGAATACGTTTCAGAGCAACATACAGTTTTGTTTGAATTAGAGATGACAAAACACAGAAGTAAACAGGCCTCTTCCAATTTTTTTTGGTTATTTGTTTAACATTTTATTTTGTTTTCCTAATTAATTTGAATGAATTTCTCTGTTTCAGTATTTGATATATGTATGTTTCCTTTTACATTTCACACTGTTTCAGAATTATTTTGAGGAATTGAATTTGATTTAATCTCTCTGATTTATGGTTCATCAATGAATAGATGATAGGTGGAGGCGAGGGCGTAGGAATGAGTTTAACATTGGGGGGGACACATATCGGAAACCTGACCTAAAAAAATCTTTTTAGGAGGGACAAATGCCCCCCCGGTTCCTACGCCTATGGGTGGAGGCACAAAACATCTGCTGTTCCTGTTACAAAGAAAAGACAAAGAAAGTGATTCATATAAAGATAGCTGTAAATGACTTTAAAGATTTTACTAAATGTAGGGCTACAGCTCACTGGCGAACAGTAAAATTCTGTTCATTTGAGCAAAAAAAGATGATGTGGTGCTTGAAAAAACGGGGTTTAAATATAAGACTAGGGTGTTATAATACTAAAATGTGACAGTAAGGCCTCTATTGTTTACATAAAATATTTTACATGTAGTACAAGATATGAAACTTTGCTTCCATCAAACTAATGAAAGATAATCTACTTGAAAGATTTCTCTTTGCGACTTAAATGTGCAGGTGCTGCCTAGGGAAAAGTTTTTGACCTGTTACCTACATGGCCCGAAGCACTGCTATGAGGAACTCCACCTTAATGAACTCTGACTGTCTGGAGCTTGGGACGCATGAGAAATACCAAGAAGAAAAGCAAACCCTGAACCTGTCTGCTGCTTTTTGGTTACACTTGTAAACTTACGGTGTGTGGAAAGGAAAAACTCAACCCCTTGAGAGGGGAAGACAACCAGACAATGATTGGCAGCAGCTTAACAAAGCACCTGTCTGACAGAAACAGGCAGACAAAGCACACACAAACATGCAAACAAACAGCAGAACCTGTCCCATTCTCTGCCTCCACAAATGAGGCAGAAAGAGAAGTAGTCTTTAACTCACTGCTGCCCAACTAAATTGGTGTAAAAGGCAAGAAGGCAGCATCACAGCGGAACAAAATGAGTATGGGACATTATGCAGAGGCAAACCTTAAGTGATGCTGGAAGAGGAGCAGAAGATGGGGTGACATCAGACTTAAAGCCCAGAGATGGGGCTTGTTAGCAGGAGGCTCTATTATGTTCGCCTCCTGCCCTCCTCTCTATTCTTCTTTGTCCTCCTCACTTCTCCCAGCAGACCTAAATTGGCCTTGAGAACTCCACCTGACTCCCCTCCCAACCTGCACTGCTCATGTATATGCATCTCAAATCCCCCCTAGACATGGACAGATAGGCAGGCCAGACATAACACTAGGTGCACCTAACAAAAGCAATTTGCTATGATAGGCCGTTTGGGTCAAGTACCCTACGTGTTCCCCCACAGTTGTTTTAATCAGGCCAAGGTAGCAGGAAGGAAAGGGCTCGGAGGTACCTAAAGGCACCTTTCCAGCTGGCCATTATCCTCTGGTGGATGAATTGAGGATGTGGCTGTTAAGAGAACTGACATGACAGCCCATCAGTTAGACAAGTCAATTAAAGCAGCCTGAAACTTTTCTAAGGGTGAAAGATGCATATATGCAGACATAGGTTTGCAGGAAATTATAGGGAAAGTTTGACACCAGGCATGTTGAGCTGAATGCCAAAAAGGGAAGACACTTGTTAGAAGTTGACATTTTGTATTGGAATTGTTAAAGATTTTTCTGGACCAGAAAAATGATCACAGTGTAGAGGGAAGTTTTCCTTTTTGTCCTTTGGTTAGTTATTTTTTCTCAGTTTCATTATTACGTTTCTGGCAAACTGGCTCATCAAGCCAATAATGGGTCATAAAGTCAACATAAGCAGAAAAACAAGGTGTTAAAAAAGGGTGGGTTGGGTGTATTGTTCTTTCTGTCTGTCACTGTAGGATGTAGTGTTTTTGGACTAGAACTGTGTTCAGCCCTTATGCAAGAACTGAAGAAACTAAATCTTAACTGTTCCATAATAAAATTTACCATGCCTTCTAAACTAAACAAAACAATTTCCATGATCAGTAACACACGTGTGTCACTGAAACTGTGAAATATCAATGATTCAACTCTGAAAATATAACTGACAGAAATGTAAGTAAACGTAGTCCTCTGAACCAAGTGTGCATTTTGTATGTACTAAAGAGAAACTTTTAAACTCAGTGCCATGACAAGTTAAGTCAGTGTTTCTGTCGTTAATTGAACCTGATGTATTTTGAGGAAAAATGTCCCATGAGCTGAAGTAGAACATTTCGGTTGAAGTGAGCAATGGTATGCTTGCGAAAAAGAGGGTGCAGATGAGGTGCGAGCACATTTCATATTCAAATATAAGTACTGACCATGCAGGTTGTCCAAACTTTTTTATCTGTTTAACTTTTTTATAACTGTAAAAGGTGGAAATAAGAATTAATCTTTAAATTAATGCAAATTTTGTATTTAAATTTGACCAAACTTTTGTATAGCACCATATGAGGTTTGAAAAGGAGACCATTTTTGAGAAACCAATACCGCTTACATTTTTTTTCTTTATTATGGGCTTTTCATTTTGGATACTGAAACTTGTATCAGCCTCACAGCCTTGCAGATTTGTTCCATATATCCTTTCCAAATGAGAACAAAACTCACAGAGCCCCAATCACTGCTTAATGTAATGATGATAGACCTGTGTACTGTATGTTACTACACTAAAAATTGAAAGAAAAAACGTTAGTAGAAGAAATGTCTTTTTAGTTGCTCATAAATACCATTGAAGGTGATCATATGGGTAATTCTTGCTTGAGGAACAATGATCACAACAGATCATAACAACCTGACTGGCTATCACTGACAAAGAGAAATATTTGTCATAAATCATAACTAAACTAATCTAAACTAAAACTATAGCTATTTATTTATTTATTTATTTTTCATCATTTGTGCATTGGCATAAATAGAACTCTATTCACCTGAGATGACAGACGGGTCTACATCTCAAAAACGTGCTTCACTTCTTTATAAATGACTGTGTTGTAGGTATTATTATTCTGATGAGGAGGCCATGGCTGGGAAACAACGCAACAACAACCAGCCACCAGGGTTTGTTCAACATATTTATTTTCCAAGCTTGATTCCCTATGTAAATGCCGTGCTGATGAGCAGCCAAACTGGAAGCTCCAGATGTAAAGCAGTGTTTCAAAAGCATAGAGAGAGTGGTGATGTCTCTTAGTATTTCTGTAAGTATGATGAGTGTCATGTGATGGGCTCTCATTGTGATTCAGGTTGGGTGAAAACAGCTGCAGCGATAAAAGACAAACACTACAGACAAGACTCATCAGATCAAACATAAACGAGGCAGTCATGCCCAAGATTCACCTTTACAAAGATTGTGTTTTGATATCTGAAAACCCGCAGGTGTCACTGCCACCAGCCATAAGCTGTCATAAGTTCATTTTTTGTTAAAAACAGCATCTCAGGATGTCGAAATAAAGCTGACTGAGAACCTCCATGTGTTTGGACAACAAAGTTTAATTTTGACAGTCACACTTTGATTTAAAAAAACAAAACTCAGCTTCAAACACATCTCTTAAAAAAACATAGCATTCCCAGGACAGGTTTCTTTGCTTTATCCTATCAAAATATGTAAAAGTACGTTTCCTGCTCTTAGTATATGTGGTCACTTTAATATTGTCTCAACTATCTTTCTACAAAACTAGAAAAAAAGAACACTTCAAACATTAGTTAAATCCATAGTTGTTTTAAATGATGCCAAATTTGTCTGACTGAAATTTAGGCTGTTATTAGCTCAGATGATACTTTAAGCCCTGACCCATGCTGTGCTATTTAAAATACAAAAAACGATTTTGGGTAGAAGGAATATATAAACATTGGTGTAAACACTCCTACTGCATCTTTAAGGTATTAAAACAGATAGGAGCTAGCACCAGAGCTAGTACTAATAGCACTAAAATGTGAAAAATTTTCTTCGTCATTGTAATAGTGAGGAAAAACAGTACAAACAAACAAAAATAGATAAATAAAACAACCCACAAAGTGACATTCAGTGAAAACTGAAATTTCAGACCAAAAAAACCTCGTAAACTTGATCTGTTGAATTAATTTGGCACTGGTTGGCAATCTGCTGCCATGTACTGACAGGCGTATGACTCACTAAGAAGTTGAGCGGCAGACTTCAGTCATGCACGTCCCAGCCAAACTCATGGAATGTCACGAAACATTTAATATTAGAACGTGGGAGGATTCCTTTGTTGGCTGTGCCAACAGTGTAACAGTTGTTACCTTTGACTGTGACAGCAACTTTTTCTACAGAGTTTAACAGTTACAACACTGTCTCTAACAATGGATTGAGATATGGAACTTTTCTAAAAATATTTTATTATATTTACATGTCATTAAGCAGACACTTTAATCTAAAACAAATAACAAGTGAGGAAACAACATTAACAAGTATTCTTATTTGTAATTTTCTGTTGCTTTCTTGAAGAATTGTGTCCTTTAATACAAAGTTTACATGTGATCACACGCAGACTATAAATAAAACTGCCTTTGGCACTACAGACACTATAATAGGTGAGGCTTTAAACTTGACATAATTATTGTCTCATTGACATTTTGTCTGATGTACTGAGCTCTATCTGCCTGCATCCGCATTTGGGCTACCAACAAAAGCTGCAAACTGCTTTAAACTACACAACACAGGTAGCGTGTCAGCAGTTGTAGCTTTCCGCTGTATCAGTCTGAATAAGTCGAGAATCAGTCTGCTAAATGCAAATGGGAACAGTTGTCTGGCTACTGTCCATGTCACAGGCAGAAACAGGTCAAACCTGTCAATATGGCCTGTCAATATGACTCATCATTATGAGGCAGATTTTCTGAATCGTACATACATGCTTTGTGAAGTAATTAAGCATGATGGAAAATAATACAAACATCACAAATGTATAAACTCAAACTGATCAGCATATTCAGCAAAGCTTCTAAATCAGAGCAGAAAAATCACTCAAAAAATAAGTGTTAAAGAAATTAAACAAATACAAAAACACACAAAATGGTCCAAGCTGCTGCAACTTGCTGTCACAATGGTGAAGCACATTCTTTAGTGCAGGTGGCATTCGAATCACTCCCGCTTATATATGCTCAGCTAGACTGCAAAGGGCCCAGATGCCCTTATTCTCATAATTTGCTTCGGTTAAATTGTCCAGTCGAGCTGTAGCTTGACACAACCGTGCTTGTTCTGTAACTGCTCTGTTTGACAATGATGAATAAATCAGCATGCACACCAATTTCTACTTGTCAAGGGTCACAGAACTTGTCGTGTCATAATACATTTTAATCAATATCCTGTAATAAACAGCATATCATTTCTAGTCTGATGCATTCACACCTGACTTGTCAAAGCATGTTTCAGAAGCATTCCAGAAGCAGCTCGCCACCGTGTTCTACTAAAAATTTGTAACTGATATATTTTTGAGGAAAGCTGCAACAAGCTGAACATGCATAGACTAGATGAATATGACAGGAGGCCAGACATGGGAACATCATAGAGAAACCATAGAGATTATGAAACACTCAAATACACACAATCTATCATGCTCTTCCACATCAACAACCCAACAATGATTGACAATCAGTTTTACAAATTAGCGTTCAATCACCAACATAACGTTGTGTCAATAAGTTGTGCTCGGTCACTGCACACTCAAATAAGACAGATGACAAAATAATACTTTAGATTTTGGCATGATTCTTACTTTCATTTGGCATTGATGTGGTCTTTAAGTTACTTGTCATAGTACTTGTGCAATCAGTTCTTTGAGCTATGATGAAAAAGGGCAATTTAAGTATGAATGTCGAGTGTGGCAACAACCAGCGGAAATTCCCCGTTGAGGACTGGGTTTTCTGGTTATTATCACAACTTCAAGTCTCAATTTGTCAGTGGTAGAAGAAGTATTCACATCCTTTAATAAGTCCCGCATCTAAGGTGCTACTTTAGTAAAAGGAAGTATATTTCAAGTTTAATTTGTAAATTGTTCTTAAAGTATATAGCAAGTGTATATGTATTCTCTGAGTTTTATTAGTTATATTCAGATTATTACATTATGCATGATGTGACAAAGACATTAATAACATTAATCTGCTGATTACTTTATGTTCTGTAAAAATGAAAAAGAAAAACAACCGCAGTGTTAGCTTTGTTCAAAGCAAAAATGAACTAAATCGCTCAATTAGAATGTACATTAACACATCTGAAGAGATGGAAGTGTGACACTTTGGTAGTTTTACATAAAAATTAGATAAAAGAAAAGGATCATTAAAGAATGAGCTCTCGTTATTCAGTTAAAACCAATAATTTTATCTTTGCCTTCACATAAAATGTAATCTATAACAAAGCCTTGCACAATTTCCTTATATGTAGCTTATTGTTTCCTTCATATTGTTAGCTTTGATGTTAGCTGCATTGTTATATCTTCATTTGTAAATCGCTTTGGATAAAAGCGTCTGCTAAATGCATAAACATAAACAATATCTTATAAACTCTGTACAAACCGGGAACGTGAAAATGTCGGGTAAACACAGTAAAGACCAAAGTGCAGTTTTTGTTTAATAAAAGTCATGGAGTGGAGGTATGGCTTATCTTAAAAAAACTCAATATGTGCATGCCCAACTGCTCTTGCATGACATCACATCAGCGGTAACAGTGTCCCCCTGACTTCAGTATTTGCAACAAGCTTACCATCGCGTGCACGTTTGTACATAATGTAGCTCCAACTTGTGTGTTTATGTGCATGCTGGAGTGACTACAGTGATTGACAGGTCCGCCCTGCAGGGCATGCTGTCACGCTGGGATAGGAAAGGCAGACAATGAGAGAGACAGAGAAGGACTTGAGGGAAAATCTTCACTGTTAATTACGCCGACCTTCATTGCCTCCACTTATGCTCAACATGATATAGATCAAAACTATTCCTGTCGCTCTGCAGGAAGCATTTTCTCTGAGGTAATGACAGTTAAGTACTAAATTACTAAAGGGCAATGACCTGAAGTGTGAAAGAAATTCTAACGCTGGCCACGATAGTGTCCAAAAGTTGGTTTGGCTACTTCGTTCCCAGCACTGTAAAACATTACTATATACTTACAATAAGAGCAACAAATAAAATTATTCTGAATTTTATTTCAAGTCAGCTTAAAATCTTCATTTTGACTTATTAGATAATTAGCAAAAGCTTGAGATTAGCTATTAGTTGAACACTGTGGATGTTTCCAGCATCTGTATTTAAGTCTGAACTTTGTGTTTTATTGCAAAATGGACAAGACATTCTCAAAGGGATGGTTCTGTTTCTTTAAAGCAGGCTAATTGGCCAGTGTTTTACCACTGGGCATGCTCTGACTTTACAACCCCAAATAGTGATTAAGTGATTCAATGACTTTATTGTGAATAGAATCAGCATCAAAACATGAGTTTTCGCCTTTCATAAATGCGCAAATTGCAGCAGCATTCGTTAGCAATGTAAAGTGATTACATTGGTCTAAATATTGCATGAACTTTGACCCAATCCAGGTTTCTCCCCTTGGGCCTACACCTCCATTTTTTATTCTAGGTAGGCTAGAGACCCCTTTTTGGGGGGAATCAAGGTGTAGTCATCATCTAGCCACCCAAATGGACTGCAAGGGTTGAAGCGTTAGATGACAATAATTCATTGATTCAAGTGGTAGCAGTAGAGGCAAGGACAAGAATTAAGATTGGGCCTTAAACTGATCTTAGAAAGCTCTTTTTGGTAAGGAACTGAAAGCCATTACAGCAACCTGTCCTCTGTATAAAACAAACAGACTCTCAGGGCAAAATCTTTGATTTTACATTACAATATGGGACTTTTATGTTGGAACACGGCTTCAAAGTTAATCTAGGTTTGTGTTGTTCTGTGACATTTAAAGCATGGGTTTTATCTAAACCTATTCACCAAAGTCAAGGCACGTTCATTTTCATACCAGCAATCATACCTGCTTCTTCCCGAACTCAGGACATGCCAGCCGCAATCTATTGTTTATAGGTAATAAACTGACTTTGAAGAAGTAAACTATGTAACCCCACTTACAAGAAGCCAAACTATTCCTTTAAAATACTCAGACAAGTAATCTAATCCTCTGATAACCTGTGCAAACTTTTTCGAGCACTACAATGGAATTTGAGCTATAATTTACTTAACTCACATTTTTAATGAAGCTCTGACACCTTTGACTGCTGCAGAGTACATCACATTCAAAGATTTTATAGCATCAACATGTAAAAACTATTCAAATTATAGGCATATGTCAACATGTTTGACTTTGGAGGTCTTTCAACCTCAATTAAATTCTGCCACATAGTATTTAATCACACCCATTTTACTGGTGTAATTTCTTTGTACAAAGCTTTCCCAACGCTCATTACCCTCTTCTGACATGCCCAAGCTATCATCGTCCGTTGTAACATCCACACGTGCAGATTCCTAAAACATTCACCAGCATGCTATATTTACACCTTCCTTCATAAAGTAGACACGAAGATCGTGTAAATGATTCCTCTGAAGTTAGTTTAACCTGTCCAGAGTGTATCCTGTCTCTTGCCCAATGATGGCTGGGATAGACTCCAGCACCCCGTGACCCTACAGTTGCATTAAGCGGGTATAGAAAATGGATGTATGGATGTTTTGGTTTTTAATGGACAAAGGTGAGAAAACATTTAGACTGAACGGTGAACTGACCAGATAGAACATTCTACTTTTTTATATCAAGTTCTTTGCTTTTGTTGTAGCAGCTCGAAATATCTGGGCCTTGATAAAGATTGTTTACTTGGATTTAACAACATGACATGTAACCGAGCATTCTTTACACTTGAGAAAAGTTGAAAATGTTTTGTTTTTTTAATAAATAGACATTTTACAGCCACTAATAGCTTAAAAGGCCAAATTTAATGTCCTCTTGACTCATCTGTGGATTTTAGCTCAGATTTTGAAAACCCCTGCTGTACTTTACTGTAAAATTAAAAACTATTAAGAAAATCTTTTCAATATGGAATGGCAGCCTAGTCACCGTCAGGGTCCAAATCTTCTCAGGGCTTGAAAATCCTTTTGTAAATCTTTCTTTCTGTCTCCTTCCCCATTATGTTAGAAGTGGATTTAACAGGTGAAATCAATAGGAAATGAAGGCTTTCACCTGGATTCGGGGGTCTTTTGATTTCATGAGAACAGCATGTTGTTTTTGTGCTCTCTGTGTGGATACAACACACAGGCATTGTGCATAAAGAGTTTAGCTTTCTGGCTAGTGTGTGAACGGTACACTTTGTTTTGACTAGCGCCGTGAGAGAATTGTTGTCCTGCTCGTGTGTGTTGATGGAAGCAGGTTAAGAGTGTCAGTCTTGCATCACGCTGATGCCCTGCCTTAACTGTTATTGCTGCAGCTATTCAAATGCTCCACTGACACTTTGACACTCCAATTGTGTGGGATGAGTGCGTGGGTGCGCTTGTGTGTGTGTGTGTGTGTGTGTGTGTGTGTGTGTATGCATGTCAGGTCTATTTCTTTGAATGCACATGCCTCTTTACCTGAGTGATTGTGGTTTGCCATTGTATGCTGTCTGTGTGTGGTGTGTGTCAGTGTGTTTCAAAACCAGACATTGTCAGTGTGACTTTGTGATAAACAGGTGAAACATTTGACTTGAGGCTGTAATAGCACTAAGTGAATCCTCCATTGTTTTTGTGCAACTTGGATTTAACAACCATTCAGAGGAACTGAACTCCTACTAAATAGTTTTGGAGAATATTACTTCTCTGATGAGCTGGGTTGTTTTTGTTGGACTCCATGTGAGCTCGGTTGACATAAACAAAAGTCAATAGATTTGTTTGACATTGCTTTTGATTAAATGAAAATCTGATACTGTCTGAGACGTTTTTGTCAATGTTAGTATAATAAGGCAACTTGTCCCCTGGTGGAAAAACAGAATTAAGTATATAATAATAATAAGAGCACAACTGCTCACTCACTCCCCCTCCAGAGAACACATCACTCCCATCCTTCATCAATTTCACTGGCTTCCAATAAAACAGGGATTTAACTTCAAGATCATTCTCATCACCTACAAAGCCCTCAACAACCTTGCACCTCCATACCTTGCAAACCTCCTCCACAGCTACTGCCCCACTCGACGTCTCCGCTCCTCTGATACCAACCTCCTCACTCCCATCACCAAGACCAAGTACCGCACCCTTGGGGACAGAGCCTTCTCCATCGCCGCCCCTACCCTTTGGAACTCCCTGCCCCCCGCCATCCGGAACTCCGATACACTCCCCTCATTCAAAAGCCAGCTCAAAACCCACCTGTTCAAAATCACCTACAACACCTGATAAAATGCCCCCCCCCCCCCTATGTGCCTAATGTCTCTAACAGTGTATTTTACTTTTTTATTTTAAT
Organism: Odontesthes bonariensis; assembly: GCF_027942865.1. Lineage (NCBI taxonomy): Eukaryota > Metazoa > Chordata > Actinopteri > Atheriniformes > Atherinopsidae > Odontesthes > Odontesthes bonariensis. Next base: position 22,912,899 of record NC_134521.1, read on the forward strand.
TTATTTTGTTCTGTTGTCTTTTTGTTTTAATGTCTCGTTTTTGTTTGTTCCTTTGTAAAGCGTCTTTGAGCATTCGGAAAAGTGCTATATAAAACTTATATTATTATTATTATTATTATAGTATTTTACCCTGTATGATTGTTCATTTTTAATAAATCCACTCTTATAATTACTTACTTTCTAAAAGGGTAAAAATATTTAACCCAACTGGCTGCATAACAGAAGCCATTATCTGTTGATGAAAAATCAAGCAAACAGCACATACAGATTATCACCACCAGTGATGCACAAGAAATGTCATTCATCCCCATGGAGCAAGGAATTTGACCATTCAAAAACATAAATTCTCTTTAAATAGAGAAACAAATTTAAAGCCCAACACACATACTGGCCAAGTAATACATGACTCTGTTTGTCAAAGGTGCCCAGGAGCAAGTGGGAAACTTTGCTAGTGAGGCGGCATCTCTGCCCTCTCCCACCTGGACAACAACAACACCTATGTGAGAATGCTGTTCATCGACTTCAGCTCAGCATTCAACACCATCATCACCAGAGGCTGCTCATCACCAAACTGAGCAGCCTCTGCACCCCAATCTGTTTGATCAGACAATTTCACGTCCTCCACCCTCATCCTGAACACCGGCGTTCCACAAGGCTGTGTGTTGAGCCCTCACCTCTACTCCTTCTTCACACATGACTGTGAACCGGTGCATGGCTCCAACACCATCATCAAGTTCGCAGATGACACGACAGTGATCGGCCTCATCACCAACGACGAGACGGGCTACAGGGAGGAGGTCCAGCACCTGGCATCCTGGTGCGCTGACAACAACCTATCCGATCAACACCAAAAAGACCAAGGAGATCATCATGGACTTCAGAAGAACTGCTGGACACACACACACACACCCATCCAGATCCACGGAGCTGAGGTGGATCGTGTCCCCAGTTTCAAGTTTCTGGGGGTCCACCTCTCTGAGGACCTTTCTTGGTCAGTCAACAGCTCCATCGTGGTCAAGAAGGCTCACCAGAGGCTCTTTTTCCTGAGGAAATTAAAGAAGGCCCACCTGTCTCCTCAGATCCTGGTGAACTTCTACCGCAGCACCATCGAGAGCGTCCTTACCAGCTGCATCAGTCTGGTAATGTAACTGCTCCGTCACGGACCGGAAGGCACTGCAGCGGGTGTTTAAAACTGCCCAGCGCATCACCGGCTCACCACTCCCAACCATCGAGGCTGTGCCTGCGGAGGGTACGCACCATTACCAGTGACAGCTTTCACCCAGAACACAGACTGTTTACCCTCCTCCCCTCCAGGAGGCGCTACAGGTCCCCCCGTTCCAGAACCAGCAGGTTCAGGAACAGTTTTTACCCCTCAGCTGTCACCCTGCTAAAGTATACACAGAGGTGTATATTTTTAACACTCACTGTATATAATAGCATATTTATTTTTCATATCTGCACTAATCAACATACTGTATATATTCTATAGTTTATTCAATCATACCTGTAGTAATCTATAATAGATTGTATATATATATATATTTTAGCACATTCACTGCATCATATAGTATATTCAGTTCACACCTGCACTGCCCATTTGTACGTACTTTGCACTTTACTACTCTGCACTTCTGGTTAGATGCTAAACTGCATTTCGCTGTTCAAGTACTTGTTACTGTGTTCAATGACAATAAAGTTAAATCTAAACTAATCTAATCTATACTCCTTTATTTTATTTTTTTATAGAAAAAAAATTGAACCTTTTAAACAAACTGTCCAGACTTATTTATTTCAGAAAGCTTTCAGAAATGAACAGCTAATGTTCCGATTGTTTTCATGAATTTCTCATATGGGAGTGACAAATCAGTTGGTGACACATACTAACTGATAACTGCAAGCACTAAGCAAAAATGTTTGTCATTGTTTCTAAATATATGACTTTCTGCCTCTACAGACATAAACAGTTTTCAAACTAAAAGCCAGGTCTCAGTGTTGATGTATCCTAAGACAAAAATACCTACAATAGCTAGTATTTGCTTCCTCTCTTCTGGGCTACGGCAATATGGTGCAACAAGTGAGGAGGAGGAGCCCCCTCCTCCCAACATCTTTAGAGAGAAATCACTTATTTGAAGGTCACAAAAAACACAGTTTTCTTTTTTTTTGGGGGGGGGGGGCTTACGCAATTCCATACTAATAAAAACATAGTTATATGCATTGCTGCCCCTGGATAACTCTAAATGACACAGTGGAGCTTTAAATTAGCTTTGTGACTGTTGATGAGTGTTTGCTTTTAATAGAAAAAAACAAAGACAACCATATTTACATCCCTCTTTGTGCATCAAACAAAGGTTGAAAAAAATAGCATTAATCTCAACTTATCAGTTGCGACTTGTCTGAGCAATCAACTCTCTCTGGGCATCTAACGCTCTGTGACATTAATAATTTTATGATGCTGGCATAGACAGATTTTTTCTGAAATTGTGCAACAGGGCTCATACTGACAGATTAATTTTCTTCTTAAAAATACATACTACAAGTGAACAAGTACTGAGGGTAAACATGTGACTGTCTGTCACTGCAAAGAGAGACTGAGCTAAAGTGAAACTTGGACTAAATCATTCAGACATGTAATAAACACAAATGCTTGAAAACCCAGCTACGAAACTTCTAAACCATACTCCATGTGGTTTGCTGCGTAGGCTTAGGCAAAATTATTAAAGAAACCCTTTTTTCAGTTTTTCGCAGCTTTCAAACAGTTTAAGCCCCGAAGCAACACGAGTTAAATGTCAGCAGCCTGACAGAGCTGGTCAGTTCAGAAGAAAATTGACTGTCAGCAACCTGATAAACTAGATAAACTCATAAAAACACAATTTAAAAGACCTACTTCAATTTTCAAGACTTCCACTGACACATACTGATATTCTTTTGTTTTTATAATTGCAGTGTGTACCAATATAGACATGTGAAAAAAGAAAATTATTATATTATTTAAAACTACATTTGCATTTGTATCTAATCACTTTGTTAGTTGGAGTTGTTGTTGAGCTTTAGTCACTGTTCTTTTCTTTTTATGATTACCCTGTAATTCACCACAACATTTCTAATGTTTTTACATGGAGACATCATACATACACATCAGTGACTGCAATATTCATGTTGTCACAACTTGTGTTTTTAAAAGTTGTGGGACATGATGAGCATGTACAACTGGTTAATACTGGCATCGTCACTGTACATCTTAAGTATGCAGATTTTGCCAAGCATTGTTATCGTAATGACACCACAAGATAATTATGGATCAGAACAGTTCTGGCTAAACATCAATTATTCTTTAAGCGGTTCAAATCTAGACAAAGAAAGGTAATCACACTGTAGTTTCATCCATTCATTGATCTAAAAATCCATCATCTAATTACAAACTAAAGAGCAGCTCAGTGTTGGTTCAGTCGCATTTAGGGAAACAGTGTTAATATATCATCCCAGGCACTTCTAAGGGTGGGCCATATTTACTATACTGCCATAATACCCTATCATCAATTCCCTTTGTACTGGCGGATTGTAGAGGCTCACAGGATTACAACAGGCAGCTCCAGTGAGGCACATTTACAGGTGTACGCTTAGACTTTTGTCTGTGCTTTGTGCGTGAAGCCTGTGCGAAGGCTACTAAGGCAGTGAGGCTATGTGATCTCTGCTACTGTTTTAAACACACAGCCAGGACCTCAAGCTGAGCAGTGAAGCAACCAAAATGACCGGTTATCTCCCAAGGGGGGTTAGAAGGATTCATCAGGGTGACGGATGTAAACTCTCTCTTCCGCAACAAACTGTGTCACCATCTCAAGCAAACTGGATGCACCGTTTTGTGATACATATTCAAAGATGCAACAACTCCTGGTCTTAAGTCAAATCTCAGCACGTAGGTCCATTAACTGAGGTCGACTCTCAAGCCGCAAAGAAACAGGATTACATTTGTGCTGCACCGAATCCGGCCAATCCCCACTTTAACCAGCACATCCCCTCGTCTACTGTATCTGTTTCCATATCACCCACATATAATGACTAGGGTGGCTCCTAACGGGCTAAATGAGGGCCACTTAGGTGTCGGCATTAGGCTTAGATAGCAGAGTGACATGGTAAGGACTTAAGGTAAGTCCAAATAAAATCCTTGCTCTGTTACTCTTTTTCTTTTGTTTTTTTAATGATTTTTTTCATTCCTTACACTTTTCTCTCAATTGTTTTATGCATTCTTCCATGAATTCTTTGTTTCCCCTCTCTTTCCAGTGACGGCTCACAAAGGGCTCATGCTGGGTCTCTGTGTATTTACTTCAGTTGTCACATCTGAATAATTCAGGGAAGACTTTATTCTAAAAAGCTGTCAAAACAACAGTATCACTGTCACACCTGTATCCTCCATGGATTTACGACACAATTATTCAACTATTCCCAAATGTATTAATAAATAAGAGGCAAAGAATATCTATCTATCTATCTATCTATCTATCTATCTATCTATCTATCTATCTATCCATACATACATACATACATACATACATACATACATACATACATACATTTAAATACATACGTGCACGTATGTGTGTGCTCACTGTACTTTAATGTGCCCATTTAATGCCCAGAACACTGACCCGTAGAAGTCAAGAGTCTAGTGGAGATAATCAGAAAATGTGATTGCTGTTCCTGGAAACAACTTTCCCATTACTTTTTTGTACATGACTATAAAAATCAACATATACAATTATTTTCCATGTTAAAGATCAGCTAAATCAGTGTTAGATGAGGTCATGCTGATAATCTTAACTATTAACTTGAACAATAAACCATGTTCCTATTTTTATACTTTATTCTATTTTCTAATCAATTCACACATGACTTTCATTTTCCCTTTCCCTGTTTGGGTTTCGGCACCTAAAGTCTCAGTCAGATTTAGGCCTTTAAACTGCCTGGATGCTTTTGAGAAAATATCTTAGCACTTAAAATGTTGTCGCCCTGTTTGAAAACAGAGTGAAAGTATGGAAACAAGAATGAAAGAAACCTCAGCATGACTGAAACACAGTATAATAAATGTCAGGCTGATTATAATAGAAAAGATTAGCATTTTGTGTCCATCAACATAAAATGTGTAGAAGCGTATCTGTACAGTGGTTCAAGATAAATCACAGATAACACCAAATTGAAATGGTAAATCGCCAATGAGTTTTCTGTTTGTCAGATTTTGGAAAAAGGTGCTGAGGTCGTCTGAAAAATCGCTAATTCTGTAATGAGAAAATGTATGTGTGGTGTGAGCATGTGTGAACAGTGTAAATTATTTGTCTCGATCACAGTGCGTGAGACTATAGCCCTGATTTTCACAAAGTACGTTTGCAAAAATGTACTGCCTCCAGTTTCAAGCAAATAGACACAATAAAGATGCTAGCCAACCTTATCTTTCAATATTGTCTGCTTATAATTGTTTTGACACAGAGACCTCTCGTGTGTCTGGGTTTCAATGGTGCTAAAATATCTACAGCTGAGCATGTCTGATGTTGTACCTAAGCTGGAATCTGTCAGCATGCAAAAATAAGTCAAGCTACGTTGACAACTTGTTAATTGTACTTCTTTCCTTCTTCCTAATATACATGCACAGGAGGGGAATCAGGTTATTGACCGAAGTGTGTCCCATGCTGCAGACTTCATGATAGAAAGTACAGGACCTTCTGCTGCTGCTAACCTTTTCACAGGGAGATCATCGTACATGTAAGTGTAGCTGGATTATCAGAGCAGAAGGACAGTCTGAAAATGCTTTAAGTAACTGTGAACTGAAACTTGGTCTTAAACGGCTTATTTTCAATCACAATTTCTTTAGCTGTCTGACAAAAGAAACAGAAAATGATGGAGGTGAAAAGAATTCAGCTGTAATTGAGTCTAGTTCAGCTTATACATGCAGGAGTAATTAGACTCCAAACTCCATCATCTGGGTGTGTGAGTCAGACTTTGAGAACCTTGATTTTGTACGATTTTGGTCAGACTAACACAATCAGATCTCTGGGACCATGTAAACATAATAGTTGTTTCAGTAGGCTTTTGATGAGATAAGCCAATATTCAGAGGATATCATCTTGATCGTGGCTCGCTAAGCAGCAATGGCAGGTGAGTACAATTCAAATCCATACATTTTTTGTGAGGTAGAAAGACTAGTTGTTCTTCAAGGCCTTTGCCAAATTTTGTCATACAACATATTGTTCACAGTAGTGTTTTTATGTACACATATCTAAAGCTAAACTTTCAGTATAGCAATACAGTAGGTATTTGTAGAATCTTCTTCAGCAGATTAAACTTTTGACAACTTGTTACTTACTTTTTTGAGGGGGGGCTTTGTATGCCTTTAATGGACAGGATAGTTGAAGGGAGAGACAGGAAGCAGGGGGTAGAGAGAGGGGGGAATGACATGCAGTAAGGGGCTGTGCAATGCAGGACTTGAACCAGGGCCAACTGCAGCAAAGACTGTAGCCTCTATACATGAGGTGCCTGCACAACCCACTACACCACTGACCACCACTTGTTACCTACTTTAAAAAAAAAACTGATGTTTCAGCTCTAAAATCAACTGGTGATAAGGAATTTCAAGTACTAATAGAGGGATACGTTGTTTAGTTGCTTTTCAGATAGGGTTTCTATTGTAGAGATGTCTTCATAATTTCTGTTTTCATTGGAGTACCTTTATGGCACAGAGATGCCAACTGGCAGCAAGTGTTGACATTTCTCTTTAATCACCAGCAATTTTCTCTTTAGGAGAGAAAAGCTAACCTAAGCAAGATTAAGTCACACACTCATGCTTCTGAAAACCTGCAGAGTGTAACATCAAAAGAGAGCAAGAAGTCACAGGGAAAGGCAGAGCCGGTGATGCCGGTATATAATCAGTTTTAATTATATGTGTGGTGAGGAATAACTGTCTTGAGGCAAACAGCGCCTGTAAAGACCAAAAACTGCCAGTGTTGGTACAGGAAGTCAAAGTTCAGGTTCACTGAGCAGGTTCTAAGTAATCATTCAGAGGCACCTAAATCCATTGAATCTACAAAGACCCAGATAACAATTTTCTAATTTATCAAAATTTGTGATGTCATATGGGACAAAAGACGTGGCTACGAAGAAGACAGTTGAGTATATCTTTTTCAAACGCAACATCAACGCTGAAACTGCTCTAAACTTATGATGATAAAACTTTCTCTTGCTTTATTTTTCACATCAAACCAGACCTATTATAATTAGGTTTAACAATTGCAGCTCTGCAGTTTGCAAGCCTCTTTGACAACAACACACTTTTTTGGCATTGGCATTTGACTTCATGTCAAATCACGTTCAGGTTCATTACAAACAAACCACAAAGACATATGTTGACTGTCATTAATGTTGATGCCTGCATGGGGAAGTGATGATGTAATTTATCTACTGTCAAACTGCGGCTGATTGTTGACATCTTCAGTTACCCATGTCCACGAGTGGAAGAATTTAAAATATAATTCTTTTCTCGTGAAAATGTTGCTCTCAGAATTGTATTATTAAACCTGGCCACCTGGAGGCTACTTTTAACAACGCTTTGGATATATCATCCTGTAAAGCTGATTGTAATTGTGTTGTAAAGAGTTATTTACATGCCCTGTAGACACAGGGTGACCTCAGCATTCTTTTGTTCTTGAACATTCTATCCCACATTCACTGACCCTCTATCTTTACAATACATCTTCCATTTAACACTTTTTCTTGACCAGTTTTTTTCCACATGAAATTCCATCCATCCATCCATCCATTTTCTATACCCACTGAATCCGTCTATCGGGTCACAGGGGGGCTGGAGCCTATCCCAGCGGTCATCAGGCGAGAGGCGGGGTACACCCTGGACAGGTAGCCAGTCCATCACAGGGCCACACAGAGACAAACAAACATCCACACACACATGCTCACACTCACTCCTAAGGACAATTTTAGAGAAACCAATTAACCTAACATGCATGTTTTTGAACAGTGGGAGGAAGCCGGAGTACCCGGCGAGAACCCACACATACGTGGGGAGAACATGTAAACTCGCCACACCACCGTGCAGCCCTCTACATGAAATTTATTTTTCAAAATATTGCTGATTCATAACCTGTTGGAACCACCCGAAATCTAAATGATAACAAGTTTAGTATTAAACACATTAGGACCAAGCTGTTCTATTAAATAGATTTGACTGATAGACAAAAACAAGTGATTTATCAGGGTAGGTGTAAAATATTTAATAAAAAAAACATACTCTAAATAAAACAGTTTCTACTCATTATATTCAAAGGTGAGCAGTGTTTTTTAATGTTATTTCTAACAAAAGTTGAGTAAATATTTGCTAAGCTGTTTGATAATTAGTTCATCTTAAAATGAACTTAATCTAGCAGTCAAATAAATACTATGAACTACATTTCTTTTTAAAGAGTAAAAGAAAATAAGATTCTTCAGAGAAACTACTGATGTACCATAATACTGTATGCATATACAAATTAAGACTGCTTTCTATCAGATAATACACAGGTATGAATGTCAATACTTTCATGTATTAAGCAATAGTGTGCATATATTGAAGGGCAGAGAGAAGTTTCCCATAGCCTCTCCCCCCTCTCAGTTGTTATACTCTGATTCTGTTCAAGTTTTGTGAGGTGCAAAGAACAGCTTTGATGCCACCATATATCTTCCTGATCTCTCTGGCTCCACTCTGGCCTTAAGGTCTTACTTAAAGCACCACAAATTTAGGACAAGGCTTATGGAAATCGAGTTTAATGTACTGCTTGCCCCCTTTCCACAAATGTCCTAACAAACTGAGTTTGGGTATAAAACTCATTAGTAAAGGTATTTGGCGAATACTATAACCGAAAATGTGTTCTGAAACTTCATACGAGGATGGATTTGAAAGTGTCACAATGTAAGCATGTAAGGATAATTCCAACAAGCTGTTCACCTTCTGCCAGTCCTTGAATGTTTCTTTTTAGTGGTGTCTTTGAAGTGCATCACTCACTGACAGTGCAAGGACAACATTTTTCACTCATTTAAAATAATGAAAATATTAGAATTAGTAGTAAAGGACCTGTTTCTGCACATGCAGATTTGGGAAATGTGCTGGAGACTCTCAGCTATCATTAGGTGAGAGGCAGATTACATCGTGGACAGGTCGCCAGTATATTTCAATTCAAATATCTTACATCAAAACATTGTGTCAAACTACTTGTCGATCTTAAATCAAGCAGGAATTTGTGAGCCAATTTTTCTACAAGCCGGAAATTTAACAAACTGCAATGCTATATTATCTCAAACAATTCCAAGCCTTGGTTGTTCCTTTTTATGCAACAGAATAAAAAACTCAGGATTAAAAAAAGACTGTTGAAATTGAGTTGTTATTTCTGCGATTGTTTTCACAAAATGTTTTCATTGTTGCACAATAATTTGATGAATTCTGTTTTACAGTTATTTTCTGATTCATTTATTTGATTGGTTCATGGAGCTTCCAGTGTGCATATCTTATCTATTCAGCTCCACCATTGCAGGCCCAGTTATGCAAAGGGAGAAGCTTGTATACACAGAAAACTGGTACATGCAAATTCTTTGCTTTGCATTCAATCACCGTATAAAACATATGCACCAGGCCAACGGTCCAACTCATCAACTCTGCATTTGAATAAAGATACACTTTCCCAAAGACGAGCAGAAAAAAAAAAAGAAACCCTGAAATGTAAGCTTGTCCCTCCTTGATATCCCCGTCAATTTATTTCGCCTGTCAGCACTACCAACTATTTGCAAACATGAAGACAAAGGTGAAGCTGTCTCATTTAGCAGCTGTGGCTTCATGTCAGGAGCCAACCAGTTTCTTTGCATGCAGGGCAAGTGTCCCACCTAACCTTGAAACAGAACAGTGTTCCTATTAAGCAGGTAGAGCTGGTTGGAAACAACCAGTAGGGGAAGTGCAAATTTAGCACATGGGCAGGAGTGAGCGTGAATTAATCAAACCACGCGTCTGATTACCATGGTGCTGTCATCTGCATAGGACAATGCAATCAAACCAGCCCCAAGCAGAAGTAAGATGTGCGGGCAGTAACATGGTGCGGATCTGAAAAATGATGTGGCACACCTCCTGAGGAAAAAAAAAAAGTGACACATCCTGTGTGCTTAAAAAACTGCGTTTGGAAAGCTGACAAAAGAGCAGTCATTCATTACAACAAATATTGAAAACGCCCAGAGGAAGAAAAAAAAGTGCACACCTACTGTGGCTCTGTCTGAACACAATTACAACACCCACATGTGCAACAGTCATTCAAACCACAACGATATGAAATAGAATATTTTTCAGGTTACATCTATGGGCAGAATGGGCAAGCTTTTGTTGCACCTTTTGTTTTGTTCAGGGCCACCTTCTTGTTTTGTATGTGTCATTATTGAGCAGAAGTTTTCATTCAAAGCAGTTTCCAAGAGGAACAATGTTCAGTCAATCAGTCAATATCTAAATGACAGAGATCAGAAAGAACTGGTAAAGGAATGCAAAGTAAGTGCAAGTTAGGAGTGTTTGAAGACGAAGTGTTCTCAGAAGAGATATATCTTCAATTTTTGAGGGGAAAAATACTGTCACTTGAAAGCATTTGGGAGCTTGCTCCATCTTGCCCTTTCTTTAAAATCAGCATTTCATTAGAGCAGAGCTGTAAAATAATAAGTAACTGCTAATTCACAGGTAGTCTTAACGGGCTGCTTTTCAGTCACATTTTCTGGTGCTTTTAGCCGAAGCATAAAAATATGTGAACGAAAGCAAAAAGATTTTTGTTTTTTTTAAATTAAACTAGCCTCGGCTCATTTGATTCTAGCTGAGGACGTACATGCAGGACTGATTTGATTCCTCCTTTAGAGTTTCCATTTTGTATGATTTCCACAGTTGGTTTTGAGTAATTAATAAAATACGTTTTTTTCTAGCAACATGTCAATCTGCTCACCTTTTATGAATTACCAAAGATTCTCCCAGAGACTTCTGGATGTACAGATTCCTCTTGAAGGTGGAGGCAGCGATGGATGGGCTTGAAGCAACTGACAAAACTGCAGAAAACACTGTCTCATATTTTTGTGAATAAACTTTCATCACCCAGAGAAGGCGTCTGATGAAAGAGGATGCAGTGACCATTGGGGACGCTTGGACTGTCTTTACAAAACTCCAACACAGCTGATATACTCTACAATAATTGAGACTTGATGCACACAAAGTAGATCTTCATTATGCAGGTCCATGTATATGTCAACTGAAACGCAAATCTTGTACACTGACATTTTCTTAATTGAAGAAGAAGAAGGAGCATTTGAAAAACCTTCAAACGGACATGTTGAAAGGTTGTTGAAGGTGTCAGCTTCTCTTGCTTGTCACAGAGTCAGTTTCGGATCTTGAGCACAAACATTTGTGCGCAGAGTAGGACTTCTGCTACTATAAAGCCTGAGTCAGAAAAGTCATACCACCTTTGAGCCGTGGGTTGGAGCCTAAATGAACACAGAGCAAGATTAGGCGTTTGCCCAGTATTACTCCAGGTGATGACATGTTTCAGTATGAGAGCTGTCAAAATGCAATAGGAGAACAATAGGTTGATGTCGTTGATTCTGACTGAAATAACACCGCAAATATTGCATAAATAATAACTCTGTTGTTTCAGATGCTCAGAAAAAAATATTCATTACTTCACAGCCATTACATTATTTCAGTGCAATCTCACAACATGAATACCTACAGTTTCATAAAAAAAAACTGATGCAGTTTTCCAGTTGTAGTGATCACATCACTTTGGGATAATGTGATGATGTTGAGTCTCAAGTTAAGTCATCGCTTTCATAAGACAGATTGCTAGTCCCAGTTCCCTCCTCCACAAAGATTTCACTGTCCTTTTACTTCCCTCCTTCCCTCCTTCCCCTTTTCTTTTCTTCCCCATTTATAATACAGTACTTTTCAATTTTGCAAGTACTTGGATTGGATTTGATGCTTAAAATATAGGCTTTGAGAAGTGCATAATTTTACAACGTACTCATTTTAATCTTCACGCTTCTGTCATGTAATACTGGCACTGCCCTATACAAAGTAAAAAGAACAAAAGTTTGCAGCACCACATTACAACACAAAAACTTTGAAGGAGATGTTCAGCATTTGGGCATTGTGCCACATATTGTAGATAGAACTCTGAAAAGGTCATGGATGAAAGGGCAGGCCAGTTACATAGAATAGAAAGAAAGAAGTAGAGACTGATTTATTGACAACATTGTGGTGATGTGAAGGAACATTCCATCCTGAACAGATGCGATGAAGAGACAGAGACAGAAACAAAAAAAGAGAACAGCTGTGGTTAGAGAAGTAGAAGACAGTAGAAATGGACCGGCGAGTCTGTTCAAATGACAAGCAAATGTATAAAAGTGAGGAGAAATAATGGAAGACCAGCAAGTCTAATAAGAGAGTAAATGGGAAAATGATAAAAAGAAAACATTGGGAAGAGAGAGATGACTAAGAAACAAAGGATTAGGAGAGGAAAAAGAAGAGCAGAAAAAGAAGGTGAAGTAAAAGAAGAGCTAAAAGGAGAATGAGATTGAGAGAAAGAAGTAGGACAAACATAGATGAGGAATAAAGATAAAGAAAAAGAGGGAGGGGAAAGCAGAAAACAGCTTTTCTAAGGCAGCCAGGAGGAGAGTGCCAGCTGTGTTTATATGACCTCTGACCTCAAGGCCACTCCAATCTCTTCAAGACCTCAGTCTGACTAGAAGGTGTACACACTCGCATGTATCTTACCACAACATGGGAGCAAACAGCGGATTACTGGAGCACTTACTCTGCCTGATTAAACCAGAGCTGAGGTTCGACTCACTGACCAGGCAGACCGTTGGACTTTTATCTACTTTAATATACTTTAATCTGCAACTTCATTTTTGTCAGATACTGCAATATTAAAAAGATATTAAAAAGAATAAGCAATAGTGCTCAGCTGAAAATTGTTACAACTATAGTAATTACTTTTGAAACTGCTGAAAACTACACTGGCTATTAGGTGCAGAAAAAAAATCTGAGAGTATTTGTAAAAATGAAACTATGCTGGTGAGATGTTTCTGAAGATTTACATCTTCCATATGAATCAATAGGCTTGAGGCTCAGAGCCACAGACAGGGCAGGATAGTAAAGACTTAGAGAAAGACAGACGGGGATTTAGTCTAGGTCTTGTCCTGGGATTTTGGGACATTAAAAATATAGACATCAGCCTTAGCCACTAAATTTTCAACATTTTGTCAGGCACGGCTGATACACAGCTCTACCCAATAGCTTCAAGCCAAAAAAGTAAGACAAAAGGCATCCCTGTAGCATGAAGGCATTTTGAATTAGTTTTTCTTCAAAAGTAAACAAAGAATTCAAGAAAATTTTAATCAAAGGACAAGTAGGCTGTCACAACTCACTATCCAAAAGTAGGAAGACTCAAGAATGTTTTTTTTTTACAACGAATGGTCAAATTTATGCAGCAATGTTGCGATAACATGTTGATAACTGTTTTTCAAGAATGCTGGATCGTACACCTCCCAAACTCAAACTTAACATCTGTTAATTCTTGGGTAGCACAGTATAACACATACTGTTTTTAGCTTGAGTAATAATATTGAGGCTGACTGAAAGCCAGATTGAAAGGTCCCAATACCCTTTGTGTTGGTGCACACATCCACACGTTATTACATTTTGCTGACACATAGGGACAGAACTAGAGAAAAGTGGATTAATATAAGCTGTCGGCTGCTCTTGGTTGTGTTGTTGGTCCTTAAAATTGGCTCTACTGTGGATAAGACAAAAGTCAAAGGGGATGATGTGGAGGCTCTAGAGGCTTCTTAAACCCTATCACACACATTCACACATCAATGGACTTTTCAGAAGCAATATGTCTTGCCCAAGGACACTTCAACATGTGGCTCAGAGAAGCTGGGAATCAAATCACCAACCATCCAGTTAGCAGACATTTGCTCTGTCTGAAAGTTCACATTCAGCAAATCAACATCATATAGCGTCATCTCCAGAGACTACATGCTGTTAGCTTTATGGATGATAGGATGCTAATCAAGCTCCTTAATGAATTACCCAAAATCCTTCACTCTGCGGAGAGTAAGAGCGATGCAGACAGATACCAATACGCTACTGCTATGAAGAAATTAAATGAAAATAAATTAGCTCTGGGGCTGGACCTGTCCCTAAAAAGAATAGGTCATCTATGTGACACAGATGCAGGAAGTTACTTTTGAACGGGCCATCTTGCAGCGATTTTAAAAAAAAACGTCTACAGAAATTAATTACTTTTTGCAACCATAACAGTTATTCCACATTGGTTACTAGAATGCAGGTCTGAGGCACTTCTGCATTAGCTTTATTTATCATCCATCTTTTACACACAGTCTTTGGGCACATCCTGGGGTGTAGGCTACTCTTGTTCATATTTCTTGCTTTGCTTTGATACAGAAAATACAGAAATCATTGCGGACAAAAAAAAAGAGAATAACCAAAACTATTTAGTGCTTTTTGGTGAACTGTTGTGCGGTTGTTCTCCTTCTGCGTCAACTTTTAACCAATCAGGATTCAACCTAGCACGAAGCAACGTGCTGTTGCCATGTTGGAATATTGCACACAATTGCATTAAGCATTGCCTTAAGCCTTCATTTTGCATGTGCTGAGGGCTACACATATGAGCATGCAATCATAAAAAGGTTGTACTTTTGAAACTTTTTTTTAAATCCTCTTTAATGTTTTCTGATGGCATAAGAAGTTTGCATTTGCTTAGTTTGTGAAAGAGCTGTATAAGTTGAGTTAAGATTAATATTATGTGCCTTGAATTACACAATGGGTTAAATCAAGCATTAGAAGAAACGTAATACTGCATTAACAGTCTCTTATTTTAAGTTGAATCTTTAGGTTTCTATTGAAAAAGTCACTTCTTTCCCCATGCTTTCTCCAACATAAGAGGGTAGTTGCTCAGTAATCTTGCAGTCCTGGCCTCTAGCATTTGGTTCCTTTCATGGGTTTGACACATAGAAATGCACACTTACACACGATGGGTAGGAAAGATCAAAGTCTGAGTTTTCAGAGACCCCTCTGCAGCCTAAAATTTGTCTTTGGGACTCCTTGCTTCTTTTTCTCATTTTTCAGCATTTGTCCTCTCACTCTACTTTTCCTTTGTCCCCAAATCCCAAATGTGTTTCCTCACCCTTTTCTCCCCCTTTTAGCTCTGCGTCTTTCTTTCTGTCTCCATGAAATATGTCCAGCTGGATTTATTATCTTCTTCCTCAGCACTTAGCTCACCAACCCAGGAGAGAGAAAGAGAAGCAGCTGGTTTTACACAACAAGAGGAAAGGATGGATGGATGGATTTGGGGGTGGGGTGGAGGGCTAAGGATGTAGATGGGGAAACAGATAAAGGGAGTGAAAAAAACATGGAACAGTGTGACGGAATAGTAGGAGATAGAGATGGGAGAAATACATTGGACAGAGAGGGGGAAAGATATACACATGAGATTTGTTGACGTGGGATGATGTTGATATGAATTTGACCCCAGTAACCTAAAAATTATGGCTGGCCATATTGGACCAAGCCCAATTATTTACATCTGAAGCTAACAGTCAGGGCCAATGCAGAAATTAATGGACCCCTTACGTAACAAGGCATATAGTAACTCCAGAATACATCAGAGCATGAATGTGTTAGGTTTCAGCTGTGACATGAACACAGCCTTTGGACGATGAGGTTATGATGGTGACTTGATGTATCCTGCTTTGTTTGAAATGTTGGTAGTGAATGTTTGCTATCCTCAGATATTAGCGCCATGCCTACGGAGGCGAACAGTGTAGACATGAATGTGACCATGTCTACCATTCTTGATTCACGGGCCTTAAATAACACAAGTAATCTTGCAGCTGTCACTTTCTCTGCCATCATATAAACAAACAACCAAACAACTACTGATCCCTTTTACCTTATCTTTACCTCTTCTATTTCTACCCCCTACCCGAACCAGGGTTTGCATCCCCACCCCGCTGTGACTAGTGAGCAGTTGGTGAGAGGCTGAGGTAGCTTGTGGCTGTGGGAAAAAAAAAGATGGTTGTTGTGGTGTGAGGAGCAGTGTTGGCTGGCATTAGGGGAGTGACTCTGGGACGCCAGTGATCATTGTCTAGCTTCCGAGAGGTGTCGTGGGCCCAACTAGACGAAACACTGATGAAAGGAGGTTCCCACCTGATGACCCCAATGACATGTTGGTCAGCACTGCTCACTGATCTATATAGGGAGTATAGGGAATTTTTCACTGAGTCTGGTCCATTTTTTATTTTATTTTTTTCATCAGCACAAGTTTCCTGTGTTTACCTTAAATTGTTTACATTATGAAAATCTGGAAAATCTGTACGGTCTGAGTTTAGTGATGTACCCCTTTGTGGAACCTCTGGTAACACCTATAGTGCACAGACAAGTTTTTTAACTATTATGCCAACAACAGACGCAGTTACCTACATCGGGTCAAAGTTAACAAGCATATATTCTTGGCCTCAGACAATGCTTGATGTGTGCTTTTAGATGCTATGCTGAGCAAATGATCTGACCAGCAGGTCCAACGTGGGAACAGCAAAGGGAATCTGGTAAAGTTTCAAAATACAACGCCTTGTGGAAACTCCTGATCGTAAATATTACAACTTCAAGTATTTGGAGGATTTTACACTGAGCTGCATGATGGACAGACAAAAACACATGAATGACAAATCCTCGCCGCACCAAAACCAGTTGGCTAAAAGTATTGTCATGTCATTTCAATACTGACGTAGGACATGAAACAAAGGTCTGTAAATGTAAAGCAGTAAGAGAAACACTCTCTTGACATTCTTTTAGAATAGGGTTAAACAGCATTTTCTTCCCTCATTTCTCATAGGTTTTCATTTGACCCTTTTCCAGAGAAAAACCAAGACTTTAGCCAACATTACCAGTGGAATATGAATAAGAAACAATGTTCCTCGACTTGTCTTTGCTAACATTTTATCTTATTACCACTGCGTAAATGTGCTGCCAAATTCAAGATAAGTTACTATTTTTTATGAAATAGCAAAATGTCTCTCTTGGAACATTTGATACTGTTTCTATATGTTATTGTTGGTTAAATATTGGTGAATGAGATATGCATATCATTCTGTTTTTACTATACACAGCATTACTACTTTTGTGGAATTTGGGGTTGTAGTTCAAACGGCAGCAATGAATAGGAGCTGAAATTTACCATTTCAGTCCGGTTTTAATTCAAACAAAAGTTTCAACACAGCAAGCACTAATCATCCAACCTGGGGAGAGAACAGCACCGCCTTTCATCAATATACATGTCTTGAAAATAAATTTGACTGCAGGATCGCCCACTTAGTCCTCAATCAAAGAAAAAGCTGAGATTTCTGGGATTACACTGAATTCACCCTCACTCACCACAGATGGATGGAACATTAACTAAACATTTGGAGTCTACAGGCATCGTTCATATAATTTAATCACACCTATACTTAACATATTAATTTGGCTTTTGAAGCTTTGCTTGGTAAATTACAGTGGCGACTGTTGACTTCTACGATAGATAGAATGCTTTGGGTTTTAGCACACCCGTTTTCAGAATGAGTCACGGCATTATACTTCTCAGACTGAGACAAACAGAGATTTACTGGGATTACCTACTGCCACACAGGTAGACACTCTGTCAAACAAGGACACACACACAAGCAGACAGCGGTCAAAGCCTTAAGATACACACAATTAAAGACAAGCTCCGACTGCGTGGAAATGGATCCAGAGCTGTTGCAATCGCTTTGAACTGCTGCCGACTTTCAGTAAAATAAAAAGGTAAAAAGAAAAGCAAGAAAAAGCATAAAAACGTAACCACACTTAGATTTTTAAAGTATTATGAATATAAGGGACAACTGAGCCTCTTACTTGAGTTTTTATATCACTTTCAAAGATTCAAGAGTGAAAATCTTAGCAATATCCCTTACGCCTCTTTAGTGATCTCTGTTTGCTGTTTTCACGTTGTATGGGCAACTTTAAAAAGATATCGGTATGTCAAAATGGATTCTGTTAAACTGATAAGGTCTATAGCTGGAATAGTGATCCAATAGAACAGATGGATCCCATAAATTAGAATTTAAATTGACTGATGGGGTAGCTGAACATGTGGACTCTGCTGATACTGTATTCGCACTTATGATCCTCAGAAAGATTGGATTCTTACCCATCAGTGGTATTCTTTACATACTATTCAGTAGGCGCTGACTCCTCGTATTTCCAGTTTAATCTTTGAGCATTGTGCTTTTCCAGAATAAATCCTTTCAGTTCATTGTCGG
This sequence comes from Odontesthes bonariensis, assembly GCF_027942865.1. Taxonomy (NCBI): domain Eukaryota; kingdom Metazoa; phylum Chordata; class Actinopteri; order Atheriniformes; family Atherinopsidae; genus Odontesthes; species Odontesthes bonariensis. Next base: position 22,931,304 of record NC_134521.1, read on the forward strand.
TGTTAGAATTCTAATGGTACTCTCTTAAATTCACAAATCTCTTAAAATTCTCACAATTCCTCTCAGAGATTCAGAAATTTCTATATTTTTTATTTATGTTCTCACTTACTTACTCATTTATTTTCATTGATTTTACTTTTTAATGTCAGTTGTGAGAAAAGATTCAGTATTGAGTTTCAGTATAGAGTGTCGACCAGCTATGATACTTAAGAGTTCATCAAAGAGAAAATTGAACATAACAATAAAAGAAATAAGTGAAACAGAAACAACTAACAGGAAAAAAAGACTGGATTTCTTTAAGCTCTGGTATTTGTGCATGTATGCTCACTGCTGTGTATTAAAAGGAAATTGACTGAATTAGTTTCCCCTCTGCTTTTCTTGACATTTTTTCTGCTATCAACTGTAAATGTTTACTGGGAAAGCCCTTCTTGCTTTGATTTAATTTCATCTGAAGGTAATCAAGTTCTTAATGTGTAATTTTATGAGAAGCTGTTTGCAGTAAATTATATCACATGTAAAAAAGAAGTTTAAAAAACTGAGAAAACTACCGTAAAACAAACTTGTTTGATTTTATTTAAAAATAAAAGACTGAGTTGTTTCTTTAAAGCAAATTGAATGTAAATTAATTATGTACAATTAGCGTAATTAATTTTGAATTAATTATACAATTTTTCAAAAAGCAAAAAATACAATTTGTTGAACTTTAGTGTGCATATTCTTAAAGATCAGCTCAACTGTATCGTCAACATTGTACTTCCAGTACATATAGGCCAACATAGTTCTATCATTCTTGAAACGAACTCTTATGAATCTGGCATAATAAAAGATATATTAATAGATTCAATTTAGCTTAATTAATCATTTTACATTCACATTTTAGCTGTGCCACAGTAAATTAAAGGTTTGTCTTTGACAAATGAAACTTCAAGAAGATGGATTTGCTCGTTTCCTCGTGACTAAAGAACAGAACTTGAGTCGTCGCACACTGGTAACATCTACAGTTTCAAAGATGGACTCCTCGATGTTTTTCAGCCATGAAACTGTTATCTGATGCAGTACTTACGGCCCTGCATTCGTCATTGAAGGTTTAGAAATGCTGAGAAATGTAAAATAAGTTGATCTCTGAGGAAAATGTAGTTTTGACAATGTTCCTTACATTTGCATGAAACCATATATTGTCAGCTACTGGGAGTCAATAGCTTGACTTCACCACAAATGTGCTTGTTTGACTTCCAGTGGTCAAATTACAACACACACGTACACTAATGTATTGACATAGCCACACACTCCTTACCCTAAACACAATCCAACCACCCTAAACTGCGTAAACTGTCTGCTCCTCCCGAAAATCAAACTAGTCACACGTATTTGCACTCGTATGCAAACCTGCCGATCAGCAACCAACACGTGCTCAAGGTCACACATGCATGTGCAAACACACATGCATCTATGTTAAAGCACATTCACAATATATACATGTGCAACACTACACTCTCAGAAACACGTGAGGTGGTTTGAATGAACACACCCATGCATGCCAAGATGAATACACTCCTCTGCATCTCCAACAATGTGGAAATACACACACTACACTGGTGGTCCTGCCTGGAGAGGAGCTAAAGCTCCTTTTCTTTTGTCTCTCATGGGAGGCCCAGACAAAAGCAACAACCTGACAGGTAAACAAGCCGTCATGTTTGGGCAGACCTACCTGAGAAAGGCTCTCACCATTCTCAGCCTCACCCAACACACCCTCCTCCTACCATCACCAGCTCTAGACTGAAGCTTCCCCCCCCCAAACCTACATCTCCTCTTCAAGCATAATGAAATCTTAAACCTCATCCATCCAGCGTTTAACGCTCTCTGTTATAGTCTGAACTCAATTGTCAACTCACCTCATCAGGTGAAGGCGGATGTGTCATTACAATTCAGCCATATCTGAGGTTGCTCCACTCTGTCAGTCTCACAGGTTGGCTTTGGTAATGATAAGGATTAGAATAACAGTGCTGGTGTTTTGTCCATTCTGTTGATATTTTCCCTTACTAGCAACAGCAGACAACATGTTTGACATGACAGAACACAAGGAAAAGATGTCAGCTTTTGTGTAACCATGTGTGAATGACCCTGCATGAATTGTTGTTTTTATGTTTGCTGAAAATATATGTTTATTAGGTCCATTCTTTTTCTTTTGATACTAATCCCAGTAGCAGGGGGAAATAATTGGATTTTAAAGCTGAAGGCCTGAAAATCTATTTAAGTAAAACAGATCCACCAACAATGTATCGTGTTTAACAGGTGGTTAAAGTCATGGCCAAATTAAATTTACTTGTAAGGGGAAAATTAGTCTTTGCAGTAGTAAAGGCAAATAAGCAGGAATGAATATTTTGATTGGTCTAATAAAAGCTACATTTGAGGTTTGATTGTGAGATTTTTTTTGTGTGTAAAACCTTGTTCAGTTCTATCGGTAAAAGTCAATATATGTCAGTAGTTATTCAACCTCTCTCTCAAAATGAGGAGAAATTTTCATTTCATTCCAGACTGTAACCACAGAATAACCACTGCTCTGGGCGATATGGCCAAAAAATTATTTGAAACAAAACACATGAATTTTTCAAAGGACATTTATTTTGAATAATTCACAAATTTACAATGTGTACATTGCATTTGGCACCTTTCAAAGCAAGATTATATATCAAGAATTAGCACTTAAGATTTTTAGTTTTTCTTTTTCTTAATGATTTCAGTTGTCTTTGCATCTAAAGTAACTGAGAGAGTTAATGCACATGCACAGTTCACGAGTGCTGCCAGGGTGAAGCAGCTCTGGAGGAAAAGCGACTGTTCACGCAGTTCTGGCACCCTTTCTGAAACAGAAGTAGCTTTTAGTAACTTTAGTAACTAGTAACTTTTGTTTTTTAAAGAAACATGAGGAAAAATTTACAAAGGTGTCAACAATGAGGAGAAAATCTTAGCGAGTCAGCAAAGCACCATGTCACTCAGAAACACAAAGAAAACCGGGGCGAGGCTACAATGTGAGCGAGGAGAAATGCACAGGCACAACTTCATGGGGGAAACATGTAATCTAACGCACAGTTACACTATAGCAATAAATCATACTGGTTGATTTCTAATGGTTGTTTGGAAGAAAATAGTTTTTGGTTAAACGTTGATATTCTGCAGCCCTAATAACCACAGAGCATTGGGTTGGCATGATTAATGCTGTTTCAGATGTCTTCCTTCACTATAATAACATTTTCACTGCCATGCTGGATGCGAGGAACTTATTTTCCAACTCGCTCGGTCCAAAAAACAGCGTAATCACACATCCATATTCATGTAATCATTAGTTGTATTGCAGTGGTACTACATGTTTAAGTTTGGCATGGAAACTTTGTGCATCATCCTAATTAACAAATATTGATAGACCAGTGACATGTTGTTTGATTTGTGTATTTTATGCAGCTATCTTAAGTGCTTAGAGTGCTTAGAACGCATACACACACACACACACACACACTAAAGCAGCATATCCCCGCCAACTTCGGGCTTTCCAAACAGTTCAAAACATTTGGAAATAAAGTCTTGCAGCGTAAGACAAGAGTCTAACAAAAGCCACACACACCTGCTTTATCACTGGAGTGTATTTCTACTGTTATTCGCTCCAACTAAACATTGAGAACTAGTTTGTTCATTCTGCACAGCAGATGTCAGATGGAAAATGTCGACCATAGGGACAGAGGACAAGAAAGAAAAAAAAAGTTTGGATAAAGAGAAGATATGATCAGGGATGGACTGGAGTAAGGAACAGTTTCCTTGCCTTTTATTTGTTGCAATTATTTACACAATTTTCACGTGTTGTGACACATCTTCAACACCTTTCAGCTCAGTAAAGGCTGGACAGTTTATTCAAAGTGACACTAGAGTACCCTATTCTAGAAAGAATTCATAAGCAAAGTGTTCCTTTGTTCAGCTCTGTACACATAAAAGATTCCTGCAACAAAGTTTAATACGAGTTGGGGTTCGTGGTGAATAATATTTGCAAACTTTGTTGAATACCTGCTATCACTAAGTCAGTCTGCTGACTTTATGAATATTTTTAAATGCATAGTCCATGCACTTACAATCCACACTGTGCAGTCACATATTCAGAACCACATTCAAACTGCACCATCTACAACCAGTGCAGTCAGACTTTGGGTCCAAATCTTCTTGGGCAGAGTGGTGCAGCTGGTAAAATTTACTCTAAGTTGACCCACCAACAGTAGAACAGCAATTTATATGTTTTTGTTGTATTTCAATAAAAAGAGCTCTTACTGCTATCACCTTACATGCCCTGTCAGAATCACTAGACAGTAATGCATTGATACAAACAACTTTCTGCTTCAGTGTGATTGGAGAGTTTCATGAATCTCAGTTAGACGGAACACAGCATTTTTTAATTTCAAAGACTAGACTGAAAGTATATCATGCTTGTCATTACAAGAAAACCAAACAAATTTCTATTGAAATAAAATCCACATTATGCGCTCTTCCCATAATCTGATTAAACTAACAGAATTTAAATAGCACTGCCACTTTAGAATACATGTCTAAAGTTTTATCAAGTGATTTATAATTGTTTATTTAGAGGAAAACTAATGATATCCTGTCAATGGTAGAATTAAATCAGAAAATGCCAAGTTTGTTGTTGAAAAGCACAAACAAATAATGTGAGTCTCACTGATTTTTTTTGTATTATTCTCTGAGGAATCGGACCTAAAACAGATTTAGTTTTTACAAAGACAGGTTTTTAAAAAGATCTTAATTGTGTCTGTTTTGCACCAGAATCCAGTGATAAATACTTCAGTGATATCCTCAACATAACGTGGCCAGATTCCTATCTTCTCATTGCTTTTCTGAGATAAGTTCATATTGCAGCGTTCAGAGCAGACCAAAAATGAGGATAAGGGTCACAAAGGAGTAAACAACAAAAACATAAAAGTACAACATAAACATGAAGTATATTAAATGTTCAGCTGTAGGTCATTAAGCAAGTCATAGGTTACCATCTTTATTGAAAACTACATCAGATAAAACTGACAGAGGAGGGGCAATAAAGACAGAAGATTTGAACGGTGTGTTACACAAGAAGCCAAGTTGCGTGTGCTGCTGTGGGAAAACACTCTTTACAGACTGAAGTTAACCAGAGTCCCAGCTCATCCTCCTCCTCCTCCCAAACTCCTCTTTAACCTGGGCCTGCTGGGTCAGGCTACTGTGTGTATGTGTCTGTGTTCGTGTGGGTATATGCATGTGTGCTAGTGTATACCTGTGTCTGCCTCGGTACTGAGCATGGGAAACAATGAGAACAACAAAATCAAGATAATAAGTTTCTGTCCTGTGGCATTAAACTGGGATTTTCATATAAGATGCTAATTAACAACATTTCTTCCCATAACCTAACCTGTAAATTACGAAAATAATCCAGTGTGTGCAATGTGTAAATATAATGTTGAATCTCAAGAAACGGGTTTAATCCTAAATGCTTTGGGTCACATTTCGACCCTCCCCGAGGGATGAATCACTCACATTAAAAACACTTTGCAAGCTGAGCTGATGTCCCTTTTACACAGCAGATGCTCAGCGTTTGAGCTTTTGATTGATGAGCTTGAAAGAAAGGTTTTTATTTCTCTACAAGTATGCCGATGCTTTAAAAAGAAGTCTTCAGAAGAATCTAAACCTCTCTGCACTTTTGTTGGCCTTGTTAATGACAGTGTCTTTGGGATTTTTATCAGAAACCAGAACGTGAGAAGGAGCTAAAGTGCCTCTTGCTAAAGACTCTCATGCACAGCTTTAGAGCAGCAGATACCGTTTTATCTGACAATCAAGATAAAACTGCCAGGGTGAGTTCACTGCTTCAGCTTTTCCCACTCTCCATTCCCATACCTGGATCATGTGGAATTCCCAGAGAAGGGCAGTAAATTGTCCAGCGGGGCGACGTTGTCCTCTCCCTCCTGAATACCTTTCATTCTGAGAAAGAGAGACAAGAAACGAGGCATGTTGAGTTTCACCTACGCGTCCTCTCTGCAAAACACATATATCTTTTTTCTTTTTTTTTTCTTTTTTTAAGGGAGGATGTGAGTCTGAGGTGCAGCATGTCCACATGTAAATATGCGCCTGACTTTCTCAGGTCCAATAACTCCAAAGGGAGCACAGTGCTTTATGTGAAATAAAATATGTGGTTGACCTTTTGTTGATGGACAAACATGGCTGAGGTTCCACTGCAAATATGTGGCAGGCTAATTCAACCTCAGTGGTGTTTTTTTTAATCAGTATGTGACGCTTACTTGCAAAGCAGTCCAAACCTCGCCAAGAACATGTCACGAGCATGCAGGATGCTGTTGTGATGTATTAACATTGCAAAGAGAAATGGAATCCGCAGGTGGTTTCATAGAGCAGTGTCAGTTCATGGTTTGTTGTCAGCTCACTTAAAGCTAAGATGTAAGTCAGTGAGCTGTATGGCTCGATCACTGGAACTGGAACTGAGACTCATGTTAGACATTAATTATAAATTGCAGACCTACTTTACTTCTGCAGGAATAGTCATGAGCAATTCAATGTCATGTGTACAATAAATTGCTGAAACACACAAATGACTTAAGTTACTTATCGCCATATTTTGATGTTAGGAAACTATGCTTATTTATGTGAAAAAGCCCAAAAAGTCACTATACCAAGCTGAGTTAAATAATGTGATGATGACGGAGACTTGGTTTGTACTGTAAATAGCTTCACAAGATTTGAAACATCCCATAAGCAATATCAGGAACATGGCAACACAAAAAAGGAATTATATATCAGTACATTTAAGTTCAAAGTCAACTTGAGCAGCCCAGTTAACCGAGGAAACGAGGTCATTTAACAATTCAAAAAGTGTATCATCAACGTTTTGCAGCTACAGAGACCTATGAGGATAGGAATGCCATTAAAAAGAAGAAAAAATTTAAATTGAAAAATGTATTTATTAAAAAAAATACATATTTATATATAAGAAAATGAATGGATAAATTTAAAGTGCAATTGACAAAAGAATAAATGTTGAAATAAGATCATGTTCAAGTTTATTTTTATCAATTTATACATAATGTAACTGATAAACTTATTTTGTTAATTTATTTCACTCTATTTTTTTTCTTTTTGCCTCGTTGCTTTTGCTTTTTCTATTTCTTTATTGCTTTTGTCATTTCTTCTGTTATTTTTAATTTTGCTTTAAAGAAACACAGGAGAATTTGGCTTTTTTTTTTCTCTTTGGCTTCCCCTACAGTTTTGAGATGTAACATCACTGTCATCAAAAAAAAAACCTGTGTGAGCCCTGTAAATACACAGCCATGTATATAGATTTTTTGTTATGTTAAAGAGGCCACAAACAAGCCATCAGAAGCCCACAAAAATGCTAGCGACTGTAGCTAAAAAAGGGCAGGAAAACAAAGTCATGAACTGCTGTATCTTAGCCCCAGGTGCTCTAGGGCAGTTTTAGGCCCGAAGATCAGTGTAATTCAGAACTAGTCAGAGGTACACAGTTTTAAGGTTCACAAACTTCTTTGGTGTTGCTTTAATGGTTTACTTTTTCTTGTTTCATGTTTTTGTTTTTCTATGCTATGTTTTTCTTTTGCTATTTTTCAGTCACTTTAGCCTTTGTTATTAGTTAACTGCTTTTGCTTTATCCTTCTCCAAATTGGTTATGTTTTTCCCTATTTCGGACCAAACATAATTCCACCACTTGGCTTTTTTTTTTGTTTTTTTTTTTACAGAAGTAAGCTCCCTTTTATTTTAGGGGTATATGGGTATCAGTCCCATCAAATGGCCCCCAGTGTCTCAGTGTAAGGACTATATGATCAATACTTATTGAGAAAAGGGGCACTTTACCTTTGCAAAATGGAGGGGTAGGGCCAAGGGGAGGAATTTGGATTAGTAACATAGATAATAGGATGCAAGACAGTCTTATGAATGTATGTAATATTTGGCTCCCCTCTCAGTGGCTGCCAGGCTTTAGCAAGAGCTATCAAAGTACACTGTACCCCCATCTTTCCTCCACCCCTTCCTCCAGTATCAGTCTAACAATTAGCATTAACTGGCATCCAACTGGAAGGATTAGCCTGGGGTAGCCAAAGTTTCACTGACTTGTAAGCTTGAAGTTCAAGACCAAAAGCTGGCAAGAGCATTTTAATTTATGGTAGTCGAGCACAGAGAGAGGAAATAGCCCAATCAATTCAGAGAAAGGACAAGCAAAAGCACTTGACAAATAGCGGAGACTATAAGTCAAAAGCTTATTGAGAAATATCAAAAGCATTAAAGATAAAGCAAAAGAGATTAAGAAATAAAAAGGAAAAGGGTAAAAATAAAGAAAAATAAAATTATATCAATTAGTTATTTACATTATATAAAGAATTATTCGTAAAAAATGTTTCTGCATACAACCCTTATCCCTTTATATTTCCACAATTTCTTATTAACATATTCTATAATTAATTCCTCCATAATTTTACTGATTCTTATTCTTGTGGTACTACTATGTATCATTCCAGACTGCAGTGCCCAAAGAGAAACAGCAAATGTTTCATTTGTGAGTCAAACTCAGATCTCGTGATGTACCCTGCTGTCACCCCACCCCTTCCAGATCTGTGTTTGATGGTTTATAAGCTTCACCCCTGCATCATTTTTCAGGGAAGTTTCAGGAAAAGACAAACGGCAACATGAGAAACATTGAGAAATATAAAATTGCTAAGTCCTGTTGACTTAAAATAATTGCCACCAAAAACTTGGGGTTGGATTTGAAAAAGAAACCATGACATGGATATACATATAGGTACTTTCCCAGTTTGTTCTCGCTCTGATGGCATCATATTCTACTATTTTGTCAGGATTCTTTGGTGTAGGAAGTTAATGCAGAACTTTAGTCACTTTTTAATGCACTGGGTACATTTGAAATGGTGTTTTTCCTTTTTCCAACACGCTCAATTAACTTTTTGAAGAATATTTTTTTAAGCCCAACAATTCTATTAAATTATTCCTAAACCAAATCAAATAATTGTAGTGCTTTAACATAACCAAGAAATTGTGTTGCCAAAACCCTAACTGAGTAGTTGTCTAAATGTCTAGTTGGCTGATGTCTAAACCAAAGGATTAGGATTAAACCTCCAATGAAATTTAAAAAACATTACCATCACAAAATGATCTTAAACTTTGCTCTAATTTTTGAGAAACCATGAGTTTTCCCTACATCCCTTTTTTGTAACATTATGAAGCCATTATGTTTAGGACATAAACATGCCAGAATGATGTTTGCTGCATTTGCTCTCAGCATCTACGGTGCTGCAGTCTGAAAAATGTAAGCATGTGCTGTTTTTAACCTGTTTAGACAATGCATCAATACTTTATTTTTTCTTATTAACCCAGTCCGACATAAACTGAGGGTAGATTATTCTTGAGCATCCCAAAATGGGTGAAGCTATTCTTGTAGCTTTCAGTTTACACACCTGTCTAAAACCTGTAATGCAAAAGACCGGTGTAAAGGTTTGCAATGAGTCATAACTTTGAGTATCTCGTGAGAAGTGTATATACTTCTATGCTTTCTTTTTGTTCGTTTTTTTGGCCTCTTGTCTTTTTCTTGTCTGCATGGCTAGACAAACCCGTCTTTGAAAAAGTGCATCATAATTACTCACCCTACTGGCAGAACCATCGCAGGTATCTGTGGAACAAGTACCAGACAGGAAGTTCAGCATATAACTTTGTGAATGACCTTAAACCTGTCATACAGTGACGTGTGTGAGACTCAATGTGCTTTGAAAGCATACAGCTGTACAAGTATATGTGTGTCAGTCAGTGCACATGTACATGGGAGTGTGTTTATAACTGTTTACACTCTGGGTTCAAGCCTTTGCTCAGCCTGGTTCCCCTGAGCAGGCAGGTACACCAACATGCAGGGAGTCCGTGGCAGCTTCTTAATCATTTCTCCCTTCTTTTTGTTTCTCTTTTGACAGTTCTTCCCTTTTGTGACGGCCCACTTCACCGCCCCAGCCTGCTTACCTTTTCAGGGCTCCTGAAGCGAGACTACTAATGCACTTGCTGCTCTCTTCGTCGCCTCATTGGTCTACCCTGAGTTCCAAACTCCCATGACAGCACAGGGCGCTCACTTTGTCTCCTATGTTTGTCCAAAAATTGTTTCAATATGTATTTTTGGGAACGGTAATGTTTGCATTATAAATCTTTGTGTCAAGGGAATACAAAGAGAGCTATAGGTCAAAACCTGGGCGGGTCACACACACTCTCTCTCTTCCTTGTTAGCTCTCCACCTACTTTCCATTCTCGCTCTGAAAGATGTCGTTTTTCCAGCCTGCTGTCAGTGGGTTTATATAGACATGCATCAGGCCCACTGCAGAAGCTGAAGCTACCTTCCTCTCCGTTAGCTGAGAGTTTTGGTACCTTCTCATGTACAGATACAGCCAGGTGCCAATCTACAATATGAAACAGAGCATAAACATTTTGTTACCCAACAATTCTGACATGATCCCAGCTCTATTAGCATGAGGGGAGTCGTGTGCTAAAAGATCCCAACAGTTATCTGCTGAGTAAGCTTACAGCTCTTGGTCCCAATGCCAAAGACAACTTATTTAGAGCAATGAAATTATTTCTAAATAGAAATCTAAAACAAAAAGTATTTCTGCCGATAGTTTGGGCAGCCCCTGTGAAGCTGAGGTGACAAAAAGGAAAGACAGAAATGCGCTTCAACAAAATTAAGGTTGGATATTCACCCTTTTTCTTAACCTACAGTGCCCTCCATAATGTTTGAGGCCAAGTCCCATTTTTTTTTTAGTTCCCCCTCTATTCCTCAATGTAAAATTCTAAATAGAACAAATCAGACATGATTAGAATGCACATTCCAGACCTTAATTGAAAGTCATTTTCATACATTTCACTTCCACCATGTACAAATAACAACACTTTGTGCACTTTGTGTGTGTGTGTGTGTGTGTGTGTGTGTGTGTGTGTGTGTGTGTGTGTCAATCAGAAGCAGGCCGAGAGGGCCCCCAGACCCAGCACATCCGGGGGGCCAGCAGACCCCCCAGCCACCACAGACCCTGAACCAGCAGGACAACTCCTCCTCCAGGCCCCTCCCGTCCCAGGCAGCAACCAGGCAACAGGGGTACGGGAAGACCCATCCCCCCGCCCCTCTGGCTCTTTGATATTTACTAATAGTGAGCATTTAAAATTGAGGGGCAGGCAACCTTGTGGAACTGGGAGCGTGGCCCTCCGGGCAGCCTACATACCCAAAGAGCCCCGCCCACCAGATACCACTCGGTGCTATCACCCCCCAAAACCTAATGTGTGTGTATGTGTGTGTGTGTGTGTGTGTCTCATGATTAGTAATGTCTAAGGTGTAATTAAAACAAGGGCGGGGGGCTGCAGAGTGCATCAAAGGGGACCACCTACGTGGACCCATCCGCTGCACCCCACAGAACACACCCGCCCTCAAAACCCTACGTGTGTGAATGTGTGCTGTGTACAGGAGCCAGAAGGGAGAGGGGTATGGGGATCTAGAAGACCGGGGGAGAGAGGCTCCCCCGGAGAGGGCAGCCACATGATGGCTGCAATAAGCACCCCTGTTTCCTGGGACCCGCCACAGAGCAGGAGTGCTCGATGCTCACCAGGTCCGGGGCCCGCAGCGTATTCAGGGAGCCACTTGGCAACCCGAAGGCACCCACCCGCCCCTTGGTGGGGTCCTGGTGATGGGGACTCTTCTGTCATCAGCAGTGGAGGTCTTCCTTGGTCCTTCCTTATTGATTCTTCAGACAGTAGATTTTGGTAATCCTAAGGTTTGACCGATCTCTAATGCTTTTTTCTTGTTTTTTCAGCATCATAATAGCTTCCTTTTTATTGGTACGGCTTCTCTCCTCATTTTGAACAATGGCAACTACAGTCTCCAAATTGCAGACGCAAGGTAGGTATCTTATCCCTGCACTAATGAAGCAATGAATCACACCTGAGTAAACACCTGGGAAGCCAACTGTCCCAAACATATGGTGCCCTGAATGTATGCCCACTATGTATAAAAAGTATTGTAATTTCTACATGGTTGAACTGAAATGTATGAAAATGACTTGAGTGTAAGATGAGCTGGCTTATAGGGTCTTGGTCCATGGGTTTCTTTAATTTTTTTGGGTCCGTTTCTTGTGTTATGCTAAAAATACAGTTGCTGTTTCACCTCACGTTCATGTATGTATAAAGCTTACAAATGTCTCTCAAAAATGTCAAAATTAGAAGCTGTTAATGTAGAAGCTTAAAATGTAGAAGATGTTAGATACACAAACGTGTATTTACATATGGCTGCCTCGCGTATCCTGCGATCGTTTGGTGCGTCGGTTGTGCACGTCCTCAGAAATTAGAGTTGCGCGTACGCAAACTGCAAAATGTAGGTGACCAGTATGTGTAAGCTTACTTTTGATGTTTCAATGATATTGTTTGTGCACACGCATAACATTAATTTCTCATTTCAGTAGCAGATGATTGCTGTTTATTCAGTTGTGTTTCACCCATCATGCAAAGCTAAGTGTTTTTTCCTGTTAAGTTAGTGTCTGATTTGGATTAGTAAAATCATACTTACTCCAGCTGGCTGCATCCTGGCAGCATTTGGGACCTCACCACCATTGCTTTATAACACTCCATGACAGATACAACCAGTGAAGAAAAGCTGCAAAAAAAATCAGAACAACGGTGTAACCTCAAAATTAACTAATCTCTGAAACCCTGATATCTATGGTGAAACAAAATGAAGAAACAAAGGAGTCCAAGCTGGGCCCAGATGATGGTACTGCACCTTATGCCACCACCACCTTCTTACTTACTGATGTGGGCTTGTTTGCTTGTTGATGAAACTGACATTGATGCCTGCTGCTGGAGCGTTTGCTGAGAGACAGGCATTATTTTGTGTCTACGGTTTCCAGATGGATAAAGATTATAGAAACGGGAATCAACTTAACTTGCCTTCCAAGAACATCAAAACCATTATCCAAAATACCATACGTAAAACATCCATCAGAACACAATATTCATCAATTAAATTCATGTCACCCAAAAACATGTCTCCAAATAATAAAATGTTTATTCATAACCATTTGAGGTGTAAATAGTTTGCTTATTTCTAACAAACTCATCATTGCAACTCCGAATTTCTTTGATAAAATTTTGTTCAATTAGTTTCTACTGTATCCAAGTCGATCAAGCAAACTGGAGGTGTAATCTGTCAAATAAAGAGATTACACAAAAGAAACCTTAATCAATGAAAAAAAAAAGTTAAGTCATCCATTTGTGATGAGCCCAGCAGTCTATGGTTCAGCCACTTCACTACAAACCGAACAGTCAAAATCCTCTTGTGACCAGAGTAGACACATGACTTCATCGTTTTTATTGTCTCTGGCTGGTGACAGAAGCAGACCAAACTATGAGGGAGGGGTATGGACAGTTTACCTCTATGAGCTAGAGTTTAGTTTGAAAGTGGGGAAGCAGGAAAAAGAAGGGTCACAGTGATCTTGGTGGGACGGCGCAGGGCAATGCAATCCCAAACACAGCAAAGTGCTATAAGCCTCTACCATAAATCTGAGAGCTACTCCATGGCCAAGCTTGTTCAGTGCTATGTGCTGCTCCAAAGGCCAGAATCCAGATGTTGGAGAGAGACGGTAAATAAAACGATCTATCAAAGCTGGAAAAGGGCAGGGTGGGGAGATAATTTTTTTTAAGAGTTTTTGTCATTCAGCTATTATTGAAAGCCCAAATTCTATATGATTAGCCAAATTTTCAGAAAGTACAGCATCAAGTAGACTCCTAGGTCCTGGAGAAATTCCCTCAGTGAGTCAAATCAGGACTTTAATCCCACTTGGGAAAACATGGATATTCTATTACCATTTGCTCATTTTAGCTCAGAGTGTTCCTGAATACAAAACAGGCCTTTTCCTCTGGATTAGCTTTTATCATTTATGGATGCAGGTGGATTGAAGGGATAAACAGATATGGAAGCCTCATTGTGGAATAAATATCTAAGGCTTAAAGTCTTAAGGTGCAGAACATAGTGATGGTTTATTGTTTAAGGCCTCTGCTTGTGGCCATGAACTCCTGCTGGTGTGGGACTAAGTCCTGGAGGACACGATTGCATGCCCCCGCTGCTGTTACGCCTTTCTCAGATTTCTGTCGGCTCGATAAACAGAGCTCACCAAAGAGGGTGGAAAACTCAAGTTTCACAAACACATTTTCACAATAGATAATGAGTTCACTGCTGTATCAAACTGGAACAGCTGGAATAAAGCATTGTTTTTTTACAGCAGCTGGAAAAAAACACAGGACCTCACTTCACTCCAAATGAGGCCTAAAAGATTCACATGAATTCACAAATTAGATTCTGCTGACTTGTTTGAAAAAAGACAAGAGCTAGATCTTGTGTTGTGATCTCAGCCTCATTAGGTTGATGTACATGAGAAACTTATTTGCTGTCTGCTGACACTGCTTGGGATGTAATTTAGTTGAAGTGTGTCTCTCTGCCATTTTAGTTGCATATTTTTTTAAACAAGTCAGATCCTTGATGTCGTGGACACTTTGTTTCCCCTAAATTCTCCTATTTGTTTTGTTCGTGGGAGGGGCCAAGGGGTTCAGGTGCAATGCGAGCTTGGTGGCCGCCAAAGGCGGAGACCTTGGCGGTCTGATCCTCGGCTACTGAAGCTGGCTCTTGAGACGTGGAACGTCACCTCTCTGTTGGGGAAGGAGCCTGAGCTGGTGCGCAAGGCTGAGTGGTTCCGGCTAGATATAGTCAGACTCACCTCGACGCATGGCTTGGGCTCCGGAACCAGCCTCCTTGAGAGGGGTTGGACTCTCTTCCACTCTGGAGTTGCCCGTGGTGAGAGGCGCAGAGCAGGTGCGGGCATACGTATTGCCCCCCGGCTGTGCACATGTACATTGGGGTTTACCCAAGTGGATGAGAGGGTAGCCTCCCTCCACCTTAGGGTGAGGGGACGAGTCCTGACTGTTGTTTGTGCTTATGCACCAAACAGCAGTTCAGAGTACCCACCCTTTTTGGAGTCCCTGGAGGAGGCACTGGAGACTGCTCCTGCAGGAGACTCCCACGGTGTTGACGGTGGTGCACCGTCAACACCGTGCATGGTGAGGGTGGGGCTCTGCTGACCTCAACTGGGGATGTTATGAGTCGGTGGGGGGAATACTTCAAGGGCCTCCTCAATCCTACCGACACGCCTTCCGATGAGGAAGCAGAGTTGGGGAGCTCGGACGTGGGGCCTCCCATTTCTGGGGCTGAGGTTGCCGAGGTGGTCATAAATCTCCTCGGTGGAAAGGCCCCGGGGGTGGATGAGGTCCATGAGGATGCTGTAGGGCTGTCTTGGTTGACATGCCTCTGCAGGGGCTGTTCGGTCTATGTATTACCAGTGTCAGAGTTTGATCCATATTGCCAGCAGTAAGTCGGACATGTTTCCGGTGAGGGTTGGACTCTGTCAAGGCTGCCCTTTGTCACCGATTCTGTTCATAATTTTTATGGACAGAATTTCTAGGCGCAGCCAGGGCGTTGAGGGAGTCCGTTTTGGCGACCTCAGAATCGGGTCTCTGCTTTTTGCGGATGATGTGGTTCTGTTTGCGTCGTCGGGCCGTGACCTTCAGCTCTCACTGGAGCGGTTCGCAACCGAGTGTGAAGCGCCTGGGATGAGAATCAGCACCTCCAAATCCTCCAATCCTCCAAAAACACCTCTGGGTCCCCCCAGAAGAGTTGGAGGAAGTGGCTGGGGACAGGGACGTCTGGGTTTCTCTGCTCAAGCTGCTGCAACTGTAACCCGATCCCCGGAGAATGGATGGATGGATATTGGGTATCTTTGGGAAATCTGGTAATAGTTTTTTTTTTTATTGGAACCACCAGTAAGTTTGAATCAATAAAGAAATTAATGAAGATCCACTTCCTATTCACAGCAGCACTCTGTAATGTAAGGAAAACATATTGCAGAACTGTTGTCTTTTTTCTACATTTTAGTTGCTACCTCAATTTAAGCAATGGCTAATGGATATCACCGGCCAGTGCTAGACTTGTTTTTTGGACATGCACTGGCTACACGGGAAGCCCAGAAATATCAGCCATTCCCCTAAGAAGCTAAGTCAGACCAGAGCTGATGGGTTTCAAGACTGCTTAAGGACTGTGTGTGACTTTTAAAATGATGCTTTGCTTTGGTTCATTGCTGATTGGTCTTGTAAATAGAGGTAACATCCAGAAGTTGAGGAACTTTTGAACTGATCAGAATCTCAAAACATTGAATTTGTGGAGATCATAAAAACAGAAACTAATGAAGATGACTGTAATGGAAAGACATTTTAAGACAAACTGGTCAAACTGTGGTGATCACAAAATGCTCCCTAAGCTGTCCGTTTTGGTGGTTAGCTGTTGTAGAGAAAGGAAGCTTCACTTTAAGCTGCATAATGTTTATGCTTTGAAGAAAAACTGGAAGCTGGATGTCCGATTTTCATCAGCACTAAGCCAAAGACAGCTGCTGAGTGGGAAAGAAGGGATGATGCCTCCTCTTGAAATGATGATCTATGCTCCAGACCTGTTTACTTTGGTAATCTCCGAGTCCTGTGTAATCAAAACATCACTAATTTCATTGCCGATTGGAAACGATGACATCTGCGTAAGACACTCTTCAAGGGGGACCCTTCAAAAGGGAAGCAGCCATTCCTCACAATAGCTCCAGTGATGAGGATGACTTCATCCTTTTCCGCTCACATGTTTTGAAGAGGGTATACATCCATAGTCATGGAAACTTTATGTAATAAATAGCCCTGCAATACTGTCTAACAAGCTGTTGTGTATCTGAGCATCCAGGCAGGCTGGCTCGGGTGTTTGTCTTGTCGACATGAAGACGAACTCTCTGGCTTTGCTCTTAGTTTTTCTTAGTTGGAAAAACGTATTTGACGTAACAAAAGGCTGTCGAGCTGCCCAGTGTCAAGCTCACAAAACCCTCCTGATTGATTCTGCAGTCTGGATGACACACTATTCAAAAGCACTTCTCCGCTCTTTACCAGTCAGAAACAGGCCTTACATACTAATGCCAACAGCTCTGCTTAACTGTGATGGCCCTCAGTGGGAAGCTTGGACAGAGTTAGTGATAGAAAGACCATAGTTAAGAAAACCCCAAAGAAAGAAGCCCTCTTTTTTGTGGTTTTGATGTAAAAAGCCAAAACTGCTGGAAATATGAAAACTCATGACTCTGAAGATGTGATAGAGCCTACTTGTATGTTAAATGTCCTGAACACACACACACACACCTACACTAGCCACCTCCTCCGAACTTAATCCAACCCTTGGCAGGGTGTGAGCTTGTTTTCCACCTTCCCAGCTTTTATCAGCCTCTGTTATTTAGGAATAACTATTTACGTGGCAGAGGTGACCATCAGACAGGTCCTGGCCACAGACTCACATCTCCTCCCGGTTCACGCACACACACACACACTAAATGGACTAAATAATCCCTCCACCTATTTACACAGGAGAGAAGAGGCCACGGCCTCACCTTCAGGGTACTACTTAACTCCTCGAAGTCACTCGTTGAGTAATCACAGCATTCTCCTGCCTACTGCCTGATTACAGTGTGTGCATGTGTGCGCATCAGTGTGTGCGAGGGTAAAAGACTCATTATTTAGCAATGCAGGCCTCACAGGTAGACAATTACACAGGCTGATACTGACTATTATAACTATTTTGTGGGTACAGTTCCATTCTAGCTGGGGTCAGTATTGAGCCACAGTACAAGTGTGTACTTGTGGCTCTAATCAAGAAAGGTGCAGGTCTTAATGAACATATACTCATCATTTGGTCATACTCAGCAGTTAATGCTCTCAAAGTGCGTCAAAGCTGTTGTCTTCTATTCAAATTAATATCAGTCTCAATTTTGACTTAAGCAAGAGCCGCTCCTGACTGTAGTAACCTTCTGGCATTCAAAGACAAGTGTTCAAATTGTCTCTCTGAGTTGTATCACAATCTCACCTGCGTGTAGGAAAAACATGGGCTCTTCTTTTTGAGGAGTACGCTGACATACTCCTAAAGGGGAAAAACAGCTGACGTGAGGAGAGTTGAGAGCCTTCGGAGCTCCATAGAAAGGAGGACTGAGGGAGGCCCGCAGCGCCCCTTTAATCCCTTCAGGATCCCTCTCTCAGAGCCGGGCTTTGCTTTGTGCGCAGCTCTTGGCTGGGTTAAAAAGGAAAGTATAAGAGTGCGACAAATTTCACACTTTCTCTCATGTCACAGGCCAAAAGAAACTGCGTGCGTGGAGATGGAAATATCCTTTTCCACACGGACACTGCGACGAAACTCCACAAATTGCCCAGCGGGCGTTTAAAATCTGGCCTGAAAGAGTATTTTATCTCAAATATTGACTTTACAACAAAGATGATATGGACTAGTAAAAGCTTCCCAGATTTTTCTGTTACAGGGATTTAAGTTGATTTTAGTTACTTATTTAATTTTCACTTAAGCGATTTGATTAGAAGTCTTCAGGATCGAGTCAATCTGCGGCTCACAATACTTTAATCTCTGTAGGCTCTCCGCGGCCTTCTTTCTTACTTTGCCTTTTTAGGCTTTTGTCTATTAATCTGTTCAATGCTGCAGTGCTTACCTGACCTAAATCGCCCGTTTATTTGCTTTCACTAAAAGATTGTTGTTTTTTTTGGCCTCGTGTTTTTTACCCTTCTTGCCTCTCCGCTGCTGAGCTCCACCGCAGCTCCCAAACAAAGGCTCGAGTCGACTGTTTTCATCTGTCTGCTTTTCTCAGAAAACATTAGCCTAATTATTTCCTGGATTACGTCACTTGATTTTTTTTTTTTAAGATTGCAAACCCTTATTCTGCCGCTTTGCCATATTTTCTGAATAAGCCACAAAACAAATCAAATGGTATAAATAAATTGTTTTATTAGCAGGACAAAACAACGCAAAACATTGTGAAAGCCCATTCTGTTAGGGCCTTTAACTGCAATGATCAGATCTTTTTTTTTTTTTTTTTAATTTAGATCTTTATTTCCTTTTTTGTAGATTCGGTTAGTGTGAGGGAAGAATATTGCTTTCTAAGTTGCACAAGGAACAGAGAGAATTCTACATATCTCTCGAAATAATGACAGCCAACATGATGTGTTACGGAGATACAATTTATCTGATGAGTCAAAAGAGTAGCCTACAGCAAAGTGCCAAAACGAAAATGTGGGACATGTTTTAGCCTCCAGTCAGAAGACCATAGCGAAAAAAGATTATTTTCCAGCATTGGCGGTTTTTAAGTCTAAGAAAACTGTGGGGGGTCCGTTCAGGCGCATCACAAAAAGTCCCAAAGAAATTAATTTATTTTTTTAGTCATCATCATTTAATCAACATTTTCATTCATGATCATTATGTTTGTTGTGTTTCAATGATTTCAATCGTTATTATATGTAAAGTATATCCTGCTTAAGTTGTACTCAAATATTTGAGAAGTTTGAACAAAAATAAATTTTCAAAAAATAAAAGAAATAAAAATGAGGATTCATGTAAATGAAGACACAGAAGGTGTAGGAGGATGAATAGTGTGACAGTGGGGAGGAGGCGAAGTGTCGGTAGCGAGTCGAGGGGTGGGGGGTGGGAGGTGGGAGGTGGGGTGAGTGTGTGTGTGTGTGGGGGTGATGTGACGTCAACATGAGGCGTGCAGCGGAGCTTTGTTGAAGAAAACCAAGACAGCGAAGCAGAAGTATCCAAAGCGCTGATTACCGCAGACGCAGCATTTACGCGCGGGCGACTCTAAAGTGGACTTACTGAACACCTGCATGGGGACACTGTGAGGCTTTATTTCTTTTTTCTCTTTCGTCTGCTGGAACCAACTGGTGAGTAAAACGCGCACCTTGTCTGTTAACTCCGCGAATTTTGGCTATTGGAAACTGACAAGAAACTGTCATCTCGCTGGCATCGTTTCAGGCGTCAAAAGTTAGAAATACGAATCAAAGATAGTTCCATGATTAAGGTGAAAATATAAAGATCTGAATCATTTAAGCAGAGTATGTTGTCGGTTAGTTGGAGGCCATAGAGACTGAGGACCGTAAAGGGGCCGAAGGTCGTGTGGATGGAGCTTTACGCACGGCAGAGATCTCTGGAATTTATACAGAAACGTCGCTTTCGAAAAAATATATTTAGATTGAGTGGTGTTCTGATGTGGCTGAGCACTGATATCAGATAGATGCAGCATGCAGGCTGCTTCAGCTTAGTGAAATTAAGGGAAAATAGGAGTGAAGAGCAAGCGTGCGCGCGCTCTTAAGGGACAGAGGGCTGGTGACAGAAGATTTACTGAGGACATAAAAGCAGCAAAGGGATTCCTGTAGATAAGAGGGGCTCTGTGTGAGTGTGTGTGTGTGTATAGTGTCATGGCAAAGGTAAACTTTATGTCTATAATGCTGGGTTAGGGATGTCATGCGGGCCCTAAGCATCAAGGGTACGGACTAAGTAAATCATGGGATGGCATTTGGTGAAAGGCTGTTTGATGCAGAGCTGCTACAGAGTAAAAACACATTTTTCATTTTACAGGTTTTGTTCTTCTTTTTATTGGCCTCGTTCTTGGGATTTTTTTTTCTTTCTAATCTGTTCTAAAACAATGTTTAGGGTTTCGGAAAAGGACGCAGACCATGAAGATACTAGCTTATTGTTTGCTCTTACACCTTAACACCATGTCGGTTTAAACCAACTTTAATTTACTCAGTATATATTTGCTAAATCTGATCATACCAACATTATTGGCTTCAAGAATAAAAAATGAGTTTTGCTTTTCACTTTTTAAGTAACCACGTCCTTCTGTGTTTTTCCAGGGAACTGGAATGGAACTGAATCTGTCGAAGAATGTCATTTCCTGTGCGGACTCAGGTAAGACTTGTAATCTTCTCATTTAAACATTTAAAAAAAGTTTTGATAGAATTAAGAGTTTTGAATAATGCGATCGTGTCCACCGGAGTAAAAAAAAACAACATAACTTGATCGTGGGAATCTGTGGTAAAACGATAGGATGCTGTTTGGTTGGGACCAAAGACCCATCTTGTTATAGGTTAAATTCAGCAGCACTCTGTTGTCTCAAACATCTGCTTTTAGAGCTTATAAGTGTCATAAGTGGATAGTTAATAAGGGCTGGCATGCTGATATGCGGAATAACCAAATGGAGACTTGAAAAGGTGCAGAAATCAAGCAAAAACAAACATAACCAGTTTCACAATGTACCAAATTGTTGAAAGTCGGGTTTCACTCACATAGTAATCTGCTTTATATTATGTTGCTGGTTTCTGATGATTTCCTGACGCGATGTTTTGTCTGAAAAATAAATGAGAGAAAAAAAACGTGAAGCCAGATGGAGACCAAGAGACAAAGGTTCTGTTCAGAGGGGAGAATAGTTCTTGCAATATTTTCTTTTTGAAATTACTTAGTTTTAGCTCAAACTAAAAGCAGGCTTTCTGAGTTTAATAACTGACCAAATCATAAGAGACAAAGGCGGAAAATTCTGTCCTCAAAATTCCATAATAGCTGTAATATGGGGCATTTAAGGAACATGAGGCTGAAACTTTTTCTGTGGAACTCTTTTTTAATAACTGTAAACTGTCACTTATAATCCATAGTTTCAGTTTATGTAAAGGTTTGTCACAATACTCATTTGACAGTTTTCACCAATAGTTATAGGGATTGATGAGATTTCAGCTCTTTTGCATTCTTTTAATGGTATTGGTTTCTGGTGCTTTCTAAGCCTAAAACGTTTTTTTGTTCTTTATGCGTTTATATTGCCACACTTCGAGGAGTAATTGTTTGGTGAACTGGCTTAAATTCAACGAGGAATAAGTCTTTAGAAAGAAATCCCACATACTGCCACACTGTAATAATTTTTTCTCATGCGTGTATTCCTGCTGGTCACTGGCGCTTGTTTTATATAGGCTACACCTGCATTCCCTCTGTAGGTTGTTTTTTCGGTTGTCAGACTCCTGGTCAAACAGACCTTGGACTGAGCAGGGAAACCATCACCAAGGCAATAATCAGCTCTGTCCTTCTCCAGTTACCCACCGTGTCCAGTTACATCTCCGCTGCTGTCCTGCCTTTGAATCCGCTCGCCAACTTCAATTTTCTATATGCTTTGTTTTTCGACCCCGTGGTTAGCTTTGCTGTGCTTGCTTGTCCAGAAGCAGAGAAAAAAATACACCGAGACTGTACTTTTGTGTGTGTTCGGTGTGTGATTAATGGCGTTCGCCAAGTTTATTTTCACTTCTTGGAGGAAAAATATGAGTGTTTGCATTGCAACTGGCCTTTAACCTGTCCTGCCGGATGGAAAGGCTTTTTAACTCATCCATCACACGCAAGTGCCCTCCAGAGCAGAGGAGGAGCAGGGCGCGGGCAGGGGTGGAAGCTGAGGAGGCTGGTTATTTAGATTACCCCCATCTATCAGGCTGCTGTGGGGGACAGAGGAAGGTAGACTTCACCAGAGCTCTGCTGTGTCAAATCTCCATATGCTGTAAATCCCATAATATTCCAATGGGGACCTGAGAGGTCATTGGGTTTATTGTGATGTTTGTGCTGCGTCGGATTTAAGCTGTAATCTATTGCAGCTGTTTTATGAGTTACGCGTTTTGCCAGTTGTGGAAGATCTGTTTATAAATGTTATATAGTGATGTTATTTACCTCATATGAATCAAGTGCAATATAAAAATCACCTTGTACTGTCTCACAAGTGTCCTCAACAATAAACGGATAGGCGTACCCAATAACCTTTCACATATGCTGTTCACCTGCATAGTAAATACCACCTGCTAATGACTGAACCCAGATGATCTATTCAGTTTTAGCATACACTCTCGTCTTTGTGTGACCTACTGTGGTTGACTTGTTTTCTACGCCACAATTCTCCTCAAAAAACATTTTACGCACCTGGCCGCTGCTGTCATCGTAACAGGCAGGTGAGAATGGTTTGATGGACAGAAGCCCTATGGCGCACGAACTGAAGGCAAAATGACAGACTTCAGCTGGAAAAATCAAAACCAACTGACAAGATTATCAAATTAATTGGGCCTATATTCATATAAGTTAATTTACTGGCCAACCCACACATTTAGCCAATAAAGGTCCTCAGATGAATCCTTTTCACTGAAGCAGGTCGTGCACAGAGAGGATGAATGTATGTAGATAGTTCGAGGCGGAACTTGTGTTTTGAAGGGACTTCAAGGGAGTTTTCCTGTTACACAAGGATCCCATGTCAGAAGTCACTGTCATACAATGGCCGAAAAAGCTTGAGACTGGCGCCAGTGACAATCCGAGTTTCAGGCGGTTACAGCCGCGCGCTTTTACCCAACATACGTAGATTACGTATAGACCGAGCTGCAACTCAGCAGGTCGGTCAGTCTCATATTGCAGAAGCACTTGAACTCTGTAATCATCCAGGAAAACTATGTTTTTACTTGACCTCATCCATGTTTTACACCTGATTTTCTGTGTGGGTGTGTTTTTCTAAGAGTCAGTCGACCAGAGGTGATTTTCCACACGAGGTCAATAATGTCAGCGGGTTGAGGAAGCAATGCTTGTTTAATTGGAAATGGAGAAGAAACTATTCCAATAATCGGGTATAAGTAAATATGTCCAAAATCACGCTAAGCAGACGGCCGCACACATATATATATTATTGGCTCACACGCGTTTTTGTATCATCAGATGGAGCCCAGATCCTGTCCAAATGGACCGATAAGGCTTCTCACATGATGGCACACTCGGCTAAACACTCGGCTGGTTTCTCTCAAAAAGCACGTTTTAAAAGTTGTATGTTTTTTGTTTTTTTTTTCTGAAACTGTCGTATGTTTTCCTAAAGTACAGCCCAACCAAGATCACACAACGTCTGGACGAAACTCAGTGGTTCTGCACCTATAGTCGACCTAACCCATGAGGCATTATAGCATATGCACTGGTTTTACATCCTTCAGAGAACATACTAAATGTATGATCAAAATGTTAATATGCGAGTTAACCCCTCAAGACGTGTTTTTAAACCAGAAAAGCATCGAAATATCCTGTCAGCGCATCTCCACAGCTGTTGGGATCTAATTGGAATATTGCGCTCTATGAGACCGTGTTGGGTACGGCAGGAGTCCTAATCATCACAGCGGAGTTAAATTTGAGAAATTCCAGCAGAAATCGTGATTTTACTCCTGCTGAATCAAAACAGTTGATTGGAGAGTAAATGCCATCCTAATAACGAGTCAGATGCTGGTTACCACGTTTTTGCAACAGAAAAGAAAAGCACAATAAATGCATTTTTGAATTTGTCCCACTGGGTCTTTTCGGTTTTCTTTAGAATCTATTGCGTTTTTATAACAAATTCAGCCCAGATAGTATCCAGGGTGAAAGAGGTAAATTCGGTTGATATAAATTGCCCGAATACCTTCCATACTGGTGCAAACAGGTACAAAGGCCGTGATGTGGGGGGGCGCATGTGCCAAACCACTGGCTTGCTGGTTTGTGCGTCAATGCCATCAAACCGGACCGAGGTCAAATCTGTTACCATCAGTAGCCTCATTCACGTGTAACCGGCTGGCATTTTTGCGGTCTATTTGCCATAGTGCGATTGGAAGCCAGTACTAAGAATCGGAGCGCTTGTTGTTGGAGTTTAAATTATTTTTTCTAAAAATGTCTGATCATAAATCAGTGGTTGTCTGGCCACAGAGCATCGCAGAGAGATCTGCTGCCAACCTATTATTGTTGGATCCGTTTGATAGAAACTCCGCCGTTGGTCACAATGATTGGTCAACACACTTCGTAATAATGTGAGACATGACATGTTTTAGTTACCAATTGTCTCTTTGTAGCAGTTCTTGTCAGTTCACAGCGCTCCTCGTTTATACACACAATAAAGTCGACATCATCGCGCACCTTTCACACAGAGTGAACATTAACTGGGCAGGCCCGTGTTAGATGGCAAATGTTTATTCAGCTCGGTACATATCCGAGATATTGCGTGCGTGAGTGTGTAAAGAAGCGCACCCAGCAGCCTGAAGCTTGATACATTTCAAACATGCCTCCGCGAATAAAAGGCCCGTTTCATTCCCAAATAGCGCGGCATTACGCTGTCCCCGTGAGTGAAAAATGAGCGCTGAAAAAATATAGGCTATAGCCTTTATAGATATATACAGAGGTATACAAGTGAATTAACAAGTGGTGGATTCAATTAGGCCTCCGTGCATCTGAAACAGCTCGTCTCCCGTCGTGCATGACAAGTAAAGCAGCCTAAACGTTGCATTAATTAACAGCACTTCTTTCATTTGTTTTAGCTCGACGTCAGACTATCTTGTCTGAGTGGATTTCTTGCAGCGGGCAGGTTAAGTGGGTGGGACTCGCTCGTTTTGGGGAGGTTAAACGCAGCAGATGGGTGGGTCTCTTGTGTGAGATCGGGAGCTTCTTCTCAGTCAGATCAGGCAGAAGCTCTTCCTTGCAGAGTGTAGAAGGAGGGTGCAACGGGCCGTCACTGCTGCAAAGGAGGAGAACGCGGCTCTGTGTGTGTTTTTTTTAACGTCCTCAAAATCGGCTTCTCCGTGGAAGAACCAAATTCTCGAGGAAATTCTCCCCGCATGGTTCAGCCGCTCATGCCGCGGTGTGTGTCTGACAGCGGGTGGATCTTTAGTAGCGTAGCTGTTGAGGACAGCTGTGTGATTCCCAGGACTCACCCCGTTTCTTCTTTTTACGCATCCTTCTCTTCAAGGTGGAATGAATTTGGACAGAATTGCAGAGGCAGTGAGAGCACCGCCGCCCCGCGACGTGACCCCCGCGTTTCATTTACAGAGAACTTCAAACAGCAGCCGAGAAACTTTAGAGAACTCAAGCAGCGAGTCTTCAGACACAGAGTTGGCAGGTACACTGAGTGCTTTTAGTTACTCGATTCCTTGTTCTTAGCGCTTCTACAGTTTTCTTTCTTAAGTAGATTCACAGTGGATTTACTGTCAGAGACACTTCCCGGACAGTCTGCCGGTACAGAAAATGGAAACAGGATTTTTAATGTCCCAGTTTTTTTTGGTTTTTTTTGCTCGTGTATTCATCTAATACACCAAAACAGCTTGGCAGCTAATCTTACTTAGGTCTTTTCTGCTTTCTGGTTTGATGAACAGAACCACCAAGGGGTTAGAGTCCAGTTTCTATATAGTTACACCCCATTTTTTGTTTATTACGCTGGCTGAAAGTCACACTTGGCAGGATTCGGGACTCTGTCACGGAAAAATGTGCAGAAGAGCCTGGCCTGCAGTCAGCGAATGCATTAAAATACACCATAAATACTGGGGCCATCCACCAATCTAAATTAAAAGCCAGGTGGTTTTTATTAACCTCAACTTTGCCACATGTAAAAAAAAACAAAGGCTTTTCTTCTACGGATCTGTGAACACGAAGGGAAAAAATGGGATTTCTCTGTCTCTCGCTGAAGTGGGTTTATGGGTTATTTTTAAGCTGCTTTATGATTTTGTCAAACGGTCAAGATGTATTGTTTTTTTTTGTGACTGGATTTTGCACGTGGACCATTCTTAATTTTGGTGAGGCAATCTTGTTAAGTCAATAGAAGAAAGCAGTAGGGAAATAAGAGTGGACAGGTCTGGTCGTGAAGCTCTGCAGCGAAAACCGAGCAGATTTAAGTTTGTTTGTAAAAATGAATACAAAACTCCCCGGCAAGTTCAATATGTTAATATTTGGCTTCAATTGTACTCTGTCTTGTGAATATCATTTTAATGAAGAAAACTCTAAATGTAGCCTATAATCTTGCATTTACTTATTTCATGTTACAAGGCCATTGTTGTTTTTGCACTTTGATGACCTTGAGCCTTCTCTGAATTACCTAAATATTTCAGGACAAATACTAACCTCTTTAAACTGGATTATAGTGTTGCAAAGAGTGTTTTTTCACCTCATCGTGTTATCCACAGAAAAGGAGAGGAGCGCTGAGCACAGGAGCGATGACGGGAACGCGGACGACCCCAAGAAGAAGAAGCAGCGACGGCAGCGGACTCACTTCACCAGCCAGCAGCTTCAGGAGCTGGAAGCCACCTTCCAGAGGAACCGCTACCCGGACATGAGCACCAGGGAGGAGATTGCCGTGTGGACGAACCTGACCGAGGCTAGAGTGCGGGTAAGATGCCAGCAAGCAGGCCTGCAGGTCGTGCGTAAAGTGCGCGTAAAGACGATTCAAGAAAAGCCGTTAATCTCAAACGAAGCTATGTGAAATTTAAGCACTTGAGGAAAGTACAATTTTGAGTAAGTGAGTGTATAATTCATAAGCGTAATACTTAGAAGAAAATAGATTAAATTGTATTTCAGAAGTCTTTTAAAAAATCTTAAAATGACAAAAACCAAACCCAGCAACAGGGCACTTTTTTATTTTTATGCAAAATGTATCATATGCATTTAAAGGCATGGTACTCCATAACATCATTAAGTATTTCTGTCGAAAGAAAAGACAAAGCATTTAAATGCATGTCTAACTCTTTTCGATGTATGTATTTATCTTTTTTCGTCATTTGTAGGCTCGGCATGAGCGATCTGTGTTCTCACGGACGTCACAATCCAGCCTCTGAACAGAATTCGTGTAAAATGCCCATAAAACCAAATATGTGACATAACGTAGATACCGGTTTATAAGATCTGCTGACAAGAAACTGGGAGATTTTTTTTGTGCGTTAACAGCAAAAAGTTGCAGTCATCCCTGACTGTGAGCCGCGGCGCATCCAAAAACTAAATCTCCCGTTATGAGGCCGACACTGCACGTTCTCACACACAAACACACACAAGTTAACAAATATCATGTTGAAATTTTAACAGAAATGCGCGTCCCTTTTAACTCTTGGGATTTACACGTCCTTACTGAGGGTGCATCCTCAGTAATGGGTTATTTGTCTTTTGATGACATCACCAGACAGGACACTTGTGTTGTACCTTGCAGGTGACCATTCGTGTCGCTAAGTCTGCAGCTGTGCAGTGAACACAAGAGCAGCAAGTGATGACATTTACCCGGCGAGAATGTTTTAAGTTTAGAAAAAGAAAGAAATATAGATGCGTGCGTTAAACACAACGCATGTACAGTTGGTTTTCATTGACAGCAAGTGGCGCCTGAGAGCGCGCCTCTGCAAAATCCACAGTCTCAAATTGCATAAAAACCTCATGCAGCTTTTTTAAAGTGCCGGGGGTAGAGTCTCAGAAAAAGCTGATTTGTATGTGAGGAGCCTAAAGAGGGAGGGAGGGGATATCTAACAGTGCTGCCTTTTATTGGAGAGGAATAAAAAGAAAAGACTGTAAAGAGCGTTGCGTGACAGGAGCAGCCCTAATATCACCGGTCATTTGTTAAAATGTGACATTTTTAGATGTTTGCAGACGCCTGCTGAGTGCTTATTTAATTAAATGTGAGACTGTTTGAGTTACGATGCGTGGACGTTATACAATCTTTTAATCTATAAAGTTTAATTACGTTTTTTAGCTCGTTAAAAACTATATTAAAAAAAAACTTTTCTTCTTCTGCTGGCTGAGCTGTGAAATGCGTCCCGCGTGTTTCCTCCACAGCTCTCTGTCACGTCACCCACGTCTTTGCCTGCTCCCCGAGCGGCTATAAATAGCACCCGCGGGTTGTTCTGATGGTTCCCCTTGTAAAAAAAAAATTCTACAGTGAATTTAAACAAAAAAAAAGTGTGCAGTCTCGTGGAGAATTGTGCCAGGTCACGATAAGGCGTGAAGATATCCAGAGATGCGTTTCTGACTCATCTGTGGCCACACAGTATGCTGTATTACGTGTGAGGCAAACCTGTTGGGTTTGTTTTACTCAGCGTGACCTACTAACTTAAAAATCATTCTCATCTGACTGTTGGGAACGAGGTAGGAAAATGAACATCATTAAGCTTCCCGGGTGATTGAGCAGGCAGACTATTGTATTAGATTGATGTCGTTATTCATACGACATAACCAATTTTAAACATACATTTACATAAAACAGTAAAACAGCAACAGTAATTAAAAAAAGGTGTTTTGTTTTTAAAGAGTCGTTTCATCGGATGAATTTGACGACCAAAAGCAGAAAAGGCCCCTGTAATCTGAGTCAGGTTTCAGAAGAAAACCTGGAAGACTGTGAGGATTTTAGTTTAAGACTTAGGATCGAGTCCAGGCTGATGTGTTCCCGAATTCTTTACACTCTGACACAAATCAGGCAAGAAGCAGGCGCTCAAAAGGCTGGAGACACGATTTCACTGGAAAGGAAATATTATATATACTATTTTCTTTTATTTGAAATACATAAACACTTTTGTATGAACAGCTAAAAAAGAAAAAAAGAAGAAACTCCACATTTCTTCGAAGGATGACGAGGGAAATCAATCTCTAAATTACTTAAAGGATCAGCTGAAAGTACATGTGGCAGATCAACTGAAATGACTAAACAAATGTGTGTGTGTGTGTGTGTGTGTGTGTGTGTGTGTGTGTGTGTGTGTGTGTGTGTGTGTGTGTGAGTGTGTGTGTGCGTGTGTGTGTGTGTGTGTGTGTGTGTGTGTGTGTGAGTGTTGTTTTTTCTTTTTTAAATATATTACTCCTCCAAATTTATAAAATACCTTTCAACCGAATCGTTTTATTTGAAGATAACTTTCAAACACAGTTAAAATAACGACGAAGATAAATAAAAAGATCACTGATTTAGATTATTTTTCTTTTACTTTTTAACATCAGTTTGTATTTTGTGTTATAAATGTGGCCTAAACTTCAGCACATCCTGGAGGCTTCTGCAGTTTCTTCTCACTAAAATGAAAGATCTCTGCGTGCGCAAGAGTTCTGTTTGTGCACGTGAAATGAGGGCAACATAGACACAAAGTGCTTTTTTTCTATTTCTATTGAAAGAAGGTTTTACAGCTTTACACCAAACAGCAGAGTTTTTGGGGGATTTTTTTTAACACCGTTTGAGGGGACTGTCACCCAGTAACGCCTCGCGTGTAACCGACTTCCTGAGCTGCGCTTTGAACGCGCGTAGTAACGCGTGTGTCTCTTGCAGGTGTGGTTCAAAAACCGTCGGGCTAAGTGGAGGAAGCGGGAGCGGAACCAGCAGATGGACCTGTGCAAGAACAGCTACCTGCCGCAGTTCAGCGGCCTCATGCAGCCGTATGACGACATGTACCCAGCTTACACCTACAACAACTGGACCAACAAGGGCCTCACCCCGGCGCCACTGTCCACCAAGAACTTCACTTTCTTCAACTCCATGAGTCCCCTCACTTCCCAGTCCATGTTCTCAGCGCCCAACTCCATCTCCTCCATGACCATGGCCTCCGGAATGGGCCACTCCGCCGTGCCGGGCATGCCCGCCCCGGGTCTCAACAACATCAGCAACTTGAATGGGATCGGAACTTCTGGCATCAACTCAGCCATGTCGTCGTCCACGTGTCCGTACGGGCCTCCCGGCTCTCCGTACAGCGTTTACAGGGACACTTGCAACTCCAGCCTGGCCACTCTCAGACTCAAGTCCAAACAGCATCCAACATTTGGATACAGCGGCCTGCAGAGCCCCGGCTCCAGCCTGAACGCCTGTCAGTACAACAGCTGACTGGCTAAACGCGGGGCTTAAAGGTTGCAAATCTAAATCTAAATTTAAATGTGTGAGCTGAACGGACGCCGGGGTCGGAGCTTCTGGGCTACCTGCAGATGGGAAAGAAAAAATCAAAGACAACTGAACTGGAATCGTTTCAGTCAGTTTTCAAAGAGAGAGAAAAGTGGATTATGCGGGTTACATTTGTTGCGGTGAACTTGCACAACATTTTAAATGTCCAGGTGTTTTTCTTTTTCTTTTTCTTTTTCTTTTTTAAGATGAAGACGTGTTACATTGCTGCATTGTACATATCTGAATGTAAATATATACAGGTCTAACATATGAAACAGACGATGGGATTTTTTTTTCTGTGCTTTCTAGCTTGCTTTTGAAGACTGAGAGAGGGTCTCGACAAAGAACAAGGATTTGCAACAAAAATAGATAAATAAATTAAATAAATGTGTCATGCATGATGAAACCAAAGTCGATTAGGGAAAAAAGAAGAAAAAAAATCCTGTCCACACTGTACATATTTCAAACCGCTTTCTGAGTGCTTTCTGTTTACCGCATATGCTGAGTGCCACCAGTTTGACTCGTTTGAAATGCTTTTCATTTTGTTTGCTGACGAATAATAATAATAATAATAATGATAATAATAAAAACGCATGTTTAACTTGACATTTGTACGATAAGACTTTGCAGAAGTTCATTAGTCTAAAGTGTATACAGGTGATTCAAAGTCCTTATGTGTTTTATGGTAACATGTTTGTTTGAATAAACTCCAGAAAAAAAAGAGGTTTATTTCAAGTACATGTTGTAGAGGAGTCTTTGTTGGACGAGACGAACCGCTGAGCTCCAGTTTTATGGGAGCAAAACAAATAACTTGGTTCAACGTGTTACCAGACTTATTGACTCAGTTTAAAACGATTACTATTCTCAATAGCAGACATATATTTACACATTATTTTATTAAGATTGAAGCTTTCTCCTGTAGTTTAGCGCTCTTTTTCCATAAACCATACCTCTCTCTATCTCTATATCCACTGAAATTTGCAGTCCTCACGATCATGCTTTTAAAGGCTCCCCCATTATTGAGCATTTGGTAGGCTAAGTGAGATTACACCTTTAAACCAACACACGGTCCTGAAAATCAATGCGTTGGTAATGTTTTATGTTGCTGTGAATAGCCCATTTAAACAGATTTATGCTTATTTACCCCGTTCATTCTGTTAAAAAGAGAGAGATTAGATCGGTATTCTTCTTCTAGACGTGTGAGCCTCACTTTTTAGATTGATGCAGGTCTGTGGCGGCAGAGCTGATTTACAATTTAAAATTCCCTGAGCTCAGTTCAGATGTGAGTTGAAGGAGAATCATACCTGCCGAGCTAATGTGGAAACATTGAGCCTTGATTGCGTATCCAGCCTATTTACGGAAACAGTGCCTGTATGTTCACATTATGGGCTTTTCAAAGAACGACACAAATGCGGGTTTGAGTTCATAATCAAGTGATTTAGTCTTTTATTGCGCACCATTTCACCTAATCTTGAATTATCTTTAAACCAAAGTTGGAATCCTGATGCACTTTCGGATGGTTACATCCATGCATTTTGGTTTCTAATCGCAACAAAATAAAAACAGATTAGTTACACATTGTTAGTAGTTTATTTGAGCGAGAGAAAAACGCGCCTTCAGAGGAGGAGGAGTGTGTGTGTGTGTGTATGTGGGGGGGGGGGGGGGGGGGGGGGGGTGATCACTCGCGTGATCAACTCTCCAGTGTTTCCACAATGAATTCAGTCAATACCATATCTTATTTTCTGACACCTGCAGAAATCCCCATATCTATATTACTCACCATTAGACTGATATTAGCGCGCTTCACGAGTGTGCCGCAATGATGTGTGCTTAGGCTGATAGTGCTCTGTGCTGGAGGATTAGAGGCAGCCATTTAATAAATCGCTAAACAATCTTATTGCAGGTTGTTAACGAAAAGAATTATCGTACGATCTCTCCAGTCAGTGTTACTTGTCAAACGTTTGCAACATGGGTGGCTGCACAACGCTGACTTCTAACTGTTGCTTTCTTTGAACGCTTATCGTATAAACGGTGCACTGTTAGAAGACCTCTTGAGATTTTTATCTTTTTTTTATTTCACTTAAATACTCCACATATTCGTCCCGAATTGAGCCTTTCTACATTTTGTACGCTAAATCTTTATGCCTATTTTTCGCCAAGCTGGATATAAGTCAAACTATTGACTTGTTGTACAATATTCCTAAATCAAATTATTATAGAATGTTGAATAATCATATTGAATAATTCCCCTTAAACTGGAGCAGATTTCCGATGCTTGCTTGGTCATTATTCTACTTTAGCAACGTTTTTAACAACGTGTTATATTAAAGGTCACCCTTAGTATACATACAATTTTTTGTATGTCGTATTTTTTGTTTTATTGGGTTATTTTTCCCACAGTTGTGTGACAGTCAAGCTTTTTTTTTCTTTTTTTCTGAACATTAAAAAATCTTTTGAGGGAGGAGATCCTCTTCATTGTACATTCCTAAAATCTCCACAGGGTCTAATATTTTATAAAATGGCTATTATAACTACATTCAGGCTCTGATATTAAACATGCCATGTCAGAATGTGCACAGGAATGTACGAGTTTATTGAGGCCATAAAGACTTTGGGGGATTTTATATGTTTTAGTATGCCGATAACATATAACTTAGTAACACGTGCAGTTGGGCTATTCCCCCCCTATAAGACAGAACCACTGGCTTCTGTGGACATGCGCCTTGTCTGTAATTCTTCAGCTATGTCACAGCCTGGCTGAAGGTTTTTTTGTCACTGAGGTTTAAAACAAGTCACAACACCATGCAGCGCGCGCAGCTTCGAATTCTTTTCTTGGGCGCGCCCGCGCGCACGTGGTGCACAACGTTTACTCAAGGCGGGGATGCGCGTTAACTGCAGCTATCAGCTTTAATGTGAAAATGTTTAATGGGAGGACGAAGCGCACTCGAGGTGCGTGGTGATTCGCAACAAAAACAAAGCGTGAAAGCTGTCGTAAAAGATTGCTCTAGTACCTGCATCCAGCTATACTCCAAGGTGAACGCACATGGGCCTGGAGGGTAAAGTTCAACGCACTGCTTTACAGCCGGTAAATATTTGAACTAAAGTGTTTCTCTGGTGAGGAAAAGCCCCACTGTCCCTGGCATACAGAATAGAATAGAATAGAATAGAATATATAAACAGGTAGTCTTTATGGACATATCATTATATGTGTCTACGGTATTTATTGGTATGCAACAATTTATGCTTAAATATAATATAACTTTGCTCTGTTGCAATGTCCCATGGCTCACTGGCCCACAGATAGATGCCATCCGCATCTGAAAATTGGCTACACAAAGATTTACTTCGCCACTATCCAAAACACAAAAAATGTTATCAATTTATATAATTGTTAGATAATTCAGTTTAAGTCCTTTATTAGTTGTGGAATAGGGACCTGTCCAGGAAGCCCCACTGCATCTCGCACAGTGCCAGCCCCCCCTGACCCCTGTATTATATAGGTGTGACTATTGAAAATGGTTAACTTATATGTTAACGTAGGCCTGCAATGAGCTCTAAATCAGCACTCACTGTTGGTTATATCATTTCTGACATATTGCAGTGATATACACTGACAAGAAAATGACTAAAAAAAGAAAAAACTTTATATATTTTTTATTGTTATTGTTAATAATTCAGAAAAAAAGACCAAATACTTTCGAGCTCTTCTCACTTGTTCAGATTTGCTGCTCCATTCTGGACTCCCAGTTCATGAAATGCCCAATCCCACTGCTTACTAAGAAATTGGGAGGAGTACTTTTGGTTTTCTGGCAGTCAAATTGGGGAACAAACAAACAAATATACAAACAAAAATTGGATAAAAGCATATCTGCACCACCTAAAGCCACAGCATCAGGAAGTCTGGCTGCAGCTAAAAGTGCTCACTTCTACTAATCAAGACAGCAGGAAGAAATGGTTTTTAACTTTTAAATGTTTGTTTTTGTATCAAGTTAATCAAAGATAATCTTTTTAAGCTTGCACACTTAAAGACTGTGAATTACATCATTGTGATGATATCATACTATATATTATATATCATTAAATTATGTCACTATCCAACTCTCTATTCTCTGGAAGTTTCCTGTCCTTAGAATGAATGGATGGAGCAACTAAGCGCAGTACTTTCGACGATGAGCATTTCCGGTTGGGTCACTTCTGGTTGGGTTTAGAAAGCAACGTTATTTGGTTAGGATTAGCTATCAAAATCACTAGGTTTCTTGGCTAGGCTCGCATATTCTTTGATCGTAACATTCTCTACAATGATGTATGGCAAATGACGTCACCAGGTTGAAACACAATTCCTTTGCCCCACAGGGTGTTGAGCATGACTTCCGGGTGATCTTTTCAATCTTAACCAGAGTACAATGCAGGGTGTACGTGTGCAATTGTAATTCGTACATGCAGCACCACAAACAAAAACTTGTGGAACCCTTGTAGTGACATCAGTCAACTGCTATAAAGAAATGGTTGATGGACAAAGTACTAAATTATTTGCAGCAAGTGATAAAAAAGTAAGAACACATTATCAGCATATATAAACATCAAAACAGATGAGGATGAATGAAAATGAACCACAACAACCAGCTACAGCACCAGTCAGTGTAGATTTTCCAAGATTCTTTCCCTATTCTTCTTATGCATCAACCATTAATGCAGTAAACACAATGCAGTGCACCATTGGTTTTGTTAGGTTTGTTATGTCAAAATTACAGATGTCCCTTTCTCACATAAGAGCCTCGGTGGTCCACAATGCAAATTCAGGGATCTGGAAGCGAAACTGAATTTGGTCATTAACACTGTCCGGAGGGGTTTTTATTGTAAAAGAGGTCAAAGAAAGAAATAAAAAAGTGAATACATTAATACCAGAATACGTTGTGTCCATAATATGATCTAATATTGTAAATTGATTCCCATTCTCATAGAACATTTGCAGATCCACAGTATTTTGTGCATGCATGATTACAAGCCAAAGGTCTCCCTCTTTGCTCACATTTATAGAAAGGGGAGGAATATCCTCTGTGGAATAGTATAAAACCATTGGCAGTACTTTTAATTGTTTATGGACTTGGGTAGTCCCCATGTGCACATACATCTGTCTGAGGACCCACTCAGACAATGTGCAACACTGTACAATTTCAGTAGTGCAATATCATGGTTATACTGTGACATTTCGTTCAAACACCACATGTCCAAACCTGCAGTTTATTCAGAAGTAAAACCCAGACTCCACAATATTATACTGACCAATAAACAATAGGGTTGGAGAGATGGGAACATCACAATGAGCATGTTGTGTGGTTTCATCATCCGGTTGCTGTCAACAAGAATAAGCTTCCAGTAAAAAAACAAAAGCAGACACTTTTGATTTTTTTTAATATAGACCTATTTCAAGCATGATTCAAATTTCTGCAGATTGAGTTTGATATCACTCGGATATTAATCCAAAATAAGTGCTTGGAAGATACGTAGCATGCATTCAGTCCATCATTGTGCTTTGTAAAGCCATACAGTCCGTTTTGAAATACAAATGCTGATTGAAAACTAAAAAAAAAAGGGGGAGGAAAAAAAAACCTTTGCAGGTGTACAACTACAACCAATATACAAAGAATCTTTTCAAAAACTCACCTCTGAAAAATACACACATGCGCAAACATTGATAGCAAAGTAAACCTACAAGCTGAATCTTGCTGCTTGCAGCTCAGCCAAATTGAGATGAATAATAAACACGAGGAAGCTGCTGCTGTTACAGCCTCAAATATGTGTGCATGTATATTTCTTACATTGATTACAAAACTCAAGATTTAGTCAATATCTGTGCTGTGAAAGAATTCCAGTCGGGTGAATGTAGCCATTTAGTCATTATTTAACAATATTTGGTTTCAACTTCATGGTTTATATAGTATTTGTAACCAGAATTAGACATTATGGGACAAATCCCATCAGGAGTTCACAAATGAGAGAAATTATCAACAGCATTAAATCATATTTTGTGGAAGATTCTGTACTACTCACCATTAACAGAAGGAGAATAAAAAAAATGTTAAAGGGTTCTGTGTCTCCTCACAGACATTAAGATGTGTAGGCTACTTCTACAAGTGGGTCTGCTTTCTGAATAAAGGGGAAATTGTTCCACTAACATTCAGGTGTGCTGGCAAATACAAGCATTCAAAAAATAAAGTTTAAAATAATATGGAAGAAATGGTAAGGGATGTGTTGCATATTCAATCAGAGTCAATTTGTACATGTTGTTTGATTTAAATGTTGTTTAGTGATTCACATGGTTGTTTACGTGGAAAATCTCGTAGTAATTATTTCAAATTATGGCTTCTTTGTCCCATTCACATAGTCTAGGTTGGGTGGGAATGAGTAGACAGAGTGGGAAAAAAATAATAAAGATAGACATAACCTATCAAATACAAAGCCAGTTCAGAAGCCATGTACTCTATTTGATGGGCAGCAAGAATAGACACCCATGGCTGCAAAAAAAGATCAGATTGTATAGAAGTTATACTGATTCCTATAGCCGTATTGACTACCTCAGTTAATATTTCCTAATGAGTTTATGGTATCCAGCCTTTGCCCATGATCCAAATTAAAAGGAGCAAAATGGTAGCATCAAAAATCAAAAACTTAACACTTTAAAACAAGAGTTCACAAACCAATTGGTGACATTACAATGTCAACACCTACCTTTTAATGCATTCTTAAGATTTAGCCTTTTTAAGACTTTGAATTTATACATTTATGATCACTGTATTTTTAATTGCACAAGTAATCACAGAATCACTTAAACACCAGCCCAGTCTCACCAGAAAATATATATATTATTTGCATTTGTACGCTACTTCAACACGTAGTAGTTTCACATCCATGGTTGTAAATTGCGAGATGGCGAGGTATCCCTAGGCAAGACTGTCTTCTTCCTGAGAATAACCCTTGGGTCATTTGCTCATGCAGGCAACAACGACGTCGTTCAAAGAATCAACCTCTAGTGGTTCTCAGAGCAAATGTATGTCAAGTGCAATAAGGGCATCCATCAAAGTGACAATAGTGTAGTACAAAGAATGTATTTTAGACACTCTTATTGGTCATATATAATGTTGCAAACAAACCACCTATTCGGTCACATCAGTTCAATGGCGTAGGCACACCCCAAAAAATTGCCGTTGCGTTGCAACACCTGCTCCTGGCAACCTGGCGTGGCGTTATTTCTGATGAAATAATAAATGCGTTCAATCGCCAAGCCACGCCGTCTTCCCCTTTAAATTAAGAGCAGTGCAGTGCGCACAGGTAAGCAGCAATATGGTTGTGTCCTTTACTCTGCTGCTGAGCCCAATGGTTGTGTTCAGATGGTTAAATAGCTTTGTTGATCATGCGTAATGTGGATAGGTTAGTGCTCTGCGAGAGTGCATGAGAGTGTTATATTTGACTAAGTTCATCTCAATGGGCACGCAATCTCTGTGTGTGTGTGTTTTGTTTTTGAGGTGATTTTTTGAGAACACAAAGTTTGCTTTTTGTATAACTTTGTTATTGATTTATTTGAGAGCACGTCACACATGAATGTTTAGACCCGCTGTGAACTACTGTTGACTATTACTGATGAGAACGCGCACAACGTGTGGATATGTTTTGTGTTAATAATGTTGTATTCGAGAGATACATTCTTTTGAATGTTTGTGGAGATGTAACAACAAATTTGGCACACCCAGTATTTGCTGGTGCACACCCAATGTCTTTTTCCTGGCTACGCCAGTGCATCAGTTGAATTCTTTGCCTGGGCTGTTTTCTCTCAGGCAGCATTCATATGACTTGACAAGAATTGCAACACCTCAGTATAAAAATGTGTAAGCTGTCACCATGTAAAATCTTGTAATTGTAATTGTCTAATCATGTGTTTTGTAACATGTTGACCTAGTTATCTACACTAAGTCTAACCCTAACCATGTACATTTAATGCCTAACTAGGCATTTGTGAGAGCGCGGTAGACAAGTAGGAAACTGCATGTGGCATAAATGAAGAAAAGAGCTGCAGCATTGTTCAAGAGAAGTCAAGAACCAGCAGTTCTTTATATGCCATTCCACATAGGTCCATGATTAGCACTGTCTGCCATCCCCACCAACCTGAAGTGCTGCAAACTAAACACTAGCAAGACATAAAAAGTACATACTCATATAAGAACACATATTGAGTCACAAGAAGGTGGCTTGCTGAAAAATCTAAACCTAAGCTGTATCTGTGTAGGAACCAGGGTTAGGGAAACATGCTAATTATACAATATTTCTGCTTTTGTATATTAACTAACTAAATGTAATAAATAAACTGAATATATCCACAATCTGCCTGCATCAAAATTTATAGATCTTTATGATTGCTAATAGATTTAAGTAGCTTGTAATGAACATGGGGATTCTAGCATCAAGTGATGTAATCATCCAACATTTGGGCTATGAGGCAAATTACACTGATTTATGGAGCTGACGATTGAACTCAACAATACAGTCAAAAGAATGTTTGGCCAATAAGTACATGCTGTTCCAAGCCCAAGAACAACTGCATGAATTACTATAATTATATATGCCTTGAGTAAAATGATGTGATTACCTCCAAGACTGTCTCTGTGCTGCAGTCATTCTGACAAAGCTGACACATGACAGTTATTTTGGGATTAGTGACGGTGCTGAGTCGAGCTGCTGAGACTTGAGTGAAAGAAACCTGTGGGTGGCTGAGCAAAGAATGTGAAGGCAACGGTATAGAAGGATCTGGCTGAAGACACTATATTTGTTTTTAAAGACATTCTGCTTCCATAACTCATTAATCTAATCAACAGCAGTGTATGCAGAGTTAAATTCGAGGATATGGGAGAAATAAGAGTATTCCTGAGTCTAGCCCTGCTGTAGCTCCTTTTGAAACATCTATTTGTTTGGGACTGCAGAGAAAGTGCAGAAAATGTAGGACATTAAATAAAACTGCTATATGCAAGAAGCAAGAAGAATTTATTGATCTTGATGAATAGTAGTTGTAGTAGTAATTGTTGTAGTAGTAGTAGTAGTAGTAGTAGTAGTAGTAGTAGTAATGGTAGCGCTTTCATTTACCACTGCTGCAGATGCATAGCCATGATCTGACAGACCATTATTTACCAGGCTAGGTTTTGTCTATTTTGGTTCTGTTCCTTTGTGGTTTGGTCAGCTGTCACATTACGCAGACATGTTAGAGAGATTTTATCATGTGGTCATCTTGTGGCCCTGGACAACACAACTTTAAGGAGTGGTCACGAGGTTTGTAAACTCTTGGAAGGAGCACAGGGTACCAAATTATGATTGTTTTCCTTTGCAAATCTTAAAAAAAAAAAAGAAAACCTTTGTTATGAAACGTATGAAACAACTTTTTTTTTCTGAGAAAGGGATCACACGTGAACACATTTTTTCTATATAAAACAATTGAACCTCTGAAACTTAATAGGTGTTTGAGTAAATGCCATATAAAGTTATTAAAGTTATCAAATTACATTGCACCACATTTGCATCTGGTGGTTGATTACATTGTCACTATTGTTTCATCAAAAAGATGTGTGTGTGTTTGCCTGAGTCATTGCATGGTAGCTGATTAGCAGCAGGATATGTTGGTGGCTGGCTGCACAATACATCCTGCTGCTGATCAGCCGAGTCCGTCAGGATCTGTGTCAGATCTGCCGGATAACTTCCTGCTGGGCACCACTTTCTCAAAGTTTTAAAATATAGTACACGTTTGTGCTTCTCCGATGTTTTCCTTCATTTTTATTGTCTTCAGGTGGGTATTAGGCAGTAGGAGGTATTTGGCAGTCACCCTGCATATCATGACTCAGAGCAACACTCACGTTCTTCGGCAGAGAAAGTAATGACAAAGTACAACTGTCTAATGCAAATGTGACAAAGTGTAAACTTCATGAGTCTATATATACATAAATCAAATCAAATCAAATCAAATCAAATTTATTTGTATAGCACATTTCATGTACAAACAGTTCAAAGTGCTTTACATAAAATAAAAGCATTGCAGCAGGGAGTGCAAGAAGCAGTAAAAATACATAAAAGAATATAAAGAGAAACAAATAAAATCATTTAAATTAATTTAAAAACAGGCAACAGTCTAGATAAGTTAAAAGATATTTCATGCATAGACACATGAGAACAGAAATGTTTTTAACCTGGATTTAAGAATGTCTACATTTGGTGAAAGTTTAATCTCCACTGGCAGTTTGTTCCACTTGTTTGCAGCATAACAGCTAAATGCTGCTTCTCCATGTTTAGTCTGGACTCTGGACTAGACCAGCTGACCTGAGTCCTTGGATCTAAGAGCTCTGCTGGGTTTATATTCTCTGAACATATCACAGATGTATTTTGGGCCTAAACCGTTCTGGGATTTGTAAACCATCAGCAGGCTTTTAAAATCTATTCTGTGACTGACTGGAAGCCAGTGTAAAGATTTTAAAACTGGTGTGATGTGTTCAGATCTCTTAGTCCGGGTTAAAACTCGAGCAGCAGCGTTCTGGATGAGCTGCAGATGTTTAATGCTCTTTTTGGGAAGTCCAGTTAAAAGAGCATTACAGTAATCGAGTCTACTGGAGATGAATGCATGGATGAGTTTCTCCTGGTCTTTTTGGGAGAGGAAACCTTTAATTCTGTTGATGTTTCTGAGATGGTAAAAAGCTGCCTTGGTGACAGCTTTGATGTGGCTGCTGAAAGTCAGATCCGAGTCTATCAACACTCCGAGGTTACGAACTTGGTCAGTGATTGTAAGGTCCCGAGTCTCAAGATATTTACCAACGCTGACCCTCTTCTCTTTGCTACCAAACAGAATGATCTCAGTTTTGTTTTCAT
This sequence comes from Odontesthes bonariensis, assembly GCF_027942865.1. Lineage (NCBI taxonomy): Eukaryota > Metazoa > Chordata > Actinopteri > Atheriniformes > Atherinopsidae > Odontesthes > Odontesthes bonariensis. Next base: position 22,972,886 of record NC_134521.1, read on the forward strand.
TTAATTGTAGAAAATTCTCTCTCATCCAGGTGTTTACTTCCTCCAGACACTGACACAGTACGTCTGCTGGGCTGCAGTCGTCCGGTGACAGAGACACATAAAGTTGTGTATCGTCTGTATAACTGCGATAATTGATGTTAAAATTCTGCAATATCTGACCTAAAGGGAGCATATACAAGTTAAACACAAGAGGTCCAAGAATTGACCCCTGGGGGACTCCACAAGTCATGGCCACTCGCTCAGATTCATAGCTGCCAATTGTAACAAAATAACTCCGGCCTTCTAAGTAGGACCTGAACCAGTTAAGGACCGCTCCAGAAAGTCCAACCCAGTTTTCCAGCCTGTGCAACAGGATTCATACATATATATATATATATGTAAATATCACAAAGTCACGTTGAACTCTTTTCTTCCAGTTCTACAAGATCAAATGTGACAAAAATAAGAATATCTTCTTATACTTCATACGTCATATAGAACATAAAAATTCCTTTGAACTTGTGCTTTACTCTACACTATTAACCTTAACAGTGTATTGTCACAAAGCTTAAGACTAAGGTTTTTATTGATTCAAAAAGTAAAGTTTTGGACGGGGTTTTTACATGTACAGTATGTGTACTGATATCCACTGATGCTGTCCAGCATATACCACACCAAATATAATTGCCTTTTTCAAAAACAGCTCTACTGGCAACTTGTCTAACAAATGGGAAAAGACCGTTTGAATTTATCAACAAAACAGACAGCAATATGTTTCTGTTCACACAGATGAGAACAGTCACTGATTATCCAGTTACTGCTACACATAGAAAACAGATTGCATTTGATCAAAAAACAAATTATTAACAAATGTCCCTGCAAATGTTAAGTTCCTGGTTGCTTTTTTGGCATTGCATGCATAAGGTGATTACTATCAGCAGTGTCTCCAGCAAGTCCCACAGACAGACCCATGTACTAAACACTGACTTGTGCACTCCCCCTGGAGGCTCCAAAAGCAGACTTAAGTCAAGACTGACTTTCAATTACCTTGTTATCTTTATTTGCAAGTATCGAATTGCAACTACTGGTCTTGCAGCTCCATCAGCACATAGCAATCGAGTGAAACTGCAGTTAGCACACTAGATGAGGAGAAATACGGGCTGCTATCAGGCCCAGCAGCTACTTGGAAAAAGACCAGAAAGCCTCTCTTGTGGATGTATTTTTTTCTCATCCTGATGAAAAAAGAAAACACTCCATCTTTATCTTTCTCCTTGTGTCGCTCTCAGGAGCACTTGACCTACACTGAGGAGAATTATTATTTTTCCATCTCATCCGTGCAAGAAAAGAACAAAGGCACCCCCCAACCTGCACCTTCTCACTGTTTGTCATTTACTCCATTCCACCTCTGAAATCTCTTATCCACCATCATCTTCTTTCCCTCCCTCATTCCTTCTCCTGATTGTCTGTCTTCCTCTATGGTGTGTATATGTGTGTATGTGTATTTGTGCAGGCTGGACTGCTGGCAGCGCAGAATTAGTAGGTGAAGCTGAAAACGGATTAAGAAGCCAGAAACAAGAGAGTTCACTAATGGGAGGGCTGACTTGGCTGGTTGCTGCTTCTGGCCATCAGCTGAGGCCAATTATCTGTAGGTCCACATCTGGCCTGGTCTGGCCCAGCTTGACCTTATAGGAATTGAGGGAGGAGGATGGGAGATCCTTCTAGTATTGAAACAGTCATTTTAATTTTTAGTTTGTTTATCAAAATAAATCAGTAAAAAGTTTGTTATTTTTTTTTAATAAAGTAAAAAAAAGACAATCACCAATCTTTTGCTGGTTCCAGCTTTTCACATGTAACAATTGAATTGTATGATATATCTTTGGTTTTCAGATGTTTGATTGGAAAAGACAAGGAAATTAAAGTCATCATCTTTGGTTCTAAATAACTATAACTTTATGCATTTCTTCTGTATGATCTGTTGACCAGTCATGCAAGACATATTTCCCAGAGGGCAATAACTTATTTTTAAATGTCTTCATAAACAGAGTTGTAACACATTACTTAGGAATGTGTTTCAGTGAGCTTATTATTTTTTACAGTAATGCATTAGATTCTACTTTGAAACTGAGTATACTATATTGTACTGTACTACACTGGCAGCCTGTATAACACGCTGTTTTATAGTTTTAAACAGACATTTCTATTTGAACCCAAACAGATTTGGGTTTAAAATGATTTAATTGCTTAAAATTATTTTAAAAAAAATTGAAATACAAAGTGTAAAGCAGAAAAACAACCTCACATCTAGGAAACCCCTGGGATGCTGTGTTTAATATAAAAATGCAATGATTTGCAAATCATTTAAACTTTTTAAGTATTGATATATTTGATATACATCAACAACACATTAAAGATAAGAAATTATTTTTCTTTCTCTTTCTTTTTTATAACTGTATGCTCTTTTTTAATTTGATACCACGACACTTAAAAAAAAAACTTCTTTAAGCCATTACATCCTTGCTTATTTCGGCAAGACAATGGAAAACCATATTCTGTACATATTGTATTGTACAGCATGGCTCTTCTGTAGAATCCAGGTGCCAGACTGACCTGTCTAATGTCCAGATTCATCATCCAATGAACATATCATTCATAATGAAAAAATGTCAAACTGTTAAACAGTAGAAATTCTAAATCAGAAAAGCATTGAAGAACATTTTTCTTTAAAATTTTGTCAGTTAACCCCTCTGTGCCTAACCCATACAGAGTACCGCTAAGAGGAAATATGACATAGGAGTAAACATGCTTTGATACATATTGATACAGCAAATTCAGATTGGGGGTTCAGATTCTAAGCATTTAAGAACACAATAAATATGAAAAACACAATTCTAAAAGTTAAAGCTTAGTTTGGTTATGAACATCAAAAATAAAGATGAACAAATAATGGTTTGTGTGTCTCAGTAATGACAGCTATAATGCAAACATTGCTCCAGATCTGAAATGGTGAAACACACAAATATTGCATGAGGTCCGAATATGTTAAATGATTTGCAGTCATTCTGCTTGTATCTATATTTTCCACGGCACCCCAACTTTTTGTAAAAGGAAAGACAGAGCCTATGTGTAACTGTGCCTGAGCTGGAGTTGTGGGGAGGCATAACCAACAGATGGTAATTCCTCTCTGTAACACAAGATCCGTTGCATTAAACATGTCGAGTTAAAGTCTAAATAATTGATTTAGATTTGCATAGCAGAACTTTGTTTTGTAATCTTTTTTATCAGTTAATATTTTCATGACCAGCAACACGACTCTTTATGAAATAGTTGAAAGGAGCTTTTGTGATTACTTAAAACAATACAGAAGAGATACACCGTAAAGTGCAAACAGAGGCATTGCGGCTTGTGTTGGAAATATTAAAAACATATGAATTCACTGGTATTGCTTCCAGACTTAGTTTAACTTAAGGACTGTCTGCATGGGTCAGGGCTGTACAGTTTCACACATGCAGCGGTCGGTCGGTCACAACTCCATTAAACAGACGAATGAATGGTTGGTGAAGAGATCATCTGTGTAATAGTATGTTGGATTGTAAGAATGTGATATACCTTCAGCAGCGTATGTGTGGGACTAAATGGCTTTCACTGCAAAAAAAAGGCTAACGTGTGTAAATTCGACAAATTATATAAATGAATACAAAGTTATGGACTGTGACACAGTTTATATGACATGCAAGGGTTAGAATGAAATTGAAAACATATTGTGATCGAGTAATATCCTCTAGAAAAACAAAATGAAAAGAAAAAATTAAATCAATCTGTGGTGTTTCACAGCAAAATATGCCAAAGGAATGGGAGTTTTTTTTAAAAAAGTTTATTCCTTACCTAAATCATCAAAGGCCTGTACTTTGGGAACAGGCAGTGCACAGTAATGTTTAAATGCAAAGCATCTACATCATAACTGTTATCATGCAAACTTGCCATTATTTTTTGATGAGGTTTCATCCGCACACTTAAGTGAAGGGCATCTGCTTTCATACACATGCAGGAGACAAACTCTGGCACTAGTTGGACAGGAATCAGCTTACTTGTCGCGTGTCCTCATCGTGTGACAAAAGAGATAAACGCAACAAACAAATATCCAACTGTACACCCATAAAGCAGTTAATTATAGCTATTTGTAGAAAGCTTGTGAAAACTGATGCAACAAACCAGTTTTGTGTCTAAACTCTCTCATCCTAAGAGTTTGCTGGTTTGTTTCATTGCACCCACTTCACATTTGTTATCAAAATCAGGGTTATGTGCAACAGACTCCAATTGTTTGGAGTCTTGTTAAGCTAATGAGAAACAGAAATTAAAAGAGGCAAGAGTCTTCAATGTAGAATTAAAGTATTTGTTTAACTGGTGCAGTAACTTTTTATATTTTAGTTTTTGTACAGGTTAAACATATCATACAATTTGGTAATTGGCGAGTTCAGGAGTTTCTTGTAGGTTGATTTTGTAACATCTGGACAGCTATGCTGGATGTTTCCAGATGCTTCCAATCTCTGCTCAAAACTAAGCAAACAAACTGCTGGCCAAGAGTCCATACATGAAAACATGAGGGTGGTATCAATTATCTTACCTCCATATAATAAAGGCCGGCAAAGCCTGGTCTCTAACAAGGTTGTCTATAATCAGAAGTTGGTCTGAACAGTCTTTAGTGTCAACTTTTACACTATGAAGTTAAACAAAGCTGGGAAAGGACGACAGATTTTTTTCTAAAGACCTGGCTGTTCAATACTCCAGGAATTCACTGCGGTCAATATTCTCTGTTAGAGGGACTGTTCCGCAAAGACTCAATTAAAACTTTTATTTGTAATCCCTAAAGATATAAAGGAAGTTACGGGTTTCAGTAAACTAAAAAGTTTACTAAAAGAACACACATTGCTGCAAAAAACATCTGGATGTATTTGAACCTTTCTGAAATTTCCTGTTGAAAGATTACACTAAACCTGAGGATAAAAGAGACGGCAACCCTAAATCATCGGAATTGTGAAGCACAGTGGAGGGAGCATCATGGTTTGGGGCTGCTTTTCTGCATCGGGGTCTGGATGCATTTAAGTTGTTGAGGGAACAATAAACAGAATCTCATCAAATATTTTTACGGGCATGTGTCATGGCACCATAACCTGAAGTTGAGGAGAGCTTGGATGCACTAAAGCTAGATAGTGATAAATCAACAATAGAGTGGTTGAGGTAAGAGGAAAATCTTGTTTAGGAAACAGCAGATCAGAGTCCTCACTATAGACCAACTGAAATGCCAAGGCATAACCTCAAGTGGGCTGATCAATGAAGGCATGCCATAAATACTGATGAACTGAAAGATTTGTAGAGGGGACTGGCCCATCACCCCTTTCATCTTGCAAGCCACACAAATCTCAGCTGCAGGAAACATCTGATGGAGATTGCTGTAGCGAAAGGTGGCTTGTAATGAAAAATGTTAATTTAGGAGGCTTCTTACACATAAATGAAATCAGGAAAGACTAATGATCTTAATTATTCCCCATTTGGAGAGACAGATTTGCATCACAAAAAAAAGCATCATGTGTGAATTATGACTCAAAGGACTCAGAGAAAGGCCATTTATGACACAGTCTTTCTCCTGATTTAACAGTTGTGGTCTTACACTCATCTTATTTGCTGATCTTTTTCTACTGGCAATCCAGTCAGCAAAACACAGGAGCTCTATCTGACTCATGCCTTAACAAATTGTAAATCAAGTAAATCCCCCTACTACTGACTTTGACCTCTTTCCTTGTTTTGCTTCACTCTCCAGAGCCAAAATGAGAACATATGTCCCAGTGCGGGACTCACTGCAGAAAAAGTATCCTCCAGATCACTAGAATGTACTGGACAGAACACTGAGGAGTATTTTACTCAACTTTTAATACCATCTAATAAGAAAAAAAGAAAAGAAAAAAAACTGCAGAAAAAGGGGAAAACAGCAACACAAAGAAGTGAAACCTATCTTTCTGATGGCAATGAAATCAAACATGGAGGAAGGTTTTTTTACACCGTCAGTACAGAGGCAACAGCGTCAAACGAAATCAGTTTTATTTTCACAGAAATCTTGTAGAAAGTATGCTGTACAAAAATACAATTAAAAAAAAAACTTCACTTTATTTAATTATTTTAGACAAAAAAAGATGCATATTGTGCACATCTGAAATAATTATTTCAGAGAGCAGGAACTGAAATTAAGAAAATTAGAAAAACTGGATTAAAGTTTCAGATTGAAGACAAAACATTACATGGAAAGTGCAATTTTGTCAATAAACTTGGCCATTTTGATGTCCCGTTTAGACAGTCCTCCACAGTTGTGTGTAGTCAATGTAATCTGGACCTGTAAAGACATACATACATTTTTTTCAGTCACAATGCAATGAAAATAAATTAATAATTTTTTTTTTTAAAAACCCCACAAGATCTGGGTAGTGACTGAGAGAACAAGATTGCGGATACGAGCAGCTGAAATGGGTTTCCTTCGCAGGGTGGCTGAACTCCATAACGAAAGGAGTCAGCTGAGGTGGTTAGGGCATCTAGTTAGGATCCCTCCTGGTCGCCTTCCATTTGAGGTTTTCCGGGCACGTCCTTCTGGGAGGAGGCCTGAGGCTCATGACTCGCTGGTGGAATTATATGTCCCTTCTGGCCTGTGAACACCTCAGCTTCCCCAAGGAGAAGCTGGAGAGTGTCGCTGGGGAGAGTGATGTCTGGGTTTCCCTCCTGGATCTGTTGGCTCCCACAATGCGACTTTGGAAAAGTCGATGAAAATGGATCGATGGATGGATTCCTTAACGTACTTTCAAGGCATTTAAACGTTTTTCACTGTGCAAAGTTACAATGTTGTCTCTGCTTTCTCACTGCAGAGTTGGTAATAATTTATCAGCAATGAGCTACAGTAAGATGCACTAGTTAGGAGGAGCAAGATCGGGTAACTGAAATACAGTTCTTGATTTACTGGAGGTTGACTTTCTGTTATTTCTAACTGTTCAGCGCGAGTCACTCATTACAACGCAAGCTTTAAAATTGGCAGCAGCCACAGGGCTCCAATCTAATAATTTAATTGTATTTTGCCACCATTTTTAGAGACAGTGCGAGCAAATAGAAACTAGGCACACCAGTGCAACTTGAAAACAGAAGGATCTTCTCATCACCGTATAGCAGGGTGGCCAGAGATATCACTTGTATTTGGTTCCTGTCACTCTTGCTCGCCTCATAGAAGTATTGGTTAATTTTTAAAAATAAAAAAAAAATAAAAATCACTGAGACCCTCTGCACTGCAGCTGTAGCCCCACATTTCTGATGAAGACAGGACCAGGAATGTCATGTAGAACGATTCAAAGACCGTCTCCTCCCAATGTGAAAGATTTGCGTGGTTAACAATGTAAAGATACTGCAAAAAAAAAGAGACATAGTGTGTTTTATGTGGCATTCTCTGAGTGGCCCTACATTTGCAGAGAAAGCTGGTAGTTTTCAAACTCAACTACCAAGTTTAGGCATGAATACTGTGCAACAACACAACAGCAAACTACACCTGCGGTGGGTCTGCTTACAGCATTTGTAAATGAGAAATGTACTAATCAGCCAGCAGAAAGCATTAGGACAATTCAATTCAATACACCATACCAGAATGTGAAGAAAGGGCAGCCACATATTAACGTCAACTGTCACATTCAGACCAGTTTGCTTCTATAAACAGAGTTTAAGTGAATCCCATGAACAGAAAGGACACAACAACAATGCAGTTTGTTATTAGTGGTATTGATGTGCCTACCAATTGACAATGATTACGCTGTCAGCCTGTCCTGAGACAGCAGAGACTATTACACACACTGAAAAAATCTAAATTTCACTTTAGTGTTATGGCTATCTGTGCCCCTTCCTTTGTTGTTGATTGACAAGCGAAAATCATTGGAGAGGGCAGTGCTGTGCCTCCAGTTATGATGTGGTTCGCCGACCAGCAAGTACAAGTTTTGGTTTTGGTTTCTGTGAAGAGACTTGAGGAAACTGCCCACACAAACACACTGAGCCTGGCTGTTGATGCCACATAACATTGCCAGCACACAACTCCCCCCTTAAACCACAAACTCAATCATATTTCACAAAATCCTCTTTCTTTACACCTGCAATGCACACAGAAAGATAATGTCCTGTTATTTGTAAAAAATAAAAAAAAATGAGTATCTAAGGTTTGTTGCCTCCACCAGCTGATGTTTGACTCAACCAATGAGGTTACACCCTGCAGAGAAAGCTTGTAAACATGTCTAAAGACAGCCAAGAAAACAGAGCAGAATGTGATTGAATTTTAGAGAATATTAGCAGCAGCTCCGTAAACAGCAACTATGTTGTCGGGGCTGAACTTAAGTTAGTGTGGGATTTGTGTGTAAGTGTCTGGTGGAAAGTGCTGTGGGGGCTCAGAGACCTGCAGCACTGTTCTGCAGCCACTTTAATAAAGAGTGGATTAGGAGCAGCATTCCTCTCAGAGAGGCCTGGTCCACCACACAGTAACTCAGTGGCTATAGCCTAATGCTGAGAGATTTTCACGGACTGGCTTTGTCATATCAACCACTCCTTTACTCTTGAGGCAGAGAGAGTTTTAAGAGTGTGTGTGCGAGTGCTGATATTTGCAAAAGTTTTCACATGGCAAAACGATGGGATTATAGCGTGAAGCTGTTGTTTTTTTTTTCTCACCCTGACAAATGGAGTGTGTTTCAGGCTTTGAGTGAAGAGCTCCTAAAGACCAGCAATGACTGTTTGACATGAAAAAAATCTGACTTTATCCAGGGTTGATTGTGTCTATAATTTGTTACAAACCAACCAAACCAGGATTGTTAATACAGCAGTATTTCAAACAACCAGCTGGAATAAAACAATCTGATTCCACACGTTAGTACATCTGTAGTTGATACTAAATGAATGAAGCACTGTAAATAACTCTTTAAACTCTATTACACAGTGGGATTTGAGCTATCATTTAGAGATACCCATTACCTTACTATACACATTAAACCACTCCGGGTGATGGTTCATCTTCTCTGCCTGCAGAGCCACCCGTGACATGAAGCCAAATGCCTGTAGAGGGAAGAAAAAGTTTCTATCAAAAACAATAAGAATATTTTTTCCTGCTATTCTTTTACAAACTTTTTGTCTAATCTAACCTCAATATAAGTGGAGATTTAAAAAAAAATGCTAGACGATATAATTCACAGCGTAAAAGTACAAAGTACATTGTGCAAAGAGAAACAAGTGTTAATGTATCACTCATATAAATTAATCTCTGAAGACTTCAACAATATTATCATTTGCATTTACACAGAAAGTTGCTAAGAAAGTTGCTAAATACACCTGGAAACATTTATCTCCTTGCAACAGGATTATTATGTTATTATCGTTAACTTTCACAAACAGGTTTTGAATAGGATTTAAAGTCAAATCCAGTTTCAGAAGACATAAAAATCTGGTTATTTTTATGTAGTTCTCTGGTCTCAGCAGTGACTGATCATAAAAATGCAAAGCACGAATACTAGCTGCTCTAATTAAAATATTTTATGAAATAATTAAAACATTCAAAGAATCCGATTAATGGCTAAGTTTCAATAAGACTGAGTTATTAAGTTCATGTATACACCTTAGTTTGACAAAAAATTGGACCGGATTGGGTTACTCGCAGTGGGATTAAGACCCCGAGATAACGGGGAGATAGACGGTGAAGCACGTGGTGAATTGGATTTTGCGAGATTTTTTCCCAGGGTCGTGACCCGGAAGTCAAAGGAGACGATATTACTGTTGTTGTCGCCGCTATCTGAAAGAAACAAGCAAAGCGTTGGAAAATGCGCTGTTGTGCATCGCGTTTGTGTAATAAGCAGTTCATCACAAACGAAATGTAGAGGGACGTAGCTTCATTTTGCTCTTTGTTCGCCATCTTTATCGAATGCCTGAGATTAGCCGTATTCGGACAGAGCCGTTCTAAGAACGCCATTCTAAGAACAGTCCTCCTCGAATTCCGTTCTGATAACTGCCCTTCCCCAGCGGAACTGTTTCAGTTTGCATTCGCACATGAGTCGGGACCAGGTCGGTACTGATGCGACGCAACCGTCTGCGACAGTGACGTGTTACTTTAGCGCCACAGTCAACAACAAAACAAAACCCGCGAAAAGTAAGGAGAGAAGAAAAAAATACCACCAAGAAGCTAACATTCAATTCATTTCAAATTCAAAATTCAAAAATACTTTATTTATCCCAGAGGGAAATTAAATGTTGATGTAGCTCAATTAAATCAAGGAGTTATTATAGATGCTGATGGCTGTGGGCAGGAAAGATTTCCTGTAGCGGTCCGTTTTGCATCCAAACTGAAGAAGCCTTTGACTGAAGAGACTCTGTTTTCCTATAACAGTCTCATGGAGAGGATGTTCAGGGTTGTCCATAATTCTCTTGATTTTATGCAAAATCCTTCTTTGCATTATTGTCTCCAGAGGTTCCACATTCGTCCTCAGAACAGAACCAGCCTTCTTTATCAGGTTGTTGAGTCTTTTTAGGTCCCTGGTTCTGATGCTGGTCATAACATGGAGAGCGGGGAGGCCACCGTGTTCATGGTCTGCATAATGGTGATATTAATCATGGACGATCACATCGGGCGTCTAACATGGAGGCTGGAAGAGCTCACAGAGAGAGTCAGGAGACGAAGGATGGAGCGCAGGCCATACTTCTTGGTTTCATGAAGGAAGGAGAGCAGAGCGCCGCAGACAAAGGAGACCATGTGTCGGTTTAACTTATTAAACACACGCCGGTTGTGTCTGTGTCGTATGAGGAAACATTTCAGCCGTGACAACATGACAAGTGGCGGAGCTACCAACCACCAAACACCTCCGTCAGATGTGTTCCTATAGAACCCAGAAAAGACCCAGCTGAGGAGAAGGAGCTGAAATGGTTATAGGAACTGAGGGAAATTGTCCCGAGTTCCTGTATGTACGAATGCGGGAGAAAACGGCCCCGTTCCTTAAAAGGTTATAGGAACTGCCAAAGGTTCCTACAGTCCGAATGCGGCTTTTGTTGTTGTTGTTGGTGGTGAAGTGGTCAACCGGAAGTGGCTCTATTAGCAATAGTTGAAATGGGTACAGCGCCACCTATCGTACGGGGGTATGACACGTTTGTGCCAATGATTCCATTTACTCACCGCCATATATACTTGGATAATTGCCCTTGCTCAAATAAGGAGCATAATCCAACTATAGCTATAATCAAATTAATCTCACCATGTAGACCCACTGTGTGTTGCAGCATTAATTTGACTTTCGAACCAGAGAGGACTGAAGAAACCTGAAACTATTCACATTGTAGAGGCTGAACCAAAGAAGCGTTTTCTTAAAAGTGAATTTTGAACTTTTTTTAAGATAAATTTATTGATTGTTGCATCTCTATAATAGTCTTGATGAACCTTGTGTTAAAAGGTTAGTTTTCAGATGTAAAAACAATAAATAAATACATAAATAAAATATGTCAGCACAAATATACACTGTACAAAGAGCAATGCTGCCATCTGAGGCAAGGAGAAGCACAAAAAGGCTTCTGTGCATTTAGAAACACTCCTAAATGTATGTGTGCACACTTCCAAACCAACACCAGGACATGAAAGCATACACACACACAGTCAGGCAAACGTAAATACTCGTCATATTTCAGGTTAGGCATGTGGCTTTCTCCAATCACGGGCCATCCAGGTAGTGATTACGATAATTCTAATTATCTACAAAGAGGAGAGTGAAATCCTCGTCATACTGGTTGGGAGAAGAGGGGGGGGGAAGAAAAAGAAAAAGAAAAAAAATCAGGTAGACCCATTTCAGAGCAATTTCCCACTGCAATCTCAATTAAGCCCCTAAATGCTTCCTCTCTCCCTAATTAAATCAACTGAAATACCATTGTTTACAGCCGCTGCTGCGGCCCCATCCACCACCTGACATGACGAAATACAATTACTTTCACAAAGGAAATTGCGTTTCGTCTTTTTAGTGCAGTGTAGCCATGTTCTAAGACGGCCTGTTTGGTTCCCGTGCAGCGCTATGCATGTAACACGATCGGCAGCTTGATCAAATTGGTTATCAAGGAAACGGTCTCCTGATCAATTTAAGTAATTGACATATTCCTGCATCTTGACCCCAGAGGCACCAATTTAGGGAGCAAGGCGGTCTGCTTTTTCTCAGTGTTCATTGGCTCTAATGGAGATGGTTGAGCAGCCTGTCATGTCAGGTGTTGTCCAAACATGTCTCCTCTCTCAGGACTGAGCTCAGTCTAATCTGCTGCTGGAGAACACAGAGTGACAGATAAAATGATTCAGTGTTAACACTTGAAGGATCCTGCATGTTGTTCCATTACAAAGCACAGTGCTTTTTCCAAAACTCACCTTCTACCCTGGACTCTGTTATGGAACAAAAATTCATCCTCACTCCAAACTGGCTCAGACGTAGGCTATGAATATCTAGATGCTCAGTGCTGTAGTCCATCTACATACTGGACCTTTCGGCCTAAGATTTGACTGATGCTTGTTTCCCCCACGTTAATGCTACTTCACGATTTATGGATGGAGTGGGACTTTGCAGATGCACATGTGATCCTATTCATGCTACAATTTAGGTACAAGTTTCCGATGTCAGCAAACTCCACCCCCAAGTATTAGAATAGCGACTTAAAAACAGCGAAAAAAAAAGATGAATTCTGTGCTGGCAAAACAGCAAGTACACGTCAAAAAAGAAAATAATGCAATGTTTGTGTCCTTACACACCTACTCCTTTAATGATGAATTATAAACGTGTGGGACACAGCTAATATCAGTCATAGAAATGACCCAATTTTGGCTAAGTATTAGCAGTTAGATTTAAAAAAAATAAAAATAAAAACCACCATTCTTGACAGTTGGTATGAGGCGTTTGTGCTGATAGGCTGTGTTTGGTTTTCTCCAAATGTGCTGTGCACCAGATCCTGTCCAAAGCCATTCTGCTATGTTCTTTTAAGAGAAAAGAAGCTTTCTCCAGGCATCCATTCAAAACAAGCCAGACTTGTTCAGTCTCTTTCTAATTGTACTGTCATTAACTTTAACATTTAACATGCTAACTGAGGCCTGTAGAGACTGATGTAGCTCTTGGTCATTTAAAAGAAACAAACATTCCCTTTAAGCTTACTTTGTATGATAGCTGAATTCTGAGGAAGGTTCATTTGTAGACAACATGAAGTTGTCTACGAAAAAGCCTTTTATGACAGCAGCAACATGCAAGTTTTTGGGGGGGTTTTTTGTGTGACAAGTGAACAATGCTGACTCCTAAAAAGGTAAGAGTAGATGCTTATATGATCTATGTTATGGTACTTGAATTAAGTGTTTCTTCATTAAAAGAAGGACAAAGGTGTACACTGACAGCTTGTCTCGTTGGAAAAGGGTTTTTATCTCTGTCTCTGAATGGCTTTGGCAAGAGTTTGATTCACCAACTAGCTCCACATGTTGATCCAATTTGTTGATGCTAGTCTACAAAACATTAATACATCATGTGACATTAATAGGCAAATGGTTAACTTTATTCCTGGTAGAGACAAACATGTGCGACGAACAGGTGTTTTTTCTTCTCCAATGCAGGAACAATTATCTTTAACGCTTCATGTTTGCCAACTGGGTCACAACAATAGACATCAACATCACAATAACAGAGTATACTTACTAACATTACAACAGGGCTGCAGCTGCAAACATCACCATCACATCTGTACATGTTTTCATAGATTTCTAGACTTGGCAGCTTCTAGACTGGGCCAATAACTGGTCACTTCAACTTAGTTTGATTGCAAGAAGTAGATTTTCTTCCAAAGCCATCTTATGACAAGATCAAGTTAGCCAATAAATAGGAAGAATGATGTATTAGTACACAAATAAAAGTACATTGTATATCCGCTTTGAGTCTGTTGAATTAACAGTGCATAAACGCCAACCAGAGCTTTAATTTATTTTCCAAACTTATGACTGCTGCGCTCCACTGTTTTTATCATGAGAAGTGTCTCACCTGAGTCTCACAGAGTAAAATGCAATTTGTAGCAGAAAGAAACATGAAACATAAGTTGACAGTTGAGTAACACAAATCCTGAGAAAAGAACTCATGTTTCAGGAGGGAAGCGGCACGGAAAGCAGTGATCTCTGACTACAAATGAATTTAAGTTTAATATCTGCAAAAAAAAAAAAAAACTTAATCCCTAAAAATCCCAGTGAAATCATGCCCTACATCAGCCTTTGCTCATAGGTGGTGGTGCCTCGGGGCAGTAAGCATAGCAGCAGAACACAATGCAGGCAAAGTGGCAGCGCTACGCCCATCTGTCACCTGTGGGTCATCTCAACACCCTCCACTTGGGCCAAAAAGAAAATAAAACCACCCCTACACTCCCATTCAATGTGTCAGGAAAGGTCAAGGGCTCTCCTTCTCAAACTGCTTTGTTTACCCGATTTGTATTGTATGAGCAACACTTCTTGAAGCCAACAGGTCAGACAGCCAATCGGCTATCCATCCTTTCAGCCAGCCGTTGTCTCCAACAGGCCCAACAAGCTGTAGCTGTCAGAGTCAGATAATTTGACATGACATTACACAGGCCCCCCATCTGAAATAATCAGAAACACCCGACAGCAGAGCCCCGGTATGCCCCTTTCCCCCCACCACACACCGGCTTTTGAGTTGCCATTTTGTGCTATTACAGCATGATTGTCATACAACACTAGATGAGACAATTTGATGTTGGAGCGACGTGGTGTTCTCGCTCTCAATGCAGCTGTGGGCTGAAATACAGGACTCAGTTTCAAACACATGTGTCTGTTATTTACAGATCTGCTTTCCACCGCCGCGCGGTCCAAGGGCTTAGAAATGCCTGCTCTGCCTTGCCAGGACTAAGTGCATGCAGATTGTGCCTACTCTTGTTAGCCTCTGACAGACACATTCACACTGTAGGCATGTACAAACGCACGCATGCAAACTTCACCAGCATATGCAAACACATGAAGACAAGCCGTTTTCCTCCATTACACACCACCACAACTACCCGATGATTACCCTGCGAGGCCCATCATCTCCCACATTGGTGTTAGCCTCCTAGAAAACCTTCGCTGCTCTGCAGCGAAAAGCAAGAACAACATAATTTGAATGGTAGTGGTTGTGGTGATTGTCATGATCATGATGATGACCACGCCTCTTATGTCTCATTTCTCTTCTTTCCCTAACAGCTCTTCAAAAGCTTCCAGCTGGCTGGGCAAGGCTGCCCGCTAAACTGACATGTAATTTAAAGCAACGTATCAAATAATGATGAGGCAAGACTTCCAAGTCTAAAGCTCTTTCATGTAGTAGGCAGGACTTTGCTGGCCATGTGAAACATCAGCAGTATTAATCTTCTCAAATTAACATTCTTACAGTTGAGAAACACAAAGAGATTCACTTTTGAACTCTAATAAAGAGGAAATGCATTCTGCCACATTGTGAACACACATTTAGTGACTAACATCATGTGTAACAACTCTTCACGCATGTCAGCTCCTATTTATGTAACAAGTGTCATGTAATGCTTAGGCATAGGGTTAAGGCCAACTTTCAAACCCCTCATTAAACGCAGGGTTACCAGCAAGGGCTTAAAAAGACACTGGTCTCGTCAAAAGGCAGCAGACGTCAGGGCCATCTTAGCTTACCCGTGGTCTGATAGGTAGATTATCTAACCAACTCCAACTTGGGTGCCACACCCTCCAGCCATTTTCACAGAATGAGATGAATGCAGGCTGCTTCTAGTTCCCAGGGAGACTTCCATTTTGGAGACGGAGATGGGAACTGAACACCGCTGAGCCGATTAACTGGCCTCTAACTCTGAGAAAGGGATATGGTCGGAACACTTGTGTAGGGGTTAGAATGTATACAAATGTGAACATACCAAGGTGCACATGATTTAGCTGGCAGTTTTGCGAGCTATCAAATATCTGGATCATTTGGAAAAATTCAGAAGAATATCTACTTTATTTTTTCTCCCAAATATATTTGTCATACAGGAACACCAAAACACTAACTAAGATCTGTTAGGAGCGCAGCAGTTAAAACATACTCATTGAATTAAACACAGAGCGCACTCAGAAAAAAAAAATTGATTGATTGATTGATTGATTGATTGATTGATTGTGGGAATATAAAACTGATTATCCATAAGAGGTGGACCTGCTTCATAGGTTGGATGCCAAACAAGCGTCACTGTCAGCACAATAAGCCGTCAGTCTAATGCTGCGTGTACACCAAGAGCGACCTACGCTACCTGAGCACCGGAAATCATTATTTCTCTATGGAGGGTGAGCTAACTGGGCAACCAGAGCGGATTCGCCAGTGGCGAAGAGAACTGAGCTAACAGAGCGGATTCCAGCGATTAAACTCAAGCTAACTTTATGGTAATGAGCTATGACGCGGTTCGGCGAAAACCAATGACAGTCCACAGATTGTAGGGGTCCGACAATCCGCGGGGTTCGCGGAAACAGACGTGTAAACTTTGGTTCCTATCCAAACAATAGTCGTTTAATCCTGAGACTGTTGCAATGCCGTGTCGAGTGCTTCAATACAATAGTGTAGTAATGCATACCTTTCTCACTGCAATTAAGTTTTATTTTGGATTATTTCGGATTTTATTTCGAATTTAGTTTATTTTTCACAGCTGCCTCTGCTATTCCTGCTCTTCTCAGGTGTACCTAATGTAGTTTTACATAATTTGTAACGTGATGTATATCTTGTATAACAAATTGTAAATAACAACACGTTTATTTGTGTCCCTACCCTCTCTTTTCTCATGTTTTTTTTCGCGGGGGTGCTGCACAGCTACCAGGTAGCGTAGGTCGCTCTTGGTGTACACGCAGCATTACCCTGCATTCATACTGTGTGTGTGGACGAAGCAGGAGAAGGATGGCTCAGAGTTCGGTTTACACAGGGGCTCAGTTTTAGTTGTAGGACAACTTATTCAACACAAGCAGACCAAGGCCCTTAACGAGAGGCAGAGGCTTGAAGGAGATTTGGAGGAGAGGGAGGCCCCAACTGAATATAAAATGAGGGGAGGGGATGATCAGCCTCCAAGAACGGAGCAAATAGAGCAGAGGAACACTGCACTTCTCTCGTGTTCTGTGCTGTTTGTAATGCAGTTATTGTCTGTGGTGAACTGGGGCTTCAGCAACAGCTTCTCTTGCAATATTTTATTTTATTTTTTGCAAACTGCATTAAGGAACGAGTATGTCAAATCCATCCATCCATTTTCTATACCTGCTTTATAATGCTAAGGGTCCTGAGGAAGCTGTAGAATATCCAAACTGTCATAGGGCAAGAGGCAGGGTACAGTCTGGACAGGTCAACAGTCCATCGCTGAGCTCACTCAGTAGACAAACAACCACACATGCTCACATACCAATGGTCAATTTACAATCAACAGTTAACCTAACATTCAAGTGGAGAACTAGGAAAAAACCCACGCAGGCACACAGAGAAAATGCAAACTCCACACAAATTCAAGCTGAGAACCTTCTTTCTGTGAGGTGAGGATACTAACCACAACATCAGCGTTCTACCAAGTATGTAAAGTGTGCAAGTATAATGTTGGCACTATATACGTGAATATGAATGAAGAAACACAGCCTAACTACATGTAGGGAATGACTGATGTAAATGTTGGATGGAAAATAATAAACTCTATTGCTGAATTTAGAAAAGTATCCAATCAAACCATTAATTCTATTAAATCTTACATTCTCTACTGTTGATATCATTTTAATATGATTTTATTATGAAATATTCATGTGCACAGTGCTAATACACAATAAACTGGTTTGGTATGACATCATGTTTCATATATTATGTATTGTACAGTAACTGAGCTGTTGTAAATTTAAACTCAGCCTTTTAAGTAATGTTTAGCACTAGCTCACCTAAATTAATTAGGTAAACATATTGACAAGGAGCAGAAATAAGGATAAAGCTAAGTTTTCATTGTCAATTAATTTGTTAATCAATGAGTGAATTAACTCAAATTAAAAAGTCTTTTGAATATCAGAAATATATTCATTAAACTGTATTTTTCAGTAAAGAACGTTGAATTTACAAGTTGCCCTCCTTTAGTTAAGACAAGATTTATTGACTTTGCTAGTTAGACTGGAAATAATAACTGGCCATTTTTCCATCTTAAAAACGCAGCTTTTGAAAGATGTTTTCATTGTTGCACGACTAAATATTTGTGGCGAAAGAAGGAATGCCATCATTGTCAACCTCAGCTAACATACCACAGCAGTTGAGCATGCACAGCTCACCTCTCCTTTACATGCCTCCTCTTAAGGCTACTCTTTTCACTTGTGTCGCATGAATGTTTCAGCCTCATCCACCAAAATGTTTAGCAGATGGTCATCTGTAAACATACACAGCATAAAGCTTTGTGCATAAACAACATCAGTGACTGCAACTTAAAAATACACACAATTCAAACCAGAATTTACGGTATTAAAGACAAGCACATGCAGAGATGTTTCCACATGTGATTGCAGGGATTCGCACTAACCAAAATGACTTTAAATAGAGGATTCCACCTCTCAGACCTGATTAAATACTCTCAACTTGACAAGGAAAAAAAAAAAAAATAATCACTCGCCGTAACTTCTCAAGACTACTGCCACAAACAACAGATTGTGTACACACAAGCCGCCGATAGATGACTGACCTTGTAATGACATCATAACACTTTCCATTCACTGTAATCAATGAAAAATAAACTAAAAAAAAAAGCAAGTGCAGCAGTCATATTCCTTTTAACTTAATTTGCAGCTCAGCTTTACCTCAGACTGCTGCAGTGGGTTTACAGACAGTAATGGGTACAACTCTACCGCCCCCTAGAGTACATAGGAGGAAGTGTTCCTACACACAGATGGTGGATTTGTTATTCTCATTATAAACTCTTGGGGATTCGATTTCTTCAAGCCCATCACTTGTAGATAAGTGGCAAATGGAAATCAGCCAGCATGTCACTCCTCATCTCCACTCCCCTTCAGTAAAAGCCCTTTAAGTACAAGCATGAAAAACGAGCTAGAGAGTTTGTGAAAATACATCAGAGAATTGGTGGGGTGTCTGGAGAGAGAATAAAAGAGAGTGAAAAAGAGGAGCAGAGAGACAGACAGAGAGTAGCCAACATGTAAAATTGGAACAACATGAGCTCATTTCCCAATAACACGGGGTACAGAATAGGAATGAGAGACAAAGAGTGAAAGGCAGCGATAGGGAAAGGAGGCGACAAGAAATGCAACAAGCAAGAAAGAAAGAAAGAAAAAAAGAGAGCTAAGCCCATCTACCAAAGGGAATGATGAGGCTGTTAGTGGTTTGTGAACCAGATGAGACATTTTAACCAATTTGATTGTTTGTGAAGGAAATCATTCTGATCAAAACCCTAATTGCTGCCAACTGGTTGCCTGGCTTGTCTCTGAGTAATGCAGCCTGACGTGTTGGGGTAAGAGGAGAGTCTTTAGAGCTGGGAGGTACAGATGGGGAAGGTCGGCGCTCGCCCTCTGACTTCAAACACGGGGAAGTGTAAAAACAGACTGCTTTAGCGGCTAAAACAACTAACGACAGGATTAAAGGAAGTCCGCTAAGTGGCCATGAGACATTGCAGTTTACTTCACTCAAGTGGATAAATAAAAAATAAAAAATATTTGTAAGGCTATTTGCAGTAGAGACAAGGTAGAGCCTGATGAAGGACTTCTGGCAACAAAAACGCTAAGAATGTAGTGTAAATGGCACCTAATTTTGTTTATGGTAAATGATGGAGTTCTGTCGCTCTACATTTTGTGCTTTTATTTTGAAGAGCACCGCTCTTCTACTGCTACTTCCTCTTATTGCTGACGCTAGACTTTCTGCTTCCGTCTCATCATAACGACAAGTGCACGTTGGTCCAGAGTTGGTAAAAACATGAGAACACATTAATTACTTATCACATTCTGTGTTGAAACTTGTGAAAGGTATTTTATTGTGCTTCGCTCCGTGTTTTGTGTCACATGCAAAGACTGGCTGCTAGCAGACTGAGCTCAAACTTAGTGCCCTTGGAAGCAGAAGGAGGTAGGAGGAGACAAATGGTGTACAGTATTCGTCAAAACGAGTGATTTAATTCATTTGAGACAAAATGCAAAATGCTGCCGCACGTCTTTTAACTGGCACACGTAAATATGAGCATATTTCCCCCATTTTAGCTTCACTTCACTGGCTGCCCGTACATTTTAGGAGCAGTTTTAAAATTCTTTTATTTACTTTTAAATCCCTCAATGGTCTCGCACCAGCCTACCTCTCTGAGCTGCTACAGCCCTATAAACCCTCCCGCTGTCTCAGGTCAGCTGATCAGCTGCTCCTGAGTCTACCAAAAACAAAGCAAGCTCAGAGGTGACCGTGCCTTTGCTGTGGCGGCTCCTAACCTGTGGAACAATCTGCCTTTCCACGTCAGACAGGCTTCCTCTCTGTCTGTTTTTAAATCTCATCTTAAAACGTATCTCTTCTCCCTGGCTTTTGACACGATGTGAGATGTTGAAATGTGAAATTGCTATTTTTAGTATTATTATTGTTTTAAATTTATATTGCTGTTTTGTGCCTTTTAATTTATTCTTGTATTTTATTCTTTTAAATTTTCTTTGTTTTTCTTTGTATTTTATTTCTTTTTGTACAGCACTTTGGTCAACTGATGTTGTTGTAAAGTGCTTTATAAATAAAATTGGATTGGACAAAAGGAAATAGTCATTATTATATTATTTTCAATTAGAGCTGTAACTCATAACAGCTTAAAAGGTTAATTTCATGCAAAAATGAATTACTCCAATGAATTACAAAAATGAATTACTTAAGTAATGAATTAATTAATTATTCATTTAAGCTTAAAATGTAAACATGGTTCTATGCATTATCTGTGAAATATGGTGCTATGGCATTTGTATTTTTTGTGTCCATTTTATAGTTTTCACGGTGTCAAAATAAGGAGAGAATTAAAGCATTTTGTGTGATTAATCCAAGTGGGCCGCTACATGGAGTACATATCTGTGGGTGAATAATCTAATCTGAAGGTTCACTCACTAGTTTTTTTCTGGAGCTTTAAATCATATCACACAACTTTAACAACAGGCCACACACATTCATAACTCTCTGTGTTTAAGGACTTCTTATGTTTTGAGAATCACAATGACACCGAAGCAAGTTCTACTTACAGGGGAAGGCTGTGAGATACATTCAAATGATCTGGAAAAGCACAGTAGGCTAATTCTTGAGTTTAGAGCCTTGTTATAAAAAAACATAGTTCAAGCTGGTATTATCAATGGGCCTCATGCAACAACCGTTCGTACGAACAGATTTGTTCTTAAATCATGCGTACGAGTGATTTAAGAGAATTTGCACATTCAACAATCTATTCGTATTTTACGTTTTCTTTCAGGAACGAACAGAATTTACGAGTCATCCACACCTGTCGTAGGAGTTTCGTAAAATAGTCCGCTGTTATTCGAATCAAGTTTGCTTGACTAATGGATTGTATATTTAATTACTTTGAAGCAAACATAAATAAATATATCCATTATACCCCATAATGATGCTGACATTATTCTGTTTGAGTTAAATTATGCACTAATTGAAGGTTAATTTGACTCTGACCTTTGACAAGGTCAATGGGAAGTGTAACCGGCGGCTGACTTTCTACTTTTGGATGCCGTCAGGCTCTTGGAAGAGACCGTGTAGATATTCTTGATGAGACAGACGAATGGCTGACATCACGATTTAGATTGCCAAGGACTGTGCTGCTGCAAATATGCAGCTTGCTAGAGCTCAAACTCCAGAGAGAAACACGCCGATCAAACCCAATTCCACCACACGTCCAGGTCCTCACCACCCTTGGATTTTTGGCCACTGGAACTTTTCAGAGGGAGATTGGAGACAGATCGGGGGTGTCCCAGTCCTCTGTGAGTCATGCGCTCCCCTTGGTCATCAAAACTCTCATCAGTTTATCACCCATGGTACATCAAATTCCCACACACCGCTGTCCAACATGTACAAATCAAGAGGGACTTTCATGCCTTGGCTGGACTGCCAAACATAATCAGAGCAATAGACTACAAACATATACGCATTGAAGCACCCATGCCCCCTCATGGACCACCCAAACAAAGTGCCATCATGATGAGGCAACAACTGATTGCACGGCTTTAGTTGCCGTCATCGAGCGCCTGGCCATGGAGAGACATTTTTGGGTTTTTTTAAAGCCATTTTTTATATCAAACCTTTTCTTCTTTATTTCGGTGACATTACGAACTACAGGTGACACAGAATTAACACCACTCCTAATTGCTTCCCATTTCTTCGCTTTAGCAGGTCCCGTAATTCCACTGCTGACACTGCTAAAAATGACAGATTTTCCTTTTTGGATCTCTGAAAGCAGAACTTCAGTCTCAGAGCCCCTAAAGTTGTTCTTTTTGCGCCTTGATGCCATTCTCATGACTCAACACTCAACACTTCCTGGTACAGGAGAGAGGAAGCGCAGTCGTATATGGTATTATTTAGGATGTGGAGTATGCAAATTTACTGTGCACGTGCACTTAAATACGCACGGGTGGCATTCATCATTTACGCAGGTCGTTCACTTTTTTCAAAGTTAAGAGCGTTTGTTGAATCTGACGTGGCGTGTTCGTACGAGACCTTCGTACGAAAAAAAGTGAGAAATTTAGAATAAAAATACGAAAATGTTCTTGCATGAGGCCCATTATTACTATACATGAAGCCCAGAATTACTATAACTTCTGGTGCAATTCATGCTAATGATTCTTGTTTCTTTGTTTCTAGGTTTTTACAATTTCATGCAATGCATCACCATAACATGGAATGAAAAGCAATCCAAAGCATTCCTTAAAGTGCAGTTTTTAAATGGTGCATATGGCTCTCCTGATTTAACATGTATCTTATTTATTCCTGTCTGATCTAGCTGTATGGTTATGCTGCCGTTCGCACTGAAGCCCTGCAAGAAGGTTATTTGATCGAACTTGCTGGTCAGATTGGGCTGTTCTGAGTTCAGTTTGAATGTTCTCTCTGTGCCTTTGTGGGTTTTCTCCAGCTGCTCTGATTTCCATCCACAGTCCGAACACACACATAAAAGGTAAGTTGTGATTCTAAATTGGCTGTAGGTCTGAGTGTGCATGCTTGTCCTTTTATCTGCAGTAACTGGACTGTCCAGGTTGCTCTCGCTGGGTCAGCTGGGAAAGGCTCCAGCCTCCCACAACCTGGAACAGGATGATGCGAGTATAGAGGATCGATGTGTGGATGAATGGATGTTTCTGATTGAAATATTACCTACATATTGTCTTTGGGTGGATTTGAGAAGCATCAGAAAGAGTTCCCGTTAATAACAAGCAAACGATGCACAGATTTTATGTATAGGGCACATGTCTCAGAAGCAATGTCCAGAGCCTGAACTATCCACATCTGATTAAAGCTGGATATCAAACTACTGAGTACTGACTGAATATGTCTGATGCAATGATGTCAGTAGTGTCCGTAGTGTCCGTCCTAATTCTCGTCAAACATACCTTCAATCAAAGTACAACAACATCTAGCTGAAGACCAACAGCTTTCCACTACAACAAAAACTAACAACAGCTTCTTCACCACAACCTTTACTGGCTGCCTGGCATCAAAATGTTCAACTACCAAAGCAGACATTAGCTCCTGTCTGTGTGCGGGTGATGTGTGGCTAATGTAATTATGATAACTGCGTTGACTGAGAGTATTATCTCAGAGTTAAGATATACCTATCAAACATTTTATTTGCATTTGTAGCTTCAATCAAAGTCTCACCAGACATTTCAATGAGCAAATATTTTCTGCGACATCTGATGCTTTAATAGCAGTGTGTTCATCTCTGTGAACATCTCCTCATCTTCCAATAGTTGCAGCAACTGCTGAGTCACATCAACACTGCTTCCACCTAAAACAATGACCTACTACTTTGTATGTATTTATACATAGTGTTTGCAAATGTTAAAGGGACAGTGTTGTAGAATCATACCATTCATTTAACCATTCACAGAAACCCATGTGGCAGAGCTGCATCATGGGATTTGAGTTTTCCCTGTGGACACTTCACTTGAACAGGAGAAAGTTCAGACTACCAACCCTGCAATAAGTGGATGATCTTCTATGACCAGCCTATATATAAATTACAGTGCTTATGTGAAATGTTTTATGAAAGTGACCAAAAGAAAAACCTAAATAACCTCAGAGGTCCAACATTTGCTATAAATAAGTCAGATGTAACACAAATACACAAACCTGATTAAAGGTTTTAAAGTGCAGCTCCTTAAAGATAGCATCGCGATCCTCCACTTCCATCCACCCTGTGGCCCTGAGCTCCATCACCAGCTGGTCCCGGTCTGCAGGGGAGAGCCAATGGGAGTCTGACGACTGTAGACAACAAGGAATCCCCATTTATCGACATATCTTTTTGCACCATTCAAACCGGTGCATTCAAACTGGCTATTTCCATTATCAATTGTGGTTCTTGGGTTTAATTTTTTTGATAATCTGTTGGTATATAATTCAATGTGCTTATTAACCCTTTACTGCAAATGTGAGACCACTGCTCTCAAGCTGTGCCTTTACTTTTAGATAACGCTGACGCAGATACCTGGATGCTATTTGTGCTGCGTCCGAAAGGCGGCAGTGTTTTTACTAAAGATCAGAAACCTACCAACGCTAGCTTAAACAAGCTGGTGCTCAGTTTTTATTTTAGTTACAGTCAGCCTGACTGGTCAGGTATTCATGTTTTTTGTCACTCTTCGGTTTTTGCCTTTTTCATTAAAAAATAAATAAGTGAACATACCAAACTTGCTTATAATTTCTAACTTGCTAAATTCGAATTAATACACACCAAGTAGCAGCAAACGTGTGGAAAAAAACGTAATTTAAACGGAAGTCAATTAAAAAAGTTCTCACTTAACATTTTCATTATTTCTTTAAACGTCAGCTTTTCTCATCGCACGAGCTCAATGCGGCTGTCGCTAACGGTTTTCGTCTCAATCAGTGCCTGGTTTATCTAATGAGCAAACGTCGTTATAAGAGTCTAACTTTCATATAGAGCGTATACAACATGCTTTTGAATGGGAATGTTAAAGGGCCGGCTGTCATCGCAGCACTCACCATTTTAGACGAGTGGCTCCTGGAGAGCGGAGGACCTCTCAGGCTGCTCAGCCGAGACAAACGGCTGCAGGGCCATGAGCTGGCCGTCCTGAGGCTAAACATTAACCCAAACATAACCAGCGTTTGGTCAGCTGTGCTCGTTCTCCACTCGCTTATTTGGTTACCTGTGTGTCCTCAGCCCTGTCCCGTTCCGCCAGAGCTGTTTAGCTCACTGCCTGATTAAAATGATTCACGTTCCAAAGGGAGTTTGCCAAACTGGCAGACCCCGATCAGGGACTGATAGACCAACCTGCTGCATGCCAGATCTCTGGTCACTGATTATCACGGAAAACAGTTATATTCACTGTTAGTTATTAAAGCCTAAATTGTGAGCAAAGACCACTTTATCTCAATTAAAGATAACTATATATAAGATGATAATTTTTCAGAAATCGTAATTCATGTGTTATGGAACTATTCTATTGGAGGGACTGTTGTCTATTGAAGCAGGGTCTCATATGCATATTATAGTATTGCATTAACAACATAACCACATCAAAAGATAAAGCGTTTCGCAACTGTTTGCAGGTAAACGTAGTTGAATTTATTCCCTCAACAGAGTTCATCTGCTGTGTTGAGAACTGCAAAACTCTGTTAAACGTGAATGTGTGACCAGCTTAACGTAAGCCGGTAGCCTTTGCTTCATGAGAGCCTCCTTTTTTGTACTTTGCACTCCAGGACTATAGCATCTACTAAAACTACAGAAAACTAACTCCTCTCCAACACACCCACAGCTCTGAAATGTGATCTTAAACCCAACAAATCATTCCATTTTTAAAAGGAATCACAACTATTCAAATATTTTATTTCAAACCAACATCTAAATATGAGTAAACTACAATTTTCTATGAACAGAAAATTGTTTACATCCTTCTTGATTTTCAGTCTGTGTGTTTTTAGTCCTGATGCTCGTGCTCCTGTCCAGGTATGAGCCAGCGGATGCTGTCTGCTCGCAGGATGGCATACACAGTAAAGCCAGTGATGAAAAGGATGGAAAAGACCAGCAGCCAGTCGATGCCCTTTACGGGGATGCTGGGGAGGGGTCCGAGGCGGTCCATATCTGTTACGTTTCTGTCAGGGCTAGCTTCAAACCCTGGAACAGATAGAGATTCTTAGCAAGCACGGCATGCTTAAAGAGCCTTCTTGGAATCCCTTGTTTATATTTCTAATTAGTTTTCATTGTGCTAACTATATAAATAGTTCTTCAATTTATTGATGGCAACTGATATTTAAAATTCAATGGTACAATCTTTTTTTTACACATGAGATCATCAACTTTACTTTCAGGATTACTACTTCCTCAAATCTGGTAACTAAGAGCAAAGAAGCAATCAAAACTACAGTAGATAAATTAGATCAGCAGCAAGTGAGAATTCCATGAGTGAACCCTAAAGTCTCCAACTAATCAAACAGATTTCTGACTGAATAGTTTATACTGTCGTCTGAAACACATAAAACTGTATGATTTAGGGCTCATATATGTACCTGTCTGGTTAGTGATGAAGGAGGTGAGTGTCTCCAGTGTTCTGTCGGTGTGGTTGAAGCGAGCCATGGGTTTGGCCCCCTGGAACAGCAGGATGTTGGGAACTGCCACAGTCCCAAATCTTGTCGAGAGGCTGGTGGAGGGGGTGGCATGACACACGAATGACAAATGTTATTGTTTCATATTCAGCTAAGTCTCTGATTGGATGTCTTCCTTTTTTTGGTGCTTGTTATTGTAAGTGCAATTAAAAATCATACAGTTGAGAGGCCAATCTGAGTCCTTGTTCAACAAGCTTAAACATGTCGACAAGAGCTATTAACAATTCATACTGTCCACCATTGGTATGTTTTCCTTAAAGCAGAAATTTGTTGCACTTGGTGTTAATCTGGACAAATAAATGCACATTGGGTGGGATCATCAATGTAGAACAGCACTCACAGGTACACACACATAATTAAAGAACATTCAGCACAAAACAAAATCATTGATGGATCCCTAATCAAATGAATTATCAACTGATTAAACTGCTTCTAGCACAGAGAAGGATAACCAAGCCATAGAGCACAAAGGCTTACGAAATAAGAAAATACCAGAAAAATGTGACCATTCACCTGCTGTGCTGTGAGGCATCCAGCGCTAGGAAATGCATGCTAGGAAAAACACGAGGCAGGGCATTAAAATGAGGTGCCAGGTTGGTTGAGAACTGGCACCAGACTGTGAAGAACAGCACCACAGAACACTCTGTGCTGTTACCATTGAGGAACTCCATCAGGTCCTGAAAGAGGGGAGGAACGTGCAACAGACAGGTTTAGTTCTCTGGCTATGAAACAGAAAAACCTTGTAATTAACAGTCTATTTATTTCAATACTAAAATGACCGCCATTCAGCAAAAATTATTCTCTTAGGTATTAAGGCTTGAAGTCATTACAATTATGAACACAGTATAAACTGCCTAAAAAATTGTGCTATATCTCAGTATTAACCACAGAGACACCCCACATCTATATAAAATAGTGCAGTCAGAGCAAAGTAGGGAACAAGATTTAATAAAAATCTGTTATGAAGATAAATTATAGCTAAAGATATTTACAGGGAATATACTTTATTCAAAACTTGATTCTTGTTCACATTTTCTTTTCAAATCAACTGCGCTTTGTGGTGAAGTAGTTCATCTTAACCATTAAAGCTACTGTGTGTCTTTTTAAGCTCTTACAAATGCATTTCAATGAAATTTGATGAACACATCAGCCTGACAGTAAACAAGTTAATTGGTAAAATGGCTGATAATAGTTCAAAAGAGTATGTGAGTATCAGAATAAATACCAGCCAGTGTCTCCCAGAATTAAAGATTTTTAACCTTCAAAATACAGAGAGAAAAGCACATGATGCTATTAGCTAAGGATGTAAAAAAAAAAAAAAAAAAAAAGCTAAAGGAACAACCAATGAGAAATGGTGACCGTCTCAAAACTTCACCCGTTTGGTCTGTAATGAAAAAAATCAAATGCATACGTCTACGAATACAATAGTACTCTATGGTTATAAAACTACATTTGACTTCCACAAATGTTTGTCCAATACTATATGACAGCTAGATAATATAATGGATTTCTGATTCTTGGCTGATTTCTAAAGCAGTCAGACAACTGCACACCCCTTCCCACCGATGGGCATGTACACATTCAGGAAACTACATGAATACCTGTGAAGCATTGAGGATGTGCACAGTGAAGTTGTCCATTCCTGTGATGTTCCTCTTGTCACAGGTCACCTTGTAAGTCTTGGTGGTCTCTGTGGTGTTCTGTTCCTCAGCTGGTGGGATGTCTGTATGCACCATGTCAAGAGTTACCTGGACGTAAACACCAAAGCAGTAGTCAGCTTCTGCACTGCTCAACTCATTTCTGTGTTAGTTTCAATTTACAAAATCAGACTTCACGACGACTCAACTCAGCTTTATTTCTAGAGAGCTTTTCAAGCTGAAGTGCAACACAAAATATCACATTTTTTGCAACGTTTCTTCAATAGCAATAAGTATCTTCCTCTCCTGTCCCTGATCAATCTTCAAAAGCTTCAATTCATGTTGTTGCACCTCTGGTGACTAACCTGCTGTGATGGTTCTGGTCCCGTCTCCTCCAGTGACGTTCCGTCAGCAGCCAGAGCAGGTGAGACGCACTGAGCACTGTTCTCATCGCAAGGTGGGGAGAAGCTGGACTGGAAGTCCTTCACATTCTTGGGAAAGAGTGCCTGGATGTCTGACGGACTGATCGGCGTTTCAGTCCCCATGACAGCATCTGCGATCTCAGCTGTCTTGAACTGCCTCTTCGACAGAGAGTCCAGGTCTTCAGACTCCACGAACTTGGGATTGTTCTCCAGGTCGGACACTGTATCCTCTGACAGGATGAGCTCCGGGGACTCGTCATTCTCTGAAAAGAAAAAAAAGAAACAACACAAAAAACAAAGTGATCATTATATTAGATATTTCTTTCATGGCTGTGCCTGCATGGTCAGACACTGAGAGAATAAAGATGAGCTTCTTTCAAAAGACTATCAGAGCCTTAAACAGTGCAATAACAATAATAACCCTGAAAGACATTAAACCCCAAAATATTCACTTATGTCTATATTCATTTTATATTTATATTCACCAAATAAATCTTCTGTAATACTTTTTAAAATTGTGTTTAAGATCCTTTATGTATTTAAATGCAGGCGTGTCACATCATGGCCTGATCGCAATTATTGACCAATTTGCAATTATTAAAATTGTTTCCATTAGTATAAAAATGGCAAGATGAAACTCAGAGAATATTTTTCCACTGTTTACAGACCATTCTTTAGCTACAGTTTAAGGGCCTCAACCAGTATTTCGCAAGGAGGATAACATCTCAAATTCAACAGTCTGCATTTCAATGAGTTTGTATTGACATAATGTAAGTGATTTTTTTATTTACTATACTTGTGACTGTTCTTTACAAATGCGAAATGTATGTGATGCTATTGTTTTTATCTGGTCTCTTCTTCTGTAAACGGGACCTAGCTCGTGTTTTGCTTATCTTATTCACTATTCATACAAATTTCTGATAGCTCAGCCTTCATACTCAAGTTATGTTAGCTTGTCTTTTTTTTCTGTATTACTAGCTAATCAATTAAAATCATGAATCATTAGCATGTAACATAGCTAGCTAACTGTCCTAACTATCTTAGCTAGTTTAAATTAAAGATCAGTCTATAAGTGTAATATTATGCAACGGGTTGACCGACAGAAAAATACAAGCTAACGTAACATGCTTTTCTAACATTGGGCACAAATATGAACCTATTTAACAGACATTAACACTGGTTCGCACCGTTTGGCTAACTAGCGGTGGCTGTCAGTGTCCTACCTTCTGCTCTCACAGACGAAAACCTCAACACGTTAGAGCTATGCAACATAAATATCAAAACAACTGTTAGGGGAAGTTTATTTAATATCCCCGACATAATTTATTTTCTAATACAACAACAAGAGACAAATATGCGACCGCCCCAACATGTTGAGATGTGAGGGAATGCTGTTGTCTCGTCCTTAGGAACAAATAACTGCCGTTGTGGCGGAAGAAAATAAATGACGCACTGCTAAATTCTGCTTCCGGGGCGGGTGAAATCACGTTTTTTTTTATTTAAATAAAAAAAAAATAGAAGTAAAAAAAAAAAAAAGGATGACAATGAGCAGCATGGTGTTAGATATTTCATCAAATAGTCCAGTACATTAACTGTATTTCAGGCAGAAAGAGTGGTGATTGGTGGTCCTCTGGATTTTCTATAAGAATCCGTACAGATTAGGTTGTTTTCAGCAGGACCGAGCTCAAATCGTGTCTTAATAGATATATTATATGGTATATGTCTATGGTGTCAGTGGCAACCAGGAATGGCACTTCCGGTGGCAATGGTGCCGCAGCCTTGCCACGGCTGCTGTCGATCCTGATTTTCCGCGAACAGGTTGTCAGTACATAATATATAATTACTTTAAAATGATGATGCAGTTATTGGTTGTTCTTTAATAAACAGTGTTAGACTCATCTTTTTTGTTTGTTTTTTACTATTTTGGTATTTTTATTTTTTTTAAATTATTTTTGTTTTATTTCTTGCTGCTTTTGTAGCATAAAAAAATCTCCATTGTGGGACGACTAAAGGTATTCTTATTCTTATAATACAAAGTTACTGCATTTATTTGAAATGGAAATGATGTCTTGTATAGCGTTATGTGTATACAGAATATATTTTAGCGTCCAGCAAAACATGCTTAATCACGAAGAGCTATTCCACAAACATTCGGTTTATTATAGAGCATGAATGGTTACAGATAGTCGTAACCACGCCAAAAACAACGACACACTAAAATGATAACTTGCTTGACCCTCAGCTCTCTCACTCGCCAGAGTCGCCACAGCACAGGCCTCAGGCCTTCACCTTCATGGAGTTTTATTGCCTCAAGAAGAGCCCAAAACCAGAGATGAATTTTTAAAATATTCTTCTCAAATCACACTGGATCCTAATTCAGCAAACTCAAATATATCCCTGAGCGATGGAAGCAGAAAAGCAACATTAATAGGGTCTGACTGGACGTTGCTACTGCTGGGAGGTGACATGGGAAAAGGAGTCGTTTCTCCACAGTCGCCTCAGGCACGCTCAGGCCGGGAGATTGGACCGAAAAACAAAAAGTTTTCAGTGCAATCTGTTGGTTTTCTTAGCTAGGAAATTGTTTTTGAATTGGCTCTATATGAACGAATTGGATTATTTTATGAATTATGATTATTATTAATTAATTGAATTCCAATTGGCTTGAATTGGACTTACTATCTAAGTGCCTTGAGATGACATTTGTTGTATTTGGCGCTATATAAATAAAAATGAATTGAATTGAATTGAATTGAAAGTTTTAGTTGCAGTCACATACAAGCAGATCAATAGTACTGGGACCAGGGAGGAATGTGGATTTGGACTAAATGATAAATCATGAGCGTTGATATGTTCAACCACTGGATATGAATTCAGCCATAACAAGATTTTCACTCCCATCTCAGGCCTTCAGTCCTCCTGAGTGGGCCTGTATTTGGATCACAGGGCTGGCACTCTGTCTTTCTACAGCATCTCTGAAACCATGACTCTCCTCCACAGAGTCCAGACCAGGTTCACTCAGCCTCTCTATCCTGGATTCCATGTGATACTGGAGACACTGCTGAGCTGTGTGACTTGAAATAGACAAGAGGGATTGGTCTGTGTTGTTGTGCTCTAGTACATGATGTGAGGCAGTGTGACTGCATTGCAGAGGTCAAACACTGTGAATGGGACTACTTTTTTATTATTATTATTCATCTGGATTTGGTTTGTTGCTTTGGAAACAATCATCTGATCGAATGACTTTACCATATGTGAAAATATAATTGTAGTTCAATCATAAATGATCTACTTTATACAGTTAAATATTAACTTAGTTGTAATTTACATAGACTACTTTTCTTGTCCTGTGAGCATAGAGGATACACATTCCCTATAAAGGTCAAGTAATGATGCTGGAAAATAACTTATGGAGGAAATTAAATATCTGTAAAAATGAAAGATTTTTGGAAATAGTCATTAATAAAATAAATAAGCAGTCCAACATCCAACTAATGAACAAGTGATGACAATTACCATCAAGTTATCATCTGTAAATGTGTAAATTGTTATTATTTTAGAGTGGAAGATTTTATTTGATATATCTGTCCTCATCCCTTCACAAATCAGAATATGTTAACACCCAAAAAGGATAGTTTTTCTTTATTAAGTTCATCTTGTGTCTCACACTCAAATGCTCAAAATTCTTTCCTTTAAAGAAAAAGAATTTCAGATGCGCCATCAGAGGATGTTACTTTCAGGTTTATTACACAACTTTTGAATATTCCACAACAATCATGCAAGAATTAAATGGGAATTATACAAAGGTTTACAGGCTTCGCCAATCACACTTCAGGAATAACTGGTCTTCACTTCTGAAAGCACAAATGTGAGGTAATGTTGACCAATACTGAGGGTGGTGAAAGACAAAAAGGGCGGAGAACAGCAACAAAAAAAAAATGTATGACTGTGATTTGTGCCAGCATATTTTTAATTTAAGTTAAAAAAAAATACATTGAAGTTGATAAATTATTGATTCTCAAGAACTGTTCAGCTAATTTTCTAAAACAATACCATAATTCATATCTTTCCTGAAAAGTCCCCCTTGGATGTAACACATTGTCCTTTTATTAAGTTTATTTTACAAAATAACTGAAGCTACATTAAAAACATGGAAAATGTATTGATTTGAGATCACTTGGGGTAACCTAACTGTTCTTATACCATAGCCTTTTTAAAAAAAATTAATTTAGAGACTAATTTGTTCTAAATAGCAACAGAGGAATCCATTGTTTAGTATAATATGACACAGGCATTGTGTTGCAAAGTTCTGACTAAATTCTTACATCTCAAACACTTGACAGCTGACAAAATCATTTCCAAACATTTTAGCATTTAATCTCGAGCTTAGCAACATTTACACGTCTCAAGATGACTGCCAAGTTGAGATAAAACTTTCCTGCCTAGCCAGTGTCTGTTTCTGCTACTGGATAAGTCTCTCTAAAGAGCTGAAACCTGTTGCTGGGGTTCTCTTTCCATATTTTGATCTGCCATTGTACTGGAAGGTGAGCTTGCTGCAACTCCTACAAGAGTTAGTATTTGACGATAGCCACCAGCCATCATAAATGTAGTTATTTATGCTTTTTGTACTGTCATATCAAAATGTCTGCAGTTAAAAACCGCTATGTAGCTAACAGTGTACCCTGTGAGTGAGTTTATCCAATTAAGATTACAGCCAAGCAACTTCATAAACTGACACAAACATAAAAAAAAATCATAAAGAGAGACAACCAATCACCATTTCAGCCACAACCTTGACAAAAAAAAGTATCAGTTAAATATCAAACATGGCTACATAATCTTCATATAAAAAGGACACTACTTTTAAAGCAGAATAAAAGATGAATATAAAAACAGTTAAACATACGGAAGTTTACATTGTCAGTTTATAGATGTTTAAAATGCATTCGTGAAACTGGCATTTTTTCATTATTTGAGCATCAGATGCAACCGTTTGTGGCTTTGAGGCGAAGCAATAGTAGTATTGTTTATGGAATAGCACTCTGTGAGTGCTTTTTTCATTTTACAGAGTATCTTTTCTGGTGAGGTTAGTTTGTGAGATGTTGGCGCATTTGTGAGACAAATAGCAAAAATGTCTGTTGTCTGTTCACATTCTTTGGTTAAGTAGGGTCCAAAAGCTATATGTATGTGACATTTTTCAGTATGTGGTTTCACGCTACTCAAATCATCAAAACAAGAGACAAAAAGGCCATTTATGCAAGTTTAAAAAAAATACAACAATAAAAAAAGGTGATAGTATCAAAGTTTCCACAGTAGCCTACAATACATACGACATATTATTGCACCAAATTTAACAATTCCAAATTGTGTCTGAGAATAATTGTGCAACCAAAACAAGCCATTTTTTCGCCATTCTCTGGATTTTAGTTGCTATATATTAATAAAAAGGAAAAAACCCATCAATGTTCAAAAATGAAGCCTACTAAGAGAGCTAACTTGAATAGGATATCCAAGGATATATGTGACTATATGTGATCTGTACTGTATTTACAGAGCATTACAAGTGTTTTGAAATAACAAATAATAAACCAATATAACTAATGAATCTTTTCATTTCTTAAATGATTTGATATTAGCATTTCACAAAAACACCAGTTTCCAAACGGTTTCAAGTGTTTTACACGATTATGAAAATGTACCTTTAAAATACAAACATATAATAAATAGCAACATTGAAAACAGACATGTGTGGAGCTTGCCATTGTTAGAATGAAGAACATGGATTAAACATACATTATTCTATGGTGAAGAAACTGCAGTCTTGTCAGTGATGATCTGACTTCTTTACAATTTATCATCGAAATGAAAACTGACACATTTATCTTGAATGCCAAAACAGATGCTTTCAAAATGATCATGTGTTATATGAAATTTTGTATAAAAAAAAGAAAATCTCATTACACCGTAACCTCCTACACGATTTACAGTCAGTGCATTTGCATACACAATTATGACATTTGCATTTGATAGTTTAATTAGTAACCCCATTTGTATCACTGTTTACAAAACAGCAACCAAAACAAAGTAGTGCTTTTGGTGACAAACTAAATTAGAATGAGACAATGATCCCTTTTAAAATAGAGCAATGTAGTCTTTCTATATTTGTGTATATCTGTTACAAGTTTACATTAGACCACATTTCCTTGTAACAGTTGGGACTGTAAAGACGATAACCACAGAATAAAGCGGTAGGACAAGGTTGGAACAGAAAGCATGATCACATTTGCAGTCTTACTTATTCTCTTCAGATCTTTTCAGATTTCAAAAGCGTATTTTTATGGTTTAAGATTTATTTTAGGTCCTCAGCTGTTGCTATATTGGAGGCAAAACTGTACGTGAATGATAAGTAGAAGAAGTGCCTCACAAAAAGCATAATTTGGGTATCAGCACTATAACAAAGTGTCAAAAGTGTCAAAAATGATCAAACTGCATTCAGCAGTTTGAACAGGCTGACAGAAACCGACAGAATTGAGAAACCACTAGAGAAAACAAATTTGTCATTCCATCAATTTTTTTCTATTGGCCAAAATAAGTGATCCAAGACTTTACTGTCATGAAAATTGGTCCAGTTCCAGGCAGAACCTGCAGTACAAACACTGTTCATCCTAATGTTTGCAACGTCCCTGTGAAGAAGGAACACAGTAACCACAGTCTCCAATGTTTAGCATGTAACAGAGAAACAGGGAGCGCACTGGGCATATGTATGCCTAGTTAAAAAAACAAAACAAAGGACAGTTACATCATAAATAAAGAAAACAAAAACAGCCTTACTTCTCACATTCAGTAAGTTGAGTGAGTTATTTTGGTGATATCTGCATGCAAATAATACACAGACATATTTCGAGGTGATGTTTAGAGTGAAGACTACCCCATTGTCCAGAGGAGTCACTTTTCTAGTGTTAATCATAGAGATGAGTAAAGCTTTCTCATCCATCCTTTCTTGATCGTTTAAATTCTTTGTCTGAACAGTAAAAGTGAAAATACAACAATATCAGCTAATTCAGATTGCAAGCTGGAGTGTGATGAACATTAAAAAATACATTCTCGCCTTGTTTTGTGGCAGCCTGGCAGATTTTACGTAACTGTGGCCA
This sequence comes from Odontesthes bonariensis, assembly GCF_027942865.1. Taxonomy (NCBI): domain Eukaryota; kingdom Metazoa; phylum Chordata; class Actinopteri; order Atheriniformes; family Atherinopsidae; genus Odontesthes; species Odontesthes bonariensis. Next base: position 23,008,948 of record NC_134521.1, read on the forward strand.
TCAGTCCTCTCAGCAATGTCTTCTTTGTTGGCAGCAGTTAAAATGCAAACAATATTATTAAATGAATGTTTCATTGGTATTAAAATGCTACATGTAACACTAGAAATCAAGCTTCCACTGCAGTTGTTAGATAAAAGCCTCTTGCTCAATGTTTTTATAACCAAGAAATACAGCAATGTGTAGAGAAACCGTTAACACACAATAGGTCTCCAGAAATAGCACTGAAAAACTAACTGGAATTATATCAGATGGCAGGCACACAAATGACAACAACACGAAGATTTTAAAAAAATCCCACTCTCAGCCTCACATGACATTGGGAAAAAATACAGTCACCCCTAATATACAGCAGGAAACCTGCCTGTGTCTATTATTCCAGCAGTTAAGGGTGAAGTAGAAACAGTGCATCTTTACTCATTAGCTGTCTTCTCTTTGCAGGGAGGTTCACAGAGGATGTCTTTATGTGGCAGTGGATAGGGGAAAGCTGCTCCACTGCAGGTGCTACTGTAAGCCAGTTTGTTGAGGCGAGATAGGCCTTTAATGCTGCCCGGAGGCCGTCCAGGGCTGACTTTATAACCTGCAGCTCTGGTTGTACCAAGTGGCCTTCCTGGGCTTGTCTTAAACCCAGCGGCTCTGGTGGTGCCTAGGGGTCGCCCGGTGCTGGTTCTGTATCCAGCTAGCTTGGTGGTTCCCAAAGGCCGCCCTCGTCTGCCTGACTTCCCGACACCCTTGCTTTTTTTCTTTGCATCATCCGGCACTTGCTCGGTGCCTTTCATGCCTGGTATTTTTCCTGGTGAGTGCGGGTCACTCCCAAGAACATCCTGCCTCTGGCACACCATGGGCTTGTGGCTCTGGGTGGGTAAAGCCATGGGAGCCAGCGTCATCTGGAGGGAGGTTGGAGGAGGAGGAGGGTAGAACTTGTTGGACTGTGAGGTGCACAGGTCAAAGTGGGAGGCGGGGTGGTGACCGTCCTCTGCGAGGCATGACGGCCTGCTGCTCATGCAGAAGTCACTGCTTGTCACCTGGCGCATCATCGTGCGTTGGAACTAATAAGTTATCACATAAAGACAGTAAGTTAAGAGTCAGTGATGTTGCCCAAGTAAAACAATACCAGGTAAAAAAATAAAAATAAATAACAAAATAGATACAAACATCAAAAAAAAAAAAAAAAAAAAAAAAAAAAAAAAAAAAAGCATTCGGATGATACAAAAATAAGTGTTCCTATCTTTTTATGTTACAACTGTAGCCTGTAATTCAAATGGATTGATATGAAGCCCCTAAATAAGATCTAGTACTACTGATCAACTTCCAAAGTCACAAATGATTTAATGTCCACCTATTTGGACCTTAAGTAAGGTCCACCTATGTGCAATGTAAGTGTCACGTGATTACGGTATATAATTCTTCTAAAAGGCCCAAGAGTCTGCAACACCACTCACCAAGAAGTACGACCAAGCAAGTGACACTTTGAAGATCAAGGGGCTCTCGAAACAGGTCAGGGACATAGTTGTGGAGAAGTCCAAATCAAGGTTTGATTGCACAACAAAAAACCATTAAGCCCATTATCACAAAATGGAAAGAATATGGCACCACAACAAACCTGCCTAAAGAGGGCCGTGCACCAAAACTGACAGACCAGGAAAGGAGGACATTAATCAGAGAGGAAATAACCAGACCAAAGGGAATCCTCAAAGGGCCGGGAAGCTCCACAGAGGACACTGGTGCATCTATCCAGGTTCTCCATAAAAAAAAAAAAAATTTTAAAAAAAGTGGGAAACTCCCCAAACATGGAGAAGATCATCATCTCGTCAAATGAGACTAAAACTGAACTTTTTGATCATCAAAAGTGTCTGGTGTAAACTCAACAGCTTTCATCACCTCAAAAGCACCCCCTGCCCCCACAGTGAAGCATGGTGGTGTTGGCATCATGCTGTGGGGAGGTTTTCCATCAGAAGGGACTGGGAAACTGGTCCGAACTGAAGGAAAGATGGGTGGTGGTAAATACTGGGAAAGTCTTAAGGAAAACTTGTTTCAGTCTTCCAGAGTTCTCAGAGTGGGACAGACCTGTTCGTTGTGTACCCCACCTCTTGTTCAGTGGTAGCTGGGGGAAGAGGCAGGGTATTCCCTGGACCCTCACGACTCTAAATTGGATTAAGCAGGTGTAGAAAATGGATGGATTCTAATGGAATAATGAAATGCCCCTTTTTAAAAAAGTGAGGCCACTGGCCACTGGCCACTGAACCGCACAAGTCTGAAGCCTAAATAATAGTCTACCTTTATCCAGTAGCACAAATGGTGCCGTCACAGATGTGTTACCCGTGACATGTCCACTAACGCACCCCCTGATGAAGCTTGCTCCCTGACAATGAGTAGTGTCAGTCCGCTGATAATGAGCCCAATCAACATTTTATTTGTTCTCTTTGACTTATTTCCCATACAATGCAGGATTTTAATGACTCACAAATCGTTGCATGACGCTTTTAGCTATTTAACACTAGAATGCAGCTTATTTCATGACGGGAGAGTCATTTTTGAAAGGCCTTTTCTCAGAGAAACGCGACCCGTTTACCTGTCGCTCAGAGAATAGACTTTAAAACAGCTCTGCTTGTGTACAAGTCTCTTCATGGTCAAGCGCCAAAGTACATCTCTGACATGTTAGAGCCATATGAACCAACTCGGGCTCTGAGAACCTCAGGGAGGGGTCTCCTGCTGGTGCCCAGAGTCAGGACTAAACAAGGTGAGGCTGCGTTTCAGTTTTATGCTCCTAAAATCTGGAACAGCCTTCCAGAAGATGTGAGACAGGCCTCAACTCTGACAATGTTTAAATCCAGGCTGAAAACAGTTCTATTTAGCTGTGCATATGACACCTGAAAGTATTTTATCTGCACTCTTCACTTTTAAATTAATTAATTAATGATTATTTTTTTTATTTCCCCCCTTCTTCTTTGATTGCTTATAACTGTGTTTTAATTGTTATCTTTTAAATGCCTTGTCTTTATGTAAAGCACGTTGAGTTGCCTGTGGTATGAAATGCGCTATATAAATAAAGATGCCTTGCCTTGCCTTGCCTTGAGGACAAGGTAAGTGCTGTAGTAGTGCCTTTGAGCAAGACTTTTCTGTGGAGGAAACAATGAACTCTTTCATTATGATAAACCCCATCACACATAAATGCATTGAACATTTTTTTTTTTTTTGTCTGCACAGCTTCAGTTGACGGTGCCAGGCGCCCAAAACAGAAAGAGGCTATAAATACTTTAAAAAGCCAAAAGGAGTGACTGCTGCGGATGAATCCGTCTTCCGGCGAGGTGTGGACGTTACTACCACAGACACTGTAACGTCTGTAGTAATATCCATTCACAAAAATATGCACATGGATTCCGCATCTTTGCGTCCAGACAACAAAAAACGTCCCGTTGCCCCTTTAACGTTAACAGTAATGGCTACATTTAGCTTTGCTCTGGCCCCGAATAACGGTTTAAACCTTCCGAGGGGAGGGGGGGGGGGGTTTAAAACCGCGACCGTGCCGCGAAAAGTGCGCATTTACCTCATTTAGATGGTAACATTTAAGCGGTGGAATTAACTGAAATACAGCTCGACCACCAGCTTTCTAACTAAGGTCACTGTACCTCGATTGTTCGCAGATCTCGGAGCAGAAAGGGTTGAGGAGAAAAATGATCTTTCATCCCTCAAAGCGCGAGTCGGTCCATTTTCCCCCGTTTTTCCGCACCACAGGACGTCGGCTGGCTAGCAGGTAATCACCACATCGAATTGAACGACGATGAGACGCAAGACTGTTCAGTTGGGGAGGCTTTTTTTTTTTTTTTTTTATCTCCCAGCTCCAGCGGTTTGGATACGGAACGCAGCCATTTTCCATTAAAAATGATTAAGACAGCAGAGCAGTCTGAGCATGCGCGGAACAGTAAACAGAGGCGGTGGGGTTGTTCAGCTTCTATTCCTCTTGAACCACTTTCACATGCAAACGATGTTGTCACAGCAAAGTAGAGAAAATTCTCATTTGACTCAGTCAGACGAAGCTGAAAAGGCTGCTTTGTTTCTCACGCCGTTGTCCTCATGTCGAGCCACACTCCAGTGTTCATGCTTTCCAAACAACAACCCATAGCCACTGATAAATCATATAAAATCGAAAAGCTGTTGAATAATTGACATTATTAGCCCTTACAAAGCTCAGTATCTGAAAAGGTTTTTTTTTAAACCCAAAGAGCTGGGCAGATCCAGCTCATTTCCTAAGCAAGGTGTCGTTGTTGGTTTTTTTTGGGAGGAAAAATAAAAACAGGTTTCATCTGTAGGTTTCTTCATGAAGACAATGGTTTTTAATAAATCTAACCAAAACACAACATTAAAGAAAAATCTGTCTCCTATTTAAAGACATATTACAAATAGCTCATTGGAGAATTCTGCTGGTGTGCTTGACACTGTTGGTATATGACATTTTGTTATTTGTAAGTATAAAAGGAAAAGAAAAGAAAAAATTACTGGACAGACAAGTGAAGCTCAAAAAAATAAAATAAAATAAACTGGTGTAATTGAACAGAACATTATCAAAATATAGACTAAAATGTTTCTCAGCCATGTTGATGAAACGAAAGGTAACAGGATGGTGAGTGATGGCAACTCCTCTGTTGAGCCTTGTTCCTCCTCTACAACACTTTGTATCGGCCTTTGCTTGTCGGCTGGTAGGAGTTTTGCTAAGAAAGGAGAGAGAAAAAAAAGAAGATATTTTAAAGATTTGTGCTACAGTCTGTCGTGGGTCCTCTTTCATTATATAGTGGCAGGAAAATACTGATGTCCAGTTGTAGAAGATACTTACTAATCTGATGAGCTCTTCTTTGATTAGCCGGGTAATCTCGGTTTTGGCTTTCTGCACAGCCAGTTCATTTGCACCTAGAAAACAAACATCAACATTCGATATGTAGCGTTATTACACAAAAGAAAACATAGGTGTACAGCAGGAGTGCACAAACCCTCTCTTTGAGGATTTCAGTCTATTTTGGTCCAGCAGCCGCAACCAACAGATGCTGCCACAACAACATATCCAGCATAGCATGTGGCAGGTGACAGGATAGTACCAGTTCAGACACATTTTTTTTATCTTTGATACGTACTCTCAATAGCCAGATAGATCTTGCGTTCTCCCTCTTTGGGCTCTTTGCCTGGAGGGAAATAGGTTCCCCTGATGGTGATGGCAGCTTCAGAATATTCACCGATCCTCTGTAAAGCCTCTTTAGAGGTCACCTTCCACCGGGCCGTCTGTTGAGAACAGAAAGGGAATTTTGTGTGAGAATTTCTTTCCTCACCTCACACTTTACAAGGCGTCTTTCTCTACAAGGTAGAAAAGTAGTGAGTGACGTGACTAATGTGTAAATTCTGTCAAACACATTGAAGAAGGGGTTGTTTAAAAGGCTGTGATGTTTAACTGTAATGAACAAAGAGGCTTCCAAACATTAAAATAATCTCCCTTTTGTAGCCTGTGCATTTCAAATGATTTTATTATTTATATTGTCGTAAGATAATGGATAATAAAAGTTCTACAAAAAACTTTAGAATGACTTCAAAGCAAGCTGAAAAACTTTTACTCTGGTTTAAAGTTTCAAGATCAAGTTACAAAAAAACAAACAAAAAAAAAAACAGGAACAATCGGAGATAAATACTTGATGCAGTAATGAAACAGGAACATTTAATGAAAAAGGAAGTCTTTTGCTCTGTAACCTGCATGTGACTGATCTAGACTGCCACTACTATTACTCCCTGAATCCCCACCTCCACTAATAAAAACCTGGCTGAGGGTAAAGACCAAAAAAAAAAAGAGGAACCTGACGAATATGTAAGAACAGCTGTTCGCTGTGTGCTGCTGACCTGAGGGAAGTCGTTGATCTCCAGCTCCTCTTCGTATCTCCTGACCGTCTCGGCCTGTTCGGCTGCCTGACGCTCCTCCTCCAGCTTCTCCACAGGTGTGTAGTTCAGCTTGGCGTTGATCTTCTCAGCCAGCTGCTCTGCGATGGTCTTGGCTGACACAGATGGTGTCATGATGGGTCCACCACGCAGGATGGCGTTAGTGGCCTGCTGCATTACGTCCTGCATACAGAGAGAAAGGAAGTGTATTTGCTCAATGCGTGGAATGAATATATCTGAAAAAAAATCCTAAAAGAATGCCAGGCAGAAGAAAAAAGAAAAAAAAAGCTTTGGCCTGTTTAAAAGACCAACAAACTGAGGACAGAGACAGAGTACTAGGGCTGTCGCGATAACCGCAAAATGCAATCACCGCGGTGCTGAGAGGACCTCCGCGGTGCGTGTCCAGACCACCGCACGCCCGCTTGCACGCGCAGAACAACTCGAGAAACTAAAAGGGTTTTTAAGACTGCACAGTAGATACAAAGCGACTGACAGAACTGATACTTTTTTTAAGCCAGCACAGTAATAATGATACATTGTATATTCCCCGCAAGGCAGGAGAAACACATTAACACAGCGAGGTGCCGCGTTTCTGTCGTCATCTTTGCATATAGGCACTGCACACGCACACACGTCTGCATGCTACTCGTTGTGGTCTCATTCTCCCTCAGCAGCTGATATTACAAGAATATGCCTACTCAGTGTCGTAGCAATAGAAGTTAAAATAAAATGCAGTGGCCTACCTTTATCTCGGCTTTACTCCTCTGCCTAGTCCGGACACTTTATGGCTTTGAATTTTCCCTAATTATCCATGTTTAACGTTGTAAATGCGACCGTCTAATATCAACAATAAACTAGCTTCCACAGAACCACAGCTTGGTGTGCACATTTGCTGTTGGGAAATACCTGATCATATCAACAAAACTGTGTAGGTAAAAAAAAAAAAAACATTTAAAAAAACGTGCCGTGCCAGAAATAAGCTCTAACAACTTCGCGGAAACAGTTAAAGTTCAGCTTGGGTTGGTTGGATGGCGGGCAGTCTGTTTAAAAAAAAAACTGTATCCCGGACACGTGAGCTCAACTGCTGCACTGATCTGCTTCGTTTTCTCCGTCATTACTAAACGAAACGTGCGCAGGTCTGGAACAATGTTGATATTTGCCATGTGGCACTGGCAACAATGTTGCACAACTGGGGCATGCGCTGCTTGATCTCCGCTATGTTGGTCTGTGAGCGAGTAAATGACAGGCAAAGCAAAGTGAAATGTCAGAATCGCTGGGAAAAAAAGACGGATTATGCGCTCGATTTTCATCTAACATTGCGTGTCGTGGAAAGTAGCCTAAAAAACAAAAATGCGATATCACCGCATACCGCGCTGTTGAGCGGCTATGAGTCACCGCGGTGGGAATTCCCTCACCGCGACAGCCCTACAGAGTACTATATGAAATCAAGTCCCATCATCAACATCATGATGGCACTAGAAGTTGTACCTGAGCCTCAGCCCCCAAGTTCTTCTGAGCGTTGATCTTGAGAGCCAGCCTTTTGGCCATCTCCAGTTTCTGGATGTTTCCAGCAGACGCTGGCACGACGCCTGGCAGTCCTCCAGGAGTGGTTGCTGTGGCTGAGACGGCTCCGGCTTGACCTGCAGCAGACCCGGGTGCAGACAGATCCTTCACCCTCTTCTTAGAATTAAACATGCTTTCGATTTGCTCCTCAATCTAAGGAAGGAAGGAAATTATGTGATGATCCTGTAAACTGCTCCTGTATTAATAGGATGCAGGGTACAACATTCTGATGTTACAAAGTTAATGAAGGAAAAGATAATTAAGAAACATTAAAAGGTCACTCACATCCAGAGCTCCATCTTCATCATCAGAGTCCTGCAACCCGAGAGCAGCTTTCTGCAGTTTCTTTCTCTCATTAGCCAAAGCATGCTCCGTTTCATCAAACTTGAACCCTTTGCCTGAGAACCCACTGCTGCTCTTAATGGTCTTACCCTCCTGCATAGAAGGAATGAAAATAAACAGAAAGAGAAAAAAACAGTAGATTCAATTTTCACTTTGAAAAACAGTAAAATACTTTCTTACTTAATGTGTCTCTTTTCTATCTTTTTTTGGGGGCTTTTTATGCCTTTAATGTTAGGGCAGTTGGAGAGAGACAGGAAGCAGGGGGCAGAGAGGGGGAAGACACGCAGCACAGGGCCGCTCGGTGCGGGACTCGAACCGGGGCCAGCTACAGCGAGGACTGTAGCCTCGGTACATGGGGCGGCAGCTTAACCCACTACACCACCGACCGCCCCTCTCTTTTCTATCTTTTGAATTCAGCCCATTTACTCTGAGTGATGTAATACAGAACATCAAGCTAGCAGCACTAAGTGTAAAAAAGGCTTAACTATGGAGGAAACAACAAATGAGCTAGAACGGTATAAATCCCTGGCATCAAAGTTCTCAAGACTCTGGATTTGAGTAATCCAAACAACCAGTGCCACTGTGTGCTGGTAAAATGTTGGCAGCAGCTTTATCGTACCGCTTTCTGTTGGTCTTTAAAGGAGGCCCAAAGCTGTTCCAGTTCTGGAGGGACCAGGGAGCCTGACAGCTCCAAAGCCTTGATGATGTCACCAGCGTAGCGAACCTGATCCCCGGTGATGAAGGTGTAGGCGAAGCCCTACGGAAGGAAATAGATGTAGAGAATATCCACTGGGACTTAAATTCCGTTTCAAGTTTTTCTACAAGGTCATGAATAACCACTGAAAACAAAAAAAGTCAAATTCAGTTTAGTAAACACCTTCTACCAAATTTATATTGCGCAACGGCAAAAACAACCGCGTGGTCTTTTTTATCCTCCCGCCCCAGGTATCATCCCTCCTTGTTTAAACCTGGAGCCTAAATGACCTACGATGCAAATTAATCGCAGACAGTTCAAACGTGATATATTATATAATAGTTAACCGCTAGTCTGAAACAGATGAGACTAGAGACCAGATTTTGATGTGTAAAATGGAAAGCGACTGACCTTGTTGCCAGCTCTGCCTGTGCGTCCTGCTCTGTGGACGTAGTCCTCATAGTGGTTGGGACAATTGTAGTTGACCACCAGGATCAGCTGTTTGACGTCGAGGCCTCTGGCTGCCACAGAGGTGGCCACCATGAGACGACATACTCCCGTCTTGAAATCGTTGATGATGCTGTCTCTGTCGTACTGATCAATTCCTAAAGAGAACAACAACAAAAAATGTAATCTCAAACGAAGACATATGGGGGATTGCTACTTACTACCTGATGTAAGTGGTTCCAGATGTTTCATGGTGGAACAGTGAAATCCTCCAATAAGTCTAACAGACTCATTTTCATAATATTCTTGATCAAAGGCCAGTGACTTCAAAACCTTATTTCCAACATCATGACATTTGATTTGGTCAGTGGTTTAAAAAAAAAAAAAAAACTGACAATCATTCCCTCAAAAACTAAAATCAGAACTCGTGTTGATCTAATTTTCAACACTGGATTTTTTTCCTCATATTTAGGCACTACAGTATCTGGGTTCTTAGTACATGCACCAAATTCCTGTGAGCTGCAGAAAACCAATGCCCAGAAAATTCCCAACTAAGAACAAGTGTGTCACTCGTCCAGCTGTGGCTTCGTACCTCCGTGTAAAGACAGGCAGGGATACGAGGCTTTCATCAGGTCTTTAAGGAGTCCGTCTGCGTGCTCCTGTTTGTCCACAAAGATGATGACAGATCCTTTCTCCTGGTAGTGACCCAAAATCTCCAGTAGCTTCAAGAATTTCTTGTCCTCGTCGATCACCAACTGCAGGAAGAAAAGAAAGCAAAAAAGGCACAGAGGGAAAGAAAAAAATAAACCGTCTGATTTTATTGGGGGGGAAAAGGACACTCTCAAACAAAATACGTCTGAACTAGAATAGTGGTAAATTAGAACTGGAGCTGATCTGCGTGGACGTAAAAACCCTTTACCACGTGTTGCTCCACGTCTGAGCAGACGACGCTGCGGCCTCCCACCTGCACCTCGATGGGTTTTGAAAGGATCCTGCGAGCCAGCGCCTCCATGGCTCTGGGGAAGGTGGCTGAGAACATGACCGTCTGACGGTCTGGACGAATATTGTCCACAATGCGCATCACCTAGTGGAACAAACGGACTATGTGAAAGTGCAACAGACAATTGAATTTTTGTAAACTCATTTGTTTTTCACCCTGTTCCTCTACGCTTTATTGGATGAAAACTACAGGTAGCTTAAGAAACCGGTACTGCTGGGATAGTTTAGGACTTGAAAAAAAAAAAAAAGAAATATATAGACCCGAAGATTTATTTCCTCCTCATTTGTGCCGGTTTTCAGTTTCTGAATCATATGTTTGCAAGACGAATGAACACAGAACAGCTCCTGCTTCCTCTGTATGCAGCATTTCATGTGCACCCACCTGGGGCTCGAAGCCCATGTCAAACATCCTGTCTGCTTCATCCAAAACCACATATGTAACCCTGCGCAGGTTGGTCACCCGGCCTATACACCAAGGAGAGGACGAGAAAAATCAGTCAACTATGAAAGGAGTCGGGCTCTAACAAGCACCCTGCCTTCTTAGAAAAAACAAACATGAAACTAATCTGGCAAACACAAAAAAAAAAAACATTTTTTCAGGATACAACTACTTAAGGGTACTTAACAACATCTTCTTATTATAGAACAATTTTCTTAGGGCCGGGGTTTTATGTTATTGCCATTTCAGACAGTTTATTTCTTTGCTTGTCTCTGGTCTTGCGTACCATCTCAGGGGCACGAGGGACCTGTAAAAGTCAGAAAACAGCCTCAAGATACATTAAGAGATGGAGCCCCATCAAGCATTATCTGACCGAGCGCCTTTTCACCTACAAGGGAAACATATTACAGATTACCCCGCATGTGTGGAAACAACAACCTTCATTTATAAAAAAAAAAAAAAGTTCTCAGGAAAGTACCAGCAAATGTAAGTTACTTTCTCAACACATTGCTACTTTTGGTTCACATTTGTGTGCAACGGTTCACCGTCATACAAACACAAGAGCTCCATCTTAAAAAGAGATTAATGAGGCAAAGTATTACAGGTGTGTGATGTGTGAAAAGAGATTCAATTTGACTTTTGAAACATTTAAAACAAGCAGCAATGTAGACTCCTGGGTGAGCATTAAAGCTTCTCTTATTGAACAATAGAAATCACAGAACCTAACCTTCCTAAATCCCTGGTATGATACTTATCAAGCAGTGTGACTGTTCTCAGCCAGGAGACTAAGGAACCATGGAGGCAGCACCAGGTCCACCTACCTGTACATGCCCTGATCTTCAGGAAACACACCACTGTCTTGTAGATATGACTGATCCCAAAAGCAGTCGAATAATGTCAACAGTTTAGTAAATGGTACTGGTTTGGATCATTACACACAATGTCACAGTTTATCCAGTCAGACTGTGAGGGTGGTGGGGTGAACTCACCGCTGTTGGCCCCCAACATGTCGATCATTCGTCCTGGAGTGCAGACGATGATCTCAGCTCCTCTCTTCAGTTCGGCAATCTGCAAACCCAGGATTAATGAAAAGATTTTATTTTTTTTAAATCATGATCCTCAATCTGCACTCAGCAAGGGTAACTTCCTAATTAATTAAATAATCGTTCCGTTTAAGATGCATCAGACAGTTTGTGTTGCTGGGGCATTCAGATCAGCATTTGGTACCACTGACAGGTGGAGTGCCGCTGAACCCATATGTACACTAGAGCCTGGCTCGGGCCGGATTTTTCTGTCCGAGCCCGGCCCTCAACCGACAGAAAAGTTCTCAAATCCGACCCGAGCCCGAGATTAATTAAAATATTTGTGTCCGAGCCAGCCGGAAGCCCGAGACCAGTGACCAACGCAAGACAGCGCACCCTAATCAGTAAATACACATTGGTGACAGCGCACCATTATCCACCATAATCCATTATAATCCATTATAAAACATAGGCTACACATTAATGGCGGTGCACCATAACAAATGCACAAGCACTCTTCGACCAGAATAAACACCCATTAAACTCAATACAGAGAGAAAAAAAAGTTGACTAATAAAACAGTTGAAATTCTCATTTTCCACGACTTTCAGTTCTCCAGAAGCTATTTTTCTTTTAAAGTCCTCCATAGCGCTTCCAGCCAACTGAGCTCGGCTGCACTGATCGCACGTGTTTAATGTAAAGTTGTTCGAATGTTCGATATGCGTGCGTGCGCACCGAGCATGCACAGACCACAGATGCACACAGATGCATGCTGCACAGCATGAGGCACGAATAGCCTACCAACATTTTCATTTATGCATATTCAATTATATATGTTCATCACAAAAACTGACGTTTGCAATGAACTGAAACCTGTCCTCTGGCTGTTTATAATTTTCACGATGTCTGCTTGCTTTCGAGCCCGACCCGAGTCCGACAAGACATTCTAATTTTTTGTCCGAGTCCGGCCCGGCCCGTCGGGTTCCGACCGGGCCCGTCGGGCTTCGGTCGGGTTGCCATAGGCTAATGTACACACACACATATTTGCTCCACTGCTGGAATTTTTGAGGGAACTATACCATACAGAAGGTCTACACTTAACATGCAGACGCTCCATTGCAACAGTTGATAATGAATACAGTGCAGGAAGGACAGCAAGCACACAGGAGGGATTTACCAGCAGCCTATAGTTGGATGTTTCACTGTGTACAGAAAGACGTAAATGAGTTTCATCCGTTTAAGTTTGTTTCCACAAAAAAAAAAAAAAAAAAAAAAAAAAGTACTTTTCAGAAAGTTAATTTAGTCACATACGCCTTTGTTTCAAAATCTTGAAACACAGCAGATTAGCAGATTTTTCAGTGTCATTTTAGGTCTTGTTTTTAAGGGGGAGAGAGCACCACTAAGAAGTTATTATTATTGCATCAATAACTCTGTAGTACATAGCAGAATTAGTACAATCTCAGCTAATAAACATTTCAAAAGGTTTGGAGAGATTTTAGGGATAAAAAAAGGCCACGGCATGAAAGGCAGTCTTAGATGATGAATAATAACATTAAGACAGAAATCTACAGCACTGCACGCAGTATGTAATGAATACATTCTCGAACAACCAGATTACTGTAAGGTGATAAACCCCCCCAGGAAATAAAAGGATCAAGTAGCATCAATGTGAGTGTTTTCACCTGTTCGCTGATGCCTGTGCCTCCATAAACACACACCACCCTGAGTCCCAGCGGTTTGGAGAACTTCTTGCACTCCTTTGTGATCTGCAGAGCCAGTTCTCTGGTCGGAGTCATGATTACAGCTGTTTCAGAGAGACAAAAACACAATACGTATTCCATCTGTTGTCATTCGAAGCGTAACATTTATACAGTCTGATACGGTGGACTTGCGGGAGCATAAACTGAGGTACACTGGATTTAAATGACTCTTAGGATAGCTTACACTGGGGAGACATTAAATGCCAGTGTGCTATTATCACTATACAGAGAAAATCATTTCAACAACCTTTCAGTCATGTACTGAGAGCTTTCATCCTCCATATTTGATACAGGAAGTATAAACGTATCTGATCCTTACAGATGGGTCCCTCCGACTCCTCCAGTGGCCTCTGATCCATGATGTGTCGGAACATGGGCAGCAGGAAAGCTATAGTTTTGCCGCTGCCAGTCTTAGCAATCCCAATGAGGTCCCGGCCCGACATGATGGCAGGGATGGCCTGAACCTGGATAGGCGTGGGCTTCTCATAGCCATGCCTGGTTACGTTTAAAAAAAGATTTAAAAAAACAAAGCTTACACCTATACTATCTTTTCATAAGTCATTATTTCCATTGCAAGGCGTGGACATTGATAATTAAAACACTGCAACCTTGTAGTTGCATAATCTGTCACACAATTAATGTCTTGATGTCGGTGTCTGCAAACTCACTTCTTGAGGGCGTTGAGGATCTTCATCGACACCCCACACTGCACCCAGGTCTTGATGGGTTTGGGGCACCCCTTTCCTTTGACGACAATACCTTCCAGTTCCAGCCTGTGCGCGTTCACATCTGTATTTATGTTGGTTAGAAAAAGAAAAAAAGACCGGCCCAACAGGCAGGTGTTGGATTTGCAGTGAAGGAAGGATATTCAGAATAGAACAATGCTGTTAATCATGTGAATGTTGAAGATTAAACATATTAAATACTGGAAACAAGGATTATTATTAAACCATTATCAGCTGCCTAAACCAGCAGACGCATCACTGTAAACGCAAAAATTTTAAAAATAAGTAATCAATTTAACCAAATAATTTCAATTATGTATATATTGTATTCTTTTATATCATGTATTAGTGTGTATAGATATATGCTGTTTTAGTACAAAAACAGTTCTGTTCACTGACCCTCTATTGTCATCTTGGCCAGCTCAGGCACTTCCACATAAAAGTTCTTGCGGTACGACTCATACTGGATCTTCCCATGGTCAACGGGCTCCAGGATCTTCCTCTGTTTGGTCTGGAAGCCCGTCAGAGCTGTCTGCAGGTCCACCTCCTCCTCCTCTGACGAGTACTGCCAAAGATCACCAGCACAGTCAGCAAGAGATTTTCAGTCAGATACGTTTTTCATGTAGCTTGCGAGCAAAGAGAGAAGATAACTATTAACCCTCGCAGACACACCTCCATAGCATCCTGGTCATTTTCCATCAGTTCGCCCTTCTTCTTGTGTGTGTTGGGTCCTTTTTTGGTTTTAACAACTGAGACCACTTTGGTTACCGTCATCGCTCCTTTCTGTGGATCAGAAAACACGCCTATCATTGAGCAGCAGAGGATGAACCACATCTGGTTCAATATGAACACACAAAACAGATGATGAGAACTGACGAGAGAAAGATACGCACACAAGGAAAATACTAACAAGGAGCAGTGTCCAGTCTTTCCACAAACTAAACAGTAAAGTTTTATAGCTGATGAAACAGTTTTAAATGATTAAGACTTCTACCTTTAAAGTGATGCAGTGTGTTGTTTTTATTCTCACCTTATCATTTCCTTTCATGGGTCCTATGTTGAACTTCTTCACCTCCTGTTTGACCTCCTCCATGTAGGCATCCAGAGGATCCACTTCATCCTCCTCGGCCTGCAGCTCCATGGGGATCTCCGTCTCCTTCTCGCCCTCCTCTTTCTCCTCCTCCTTTATATCCTTCGCTATGCCCTCCCCCTTCACATCCACATCTTCGTCGTCCTCCGCCTCCATCACAGCTGAACCCTCCTCATCATCATCTGAAATGAAGAGTTGGTAAGAGCTGGTTTAAAAAAAAAAACTAATTTATTAATTATTAAGCAAACTAAGTAAAAGATCTTAACAACATTATAAATATTTTATTTATAAATATTATAAATAATTAACAACATTTCAAGTGGCACTTAAAGTGATACTCTGGAGTAGATTCACCCTAGGGTCATTTGAACCGTGATATCCAGCCAAGTAGCCCACCCAAAGTTTTTTCGATCTTGGCTGAACATCAGTTGAGTTACTGAGTTATCCCGAATAGCTTCGTACAAGGGTTAATGGATCCTGGCAGTATCTCCAAAATTACCACACTAAAATCACATGCCATGACACCAAACTCCTACAGTAGTACAAATATGGTCTGTACTCACAAAACGATGCATTTGGAAGTTTGAAAATATTCCAGGAGTTTATTATTATCAACACAAGCCTAATAGCTTCTCTGCTGCTAAAGCTGCGTCGACGTCACTTCCTTGATCTGGGAGCTTCAAAGTAAGATGAGGGTTGATCTACTACTGTAGACAACAAAACAAGGCTGCTCAATTTCTCCATTGATAAAATAAATTCACAACTATACAACATAAAAAACCATAAAAAATCATGTAGAATATAGCATATTTTGTTGTCTACAGTAGTAGATCAACCCTCATCTTACTTTGAAGCTCCCAGATCAAGGAAGTGACGTCGAAGCAGCTTTAGCAGCAGAGAAGCTATCAGGCTTGTGTTGATAATAATAAACTCCTGGACTATTTTCAAACTTCCAAATGCATCGTTTTGTGAGTACAGACCATATTTGTACTACTGTAGAAGTTTGGTGTCATGGCATGTGATTTTAGTGTGGTAATTTTGGAGATACTGCCAGGATCCATTAACCCTTGTACTAAGCTATTCGGGATAACTCAGTAACTCAGCTGATGTTCAGCCAAGATCGAAAAAATTTCGGGTGGGCTACTTGGCTGGATATCACGGTTCAAATGACCCTAGGGTGAATCTACTCCGAACTATCACTTTAAAGTAATTTTGCTGAGGTAGATATCTTAGCTGATTTTCGGGAATTTTCTTTTTCATAGAGACATTCCTGTTAGCTTCCTCACCCTCATCATCCTCGAGGCTCCATTTCTTGCCCTGCTTCATCTCCTCCAGCTCTTTCTTGATCTCTCCAATGTTTTCGATAGCCTTCTTCCTCTGCTCCTCTCTCCACTTCTCCACCCGCTCCTTCCTTTTCCTCATCTCCTCCTCCAGTTTGTTCTGGTCAAAGTCTTGCTGCAGAGAAACAAACAAAAAAAAACCAAGAGATGTTCATTCATTCTCTACACCCACTTTATCCCGTTCAAGGTCGCGGGAGGAGGCCAGAGCCCATCGCAGTTACCATTGTGGAAAAGGTGGGTTACATCCAGGCCATCAGTCAATCTCAAGGCGAGAATAAG
Source organism: Odontesthes bonariensis (assembly GCF_027942865.1). Taxonomy (NCBI): domain Eukaryota; kingdom Metazoa; phylum Chordata; class Actinopteri; order Atheriniformes; family Atherinopsidae; genus Odontesthes; species Odontesthes bonariensis. The sequence continues at coordinate 23,025,558 of NC_134521.1, forward strand.
AGATATTCTCCCCCTAGTATCAGCAGGCAATTCTAAGTTTGTTGCAATGGCAAAGAAAATTTGTGAAAAACAGAATCCATGGAACTTACATCTTCAACTTTCTCATCTTCTTTCTCCTCTTTAACCTTTTTCTTGTCAGATACGGGGTCGAGGTTGTCTTTCTCTTTGCTCTTTGCCCTGCAGGCAGATGATAAAAAGAGTTACAGAGAAAACGCGGACCTGTCCGATGTTCACAACATCTGATCAAATGAGACAGGGTGACTTTTTGTCAAGCCGTTTCAACTTGAACAATAACTAAGAATTAATAACTTTAAATTGATCACTCTGTACTTCTGAAAGTTAGCTCCAAAATCCTCGTTTAGTTGTGTAACTACATGAAATGACGAAGGGTTTTTGGTAACCAACGGCGGCAGGTACATTATGAGAAAAAGACTAACTTGTCATCGGTTTTCTTGCTCTTTCCAGGACTGCCTGATCGGGACCTGCGGGCTCGGCTCCTGCTGCCCGACCTCTTCCTCTCACGGCTCCTGGATCTCCTCCTCTCTCTGCTCCTGGAGCGCCTGAACGATAAAAAACGACAACTGTAAAGGTACATAAAAGGACAAGAGGAAACTATTAAAGTATAGCTGTGCATACAGTACATACCTAGGTCGTTTTCTGTCCCTGGATCGGGACCTCCGGCGGTCCCGGCTCCGCGACCTGTCTCTCCTGTTTCGGTCTCGGTCGTCTTTTTTGGAGCGTTTGTCCGGGGAGCGGCTGTTTGATCGGCTGCCTGACCGCCCCCGAGAAGCCGAGCGTTTCCTATAATGTCTGCAGGCATTACACAAATAAATAGATAAAAAAAAAACAATAACGTTAACTCTAAGTGGAAATCTCTTCATAAAATCATATGCCTCAACTGTTTCAGATGCACTGTAAGGAAACGTGCGACGGCACTATCTTTAGCTAACATGCTAATGTTAGCTAAACAGATTAAATTAGTTATAATGAATTTTATTGGTGATAGAAAAGAATGACCATTGACCTTTTCAGTTGGACATACCTCGACTCACGACCCATTCCGACCCTACGAGGTTTGGTCTCGTAAAAATTCAAATTCTTGCGCAGAAAGTAACGAATTTCATGCGTTGAAGGGTTGTTTGTGTCTTTCAACCTGCACGTCACTAAACAGCGACGGATCAAGCTACAAACTGATAGTACGAACAGCACAGAGCGCCGCCCAGTGGTGGGAGGCCAGGAGGGCAAGTTAAAAATGCTCTTATGCATAATGGTGCTACATACAGTATATTTACCTATAAGCACAGATGTTGTCTTTGAATCTATATTTTTTCATCTCATCTCTATTTAAAAGAAAGTTAAGTCAACCGAAATCATTTACATTTTCAACAATGTCTTGGCTACCATTTCTTCATGTATACAATTTAGTATGCAACTACAACTAAACTTTTTTTCATGAAAATCAACTTTCACTCCTCTGATGTGTTGGGTTTCATAGGCAAATGCCCTATGAAAGAGCAGCGTTATAATTCTCTTCAAGAGCCCTCTATTCACGGAGATACGAACATCACTTGGACTTCCAAAATGTGCAGCACAAGAACATCTTGAACTAGCAGTTTTTGTGTTCACTAAAAATAAAAGATGTTGCAAGGCCACAATCCTCTTTGTGTCCTTTGATTTAATAGAAAGAAAAATACGCACAAAAAACTGCATCCAATGTGCTGTAGAATACACACAGCAAACCTATAGTTTGTGTCAGCAGAGACCTGATTTGTCCCGCTGTTTATATAAGATGCATTCTGTTGGCACAGAAAATGTCCAAAGAGAAAAAAAAAAAGAATATTTGAAGAATTCAAAACAGGGATTTTCTGCGAATTTGTTTTAATGAATGCAAAAGTCTGAATATTTCATTTCAAAGTAATCCAAAAGAGCTGCGACTCATGATATATTTGAACCAAATTGATCACTTTTACCATGTAATAAGTATTCAGTAACAAACGCCTAATAACTGGATTTTAGTAATTAAAAAATATTGTAGTTTCTAGAAATGTTTTTTTTTCATAAAACATGATCCCATTCTGAGAATTAAAAAAAAAAAAAAAAAAAAGCCAAAAGCTTGTGTTGAAGTATGACCTAAAAATGTTGTTTGACTATCATGAGATGTGTGGCTCCGACTTTGTCAAAGAAACCATGAAATGAGGAGAAGTCAAGGAAATGAGAACGGAGTACGTCACACGAGGCATATTTATTTGGTCTGATTATGGAGCAGAGACAGTTTACACCAGGTCAACACCATCTTTGCGATACGGTAAGAGAGTCGTTAAAAAGCTCTCATCAAATAAAGAAAACAAATCAAGTAAACCCGACAAGTTGCAGGATGAATCTCGACTTGAATTTACACAGAAGCAAACATGTACATTCATAAATTAATTCAGATGAAAAGCGGACAGGTGACAGCAGGGAGCATAGTCTATATACAGTCTGCGTGAATGAGGCTCGAACAAAGCAAAGCAGGTCACATCGCGTCACATCTCATACTGCGTCACACAAAACTATACAGTCCAGTACAAACCAGCAACATTCGCAGGCGCTTAGAAGAATACCTTTACACGGGATTAAATGCTTCCTCTGACTTGTTCGTAGACTAGGTGGAGCCTGGACGACAGAAGTTGAGGCAAAGACACAAATAATATTCATCCACCGATTCGATTCAAGTGGATAAAACATGCCCGACTGCAGCTCATTCAGGTTCAGCGGAAGAATGAAGAGACCATCGTCCATAAAGAACGCTGTCATTTCCAATCTCAAACTCACCAGAATCTGAATGGGCTTCCAGTCAGGAGGCTTGTTTGTTCTCAGTCCGTTTACACTCATTTACCCAGAGCAGTTTATCCCCAGACTGTGATGCAAATTGAGCTCATTAGTAGCCTAAGGAATCATGAAGAATCACACGACAATGACATCATTAACGAGTTAAAGTAATGGCTGCCTGTTCCCATATTTATTTCCTTGAAGGTAAGCAGGCAGCGATATTAGAGGTCCTCTGAACACCTCCACAGAGTCAGATCTCTGAGACAGGAAAAAAAAGAACTAATTCAACGATTTCACTCAGGAGCCTGAGAATAAAACCAGAAAGTATGTTTCTGAGACATGGAAGGGAACATTTTTAAAAAGGCCCTGAAGCTCTGCTGTAAAATATTCACACTTTAATGAAATGGAAAACTTCTTTTGACCTCTATCCGAGTTTCCATTCGTGACACAACTGCAAAGTCTTCACAGCCTCTTTTCCAACACAGAAAAGGTTCTGTAATGGTTTAGCATTTAGCTCAAAATCAGTTTGTTCAGAACCTGAAAAGTTTATAAAGTCCAAATACAGAGGTGAAGACATCGGAATCTATCAGCAAAAATATATTCATATACTCTGAATCAGTTCTGTTCAGGAATATTGGAACCATGAGCTCTAGTGTTTTGAGGACAGCCACCGTAATCAGTGATGCTTCATCAACAGAAGGTCATGAACTTCGACCTCTTTCCAACCTGATGTTTGCACATGACGGTTCTTTTCCAGCTGGAACCAACGTGTCAGCTTCCAAACCAAATTTATTTTTAATCTTAATACTGTGAGCCGTTTGAAATGAGGTTTGAGGACCACAGAAGAAGCTTCTCTGTGTCAGTGGGAAGAAAAAAAATAAAAATCCGTTTTGAACAGTTCACTTGTAGGTTAATGCAGGGACATATTTTTTTTTAAACTATCCGCTTAAATTCTGAACAAAAAGCTTTGACCTGAATAGTCGTTATTGTCCTAAAGTTCCAATACATGATCACAGTAAACTACTAGAAAAGCAGAATCTCAGTTTAAAGCAAATGCAGCAAAAACTAAAAGTGTAAACCAAATAACTGAAGGGCCTTCAAGTAGATCACGATGTTAGGAATCAACATAAGAAACGGTCATTCGCTGCTGTGTTTATTTAAGCCCAGTTTTATGGCCTTGGTGAGCTGAAAGTGCCCCCGATGCCCTAATAAGCCGTCTAAACTATTACAGCGTCGTTCAGGAGCTACCTCCAAACTTCTCCGGCAGTTTTCGTCATTCTGTCTGCAGACATCTGCTGAGGAGCCAGTTTTGTGTTATCCGAGAATACGTCGACCTGCCCTGCGTACGCATCGTCGTCTGGAGCTGAACAAGAAGCAGAATGATGCAAAGCTGAGCTTCAAATTCAGAGGAGCACATTCTGTTACTCAAATCAAGACTTTTCCATTCCTTTAGAATAAAATAGATTTGCCCACCATGACACAGTTAAATATGCTCGGGGGTTTTTCAGCTACATTCACAACTGGTTTGACTTGTATCATAACGGACACAGAGCCAGTTTGCTAACTGTTAAGCAAGCGTTTCAAAACTTTAAACAATTGATTACGTGAATACGTTTAAGTTTTAAAGAATAACTCAACGTCTACAGAGTGCCTTGCTTGGTCTGAGTAATATTTCTCACACTTAACTTGGTTTTATCAGTTCATGTGATGTAGCGCACGGTTGTCATATACAGCAGCAGATGTCCGTTTCACAGATGTTTCCCAGACCTTAAATAGACTCCAATGGGTCTCTTTCTGACTTTGTGGCAGTCCAGTGTGATGTCAGATTAGTGTTGACATATTGTTGTGTACTCCTGTTTTCTGTTCAAAACTTTGTGAATAAATATCAATAAGAACAATGACAGTACATTCCTTACACGCACACACAAATCGTCCCTCTGTAAAAACAACCTGCAGTTCTGTAACAAACTCTGCGCTCCCCTGCAGCTCGGAGCTTTAGAGGAATCCAGAGGACCCAGGTGGCGAGCGGCCCTGATCAGAAGGCAGCAGGCAATTCACTTCAAGACCGTCAACAACAAAGAAGCTCCAGAGGGCGCAAATAAGCGGGCCTCGTTGCTATGGGAGACAAAGGGAGGGAAGGAAAATAAGAGGCAGGGCAAGGCTACTGAGGTCCTCCTTGTCCGTCAGGAGCATCTGAGCCAGTGAGCAACAAGATCTCGTGAGAGAGGATGAAGGTGAAAAAGTAGACGCAGAGATCTGAGAAGACGTCCCCCATCCTCCTGTAGGTCTCCATGGAGCGGTTGATGACTTCAGCAGGGATGCCAGACAGCAGCAGGGCAGCAGTCAGCACGGTGGTCCCAGTCTTCTTCTCTACCTGCGAGAACAGCAGTACACGGGGGCCCATTACATGCAGCGGTTCCTCATTATCTAATTATCGGTTGATCGATCCTAAATAAAATACTAGTGACAGACAGGACACACCCAAAGGACCCCGAAGCTGTCACTATCTGAAATGCTGACAAATGCAACCACAAAACCTTAAAAATCATGCAGGTTGCCGCTTAACATTTCAGTGCAAACACCTAAAAAGGAGCCCTTTGTGTTGACCACCGCACTGCTTTCCACTTTATACTGTGGACAAGCAAATTAACATTATGGGCAAACTAAGAAAAATAAAAAATAAAGAGGAAACTCACCTTTGGAAAGTATTTGGACAATCCCATGTAGGCCAGTTCAAGAGTCAGAAATGGAGCGAATATTGACTAGAATGAAAGAGTCCATGAAAGGAGACACATCAGCACGACTTACAGCATCAAAACACAAACTCTTAATGTGTTGAAAATTCTCCAAATATTTTCTTTCTGCATCTCAGGTCATGTAATCTGTTCATGCAATCTATTTTTTTTTTTTTCAGCAGGTGGACCCACCAGATACTTGCAGACAAAAACCCTGACGAACACAGCGAGGAGGAAGCTGCCGACGAGCCTGAAGACCACGAAGGGATCAAACTCCTCTGCCTCGGGCCCTCCGTCCTGAGCTGGCTTCTCGTTGGCCAGCTGACTTCGAAGTTTCATGGCGTCGTCAAAGCGAGACAGGTACTTTTGGAGGCCTCGACGTGGGGAGCCACTGGGGTCGTCCGATGCTGCCCGCTCCCCCTTCGGCCTCTGTCTGAGACCTCCAATGTCGTCTTCCAGGGACACTCTGCGTGGCTCGCTGCTGTCTGGCAGAGGGGAGCCCCTTCTTTCTGGGGTGGCAGTGCGGGAGTGGCTGCCGTGTCCTAAAGCCTCTGGCAGGAAGGGAGATGATCTCTGCGAAGTCGAGGACAAGGACCAAGGCTCTGTCCTGTCGAGATCAAGGTGAAAGCGGGGTTCTGTTGGACGCTGGGAGGCTCCTGCAGAGAGGAAGATAACATCAATAAAATCATATTTAACTACATTCAGCCTGAATATATCATATAGATGGGAATGATTAAAACTGACATACAATCAACTGAGCGTGACAACACTGTAGAACAAAGGGTGAAAGTGAAGTTGAGTCAGTGGCCTTCTCTCCCACTGCAGAAGCCCATGGTTCAAACATTTAGAGGCATGAAGCAAAGGATGCGACTACTGTAAACCTGATTAATCAGTTAATTATCTGGTTTAAAAAAGGCCGAAAAATAGAGAAAATGGAACATAGAAATACAGAGGATGAGTCCGCTCATGATCGGCATTGCTGAGACTTTTGTAGGAGCTAAGATGCTCTTATGTGCTCTTTTCTTGAGTGACTTGAGCCGAGTCCAATAGAGCCTTTGTCTGGAGTCTGGGCATTTATATCCGACCATGCAGCAACTGGTCTGAATGCCGAACTGGGAGGTATGACACTTTCCTAATTCTGTTAACCCTCTCATTCATTTCTATTTCTTTTTAATACTGGTCATTTTAACACTGAATCAGTCTTCCAGACTGTGGGATTAAGTCAAACAGGGCGAGGCAACGCATTTCAACACGAAAGAGCCATCCGGCAGCAAAACAATGTACCTTGCATCAGTGATCACGCCTACCGTTATTTTCAGGGTCGCTTTTGGTGTAGCCCACGATTCTGTTCATCCTATCCTCTGAATTCATGAGCAGCTTTCTCCTCCGGATCTCTGCTCTCCGCTGCGCCGCCGACACGGAGCCCGTCCTCTCCTCGCTGGCCTCGCTGGACTCCATGTTTACAAGTGAAGTAAAATAGCGTTGGCTGAAAGGTGAAACCACAGCACATAAACTCTGCGACTCAACAGCTCACTGTGGACGACACAAAGGCCTCGGGGTGCTGAATATTAGACGCTAAACCTGACGGAATGGAAGGAGCGCTGTCTGATCAAAGGACGCGCAGTGATGACGTTTCCTTTGAGAATGACAAAGTGCTTTAGAGGGATTTTTTAGCCCTGGACGCTGCCTCACAGGACGCTGTCTCACAAGAAGCTAATCTGTTCGACGAGGTTCTGGTTCCACTGAAATATACACATATAGCTACACACATAATTTATTTAAAGGGAAGAGCCACTTGCCATAACAAGAGATGAAACTAATAATGTCTTTAAATTAATCAACTAAGTATATATTAATTACTTGAATGTCCCCCCAAATATTCGGCTTACTAAATTTATAGGTGATTAACTTTTCTCTGTCTTTGTGTAATTTGATATATTTTGATGTATATTGATATATATATATACTCTTGATATGTAACCCAATCAAGTAAAATGCTACACTGTTAACAAAAACTGGAATTAAGACTTTTATGCACACAATTTCACAACTGATGTGCATAAAGTTCTGTTTTTATTAGTATTTCCATTATTCACAACATGAGTTATGCAATTGTAACAAAGCACTTTCCCTACAGGAATGAATAAAGTGTTCTAATTTTGATTCTATTTAAGGCTTCTCACTGAGTTGATTTACTAAGATTAATTTGAAAATGAAAAAGATACTAATTTAACTGTTTACATTGGGGTAAATAACAATTAAATGTCGTTATCAAAGTCACAGTAACTAAATTACAGAAATTAGTAACACTGAACAAAAAAGAGTGAACTTTAAAATTAATTGTCATTTTAAAGGAGGTAAATATTGGTTATTTTAGCCAGAGTAATCAGATTTATGAAAGCAGTTAGTTTTGTCAAAGACTAGAACGAGACAGAAGTTATATCAGCTTGTTGGAGTTACGTAATCTAGAATTAGAATGAATGAACTCTGGCAAAAAAAGCAACTGAAAATATGGAATTGTCACTCTTGGATATTGTTCGTTCTGCGCTTTTATTTTGTAATAAAGAATGTTAAAAAATATAGGGGAAAAAAATATACAAAATCATGAAATATCCAGAAAAAACATCTTTTCCAACAGCTGAACATTGTGGCTTTTCACAAGAATAACTAAAAAAAGAGTGAAAGTCACTTTGTAATTTGTATTTCTAAAACAATCACATGTACAAGTTTGAATATTCAAATTAGTCTGCAGTTAAAAGTAAGTGCTTGCAGACTTTAATGAGCAGTTGCTCCTGACTGATTGACAGGAAACAAGAGAGCTGTCAGTGGACACAGTCACAGGGATTATCGCACTCCTTTCAGAAGGTAAAGTCAACTTTGACTGTGGCAAAAGACTATGGTTGTTCTCAGTCCGCTGTGTGTAAAAACTGGAGCAAGTACAAACAAAATGGGAGCCTTGTAAAAGGGAAATGTGGAGGTCAGCCAGTCATGCACTGTGGATGGTTGGAGGTGAGATTCGGCGATGAATCGCCAATCTGCATCGGACAAAGAGATGATGCTGAAACCTTAGTTTGGTGCAGATCCAATGAAACAGAAAGATGAGTGCCTGAAGAAAAGAAGAATATTTCCACAAACGTTGATGATGTGGGTTTGATGACAGGGAAAGTACTGCGGCAGATGGCAGCAATTCCTTCTACAGGAAAGGCACAGGTGTACACTGACATTTATAAAGAAATATCCCATCCCATCCATCATTTGGCGAGGTTTTTTAAGATTGTATCTTTTTTTTGTTCTCTCTGCATATTTTTTGTTTTACAAACAGAATGTTCAGCTGTTAAATGAAACGCTTTTGTTTTTCTAACGTCGGGTGGTGAAATATACAGATTTGAAAAGTTTGGAAAACTCTTTGGAATGTAAAAAAAAAAAAAAAAAACTGAAACGGTTCTGCTCAGCTTTCACAGTGAGCGAGAGTGGAGATGGTTTCAGTGCATATTTAACACAGGCCTTCAGTCCACAGTCCTTTAAGGCCATTCTCATAATGGAAAGTTAACTAGCAGACCATGTTTAAACAGCTTATTCATTACCATCAAATTTCTTTCCTGAAGTGGTCAGATGTCATTCACCGACCAATGAAAACGCAGCAGCAATTCTAAGACAGATTTAGCTCTTTTTTCTTTTTAATCTCAAGAGTTCAGGTAAGATTTTTTTCTGATTTTCATGTCATCCATTCGCTCTCTTGATTTCAGACGTGGTCACAAGTCACTGACGTTGGCGCCGACACCTCCTCAAGCCCTTCTTCTTCCTCAGTGAAGTCTTCAGACTCGTGAGTATGACGACCGCACACGTCATTCGACTTGAGTCGCAACTTGTTCAACACAAAATGGGACCACTTCCAATTTTCAGTCTTTTATGAAAGTCCCATCTTTCTGCACGTGGGCTAAAAAAAATGCTCCTGAATACATTTATCTTCTTTGACAAACGGACCACAAACAGAGTGCAGTCGGCCCGAATCAGAGGTCTTGATTCAAACTCACACTAGAGAAATTTGGACTAAATGGTTCATAATGAGTCGGTCTTCACACAGTTAACAGCGTTCACCCACCAAAACACAAACTGCATTTAAAAAGTCCCAAGTATTTTATTTTCTTCGCGTCATTTCAGCTCCATGTTTATACTAAAATCATCAGCATTTCTCCACCTACACATAATGCAGTATTTTCAATATACAAGTATCAATAAGCACGATTAAAAGATCACAATGGCTTTGTTATGTCTGTGTTAAAGGAATTTCCCATATCCTATTATATTAAAATATTTTGTATATAGTCTGTATTTAAACGGAGGTTTAAAAATAAAAAGTGAGTTCCCGTACAAGGCAATTATAGAATTTAATCAGATTAGGAGTCTCATAAATTAAACAAGCAGAAGAAAAAAAAAAAAAAGGAATCAACAGAAGAGGGATGTTGTCAGAGACAGAAAAGATGAACAGCTCAGACACACGAGACAACGTCCCACTGCCGGCCGACACGTTCCAGGCAGCGAATGTCCATCTGCCTTCAACATCAGAGTCTACGCATTTGTTCAACACACGATTATAATGACTGTCAAATAAAAAAGAAGAAAGAAAAAAAAAAACACTTCCAAGCACACACTCCGTCCTTCAGGTACAATGTTAAAGTCGTTAGCGCTCAGGTGTTGTGTACACAAATACTCGAGGTTATATCCAAGAACAGTCTTTGAGCACTGACCTTCCTCATAAAGCTAAACTAAAGCATTCATACGTGTTTGATTTGTGTTAGTAAAGACGAGTGTGCTTTTAGAACAAAAACACTTGAACACATCCGTTTGCCTGTACTGTATCTGAACGATACCTCTGTTTGACAGCATTGTTCTATGAGAATAAACACTGATTCATTCAATCACTGACATTATAATAATCATCATTGCTTTAGTCTCCTCCGACACATTGCTTCAGCTGGTAAGAAAAGTGCCAGATTACATCAGAATCAAGTCACAGTCGCGTCCGCGCGTCTCTCCGTTGCACAATTTAATTCGGATGATCGCCTCACATCAAACTCGGGTTCTTCTCCGAGATAATGGTGGACCACAGCTGGAGGTGGAGCAGGAGGCATCCTTGAGTGTGCATCTCACTGCTTTAACATACCCACGCACGCACGCACGCACACACACACACACACGCACACACGCACACACACACACACACGATGCATGTCCTTGATCGGAAGTCTCCTCGTCTCAACAATCTCACAGAGGATTATTTGGAGATTTGCTGTTGGAGGTGGAGGAGGAACTCGTAGTACGACAGGGCCGACTCTGTTCGGTCCTCGATCATGTTCTGCATAAAATGTGGTTTCAGCTGGCTCTCGTCCCTGAGAAGATCATCAAATACAGGGAGAAACATGTCAAAATGTCAGTGGAAGTTTGGTTTTTTTTGCAGAGAAAACAATGAATTTAATCACTTTGTTTAAAGCTTTGAGTTTCTTTGGATTCAGAGCCTTTTATTTTCCCATTAGCTTTCCCTGTCAGAGGTATCGAGACAACACATTTAAAGCTAACTGTTGCAACATATTCATCCAACACACATTTGTTTGCCATCTAGCAATCTTCCTCTTCCCCTGCCTTTACTGGCACAATACGGTGCTTTATGTCCACCTTTACGAAGAGTAATAGTGTAAAATTGTGCATACGCACCATTAAATGCACTGTTAAATCTCACAACTCCTACGAGAAGCTTTAAATCTAAAACCCCTTATTTTTTCTGTTCCTCGTGATTCACTTCAAAAGGTGATAAGTTGTTTTTTTCAGTTCTTATTTTTCCCAGCTGAATAAAAGACCATGACCAAAAAAAACCACAACTTTCAACCGCTTAGCTGACAGATTTGTCCCATGAACGCAAAAAAAACTTTAAAAATGACAGCAGATTATTAATCACACAAGGAGAAAAATGCCCTCATCCAAGGAAATCAATAACTGTGGAGGCAATGTCAGACTGAAGCTGAAAACTGAGTGTAACAAGTCCACATTTCTGATATCAGGTGATATTTTGTGCCCTTCTAATGCCCAACGAGGTCTGTGGCCCACCTGATGACGTGCAGGGAGGGGAAGAACGGCCTCTGATCCCTGAGCCACCCAATGAAAGCTATGGTTCTCTGGGACTCTGCAGTGTCCAGTTCTGGGAGGAGATACTGAGAAGAAAACAACAATCAAGTTTCTCGTCATCATTAACGTGATAAATGTGATGAGTTAGACTGTGGTTCTGCTGTATGGCAGTAACGGTAGTGTAGTGAGGCCCGACGAGCACAAATGTGTATTAACAGAACAAAACGTAACACAGTGGAACTTTATCGCATGTGACATATACGTGTCCTTAAGTACATTTGAGTAGAGGGTGAGAACTGCACCATGACGTTTCCTACCAAGTTTTCAGGCACGGCAGCGTAATTTGGAACTCCCAGGACTTGCATGAGGAAGTTAGGATGGCAGTTACGTCCGATCCACAGATACATCACCTTTCATTAAGAAGAAGAAAAAAAAGCATAGATGTTTCAACTCATCCGCTCAAGGTTTTACTACAAAGATGTATGTGGGTAAAAGAGATTGGCAGACCCCTTTATTGGCACAAAATGCATTGACATTACATTTATATGACTTTTTCTTCTGAAGACATTTCTCTCTAAGTTGGCTCCCTTTTTATCCACAATTATAGAGATGCTGCATCCAAGGCAGCTTTAGAGTAATTCAAGAAAAATGTAGGCAGCGAATCATTACATCACACAGTGAGGGAAGTCCCAAGTTGGCCCCTGCCAAGCTTGAGACATCAGCTCTGACTTTGTCAGCTTGTTACGAGTTCTTATTTGAAAACTTACGATTCCAGCATCCATGAGGAAAGCTCCCTCCCTGCTGAGCTTCTCCACAGACAGCTGCAGCACTTTAGGCTGGGGGATGGTCCGCTCATTAACGTTCAGAGCCCCCTGAGAAAATGGAGAAGACGTAGGAAGATTACTAAGTCAAGCAGTGATACTTCAAAACACCTGGAAAATAGTGGATTTACTATTTGCCTTCAACACTTAATAATATGGTCTTAACAGAAAAAAACCCAAAACATTCTTCCACTTATTTATACACAACATAAAAACACTTTTTGCTTTCTTTTCCAATCATATCGCTGCCTATTCAAATACGCATGGACTTCGGAGAAAAAGTTAGGTGGCCCTGCTTGCTTCCAGTAGTTACAAACTTCATCCTCACCTCATCTGACAGATCATCGACACGGTACAGAGCGGGGTGGATCATCAGCATAGAGTAGATCAGCGGCTGGTACTTCAGCTGGTACATGGCAGATACTCGGTCATCCAACCGGGTGCTGGTGCCTGTCCTGAAGGCTCGCTACAGTGTTCACACACAAACACACCAAACAGGATCAGTCACGACTCAATGGAAGCAGAAGCAGTTTTTCAACAGGATATATTCTGGTTTTAGTCTGTCTTAATCGAGCAAAGTTGACATAGTAAGTTATCCTCATGTAACTGATCGAGGTTTAAGTCAAGGCAAAAGTAAAAGAAAAAAATAATAATTATCTGACAGTGTGGTTTCTCTACAATTATTGTATCGGGTTTAAAAAAAAGATCACCTGTTTGAGCAGGGCGAGGACGTAGAGAGGGAAGAGTCTGAGGCAGGCCGGAGCAAGCAGGCCTGGCTGCTGGATGGTCAACACAGACTGCCGGTAAGACGTCAGCGAGTCGATGGCAGCGTTGGTCATCGCATCTCTGGCGTCACCCAAACTGGCCGTCACCGAGCGGTCCACAGCTGGAGAGAGGGACATAGTCCATGTTATCACAAGAAGGACTGAGAAGGCTTTCTGTCAAGCAGCTGTGGGACGGATTTAGAATTTGGAAGAAACAAGGATTTGGTGTCCGTGGGGGGGGTCGTTGTCAAGGGGAGTCCAAAAACTTGGCTGCCATGAAGTTTAGAGTAGAAACGTGGCGATGAGTCAGCAAAATAATCTGTAACAGTACAGATTTGACCACAACATAAATCATTTAAATTCATGAGGTAGCACTTCTAAAAACCTGAATAAGTCACTCAGTAAAATATGATTTTGTTGACTCTTAAAAGCCATACATTACCAACAACTAAAACCTTAATACACCTTTAACAGTACCAATACTGTTTATATTACTGTATTGTAGTACATTATAGTATATCATATTCATATTATAGTAATTTAATTTATTGTAGTAAATAAAGAATTTTTACTGTGGCAGTTAAGTGTTGTGATGCTTTATACAAATCCATGTTCAACCACATCTATCAAACACGTATACGCATTATTATCCAACCTTCATACTCCTGATTCAAGTCTTTACAGTTAAGCCCACTATTATTCATACACATGGTAAATGTCCATCCATATCATCATTTAAACAAATGTGTCTAAATAAGACAAGTCCTGAAAGACAGTAAGTCTTTGTTTTAAAGGTATTATCTATAGATTTTAAAAGCCTGCTGATGGTTTACAAATCCCAGAACGGTTTAGGCCCAAAATACATCTGTGATATGTTCAGACAATATAAACTTAGCAGAGCTCTTAGATCCAAGGACTCAGGTCAGCTGGTCCAGTCCAGAGTCCAGACTAAACATGGAGAAGCAGCATTTAGCTGTTATGCTGCAAACAAGTGGAACAAACTGCCAGTGGAGATTAAACTTTCACCAAATGTAGACATTTTTAAATCCAGGTTAAAGACATTTCTGTTCTCATGTGTCTATGCATGAAATCTACACGATATCTTTTAATCTATCTGGACTGTTGTTTGTTTTTAAATTCATTTAAATAATTTTATTTGTTTCTCCTTATATTCTTTTATGTATTTTTAATGCTTCTTCCACTTCCTGCTGCAATGCTTTTATTTTATGTAAAGCACTTTGAATTGTTTTGTACATGAAATGTACTATACAAATAAATTTGATTTGATTTTGATTTGATATAAATGTGAACAATTTCTATGTTTGATTTATATTTCTACTGAGGAAGGGTGTGGGTAGGACATCACACTTTTAGAATAATCTGTATAGATGTGAGCTGATATTCATCATTAACTTCTCAAACCCAAAGGCTCGCTACACTTTTTTTCCCCAGTCAGAAGAAACCTACTGGCTTTAAACAAAGTTAAGGATCAGGCTAAGAATAATTCTGGGATTAATTGTAAAAACAATTTTATTGACAAGTTGACCATATCCACCAGAGCTTTTTAGTCTGAGACTACAAGCCTCCACTCAGCTTCTGAATTCACTGAATAAAATAAAGAATAAGTTACTTTATATACACAGAAATCTAAATCATCCACCAGCTTTAAAAACATTAAATAAATCACGTCTGAAACGATCACACGTAGCACAAATCTTTTCCAATAATGACCTGAGGCAACATATTCATGCTTCTACCTTTTAAGCCTTTTCAAGGCAAATCCTTGTATTTTCAAATGATGTTAACAGACATGAGGGAGAATTCAATACTTCACATTTATTGCATGCTTCTAAGAAAGGATTCTATGATTTGATCTGGAGTTACTCTGCACACAGAGGAAATGATCCTCCAAGGAGAAAAGAAATTCTCTTTTTTAATTTAAGCATCTGCGCATTGAACCGTGGGAACAAATGACCCATGAACGACACTTACCCATACAAGCCAAAAGTCCAGTGATTGCTTGAACATCAGCGCCCGCAAAGATATCCGACAGAGAATTGACGACAGGAAGACACAAAGTGTGCACGCGGATCCTCCTCTCCCCTGTGAGAGAAAACTCGTTGTCAGAAAACAGAGTCGAAGATGTAGGGTCTGAATTTCGCCTTCTCCGTCTGTTTGTGTGTACCTTTGCTTGAGGTGTAGAGCAGTGCGGCCTGGAAAGAAACGACCTGCATGTCGTCCAGGTTTTCCTCGATGGACATCTGAACTGCGAAGCCAGCATCCGGGTTGACGTTTGGGAGAGACAACAGATCTGTGGAGCGCACAAAGAAGTTCCCGTGGAACGTGTGGATGGACATACCTGCAGGGGGGTGGAGAGAGAAAACAAGATCAATTACACTGGACTGAACAAAAGAAGACTTTTATGCACTCAGGAGCTGTGATGGCTGAACTGTTCATGAGTGCATCAAACACATTTCAAGGTTTAATAAAACCCTTTTGCATTGAGGTTTACTAAATAAAAATTCTGGAGTATTTCAACCTGCTATATACACTGTGAACATAAGCATAAATTGTCTATGTTCACAGGATATACAGTACAGCGTAACCCATTGAGCTGCTGTGGCACTATGGGTCACATAAACTTACTGCAAACCACAACAAACATTTTACTTGATGAGTTTAAGTCTTATCGCTACACTTAAATAAGATTTAAAAATCTAAGATAAACGAGAGATTCAAAACTCAGATGTGGTAACATACACTTAATGTATTTTCAACACTCAAACATGCCCTGAACTTTAGTGCCAACAGACCTTTGGTGCAACGTATCCTCATAACAGCCTCAAAGCCAATCTTTCTTGTTATATATCTCTTCAAATCCTTCTGGAAGCGCTCCACCTGAGCGGGGTTGTGCTGGTGGTGGTAGGAGGGATAGTAGTAAACGCTTCCTGCTGAGAACCTGGATATGCAGCCTGGGACAGAGAATGAACAGAACAAGGGAAATGACACATTTTGGAAACAGAAGGTCAGATAGAGCCTATAGTGCTGAGCACAATTAAAACTCCCCGTGAAAGCACAATTAATACATTTATTGTTTCACAGACACTCACAAAGAAAGAAATGCATCTGATCTCTATATTGTCATGGAATTTAATCTCGTGTGGGAATCTAATGGACCTCCATCACTGCACTGTTTGGTTTTACAAGACACATGGCTAGAAGATTTGCACTGGATCCCTTCACTGTCATCAAAATCTTTCAGAGAATACAGGAAAACATAAATAAATCCAGAAGATGCAAGGAGAGGAAAATTGATTGACACATTTACTGATGGATGGTGCCACCAATTGTTACATTATCATGACGGAGCAAATTCTGCAACCCAGATACTGAACTTGTAGCCTTGAGCAGCATCCGCACCACCAAACTCCCTCACATGTCCTATTTTCCTAAAACCGTTCTCGACTTTCCCCCTCTAATCAATCAGCCTGCTACTCACCGAGCGAGGCCAGGTCACAGTACTGAGAGCTGAGCAGGAACAGATCAACAGCCACCTGCTGGCCAGAGCAGTCCAGGGCCAGCTTTTTGTAGAAGTCTGTCGCCGGGGATAAGTGCTGGATGTCCTGAAAGGAAAACGCATCAGGGTGAAACCCAAGCTAGCCGCTACCGGGCAGGCGTCAGTAAAGACTCCCGCAGATTCTGGACACTTAACAGTACATTATAAGGGAGCGTAGTCTGTTCCTCATCACCAGCATTTATGGTGTTAGCTTTACGCTTGCTGGTATGTGATCTCGTTGGCTAAATTTACTGAGGTGGAAACTAAACTTACTGACTTGATAAACATTTCTTATTCTTGATTTGCAGCATAATCACCATCAGCTGGAATAGAGTGTGGATCTTGAATCTGATTATACATTCTTTTAAATGATCCACACCAAGATTTTAAAACATGTTCTGATCCTACTGGATGATTTTCAACAGGCTCCTCATCGAGATCCTTTGGAAAAGTCGTCATTAGAAATTTGTACCTTGGCAGATGCCCGCTGGTTGGGGTCCTCTCTGGACTGGAGAGCCCCCACACCAAGGTTGGGTAACTGGGTCTGAAAGACGGACATGCGCCCCCCGGTGGGTGACAACAACTTGAAGGCTGCCTGCAGAGCTGAACCCAGAGCAGATTGGGTCTCCATTGTCTTCTGAAATAAATTTGGCAGGCTCTTCAGCAGATCCTGCACTAGCTGGAAAGGAAAAAAAAAGAAAAAAGGATAAATAAACAAATATCCGGCATGAGTTTAAATCTTATGAAGCCCTGTCTTACTTCTTCAATCTACCAGTGAGAACCCAAGCTGGTGTGTTTATAAAAGACATGAAATCTTAAAATAACTGTTATAACCAATGTTACGTCCTACTAAATGAAAAAAGGGGAACGGTTTAGGCTTGTTAAATGCTCATATTGCATTAATCGAGTTACAATTCTTACCTCTTTGCATTCGTTGAGGTTAACTAGAAGGCTGTCTGGTGTTGGTAAAAAAATATCTGTGGAAGACAAAATATCCCAACTTAAAAACAAAAAACACCCAGCTCTGATATTTAGATCCATTTTAAGAACAACAATCAGAAATGTTTGAGAAGGATAATATTTCTGCAGTGAGTTTGCAGACAGATGTAATGATGAGCGTAGCCTTTGCTGTCAGCTGTGTCTCACCTTCAATGTCAGATACGATAAGCATCTGCGGCTGGGAGAGTCCCTCCTGGAGGTTGTAGAAGTGGATGGTGCTGTCAAAAGTTATGAAGCCTATCTTTGTCCGCGAGTCTCCAGGAAGCCTTGGGAACACACACACGTACGTAGATGAAAGCGTTAGATTTATCTGACAGGGATGACCTTCTTAGGTTGATAGTTTTATCCTGTTTCCATGTATAAATATATTTTTATTCCAATATAGAATGGAAAACCACTTAATACCATCACATAATCTGAACTAACTCAAAAGAGAATGATGTACATACGCATTGATGTTGTCCAGCAGTGACTGACAGAACACATTCAGGTACCCAGTCTCTACTGCGTTGTGAGATACGTCCAAAACAAAGAGATAAACAGCCGGCTGCGGTGGCCTCAACTGCACAAAATCCGAGCAAATACGTGAGAAGTTATTTCAAGCAAAATAAATAAAACGACAAAATTACTATCACATACAAAGACATACATACATGGAATTTATTACACGCCTATCCTCGTTCATTAACAACATGTAGCATCACTTTCACAATAGTATCTAGGCACGTGCAAAGTCCTTTTATATGCAACACAAGAGACGTGTGTGAACCTTTAAACTACCTGCCTCCGACTGGTTCTGAGCAAACTTTATTATGCATGTGCCCGGACCTGAAACTGCCCTGGAGCGAGCCAGGGGCTGAGATACAGCACTTCAGGGCTTTGCTTTCCTGCATAGCGCCACACCGTTTTGCAATACAGTACCATGTCATACAACAACGACAACAAGTTAACAACACACTGCTTCCATAACAAATAAAAAACATGTATAAAAGAAAAACACTTGTTTAAAATAAAGGAAAAGATATATATATATATATATATATATATCTGAACCTTGGCAGAAGCAGCAAAGAGAACAAAGACAACGCTGTTGGAGGAAGTGAGGCAGAAAAGAAAGATAATCAAGAAATTTACTTTGTTTGTTTTGTCTTTTTGTTTCTTTAATCACATATCATATTATACATCCTTACTAGTCCTGTAGCATTACATTACACAGTTTTTGTCATTTTTGGGGGCCTCTGATGTCTTTGTCAACCTCTATAACATGATTACAAATTCATATGTATGGCTACGCATGTGCAGGGCTCAAACTGAGATTTGTTTTTGCAACATAAGTATTACATCCCACAACTGTAGGGGGAACCATAGAGCTAAAAAAATGCCAGATTCTTCTGTGATGCTTTAAAAGGTACAAGATTAATAAAGCTGCTAAAACTCACCATGTACTCTGAAGGAGCAATGAACTCAATAGTGGCATTCTGGACCTCTGGTCTTTTGTGTGGTTCTCCATATGATCTGCTGACTGGATTGTACATGAACTCTTCTGGAACTACACAGACAGACACAAGATCCAGAGAGGTTTCTTATTACGCTTTTTTTCTTTTCTTGTCATAATACAAAATTTAGTAGATTTGTCTTTTTTCTTCATATAAGCCAGGCATTACAAAAAAAAAAAAAAAAAAAAAAAAAAAAAAAAAAAAAAAAAAAAAAAATCAATGAAGACATCTACAGGATAGGTAAATATTCACACTCTATAAACAACACTTTGTGGCTAAGCTGCATTAGTCTAAAACACAGTTAAGTGCCTCTAACATTCTAACAGACATTAGCTCTTCCAGGTCCTCCTTTCTCACTTATCCCTCTTGCCTCTTACCATCATTGACTCGATAACATAGGTTGCACTTCCACCTCCTCTGGTCCAGGAAAGAGACAAAGGGGTTGATGTAAGTTCTGCAGGACCGACACCTGACAATGGTACTAGATGTCACCACAGGAAGTTGCTGCAATGATGAAAGAAGAGAACAGAAACAACCTCTGTCAGAAAAAAAAAGCTGTCCTAGTTTGCATCTCATTAGCCGCTTTCGGACTGTAGGAACCTTTGGCAGTTCTAATAACCTTTTAATCCGCGGGGCCGTTTTCTCCCGTGTTCGGACATACAGGAACTCGGGGCTTTCTCCCTCAGTTCCTATAACCATTTTAGCTCCTTCTCCGAGGTCGGGTCTTTTCATGGTTCTATAGAACACATCTGACGGAGGTGTGTGGTGGTCGGTAGCTACGCCCCATGTCATGCTATCACGGCTGAAATGTTTCCTCATACCACACAGACAGAACCTGCGGGTGTTTAATAAGTTAAACTTACACGTTGTCTCCTTTGTCTGCAGCGCTCTGCTCTCCTTTCTTCCTTCATGAAATGAAAAAGTATCGTCTCCTGACTCTCTCTGTGAGCTCTTCCAGCCTCCATGTTAGACGCCTGATGTGATCGTCCATGATTAATATCACCATCATGCAGACCATGAACACGGTGGCCTCCCTGCTCTCCATATTAGCTTCTTTGTGGTGTTTTTTCTTCTCTCCTTACTTTTACCGGGTTTTGTTTTGTTGTTGAATGTGGTGCTAAACGGCTAACGTAACACGTCACTGACGCACACGGCTGCGCGCGCCGCATCAGTCCCGACCTGGTCCCGACTCATGTGTGATTGCAGACTGAAACAGTTCCGCTGGGGAAGGACAGTTATCGGAACGAAATTCGAGTAGGACCGTTCTGATAACTGCGTTCTTAGAACGGCTCTGTCCGAAAGCGGCTATTGTAGCTGGCATTTGAATAAAGAAGTTCTCATTGTTGTCCAGTTGTGTAAAGTCTTTGCTGTTTGTGTCCTCAATTAATGTAGGAATGTAAACCAAATGACTGTGACAGATTTTTTCAGGTACCAGGTAAATGAGTCTGGAGTGACTCATTCTAAAAGCATTATTTGCTGTCAATAGTAAAGGTATTCAATGCATTTTTATGTTTTCTAATTATTTTATATAAAGATTTGATTCACTAAGCTCCCACTAATGACTTACTCTTAGTGCAAACCAGAGGTGTCAAGTAACGAAGTACAAATACTTTGTTACTTTACTTAAGTCAAATTTTTGGGCATCTATACTTGACTGGAGTAATTATTTTTCAGCCGACTTTTTACTTCTACGCCTTACATTTTCAAAACAGCCTTGGTACTCATATTTAATTTCGGTGTGAATCGAGTGAATTTGATTGCGATTGGATGAGAAGTATAAGCATATTCCATTCTGACACACTATTCTGGTCTATACGCGATCCATCACCCCTGCACGTTACAAATCCCGTCACACGCAAGCAAGCTTTGAAGCAGTGGTTCTATGGAATTGTAGTTCAGGGTCCGAAGCACGTATCGAAGCTTCGGTGTTGCACTCCGCTGGCATCACTACTGCTTCGTCCCCGCCAGGCTAACCTGCTCTATTTCGGATATGTCCCAACCAAGCACCAGACAGGAAGCTGGTAGCTCGGAAGACAAGCCAACTCTTGTACATCCCTGTACATCCCTTTGAAATGGCTGGATCCAAATAAAAACAACTCCTTTCGAATGTGCTGCAAGCTCTGCATACCCAAGTACCACGAGCTAATGGCTTTCCTTTCGAAAAAACTATGTTTGTTTTTTCGTGTTGTGCCCTATAGGCCCCTTTGGTGCGGGGCCTATAACATTTGATGGCTTTTTTTTTCTCCTTTATATTACTTTTACTTTTATACTTTAAGCAGTTTTGAAGCCAGCACTTTTATACTTCTACTTGAGTAAAAAGCTTGAGTTGCTACTTCAACTTCTACAGAAGTCTTTTTAAACTCTAGTATCTGCTCTTACTTGGGTACTGAATGCGAATACTTTTGACACAAAAAGAAACAGAAGAATTTTGTCCTACTGGTGAAAAGCAATGGGAAAAAAACTGTTAACTGAGGTCAACTAGCCGAGAAGTAGTAAGACGTTTAGTTTCAAAAACCCTTTTCACTTTGAAATAATCACACAATCATTTAAACAAGAATACTACAATTCACCATAGCGACCGTAGCCATGATAAAGAACACAGCCTCCATTTAATAGAAGGGACAACTCTCACTGTGCAACAATGCACACAACAGACAACAGCACAACTGAATAAAAAAAAATAAAAGGCCGGTTGCATTTTATTCTGTCATCCACTCAGAATAAATGCTAAATACTAAAACACTTCAAACTCTTAAACTATGTTTAGTCAAGTGTTTTCAGCAGCAAAATTATTCTCATATTGTAATATTCACAGTATCACCAATATAATAAAACTTTAGTAACAATGTTACATCAACTCAACTGTATATGATGCATCATGTTGAATATTTGAATAACAAAAATAGCAAAATGCCTCATCAAAACATCAAAATCCCAGTTGGTCATTGGCTTGTTGTCTGACATTTACTTAATGAGCTCTGCTGTGCATCCGAGAACTGATTGTGTAAATGGCAACAGTGGAGAGCACAGAAAGACAGACACAAGGCGAGAGAACCTGTCAATGAACCGGTGAGGCTAACAGAGTCGCTTACTGCATTAACTAACTCAATTAAAGTGCGCTGAAATGATCCGTCTTCATAGCAGCTAAACATAGCTTTCCCCGACTTCAAGGTTAACAAAATGGGTCGTGACTTAAGCCTGATTTATGGTTCTCTACGGAGAGCCCTCTACGGAGAGCCCTCTACGGAGAGCCCTCTACGGAGAGCCCTCTACGGAGAGCCCTCTACGGAGAGCCCTCTACGGAGAGCCCTCTAATGCGTGCGTCGGCCAAAATTCCTATCTATCTATCTGCCGAGGCGACGGAGACTCGCAGTGACCACAAGGGTTGTGATTGGTCGGCTAACAACATCATTTCCGGACTCACTTTTCCGGTTTAGCTCCTTCCTCTCAGAACAATGACACCGCCATTTTTGACAGAGTTTACTGTGTGCCAGTCAACATTTGGTCAAAATTATTTGCATTTCAATTTCAACAAGCTCCAACTCCAACAAAAGTCTTACTCTCTCGGTCGCCATCATTCACTGTGAGGAGTGGAACGGAGCCGGAAGGTGAACAATCAATCAACGACTTTCACGATAGACGTCGCGAGATTGGGTCGTTTAACGTAGCGACGCCTACTGATCGGGAGGTGAATTGCCTTATGTATCCGACATCCCGACGGAGAACTTCGAAAGGTTTAGTGACCACAGAGTCGTATTGACGGATAGCTACGGAGAAGCATACCGAGGCCTTAAACGTGCTGCTTAATCAGTTTTGAGGAATAACAGCACATTTCCTCTGATCCCCTAAAGCGGCTGTAACAGGGATAGTTTATCTTCTTAATTTATGTGCCAAAACTAGTGGGGAGGAAGATTAAGAATGTACAGTGCCAGAAAACAAAGTAAACCCAAATCCATATTTCAAAAAATATTATAAATATGAACCTCAATAGCTACCGAGAGGTCTTTGAAAGGGTGTAGCAGCAGGCCCAACGGCATCTTCGCTTTATTCAGCAGAGACTGGGTCTGAGGGATGCTGGTCAGTGTACAACGGAAAACCCTGAAGAAACAAAAACGGTTAAAGATTCAGTGTAAACTATCTGTGCACAGATGGAAACCTAACTACAGCTAACGTTGTCAATTTCTGTGTAGAAATTGTATAAATAATTCCTTTATAATCTAAAAACATCAATCACACCGACATCAGTTTTAAATAATAACTGCATAGTCCAAATAAACACATGCTGTACTGGTTTATCACAGCTTACTCTGGGTTGCAGTTGATTTTCTGCAGGTCCTGTGGGAGGCAGGGTGTGGGGGCAGGAACTGGGGTTGGTGGCAGCAGATTCCTCTCCTGCAACAGGTTGACTGCCCTCAGAGACTCCGGGGTGCTGGACTGGAGACTCATGGCTGCCAACGATGGGCTCAGCTGGGCTGGCCCTGGGCCACCGGGCAGCTAGATGAGTCAGAACAGAAAGCTATAATGGTTCGAAATTTACTAAAACTGATAACTATTACTTAATAAAGAATGGATGACTACTCCTGCACGACTGACTAGTCTAAACAGTGAAGCGGGGGAAAAAAAAAGAAAAAAAAGTGAACATTAACTATAAAAATAAAACAAACAAACCATACGTCAGGTTTCTATGCAGCCGGTACACCCAGGGGGGTGTTGCATGTGTGAACTTGCACATAATAAAAGAGCTAATAGTGTATACAAACTGTTCTAACACTACAAAGCCAGTGCAACGCCCTGACTTTCCTCTCACCTGCTGGTATGGCTGAGGTGCTTGTGTGTAAGGCTGCGTGGCAGCTTGCATGGCAGGGTGCATGGGGGGTGTTGTGTGGGGAGCTGAGGTGTTCTGGTATCCAGGTGGTAGGGAAGGGTAATGGCCCAAGTGGCGACCAGGTGGTCCGGGCTGAGTCAGGCCAGCTGCAAGTGAAAAGGGATAATAGGTTAATAGGATAATAGGTGAAAAGGGTCAATGCATATGAGAAATCAAGCACACAATGGAAAAGTGAGGAATGAAACTGTGAGGCAATTCGAAAAGACCGAAACCAAGACTGCAATTCCTTACTTTTCCCAGCAGAACTGTGCCAAAGGCACTGCCCTGGGCCGAAGGCACTCTGGTTCTAAAATTACTAAAATCTGAGTTGTGAATGGTGTATTTTGTTTAGAAAATGTTGATGAATATTTACAGCAGGTCTGTGGCACAGAAAATAACTGTTAAAAAAGCTAATTATGTAATCAAGGCTCATCTTTTAAACGTAAAGCCTGTAGCTGGTTACAGCCGGCAGAACTGGTCGTCACTTTCAAGGTTTCTTGAATGTCTCCAGAACAATCTCTGCAGCAGGTGTTCATTTTTAAGTATTACAACGGTAATGATGACTGGATTTATAGATGAAGATTGTAAATAAAAACAAAACACACACAAAAAAACCTATGAGGCAGACCACCTGTCGGCTGCTTTGAAAACACACAGCCCACGTGGTTGGCATGAAAAACAGACTATACGTGGCAGAAAAAACCCTCACCCATTTTGTTGTCAACGTGATTATAGCTGTTTGATGCTTGCGGGCCATTGCCAGCTACAGCTCCTGTATGGAAACAAAGATCATTTTAGAGACACTTTGCTATTTGTGACAAAGCACACAACACAAAGGATAGGCTAGATGGACACAACAGGAGTACTGAAATATGGCGATGGAAATGATGATGCCAATTACAGAAATTATGGAAATTTATGGAATTTTAAGGAAACTTTTGTACTTAGATAAGTTACATGAAATGTGATGGAGCTAGAAGGCAAAGAGTGGTAAAAACTCCCAAAAGAAAATGCAGTGCTATAAAAAAAAAAAAAAAAGTCAAACAAACAAAAAAAAAAAAAAACACCAAATATCACAGTCAAAAGTACAGTTTAAAGTACATCATCTTTAAACTTTACTAATATTGTAATTGTATGTATGCATTTTTTTTTTATTATAAAAGTAACAAATCAGAACGCAGTAAGTGCTGATTCTGTAGAATTTTAAGACTGCTATCCATATGTGTGGGATTTAAAAATGATGAGTGCATTCAAGGAAACGATGAAAAACAACCAAAGAATCGGCACCACAGCACTGACACAACATCTAACAGGTACCAGACAGCGAATCATTTTGTCACACCTGGACATTCAATATCATCCTCCTCGCAGTCGGGCTCAGTGGGAGAAAGCGTGTTGTTGACAACCCCCCCACACTGAGCTAGCATGTATAAGAAGAAGGGAAGGGAGGGAAACACCGGTGGGGGGTCAGAACAAAAATGCTTGGTTTACAGATTGACATACATGTGCAAAAAGACATAATCACAACCCTAAGCCAGCACAGGAAGAGTTGTACATACATCACATAATGAATACCTATTCTGTTGGACAACCTTTCTTTTAAACATATCGCTGTCTGACCATCTGCATCTGGAATACCAGTTCTCCTAAATGGAACCCTGACTCGTAGGACTCCAATAGATTAACATTGCCTTTAGTGATATAAATGTGATAATTCAAAGACTCAATGTGTACTTGTTTTTATGGTACAAGAGACAATCCTTTCACTCATAGGCCACCATTTTTCTTTAGGTTGTAATCCATTATGGGCAGTAGTGATATAAAATGTCTGGGAACTGGAACAGTGTTGGTCCCTGGATAAATATGGCTACCATTCGGCCTTTTGAATGTGAACCTGACCAGGGCAAAAAAGCGAAAAGAAAGCTGGAGGCCTCAGTAGAAATGTACATCAAGATAAAGAAGATCAAACAAGTGATAAGGCAAGAGTGGATCAAACTCTGTGACGTCTGTGCAACAGCTGCCTTTCAATGCGAGTAAAGGAGGTCAGATTTCTGGCATCAGTTCTTCTATGTTAAAATATTAAAGATATCACAACAGTAAGATGTGTGTCTAATGCCTTTGGCATTGGCATCCATAATTAAAATATTGTTAAGATATTGAAGCTAGCTAAAGCGAGGTGGTCAATTTGCCTGAGGATAGGTGCATGCTGGTTAGTTCAGGGACTCGTGGTAGTGCTGGGCGGTATGACCAAAAATACATATCACGGTATTTTTTCACGGTATCACGGTTTCACGGTATATCACGGTATTTTTTTTTCATGCATAATTAGGTGTTCACAGCATTTTCTACAGATTGAGAACAGAATTAAAAATTAAAATCTTCGTTAATAACTGGTCACACAGAACTTTATTGTATTAATATTCACATCTTCATTGTAAACAAATTAATAACATAGCTAATTACACTGGTCGGACTGTTCAGCTGTTTCAGACTGATATCTCCGGTTCAGGCTGGTCCTCATCCTCAACACGTCTCTTTTTCAATCGTGGAAAATATTTTTCTGGATTGAAGCAGCAAACATTCCGTGTAAGAGTTTAAAAAAACTACTTTATTTGATTCACAGCTGCTAGTGTTTAGACCTCGACAACCCAACTACATTTTTTTTTTTTTTTTAAACGGCAAACTTGCGACTAGTTAACTTTATAAAGAAGGCGTAATTGCTTGTTTGCTATGGGTCGGGTCGGGACAACATTGTATTAAAAATATAAAATACTTTTATAGGACTTTTTAATGGGAGCTAATCTAACGCGGCGCTGAAGCTAGCAAGCTTCCAGGCTTCCCAGGCATGATCTCGCTGATGGAGACACACGCGGTGTGCACGGAGGGGAGGGGCTGTGTGTGTGTGTGTGTGTGTGTGTGTGTGTGTAGGCTGACAGAGAGACGGAGGGAGCACGGAAAGGAAATGCAGCTTAACGAATACCAGTATTTTTTAAATAGCGTTAAAAATAGACAGTAAACATGCGTGTTTAGAAGCAACACTGAAAAGGGTCCCGTCTCAAACAATGTCGCGCGACGCAGCGTTCCCCCCGTTGTGTAATCAAATACACCGGTATGGCGGTATATTAAAAATTCATATCATAACGAAATTATAAACCGGTATTCGGTGTGAACCGGTATACCGCCCAGCACTAACTCGTGGCACTGTTAACACAAGGCCAAATTCTTTATTTGTCACGCAACTGTGGTTAAAGGATAAGACCGTTTTTTTGACATTGGGCCCTTGATTTCACATTATAACATGATGTTCTACTCACCCCTGCTTGTTGTTGAACATTTGGAGCTGTTCCGAAGATATTCGCGAGGCGTCTGGCTGCTCTCTTAAGATATTCGGCCATGAAACGGTTTCCTATGGGCAAGCTTATACAGGCACAAACTATGCTGTTTATAATTTATTAATTACTCTACACTAGCACTGATAACGTGGAGGTGCGTCGCTTACTTAAAAAAATCCGGGTTACTGTAATTTTGATTTTTTTTGTCGTAAAGTGGGTGTTACTGACGTCCTCGTCGTGCTACTGCCACAGACAGCCCACAGACCTGCTGCCTATTTATTCATTCGGCTAAAATTCAAAATTAGTAACCCGGATTTTTTTAAGTAAGCGACGCACCTCCACGTTATCAGTGCTAGTGTACAGTAATTAATAAATTATAAACAGCATAGTTTGTGCCTGTATAAGCTTGCCCATAGGAAACCGTTTCATGGCCGAATATCTCAAGAGAGCAGCCAGACGCCTCACGAAAATCTTCGGAACAGCTCCAAATGACCAACAACAAGCAGGGGTGAGTAGAACATCATGTTATAATGTGAAATCAAGGGCCCAATGTAAAAAAAACGGTCTTATCCTTTAAATTTTCTTGTGCTTGAACTTTAAATGCTATAGTTTTCTAGGTTTGAATGGCTGAGGATAGTGTTTAACAATGACCAACCATATCTGAGGGCTCTGTGAGAAACAGTTAAACTCAGTCAGCATTTGGGGAAAGGAGTGTGGTCAGCCCATGTTGGAATTACTGTATACCACAAATAGTGAAGTCACAGTAATAGCATTGTTGAAGTACAAGACAAAAAAGCCTCTATTTGAGTTGAACCTTCAGAGAAGAGGAGCTCATTTGTCTTATCAAGGGCACTCAGAAAGAAAAAGGAACAATATTATATCACAATGTTTATTTATTGTCTCTTATTAAAAACAAACAACACCCGTGATCACTCTCCCGTTAGCACTAGTTCACAAAGTTGTCAAATGAATCTGGGAAGACAGGGTGAGAACATGGCTGCAGGTGTCTATGAAGCCGTCTTTGTTCTTTCTGTAATCTAGGAAAGTCGTCCCTTTTTGCCCATTAAAACCACAACCAAAGGAAGCACCATGTGATACTGAATCGATATATTTACTGCTGGCCATTCTTTTTTACATCATCATCAAACCACAATATAGTGTGCACGGAAAGCAATGACAGGCACTGCTGGTCAAAATATTCAGAAGAGCTTCTGGTTGATCTGCTATCATCCACAGGGCAGCTTGGTTTTTTTCAGACTGTTAGAGCTTCACCACCATCACATTATTAGTTTAATCACAATGAACATTTAGTGTCCAGCTGGTCAGTTCCCACAAACTGACTTTTCCTTCTTTGTTCTGATCATTCCTGTTTGCCATGTAATAGCCTACAGCTCGGGATCAACAGACATGGCGAGAACAAGCTTATATTTAGTTTCCTGGTTCCCGGGTTACGATTTCTGCCCATATGACTGGTTGTCTGAAAAAAGGGTCACCATGATAACATCGGCACCTCTCTGAAAAGTTCACAGATTTGTGCCTAAAGCGGGTGCACAAAAAAGGTGGAGCGCTATCAAAATAATACATAAACTCTTTTAACCCATTGACGACGGATGTTGCTTAGCGCAACATTGCCCCTCGCGCCGGTTGTTGCGTAGCGCAACATTGTTCATTTATCATTATTTTCAAGACGCATATAGCATGTAATGCACAATAATTGGTTCAAATACACATGAGGTGGGTGTTTTCGATTAGCCTGTTCTGCAATAGTGCGTTTGTAGCTAATTTGACAGCTCGGCTACAATGGCTGCGGTTAACGAGACATACTGTGACAGCGATGGAAGTGATGTGGAGTTGGCGCGGCCACACACCATCCAACTTGAAGTGGAGCCCCGTGTCAAAGCAGGAGATGAAATCTTTCATCGGTCTCTGCCTAACTTTTGGAATAATCAAACTACCAACTCGCCGGGGTTACTGGAGGCAGAGCAAGTGGCTGTATCAGACAAATGTCGCCCGAGTGATGGCACGAGATCGTTTCGACATGATGTAATTATTTATTCTTGCGCTGCATTCTGACGACTTCTCATTCTTATTTGAGTGGCGTTGCCCTTGTGTCAAAAAAAAAAAGAGAGCCCGGTGCGAATTACTGCAGTATGACAACTATGATGTTTTAGAAGTCGTGTCACTGAAGTATACAGTATAACTGCACAATGCAAGATATATTGCAGGGTTTTTTATCATTCATTATTATTGCTGATATTATGATTATGATTTAGTTATAGTATAGTAACAGTATAGTAATAGTAGTATAATAAATAGCAGCGTTGGGTATTATCCTGAATCATAAAGCAAAACTACATGAACCAAATGTCCAACATTGATAAAAAAAAAAAAAAGTAATACAATCCAGCCAGCGAAATTTGTTTTAATTTTTCTTAGGTGTTTTCAATGAATTGTTTTTAGTTCCAAAAACCCTCAGGCATTGGGGACCTTTTCTAAAAACTTGCTTAGGCATTGAGCAGCCTTTTTGCAGGTGCTTTAGGCGCCAATGGGTTAAAGGGACTGATTTCTTGGTCTTCAAGGAAAAACTGGTTCCATTTCAATGCCTTTCTCTAAGGTTTACTCCAGTGCCAAAGCTTTACAAAGTTTGTAATCGCAGTATGCCCACATAAAAACAGGGCAGTTGGCATATCTAAGATAAATCAACTATTAAGTACTCACCATCTGTCTTCGGTGGTGGAGGTGTGGCATTTGCCATTGGGGGTCCAGTGGGAGGTGGTGTGGGTTTCATGGTTGGTGGTGGTCCTGTAGGTGGAGGCCCATAGGCAGGTCTGCTCGGTTGGTATGTTTGGGGAGCCATGAGATTCATTGGTGGTGGTGCAGTACCTGATGAGAGACCATAGTATTATGAATCTTTTGGATAAATGACAGTCTTGTACAATAAGAGATCAAAGTTGGAGTTGAATCATTTATTTCAAACCTCCCTACAGGAGACACACTTTAGAGTTCTCTCTATCAGAATTATGTAAACGTCACCGTGCCATGTAAAACAGCTCTGCTCTGTCGGCTGATACCCTGTACAAGACCGATATGGGACATCACAGAGGGGCTGTAACATAAGCTCCGAGTGGAGGTGACACCAGGTGGTGCCCCTTCTAATCCAGAGCAAGCTAATGTCAAAGCACCATCCCATCCCCACTGACAGACCAACTGGCTTGAGCCTGCATGACAAACTCCTCGATTAACTAACTGATCAGTGAGGGTAGCAGTTAGGTTCACTTCGATATAGAACACAATTAACTAAACACTCACGATATCATGATGCAGTTTGTCAGATTAATTATTGTTATGGGAGCAACTGAATGAGTGAGGAAGGAAATATCTCTGAAGGAGTAATCTAGAAAATCGAGGCAATATATAGTTTGTTAGAATAAAACTGACCTGAGACTGCTCACAAATGATTTACTATCATTTCACTACACATTGTCATCAGAGCTGATTTACATTACATATCAGCACTGTCATTTTACTTTTATACTGAGACAGACTTCACTCACCACATGAACCAATACCACAGTGACACTTTCCACACGTCACTGAATAGAACACCAATATACTATTGTGGTTTTAATCAAGAAATCACGCAACAAGCTAAAAATCTCAACAAAGACCTTATCATTTCTCCAGTGAGCCCTTAAATTCACTGTATGCCTCGATGATGCAGTTTTTATAAGACATAGTGATATTCTAGAAACAGACCGAGGCACTAAAAGGTGAAATCGCAGCATTTATTAGCAAAGCCTTCAGACACTGTGGTTTGAACAAATTACGCAACCCACTTCATGATGCACATTTCATGTTATACAGCCACTTCCCGTTGGTTGAAAATGTTACCGAGAAGCTCTATTTATGTTTTTTTTGTTAACTCTCAGGTGAAGAAATTAACCACAATAAATCAAAATGTTACAAACACCTTAAGGATAAAGCTGTGTGCCTTCGGTTAATGTCACCAACATCTTGTAAATACTCATTTCAGCAATACAACATGCACCAGACACTGAAATCAAAATATGTGGTTTCTTGTGAAAGTTTTGTCATACCAATGCATAAGTGTGGCACAGTAACAATAAAAGTCTAATCTGAACTTTGTACAAATCCAGAGTAAATGAGTCTGTGCTTGGGAGGGAGCCAGAGGCAGCAGCAGCCACCCAACATGTTCAGCGTAGGAGCAGAGGGCAATGTCCAGCTCCAACGTATCAGTCAACGTGTCAAAGAATGAAGACAAGAACAAGGAAGACGACATCACAGCAATCATGTTATCAACCCATTGGAAAGGGACGGTGGTGGATATTTAGTAAAACAATGTGCAGTTGCCAGCAAAATTATTCAACCCCCAGTACATTAGAAAACAAATGCAATCAAGACTGAAGAGTTTTGCTGAAAATGGTATGCTTTCAGATAATAATAATAATAATACTAATGATGATGAATTGGCTAAAGTTCACTCTGAAACCGAACCGGATGCTTAATCTTTTTAGTGATTTGACCCACGGACTGCCTGTATCATTACTGCGTCACCTGCTGTAATTGGAAATTTTTGCCTCACTTCCACGTAATTATTTCTCAATCTAAAAGTGAAACTGTGTCGTGCACTTGGATGTTCAAGTGACTCTTACAACTTTCAATAGAGCCTTTGTTTTCCTACCTGGCTGATGGTATCCATGCATAGAGGTGGGTGTGATTCCGGGGCCTGAGAGTTGGGTGGTGCTGTGTGGCGTTGGTGCAGAGCTGTAAGCTGCAGATGACGATGGTGACGGTGCAGCCAAGCTTGCTGCTTGATTCATGTGATTTGCCACAGGGCCTCTGGGATGCGTGCTCATAGAAGTGGCTGGCCCCATTGGTGGGGTAGCTGTGTTGTACTGCCATGCTGGAGCCATGGGCTGTTGAGGGTTTGGGTAGTAGCTAGTAGTAGACACACCAGGAGGTGGTGGTGGTGTAGCTTGTGCTGGGGGCAGCCTGGGACCTGGGCTGGGGCTGGAAGACTGAGGGGGTGTGTGGGGTGGAGGACCTCCCATCAGAGGCCTAGACAACAGAGGCTGGCCTGGAGAGGAAGGGTAAGAAGAGAGCTGTGGGCCTGGCTGATGGGAGCTAACTGGGGGGACAGGCTGGTATGGCCCAGAGGGGTAGAGTCCTGGAGCAGGGGATGTGGTAGCTTTGGGTTGCATTGGATTGTAGGCTGGTTGGTGAGTCATGCCATAGCTGACTCCTGGCAGCTGCTGCAGGGCAACTGGATTCTGTGATGGACCTCGTAAACAGAAGGAGAAAATGCAGGCATGTTACCAAGCAAGGCCAAAACATTAAACATTTCTCTTAACACATTCTAAATGTATGACAGACAAAATGTTTTTTTGTTTTAAATATCAACATTGTGTTGAACAATCCTCTTTCTTTTAAATGATAGTGCCAAGATCCTCACAAAAATTCCAGTTCTCTAGGTTGCTGTCTTGTCAAACTTTACCAAAGTTATCATGAAATATATGGGCATAGGCAAAAACTCAACATGCCAGCCAGTACCTTCCCAGACAAATAAAACCAGAGATGCAACAGATTCAATCTTACAATCCCATTAAAAAAAAAAAAAAAACATTTAAGGACTGACTCTAGATGCTACTGCATCACATACATTTCCCCTGAAGATAAATAAAGTCATGTACTATCTTCTATTTAAAAGAGTCATTTATATAAAGCAATTCATCAAATGACCAATAAAATGACAGCAAAGGGTCTAGTTTTTTATTTAGATTTAATTAACCATGATCTGCCCTGAGAGCAGGCTTTGAGTCAAGTCTGCCCAAGTGTGTATTGAACACAGCAAGTTTTTATTAACAGCTACTCATTTCCTAATTTCCAGAATATGAAGTATTTTAACAGCAGGTGATGCAAGATCTTGTCAAGAGCAAGAATCAGCTAAAACATGTAGTAGTGGGAGAAAATGGGCTCAATCACAGAGTACAATCAGTTTGTAAATTCAAAATCAATAAATGTAACCGACCGAACTATCTGTCTGTAAACTGTACTTAAAATGCAGCATCAACAGGTTGCTGTTTGAAGCTGAACTGTTTCCACAATATAAACAGTTTCACTACAATCCATTTTAAAGCTGCACTAAACCACCAGCGGCTGAGCTTAGTCAGCAAAGTGAAAAGGAATTAGAAAACAACTCTTCTCAATGAGCAGAAACATATGGAGGAGCATAATCCACCTCATATCGTTCTATATTCTTACTGGATATTTTAAGACCTAAAGCTCCAAGATGGCCACAGTTCTTATCCAATCAGAAAGACGTATAAACGGATAACTCAGTCGATCACAACACAAGCCAATGCAAAGGAGGACAGTTTATAAAATAACGTAAAAAATCCAGATTTTGGAGTTCAAATCAACTCAACCTCTGACATATATAAACAAAGGACTTTTAAAGACTAAATTATCACTGAAGTCGTTTATGAACC
Organism: Odontesthes bonariensis; assembly: GCF_027942865.1. Classification (NCBI taxonomy): domain Eukaryota; kingdom Metazoa; phylum Chordata; class Actinopteri; order Atheriniformes; family Atherinopsidae; genus Odontesthes; species Odontesthes bonariensis. The sequence goes on from NC_134521.1 coordinate 23,059,562, forward strand.
GTCACTGAAAGGAAGATTTGAAATGGTGTCAATGGAGGGATTTAACTCCAACTCTATAAAACAGACAATTCAAATTCAAATAGTGTAATTCAGTTATTCCCAAAAGTTTTTAATAATTTTAATTGCACACTATTGTTAAAGCTGTACGATTTGTTCTACTGTTAAACACTTGTTCAAATAACTTGAGAATACAGAATGATGATGCAGAATGACATTGATACTATCCAGTCCTGCACTGTTGAATCAACTGCAAGTTGATAAGAAGTTCAAAGTTGGTGTGTTCTCTTTAAGTACATTTCGTTTTCTTTAAACATGACTTTTACAGCCGTGTTATTACTGCAACCTCATCTCATTTGTAAAATGATTACATCTGATACGAAGTGAGTAAACAAAAATTATATATATATATATAAATGAATAAATAGAATGTGTTGCTTTCTGACTGATGGAAGCTCGGGGAACAAATTCCAGATCAATAACCTTTAAGAGTGACAAGCATTAAAATTTAAAGAAATTGTAAGGTACAATTCAACAAACATGACTCTACACAGATTGACCTAATCAGCCGGAGCATCATAAACCAATAATGTAGTCAGTCTGCACAGCACAAGAAGTGTGAAGTATTTCACATGCACCAATAAGAAAAGCAAAGAAATGCTCGAGTTTGATGTGATTGTTTTCTGTAGTTGTTTACGTGAATATAGATGTGTGAATAGTGGCTCAGGCAAGAGTAATCTGTGTTCTAAGGAATCTGGATCATACCCAATGTGCCACATATACAGTGAAACACAGAGCGCAAACATGTCAGAGCTATCAAACCTGATCAAATCCGTATTGTTCAACAGCGAACAGAGTAATCATACAGATAGAATATTTAGGTGGCTTATAAACTGCACAGAAAAAAAAAACAGTAGACACGGGAGAAAAAGACAAGCAAAAGTCTGCTAGCTGTTTCAATGTGAAAATAAAGTTCAAGCTATTCGAGAAGCTCGAGAGTAAAGATTAAAGGGCGATTTCACAGGGAGATCGCTCCGTATCCGTTATGTTTTCTGATAAGTCTGAACATATCATTACTTATCTTAATCATATTATGTATGATACCTATTGAATATTCGATCAACCTGTTGGTTTGCTAACTCGACAAACAAACAGAAGCAAACACCGTCTACATTTAATTAGTTAGCCAACGAGTGCAGTTAGGGCACCACAACAATAGCAACTATTATTTGTCATCTTAAATCAGTGAGGTTACAAGGGTCAAGATTAGCTGTAGCGTAACCATAATTGACAGCTCACCCTTACTTGGTTACTTCACTTTAACGTTACTAAGAAAACCAGTTATCTAGTAGATAGCCAAAGAGACAAATAACTGTCCCTAGTGTTCGCTTGGTACCTGAACGTTAGCTAATGTCAGCTACTTAACATTGATCCCGCTTTACTTATACTTAAATGCTACTCACCATTTGCGTAAGCCTGTCCCGTCCCAGTCCCATTCTGAGAGTTGAAACCCGCTGTTGACATCTTGAAATGGACACCAGGATCTAATTTAGAGGTGCTTGGTTGGCGAGTAGCTAGCTGCGTCTTTAACTAGCCAACTAGCTCGATAACGCTTAACTGTCGCTCTGACGATGTGGCGTTGAGTCAAAACGGCGTCTATAGCAAAGTCTCCTAATTTCTTTTAATAGAATAATGAGGTGACTTCTTTTAAATCACAAAGCCATGACTATAACCAAAAACCCCGTTCAACTACGTACGGGTGTGTAACGATGGGCCTGGTCAGAGTAATCGTGTGAGACGCTTCTCCCGTTTCACCGGAAGTTGGGATCACCCAACAGGATCAACGTAAAAAAAAAACGCATGCGCAGTGTGTACACGTGGCATTTCCTCCTGTGCACGGGATTTTCAAGTGTACTAGAAACAAAATGAGCAATGCAAGTTATTGCCGAGATTTCTTTTCTTTTCCTTTTCTTTTTTTTTTTGTTAGTTTCTGTCATTTTTTACCATCTACTCGTTATCACGAGGGTAAAGAAACCTGTAACTTATCAACTAAACTCAACCCAGATTTAAAAATGTCGTCAAAGTAATTGCAATCTCTAGAAGAACTGACACTAAAGGGCTTGACATGCTTTTACTAACTGAATATTCAAGCTAAGGGTTTTTTTGTGATTGTTTTTCACGATATGTAAACCATTAAGTTGTATAATTATATTTCCACTTGCCAAATAATCTATTCATGCCGAATGAAGACCAACGATGTTTTCATTCGAGTCTTGATTTATGGGGATTTCTTTGAGTATAAGCGACAAAAACAATTAAAACACCACGGTAAATGCGATAATGACAACTGTCGACCACTTCCATGTTTTTAATTTTTTTTTGTTTAACATTCTTTAAAAAAGTAAGTTCTCTAATAGTCACAATCTTTCTCAGTAATTACTATCAAAGTCTTTATTTTCCTTGTCAGCGTTCCAATGGCCCTTATAATTGCTCAAAACCATATGAAACCACTGTGAGTTTAGATTATTCCTCGTTTGTGATGATCTGACGAGTGATGATACCATCGCACTGATCTTTAGTTCCCTTCAACGATTCCATATGGAACTTAAGAGTGGACTCACCTCTTGGCCACTTTTGTTTGATTATTCATTTATTTATTTGACTGTTCTCTTGTTGGAACTTTGACAAGGATCACTGGCTGTAAACAATCAAACAAAGAAAAACAACTAACAAGAAAAATGCATTACATCACTCCAAGGGTTCTTGGAAATTTAATCTCATCCAACAACACACTAGATTATCAAAAATGCATAAGTTTTCATGCGTTTGTCTGAGAGAAGTGAAGGCATCCTTCACAAAGAAGACTACATCAACAAAAAAGAAAAGAAAAAAGTTACTGTGTTGGGAGACAGTGATCTGAAACATACTTAAAAAACTGTCGAGACTTGTTCAAGGAAAAACATTACCAACACTCTGAATAGACTTGAATCTCATCTCGTGCAGACTATGTCAAGGGAATTTGTGAAGACTAGATTGATGGCATGGAAGCCTGAAATACTCAAAGAGGTGAAAAATTGTTGTAGAAGAGGAGTGTCCCAGCCACAAGAAACCTACTGATCAAATAAAGTATTCTTGATAAATACAAATTTGAAGTTGTAATGAAAAATGTTGTTATCAACTTGACGTGTAAGAAATATGTTGAATAAGACTCGTCGACTAATTCAGTTATCCTGTCGGAAAGATGATTGTGAAACATAAACAGGAAGCGGCTGGGCAGAGTTTTGGGGAGTTGTTGGACAGCCATTGCAGTGTCGTGGCTCAGTAACAAAACACGAAAGAGGTGAGGAAGACCTGGCATCTCACAGGCTCTCTTTTCTAATCGAGAGACTAATTTACATGACTTTTAGAGCAAACACAATCGGTAAACCAGTCTACACCTAAATAACGGGTAAGTTTTTTGATACACTTTCTAAGTAATCATCCAAAAAGGGAGTATTACGTGAGCGTTCGGCTTCTCAGCTAGCAAGTTACCCCGGCTGCTAACGATGCTACATTAGCACTGCTAACTCTAAGTTGGCTAACTCTTATTTTCAGCTTGCCTCGTGCTGGATGTAAACCTCACTTTACCAACTGTTTTGTGTACTTTAGTAGCGGTGTTAATTATAGGATGAAAAAAAAACCTCACATCGGCACACATATTGGTGTCTAGTGCAGCGGCAAACTATTTGTCCAGCTAACTACTGATTAGCTCCCGCAGCTAGTAACCCTTGATGCAACGTCGCCTACAGAATATGACACGTAGCTAGTGGCTTCCTGCTAGCCGTTCCGTTAGCCGGTGTAAGTCTGAAACCTGTCACTCGTTAGTTTCTGTAAATGTGCTCTAAGATTTTTAATAATCTAAGTTGTATTGCTGTTGCGTATCTGTTCTTTTTTTTTTTAATTCCTCATTTTTTAACCACGTCGAATGTTTGCAAAAAATACCGCCTCATCAAGTTTAAAGGTGGTCCCTATTTGCGATGGCTGGTAAGAATTATGTCCGCGAAATATCTGGTGACGTGAAGCACGGAGACTGTAACGTATGAGTTTATCAGCTGACAACTAAATAGCTGCTTTACCACACAATTTTCAATCTAACTGAATTGGAAGGCCAACAGATCACCGATATAAACATTTGTGAGTCTATATAAACACTATGTTCCACCTCGTTTGGAAGCAGCTGTCAGATTGTATGAATATGTAATATTTAAATCATTCCATTAGTTGAGCATCCCAAACATGTCACCTAAATTGGAATTACAGCGTCTCTCCTTAGTTTAAATCCCACTTGACGAGATTGTCTAACCTTGATTTGATATTACTCTGTTATTAGGGCTCTTTTTGAAAATATTGACCAAGAGAGAATCTAATGGAACTCAATCATCTATCTGACATGACCATTAACGTATAGTACAGGGTTGTTAACATCTTCCATAGATGGTGTTTTTATTGATTTATTTACTGGATGAGTTTGTTGGTTCAAGCCACATCCAATGTATTAACAGTATTATGAATGCACGTTTTCTTGATGGCATTTTTTTAATTGTCCAAATTCAAAACTGTCCAAAATTTTAGATTAAGTGGGAATTCACTGGAATCTTGTCTCTGAAGCACCAAGTTACCATTCATATTAAAGTTACATTTTTAATACATCAGGTTTGTAATTTTTATATTACTACTTACAATTCTTTCTGACCACAGCAGTAAGAGACAAGAACAATTGTTACTTGTACTAAAAAGTAGTTCAGAAGGTAGATACTGTTACTAATATAGGCAAATTGTTAGAATGTACTTCTGACCATATGCACCCGTATTCAGATTACAAAACCACAACTAACTTGTCTGATGAATTTATTTAATAACAGATGCCTCAGTGATGGGGATTTAAGCTCTAAGGGGCTCTTCTGGGGGAATTCCTGGTGTGCTTCTCAAACCATCTCACATTTGTTTCACATTTGCTGCTACATCACGCCACAAATGTGGCCACCTGCCTGTAACTCCAGCCCACTGTGTTGAGGCAGGGATTGGAACATGTGGGTCCAGAGAGTGACATCAGCTGATATGGGGTTTGACTGTATTTTTCTGTATTTGCCTGATCTTGACCTTTATCCGCCTTACACTTTAGCCTTGAGTTGTTTGCACGTTACGTAAGTGGGGCCAGAGGTCGACGCCAGCTTACCTTGTTCTGATGCTTCTGTGTATCATAAATGAAAGAGTAGGAGTAGTAAAGAAAGGTAATGGTAAGGAAAATTAGATGAAACCGAAAGCAAAATACATGTCTTTGTGGGGCAAAAGCTGCTGCTTGCTGTATAGAAAAGGGAGGCTTGTCTCCTCTCTTTTATTTAAAATACATCTGACCAGCTTATCTTGAAAGACTACGTCTGGGCTTCATTTCTGAGGGCCTTGCAAATGAAATGTAAAACACGCACATTGCCTGTCATGAACTGTCAGGTGTTCTATGATCAAGGTTCGGAGTCTCCTTTTGTGCTGTACGAAGACTCCTGCTACAACAAGCTAATCACTGGTTGTAGAAAGCCATTCATTGCTCTTATCGCCAGTTGCTGGTATCTCTCTGATACGTTTAGACAGACTCCACTGTCTTGGAGATGAATGGCATCACTTTTACGAGGTTGGTGAGGATTGGTTTCTATTTTTCTTTCTGTGTCTCTGCTGTTTAGTTTGTACCTGTAAGCTGTTAGCCTCTAATGAAACCAAAATATTAAACCATGTTTTAGTCCACTAATGAGGCACCCGTGGGGAGAAAAAAAATGAAGTCTGAATGTTTTACGGTGAATTGTTGTCACCATTAGAATTTTCCCTTGGTCCTCTTCTGTTGCATGTTGAGTCTGTTTGGTAAAAATGACTATCCAGGAGTGCCATGCAAGCATTTTAGGTGTTTAAGGAAAGCTATTTGAAGTTGATCCCGGAACTTTTCTTCTTTTTTTTTTTTTTTTTTTTTTTTTGGTTAAAGAATGTTTCCAGATCTTCGCAACAATAGTTTTCTGCTGACGCTTTCCTCTTTTTGTTCAGAAGAGGAACATCAGCTGCTGGTACTTGAAGCAGAATATAAAAGATAAAAATGTGAACCCTGATAACAGAGGTGCCATGGGGCCATGGTTTAATTTTCATAAAAAGCCCTTTAATTAAGATTCCTAGTGGATTTTGGGGATGCAATTTATGAATTGGCAGCCATTTTTCTCACAGGTTTGGGTAAAGCAACCACTGTGATGGGGTCTCTGGGCTCAGAGATTATTTTTCAATATCCTGAATTAATCACCTTAGAATAACAGTGACTGATTTGATGATGAAGTTTCAGGCTAACGTGTTGTGTTCTTCCTCCATCATTTACAACAGTGAAAAAAATGATTTTTTTTCAACTGATCTGACTGACTGAACTTTCACTTTATGCGACTGATGAGCTCTGCCTTCATCGGGGCCTCATAGAAGGAGTTCATAGACTCTCAGCAATGACTATGAACTCTGGTGTAAACACGAGGGGTGGACCCACAATGATACTCTGTCATTCACATTTACTTTAACTGAAAGCAAGGATGTTGCTTAAATCTGTTGTTTTTAAATGCTGCCATTTCAATGCTCAGAATAAACTAGCCCAACATTAAAGCTAAGGGAACCCTAAAAAAACTTTGAGCAACATGATCCAAAAAACTGTCAGTCAGCATAACATGGGAGTGCACCGTTCATTCTTTACGGGGACGTTGTGCTTCAAAACCTGGGATAAAGGGTCTGTGACTTGACCAAGAGCAGAGCACTCTAACTGAAAATATTTACAGCCTTGAAGCTTTTGGCCGGTGGGTACTCCTAGTTGTAAATTTGACCCTCCCACTCTCTGAGCAATATGCTGCGACCGTAACGGACATTAAAGTGCCACATTTAATCAGTGTTTTTTGGTTTTGTTTTGCTGCTGTTTTTCTTGTTAATTAAGCACTAATTCATCTGTGTGAATCGAGTAACCACCCATGAAGCCCAGTCACTGTATGTTGTTAATATATGATAAAATGAATGCAAAGATGCACAACAACAGACTGCTCACTTCGTATGATATTCAACTGCTTTATGAATTGTAGTTCTTTTGGTTTCACATTCCTTTCACATGCATATTTTCTTACTTCTGTTTTGTCCCATATTCTTGGTTTTTCAGGATTCAACAGCTCCGGATATGTCATTCCTATTTGATTGGATTTATAGCGGTTTCAATAGCGTACTACAGTTTTTAGGTGAGTACTGATGATTCAGCGCATTATCTTGTAACAACTATAAGAATAAGTGCGGGAGATTTGAAAACTGCTTATTTTGGAACGAATCAAAATGGCTGACTGATTTTTCTCACAGTGTTCATGTGTTAAGTGGACTATGACTTGTGCACAACACTAAGTTTTGTGCCTAGAAATCTTATCTATGGAAGAAGTTCCTCCCTTGTGGGGCCACACAAGCAGCCTGTTTTTGTCTAAAGTGGCTCAGCTAACAACATCTGCCTATTTTTATATGACGTGTAAACACTGAAGCTACACAAAGCTGATGTTTCTAAGAAACATGACATGTGTTTTCACCTGAGCTTGTTAAATTAGTCTGTAAAGGGTGTGTCTGTTTGAAAGCTGATAGTAAATTAAATGTGTGCCAGAAGCTCTGTTCCCCAGTGTGCACTGTTCTAGTTTCTGTCTTAAAGTTGTACGTAGCAGCCGTTCCTGTTCTCCCTGCTCGGCTGGTTGCGTGGCGCTCCTGTGAGTAATGATGACGTGCAGCAGAGCTGACTCAGTCAGAAATTTTACAAATCTACTTTGTATCATTGTGCTGACTCAGAATGGCAAACATAGAGTTCATCAGGAACGTTGAGCAAGGCGCGGCCATAGTTTGCACCTTTCATCCCATGTGTGGATATTCACTGCGTCTGTAATTTAAGCTCTTTTTTTCGCATGAGCTCCGCAAAGACATGAGACTCGGGTCATGATTCCACATCCTAATGAAGGAATAGGAAGTAATGTACAGGCAAGCAGAGACGGGTACAAAGCAGCAAACCTCATCTGTATGCGCACGCTCGCTGTGAATTCTCACACTGTTTGTTACTCTGGTTTGTTACCACAAATTTATTCATTCAGAAGTTACCCACATTTTGTGCAAGGCAACTGGCATTCTTTAGCATGTTTGTTCCAACTGATTCAGACATTCGTGTGATCTTTTATTTTTTTTTAACTGTGAGTTAGTTTTTGTTATGGAATAAAACAAATTTGGGTCAAAGGGGCTCCCTTGTTTTTTTGGGCTTTCAATTAATATTCACATTGCGACATAGATAATGAACAATGACACACTTTGAGCTTTGCAATTTGTGCACGTTCTTCTCATTCATATGATAATGTTTTAATCTTTATGAATTTAACTCTGTATTCCTGAGAATAAACAAGTCTGTGCTTCCCAGTTCTCGTCAATTTTATAGTTTAAAGATGTTTATTTGTATTCTCCCAAGTTGTTTGATGAAGACAAATATAATGGTGTGAAATGCTTCTGTTTTTGATTTCAGGACTGTACAAGAAATCCGGCAAGTTAGTATTTCTTGGCCTGGACAATGCTGGCAAAACAACGCTATTGCACATGCTCAAAGATGACAGATTGGGACAACATGTGCCAACCTTACACCCAAGTAAGTCTGCTGCTACTCTGTCACACATGCATGTCCACTCATGCTCACTCAGTTGTGTGTTCGAAGACTATGATTGCAATAAAATTCAGGCATATTATTGTTGGTATGAATTATAAGTGTGTAATATTTGATCACGCTTCCACTTGTGCTTAATGTGTGAATCCTCTCCTCCAGCCTCAGAAGAGCTGACAATTGCTGGCATGACTTTCACCACCTTTGACCTTGGAGGCCACACACAAGGTGTGTTCAAATGTTTTTTTGTGTTTCAAGTGATCTATGATTAAGATATCATTCGTTTGTGTAGCGCATAAGAAATTCTGTCCAACAATTAAACTTTGTTAACAAAACTCACTTTGTATTTATTTTGGTTCACCCAGCCCGCAGAGTGTGGAAAAACTACCTCCCTGCCATCAATGGCATCGTCTTCCTTGTGGATTGTGCAGACCACGCGAGACTGGGTGAATCAAAAGCGGAACTTGATGTAAGTAACTTCTACCTTCTTGTTCAAACTTGCACTGCTCAGCATTTTCTTGATCTGCACTGAGAAGAACCCAAAACTTTCAAAATCCTTGTTTTTTTTCCCCCCACATATTTTGAAACGGAGAAGTCTCCTTTTGGGCCAAATATTCAGTAATTGTGCAAAGAAAGATCCACTTTAAATAAGTTTTTGCTACATATTTTTTGGGGACAGTTTTTGAAATGTCTGTTGTTGTAAGAGGTAAATTACAGGTTTCCCAAAGTCATTCACAGGAGGAGCTAAATATTACTCAAACATCACATAGTCAAGAGTATGATTGTAGTATCAGAGCATGATAATTGTATCCACATAGTAACACTTCATCAACTTCCCCAGGCATTAATGACAGACGAGACCATTGGAAACGTGCCTATCCTAATCCTGGGCAACAAGATCGACAGACAAGAAGCCATTAGTGAGGAGAAGCTGAGGGAAATATTTGGATTGTATGGACAGACGACAGGCAAGGTGAGTACGCACAGCTCCGTCTCTGTTTTCTACCTTTGTTTTTCTTCTGGTATGTTGTTCTAATGGTTGGATGAGTAGATAAAACAAAAGAAGTAAAGCATTTCTGAACACCGAGCTGAAATTGGACCAGAGCAAAGACTTCATGAAGATTTAAGAGTCTTGCCTCATGCACAATGATGAAGAAAAGTTCAGTAACGTTACCAAACCTACTGCTATCCCTGCAGTTCTAGTGAACAGCTTTTTCTTTTTGGCCAAATTCTTTATGGGGGCGTTTTCGCCTCAATCTAAATGGGACAGTAGTAAAGGAAATGTAATACCACTCAATGAAGTTTAGGTTGAACTGGGATTGGAACCAGATGTTCTGCTGCTAAAGTTAATTAGTCCATGTGTCCTTCAACTGACCATCTATCATTTCTGTTTTATTCATTATGAAACTGGAAGACAAGTTGGCCACTTGAGTTTTGTTTTTCATTTTGCCTTTCACAGATCTTAGGTTTTTTTTTGTTTTGTTTTTTTAAGTTCTGTTTAGCGGATACATTTGTCTTATCCTTTGAAAAGACAATAATGTAACCTTACACACAGACACCTACACATATATATTTTGTCTGATTCGGTGTGACCTTTCTCCCGCTCTTCTCTCAGGGCAACATTCCCATGAAGGAGCTGAACACGAGACCACTGGAGGTGTTCATGTGCAGCGTGTTGAAGAGGCAAGGCTACGGCGAGGGCTTCCGCTGGCTCTCCCAGTACATCGACTAAAGGAGCCAAGACCCATAATGCACCGAAATCCCCACCATCATCATAAAGAAGGCGCTAAATCCAACCACTCAAAGCGCCCACCATTGCCACCAGTACCATCATAATCAGCCTCATGTTTGGTTAATCGAGTCTGCCTCCACCTTCAGAGAAACCAGTACAACTCAATCCCAATAGACTTTTATTGGTCGAACATTTGGTTCTGCACTTACAGAATTCATACCTGTGCGCACTCATAACCATAGTCATCTCTCTCATTTTTTAAGAGAGTAACATAGCATTAGCTCCACAGCAAAGGGTATTCACATTCAAACGGATTAATCTTTTCTATTTTGTGTCTGTCCCTCCTTCCCTCCATCTGTTGAGTGTGATGATAGATGCATATAACTGTAAATCTGTATATGATTCCATTGGTATATCAGCAATCCTTAAAGCCTCTTCCCCCTCTTCAACACATCTTGAGCAAATGAGAGTGAGCAACATAATTGTATACATTGCAGTACACTTTTTTAACAGGAAAGCAATTAATTCAACATTGTATTTAATCAGTGTTTTGGTTTGACCTGTTTTTTTTGTTTGTTTTTTTTTCCTTTTCTTTTCTTATTTTGTTTTTTTAAATATCGTTTCAGTAAATTATGGATGCGGCCACGTACACAGCCCTCAATGTAGACATGTGGCTGTTTCATCCATTTCTATGAATGGACCAGTGCATTTATCTTATTATATCATAAACTAGACCCAATTTTTCATGAAAGATAAAATACTTTTGCTCCAGACTTCTGTCTTTTAGGAAGAGTAGCTCTGAGTGGATCCGAATATTCAGTGGGCTCCCTTTTTAAACAGAAGCATGGGGTGGTAGTGTTACTAATGGTTTCTTTTTTCTTTTTTTTTCCTTAATAGGCTATAACTCTGGCAAGGTTTGATGACATCCTGTAGATAGCACAATGGTCAGTTGATGCAAAGACAAATATTTAAATTAAATAAAACTTTGCCGTTTAATAGCCTGATCATTACATGTCGTGAGAGATGATGGGAGGAATAAACAGACAGTTGTAACATCTAGTACTTGTCAATATGAAAAGTCCATACTGCAGGTGTGTTTTCAAGCTCAGATCTTTTCCCAGGGAGAATCTTGTGACCAATTGAAAACAAAGAACACAGTCCCACAGTGGGAACAGATATATAGGCCTAAGACAGCTCTAAGGGACCATATGTATGAAGTGTACATGAACATCGTACATGGATTTTGTATTTATAAGTGGTATCCGTTGATCTATGTGCATTACCAGAAACTATTATGCATGCCTTGATCTTTTGATTTCTTTTTGTTTTTTAATGACCATCACTCAATGGGAGGGAAGAAGATGCCAAAATGTACAATGAGAGATGATTGTCATGTCTTTTTAAAAGAAACAATGGAGTTGCGCATAATACACTTTTTCTGTCCCTGTCCCTCTGTGTCTCTTTCATTCTCTCATTACTAAGTGATGAGCTGTTCCAACATGGATGGGACTTGCTGTTGTTTGCATCATAAGAAAATGTAATAAATGTTTGCAATGAATAACGGGCTTTAACAATGATCCCCAGTGCAGACTGATTGTTTTATTCTTTTTTTTTCCTTCATCGCATTTTTTGAAAATAATTATGTCAGTGCTTGAAGCTGCTCATGGAATCTTTGTTGAGAAATATTGGAAAGCTCAACATTTTACTCTTAAACAGAAGCAGTTTGAGAAAGTAGGAGGTGCTATCGCTGAGATGGAGGCTGTTAATTGGACAAAGTAGCACATATCTAACTGTAAAGCGCACCGTGTCCTGAACGAAAATGCTAAAAAAGAAGGGACAGCTTGGGGATGATGTTACACACAGGCTGCCATGCTTTGCTTTGCTTTGCTTTGCTTTGCGTTTCCTCTCTAAAACCTTAAGCTCAGACAGACAAACGAGAAAAGTTAGGAGATGCTCTATTTGAAGTTAATACTGATAAGAGTTAAGCAGGAGATGATGTGGATGTAGAGAAAAAAAAAACTTTCACACAGATTCTGCTGTGTTGACTTGCACCTTAACTTAAAGCATCTGTTTAGTCAGACTTGACACGGATAACTGGCTGGTAGCTGTCACTGTAATCTGCAGTGTTTTTACATGCATGACTTTTTTAGCAGTAGTGGGTGAAGAATGAAATGGAGTAAATCTGCTCGTTCGTCCTCGTGATTGTGATGCAGTCGAAACGGAAAGTGCTTTCCACCTTTGGATGAGAGGACCATCTGCTGTTCTTTTTATTTGACGGCTGAAACCAACCAGTCAGGGAGGATTACATAACAGTAGTATGTTTAACTGTGGAGTTATGTAATTTAGCTTCAACCTAAGCCCTACTCCGTAAGCCACTAGGTGGTGCACTCGACAAAGAGTGTATTTTTTTTGTCATGCCGATGCAGATGGAAGAAAATTCACAAACAGATTAAGATGTAACATTGTAATTGGTCTTATCTGAGGAAATCATTAATGATGTCATGTTTTCCACTGCATCTCATGCGTGTTGAACCATTGAGCCAAAGGGTAACATAAGGACTTAAGCTATAAAAATCACTCTACTGCAATTCAATTTAACTGAGAATGACTTGCGGAACAGTGCAAATGAATCACATTTTTACATATTGTAAGTATGTATGTTGTTTCTTCCAGGTTTGTGTTTCCACTCAAAAAACATGCGAGTGCAGTTCACTGTGAACAACCATGTTGGAGGCTCCTTGAATGCACCACAGGACTGCAGTCCCAGATGACAGTAATATTTCCTCTTTAATGGAGAGCATCAGAGTCTCTTGAAGATTGTATTTTTGTACAGAAGAGAACAACAAACATAAAGCTATGTTTGCCATAGAAATAAATTAATGAGGTTTTATACGCAGGCTTCATTGATCCACCTTGATGCACGCGGAAAGAACAGTCAGTCCCAGTCACAGCTCCAGTACCATTCCCCCCTGTTCCCGCTTTCCTCCAGGGAAACTGTGGGGACTGGCTGGTTTTGGGTGTGAGAACAAGTTGGTTGAGTAACAGCTAAGACAGGAAAACTTGGTTGCTGGGTGGAGTTAATGGTTTTGAGGTGGAAACTTGAGCACTCAAACATGGGGCTTCCTGGCCTCAATGACACGCCAGGGGTGTGTTTGTGCAAGAGACCGTAGTTGAGTTCAGAAGTGGAGACAGACTTGGCATGACGCAGAACTGTGAGATGAAGACCACGAACTGCTTGGATTGTTGTGATACATCTTATTTAGGGACAAATGTTCCCGGAAACAAGGCCAATTTTCAGAAGAAGAAAGACGAGGTTGACAAAATAAATGAACTGATGTAATATTCTTAGAATGATTTGCCTTTTGAATTAAAAGACAGTGAATGCATTGTAGATGTTGGTTAATTGTCCTGCCTTGATGTGCATGTCTGAGATGTTTCCTGTTGCTTTGTACAGTAGACTGATGTTTTAATATCCCTCTCAACAATACATGAAATGCTGGAGAAGGTGACCTCCCAGTTCCAGAGCCCCCTCTGTCCCTCTCACCTCTCAAGAAAAAACTTCAGCCAAGTTGCAACCGAGTACACTAGGGGTTCCCAAGAAGGGGCTGGATATTTCTGGCATTCGCTCATGCATTCAATCAGACATCTTTAGGTCAAGAAATGTTAACTAACATACACCTTTAACGACTGGCTCTATTTTCACCAGTTTGTAAATCATCCAAATGAAAAAAAAAAGATTATCAAGAGCACATTTGTGACTTACATTTGATTTAAATGCCTTGGGTTCCTGATAAGGGTGTCAAACTTTGGACTCAAACATGATTTACCACATGGTGAAATAGAGGGCTTTGTGTTTTGTTTTAACATTCCTGCATGTTTGCTGCGTCACATTCATTGAGTTATATCCTTTCCAGACCAAAACACAGTAAGATCACAACACTTCTCTGAATACATGTAGATATGTACTCTCATACCCAAATAAGACCAAAAAAGTGGACCACATCAGTCCAGCTCTGAGGTCTTTACACCGGCTGCCTGTCCATCAGAGGATAGACTTTAAAGTTCTGATGCCGGTTAATAAAGCTCTGAATGGTCTTGGACCAGAATACATCAGTGACCTCCTGACCCAGTATGAACCTTCCAGACCCCTCAGGTCATCTGGATCCGGTCTTTTATCAGTTCCCAGAGTCAGAACCAGACATGGAGAAGCTGCATTCAGCTTCTATGCTCCACATGTCTGGAACAAACTCCCAGAAAGCCTCAGATCAGCTGAAACACTCAGTGTGTTTAAGTCCAGGTTGAAGACACACCTATTTTCAGCTGCGTTTGAATAAAGCTCCAAAATTGAAGGTTGAGTTTCAAACCTTAATCACATTTTAACTACTGATTTTATATTGTTCTTATTTCTTTCTTTTTTGTTTAAAATTTAAATCATGCTTTTATTTCTTTTTCTTTTTTTTATGCTTTTTGTGCTGTTTTAATGTATCTGTAAAGCACTAATCACCTTGTTGTTGAATTGTGTTATACAAATAAACTTGTCTTGCCTTGCCCACAGTAACAAGAAGTACTTAGTGTCATCAATTTGCTTTGCTAGGAAAAAAAAAAAGCAAGATGAGATCTCTGAGATAAGATGGGGAAATTTTTATCAGGTTGTCATGAGAACTTTGATTCTATGATTTTATTTCAAAATGCCACAGAAAAAAACAAAGTGGTGACTCAAGACTGCTAAGATGAGCTGGCAACTGAACATGAGTAAAGCATATATACAAATATGACCAATGAGGGGATTGAACATAGTTGTACCTGAAAGCTGGTGGAAAGCTATGCAAAGGCAGGTAGGAAGAGTACGGTAATATGGGTAAACAAGAACAGAACAGCTAAAAATAACACAAGAAACAGCCGATGCAAGCCCCAAACTCCCACAGCCTCCAAGGTAAGCCTCCACCAGTACAGAAACAGGACACACTGAGGAGATCGTGTCTGTCACTCATCTTGAGGAAACTGCCCCAGAGACCTGGATCCTGATAGATGGTAGAAAATTGATAGATGGACGAATGGATGGATGGAGGCTTCATAAGTAAAATCAGTTGAAGTGGAAGCAGATAAAGCAGTACTTGTGAGGATCAAATCCTTGACAATAACAAAAAAAAAGACATATAGGAGCCTGCTTTTTTTTTTTTTCACAAAAACCCTTTTAATTCTTGGGAAGGTGGTCATCCCCTTTTCTCCCATCACCTTTCTTTTTGAGGTAATAACAGTCTCTCGTCTGTGTGTAAACGATCAAGCATTCCAACTGTGTACTCTAAAGAGCTTTTTTGAAACTGTAAAGGTGATATCTAATTTATTTTATCTATTTTTTTCAAAAGAACTTCTTAAAAGTCTTTTTTTTTTTCATATCAGAACCACCAGAATACATGAGTAAATGGATTTTGTTGCCATCCAAGCGTGTGCAGGATTGGAAGAGTTTTTTTTTTTCTTTCCCTCCACTCAAAACACTTAAAATTGGAATTTGAAAAATAAAACAGGCTTGTTTTTCAGTAGATAGCTTGGTTTCCAGTGTAGCTGAGCCATACGCAAATTTAAAAGCCTAACATTTATGCAAATATGTGGGGAAACTCCAATTTCCCCGCTGTTAAAGAAATGACAAAAGTTTTCACTTTCGGGCAGGGTAGGTTAAATGTTTCTTTTTTGTGATTTCGTGGTTCAGCTCTTGCTGAAATTCCCACCATTTCTCTGAAGCTGTGCAGTTGTCTTGTTCTGCGATGTCGTTTGTACATGTGCGATACTTAGAAGTCAAATAAATGTCTGTGGCGTGTGTTTGATCTTTCAGATATAAAAGCAGCTAAAATCATCAAAGTATCAAAGATATGTAAGTCATGTGTTTGATACATCCGTGCATACCCTTTGATGGGAATTGTGTGAATACCACAGGGCTGTACCTAACAATAAATTTCAGTGCTGATTATTCTGCCCCTTATCTTTCTCCAGTAATACAACAATTACTTTCTCTTTGAAGCATCATCAAACACTCAGAATCAACCCTGTCAGAATATCTTTAAACACAAGGTGACAGTCATGTTGCCAGGTTTGAACCTGAAAACAATAGCAGCAAACAATCCAAGTACCATCCAGTGAAAGTGATTACTTGATTACATTTCTTTTCTCAGTTAATCAACCGATTGTTGCAGCTCTAATTTCACTCCTTTTATGTGACATTAACCAACTGATAAGGTCATTTAATAGTTTTGATCATGTTAAGTTATTTTCTTCTTTTTTTCCGTGGTGGATGTGGATGCAGATATATTCTTTATATGTGTACACATACATGCATAAAATGTGGTAGAGTTTTATTAGAAGAAATTATGGCTTTATGGAGCTGCTCAGCTGTGACGTGCACTCTGTTAAATGTACTGCAAACAGGCTGTTGTGAAGTATGACATTGGATCCATTCTGCTGGGCAATTTTGTAACGACACAATATACTTTGGTTCTGTAAAAATGCCATCATAAGATATCTGTGAAGGCCGCCTGTATGTAAGAGTTTACACATGAAACTGTGCTGTGATGACTCATCATTTGACTTTGCTGGCAGTCCATTCCTCTATGTTTTAAGTATGTTTTAAGAACCTTTGCTTATATTGGCCATGTTTCACTGGTGTTTAGAGCATGTTTGGTTTTTGCTTTTGTTTTCTAATGATGGGTTCCAACACTGGACTCACTGCTGGATCAACTAAAGTCATAACACACAGCGGGTCATCCATCTGAAACACACAGATGCTAAGTCAAGTGTTTTTTTATTCTCTTGCACCCCAACCCATAAATGAAACATAATCCAGAATTAGAATGTCACAAATGTTTATTTAACAAGCTTATTTGAAATAAATGCAGCTACACTGCTTAACTTAAACACTTTAAAGTCACTGTGCAGCAGAGGTGTCAAGTAACAAAGTACAAATGCTTCGTTACTGTACTTAAGTACACTTTTTAGGTATCTGTACTTTACTCCATTACTTATTTTTCTGCCTACTTCTGACTTCTACTCATTACATTTTCACACAAGTATCTGTACTTTCTATTCCTTACATTTTCAAAACAAACAGCCTCGTTCCTCTTGGCTTCAGTTTTTTTTTTTTTTTAACTCTTGGCTTCAGTTTAATGTTTATGTATTTCACGTCATGTGCGCCATCCAATACAGATCAGTGGCGCCATCCACACCTAGTGAGAACGAGTGTAATTGGATGAATCATATAACCCAAACACTCATCGGTTAGGCTATTCGTAAAAGGAAATCGTCATTCGTCAGAAGCAAGCAGGTGTTCTACAAACTGCAAACGCGAAGCGTCTAACATAATCTTAGTGTGTATGCAAAATTGTTGCACTCTCCTACTCCGTGCCATTTTCAGACCGTTTTAGGTGCTCTGTATGTAGTGATAAAGAGCTCATTTTCGTTTCAGTTTTTGTCTTGACTGTCTGCTATGACAAAGGGGGGAACGTGTGTGTGTATATCTTTTTTCTTTGAATTTTTCAGGCAGTATGACTTTTTTTTGTTTTTTTGATGGGACGAACATTAATACCTCACAACCTACCACTTGAATACTACTTCACGTGTAATTAAATTCCAATTCCAAGTTTGAGAAAGAACATGCTCCTTGAGTGACTTTGTCTTTGACAGTAATGGTTTTATGATTGTTGTCTTGGACCACATGTAGAACTAACCAGTTTTCAAATTAAGCTTGCAATTCATATAGTGGCATCTACCTTTTTGTGTGTGGATTTTTTTTTAATTTAAAATTTTTTATTTTTTATTTTAAGGTTACTTTATACTTTTATACTTTAAGTAGGTTTTGGAGTACATACTTTTCACTTTTACTTGAGTAAAGAGGTCAAGTTGATACTTCAACTTTTACCAGAGTGTTTTTAAACTGCAGTATCAATACTTCTACTTAAGTAACAAAGGTGCGTACTTTTGACACCACTGCTGTGCAGTGTATCATAAAATGGCCAAAGCAAAGAAAAAAAGGAAGCAATTAAGTACTCGGACAGAAGCAGCTCATTTACCATAAAAGGATACAGTTGTGACAACTGGTAGTGTGTCACTGCATTCTGTGCAAGCTTTCTTTTTCGGCTACCCAGACTGCTAAGGCACACTTGCATCTGCCTTATCACGCTAAATATATTACATTACGTTTATTCACAAGATTAACACAATATTCATCTACACACACATTATTAAACTCTAAAAAACCCAGAACATTTTTTAAATTAGGTGTTAACCTAATAAGTAATAGAATTGATTAAGTAGTGCAGTAATGTGTGTATTTCATAGACCTACAGATTTATGGCAGTTGGTTTCATAGAGTGATGAAATTACCTCACAGTTTTACAGCTCGATCCACCCGTCTGAGGTGTTCATTTAGCTCCTGCAGGAACTAGTTCGTATGACTCGCATCAGTGATGCAAAGCGTGATGATCAAGAGACTTTTTAACAAGTCACTCAAATATACATTTTATTCACTGAGTGCTAACCAAGGCTTTTTGTTGCCTTTTTTTTTACGAAATGTTATTGACATCACTAGACATCAATGAATTGTTAAGAATACTTTTCCCTCTGGTATCCTTCTGGTTCTTTTCTCCTCGTTTCCCCTAACAAAGTGTCAAGTAAATACCTCTGAAAGTAAGGATAATGCATGCATGCACGCTGCAAAAGCATTGCAAACTTTTTAGAGTAGAAGCCAGCGAGCTGGAGGTCTACTTGGGCCACTGAGATGTGTCCTTCACCGCTGCTGTAAACAATGCTGCGTGCCAGACTGTACAAAGACGTACAACCTGTTGTAAATAAAGACGTGTTAAATACAGGCTCATACATGTACATAAAAACATGTGTATGGAAATATGTGCCGGTGTACAGGTTGACACATATAGCAGGTGCAAGCACAAAATCAATGCCAGCACTTCAAGTCTTTTTATATTCCATAAAATTATTTATTTATATTTATTTATCTATTTTACAAACAGAATGTTATTATAGGAGTCTAGAGGGAACAGTGTAAAACATCTCACCTGATGGCAGCTGTTATAGGCAGTTTACTAACTAGTCCATTATAGGGCCAACACATACGACCAACAGCCATGCTGACGCTAACTTCCACTCCTGTGGTCAATTTAGAATCTCTAATTAACCCAACATACATGGTTTTGGACTGAGAGGAGAACAACAAACCGCACACAGAAAGGCCCCCAGCAAGACTGGAACCGGTGAGGTGACAGTGCCAACCACCACATCAATATGCAGCCACAATTTTAAACATATAAAGCATATCTTATAGTTTATGATCCAGAGTGTCCACCTCTGTGTTACATTTCAAGAATCGACAAGAATCAAGAATCTTTATTGTCACTATGCAGGCATGGTGAAATTTTGTTCAGGAGTTCTTGGCTTAGAATACACAAAAATACACAAGGCACACAGTATAAGGATATCTAAATAATATAAGAATAGAATAAAAATTGTAAAGTTAAAGTTAAAAGTTACAGTGCAATCTGTAACTGTATTGCACATATTGTAGCATAAGTAGTCATAAAAGTGCAGTGCAGTGCGAGTGTCTGTCTGCAGGGGTTAATAATCAGTCTATGGGGGGGTGGATGAGTGGGGGCGTGGGGTGATGGATTTTACAGCTCTGGGAAAGAAGCTGTGTCTCAGTCTGTTGGTGTGGGTTTTGATACTCCTGTACCTCTTTCCGGATGGAAGAGGCACAAACAGTTGGTGTCCTGGGTGTGTGGGGTCTGTGGCTATACGACTGGCTCTCCTTTGGACCCAGCTGTCCTATATTGAGTCCAGGTTTGGGAGACGACTCCCCACAATCCCCTGTGCTGTCTTGACCACATGGAGTCCTTCCTGTCCTGTGCAGTGCAGCTCCCATGCTCTCTGTTGTGGCTCTGAAGAAGGTTGTAAGAAAGTGAAGGGAGAGTCCAGTCCTTTTCAGCTTCCTCAGGAAGAAGAGCCTTTGTTGGGCCTTCTTCACCAGGTTGGATATGTGCATGGACCAAGTGAGGCCAGATACGATGTGGATGCCCAGGAACTCGACGTTGTCCACCCGCTCCACCTCTGCCCCATGAATGAGGAGAGGGGTGTGTTCTGTCTTCCTGGATCTCCTGGAGTCCACAATGACCTCCTTGGTCTTGCTGGTGTTCAGTACCAGGTTGCTGTCTGAACACCATCCCGTCAGGCGCTGGATCTCCTCTCTGTGGTGAGTCTCATTGTTGTCCGATATGAGACCCACTACGGTGGTGTCGTCTGAAAACTTCACAGCCATGTTTGTTGAGTGAATAGCAGAACTGTCGTGTGTGAACAGAGTAAAAAGGGCTCACTTCTAGTCAATTTAGAATCATTAATTGATGTAAGATGTTTTTGGACAGTGGGAGGAAGCCAGAGTACCTGGAGAGAACCCAAGCATTTCCCCCGGAAGAACATGCAAACTCCACACAGAAACGCCCCTGCTGGCATTTGAACCAGGAACCCTCTTGCTGTTAGTCGACGGCACTAACCATCACAGCAGCCCGAATCTTTGTTTAGTATTTTGGGAATTGTAGCTGTCAAAAAATGCACCAAAAGAATAAATAAAAATAAATTAAAAAAACTAAATCTGTTTCAAAATACTGAAAAAAATGTCCTTGTAATCATGATGTGAAAAGTATTTGACAATGATGATTTATCGATAGACATACAGGAGTCCCATACTCCAAAATGAACGGCTAGTGTGTGTCTAGTTCTATTTTGTGAACAGTACTTTGTAGTTAGACCACAAAGAGAATAAAAGCTTGAGTGCAAATATGCTGCTAATTGTATGCCTGACATTATGTGTGTAATAACTCCATATTGAGATAAATGATTTGTTGTTATTGCATTTGGGTGAAGTGTTTGCTCATGGGGCCCTGTGATGGACTGGTGACCTGTCCGGGGTGTACCCTGCCTCTCGCCCGATGACCGCTGGGATGGGCTCGGGCTCCGGGCCCCCCGCGACCCGACCAACGGATTAAGCGGATGTAGAAAATGGATGGATGGATGGATGGGTTTGCTTATGGCTCGGTGGTGGAAGTAGAACTATATATTGGGCCACCAGAGGGCAGCAAAGGCGGACAGCTGTTGTCACTGTCACCATCTCCATCAGGAAGTTCTTCTATCAATTTAAAAAAAAAAAAAAACTTTTTAAGCAGTGCTTCTTTATCCCACATGGGGAGAGGAATGCTAAACAGAATGAATCCACATGAATCACTTTACTTTGAGATGAGGTGATGTAACAGTCTTCATTTGGCATTGTTGAGCCACCTCACTGGTAACAATATGGATTTTATTTTTAAACTTAATGGACTGTTTAAGCATACGGCCCAAAAAAATAAAATCTTAACGCCTCTTGCTGATCGATACTAACTTAAAGCGGCACTATGCAACTTTTTCATGGTCATAAAATTGCTTAGCAATCATCAGATTGCTTGGCTGACCCGTTCTGATGAAAACGGTGACATTTCCATCTCCATCTGGTGGCCCTAGCCCGAAACAGCGCTTGCAACTTTGCCTGTGGCGCCGCGTGCTTTGTTTACCTCTGGAAGTCTCGCGACACACGAGAGCCGAGAACTACTGCTTCACGGCAGGTCTAAAGGGCTCTCAGCCGAGCCAGGGAGCCTGATAAGACACACCTCTCTCCATTAGCTGTCGACGGCTAAATTGAATGCGGTTAGCTTCTAGAGTAGTAATATCACAGATTCTATAATAGTACAGATACGCCACTCACGGTGCATTTCCGGTTTCCAACGAGGCGATTTTGGTTGCAGTTCCACCCTTTTCCACGTGGGGCGCTCAATTTTGGAGACCAGAATGAATGGAGTCCTATGGAGCTATACGCCCTTTCGTGCCCTTATCTCAAGATATAATTTTTTCTCTAGTAATTCGAATGTTGTTTTCGAAAGAGGATGTTTAGAAAATACCCATGGCTGAGTTTTAGATTTTTAGAGCCACTCATTTGCTTAAAAAAAGGATTTGAAGTGTATATGACGTCATACATAGCTTACGACCGGAGAAACAATCCTGCTTGTTGTTGTTCTCAAAGGCAGCAGCGTTTTCAAGGAAGAGCTGTAGTAAGAGAGAATGTGTGGTAACATCACAGATTCTTAGGCTGTGGTAACATAAGCGGAAAAAGTCCATCTTAATTCTGTTGTCGCTTGGTATGGAGCCAGCCGTCAAGCGGTGCCTCTGGTCGTAATTCTGGTCGAGCGCTGTCATTAGCACAATGCTAGCACGTGGTGGACAACAAGAAGCCAACCTGTAAGAAATCAAAGGGATATATGTACTCGTTCAGTAGATTTTTGACTTGAAACCCATGTTGAGCTCTCAGAAACTACATTCAAATCTGAGCGCTCTTGAGGAGACTTAGGTGAAACTGACCATTTGTAGCATCTAGCTCCATTGGGCCCCATTCATTCTGGTCTCCACCGACGCCCCCAGTGGAATTCTGGTGGAACTGCTATAGAGCTTGAAAGTCCCGCCTCCTTGACGTCATTCAACTTCCTCCCCTCGGGACCACGGAAGTGTAATAATTTGCAATTCAAGTCAATGACGGAGCCAAGACGGAATAAAACTATTTTTTGCGCTTGATGGAATTGAGTCTTGCATTTCACATATGTTGTGTAGGACATTTTTTTATATTTTTCCATACCAGTAGTGTAACAGTTTAGCGGGCATAAGTGCTTCATTGTTAAGTTATTTTTCTGAGCATTTCTCGAACTACAGCATGTAGCGTTTGGCACGGAAAATAAACGTCATCACGTTTGGGCGCGCGGAGGAGTGGAAGAATGGCGCTGTCGTTGGCCAGTTTCACTCAGTTTTTCGAGGGCGAACGAAAACTTGTGAGCCGAGGAGAGAACCACTACCAGTCGGGGCACGTGGAGAGCTTCTGCTATGCTGGTGGTGATATGTCTGGCTTCGTCTATGCCAGCCAGCGAGACCGCCGGTATACAGTTAATGTGGGATCAGTGACGTAGCATATGCGACGCAATGTAGTCTTTTTACCCTAACTTTTTTTTACAACGTTTAACCAGGCACTCCTACGACAAATCGCCAATGTTTTTGCATGAACTCATCCATATTTAACCCCAGAACATCATGCGTGTACTGTAAAAAGGCATATAATGACTGGGAACAGAAGACATCATCCTGCCCATGTTAATAGATCCAGGCATGAGGTCCCATGGGGACGACGGAAGTAGGAAGAAGAAGCAAAAAAGGGGGCGGGACTTTCAAGCTCCAGGGGGCTTAAAGGATAAGACCGTTTTTTTTACATTGGGCCCTTGATTTCACATTATAACATGATGTTCTACTCACCCCTGCTTGTTGTTGAACATTTGGAGCTGTTCCGAAGATATTCGCGAGGCGTCTGGCTGCTCTCTTGAGATATTCGGCCATGAAACGGTTTCCTATGGGCAAGCTTATACAGGCACAAACTATGCTGTTTATAATTTATTAATTACTCTACACTAGCACTGATAACGTGGAGGTGCGTCGCTTACTTAAAAAAATCCGGGTTATTGTAATTTTGATTTTTTTTGTCGTAAAGTGGGTGTTACTGACGTCCTGTGGTGCTACTGCCACAGACAGCCCACAGACCTGCTGCCTATTTATTCATTCGGCTAAAATTCAAAATTAGTAACCCGGATTTTTTTAAGTAAGCGACGCACCTCCACGTTATCAGTGCTAGTGTAGAGTAATTAATAAATTATAAACAGCATAGTTTGTGCCTGTATAAGCTTGCCCATAGGAAACCGTTTCATGGCCGAATATCTCAAGAGAGCAGCCAGACGCCTCGCGAATATCTTCGGAACAGCTCCAAATGTTCAACAACAAGCAGGGGTGAGTAGAACATCATGTTATAATGTGAGATCAAGGGCCCAATGTCAAAAAACCGGTCTTATCCTTTAATAGAGAGTGGCAAGGCTGTTCGTTATAATGGCTGTGGTAATATATAATATGGCTAGACTGTCGCCTTATTTTCTACGGAGCTCCCCCTACAGCTTTGGGGTGTGTATTGCATGGTAAACAAACCCCGTATTACTGAAAGTTGCATAGTCCCGCTTTAAGGCTGAGTTTGAGTCGTTGTAGGCTTCTGTCACACAAATACTTTGACAGACTGGCTATTTGTTCCCAACTTGTAATTACTTGTGTCATGATATTTATATGATGTGGTATATAAATAAGAAATAGATATTTTACTAAGCAGTCGTCCGACTGCTTCTCCTTGTTACAAAGTTATATAAACCTAATTATTAATTAATTAACATTTATACAGGGCAGGATCGTCTGTGCTGAGCTGCTAAACTGAATGTGTGTTTTCATTCATGTGACACATTCTGGAACGATATATCTGGAATGGAATATGTCTTCAGCTCTTTAAAGGCATAAGTATGGAAATATGTAAAAGCTTTAGTTGGGAAACATTATGGTGGAAAGATAAAGTTGTGATTCGATGATTTCCAGCCAGAATTGTTCTTCTCTGTATTCAACTCTTAACTCGAACAATTTAATGAGAACCTTTCTGATGATCAGTCTGTTGAATAGTTTTCACAGTCAGAATTTCTTTTCTTGTCATATTCTAAAGTGATTTTTTTATATTAAGATCTACTTTACTATCTTGGTCATTTCCTTATTGGTTTCAAACTAAAATGATTTCTGTGTTTTTTGCAGATCAGTTACCTTGGCCAGACAATCTGTTGCCCACACACTCCTTGTACTGTAGTCACTTGGATCTCCTTCAAGAAAATCTATTGGGTTTTTGATTTGGTTATGTCAGTCCTTCTGTTGATTTAATGCAACATCATAGTAATATAATCACACTACAGAGCTCTTGACTCTCTTAAGAAAAAAGTAGTTTTCCGGATTCGATCCTAATTGTTTGATAGTGCTGCGTTTGTTCTCTTTTATCAGGATTGCTGGAATGGGCTTTGTGAAAGCAGTGTGGATTTAGATTCTTCAGTCAGCATTATTCCTGTTGGAGAAAGGTGAGGAACAACACACATCATATGAGCATGGGATCATATTGTCTTTGTTTAAAAATGTGACAACATGGGGAGAAAACGAAGGCATTTTGTCTGTTATCACATCTCGGCTTGTTCAGGCTGGCTTTGTGCAGCCACAATCATAGACAGGAATATACTCATGGCTTTTTTTGCTTTTATGCCACAAATACCAACACAATGAAGCTCAAGCAAGCACATTTCTGTGTTTGCTCGTGTTTTCTGTGAGGGTTTACTTGTACTGTATGTGTGTTTGAAGAGGATTTGCCTGGTTTTCAATGCAAAGGATCAACTGGTTCTATTCTGCACTCCCTATTTACTATCTTCCGACCAGAATTAGATATAATACAGCCCAATAAGTGGCTATTAAATAATGTGACCTTGAAACATGTCACAAATCTAATGTTCTAAATGAAATTACAGAAATTTCATGGAAGTGAAGATTAGGGATGTGCTTTTTAAGTCAAAGGTTAATTTTTTTAATAGTTCGCCCTCAAATAACTGTACATAGTCAAAAATAAAGAGTCATTAACTGTCAAAAATTTGCATGTCGTCGTCAGTGAATGACATAATGATTAAGAATCGTTCTGAACTATTTGTGCTAATCTGAGATGAGCTAATCAACTGCAAGCAGAATCAATACTACTATCCAAGTCTTGTCAGTCACGTCTTACCAACCCTCTAGACATATGTGATGGTGCATTTCTCTGCAGACTCCATCCCCAGAAATTCCTAAGTACACAAGCACAACCATGTTGTAACTTTACTCCTGTGGATGGATAGCAAACCTCACCCAAGCCTGCCATCGTGCAGCTGAGAAGCTGCTAATTCAACCATGTAATTAATCCAAGTATTTTAAAGGAACTTTCTGTGGTGAAGCTTTTATTTATGCCTACTTTGTGGAGCAAAACAGAATTTACGAGTTAGGGTTTGTTTTTGTCATTTTGACATCTGTGTTTTCATGGTATAATTTTGCAAATCACTGCACTCTAATTTTCTGTATATTCTACAGTGTCCCATCTTTTTTTGAAACAAGGTTGTATCATATTAGTTGTTTGTATCATATTAGCTTTGAACAAAGCTCCAAATCTGAAGCTTGAGTTTCAAAACTTAATCATATTTCAACTACGGATTTTATCTATTGTTCTTATTTCTTTCTTTTTTTGTTTAAAATTTAAATCGTGCTTTTTATTTCTACTGTTTTGATGTAACTGTAAAGCACTTTGAATCGCCTTGTCGTTGAATTGTGCTGTACAAATAAACTTGCCCTGCCTTGCCTAAAAGGACATTGATATTGTTACCTTAAACAAAACTTATGACAGCACCTCTCAGACTTCTTCTCTAAAAATGTAGAAAGGCTCTTGTATGGGAATCCCTGCGTCACTCGCTGCAATGGAGCTTGGAGCAAAACCAAAAACAATCAATCTTTCATGTCACCCCCCCCAACAGAATGGACAGAGGCAGAGTTCGTGTCAGAGGAGGGCGAGGAGCAGGCCAAGGAGGGCGATGTGGACGAGGTCCTGTGGCCTGACCCCACCCGACGACGTGATGCGCAGGCCCGTGCACAGTCCCCCGCACAGCCCCCCCCACAGGCATGTATCATGTATCCCCATGTATGCTTTTGTTCTCTTTTGAAATTTGTTTTGGGAAAAGTACGTTTGTACAGGTTGTTCAATTCCCCTAAAAATAATCTGTGACTTACTATTGATTACTATACAGATGTGATTACTATACAAATGATGGGGTACTTAGAACATCACACCCTGAACATTGTGTTTTCAATTTTTATTGAAGTGTGTGATAGATATCCAATAGTGTTTACATTTTTGCAAGCTGTGAGGACCATTTTGTTGTCAAAGTTTGGTTTTGGCCATAGGAGCAACAGTTTTGTGGTTGAAAGTTTGGGTTTTGGAGTGAGAGTTTCGTTTTGCAAAGAGACTGCGAGTTTTTGTGGAGCTAGCTTGAGAAAAGTGTTTTGTGTTTAGAGTTCAGAGAAAACGGAGGGCAGTTTCCTGAAATGTGTTCTGACATTCGAGAAAAACTGTAAATATTCGTCGGAGACGGTTATCAGACCGCGCATAGATGTTTTAGCATTTACAGACAATTATCTTTTTGAGCGGCACCATCAGAATTTTGTTGGGACAAAAGAAAAAAAAGACATAAAAGACAAATAAATATTTGTATGAATAGGCTTAAAAAAGACATGTATAGGCCTATTATATTTTATAAAGGCACTCGTGTCTTGGTGGTGGACTCCCTCAGCCACTGGCCTTCCGTTAGAGGTGGCGGTGCTGGGCACCACCCGTTATACGGGCATCCGCCTTCTTTTTGTTGGCTCAGTAGAAGTCTGTGTTAGTTTAAATGGGCACAAGTATTTAACAGAACATGATATAGATGAGAAGACATAGTTTATGTGTGTGAAAACAGCATTATGTTGGGAATAAAATAACTGCACAGTCAAATAGCCACTTAATATTTACTTTACAGTGTAAAACATGATCAAAATGAGCCTCAATGCCGAGGTCTCACCTGTTTGAACAATGTTTTTAGATTTCATCTTAAGCTGCTGCCAAGTGCGTTTCTCCCCCGCGAGATTGCACCTAAATGAAATAAATGAATGGGCTACCATTCAAGCAGTTTCCCTGTAATATTATTGTGATTGCAAAGGACTACAGTTAAACTTACACTTTTGCTGCTGCAGCGGTGTTGCACTTATTTCTAAAAACGTATTGAAACTCGCCGTATGAGCGCATTAAGATTTCCAATTCGAGGTTGGTGAAAAACGTAGCCCCTCCTCTTCCCCGTTGCCATGGTGACTCGTCGAATCGGGGCTCCATTGATGCTGGCTTTTTAAAGTTGTGGCGCACACGCAAAACTCAAGGTGAACCTACTCAGAGTTAATTAAACTCACTCAAATCAGCGTTTCTGGAACCAAAAACTCAGAGTTTTCTATCTCAGAGTAGATCAGCTCAGAGTTCAGGAATAGACTCAGAGTATGTTGAACCTGCTTTGTGAAACGGACCCCAGATTGTAACAGAATTTCTTAAACTTTACACAGAAGCCCTCCTCTTTCATCTAATGTTTGTTGGATTTACTGAAACTTTTGCCGTTTTATTTTTCACAAGCTGGAACGCACATAGTAAAATCAGAAGATTGTAAACGTGGGTTTATTTCAGAGGCTTGCAGCAAGAAACAAGAGTTAACTAATCTACCACTCATTCTTTCTATTTGTGATGTCTTATTTTGCATAGCCTCGTCTATTTTTCCTCTGTCACGATCAGACCACCTCCTCCAGCTGTTTTCCATCTCACTTCTATCTGCCATCCAATCTGAGCTCATCCTTAGGGATTGAAAGGACTCCAGCTCTTGCATCTGTCTCACATAAACACAACTTGGAAGCAAGCAAAACATACCAACATATTCATAATAACGGAAATGAATTTAGGTGCTCAAAGCAAAGAGACTTGGAGAGATGTCATGCACATTGCTTTCATCACAAAGCTCTCATTTTCATTATTTTCCTCTGGGAAGCTTTTTAAAATAATTTTGTTTTGGAATCTAAATGTTATTATCCAAAGCTATTGTGAGGGCTATCTCAATCGGCTGTATAGTTACATAACTAACCTTTGATTCCACAGTAACTTAAGGGACCTTGAAAGAGGGCTTTGCATTCAAATTGGGACTGTATCCCTGTTTCTACCATCCAGTTCATTATCTTCAGGTGGTGTTTGGCAGAGCTGGACAATCATGGGCATGCACCTGCCACAAAGCTTGACGTTTTTACTAGATTCACTAAATCAAGCTGTGGAAGACAAGTTTTTATATGAAAAAGCACATGTTTGGTATAAATCAAAATGGAACAGCATAAACGAATATCGTGGCATCCCTTTTATTTGCGATTTAATATGTTCTCATGTCTTTTATGAACAGATGCTACCTGCACCTGTAGGCTCTGTAGGCACAGACAGTCCACACAGGTCAGTTAAGGACGACTGATAGTTTGACTGATCAATTTTCACCAAAAAAATTAACAATTAACAGAGATAGTAAGTGCATAGACTGTAGCTATGTTGCACTAGGGTCATCATGAGTATCCGAATTCTGTTCCCGGCTGTCCACAGTACAATGCAGGACCACCATTTTGGGGGCAGAACCAAAATCACTGCCATATTTTGCTTTATGATGGTCATTTTTCTTTTGGAACAGTCCCAAAGTGTACATCTGGCTGAATTCAGGAGCTACAGTAACTCTCAAAACGGGGGGAGATCACAGTGACTCACCATGACATTGTTATGAGCCAGGCAGGTCTGTGGGACGGACTTTCTTTTGTTGGTCCGCTCTGACTCAGCAAGTCTATTCAAAGAAGTGGACAGTTTGGTGGAGTGTGTATCTTTAGCTTTCACTTTCAGCAGCTAGAGAAACCCAGTGATGGGGGTTAATATAACTTTGATGGTTTGAGGAGAAATGTGAGCAGTCTCTAAACCACTACTGATGTCCCTCTCTGGTTTTATTAGGGGAATCTGTAGTTCAGGAGAAAGAGCGTCATCTGACCGTCAGAAGGTTGGTGGTTCGATGACCGGCTATCCCAGACTACATGTCAGTGTCCCCTGGACCCTGAACCCCAGAATTCCTTCAATGCATCTAGCAAGTGTCTGATAGAAGGAACAGAGAGGGGGGGAAAGTGAGTGTGAATGGGTGTAAAAGTGCTTTCAGGTAAACTAGACTAGAAAAGCACTAAAAAAAAATACAGTTCATCTATCAGTTGCATGACTATATTTGAAATAATCAATCATAGAGCAATCACCACTTACAAAACTACATTTTCAGTTCACCCTGTCATGGTGCGTTTAGGGAGGACACAGGTGCAGACAGGGACAGGAGGCAAATTAAAGGTAAAGGATTTATTTTCAAAAAATATAAACAAAAGGCGCAGCAAAGCTGGAGTTATAAAAAACTAAACTGAATATGAAACTAAGAAAATAACAAAACAGACTTAAATACTTGCGGAAGGACTGACGAGGAAAAACCAGGGACCAGGGACAGGAGTGAGAACATAAAGGCGAGGAATGCAGACTAGGATTTCAGATCAGGGGACAATACAAGACCAAAGTGTAAGACGAGGATCCGGCAAGGAGTGGTTGACCTAGAAAGACATATATACTGGAGAGGTGATTGCTGGAGTAGGAACTGGTGGCTGATTGGTAACGGGTTGCAGGCGAGAGTGAAGAGAGCAGAGGGCAGGAGACAGACTGAGGAAAGAGAGAGAGAGAGATGGCACAGGGGGCGAGAGGGCAAACTAACAAAGAATACACAAGGAGAAAATAAAACATAACCGAATACTGATACTAACTAAGGTGAAACAAAGACTGATCTAAATACAGAAAACACTACGTTCTGAATAAATATAACACCAATAACTCAGTCCAAAAAACATAACTAAAAACCCAGATCCTAACACGCCCAAAAGTTTTAATGAAAGAAAATCTGTTTTTAACATAGCATCTTCAGGGAGAACAACTACAACTACTGAAATATTTATCCTTGTGAGTCTGCGAATTATCCTGTTAGTTTATCTATGGAAGATTAAAATTACAAAGTATACTTTAATTTTAAAAAAAAGTAGATCTTAGGGTTGCTGTAACTGTAAAGTCAGAGGGATTTCTTTCCAGTCTTGTAAGCACCACAAATGTAATTTCATTCCTTTTGGGTGGATTCAAAATATGACACATCTGTAATGAAACCCAAATCTGTATGATACAAAGTTACTTTCAGTCTGAACTGAATGTTTTCTGCTGATTTTTAGTTGTTTGTAGTTTGATCAATACGATTTATGAGATGGGAATATATGGCAACAAAAGGTAATATATTAGAAATGTTAATCTAGCTAAGGGCAGCTCTCACACAGTCTGCTGACTGATTCCTTATTCGCACAGAGCTAGAATCTAAGCCTGATAGACTGAAAACACAACAGAAATCCACCGGGGTTACTGGCTGATAGCAAAAGACAGATGAAAAAACAGGCTCTGAATTGATGGATGCTTGGATTTAAGACTCAGCTAAAAGTGAATGTTTGTATTCATGAATCTGCCATTTATACTATTACTAAGGCAATAATCAATGTGCCCAATGTAAGAAAATGGCTTGTCACAAATTCTCAGAGCACACAATTACCTTTTGATAATAGCTTGTGCCATCATGAAAATGATTCAGTCCAGATGTTGTCAGTTTACAGCGATGTAAGATTAAAACAAACATCTAATGACCACAACAGAGATGTAGAAATGTGTGAATGTGGCTGAATAATAAAAACAAATGATTTATTTTGACTGATCGTTGGAGCTCTGTTTAGGGTTTAAATTCAGACTGCCCACAAACGGTAGCTCACGTTGCCTTTGGACTATTGAAAGCTAACAGTAAAACCCAGCACCTATATTTCCTATATTCTTTTAGCTACTGGTCTTCCCATGTATCAGTGAGGAATGCAAAGTATTTGAGGAAATCAGCTCATTAGCTTCTCTATGAAAACACACGGTCTGCGTTGCCCTATTCCAAATGATACAACGGAGCACATAGTTTTCTCTGCGACTTGAAAAGTGTCTGGCCACGAAAAATAACATGAAAATTCAAAATGTCAAAGCAGCCGTTAAACAGTGTTTTGTGCTTGCAGACAAATATTCTGATCATTTGTGAAAGACTCAGTGGAAAACAGAAAGCGTTGGCAGCTGCATTTGCAGCAGCTCGAGTTCAGAAGTGATTTAAAACGCATTTACCTAATTTGAATATCTTGGAGTATAAAAAAATATTTTGAATGCAGCACAAGAGGATACCTAAGTGGGATTTACAATTCACTAATATGTGCTTTAAATATCTGCAATCTCTAACCTCAGTTTAAGGTAACTTCTCGCCTTTATGGCTTCAGTCTCGTGTGCAGCCTCTCTTTGGCTTGCTTGACTTGAACAGTTATACTTTGATCTGGGTCTGAGATGCGGTGGATTCCCTTTCATTTTTGACCACCAAACACAACACTTTTATCCTTGTTCTTCACTAAACGCACTCCCTCTCATATTGCATGGAATAATTTGAGCTTTCGTTAAAATAAAGAGAACTTATAACGTAGCATTAATGTTTAGCCTTGGGATGATACTTGTTGTTCCATCATTTCCCCTTCACTCCCTCTTGGAAATGCCTTCATGAGTTCTTGGCAAATTTTGATTTATTTGGCTCTTTCTTAGCCATTCCACAGATTTTCAGTGGGATTCAAGTCTTGGCTTTCAGGCCATTGTAGCACTTTCAAATTTTTCTTATAAAGCCACTTCAGTGAATTGGCAGCATGTTTCAGTCCTGTTGGAGGAGAATTTGCTGCCCCTAACTGGAGGCCCCTGGCAGTCAGACACATGCTGCTCTTGAGATTTTGCTGTTTTTGGATCCATGCATTGTTCCTTTGGACCTCGCGCCAAGTCTTCCCGTCCTCTGGCATGTTTGACGATGCACTATTGTGCAGGGAGGTATTGATGGTCTGAGGGTTAAAGCTTTGTACTACAGTTAAAGTATTTTATTATGTACTTAACTGCATAACATCATTTTTATGCTGAATCATTGAAGAAACTTTATGTCACAAGTTTTTCAAAAGCTTTTTAACTCCCAACTGCTACCATGTTAGCTTCAGAATTTATTAAAGGCCCTAATTTTTTATTCAATTTTTTTCTCTTTTGCAATTTATTCCAGCCTGATTGAATTTGGTGCTTTTGATTTAATGTCTCTTTTTTTTTTTTGCTGTTTGCCTGTTAACAAATCCTTTAAATTTATGATCTGCTCTAAACCTAAATTTGGCACGAAAACATCATGCAATGTTGTAAAAATGATCAAGCAAAATTTTATTTTAAGTGAAAGTGCCAAAAGTTCACAGGTTCGAGCGGAAGTATTAAACTGAAATATTCAGGGGTTTTCATAGTCCTTCATGCAAGTGAGTGGAATATTTTTGAGTTTTTGACTGTACCAATTAAGCCTGAGATATCACCTTAGAATCAGGGAAATAAAATAGTAGAATTTTCCCATGTTTTTAACCATTTTATGACTAGAATGAGTTGGGTACCAAAGCATCTTGTGCTTGATTGATTTGGACCTGGGGAGTTTAGAGGATACATTGACACCTTGGTTTCTGTTGTGTTCCTCAAGTCGTTCCAGAGCAGTTTTTGCAGTATGGTGCGTTTTGTCCTGCGCGGATAGCTGCACTTATCAGTGGGTGTGTAGTTGGGTGGTACATGCCTAAATAACACCCTCAGGACTGCCACGACCCAAAGTTTGATTGTAACGAAATGATTAGTTTTATTCATCTGCCTGTAGTTTATGTGGTGGCTGATCGATTTGCAACAAGACCTGTCACAATGACCAGTTTTATAATCTAAATGATGAGATATCATGTCTGTTTAAATATTACAAGCATCTTTTGTAACGTGTAAGTATAACAGGTGTGACAGCTGGATGAAACTAACAGAAAGGTCATATTCCCACATTGTTTCACACCCTTTGGTTAAGTTGACTGATATATTCTTGTGCCTCTGTCTGCTGTGAACATGTCTTAAATTTAATTTAGCAAGCGTAAACTGCAATCAGCTGTATATTTTTTGTCTATTCATTTCCAGTCTGATATATCTTATAAGCAATGTGTAAATTATGTTATTACTAGGTTTTTACTATATATGTTGGATAACAGTGAACAGAGAAAAATATAAAATAAATGATCATTTATATAACAAATAATCATCAATTAAATCAATTCTGCGTACACCATGGAATCAGTTTCTGAGTGTTTGATTTGTCCTAGACTGTGTAGAGACATTCTTGCATCTCTATGTTTAATACTAAGTCAGTGGTCACACATTTTTACATTCACATTTGTGGTTTTGTGTGAAAGTTCTAAAAAACAATCTTTGTAAAGCCTGCGGCTGCATGGTTTTAGGGTGGTTAACAGTGTCAGTTCCCAGCAAGGTTTCCAGTTCGAATCTTGGCTGGGGTATCTCTGTGTAGAGTTTTAATTGACTTTCAGAGTGAGCGTGCATGGTTGTCTGTCCCCCTGCGATCCTGAATAGCGTTAAGCATGTAAAGAAAATGGAAAAGGACTTTTCTTCCCTTTGGTGCCATCATGGATCCAAATTTCAACAAGACCAGGACTTTGGTTTATTACCAAGTACCTGCAACACTGACGGCATTCTCACCAGCTGTACATTGATGTTAGAGCAAACAAGCAAATGTTAACTCTGCCACCGGGCATTTGATGGCACGGTAAAGCTGCTACCTCAACTGCAGTGTTGTTTTCAATTTACTGAACTGCTGTGTCATGGCTGTACGTTTGTATCCACACTACCAACATCACTGTTGTGGTGTAGCAACTGCCTGCACAATTGTTTTTAAACACGGAGATGCTTTTTGTAATGATCATAAGTACAGTTTTGTGTAATCCATGACACGAAAGTTGCCCAGCTGTAACTTTAGAGCAGCAACATGCAGCTGCTAAAATAAACTGATAATCATTCATTATCAGTCATAAGAGGTAAATTGTATTTTTAAGGTATGTGACATGTTGCTTTTACACTGAAATATCAGTGTAAGGTGTAATATTACTGATCCATCCAATACGATGACCAAATAATGTTTGTCCAGTCCATTTTGCTAAGAATCGGTTTCCTCATACTTGAAAATTAGCCACCGCGCTGCAACTCCAGAGGGAACGCAGCTGCAGAGATCATCAGAGGTGATGTCTCATGCATTTGTTTTTCTTCAGAAGACAAAAAAGTCAAACAGAGATAACTTTAGGGACATTTGAGTTGTTATGGTTGGAAAGCTGTCTTGACATCATTATTATTTATTCTTTTTCAGTTCTTACTGAAATGGTTCGAAATGTTTTTTCCACTGTCTGATCTAATGGGAGATGGACCAATCAACAAAACTGTACTTTTAAAAAAAATTCAAGTGTAAGTAAGCTACTGAACCAAAGTAGTTGGTTCAGTCTGCTCAGTTAAATTTATTTTTACCTTTATTGTTAAATGTACAAATCTGTTTTTATTAAGTTTACTGATGTTTATTATTATTACTATTATTATTATTTACCCTACTCTTCATACTGTAGATTTGTTTATAGCTATTTTTATTCTATTTTATTTTCTTGTTTTTCCTTTAATTGTTTACATATCTTTTATACTGTACGCTGTTGCAACACAATAATTTCCCAAATTGTGATGAATAATGTATCTATCTATCTATCTATCTATCTAAAAAGACGCGTTGACATAAAATGAATAATCTCTAATTTGTCGTCTTAAAATAGTAGCCTGACCCCCTCATCCCCACCACCCTCATTTTCAAACTCATCTTTTTTTTTTACATTGATTCAACTTAAAGCAATACTATGTAACATTTCTACCTTAAAATAACAGCTTGAAAAAAATTGTGCCGCTAGAATGAGTTTTAATATTACGATTGGCCTGTCTCCTATGCCCTTCGGGGGTCTGAGTTGGAAAAACTGCGCTATGTAACTTTGCTGGAGCGGCCCGGGAGCTGAGCGGAAGTACTTCGACTTGCTTTCTGGCACACCTACCGCAAAAACAAATAGACCCCTCTCACGCTCCCAGGTACATTTGATTACTCTTACCTTCTCGGTCGACATAGCTTGCCCCTTCTGACTCCTCGCCGGTTCGTCAACAAACGTGAAACGTGAAAGCGAAAGGGTGTTGTATTTACGACAGTGTAACCGTACATTACCTCCAAGCCTGTAGGGGGAGCTCCATAATGGGCTTTTTGAGAAGTTACATTGTATCGCTTTAAGTGCATTAATTATTTCAACCTGTCTTGCCCCAAATCCGACATGATTTACGGAAGATGAATGTTGATAACAGCTTGGTTAAAATGAAGTTACATCCACAAAATATCGTCCGTTAAATCCAGTGTTTCATTACACAGTACGCTGCGCCGGTACGACTGCAAAAACTGCAGCAGCTAAGCCGATGCAAATTGTTTTCACTCCCAACGAGATTTTAATAAGCATCCCTGACGCATCTAGCCTTTCTTTAGAAATAGAAATTGTATTTCTAATAGAAATCTTTAGAAAATAGTTTTCATAGTTTTGTTTGGATAAAAGTGTTTAGCACAAACCGGTACTTTGTGACAACATGGCTAAACACTGTTCCTATAGTTACAAAGACAATGGTGATGAGTGTATTACACTTTGAATGAGTTGTAGGACGAGACCTCTGTTTGTGAGTGTGTGTGTGATGAACTGAGAGGCAGAGAGTTTTGTGTACACAGAAAGCACTGCTTTATTGACTGCACTGGACTGGACTGGATTGGATTGTTCTGGACTGGATCAGACGGGATTGGAACTCCATTAGATGAAGTGGGCCTTTGGGGGTAAAGGGGGAGGAAGCTACCACACAGGTTGGGGCTGGGTGGGGCTAAGTGGGATGCAGCCATCATTAAGGCAACACAAACAGCATGCAGATACAGTCACAGAAAACATCGTGATCATCATATTGCTTTTCAAAGTCTCGCTTAAAACATCGAAATTGTACAAAAAGGAAGAAAATAGGTTTTTCGCACTAATGAAAAATACATTTTTTGATTTTTTTCCCCTCCTACAAAGAAGATTCTAATACAAGAAAATAAATATAGCAAAAAAAAGCCAAAAAATAATTTAAAATAGCTCTTCTTTTTCATATATGTTCAATAGTTCTCTTTGCTATTAACAAATGGCACAACATTCTTTGAAACAAAGAATACAGAAGGATAAACTCCTGCAACATTCATATTATTGTATTGAAGAACCGATGTAGAATGGAGGAGAAACTGGGCGACAGCAGATATTTTTAACATCTTTATAAGGACAAATAAGACAGTAGGAGGAGGAACAGGCCGTGTCGAGCTCTGCTTTGAATAGATGACTGGCATTCATAGTGTCTAAAGACAACCGATAAGGTGCAGAATGACCATGTCTAAAAATCCCAGGAGAACAGAGAAAGAAAGAAAGGAGTGAAACTAATTGAACAAGTATCAGATAAACAATTAACCTTACTTCAGCAAACAAGGACATAATAAGTGCTTACATTAACAGATCATCACAAAACAATTAGATATTCAGAAGTGCTTAAAAGGTGTCGAAAGTTTGCAAAAACGTTTTTTTTTTAAAAATAATTTTGTGTTTACCCAAGGAAAAGAGTATTTGAATTTAGAGTTAAGGAGAGTGTTTCTGTGACTGAGTCAGAAAGCGTTCTTTACTGTGAAGAGATACCAAGAGAGAATGGTAGAGGCTGGGGAAATAAATGAAGGGATGCAGGAGGAGGAGGAAGAAAATAAAGTTAAAGACGGCAATAAAATGAGAGACTGACTGCACATCATTCTAACTAAAGCAAAACTAAAGTTCCCAGCAGCAGTGATAAAGTGGATGAATGTCAGTTTGTTTTACTGTTAATGAGCCTTTTGAAAACAACTCTGGTCAGGTGTTAAAGGGATGGCTTTGTCCTGCCATTAATTCTATGCAATTGTTGTTTTAAATGTTGGTATATTCATTCACACACAATATACACTCATGTTGTTAAACTGTGTGTATTGATCAATTCAGTTTAAATGTTAAAGAGCAGAAAGAAGGGACAAAGGGCGCAGAGGAAGAGGTACCAGCTGCTGAGACGCAGAAAAAAAATAGTCCACCTGTCCTCTGGTGTTAGCTACAGAATTAAAGAAGTCAAGTAGCATAAAATAAAAATGGACAACTGTGAGGAAATGTACTAAATAAGAAATCAGGGAAAGAAATAAAGCAGACCAAGTGAGAGAAGCAATGACAGAAACAGCCCAGAGGGCCAGACAAATGATGTCAACCTACACTGGAAATCAAGTTTGTGTCTGGACGTGATTTATTCAGATTACATTTACACCTGGAAGTAGTGCTGAAATCACTAACGCTCCTGTGAAATTTTCACTTTGTGTGAGGTTCCAGGCTAAACCTATAATTAATGCGACCCGGTGTCGCCGTGGGAGACTGTAACTTTAGCCAAATGGATATTCAGTGAGCGCTGCTTGTATTTACACCTCCATTTGTCTGCAGTGATGCATGTTTGAGCAGAAGCTGAACCTCCCAGGAGCAGAATGGTAAAACCAGATGCCAGATGTTAACGGAAGTTGAATAAATGGTTCATTCTCAGAAACCCTTAAGGAACTTTCCATCCCGGTATCAGATAAGATGTATGAAGAAGTAGATTTTTATTGGCCAGTGTTGGCCATATGTTTTAATTCTCAAAACTAAGTCTGAGTTTAAATAGATAAATAATATACCAGGGTTATAGAAGTCCAACAACTCTACAACCGTCCAAGCAAACCAAATGTTTCTTGGACATCGTGGTCAGTACTAAAATGTCCTGTAATAAAGCCGAATTGTTTCCCAGGCTGTTTCTGCCATTTAATGTGTGATTTTCCAGTTTCCATTCTGCTTTCCTGATGTGATTGTTATACTTTGTAAGGAGAAACCTTGGATAGAGACCTGGCTGTATGAGGAGAATGTTAGAGCAGAGAAGGTACAAAGAAATAGACAGAGATAGGGAAGAGGAGGGCCTGTGATGTTTATCTTAGCTGCCTGTTAACCTGACTGTGTGGACAGGCTGAAAACAGAATGCAGAGGAAAGAACAAGTTGTACTCTTTCTGGCTCCAGTTCAGCAAATCTATCTCTCTCTTCCCCTCTGCATTTTTGTTTAACATCTCTTCTCTCACTTTTTCTCTCCTTGAGAGTAAGTAAAGCAGAGCTGAGTGGTATGTCTTTTCCTCCTCACATCTGTCATTATTTGTCCTTGAAGCTACAGAGGTCCTTTTTTTTTTTTTTTTTCCCCCCTTTCTTGATCATCATGTGCTTCAAAAGCGATTTGAAAAAGCCACGTGCCTGCTGAGAAGGCTCATAACCGGACAGGGAGAGGGGAGAGCTGGGGGTGCGGATTGGGGGGTATAGGGAGTCAGGAAGAAGCAGAAGAGTGGATTTTTCATGTGGTGGGAGGAGGAAGATTGGATGGTGGATGCAGAGTAAGGTGCACTGTTTTTTGATAGTCCCCCCCCCCCACTTTTTTTTTTTTTTTTTTGGCAGAAGGGAGATTTAGCCGATAAACACTTTGAGCTACCCTGGAAGCAGAATTGGTTTGGCTTCTCCTTCAAGTTATGCTGTACTGGAGATAGAGTTAAATGTCCCCCAAGTGTCAGAGACAAATCAAAGAAGGATCTCCCCCTTCTTTGAGAAACCCTTGCATGCTAAACAGAGCGATGCAATTAGTCATGCAAACTAATGAGATGACGAACTTGTACTGTAATTCAGGTTTGTTTACGATTTTTGTAATTTTCTGACATTTCACATGTCAAATGATCGCAAGAAAAATCTCAAAAGTTGCCAACACATTCATGAATGACAAAAATAATCAGTTGCAGCCTTTTTGTGACGTGAATCCCAACTCCTCTGATTCATTACACGTGTGTTGGTGATATGTCTATCGCACCGATAGTGTTCAGTTCAGTGCCATAAGAAAAAAGGCAATGAACCCTCCCTGCAGATAAACTGGAACTTGGGATTGTTTACCATTTTAGATATAAAGTGAAATAATTCATCTGGAGTTTTTTTTTCCCATACGAGAGAATGACGAGTCGCTGACTATATGACTTCTGATAAGTCGAGTAATTTTTGTCGAATCAAACCATTGACTCCATTGGTTTGGGTTTTACTTCATAACCCAATTTGCTCTACCATGGCAGCTCTGTTTGTCCGACTAAGCCTCCCATCTGTGCAGTGTGCCTGGTTTGTGGATGTTAAAATCTTGCAAGTCATAACTTTGCTGTAACAGAGAAGAAAGCAAAGTGCTAGTAAAAACAGTGGAAGCAGATAATGAGTCAACCTTCTAGTTTGATACGAGCCACAGCGGCCAGCTAAGCCTTACAAAAGAAAAAAAAAACAGCTTGCAAATGCTTTTTAAAAACACTGAAAATGACTAGTAGTAGTAGTTGTTGAACAGTATAATACATTATTGTAGATGTGTATGAAGTCCAGTGGTAGGTTGGTGGGTTGTATGGCTGACAGAGGACAGGTAAACAGGAACAGGCAACAGTTCCTGTCATTTGGTTTCATTTTCAGACCAGCATCACTTTTTGGTTGAGATTTCAGTCCTAGAAAAAAAATCTCAAGAATCCTTGATGCATCATCTGCAACAAATCTTTCATTTACATTTACACTGACCTTTGTTACAGCAACAATGCGTTCAGTTGAGCCAATCAGGTTATTTATTTTTCTTCCAGTGCAAATCAATCATTAATCCTGTTTTCACTGATCCCAAGTCAGCCTAAAAGCCCTTTCTCAATCACTAAAGGAGCAACAGCAAATGGAAGAGAGACATTGTATCACAGCATCCCAATGCTTCTCTCGTTCCCACCTCAGCACAATGATCGTATCTTGTCCTGGTGCAGTTCCTGAAATATAAAGCTCGCCATTTCTTTTCCTCAGGTCGAGCACAAATTCACTTGCTAATAAGAAATTAGAATCATGACCTTTGTCCAGCTGAGGGGGCTCTGAGGAACTCAGCCCCGCTAGTGCAGCGATGTCTTTCTTTGGGTTTTACAACAGCCAGCACAGTAAATGGCAGCTTTCTGAATTGCGGACCAGTTTCCAATTACCTACAGCTTTTTTATCTTGTAAATGTCTCGTGGAATGCATCGTTGTGTGTAGGTGTGTTTCTGACCTACCATTATGTGCCTCATGCCTGGCAGCTTATTTCTGTGGTTTGGTTTTCATGACAACACCTGGAGGAGAATTTTTCCACACACACATGCTCCTGTTCAGTGTGCTGTAATACAGTACTGCACAGTATCCACTGCACAGATTGCTGTAACTATGCACTTTAAATGTTACGTTTGAAAAGAGTACTATTCCAGCAGATCTTTTGCTGACACTTATGGTCCTTTCTGCGGTTAAAAATGTCAAAACTATGACTAGTATCATAGATAGAACCCACAAAAAAATCTTCCAATCTGGACCTCGCATCATGTAAAAAATAGGACCTGACAGATTTGCAAAATTCGAAGACCATCAGAGCACAATTTGGGCTGCGAGCCAACACCCACACCAACATACCACACAGAGGACTTTGAAGTTGTGTTCTAGAGGATATTGATTTAAAAAAAAAAAGCAAAAGCAAAAGACTCCAGTCTACAGTAAGCGGAAGGAGAGGGCATTGAAGCCACACTGTAAATATAGAATATAAGAAGTTTGTGTTTGCTAAGGCTGCACGGCATATAGGAAAAAAGATCCAAACTGCTATTACCAGCATGGTCGTTTGCCTTATAAGTCTCTATGATGTTGCTCTTGATTTCACATTTGACTGAATCTGGGGAAAAAACAAAACAAAACTACATCTACAATTTCCTTCAGAGGGAGGATGAGGCCAAAAGAGGTCCTTTAAAAAAAAAAAAACTTTTTTCCGTCACCACTGTGAAGCCTTAGCATTTGCTACTACATGTTAAGGCCGTACATGTGAGGCCTTTTCTAATATCACTGTCTACTACGTCAGGCTACTCTGAACATTGAATATTGAAACCAAGATAACATTTTTCTGTCTTAGCAACACATGAACAGTAACAACCACCCGGAGGAGGATCTTGTGGGTCGTACTGATATTTCGCCACATCCTCGCTTTGAAACAGTTTTGTTGTTGTTGTGTATGTCGGTATGGTCAGTTGTAATAGCCAACGTAGAAGTCAAAAAATCCTCCACCTGCTCTGTTTCCAGGCTGTCGAATCAACTCTGCAACTGCTTAAGACAATGCTTTGCACAGTCTAAGAAAACAATGTGAATCTTCTACGGTGGCTACACCTGAAGGACAACGGAGACAGATGCAGCCACTGTCACCTGTGATAATACTTTCCTGCTGTTGCACTCTGAGTGAGCTCATGCTTCCTGATGCAGTCAGAACCACATATACATAAAAAAAACTAGTCATCTTGTACATTATAACCCTGTTATACCAGCTCTGGTGTACTGTATCTGTGTGTGTGTGTGTGTGTGTGTGTGTATAAGAGAGACAAGCTGTGTTGTGAGTTCATTTAAGCAGCATTTGGCTTTTTGTGAAGGGGGTAAATATGTGTGAATCTGTGTTTAGTAACCATCACCAGCTCGTTGCTGTGACAGCAGGCATTTCCTGTGTGAATCCCTGTGTGTGTGTGGGAATCTGTGAGAATCCAGGTTGGGGGTATTGTTGGTGTTGTGGTAGAGATAACACTCCCTATATCAGAGAGGGGCACATAACACCACGGCACCGAGCCTGAGCTTACCACATTTGACTGAATTGGATTCATCCAAGCTGACCTGAACATCGAGTCGTCTGACACATTCTCTAACATTCTTCATCTTAAAAATCAAGAGACAGAGTACGTGTATGTGTGTTTGTGTAGGTCAGATGTAAATATGCTGCCTTGATACGAAGATCTGTTCTTTGGTGGTCACTCCTGAAAGACCAGTTAGAGGCTGTCCATACAGACAACACAGAGAAAGAAGGGTGAACTTGTACCTCTACTTTAACTGTCTGTTCATCAGTGCTGGGTCAAGCAGCCCTTTAAGTTGTGATGCTTTATTTCACCCCACTTTGAGTCCAGATGTGTGGGGCGAGGGTAAAGAGAATCTTGATTTTGTGTTTGACCACCCAGCTAAGAATATATGAACGGTCCCATCTCATCTGGTAACTGACACACTTTGTTGGGACTGTTGAACCCAGGGCTGATGGGCACACTGAGAGAAGAAGCATGCTCAGTAGTAGTCATGTTGGAGTTCAAACAATGAAGCTCGCCAAATAGGAAATTTTCCACACATACACACCTCATTTAATATTTATATATATATATATATATATATATATATATATATATATATATATATATATTCATGTATACTGTGTATGCTATAAAATATGTGTATATATATGTCTTATGTTGCTCTTTCCATAAACTTTTTAACTTATTCATTCTTTTTAAAAGTTTTTCTTTTTTTTCTTCTTTTTTTACCCCTGAGAATACCACGACTGCTTACAAAATACAACTCTATGAGAGAGCAACAAGAAGTCTGTAAATCTGTTTTTAAAAACAA
The DNA here is from genome assembly GCF_027942865.1 of Odontesthes bonariensis. NCBI lineage: Eukaryota > Metazoa > Chordata > Actinopteri > Atheriniformes > Atherinopsidae > Odontesthes > Odontesthes bonariensis. The sequence goes on from NC_134521.1 coordinate 23,103,194, forward strand.
ACAAACAAATAAACAAATTTCAATTAGACAACTCAAAAGTGCAGGCCTCAGAAACGGGTTATTCACCGTCTTCCTTCGTTTGTTTGTGAAGGTTGCATGCAGTGAGCCATCGGTTACAGGAGCTTGGTCACGTCAGACTTGAGTGGCAGCCATGCTGGTGCCATGAAACCCGCTTCAACATATCTTATTGCACCAACACTACAAACTGCATAGATACACCTGGACGATCTGAGGTAACCCAATTCTCTTGACACTTGTTGCCTGAAAGCGACGACTTGTACTGTAATCAGAAAAAACTTTACTGTTGAAGACTTATGTTTGGAGAAATCATCCACTGATGTGGATCAGCTGCACAAAGGATGCAAATGGAAACAAGACGGTGACTGCTTCATATTAAAGGGACAAATGCTTTTTTAGGGGGGGTTAGGGCTATGGTTTTAAGGACCTTTAAAGTGAGTCATTTTTAAGAGGCTCATAAAAAGATGTCTTTCTAGTTCATGCGATGACGTCTGAGCTAGCCGGTTAGGTCTGTGTGTGAACGATCAGAAAATGAGCTGCTGAGCTCTGAAGTTGAAATCGTTTGTCTCAACAGCTCACAGAATGTTAACAAGGTGCAACAATTGTAAAGAGGCACCTGTGTGAACTTGCATCAGTTAGGGGCTGGGTATTGCCATTAGTCTTTCACGTAGATCAAATTTTGACTCATAAACTCCCAATCAGATTTTTGGGATATTTCCCTCAGAAAACCAAATGTGTTTGGTTGTCATAAACAAACAAACAAAAAAAACCAACAAAAAAGGCTAAAATCTCCTCGACGCTATAGAGGATAACGCTTCACACACCTTCAGGAAGAAGGTGCATTAACACACTGATCAGAAATTCGGTTTTTGGTGGGGAGTTGTGTTTTTTATTTTACACATGAAACTTGTATAATTAATCTTTTGTTGGGGTCACTCCGTCAAAGAGGCAACAACATAGTGCTCACAGTGTAACCTGGCCAAACTCTGTTTTGATGGCTCTGGACTGCAGTGATGCAATTGGGGGGGGCGGGGGACTCAGAACAGTAGGCAGCTCTTAGCACTGATAGCATGGTGTAGCTCTGCTTCGCAAAATGCTGCAGATGCTTTGTTGATAAATGGCAAATGCTGCATTTACATCCATGTTTTAGGCACTATTCAATTGTTAAGGTGACAAGGAGCCCAGTGCTGGCTACGCTTTGTAACCGATCCACCAGGGTTTCCTTTTGCTTTGATTGTAACAAATCCGATTGAGAAACGACTGATTGATATACTCATTGATTGTTTGGCTGATTTAGTAGTCTGGGGAGGGGTTACCAGGTAGGAAGGGCAAACGACAGAAGGCACAAAGTTTTTGCAATGATTTTTCTTCAAAGATTTGTGTGTATGTGTGGGGGGGAGGGAGTGTATTTAGGGTCAGATCGAAAATTTCTACAACAGCTTAGATGTAAGCAAAGGGATTTTCTAGGCTAATTTGTATGTGAGTATGTCTGTGTTCATGACTGTGTGACTGACAGAGCGCCAGGGTTGGGGTCAATCTGTTTGCCAATTTAAAAAACACGAACAAGCTGGAGATCTGTTTTTTAGGACATGAAAACAGATTTGAGAATGAAGGTTTCAGTGTACATTTTTTCAACAGAGTAAATCAAAAGGAAATTGACCCCAACCCCGATCGAGCATCTATTATACACTCGAATGCTTACATTACAGCTCTTATGGCTAGCTAGTTGTGCTTTTGAAGGCTGAATACATGCTGTCCCATGCCACCCTCTGCACATATTCAGACCAACTCTGGTGTGAAATCTTTCCATCGAACATATTCAAGAAAACAAAGAATCATTGGATGCAACTTGGGCCATAAAGACTACAAATGTAGCATACCCTGAAACCAGCTTGAGTAATAATAATAATAATAATAATGCCCCAAAGTGTTTGTTCCCAAGTCTGGCAGATACCACAGACATGAGGCCAGAACTGGGGACTTCAATGCCCAGAAACAAATTGAATTTGAAATATACAAAAACAGAATAGACTATAGGTAATGTTTGTTTCCTATTCGTTAAATGTATCTGGTCATATGATGAGCTAACAATAAACTGCGGTCCAGTGGAGAAGCGTTACTGTATAATATACAGCTACATTCAAAGTCCCCCCAAAACAAAGCAGTTTAAGAGCTGAAGAAATTCTCCACTTGTGGATTTGACAGGGATTTGGTTGAACAAAGCCATCCAGCCGTGGATTGTAGACTTTATACTGGGCACAGATGGGGAAAAAAAAGACAACTAGCCCGCAGTACTCTGCTTGGATTACTGCCTTTCTGTGTGTAATGTCCATTTGTCTCTATTCTTTAGGATGCCAGCACGCTTCTCCTCAGCAGGTCCTCGTTCCCAGAATGCAACTGTGGCAGTCGGAGTTTGCGTCCGCCAGAGCGTGTGTCTGAATCACTCTGCTCACCATCAGTGAAGTACCCATCAGTCTCAGCAGCGTCCAACAGGGATGTGTCCCTCCCTGTAAGAGGCAGGTCCGTGGACTCTAGCCCCCCTACGGACCCTCTCGCTCTCGACTTACCCTGGCGAGCAAGACGTGTCCGCGGGGTCCCACCACGGAGAATCACCCCAGCGTCAGGTGCCATGATACCCAGACTGGAGGCTAGGGATGGAGATGAGCTTGCTGTGAAACCAGGTCCAGGCCCTAATGCAACACCGTTCCCCGTGTGCATGCTGTCCCATGGGCCGCGGTCCTCAGAGATGTGACAGGAATCCATTTTGGAGATTGGAGGCTGTGGTGGTGGGTCCCTGTGAAGGTCAGAGCCCCTGGTCTGGTGGTAATGAACGTGGTGGTTCTTGGAGGAGCCCCTAGACCTTTCCCCTTTACGGCCTATAGGACTGGACTTTTCCTCTGTCACACTCGCCCAGAGGCTTTTTGCAGTGGAGGGGCTGCTGGTGGCAGATGCAGCTGCTCCAGGCAGGAGCGTCTGAGGCTGGGCGGGAGCAACGGCTTGTCCTAGGGCGCGGGGCTTGTTGCCCCCTCGGGATTTGCGGCCCAGCTGGGGTGTTTTCCAGGCAGACTGCATAGAGTTCTCCATCATGAGGTTTAGCAGACTCTCCTCGCCCTGCAGGAGCTGAGTGAAGAGAGGAAAAAAAACAGGTCTGCAGTGAAAGTGAAGATACCACAGACATGAGGCCAGAACTGGGGACTGCTCAACCAGCAAGACCCACATCTGAATTAAATCTATTGCTGCATTAGTAACAGTGCACAATGTTCTTTGTTTAATTGTATTGTTGATATTAAGCAGTGGCTGGCCCAAAACTTTCTTCATTTAAATGATGACAAAACTGAATGCATTGTGTTTGGGGATATTGTGCCGGCTGGCTTTGGCACCTTGTCTTCAAAGCTTAGTTCAACCGTCAGAAATCTGGGAGTGACCTTTGACAGTCATCACGGGTTAGACAAACAAATTAACAATGTCGTCAGGACTAGTTTTTTTCCAGTTACGTCTCCTGGCCAAAGTTAAAATGTTTTTAAGTCGTCATGACCTTGAGAAAGCCATCCATGCCCTAATAAGTTCAAGGTCAGACTATTGCAATGCACTATATGTTGGCGTCTCCCAGTCTTCTCCCAGTCGCCCAGCAGCAGCAAAACGCTGCTGCCCGTCTTTTAACCAACACCAACAGACGTGTGCACGTCACTCCTGTTCTTAACTCCCTCCATTGGCTTCCTGTCCTTTATGGAATTGATTTTAAACTTTTAATGTTTTTAAAGCTCTTAACGGCCTCGCCTCATGTTATTTATCTGAGCTTTTAACAATCCGAAAATCCTGGTAGAGCTCCGAGGTCAACAAATCAATTTTTGATGGAAGTGCCCAGGTCAGAATACACACACTGGGGTGACCGAGCCTTTTCTGTCGCTGCCCCCAGGCTCTGGAATAAGCTCCCCGTCCAGCTGCGTCTTATTTCTGACCTGGGCCTCTTCAAATCTAGGCTAAAAACCTACTTATTCAGGATTGCTTTTAATACCCAATTGTATGATGACACTTTTATCTTATTTGATTTTGTTGTATTTTATTGCTTTCACTGTTCTTTTATTGTTTTTATTTGTTTTTACTTATTCTTCTCTTTATTTATTACCTGCTGTAAAGCACTTTGGTACATCGTAAGGATTGTCTGTAAAGGGCTGTATAAATAAAATACATTTACATTTACATTACATTATGAAGAAGTATTTATTGTATTTATCATCATTTATCATCTTTTAGGCCTCCGGCAGCTGAAGCCCTACCTGGTCAGAGAGCAGACTGCCGCTTTTGTCGTGATGCTGGTCACCCAGAGCCCATTGGCTCAGCATGTCGTCAGCGGTGATCTGAACAGACTGGGCGAGCCAGCTGTCGAACAAAGAGTTGTCCAGTGGAAAGGACTTTGACAAACCTGAAGGAAGGAGAAGAGGAATATGCAGAGAGAGTGGAGGTTGCAGACAGGAAAAGATAGATGAGATTAAGAATAAGGGGAATATGACAGAGAAAAGGTGGAGAAAAATAAAACACACATGTGAGTTGCGCCGTCAAAATGTTTAAATCAGAAAATACATAAAAACTTGCTGTTTGCTGAAACTATCAATACGGCGTGAAAGTAATGCATGACACAAATATATGGAAGACGAAAAAAATCGGGTTCCTCTGTGTGCTCTGTTGGCAGGGGCTTAAGGGCAAGAGCCGAAGCATAGCAGAGAGGGAGGGGGCTGAACCTGTATGTTATATGCATTCAAATTTTCAAGTTCCATTAACTCTCTTTTTAATGGCCTAATTCTATTCTAATCCATTAATTCACTCATGTACAAATTTGCCTTCAACTCATCCCATTTTTAAAGGTGAGATTTTAATACAAATAGTACTAACAGGGCATAAAGCACAGTCCAAATAGTTGAACACTGAAAACAGGCCACTAAGTCTCAACAACCTTTTCCAAGATTGTCAGTTGGTGTATAAAAACCTACCCAGTCTTCTGGATACAATCACATCTTAATGTACAAGCAGTAAAATGAGCATTATGTATCCAAACACAATGCAGATTTCTGCCCTAAACTAAGGTTACTGATTCTACACTCTGAATGACCACAACATTGAAAGAAAAGTGAAGGTTAGATCTCTGATATTGATGATCAAAATGTTAAAAAACAAAGAACAATATAAAAAACTGTTAAAAAGAAAAGACAACAAACAAACAAAAAAAACTGTCAATGTTAAGTGTTGTGTTTTGGCCTCGTAATTTCAAATAGGGAACATAGAGCATGATGTTGAAGTGCACAATGAAGTGTATTCAGTGTATGTGTACATGTGGGAGGCTGCAGACAATACTCAAATCTTCTAAATGTTTGCTTGTGTGTCTGTATAATGTTTTCACAGCTCCTTTTTAATTTATTTTTTCATATGCCTTTCCAGCCAAGACTGATGTGCCTTTGTTTAGGATCGTTGTCATGTGCAACGAGTACAAAGGCGGCATGGGGGGCGGGGCTGATACGTCTCTGAGCTAAAAAGGGAGGTAGTAACAGAAGCGAAACGGTGTGTGGAAGGCAAGCCGGCATCACGGAACAAGTCACTCTACCCAACAACGTTGTTGTTACTCGGCTGATTCCAAAACATGGGTAAGCACACAATGATGCAGGGCTGAGCCGCCTATCTGGCATGCACATCCGATTTGTGTTGTGCCATACATGTAGTCCATCTCATATTGGATTATTCGTTTTATAAAAAGTACATTCACTTATTGTGCATCTAAGGAAGCCAAAATAGCTAAATACCAAAATAATATAAATAACTGAATAGATTACATGATTGATTTTTAGATGAACAACCTACACAATTCGAATACAAGCGAGCTGAGAATTTCTGTGGCAGATATGGATGACAAATCAAGACTATACAATCTATATTTTATGTTGGAACATTAAATTAATGTTAATCTATGCAGGTAGTTTCTTACAAAAATGATGTGGCCAGCATCAGTACAAGAGTCGACAAGGAAAAGTCCAAAGTATTTCCTCTGGTTCAAAATCATATGAAGGGGCTTTTCTGCCATTAAACAGTGCTATCTTCAAAGCTTAATGGAAAAGAATCCCCAAAATATCATGGTGGGGAACTTATATCAAGAACACTTTTGCATTATCCCACAATAAGACTTGGGTTCTGTCACACTACTTTTCGAGCAATCGGTTGATTGTTCTGTTCCAACAACATGCATTATTAGTTAAGAGAAACACTGCAGTAACAAGTGAAAAAAGAGATGATGTGAGAGTAGAAGGGATGATGGAAGGGATTGCACGATGCATTTAGTACTCATGACTCAACTGCTTCTTGTAAACATATCTGATGTGCCTGCTTACGGTGGGTGAAGTGGTGGCTTAGTAAAGTTGTAGTTTAGTTCTTTAGCTGCTGATGTTCAGACAATGGTTCTGTGGTTATATAGTGTGTATTTGTGACCAACATTTGCCATCCACTGAAGGGAAGGAGGTATACGGAAGCCTCAATAAAACACTCTGCTAAACCTTCACAGCAAGCACACAACTGTCATATGATCTCTTTTAGAAAGAACGCGTTACTGGAATTATAACAACTAAAACACAATGATAGAATCAGGGAGCTTCAGTCTGTGGATGAACCAGTTCCAGTGGCTTTCTTTCTAACCACAGTGGTGCAGACCTGCGCCTGACAGCCACAGCTGAGGGTACCATCTCATTTTAGCTACAACCAGCTACAATAATACATGATGCTGTATCATAACACAGCTTAGCTTTTCTCTAAGTTAGAGGAGAAGCAGATGTTATCGTGAAGCAAAACAGAAACAGTCCCACCGTGACCTTTTTCAGAAGAGGGTGAATCATTTAGTGAATGGGAAAATAATGAAATTTTATGTTGGTATTTAGCCAAGGATTGCAATGAACCTGAAGAACACAAGGAGACGATATCTTCTCTCTGGGGAATAGCTGCTCCCTTACAATCATTAGTGCCCACATAAATATCAGCAGAAATGCCTCGAGTTTTGACAAAAACCTTTTCTCACTCTTTTTTCTCCATGTCCTTGTAAACCTTCCCTGCCTATAATAATATGCCAAGTAGGACAGCAGGAGGTGCTGTTAGGGTGCGTTTAACAACAGCTAACCCACACATGCACACAGCAAGCCGGTTGTTTCCATGACGCAGCGTGTCTCTGCAGGAATCAGGAGAGCTCTGAGGGAGGGAATAGGTGACAAAGGGGGAAAAAAAGAGATAGTGAAGAGGTGTGAAGATGATGGGGGTAGGATAAAGGAAATGAGAGCAGATTTCAGAGATATGGAGACAGAAGAGAAACCTAAACAGATTACATTGTAGTATGCTGCTATGTCTATATCATAAAACATAGAACCTTGGAAAGATCAAAGTTATCTCAGGAATAAGAAGCTATTAAAAGTATTTATCAGCATCCCTCTTTTAGTTTTTGACACTGACAGCTCATAAATGATTTTTCTTTTAATTAAAGAATACAAACATGTATTTTCACAGCTTATAGAGATTTGCTATTTCTCTCATTTCTTTAAAACAATACAATTTCATGCATTAATATGACAACTTACTAAGTTTTGGGTTTTATCTTATTTTGGTTGTGTTTCTCAAAGCAGTATTTTTTTTTATGTACTGTCATGTGAAAAAGACAATACACCCTCTTACAGTTCTAAAGTATTACATATCAGGACGTAATTAAAAAAAAATAAAAAATAGGTAAATAAAATCTCAAATGAACAACAACGCACTGTCGCATTATTCATTCAACAAACACAAAGCCAGAATGCAGAAGCAATGTGTGGAAAAAGTAAGTACACCCCGCAATTCAACTTGTAGAACCACCTTTAGCAGCAATAACTCGATATAATTACTTTCTATGTCATATTGTCAGTCTCTCACATTGTTGTTGGTCCACTTCTCTTTACAATGTTGCTACAGTTCATTGAGGCTTGTCTGCATTATTTTTATACATAGCTGTCTTAGGGTCTGTCTTTTCTTTTCAGACATTCTGTTGTAGATTTGCTGCTCTGTTTGGGATCACTGTCCTATTTCATGACCCAATTTCAGCCAAGCTTTAGCTGTCAGACAGAGTACCATTTGACTCTAGAAAACTTTGTTATTCAGAGTTCATGGTGGACCTGGTGGTCTTGTAGCTGCAAAACAAGCCCAAATCATCACCGTGCTGAACAGTTGGTACGAGGGGTTTGTGCCGATGTGCTGTCTTCAATTTTTTTTTGCTTTACATGCTGCTGTGCATTATGACCAGAGAGACGTCCATTTTGGTCTCACCTGTCCAAGAGACATTGTTCCAGAAGTCTTGTGGTCTGTTCAGATGCAACTTTGCAAACCTAAGCATGTTTCTTTTTAGAGAGAAGAGGCTTTCTGCCGTGGGGCCTGTATGATCTGCCTTTTGCAGTTTCTCTGAGATAGCACAGTCTTGACTTTGTGGTGACCTTGGTGGGACGTCCATTTCTGGGAAATTTGACAACTGTCTTGAATGTTTTCCACTTGTGAATAATCTTTCTCTCTGGAAATGGCCTTACAACCCTTCCCAGATTGATGGACAGCAAAAATGATCTCTTTAAGATAATTGCTGATGTCTTTCCTCCTTTGCATTGGGTTAACACACACCGGAATCCACCAAACCAGCAAACTACTAAAACTTCTGCTTTTATGGAGGTGCTCACACTTGATGATGATCAATTAATCAAGTGTATTTGATTAGCAGCACCTGGCTGCTGCCGAGCCTCTTAATTCCTACAGACAAGATAGGAGATAGTTCTCTCCCATAATATAAAGTTTAACTAAACGCTACAAAAGTCTTTCAAAACTTTCAGGGTCATTACACACCTAAAAGAGCCATGTATTTGAGGGTTAAAAAAGGGATGTATGAGAGGTTTCAGAGACAGAGGGAAGTTATTTGTAGATTTTTATAGACAAAAGTCTTTATTGGGTATCGGAGGTAACACCAGGACATATTTAAACTCTTTTCTTTTCACCAAAATCATGATGTGAATCTGGGCACAGCCAACTAAGAGTGTGGACAGAGGACAGTATATCAGAAAGATTTATGTCGCATCTTTGTCTTCTTGATCCAAGTACACGGAGAGGAAAAAAAAAAGCTCTGAGAGTCAGGACCAGACTCGACAGAGAACAGATGGTCTGACACACAAACACACACATCGAGACAGTGAAATATGAACACATACTGCATGGAAAGACAAACAGAGAGATGACACACTGAGACAGGGAATGGTATTCTATATATAACACCAACAATGGATAGCATACATGGACACATAAAGAACTTGTTTGTAATGGAAACATATTTTGTTGGATGACTTCCCAGCATGTATACAACATGAAGTTGCAGTACTTATCCTTCAGCAGACAAAGAGAGAAGGAAAGAAAAACCGAGAGAGGGACTTTCATAACAGAAAGACAGACGGACAGATTTACAGATGAGGGGGCACAGACAAAAAAAAAAGAGTGGGAGATGATATCAAAGCAGGAAGTAAGTGAGGCACAGCCAAAACACCCTAATCTCCCATCCATCCATCTATCCATCCATTTTCTACACCAGCTTAATAAAATTTAGGGCTGGAGCCTATCCCAGCTGTCATTGGGCGAGAGGCAGGGTCCACCCTGGACAGGTCGCCAGTCCATCTCAGGGCCACACAACCATGCACGCTCACACTCACTCCTAGGGACAATTTGGAGTCTAACATTACTCTAACATTCATGTTTTTGTACAGTGGGAGGAAGCCGGAGTACCTGGAGAGAGGACAGGGAGGACATGCAAACTCCACACAGAAAGGCCCCAGCTGGGAATCAAACCCGGAACCATCATGCTGTGCTAGCCACCGTTTCACCGTGCAGCCCTGTATTATTATTCTTTTTTTTTTTAAAGACGGGTAAAGCAGCCAACTGCTGGATGGAGTGGAGCATCTACTGCTGCACAAATGCAACAACATGCAATGACTACATGACCAATTGTTACATCACAGGACATGCCAATTTAAGGAGGGCACATTTTTTTCAAATTCATCATGCTACAGCTACTTTGCTTGGTGATACAAACAGGAAACAACTCATTTTACATCGTCATTGATAATATAGTTTTTCCCCTATAGATCTTTTTTACTAATAAAGTACAACAAAGGCGATTGACACTGGTAAAGCAAAGGACTGAACTTTGGCACCTGCAAACCACGGATGATGGTTTGGTTCTTTGGTACGCTCCAGCAAAGTGTAGTGGTCACCTTAAAGGACACACATTAAGAAAATGTTGTTTTGTATATAAGTAGAAGTGGATGTTATTGTTGTCATTGTTGCACAGAACTGGCAAGCTCCCAAACGATTGTCTTTTTAGAAGTTTAATTGAAAAAGCTTAAACACTCGGGGCACCTGATAGCTCAACTGGTGAGTGGGCCACCCATGTACTGAGGCTGAAGATCCATGATGCAGCTGCACACCATTCCCCCCACTCTGACCCCTTTCCTGTCAAGCTACTATTAAAAAAAAGGCCACTAAAGCCCAAAACAGAACCTTTAAACAATTATCTCTGCCATATTTTGTTGGACAATGTTGACCAGATTCAGTGGACTAAAAGTGTGAATAATGGCTCAGTTCTGAAGCCTTGAAATAGTCTAAATAGTATTTCTGTTTATTCAATACATAATCAATCTTGATCTGAGAGTCAGTAGACTGCAGGATAGCAAAGCACCACTACGTACGGAAACTCTAGGTTGTTAAAGAATTAAATTGCACTTTGAGTCAAGGTTAGGAGGCAAAACTCCAACCTCCTACAAGCATTTATGGATTTTACGCTACAGAAACATTAATAACTCAGCAAAGTTAAGCTTAGCTGCAGACGACTCCTGCAAATCGCTGCAGAATAATCCCTCACAGTCACGATATGCTTTGTTATCAGCCCAGCGGCTTCAGGTTCAATCCTTTGATAACAGCATGTAGCTCTTTGTCTTTTGGGTTTTAGTAGCTTTTAGCAACTTTCTGTCACATACATTTTCTGAGATCACAGGAATGAGCAAAGCTCTCCGAGTTTCATGTGCTGCTCTCACTGAGCAGAGATGTCCCGTTTATGCATTCTTCATGCTTTTTTTTTGTTGTGTCTTATGTGTTCTGTTTTGTCTTTGATGACAGAATAAATGGAATTAGACTGCACAATTAGTCATCAGAATTCCCTTTCATTTAGGCTCTCAGATATTAATCATGCACAGCCCACAACACCTAACAGAATGCAGAAGATTCTTCACCTATTAGATCAGGACAAAAAAACAAAACAAAAACAAAGATTATGCAAAATTACAAATCATCCTACTTCAAGAGTCTTCTTACTGCAGAATAGCTTAATCTAGAGGAAGCCTGAGGAGACAGTTTATTATTAGTAGTTTTATTATCTTCAACATAAGCTCTTTAGTTTCATTGGCAGCATTTTAAGTGCCTCCATCTTTTTTAAATGTCTTGCAATGGTTACATAACTTTGGAGTGAAATGTTTCCAAAATAAAAGCAATCTGAAAGATACTATCTGAAAGGAGTAAACACTGATCTCGAACGCGTGCTCTGGTTCTGCCAGGACCGACAGCACCAGCTTTCATCAAACTGTCACCGCTCTACTGTCCCATGAAGCAGCTGCGTCGGAGAAAAAATACACCGATGATGCTTTCAGCATGTCAGGAAAAACGACTTTACAGGCTGCAGACATGTGGGAGAGTGTCAATTTTCCACCCAAACATGATAAAATAGGGACCTGAACAGATGGATAAATACTTCATTCAAAATCTGAAACCTCCCTTTTTCTGAACAGTTGCCTTTTTTTAATCTTCTCCCTTGATTTAACACATCAGTCAACACATTTCCATCACAAACCTGGATTGTTTCCTGAAAAACTCAAGCCACATAAATTTCCTTCTCCAAGCTAAACACATCACTTCTACCTAATGAAAAAACAAACAAACAAACCCCTTCTGCTGCTTTGTGATGAATCAAGTGCTTCAGAGAGGAGTATCTTTTAGACTTTTATGAGGATGCCAGTGCATTGAAATGCTAATTTCCTCCTAAACAGCCAGGCAGGTGGCTTGTCTCTTGTTGACAATATAAAAGCTTTAAAATCAATCGTCACAGCTGCCACTCTGTCAATCAAATGTTGATCAACTGCCCTCAAGCAAGACACTGAGCCTTTTTCTGCTCACTCTCATAGGACAGCCAGATGAATATCTATCATATATCTGCATACATATAAGCTCTATTTAACATCTGTCCTCTGAGCATCATATGTAGTTGTAACGATTCCAAATAGAGACAAATCCACATCATTGACAGCTATTACCCATCCATCCTTGTCTCTAATGATGAAAACAAGCAGTGTGGCTCCCTTCTTTTGAAAGCTTCCGAGCCAGAAACCTCTGTATTTTGATTGTGGGACTACTGGCACAAATGTATCAGCCCTATAACTTACCCGTCCACAATACGCAGCATCATTGTAAACATCAGCCATCATGCTCTAAGTCCCAGAGTGGGTGGATATGCAATTAACACACAGCAAGGGTAAGCAATCGCATAATTGTACAAGATGTTCACATGCACTACCAACAGGGACTGTAAAGGAAGTACACGGTCAAATGAATAGATGGAATTTGCACATCACAGCACACAAAGGGTGAGCAGCTAATCACATAAAGTACCAATCACAAACAAACATGAATAGGTAATGGCCCCTCAAAGTAAACTACAAAGTGCACTTGCTTGCCCTAAAAAGGGACAAGCAAATTCAATCCCGTGTAAATGACCTGTAATGGTAAAGGTCAAGCTGTTAAGGTGTAGACATTTTTAGGTAGACGTTTGACTCATAAGCATATAACGAAGCCAAAATAAAGATAAGCTGCTGAATAAAACTCAATGCAGGCATCATAACGGACATGTCAGAATCCTGTATGACTAAAGATCACTGTACACAAAGGCAAACCCTTAATATCCCTATATAAAACTTTAGTTTAAAAGAAACCAGCTGCAGCTTACATTTAGTGCCTCAGACACCAACTCTTGTTGAATCATTTCACGGTTTAGCAAGCAAAATAAATTAAACGCAGTACATATCAATAGCCAAAAAAAAAGAAAAAAAAAAACTGAATCCGAGTCCACTGACAGAGCCATGGTTTCCTGGGTGGTCCCTGCCGTTTGATCTGCCTTTATACATTTAAAAAAAAATGTTGAGCTACTTGACGAATTTGAATTTCCCCCTTTGGGGGATAAATAAAGTATTTTTCTATTCTATTCTTTCTTTCTATACATTATCCTCTGCCCATATTCTGACTAGAATCCAGCACCCTATCCATTGCTGCTGCGTTTTTCAAAACTGCGTCGTAGTTGAAAAAAATAGCAGGTTGGTGAGCTGCGGAGCCTTGTTCTTACGCACCTGGTCTCCCAGTCTCAACCCACAGGTAAGCTTGGTCTTTCACTGAGAGACTATATAGCCCAACAGCCCAGTACTGACCATGGCATGCTTTAAGACTGACAGTGGAACAGCAGCTCTTTTTTTTTTTTTGTCCTCTCGAATTAATTTGCTTATTATCTATAAGAATTATTTTGACACCAAAAGCAGAATGTTTAAACAGAACCTGTCCAGAAACTCCCACTACTTCCTAAGAAACAAGCCTGTAGCTATAACAGCATGAAAGGATGACATCACTTATACCCTGCAGGCTGTCCCACGCTCATACACACGCATGCAAATAAATCACCTAACACTGACATATTATTAAGCACAACACATTAAGAATTAGAAGCAGAATAACTCGTCATCAATGTGAACATCCCATGATTTTGCTTTTTAGGTTGAAATAATCCGTTTTAAAACTACTTGCTTTCTATCAACAAGTCAGTTCCAAGTCAGTCACTTTATTTCAGCAGGCTGAATGACTGACTGTTGGGGTCGTATTTCAGGTGTAAAGTTGACTGGTCATTACACAGAGGTAACAGACGGAAAATGTAAAACAGCGGTTCAGGCAAGGTTTTGGCTCCACAGAGATTGTCCAAATTCAATTTGTGCATGAACAAAACAACTTCGTGCACCAATAATGGGTTTACTGGTTTATCAGAAGTCTGCAAGGATGAAGTGCTTCAAAACACCGCTACACACAGAGGTGTGGACAAGTGCTTGTGCATTTTATGAAAACGCAGGAAAAATACTAGGAATAATTCTTGAAATGGCGGAAAAGTTCAGCTGTCCAAACGGCTGACTGATGTGTTTTAAACTGGTGTAGCTCGTGGACACATTTACTTTCTACAATGGGGCCAACAAGCTGACGCAGGGCCCTGGTTCAGACAACATGCAGCACGAAGGCGCTTTTTTTTTTAACAGTGTAAAAAGGGCTACAGTGACAGAGCTGCTCTCACTCACATCCCTTTTTTCTCCTCACTGTTTGCTACAACAAAATATTTTTATTTGTGAAAGGAATTTATTTCATGATGAGTTTGCTTTTGTGTATAAGTATCGGTAAGTATCGGTCCGAGTTGGCCATCACCATGGATGACTCCGTGGTGACGTCAACTCGGACCACATGGAATCTGGGTGTGACCCTGGACGACCAACATGGCATCAGTGACCCGTTCCTGCCGATTCCTCCTCTACAACATCCGGAGGATTCGCCCCTTCCTCACCGATAAGGTGCTCATCCAGGCTCTTGTCATCTCCCGCCTGGACTACTGCAACTCCCTCCTTGCTGGCGCCCCGGCTTCTGCCATCAGACCTCTGGAGCTGGTTCAGAAAGCTGCTGCTCGTCTGGTGTTCAACCCCTGTAGCTGCTCGCATCCAGTTTAAGACTCTGGTGCTGGCCTACAGGGCAGTGGAAGGAACAGCTCCTTCATACCTCCAGGCTGTGGTCAAGCCCTACACCCCCGCCCGACCACTTCGCTCTGCGGCCTCCAGGCGGCCGGCTGCCCCGTCACTCAGGGGTCCCTGCGCACGATCTACACGGTCACGGCTTTTCTCTGTTCTGGCACCCCGATGGTGCTAATGAGCAGTGTGCATGCTTGTGAAATTGCTCAACAGTTGCTTAAAAAAAGGTTTGAACTCCATGCCATGGCATGACAGTCATTGTACCACTCATGGATGGTCATGGTCTCTTATCGGTGCAGTTTGTTCATGAATCTCATAAATTTCTATACACACACACACACACACACACACACACACACACACACACACACACACACACACACACACACACACACACACACACACACACACACACACACACACACACACACATATTATATATATTTGAAAAATACAGAGAAGCACTAATTCAAAGTGCCTACAGTTCAGTATCACATCTTAAATTCACCATAGAGACAAATTAAGCTGCTGTTTGTAATAGTAAAGTCTATTTTTTTTATATCAAACACTACACATGGTTTTGAAAAACCTTGTGAGGTAATGCATCTGGAAAGGACAATTCAAAAGCTTCCCTTTGTCTCAGTAAACCCAATGATGTTGTACTTTATATGGGTGAAAATCTACCGTCTGTCCACAGGATAAAAACAAGGTGACTTATGAACAGAAAAGCTGAGAGAGGAATGTGACTGATGATACACTCTCAAAAGAATGAAGCTGTGGTCGATTTGCTGGAGCTACAGCAATAACTGGGAAGGCATTATGTTTGTGAAAGAAGTAAAAGCAAGAAAAACAGCATGGAAAGGATGCTAACAATGGCAGAAGGTCCCATCAGTGACTAAACAGTTGTGGTGTCATTTCTGTGTGTTGTTTTTGCATTATATGCTCGTGAGATTAAATTAGTGAATACGTTAGCAATGCATCAAGGCTACTAATGCACTGCAGCCTTCAGAAGAACACAGAGACACACAAGCATGTGTTCGAGGAATGAGTAGCTTTTGATCATTTGGTAACACTGCAAACACTGCGGGGAGTACATGCACCCACCCACCCACACACACACACACACACACACACACACACACACACACACACACACACACACATACACCCACCCACCCACACAGACACACACATTGTACCTAGCTCTTTAAGCAGGGAGCCGTTCTCTGACTTCCATCTCTCCTTTTTCTTCTCAGGACTATTTTTCCTTCTCTCCTTCCCTTTATCCTTCACTCCATTCTGCTTCCTCTTTTCTCCCTTATCTGCAGGGAGACACAGGGGACAGGCTCAGGTTAGGGATTTAGTTAATTTACTCAATTAAAGGTTGATTTAGCTGGAAGATGCCTCTGAAACCAAGGAGCTACTTCTTTTTGGGTGTCATCTGAGTGGTCGTAGTTTTTTTTTGTTGCCATTTCATTCAGTGCAATTTCCCGAAATGCTGTGACTCAGAATTTTAAGAAGCATTAATGTTGTTTTGTTTCTGAAAGACTTTTCCATCATTTGTTGACATCTATGATTGATTCTGGATTGTACACATAGTTCATGATGATTAATCCATTCATCCATCCCAGCTGCCACCGGGTGAGAAGTGGGGTACACGCTGGGCAGGTGGCCAGTCCATCACAGCGCCAACACAGAAGTGCATTTCCGCCGGTTGTATTTGCAATGTCATCACTTCTGTTAGTGTCAAGGAGCAAACTGTATGGAAATATCCAGCTACTGGGGATCTTTCATCCTTATTTCTAACATTACTGTTCTGTTCAGTGATCCTGATTTTAGCTCGCTTAATATTACCAATTTACGCCAAACCATGGGCATTCCAGTAAATACACTTCATATCAAGTTCTGCGAGATACTCTGATTTTAACGTGCAAATTGGGGGTGATAAAAAAACCTTCCATCCCGACGTTGCACTGAGCACATTTAGAACAAGGGGAGCTGTCCCTCATCAGTTGGGACAACAAATGAACAGTCAGTCGTGACAAGTGAGTCTTTAATGACACGACCAACAGAAGGAGGAAGAATTTACCCATAAATAAGTTAGCATAGTTAGCTGAGCATGCACTTCACATACTAACTCCTTGGAACTGTAGATGAAAATAATCTTCAAATTGATGAAGATGAGTTATGATAAATTTGAAGAGAACTGTGAAAAAAAAAACAATCACCTGAAGACATTTTTACCCAAGCCTGAAGAGTAGTCTCCCATCCAGCCAAAAGCTGAGGATGAGAAGATTGAGCAATTTGCAGATCTATTTTTAAAACAACTGATAAATCAATCTCCTAACAAAGTAAAGAACTTTACTAGGGATCTACTTTGCCCATTTGCGCTAACAGATGAGCTAATAAACTTTGAATTTAGGCCTTGTGGATTTAATATGAAAGAATGTCTGGTGATTGTAGTGTTCATTTCTCCCCTCAAATGTGTACTGTAGCACATTCTGTTACAGTTAAAGTGAAATACGGAGAAGATGAAGTCGCTTTTTATTCAACAAAGTTAATAAAGAGGAAGCAGACACCTTGCGCTCATATATGATTGGCTTAGAGTACTGACTGGCGTGGAGCAAAAGCTAGAAGAAATAGCAACGAAAGTGTGGATAAAACCAATTAAAATGAAAAAGAAAATGTGCACATAGAAGAAATAAAGATATTCTTAAAATATCTCACAGGGCTTCCTGTGTCATTCTCTGACACAGGAAGCCCTTATTGTTGCGATGTCTTGTTGTAACAGGCTGCTGCTGTTTACACAAACAGTCCTGACTGCATGCCTCACCAACTCTCCTGCTGAATAAATAAATAAATGAACATTGGAGTCAGCGAGTCCAAACAGCCAGAAAATTCACCCTGAAAAGAAAAAAAAGACCTTTGAAAAAGATTTATTCCTGCATGGATGCCAAAAAACAAGATGTCCATCAGAAAAGACTATTTCAACGACTGTCAAAAAAACCTCGCATGGGAATAAAACTAATTACTGACTGAAAAAGTCAGTAATTAGTTTTATTCCCATGCAGCTGCAGTGACACGGTGTGGCTGCTGGATTTAACAGCAGTAAGAACCGATGGAAGCTGTTTATCAGTGTGGACCAATGTGACTCACCTCCAAAGAACACTTATCTGTAAATTGGTCTACATTTCTATATGTTATGATAGGGAGCATGAGACTGAACAGAGCTGCTGAAATGATTATATACGGCTACGGCTCGCTGAGACGATGAATGAATACCGAAAACTCAAGACCTCTTTCAGTCACGAGGCCAAGGTTATGATTTTTTACATTTATTACAAGTTTATTACGGTCATGCGTAAATGAACCTATAACACCACCGTGTGACAACGATATGCAGTCTGGTTTATTCACTACAAACCAGGTCGTGAGAACTTGCCTGATCTAAAAAGCATTTAGAATTTGCGCGTAAAACAGCGTGGAAACCAAACAGTCAAGCCAACCTTTCAGAAGGACTTGCTCGTGCACAGAAAGCACAGCTCAGCTCTGTATTAGCCCTCAGGTTGGTGAGCGTTCTGACACATACTGTATGTCATACAACAGAGCCCTGCAGAGCACCTCCCCGCTGAGAGCTGTCCACTCACTACAGGAGGCCTTGGTCACTGTCTCCTGCTTAGAAGGAAACAGGTAACACAACAAACACTGATGCAGGAGAATAACACCTGATGGGATCATACAGTGTTAGATATCAGTCTTACAGAAAATACTAAACTGCTAACTTAATTTATAGGATATCAGTGCACCAGTGAAAACTGGCACAAGAGTAGCACAAATATGATTCAAGTTTAAAAAAAAACAACAAATGATCCACAGAGCATTTCAATGTACATTCTTAACTTCTCAACATGCACAGTTAAAACTCTCACTGCCTGGTGCTACTATGCAGTCAGGTTTTTACAGTCACTCAGCTGTAGCTGCAACAAACATCTGTCATTGTCAGTTAACCTGTTAATTGCTTTGTCTATAAAACATCCCACGTTAAAAACCGCCTGCTCCAAGTTCCAATGCAATGTGACAATTTATTGGTTGTTGGTTTGTGCGCCAAGCAGGGCAGTGCCCACGTTTTTGCTTGAAAGAAATGCAACGATCCAAAACGTCAGCGAGTTCATTTTCTTGCAGAGAATGAATTAAGTGGCTAACAGCTTAAGGTGAAGCTACATTTCAGTTTCATTTATAATATTGACAGGACTGTACTGTTGATGGGGAAATAAGTGACTTGCTGAGCTCCGCATGGAGCAGCTACTAACACGTGAACACTTAACACACGTCTGCACACACAGCGTGCGAGGAACATGCCGTCAAACTCCAGTGGGTCTCCCAAACAGAGCACAGTGATGATCTTTTTCTCTTTTGCCCTCATTCTCCGACACAGGAAGCCCTTATTGTTGCGATGTCTTGTTGTAACAGGCTCCTGCTGTTTACACAAACAGTCCTGACTGCATGCCTCACCAACTCTCCTGCTGCTGAGAATATATAGCATAGAGTGTGTGTGTGTGCTTGCATGCATCGCTGCAGCAGGTGGGACCAACAGGGACGCTGCAGCTATCGTGGGGTTTCATAAAGCAGTGGCTGATTTGATTTGTTTTTGTGTGTGTTGTACGGTGAATTAGTCAGCATGGAGAATCTGACAGCTACGGTTTGTGAGTGACTGCCTGTTAAAAGTATCTACAAACTTCCCTCCTCTTTCTACACTTAGAATATATATGCGTTACAACACCTTTTAATTTCGCAAGCAGCTCATGCATATCTCTTGTCCTCTCCTAAGTCTGTATTAGTAGATGCAGCTGTCCTCACCACCAGATGTTTTGGCATAAAACCCAATATGGAACTAAGTGTACCGTGCTTAATTGAGTCCGGGGATTTAAAAAGTCTGTCGTCTTTATCGTGAGGAAATCACGAATTTCTGCACAGAATTTAGTACGAGTACTTTAAGTCTGCTTAATTTCAATGGGGAAAAAATGGTTAAATAGAGCAGCTCTGTCGCATGCAGTGTGTTTTAGGCAAAGACGCCAGCGTTCTGTGTGCGAGTGCGGCTGTCATATCCAGCAGTGGGCTGTCCTCATGCTTACTTTGGCGTGGAGGAGCAGGACATGCATGAATGGAGCTGAGGGAGACCACAGAGAGATTTCACACTGTGACGACCCCTCTGTGTGTGTGTGTGCAAGGGAGAGCTGTGAGAGGAGAGTGTGAAACTATACTTCAATGAGAATACAATACTGCAAATTAGGCAAGAAGGAAACACAAAAGAACATTTGTATGTACAAAGTGTTCGTGTGATCATAAGAGCTTGAATAATGACAACAGGACTTCTTCTTGGATCTTCAAGGCGTGCTGTGTGTACATTGAAAGGCATGGAAGTTTAAAGTTTCCACTTTTCTTGATGCATTCATGTTCATTCGTGGTCTCAATAAATTTCATGCTGTGCCAGCTTTTCAGAAATAAAATGTGAGTTTAAAAGGAAGAATTAAAGCTGCAAAGACATTTGGGATATGCACAGTGCTCATGCCCATCGTGAAGATGTGATGGGAGGGTACAGGGCGTGAAAAATGAAAAGCTTTAGATCTACCTCCACGCATGGATGGGTAACGAGGACGCTTGAAAATTTGTTCTTGTTAAAAGTTACACGCAGTAGAAACGGCGTAATTTGATAAAAGTTCCCGACTTATTAGAGCAAAAGAAGATGGAAATTGAAATAATTTGCCTTTGACCTGCCACATTAGGCATTAGCTTTCTTTCATCACTGCCTCCCAGCAGCCAATCAGAGTGGGCTCTTTCACCGACGGCCACAGCACTTTCCTTTTTCCTCTTTAAATTTAAAACACTAAATTGTTGTTGTTTTTTTGTACACCAATCAAGAGAAAACAGACCCCTACTAAGCTCATTAAATACGTGTCCATGTTAGCATTCAACCCACATTTAGTCTTTCTGAGGCACCTTTCTGCTCATCCATTTTTCTTTTGCTCATCCATATGTAACGTTTGGAGTGGCTGCCAACTGTTGGTTCAGGGATATGTGGTTGGAGGTGTATTGTTTAACTGTGTGAATTGTTTCATCCTGTTTTTGCAGTTAATCTAACAGATGTCTCGCCCGCTTTTTCCAATTTATTTTATAGCCGTTGCTGAAATTGCAGAGCCCATTAACTTCAGGGAATCTCTGACGGATCTCCCAGAGGGAACGCTTCTCTACACACCCTCTAAATTGTCATTTCTTTCTTTTTTTTTCTGTTTTTACAGGGGCGCCATCTTATCCTGTAATCTCCCGGGGACCATTTTTCAACGTTTTTACCCCACCCACCCCTCTAATCTGATCTCGTCTTTCATACGTTGCACAGCTTGGAAAAGAAGGAAGACTTGTCTCTGGGATTTCAAGGACGCTCACAGGTTCTCCATGAATGTGTGGAAAGTTTCCTCCTGCAGGTATCAGCAGTGGAAACCTTCAACATGTTATTTTTGTCTGTGCTTTTCTTCCCTCCTTTGTCTCCACATTCTGTCTTGTCCTTTCACTCCATCTCTGCAACATGATCCTTCCCTCCAAACCTCCTTCCTTCTCCTGTTTAGAAGGTTCAACAGCAGCAGGGGATTCATCTTTTTGAAGTGTGTGATTAATTTTCTCTCTTTCAAGGTGCAGTGAACTGCAGCCTGAGTCTCTGTGTATATCCAATGTGTCCCATATCTTACCTGAGCTCATTAGCTGCTGAAAGTTTTTTCCCCCTCTCCCCACCTTCTCTTCTGCCCTTACTCACTCTTTCTCACCGTCTCTCACTCTGTTTCCCTCTCTTCCTTTCATCTCATTACCTTCTTGTCCCTTCCCATCCACCTCTTCCTCCGTCCTTATTTTTTTCTGTCTTCCACAAACTCTAACACACATATGCTCACACGCGCACACACTTGCTGAAAGCAGATCAGAGAGGCCAATACTAACTGCTGTCAGCTTGTCACGGTTGGGTCAGAGCTGGAATATAAATGTAGTGCACTTTCTGAATACCAAAAACACTATGTGTCTCTGCATGCATTAAAAAATGTGGACTTTAACTAACTTTATGTTTTCCGTGGGCATTAATGTCTCCAGCCTTTCCGGTGGTTTATTACGCAGAACAACCTGAGAAATCGAGGACAGGACTTACAAAGAATAACTTGGAGGTGACTGTATGAATCATCTGTCAGTATTGTGACACGCACAGTTAAGCTCAACTATGATTGTATCTTTATTAGTCCATTTAATTGGACTACTGTTCTTGTTTGTCTACACAAGCACGGAAGGGGGATCAATTTATTGACTAAAGTATGTCTGACTCTATGCTATGATACTGCTGATATGCCCCCTTTAAGCTCATTAGCACTGGGCTTCTTCTGGGGGTGACCTGTTATGTCACAGATCCAAACAAGTGATCAATAATTCAGCCGATGGCCACTGATTTACATTATGTGGATGAGTTAGTCTGATTCTGAGAAACCTGCGTAAAAAGTTCATGTCTACATACATATAGAAAGTCTTATAAAAGTTTTATTCTCGGACGAATGTAATAATCAGATTTTTTTCTAATGTCATGTTAATATGCCGATTCTATCACAACCCTAATCAATCAGATCAACAAAGGACCACCAGAGGTGCTAGATGCTTTTTTTTATTTTATTTAAAAGAGCCTTCAGTGTTGTTCTCATTCTTATGATCCATCTAAAGAAAGAACATTACAACCCTAAATCTGAAAAAAGTTTTATTTCTTCTCACAACACTTGAGATGTTCCAGCTTCAAGGATACCAAGTGATGAAGTGTTTCAGGTGTCAT